>NC_061465.1:2502500-3752500 GCF_022581195.2 Helicoverpa zea | reverse complement strand
GTGGCTGACCTCCCTGAAGACTAGAAACTGTCAGAGCAAAGGAATATAAACCTAATGAACACCGACCTTCAAGAGTGTCCTTCTAACATAAGCTGATAAGAATATTTTTCTTGGAAAATTCAAATAAGGCTCTAATTCCCCTGCTCCGTGGCCGAGAAACGAGATATTAAATAATCTTTTCAGTTCAGATCAAATTGCAGTTGAATAGAAAAGGATTTATTTTTAAATTAGTATTATTCAAGCTTCCCTTCGGAGTTTAGTTTAGTGATAGTAGGCCTGTGCGACAATAGTCATGAGAACAGACAATAGTCATAGTAAGAGAAGGTATGATTTCAAACTCTATAGTACTAATTTAAAAAAAACGAAACTTTTCCAAACCGGCTCTCAACCATTTAAAAATATCATTATTACTTCACACGAACAAACTCTTTTAAAAATTTAAGTTTACGTACGACACTTAAATAAACTGCAGTAATATTTAAAAGAAAAATTCCCGTGTTTTCATATGAAAATAAGCTCCATTGCTCGGTGGAAAAATGCACCTCCAAAGTTTCCTTTGTTTCAGGTATTCTGAACTCAATATGCCAAAATGCAGTTTCTATAGTACAAGAGCAACCCACGTACAATTTTTGTAAATTCGTATTCTCTCTACTGCAGAAAAATGCATTCTGAAATATCTGTTGGGCTCCGAAAACGGGCCAAATTGTGTATGATAATGTACCTCTGCTTTTATTTTTACTAAAAGTTGGTAAAACGATGAAATGGTACGTTAAGAGAAAATCTCTCGCATTTTTATGAGCATTTTTGCACAATGAGTATGAAAATTCTTCGCTGAACAGAAATCTGTTTTGGTACTAAGCCGTTCTATTTCCATACTTCTATATTGCACTGTAATATTAGCCTGAATCTTAGGGATGTATGTATCAATTATTTTTTATATATTTCTTCGAAGTATTAAAAACCTCCATGCTATGAGCAAACGGCTCAACAGCTACAAACTAAAGAATACAATTTGAAAAAAGAATCTTCCTTTCCACATAACTGACACGATGCAGATGCGAGACGTAAAAAGTTTTTATCACAAACGCAGTCCCCAAGGAGGTTGGTGCGAAATTCAACCTCTTTCCAACTTATACTGAATTTGTTAGAGCCAAACATTGTTGCCAACTGTTTGTCTTCAAACCAAACTGTTTTTGTTTTGTTGGTCTTACTTGGCTTAATATCAGTAGGGCCAAAAGTTGTGTTTATTTTATTTAGGGATCCATAATAATTTTATAACTGAAAAGTAATTATGATAGTTTTCGCGGTCTTTGTCTATTCAGTGTTATATATATAGAACATTATCTATTAGTATTTAGTTGATAATTAGCCAAGTAAACGTTATAATTCTGACCATTATTTTTCAATCTCAAAAAAAAATTTCTACGCCTTCCCTGGCCCCAAAAATATGAATAATTTAGGTGTTAGCACAAAAACCAAATTGAGTTATAGACCTACATATAACATAAAGTCTTTCACGCCGAAAATATAAGCAAAAAGCTACTAAAAAGATTTTCAAATGGCTAGGGACGCGTAAAAGCTTTAGGTTCAGCAAAAACTTTTGCCGATTTGTTTAGAGAAATCTAATGGGAATTTATGTTCATATTTCAGTAATACCCTCATTTACATAAAAATAAATATATTTTTCATATCATTTCACTTACTAACTCTAATTATTTTCCAAATCAGAAATCTGAAAGCCTTAAAACAAACTCAAAAAACTCTGTATATAATTAAGTAAAAAACAGACCCCTTTAATATAGTCTAAGTCTGGCACTCGATTGAAAAGGCTTGCCCTTTTATTCTTTAAAACGATGTTCATCACAAAACGGCTGTAATTTTTCCAAACAGTCCGAAGCCGAACCTCAGTAGACTAGAAAATTCTCTGTCACTGGAAAACAATAGGTGGGACCGAACAATGGAACTTGGTTTCTATAAAATATCCCCCTTTTCTTCTTTTTATCGGGACATCGTTAATTAAGATAGGATCCTTTGCACAGATACTCTTTTGAAACTTCAGTATTTTTACGGGGATAAAAACTAGAAGTTTTGTTAGAACGGCTATTGAAACTTAGATCATGTTATTTTTTGTCGGCAATCTTTGTCGTAAGATAAATGGTTCGTTGATAAAATGATTGGTTTATTTTACAGAGAATCATGACTATTTTCCAAGAAAGAGAGTTATTGAACACTCAGATTTACTCAATAATTATTGAGTCTCATTTAAAGAAGTCTGCCTATTCTTACAACTTAAAAGTCGCCTCCTTAAATTGGACTAAAGTAAGATTGGTAGAAATAAAATTCAATGTACAAAAGACAATATTTACTAAGAAAAGTTAAGCTATTTGGGTCATAAAATAATGCTTGCCGAGGAATAGAAATAAAACAAGGCTTCGTTGTTCTGCCTTGGCCACCGGCGCCAATTAGCAAAACCAATTAAAACAAACGGGAACGACAGATGCGTTGCTATGGCAACCGAACTTTTTACGACGAAATTCACCATTGATTTTTTAGTCTGATGCAGGTAAAATGTAGTTAGTTGAGCGATTCCTGGAGATTAAATCATGGTGATTTATAGGAAATAATAATAATAAGTCCAACGAAAAATCTATTTGTGTACTGATTTATAATAGATATCAATGCAAATTAATGCAATAGGTAGATATAATAAAAACAAAAGACTAGCTGTCTGTCATTATTTACAAGTATTATATTCTTATATTATTTTATTTTATATTCTGCTCAACCAAAACTGTATTATAGAAAAGGTAGGTAAATAATATGTTCAGTAAAAGTATAAATGAACTTTATATTCCCAAGAGAAAAGAAGCTTTTAAAACTTGGTCGAAACAAAATAAAATTTTATGAAACAAAGAAATTGTGAACAAAATGAAATTGATGGGTCTGCTCTTATTTCTTTATTTTCAGTTTGTTAATATCGTTACTGAAAGGTATTGTCACTTTTATATAAAATGCAAATAATATTCGGATATTTATATAAGCCTTTCGTGTGAATATTAATGAAAAGAAAATTTCACCTTTCAGATAATTATGAACAAAGAGTGTAAGTTACTTATTTTGTAAATTTTTTTTTCGTACTTCAAAAATGTATACTAATGTGTGAATTTAATTAATTTAGTAGCGAACCTTAACCAAACTAATTTGTTTATAGGGACCTCACATAGTACATAACCTCATATACTTAATCGTTACCTAATATATACATGTACCTAATAGAAACAAAATACACTACAAGCCAGTAATTTAAGTTAGAACATTTAGAAGACCACGAACCGCCACACGGTTTGAATTACCTAGATACAATATAGCTGTGACGTCACAAACCACGCCTTCATTAGATTACATTGTAAGGATAGACCTTGTTGAGAACTGACCCTTTTGCCTGAATAAAATTTACTAACAAGAGATCATTTCTGTAACAACTTATGTATATACCGTTAATAAAAATATTCTATTCTGTTCTAGTCTAGTACGCCCTTTACGATAATCTATAATATCTTGCGCCCTTTTGTGATTTTAGACTAGCGTCCCGGGGGAACTTCATCTCCTACCTACTTGGATAAATTATAGCCTTTATTACTGGGGGATAGTGTAGGTACCCAACAGTGAAATACTTTTTCAAAAAGGTTCAGTAGTTTAAGAGATTTTAGGGCACCAACAATGAAACAAAAAAAAACCTCTTTATTATATGTATAACTTTAGACTAGATGGGATTTTTTTCTTAGCTATACCATATGCCAACTGCCATATCTGTAAATACCTGATCGGTACTCAACATCATGCCCCACTTATCAATATAGGTAAATAAATAGCCCCCAAACACCACTCACCCTCAACAATTACCAAAATAAATTTAAATTAAATTAATTACCCTAGACCTCATAATCACTAACACAAACAAAAGCTTCACAAACCCAACCAGTACACAACACAACGGCGACGTGTCATCAACATAATGAAACACGTCATTCCCCAAACACGGCATAATGCAGTGTAATCACTTAGTTCGCATAACCGCCGCGTCACGGCGAAAATCGAATAAATAATAGAGATGTACCCAGGGATCGATAACCGCTAGCGTTAATCACCTAATTTTCATGACAATACGCGCATCAATATGATTTACGAGTGCGATAGTCGAGTGAAATGATCTGTGAAAACCGATGCCTAGTTATTTTGATAATATGTGAATATTATTATGTTGCAATCTACACTAATATTTCAAATAGAAAACATGGATTTGTTTGTTGGTTTGTTTGTACCACAAAGACTTTAAAACTACTGAATCGATTAAAAAACAACTTTCACTGTTGAAAACCTACACTAGCTCTTCCCGAGTAACATAGCCTAGGTATATTTTGTCCGGATATGGGAAGAAGTTCCACGGAACGCAGGTGGAACTGATTGAAAACTACTAGTGTAGTAACATTATAATATTAACCTCATCATGAATATGTTTGCAGAATTAAATATGTGTACTGACATGAATTAATCAGTTGAGTGAGTCGATTACCGGCAAGTAATTATAAGTAATTTATGTGCAGCGATAACTCGGTAACGTTTTTAATTTAATTCTTCGTACGTGTTACCGAAAAGTGGCGAATATTCTATCTTTAGCGATAATTTAAAAGTGACAAAATTGAATTATAACATGTATACTTAAAATACCTACCTAATACATTAACAGAAATCTCCTAAATGAAATCTACATTGCCCTTGGACAGTCTATCATAGTTTACTGCATACCTGTGTGGGGAGGCGCAGCAAAATCAAAATTTATATCGGTGGAACGTGCACAACGAGCTCTCATAAAAATTATGTATTTTAAAAAGACCAGACACCCGACTGAAAGTCTTTATAAAATTAGTGGCCTGCTTTCTGTCAGGAAATTATACATCATACTTATGATTTTAAAAACTCACAAAACTCTTCCTTATGATAGAAATAGGTTACCAAAAAGAAGGAAAGATATAATTGCCCAAATTCCTCAAACGAAAACCGAATTTGCTGCTGCTCAATATAATAAACGCTCAGCCCAAATATACAATAAGGTAAACAAAGAAATATATATACACGATAAACCTCAACGAGACTGCAAAATAATACTCATCGACTATATGAAACGATTTACATATGAAACTATAGAATCACTTTTGCAACACGTCAAATAAGCTATCTCCTACACATGCATACACATTACCCACAAACACGCAACCATACAATTCCCACACACACTCATACACACACTCATTACACACACAAAATATACACACACACATCACACATTCATGCGCATACTGCACACTCATGTAGTTAAATAAATGTTAAGTCTAATAATTTAAAAAAAAATCTGTTTAAACTAAAATGGAAGAGCGGAGTCTCCTAACACAGGCATTACTTGCTTAAAAGGAGGCTCCAATCACAAATGAAATGTAAAAATATGTTGTTACAGAAATAAAACATTTTGTATTTTTTGTATTTTTTTGTATACTTTTTAATGTACGGATTTCAATTATTAGGTATGCTACTGGCATGACCAATCAACTTGTATCGAATAATTCGACCGATTAAATCAATTAATCAAATATCGATATAAAGATTTAATCGATAAAATCTTATATTACTATTCGTATAATTGATTGTCACATCCACATCCCTAGCATGTAACAATCGCATAATTGCTCGGAGCGTGCAAACAGATATTGAGTGCAATTGCCCAAGTCAAATTAACTGAATGTACACAAGAATGCTTTATTAAACGAGGCATATACTCGGCTTAATAACATTGTGGTGGCGTTTATACGTCAGTTTACAGCCTTGAACATGCTCTCAACACACTCAAAGCTCATTTTGATCGCTATTTACATACTAGCCTTTGCACAGAAGGTTCTTGCCAGTATATTGCCGCCTAGTGCCAAGACTTAAATAATGTAAAACTAATTAACAACTGCGACGTAGAAGACTCGACGAAAGTTATACTACTTTTATTTTGGTCGAGATTTTTTCTCTATAAAAATCTCGTTTCGCTGCCATAAAAATCTGCACTCGTAAAATCCGACAGCGTTTTTGCATTTCGACTCGGTCACTTGTCAGTCATAATTTGACTTCATCTTTAGAATCTCGTAGCAAAACTTGTTGCTGCGAAGACTACGAACTGTCTACGAGATGTCGTAGCCGTCTTCGTAGTTGTGCGCTGACGTCACAATATATCTAGCTAATAGGTACATTATTCGCGGTGAGTAGCAAGTAATATGCTTTTAAAGCGAAGCGACTAATTGCTCACATTAGACATGTGTATTTAACTAGGAAATTACATGTGAAATTAATGTGGTGTGAGTGTACATAACACGGGTTTGTTTGAAGTGGTAAATCATAGATTGCAACATCATTCTGTACATTAAACATCACTAATAGGTCAACTTCTAAAATAATTAAAATTGAATTGATTACGAAAGCAAAATAAGACGATGTATTAAAAGTATGATCCTCCAGGCAATACTAATAAAATTACTGATTGTTTAGTTATTATATAAAAGGGAATAATTTATACAATGCATTTCAATATAACATTGCATAACAAGATATAACAAAAATTGAATACCTCATTCAATCCCATAAACACGAATGACAATAATCAAAAGTTCAACAAAATATAAAATCGGTAACAATGACAGCACAACCAATACAGAAACTCATCAAATAAGCCATCATCATATTTCCCGAACAAAAGTTAATTCAATCGGAATGAACAAAACGAACGTTGAGGTTTTCAAATAGTTTTCACCATTCATTATCAGATTGCCTTCAAAGAGTGTGACCAAAAAGAGTTTCATTAGCGGAAAAGCCAATGCTGCACGTTCTTTGTCACAAAAAAGAAAGAAAAACGACGAAAATACGCGTTCCACTTTCCTTTCTTGTTTGAAAACGGCGGGGAAAGGGTTGAGACATAATGAAGAGACTGCAACTGCGGCCTGAGATACTACCCTTGTATTACATGTTATACTTGCAACAAAATACCAAGTTCCGTACATTTTCGAAAACGGGAAAATGCGAAGACAATTTTACGCAGCTGTTTATTCTGAAAGAACTTTGTGACGTTGAAACGAAATTTATTTTAAGCTACATAAATTACTTTTGTTCTAAATGTCGCGCTACGTGACCTGAAAGTTAATTATGAAAATATTTATTTTCCAAGATTAAATATTTCGAACTCCAAAGATGGTAAGGATGAGCCAATTTATTTATCGTCCTGTGCCCTTATTTATAAAAAAGAAAATTAATTTCTTTGTGTATTAAGAATTTTTCTATGCCCCTCGAGCTATGAATAAACACATATTACAATAAAATTTGCACATATTACTCGGAAAAATCTTTTCTCTTTCATCAGCTAAAAGGTCCGGCATTCACATTGACTATGTATGACTATTTACCCCTCACGAAATAGTGGGAATGAATATTATTAACGCACTTTTATGTATATTAGATGACGAACTCTATTTTGGTATGGTTTCCCTAGTGTCGAAACAAAAATAAATAAAAATTGTTTATTATCGTGTAATTATCAACAAGATGTCGATAACGAATATCGACATCGATATGAAATAATTAATTTAAAGATAATTATGTAAATAACACACAACTTATAACGTCGGAAATTAGATACAGACTGAAAAAGTCCTAAATCTCATTTAAAACACTTTCCTATAATAATTATTAGCCTCATCTCAAAAAATAGTAGCTAGCTACATCGTTCACATTTTATAACAGTGACGTAAAACGATTTTCCGTTAAAGCCAAAATACATATCAAACGTAGGCAAAAAAAAAAACTCCATTACAGGGACTTCCGACATACGTCACAAAAACGTGACGAACTTCCATATAGATAGTGTCATTACCATCAATGGCTCTATTCTTCACGACTACGCACCACTCTATGGGGGTTAGCAGACAAAAGGCTGCGAACAAAGTCTGAACAAGTTCTCCCTGTACTATTGATAGACGTTAATAGGTCAGTGCTGAATACTGAAGCAATTAGTATACCTATTATTCATTGACCTAGAAACCTTAGAGGTCAACTACGTGACGGAATGTGCTGAAAGCGATTAACATGTTCTGCATAATTATGCGAAATTACACCTTAGGTATTTTGTGAAAAATAGAAGCTTGAATTTTCTTACTTTCTTTCTTTTAAGTTGGCTCTGGCTTCAAGGCAATGTGAAAGTCCAAAAAAGTTTATCTAAAATTAACGCCTAATCTTAAAAGTTTGTTGATAAAAGTTGACACTTTAATGTCTAAAAATCTGTGAGAAGTTTGAAGACCTTGTGTTGGAGGAATGATAAACCGTTGTCAACTGTTGATAACAAAATATACTCAAAAGACATCCCACTTGTGAAGTAACAATGAAAAAGGTTAAACAGATAGGTTTACCCTTTCAGTTTTAAATAAAACAGGTTACTTAAAAGCATAGTTTTTTTTTTTATATAACTTCCTTTTTTATAATTTTGTAAATTATTCAACATTATGTGCATAGTTTTAAACGTAATCCTTAGATTTAAAATTGTTCCTAAAACCCCAAAGTTCTATTTAGCAAACTATGTATATCTAAGTTGAATCGAATAAAGCTCTATATAGTCTGTGAAGCCCGTCGAGCTAGCCAATCCGACAGGCGCAGTCCGTTTGCGTAAGCCAATCCGACGTGCCTTGGCTACGTCTATGTAGCTGTGCATAGTTGAATTTCTGCCTAAATGCACAATTTCTACATGTTCCAAATATTATTCGAAGTTAATTTACAAATTTTGCAAACGTACTTATTTACTTAATAATTTTACATGCTGTTTCGGAATTGTACTTTGGAAAGAGTATTTTAACTGCTGCTTATCATAATGCTAACGTTCTTCAAGCTAAAATCAATTCTTTATCATTTTCCTGTCCAATTTTATAAAGAGCCCAAAAGTTCTAACTGACCAGATATTTCAACTAGTACCACAAAATCTTTTCCTATTACCCACCCTATTCAGGCGTATCAAATCTGAGCTCATTTACTGCCACGTATCATGTGGGGTCTCCTGTACCCAACTAACCATCAGAGCAAATACTCTAATGAGTTACATTACCAGCTAATGGGAACTCCTTTACGGCGTTTGCAACATTTTTCCGCATTATCCGTTAGTACGAGGATTTTTTCCGATTTTATTGGGTTACGTAACCCCCAAAACGCTGCGAGTGGGGCCGAATGTACCCAATTTGCAGTAATGTAAGATATTTTACGGCACAGGTGAAAAGCAAAATGAAGCTTATTTAGGTTCACGTTAGTACATTAGCTTTATAGTGAAAATAGAATGGTAGTGCTATCCGAATATATTTCTGTATTTTGCCTTTACAGTTACGTAGTTCATTTTCTCATATTAAAATAACCATTCACAAAGATGGCCTAAAAACCAAAATTCTGTTCATACCTCAGCAAGGGATAAACAAACAAATAAACCAGCTGTAAAGATAAGAATATTCCACAACATTACCTCCGTCGGTAAAATATTACCGATCAATAACAGCCATCGATAACTCAGCTATGGGACAAGCCCCTATGGGGAAAACGTCATCGTATGAAAAGTCATGTTGGCCGAACGAAATAGATTAACTATAGGTGTTTATCTGTAGGACGGTCATAATATATTACCGGTGAACTAGTGGGTACTTGGGTATCGGGGGCTGCCTGTAATCGGTCCTCCGGGGCTGCCTGTCGTTTCAACCTGAGTAGCCCCTTTTTCTACTCGCCAAACGTTTTTGTGAACGGTAATTCTCTGGAAATGTGTGCTCTTTTGTTTGTTTTGAACGGTATTTACGGTTTAGGTAATGTACGAGTTATTAATGTTTTGAAAATGGAAACCTTGCAAAACATGTTTTAACATCACGTAAAAAATAATTTTGAAATATCGGATTCAATTTAGTTTTTCGTTAATTAGAACTTAGTTTATCTACAACATTGTAAATACCCGTCTCTGAAAGTTTTAAGAAGCACGATGCTTATGCAATAACACAGCAACTCTCATTTCTATGTATATCTACGTACGAATCTAACATTTTCTAGTTACCTAACATTTGTTCCGTTGTTTTCAAAGCGAACTATCGAAACTTTTAGTCATTTTCGCATTCATAACATTTCCGATTTTAGTATTTGGAATAATTTTCTACCCGTCCAATCACAGCTTGAACATTAACGAAATAGTACAGTCATCGTGATTGGCTCCCCGTTCACTGAGAGATGGAAATGTGTGTGCACTTACGCACACATACATGACGTATATTACGAACGAGTAGGTACTTTACGCTCCAATAAGTGTCATTTGACACCTAACGTAGGTGAATATTGAAAGAGGGACAAAGTGTCAAAAATATCGATATTCAGCAAAATGAAATATTAGCGATATATCAAGTGAATTTGTTATAAAAATCTTATGTGACAAGTACGAAAACATTAACTGTAAATAGATATTAAATTTCGTTTATTAGATTGTGTCAATAATATCTAAAAGATTTGTGAATAAATACGTGTCAAATAGCGAATTTTATGTGACATCTGTCTCTAGCGACCGACGGCTCAAGACGCTGACTTTGTCAATCCGGTCTCAAGCAAAATGTAACATCAATTTTATTGGCATCATAAAATTTTTACTATTCCCTCTTCGACAGAAACTAGTTATATTCGACACTGTTTTCGATATCCGACATTCGACACAGGATTCAGATTTATATTTATGGTTATTTTAAATCTGATAGCATGATAAATAAACCTGTCACGTGTAACAAACGATGAAATGTCTTTTGAAACTTAACCACATTATTTCCCTTATCAGTACAATTACGTTACACAAAAAAGAACGAATTAAAATAACAATAACACTCGGAAATTAACTGAAACACCTGAACACGCGACTTAACGTTCACACAAAAACTTGGTACTCGCACACTACAAAACTTCTTGTAAGCTGATAGTTAGTTCGGTTACATAAATTACTATAGAAATGAATGGTAGTACGCACATAACGACGATCAGGTAGGTCGGTAGCAGACCGACTAAACTTCAATTGACTAGATTTTTTTCTCACCATCGAGTCAACTGTCGGCTGACAGTTTATTCTGCTGTGTGCACCTACTCTAAAGCTAGTTACAAAACGCTATTTGTTTTGCTTATTCCATCCCTGTAGTCGGGAGATAACAGGGTCCTATTTCATTGTAATAGTATGATGACACCCGAGGGCGTTGGCTAGGGGAGATTGGATGCACAACGCCCTGTAATAAAGTCTTTGAAATCGCACCAAACTGTGCCGAGTGGGGATAATGGCACTCGAATTGCATTTGTTTCTTGATTCTTGGGGGTTTAAAGCAATTAGAGAACGAAGATAGCGCAATGTGAGTTCGTTGCTGAACGTGATTTAAACGTGTTGTGGGGGGTAATTATGATTTGCATTGAGTAACGAACAAATGGAAATGAAACATTATTAACTGAATAACTTCTCTACGTTTTTTGTTTCATTAGGTAAATCACAAGTACATCGGATGTACGTACAGCTAAAGCGCTCAGAACGATACTACTATAATAAAAACATTGCAAATCGTCAGGACATTCCGCACACATTTCCCATTTTACAGACATTTCCACCAACAGTGGGACTATGATACCTTAAATGTGTAATCTTCCGAGGACCAGTCCCGGGACTCCAAGCCCCATAACACTTCCATAACATCTCGTAAAAAACTGAATATGTACTAATATGAACATTTATGGGTTTTACTCCGGACATTCGGGAACCCTTTCTTTTGTCCTGGGTTAGCGGTCTGTGTGGACATAAATGAGACAACGTTTTAAGAGCTCTTTTGTCTGCTTTTGTGAGATTACATGGAAGTAAAACGTCTGTATGAAGCTTACGTGTGGGTGGCACAAAGTACAGACTGTGAATAAAGGTGCATTTTTGTAACAACTCTACAAACTTAACTGCGTATGTTAAAAAAAATTGACATTTTTTTACATGAAACATAGTTGAAGTAGAACGTTACAGAAAACACGTAATATTATTTAGTACCTACAGCTATAATGTTACAATAAGGACAAACCCTAATAAATCCGGATTGATGGTAACCCTAGATACGTCGCACAATATCGTAGTGGCAATAGAAAATTTATCAACCATTGTTGCTGTACGCACGCAGACTACCGACAACATACTGAAAATATATCGTCGCAGTAAAAAAAATACTAAATCCTTGGTGTTACCCTATGTACCCTATTTACGAGGTACAACCCTAGTTTCCTCCATTTAACTTCCATGTTTCCAGAATGCACGATAAACTGTAGGTCCCGCTGTCATTTGAACATCTGCAGCAGTTGTTACGGGTAGTCAGAAGCCAGAAAGTCTGATAACCTGTCTTGCCAAGGTGTAAGTGGATTGAGGAGGTCAGATAAAGATAGGTAGTCGCTCCTTGTAAAACACTGGTGCCTAACTGCATCTAGTCAGACTGGAAGCCGAGCTCAACATAGTTGGAAAAAGGCTAGGCAGATGATGATATTGCCATACGCAGACTACCGAAATCATGCTGAAAAAATTACGTCGCAATAAAAAAATACCGAATCCTTGGTGTCAACCCCGCATGGTACAACCCTAGTTTCCTCCATTTAAAGCCTTGAATCTCTCCTTAGATTTATAATCCCGAGGCCTGGAATTTACGCAAAATTTATGTACCTACAAAATGTTATGAAACTGTGTACGTGATCAATTATAATTTATAGCTTTTACCTGTACTAAATGGGTATTTGGGAAAATATGTTTTCGTTTATTTATTACGATGGAGCTAATCTTAATCTTTCTACATCCCTAAATTGGGAGGTCGCTTATCGTGGCCCATTTTTTTCTCATTGATTGATTGTCCAGTCAGAAAAAAAGGGTTTATTTTTACCATAGATACAAACTACTTACCTTCTTTACTTTTCCAAATCTCAAGGAAAATCTCCTTGGTAACCATCATCTATGTATTTGCTATACTATAGTATTGTCGATATAGTGTAGGTACTTACATCACAAACTAAACTGCATATGCATACCTTACCTCCTTTGAAATTGGAACACAGCAACGTTCCTTTGATACGGAAACAGGTAAGACGGTAACTAAACCTGGCGTGTTCATTCAAAAGGAACTGTATTACCTTTTCAATTGGGTCGATTTTCCTTTGAAATATTATATTAGATTAAAGTGATGTTTTTTATAAGGTTTGAGCTTAAGTTTAGGTCTTCCAAAACAGTAGGTGAATGTAAAAAGATGAAGTTTTAACAAATCGCTGAAAACTGTTTCTTTGTGAAGTGGACGTAAAAGAATTTCTGTGATCAGTCAGAACATTGTTTCAGCTCCGTTCCTTTAATTAAAACAGAAAGGAATACTTGAGAAAGTTCTGCGTTCGCCGACTCCTTACCTGGAACAATGGAAATTAATATCATTATGTTTTATTTGAGGTAAACGTTGGATTTATGGGTGTTTTATATAGATGATTTATGGATGTCGGATTTCTTGTTTTGTTATACGCAGCTGATGACTTTACGTCAGTATTACAGACGGGAGTTATGAAAACTTTAGCACATGTTTTGTTCTGCTATATGGCCTTGTGTGAAGTATATGTAACAGTGAAATTACAAAATCCTCGGACTTTTTACGTCATTGTTCACTCATACAATATTTCAAAAAATATCATACCACCGCTAATTTGTAACTAATCCATTTCATTTCACACTTTGCTCATAACACAAAAACTACATCATTACCAAAATAACACAATAGCTCCAAAAAAATATAACCATCGATAATTCCACACGCGAACTTCCGGATATCGCGTGACGTCATATCCTAGTCTATTTGTCAGAATTATAAAGGCGTCGCTTTACACATTTTTCATTCAAATTCATACTTGAGAAGGAGCTTGATAAATTACGGTGTGATAAACGAGGTTCCAAGTTTCAGTCGTGTGCTCCTGAGTGTAGGAACTAAGTGGCTTCATAGGTGACGTGAGGTAAGACTTATGGAAGGTACCACTTTGTTGCTTGGTATAGAAAAATGGATTTTAAGTTCGTGTGAGGAAGGTTCGATTTTGTAAAGTGTGGTATGAAGTGGTGAGTTCAGTTTTTTTGGGTTGATCGAAAACTAATAAGTAAGCTCTAATGTAGGTGTGACAAGATTATGTGCTTAAAATTATTAGGTATATATTTTTATTACAATTTGTTCTAAGTTTAAACAATGGTCAGTGGGTCGTCTTCCAACATCTTAGTTTCTGAGTAGCAATTCTTGTGTGAGATTATAGGCCTCCAAAAACCATAAGGACAAACCAAAAACGCCCAAAATATATTTAAAAATATTCATATAACACAAACAGTAAGCAGAAACAGTATTAGCAATTTCGTTCAACTGTAATGTTAATATAACCTCATTCCGTCTATTCAGGACAGAATCCTGTTACAGAACATTTTACTTTGTAGAACTCGCAAAGCGAAGACCCGCAAATGACTTTATAATACGGCGAAATTGCGAAGACATCTGATGATACCTAACATGTGAAGAAGCAAACATTACCCGGTGCTTTTTAAATTGGCCGTTAGCAGCCTTAACCATGCGATTACGTAATCTTTTTCGAATTTCCAGCGCAAAGAATGTATGTTGCAAGGATTTCGTTTTGTACCAAATTTTAGAGCGACTTTTTGGCTGGCACGTTTTTGAAACTAAGCTTTTTTATGTAGTTACTACGCGCGTAGCGTTCGTAGCGCGCTCGTAGCATTTGTAGTAAAATGTTGTCTTACTTTTTTTGTTACTATAAATTAGATACAGAGTTACAGTGCGATACTTATTTCTTTACATGTTAAGTTTAACCTTTTTTTATATTCTTAGTTTTTTTACTGTTGTCATAACAACATAAGTGTATTTCAAACCCCGTCGTCCCTACCCCGTCCCTATCACGGCCCTCATACCCTATTACGCAATCATAATCACCAAAACAGCGACTCAGCGAAACCTTTCAAATTGCAAACTTCTCTACAAGTTAGCAAATCATTTCCGAGCACTCCTGGCTGCCAGGATATTTGACTCGGTCGTGTTACGTAGGTGTTTTTATTCATTTTTCTCTGTGAAGTTGATACTTCCCTCCTTTCCCCCAACCATTGTTATGACAGAACGCCCCCCGGGAACCGCTGCTACCTTGAGATTATAACTTTTTCTTGAAAACGAAGTTACATTTTATACGGACCATTAATAAGCTGGGATTTCGTTCGCAGTGTACTGAAAACATTATTCTTTGTTAATTTAAATAGCATATTTATCGCGTTTGCTGCGTGTAATGGAATTTGTAACGGAAACGTTGGAATTTTGCTTTTTAGTTGATCATTGATATGGATATGAATTTAGTATTAGTATTTAACAACGAATTTGTAAGCTAAGTCGAATTCTATGAAGTGTTATGGATTTTTAAACACACTGAAATATATTACCTACCTGCATTTTATGTCACCATTTTTATTTACTTCTGAAGAGCTACAGATTTATCACCCCATCGTCAGATTTTTAACGGCTCAATAATACCCTTGGACAAACAACGATTTCACATTACCAAAAAAGATTTTTATAGAGTGTTTCCCTATAAGAAATATCTTTAAAAACAACTTGCAACCGCAAAGTGCTCACCCACCATAAAGAATAAGCGTGAAATAAGCTTTGACAAGATAAGCCGGGGACGGGAGGGGAGGGAGGGGAGGCTTTCAGTAAGCCATGGGAAAAGATCGCCGCTTTTTGGGATTTCACATCTATTTGCCTATTTATTTATTTGCACTTCGTTACGTTTCTTTCACACGAATGTAACGAGCATACAAGATATGTTTGCTACATATTTGAGTCCGAGGTACCTATGTTTTAATTTCACAGATTTTTTGATTTGCTTCAATAGTTCATCTGAATTCCCATATGAAATTGACAAGATGGTACTTGGATTTTCATGTCTGACATTCATTTTAGCGACTAGATGTAGATGACAACAGATTTATCTATAATTAGTCAAAAAAACAAAAGAAAAATGAATGAAAGGACTAGTCCTTTCTAGAAAATATTCTATTAGATGACTTTGCTTCCCAACTATACACAACATAATCTTTTTCACAAACTTTCATAGTGTACCACACAAAGCGTTTCACCGACCACATTATGTTGCACTCTACATTGTGTGCATATGTGTCTAGGAACCAGCTACCAATAATGTGCAATATCATATTAATATGGCAGCCGGAACGCTGCCCACAACCGCAGCGGTGACGTACTAGTATGTACCTATGGTCATAAACATATGTACAATGTACATGCATTGTTGTATGTATAGGTGGTAAAGTTCGAAGGAGGTACATGGCCCTGGTACATGAAGAGCTCCAAGGAACATGGTGGGTTTTAGTCAGTAAGGGCCTGACTCTCCCTCATGCTGCATCCACAGTAGGATGCTTTAGATGATTTTCTATCGACCAAAAAGAAAGGTGCACGTGTCACAATGTAGGTAAATATACCTTTTTCGGAAATGTTACAAAATTAATATACATTACCAATCTCTTTTCAGATTTAAATGAATAGCCATAAATTAGTTTTTATTACATTCTAAAAAAACTAATAAAAGTTCATAATTAAACTGCAAACAGAATTTATAAACATATCAAACGCATTAATCTTACTAAAGTGAAATCTTAATTGCATTGTTAAGTTACAACCTTCGGACCTTTAAGTTGACATTTAATCCTGACCTTTTCGACTATATGGCAAATAGTGAACCCTAGGTCTAAGTTAGGCCATTCACTGTAAAATTATCGCGATCTCAGCCAACTAACTCCATTCCGTTCCTAGTTAAATTACCATTAGGGCTTCATATAACCTTCCACAACCCCGGCGAGCCAATATCGGATAAAACCATCGTTTGTCCTCTGAAAAACGTCACAGTGTCATATAAATTCGATCAGCCCCGCCTATTCCGAGCACATGCGATAAAAAACATTAGCATACATACTTGCGACACTGGCTTCGGCCATATTTTATGCGCAAATAACAAAAAGCACGCGTCACGGCCAAACTTTTACATACAATCTTCAAAAAACATCGGCCGAGCAAATATCTACTTAATGTTCTAAACAGCTACGCCTAAACAAGTAGCTTAGTAACCTTCTGTTTTTACAAGTTAAACAAAACAGGACCCTAACGACGTGTTGCTGAAGTTCAGTTTTTATTAGCTCTAGAACAGTATCGAACGTGATCGATTACAAATTGTTTCATTATGTACCTAATTACAGTTGCTGAAGGTAGCTTTTACTTTACACCTTTTCTAGGGGAGGGTGTCGATGTAAATTGAGTCTCATTGTTCGGTCGTTAAAGTAGTAAATAGAATGTATCGTTGACGTAGGCTGGTTTCCCACGGGGAGCGCGCTCCCTGGCGCCCTGCGGCGGCCTCGGTAAGGTCAAATGCAAACTCTATAGCTACCCTCTGAAGGGAAACAGCCATTACGCTATTTTATTGGCTTAAGATAAGAACTGTTCTTGGTAATTGTGTACACAAATGAAGAACTGTTGTGATTATGTTATACACTTGTTTGTGATAGGTAATCAAGGCAAAGATGGCTTTTACTGAGACATACTAGAATTTTAGCTAAATTCCGGCAGAGTTTTGTTTGATATATTAGAAGCAATATAACATCTCATATAAGGTTAAACTGGAAAATAACTTCAGCCAAAAAATAAGAAAAATACGAGCACTTTAATCTAGAATCACGTCCATATCTTCAAGTCAGTTTAGTGACGAAAATAAATAGCTTAATGTTTCGCGAAGACCGTAAAAGAAAATATTTCACTACTTAAAATATGTAATCAGAATAAAATGTATTACCTGAACTTTATATCCTACCGATAGCAATAATTGGATCCATTGCATAAACTAACCGTACTCAATTTATCGGGTGCCGTTCCAAGATTATATTCCACGAATTACCATAGCTAAACGAGATGATATAAATCTCAATCCCTTCTAATTTATCTACGGCTAGGTTCCTTTACGTCTCCCGCTATTGCGAAGTCGTAAGCTTTAAAATAACTCGGTTTTTCGACTTCGGCCAAATGTACTGTGATTTTTCTTTGTTCGCTCTGACATCGATGGATGTCAATTCATCGGGAAAACGGAGGAAATGGCCTCCTTTGATACAAAAATACGCTTTTTAATGTTATCAGAGAGGCTGCAGCGGAAAGTTGAGATGTGTACGAAGAATTCATTTCTGTAATAAATTATTTATTGATGCTTGGATCATTTAACAACATCACAAAGGGTATTGAGTTCTTTTTGAGGCAGCCATTGTGAAAGCAACAGCATAATTATTGTTATAATAGGTACTGTTCTTTTCATTTCGCAGTCAGCTGTTTTCGAACGCGTGAATAATGTTGCAGGGGTAGATAAACAACCAAACAAGCTAGTAATTCCATCAATGTGTTCCAGTGCAATATCTATAATTAGAATCTTCGGGCTTTGATCGCGTACAATTTAATGCATGTGGCGTGCGAGCTATCGATCGCGACGTCCGTCCTCTGCGGGGCAGACGCCCGACTGAGCATCCAGCGGGCTGAGAGCGTCTAAATACCACGCCCTTTATCAACTACCCACAATATAGATATTGAATGAACAATGGAGACGTTCCGATTGAGATGTTGGTCATTGCCCGCCAATAATAAGGTCGTTGCAGAATATTAGATCAGAGAGATTTACTCAGTTACCAACCCAATTCACCCCTTTTACTTTTGCTTTCATTTTCTGCCCTGAATTTCACGAATGAAAATATTTTCTCATGAAAACGTACAAACGATATTACCCATCATACCTCACTGGCACTTTGCTCGGGTCTTCAATACGACATCTATCTCTTTCGTTAGTATAGAAATCGTGACATAATGAGAAGGACAGGTATAGATAGGTGACCTTTTATGCTTTCAGGGTTGGATAAGTTCATATAAAAGCCGTTTACAAAGTGAATGTTCATATATCTTGAACAGGAGCTATTGGAAAATATACATGATCTTTTTATTATTGACAAGGTGAAGTAGAAAAAGATTAGGTATACCTACTTAATCTCTGAATTTACATAATATTAATATTATTGACATGTGTAGGTAAATAGTTTATAATAACATAGAATAATCATCATAAGTCTTTTTACCTGAGTGCTAAGATTTTTATGTTTTTATTCATCAAATTGAAATGGTATCCCTGTACAGCACATCCTATATTCTGATTAGCTTCAGGTTATATTCTCAGCGTTTGCAGTAGCATGTAGAGTTGTTAATTTTCGAATAATATTTCATCTCAAAAGCAATAATAAACAAGATAAATACATATTTTTATCGCGTGTATACTACCAACATCTAAAGGCCCGGTAGGTACAATACACAGCTTATTCCTCATATATTTCCCATTTCTCACTATTACGCGAGAAGCGACCCCCACTTAACTCTCAATATGGGAATATTCCTACCTCCTTCCTCAACAAGTTCCCATAAGTACCTCTAGTAAATAACTGTCGATATCGATATCGATAAGATACATACAATAGTAGATCGCTCAACAGGCTCATTGATTGAGTCTTTTGATGTGATTGAAAGCCTCTTTTCATTTAATTTATGATAACAAACGATTGAGTTTTCAATAAGGTTACAGGTTTTTTTTTTACCATCCATCGATATAATAGATATCTACAGTCATCTTCAGGTCAATGGTAACAGTTTTATAAGAATATCGTACTTATTACTATTGAGTTAAGGTGCATGACAGTTAGTACTGATGTGCAGTGTACCGTACAATATGTACATGTACTTATTTGCAAAATATTTTCAAGAGAGATTAGGACGTAGTTAAAACCTAGATTAGTCGACATAATATGAAAGATCTTAATGAGAAATATATTTGCCATTTTTCATAAGATCGACCTTTCCATAGATAGACCTAAAATACAAAGAAATCAATACAGTTGGAAAAACAAACAATACCATTCGGGTCTTTTGCTGGGTCAAGGGTACATAGATAGAATCAACGATCAATAACCGCTCCCAACCGAATATCCGAGTTAATCGAGAGGAACGGTACTCGATTTCTTGTGCTATCGATATCTTTTGGACACGCAATCCGCAATCCTTAGGACTTGGATTGAATTTGAAAATTTTTGCTGGCTGCGACTAAAGTAGCTGAATTTTTATGTGGATAAATTCGACAGCAAAAATTAAGCATATTGTGTATAATAAATGACAAAAATAAAAAAAAAAAAATTAACAATAAGTTACAGAAATGTATTGTATCCGAAAATTTTTACTCAAAGGCGAAGAACTATCGTTATATGTAAAACTAGGCCCCGATAACCGGTTCCCGGGCAATCCATTCACGCGATGGCTTAAATAAATTGGTAGCCGGGTAACGCGGGTTTGATGCCCATCCAGCCCATCCTATCCTTCCCTCGTACAATACCTATCCCATATGATTTATTTCTGGCGATCCGCCGACCGAAATTGAGGCTAAGTCAAACTTTTCGACCGTTTCTATGACGGATATCAGTTTTCGGTAATTTGCGTCCCGGACAAGACCTTTTACGGTTTGTTCGATAAATGGAGCTGTGAGATGATTTTGTAACTATTCAATTTGATAAACGTATTTCGAGGGATAGTTGGCAGATAAACCATGAAAAATAGTTAAAAGATTCTTCGGGCAGAGAAGTAAACTAAAAATCCTCTAACGTTGCACCTCCTTACACATTCTACTACAATGTATAAAAAAATAAAATAAAACTGGAGTAAACAGACAATCCAACATATCAACTAAATTGCTCTCAACATTATTTCTAAATTTAAATAGAAACAGAGAACACAAACAGCAGAATTTTAAAAAAAGAACGCAAGTACAGCCCTAACAAATACATACAAAGTCGCCAAGTTAACGATTAATCAGAAACGTCTCGAGTAGTTGAACCAGAATAGGCATGTTGATGTGGTCGATATCTCGGCACAAGCGGGGTAGCGTGCCGACTTGTCGGCTCATGCTAATTTAATCGTTCTGCTTACCCACGCGACTCCCACGCGACTTATAAGTCTTGTGCTTCCTTTAGAAAGCCAGCTGTGAGTTTTGAGGTCCAAAATTATATCTTAAAAGGTGCTTGAAAATTTTCAACATCTTTTTTTCACAAAAATATCTACAAGTATCCAGCTCAATAAAAAAATTAAATCTTCTGCCCTTAAAATTTGGTTCGGTGTCAGTTTTCTTATTTTTTCCAGAAAAATATACTAATGATTATATAGATAAAATCGAAGCTCATTCAACAACCAAACAAATTAATTATTTATTATTAATGTAGAAAATTAATTACTTATTAAGATAAATTTTGTAGTAGGTACTCTATAATTAGGTCGGATTAACAATTCAGGAGTCAGTATACCGTGAATAATAGCAGGTTAATTACAGACTTGATACGTCATAATTCAAAGCGATTTTCTCTTTGATGTCAGCTTATTAATATCAGTTGAATCTGCAATGGAAACTCGATAATATTTGTGTTTGACATCTCATATAATTTGTAATGCATGTTATCCTATTAATCGGAGTATTATTTATTATATATTTCACTTATCTTTTTAGCTTTAACAGATCAGTTTCCAAACTCAAGTTATCTCTTCATGGTTGTATCAAAAAAGGCGGTAACATCAGATCACTCTACACCTAAATCGAATGACAATCAGTGCTACTAGCTCTTATATCGAACTAGCACAGATTTCGCAAACTCAACCTGTATTTCACATTTTCTGATGAAGCAAATTGTTCCATCCGAAAATACGACCCAATTTGGGCTTGCGGACTAGAAAAACTAAGATACATTTCAATGCAAAATGAAGGCTTCCCGTCCGAACCCAAAACAACAAAAAATGCTCGGAAAACGGAGACGTGAAATATTAAATTTTAACTACCACGAGAGCTAACGAATTTCCTACTACAGAAGCAATTAAAATGGCGGACCTTAATAGCGTAAAGTGAGATGAGTCCGCAACCAAGATAGAAAACACGACGCGAAAAAATCACAACACAAATTAGTTTTGTCTTTCTTTTCATATTTAGATTGCAAAAAAAGTATTTACGATGCAATCATTATTTACTGCCAGATATTATTATTTAATTAAAGATGCCAGGTATTCTATTTCCAGCAAAGCTCCGAAACTGCTTTTAGTTATAGTTACAGCAAACATTCTCATCCACTCAACCACCAACTGAGATATTAATTCCGACAATTAAACCGTTAGCTCGGGATGTAACAATCTCACCGCCTACAACTACAAACATTCCCCTAAGCGGATAAATAATTAAATTCTCAAACAATTCAATAAACATAAACCAATCCTGCACGTAAAGTTTCGTCAAAAACTATTTCAATCTTGAAGAACTTGACCAACAACTCGAGCCAGTAACTAGCTCCATTCTAAACGCTCCACAATCCAATATAAGGCGCCTTAAACCGGTCCAAACACGTACCAAGTGAAAATCTAGATCGAGAGATTCCCACACTGAGTTCCGAGATCCGAACAACTCATTTAAACAGGACCATATTAAGCAAACTTGAAACTGGAAATTAATAGACAAAGTTTAAAACCAGCAATTAGCTCTGTAGTTTCTGATATCGCAAGTTTAATACCTCATATTCTAGTATCCACAATTTATGAGGGTTCGAAAGTCTTACAAACTCAAAGATTGTGTATCCGAGCATAGTTTGCGGAGTCCCTTGGTCAATAAACCATTCCACGAAAAAGATTCTAATTAACAAAGTTAATTTCGGACTGTCAAATTTTCTTTGGAAATTAATTACTTTGGAGAAGTTTGCCAAGTCCTTTTGACATCGTATTAAAAATTCAGTCATTTATCACTTAAATATGCATAAATTTAGAGGCGAATAAATAGATTGGGTATTTACTTGTTTGCTACAGAAATTAGTCCATATTAAGATTAAATGGCTGTAAGTATTTGACCTCCAAAAACTCTACAACATTTAAACGAAAAAGTTCTAATTTTAGAATACAAATCTTTGAATAAAAAAAGCTTATTCAAATATAGTCACAGTGTCCACGGAGGTCCGTCACGAACCGTCTCACGATAGGTACGTCGATGTCGTGTCGTTATCGTCGACAAGACGGACGGCCGGTTGGCGTGACGATATCCATTAGCCCAACAGGCCAACATTGGCCCAACGTTCGATGTATTGAGATATTGCAACCGAACGTGATTTAACGGATATTGATGGCGAATCTGTTGCGAATATGTTGCTCCACTGATTGAGTTTAGGTTAAATTAGTTTGTGCAGTATGCTTGCTAGTAATTGTTATGTTAGCTGAATACATTGATTTATTAGTATACGAATAAGTTTGTCATATGGATTTTGATATTTCAGATTTTGATTATGCTCTTTCGCAAGCTATTTTCGACGATACTTTGTCAAATTATTTGATAGAAAATGTAGCTAGCTAGACTGTTAAATAACTATCCAATAATATTCAAATGTTAATCCCAGCTTAAACAAAACCTCCTCAAACTGACCATACTATCTAAAATTATAAGCTTAGACCACACTAATATTACATTTTATCGCCAATGTTAGAACCACGATGTGAACACCAGATAGGACCAATAACGGCTAAGTAATGTGGACTCTCGAGTACAATACAAATGGAAGGCGTGAAGCTAGATAGCTGGTACCCCGGGCTATCGGAGTTTGTATTAAGGAATGTTGTATACACCCCTTTATGTCGAGTGCTATTCTGTTGCGATTTATGAGCGTGTTAAGATATGTGTACTGTGTAGAAATGAACCGTGGTCATGAATATAACTGAGCTTATCCATATTAATATTATCTTTAAGTGTTGTCTGCTATGTTTAAGTATTAAAACTAGGGGTGCCAAAGGGGAAACAAAAATCCGTATCGGTATGTATTTCACAAGAAACATACCTGCTTTCTGCAAGATAAAAATATGCCAATGTGAAGCCCAAAAATGTAGCCTTAACTCTGTTCCATGTCACAACCACGTAGCTTAACGTAATTATAGTTCGGCCATTCAGAGAATGCGTTCCTGACACGTCGCGATTGAACTGACGACGTAACTTTGCAATGGCGTTGCAGTTACGATAAAAATATTTTTGCTGGTTGTTTACCGTTTTAACAATTGAGGAGCATTAAAACAACATTATTATATCAATAATCAATGAATGTTATAATTTTGTGCCAAACTGAGTGTCAAATAACTTGGTAAACAATATTTTTCTAAATCTATACTGCGCTATTACAAGGTTATGTCAGCGGTTTATATTTTGTAGTGCTGTGCTAAAAATAACAGGCAAGTATCGTAATCTGTTCTTATACAGTTATAATATAAAATAATACGTTTTGATTTTCTTTTTAAGAATTGGAAAATAATGGACTATAAGACTTAATTATAACGTTTATGAAATATAAAAATAAAACTATGACCAAACCGCATTTTTATACTTAGATTAAAAATGGTAACCCCAAATGGCGTTATGGGCCGCCATTTTGTGACGCTAAAACAGTCGTCCGTTGTCGTTTCGTGCGCATAGACCACGTTTTTCAAGTGTTTTCGATCTGTTTTTATTTGATTACCCGGCTTTTGTTAGACCGAGATATCAGGATTGATTCTGTTATTGATAATAATATAATTATACATGTAGGCGAAGATGATGATGAAGACACCACCTCCTCAAGCAAATCGGAGTCTGATTAATATTCTGTTCGCACATTCAATTCAATGTACTTGTAACAAAGAATAAATAAAACAATTTTATTATATGAATATTACCTTTTTTTGGTTTCCACTTAAATAACTAAAATATAAAACAAATGATTCCGCCAATTTAAAACGAAAATAATCTTAAAATAATGCGGCGGTTCATTTTGAAGGAACGGTAACGAACTCAGTGTTATGTTGTGCCCATCACTAGTCGTGACTAACTGATAGGTGTCAGGAACGCATTCTCTGAACGGCCGAAGTATAATTAGAATTTCCGAGCACAAAATGTAACAGTAAAAAGTCTATATAAATTCCAATACTCCAAAAATACCTTGAGACACTTTCAAGAGGCGCTCATAAAAAGGCTACTTATTACATTTCGTGGCCGCCATCTTGGAGCAAATTAACTTCCGACCCTGTATAGGGTGAAAAGTACGCGAAAAATTCGAGTCTCTTTAATAAACTCCGTATTATGAAGCTCGAATTAATACGCACACCAAATAGCCTCTTTCGGTTCCTTTGGAACTCAGTAGGGAAGTAAACAACATCAAACAACATTTATTCATCGACATCGATAAAATAAACTGCTTGCCAAAGCCAGAATGAAGGAAATAAATACTGAAAAACTCGAACCAACGTTCCGTGTAAAGCAAACATTTTCTAGTTTGATAAACAGATTTAGGGACTCGTCTTTTTTTAGAATGATGCCAAAGCATCGTTAAGGCAGCGACGAAAATCATCGAGTATCGATGTTTCGTGTGAGTACAATGGACAACACTGGCCGCTGCCCGTATGGTGCACGTACTAAAGGAATTTCTCATTTAGAGCGTTCTACCCTATGCACCTTTTGACGCCACTACCCAAGTACAGAGGAGACAGGAAAAATGTGAGAATTTTGTCGTAAAACAAAACGTGCGGCGTAAAATTACTCTTATAAATATGTCATGTGACATTCTTCTTTATATATTACACATAGCTTGTGCTTTACACAAAGACACCGTATTATTTTGAAGGTACCAATTTTCAAGGAAAAAACAAGTTAAAAAAAACAAAAGTCTACTACGTCACTTAATCAATTATATATTTATACTGATAAACGATATGAACCATATACAGTGATCAGGTCATAAATATTAATTTAGATACGACATAAACAAACTATTAATCTAATACATCAACCTGTCAACCATTATTGCGTCTACCCTCAACCCTTGTAAGGCTAGACAATTCCCAACGCATCACTCAGGTGTAGGAACTCCATGGGTTCCGCAAAAGACGGGACTTTCCAACAATTCGCACTCCGACTTCAATCGTGCAAAGTTCGACATCAGAATTCAGAATGTCGGGTTCCTTGAACGAAGGGGTGCAAAGTAAAACAATATGAAGAACGTCAGATTTATTACTCAGCCAATAGTTCGAGTTCTAGCAATGCGGTGCAAATTCCTGTAACTAGGTAGGTAGGTATTCGAATACGGTCTGGGTGCAGAAATCGAATCGGAATGTTGACATTGAATTCAATAATTTAGATTAACTTAAGCTCGTTAAAGTTAAGCTGTGACTTCGGAGTGAATTTGCAGTTGGAAGGAAGAGCGTGCCAATCTGCAAGATATAAATAACTTCATTTCTATGCGTTTAGAGTTAAGATTGTACTCGCATATTGTAAGTAGTGCAATATTGCTTTTTGATCAGCTAAAAGCTCTAAATTCACCTTAACATAGTAAAACCAACTTTGTGTGCGATATTTGAAAATTTAGTACTCTTTTTTTTCTAGTTTTAGGATAAGCGCCTAAATATCAAATCTCCGCACAGTTCTTCTATCAAAGCTAATCGCGTTTGTAGATCTATAAGTTAGTAACAAAGATTTATCTAGATTATAGTCTATTCCCGCCAGTGTGATTACACAGTAACAGTAATGTGTAAACAAACGCACATAAAACCACAAATTAAACATGGCGGCGTCAGTTGGTCTGTCCGCAGTTGGGCATAGATTTATGGTGACAGCAACATTGCGACGTGAAATACCAGTTTGTGTCATAGTGACCATAAAATACAGACATTTTGTGGACGCTGACGATGACAGGGATTGCATTTTTAGACAAACCTTTGATGTATGTTTAACTTGACAGATTTCGAAAATTAAAAAAAAAAAAAAACAAGAAGTTTTTTTTACACGGGGTTTTTTACACAGTCAAATTCTTTTTTTACACGGGGAAAATCCTGGGACTTTCAGACTTCTACCGGCAAAAAACCTTCATCGAGGGTAAAGCATATTATTTCCACATTTACCGATACCATTATATATACAGGTTAATAACATACGTTATGATGGTCCTAATACGCACATAATAACGACCTTAGTATATCAACGCAACACGTTAAGCCCAACTTATCCTAATCAATCAATGAACTTATCCTTCAGCAGGCTATTCCTATTAATAGATTTCTTCTATTATTACGTACATGTTTACGTTAAGACCCTCGAACTGCCATAAGAAAAACTAGCTTAACCCCACGGAGTTAAGAGCGCTATTACAAAATCGAATCGCTCAGGTTTAGGTAAATTAGACGATAGCCGGCAGCACTTGCGCGCGTGTGCGTCTAGTGAAATACGCAACGCACACCTGCGGACCGCTACGCGGCACAAACAAACTTGAGACTTTGCCACTTTTTTTCCGAAATAGTTTATTGGTTTTATAGTTTATGAAATATTATTTGTACTGATGAATTTTATAACCTAGAATAGCTCGATTGAGTTACAATAAACAAATAATCGTTTACAATTTTTAAATTATTTAATCGACAACCAAACTTTTCACCATGTTTATCAATTAGGTATAAGTAATTGATTTATAAAAAAACTAAAATCTATAATTCGTCTTCCATGTATTGTATCTTCATTTTCCTGCAACAATAAAAACTAGGAATGTAAATAGTTTATTAAAACAAATATGTCTGTCGCCAGTGACAAAAAATACTTCTCATATTATTTGTACTTGTATCCGATTGAGTCTGATAATCTGAATTAAATATGTTTTCATTATCCTGCAAGAATCAAAGATATCCAATAATATTATTATGCAACAGCGAAACTAACGACGATGACATTTACGTACATATTTCTATATAACCAACATCAAAAAAAGAGAACCCAATCTATAACATTTTCGCATTAGAATATCATGGGCTAATACTTATGTATATGACATTTGAATCAGATCATTATAACTAATAAATAAATTAAAAACTCACTAGTATCAAAACGTGTTAGATGCGTAGGTTGCGCTATATTTTTCGAACTCCGGCGAGTTTACGCGGCGCAACAGCGAGCGATACGTCCCTCCTCGGTGAGCGCTTGGCGCTGACTAAAGTTGAACACCGCGCGTCACAAGATTTATATTGATTCTTTGCATTGCAAACAAAAATTATTTTAAAATATTGTTTTACCTGTAAATAGGCCATTTTTTTTTCAAGCTTTATAACAATACCACCTTAATTATTAAATATTTTTTATTTGAATTTGGATTATACTTTCATAGATAAAAAATATAGTTTTGTACGGAAAATTGTCAGTAACTCTCAGTTTTATAGAATTATTTTTGGTGTATTACTGTATGAATTGTAATAAATTGGTGTAAGCAAGCACAAGTACAAGATATAGTTGTATCTTGAACATTTTTATAAATGGTTAAATTGCTATATCCTCGGAGTACTGAAGCATCAAAAGATCCCCAAAAGCAACATTTTATGAAACATCCTTTGCAGAGACAAAGATTTTACTGATGTACATGGACAAATTAAAATATTTATTGAAAACAGCCCCAAGATAAATGATCAAACTTTCTTAATCTTATTTTTGTTTTTTTTTTTGTGACTATATCCAAAGCATAATGACGCATCAAAACTTGTATAAAACTCGAAAATTTGTGATAGCCCTCTTAATCGCACACTGAAAATATGGACCTTTTTCTCCATTCATTTGTTTTTGTTAACCAAAAAAGAACATAACCCTTCTTGATAGTATAGACTTACAGATTTTTTAAATTACTTTATTCAGTTCCTACTTACGTACGTACCGGACCGTATTGTGAGACCGGGGAACTGTCCTCCTCTTCTAAAAACTCATCTGAAACATCTGAAACTATCTTCTTTAATCTTTATACCCATCTTTGAGGTGGTCTTTATTTTACTGAACTAAAATATTATTATAAAAAACAGTGTCTGAGTCCAAACCCACATGCTTGACTATAACCTTTCCATATTTTATGGCAAAGTCTAGACGCCATAAGTCACAAATAACTACAAACAAAGCTAGACTCAAACACTTGGCCAGCTGCTGTACTTGTCTGTACTGAATTCCATTATTTTTGCAAGACTATAGATATTTATTTCGCAGCTCCTCTTTGAGTATTAAAATAAAAGAACATTAAGGATCTTTACTGTTCCTTAAGCTAGCAAAATAAAGGGTTTGTTTTCGGATTTCAGCTCTCTTCTCTTTTATTATTTTAAGCAATATTTTCGTTGTATACTCTCTGTGTAAGTATCATCTTATTATAAATCGTCAATAAGTATATATCGTCTATAATACATGGAAATTCGGCCCGTAATGTACGTTAATCGTTACATACACGTTTAATTAAAAACTCATTTCGTTCACTCAGCTGTAGGTACCTAATATACAACGATATTGACAAACATAAAAAACAAAACAAGGTAAATCTATGCACGATTTAAACAATACTGCTGAGTCATCGAACCCTTGGCACCAGATGTTTTCTGAAAGCGTACATTTTGTATATAGAACATAACTTTCTTTCTACCATTACCACTTTATTGCAAACACAATAAATCCATAAATATTAAAAATAAACACCAGAATGAATAATAGAATTGATACTGAACACGCTATTTTGTTCTCCAAACATGAACCCTTCAGGTCAATGACCGCTATGTAATATTCTGGATAATATTCGAGCAAAATTGTTTCGTGACATTAACTCGATTTTATCAATTATTGCAAACCAATCGGATTGGGCTTAAACTTTATATGGGAATATTGGATGCTATTGGAAATACAGAACTATTCGTTTTTATTGCTATAATACTGCACTGTCCTATATTGTATTATTATTCGATGGTACAAGTATTAATATCTGCTGGATGAACAAACAGTCACAGTTTCTTTTACTAATGAGAAATTACATAAGCTAAATAAAAAAGCCTTCTTTATTCACAGCCTATCTATCTTCCACAAACAGCCCTACATTTATTCAAAATAAGAACCACTATTACGCAATAAGAAATATCCCACCCAAGCATTAAGAGGCCGCAAAATTCACGAGCGGATTCTACCTAAAAATAAAATAAAAAATCCATCTGCCACGCCAATGTTGGCACTAACTGAAACAAACAACACGGGAAATCCGTTGGAAACAAGGACCGTTGAAAATGATAAAAAACCGGATAAAAAACCGTGTAAAAAGGTGGAAACCGGACCGCGACATGGGGCATCCCAACTATTTGGGGCAGGGGGCCATTGTAGCAAAAACAACAGTGCCCCTTTTATTTCATGGAACCCGGGTAACGGTTTACAAATGCTGAAAATTCTTTCAAAAATACTGCTCGTGAAAGATGGTGAAGTAAATTGGAACTCGTGGCTTTTGGAATTTATTAATGAAATGCCATGTTTCCACATTCTTGTTATTTTAATTGTGTACGATACGACACATAAAAAATATTATTTTGAATATAGCCTTTCTTTAACCCAAAATAATCGTGACACATGTTAATAAAAGAAGATAGAAGTTAATGTTGATTAAATAAGTTCAGCTAATAACGTGAACAAACATATTACCAATGAACATTAACGAACAAACAAACAAACCGAGCTAATCTAACACGATATTGCAACGCAGCTGCAATTGGCTGCATCTCGTCTCATAATGGTCTCGTTAAATTTTACACGCCATGATGTGTGCAGAAATAGCAAAACCATGCGTATGGTAAACACATATTGTGGCAAAACAACTTAATGCAAATTATTGCAATCCAATCTATAGGATATAGAATAAACAATACCATTTACAGATAGGAAGGAATATATCCTCAGAGCCTTTTTCCCAAACTATGGTGGGGGTCGGCTTCCAGTCTAACCGGATGTAGCTGAGTACCAGTGCTTTACAAGGAGCGACTGCCCGATCTGACCCCCTCAACCCAGTTACCCGGGCAACCCAATACCGCTTGGTTAGACTGGTGTCAGACTTACTGGCTTCTGACTACCCGTAACGACTGCCAAGGATGTTCAATGACAGTCGGGACCTACAGTTTAACGTGCCATCCGAAACACAGTCATTGGTGTCTAAGATATACTTAGAAAGTACATACAACAAGAACATACAGATAGGAAGGAATATTTCGATAAAATCTAATTTGGCATTAAACAGCTTGAAGCGGTTTTTTAAAGCTTAATAAAGCTTTGAAAGAAAACATTCTTGCACCCTCCAAAGCATTGATTCTATTTGCAACCCCTTAAAAAATTAATATACCGTGTCTTAAAGCAAAATATTTACCTCTCAATAAAATACATTGTCTGGTCCTTTTAATCTTCTTGCACAAAATGGAGGTTGTTCGTAGGTACAATATTTATAGTGGGGTGTCGACACCCATTGATGGCTGGCAATAAACCGTGTAGGATATTATGCATGCTCACACTCGTGCGTTAACATATAGATAGATAAGCATCGCTAACGATCCTGCCACGCCTATTTTATTGTGCCTTTTGTTGTGTGGTGCAAGGGAGGTGATGAAGCGTGTTGTGAACAAAATTTTAATTAACACATGCCACCATACACTGATATAATGATGGAATCGTAGAAAAGCTAATGTTTGATGTTTCATCCTTACTAATATCAGTTAAAAATGCGAAAGTAACTATGTGTGTATGTCTGATGCGATTTCACGCCAAAACGTATAAACTGATTTATATAACGGTACACTGATAATCTGGCCCCTGAAAAAGTACCTACATTAGGCCCTTTCATCCTGTTGCAGGTAGTAGTTTCCTAGGGACACTGGTGAAACCGCGAGTAACAGATAGTTTTTGCACAAAAATAGAATTTTAGGCAAATTATGAGGTGGGATTCTTATATGAATTATTTATCCTCTCCCCGTAGCATATAAGCTTACGTTTGGGCCAAGCGTCATTTTATCGAGAGCGTCTCGTAATTTATGTTCTTAGTTTCGTTAATGAGGGGTATTCACCAAACACATAAATATTGGTCTACCAATAAATGTACGCTTATTAGGGTATTAAAGGGTATTCAGAGATCATTAGTTGTTTTACTAAAAAGAGGAACGAAAAAAAACTCGAGTAAAATAAAACGTATTCAAAGAGACATCTAATGCTGGATAAACGCCTCTGTTTTCCAACCTATGGCTTCCTAGGACCAGAAAAAAAGTTATAGCATGACCCATGTCGTTAGTGTCAATGATCATTAAAATCTTATGATTCTTACTGGAAAGAACCACAATACATGAACTTTTACCAAATATTATAACCCAATTAAATCAGAAGCAACAACTGACATCCAGATTTACACGAAACAGCTTGTTCAAACAACATTTAAGTAGCGTTACAACGAAATTATCACTTTGATGCTTTTAAATGCTCTCATGAAATCCATTTGGGTGCCAACCGAACATGATAAACTGGTGCTCAATTGAATTAAGTGGAGTCTCCGCGCTCCGGTGCTCATCCCGCTTGTGCGAGCTGAGCCTATCAGCCTTTACGAACCATTGGCTGACTGGATTCAACGTTCATAGTAAATAAATAGAGCTTAATGCGACTTTTTCATCAGTGAGCGACGTCAAATGTTCGCAAATAAAAGAAATAAATGTTCGATACAGAAAATTGGGCCGGCAAACGTAATATATCTTCTACAAAATATTGGCGTATCGATAAATTCAGAGCTAGTTTTGCAAAACCACTTCTTTCTTAAAAGTTAATTTAACATACCCACAAATATAAAAAAGTTATGAAATAAAATTGGACGGCAACAGTATTTTATGCGGAACCAATCAAAATGTATTTTTGGACCATCAAAAAAACGGTACGAACCAGAGTAGGATCTATGCGCAATTTTTGTATCATTTTATTTTCATTGAAATACGTCCAACAGGATTTCGTTCCGCCAAAAATCTGGAACGGAAGCCGACCGACAAAAAACGAAGTCGCTACGAGCCCCCATTTCGCCCGAGGAAGCGAATTTTTATTAAGTGGAAGAAACAAGTATATTAAACCTAAAGGCGGTGAAAAGTTCACTGTTCAAATATTCCGTCGCTTCTTCTTAAAATAGAATATTTATCACGTAGAAGATTTATTTTTAGACGGAACTTCGTAAAGATTTTAGCTTGACTGAAATATAAATAATGAATAGACAGTCGTAACTAAATGTATTCTATATATATGTCGGAGACTGTCAATAGTACGGACACTAAACGTCACGCAAGCGCGCCCTCTGGTGGCGTTTCCGGTGAAACAACATTTTGGCGCGCTTGGCAGAGTCGTGGCGGTCAGCGTGGCGTCCGCGGTGCTCAGTCTTGATCGAGTCTTGGTCGAGGCTTCGTCGAGTCGTCGCGTTACTGCCTTTCGTTACGTGTAGTGTACCCAGTGTTATTGCTTAGCGTTGTAGTACCTAAACTTATTGTAGTCTTGTGATTTTTGTATTATAATGGTTCTTCTAACCTAACAGAGAGACATGTGTTGCTGGGGAGTTTGTTCCGCCACTTCTTCTCCCCAGCCAAAACACATAGGAAGTGGCGAAGGGCGGGCGTTTTGGGGGTTGTCTTTTGTTCTGACTAATTTGAATAAACGTTTGAGTTTTGAGTTTGTTTGAGTTTTGAGTTTCTTTGAGTTATCTCTTTGCTTGATTACCCTAACTGATGTCGGACGATAGTGCCATCCTGATGACGCCTCCGACATATATATATATATTTTTTTTTCTTCTCATGTAGACTATATTAAATACTGCACCTACCACTGCTATTTCCCCACCACCCAAAGGTAGACTGGGAGAAAACGCCTAAGGCGTTAAATCCGCCATTGTACTGATTGTGCAAAAAGTATTATAAATAAAAAATAAATAAAAATAAATGTTTCATCATCCCATTAGCAAAAATGTGATCTATCATTCTATGTTGTACCAAAAATTATTTCCTACAAAAACCTTTATTTTCTTTCAGTTTAAATCTCATCATTCATAATTCGAATCTCCATTGCAAGTAACTTCCACGTTACGAAAACTCTTCAGTAAATGCAAAGGTAAATGCTAACTCCCAGAGCTCATGAAAACGTTAGCTCCATCACTACTGTGTAACTCATAACATAATAAGAAAGTCTGGGATAATGAACGAGCCACTAAAAGGATATAATGCCCTCTCGAGCTCCTCTATTTGCCAGTACCATGGAGAACTAAGTCACTAGCAGAGGTGCCATAACGAAAAATCTAGGAAAGTAGCTAGCCATATTGCGGGTAAGCGGAGGACGAGGAACGTTACTGTCTTTGGTCTTATACGCCTTCCTTGAATCGATCGGGCGAATTCGCGGCGAATTCTTTGTATTCTTTGTAATACCAAAAAAACAGATGTCTCAAAGAACCCAAACATCTCGATCATATCCACCATGCCAATTTGACCTAGAAGAAGGCGCCCGACCTACCTGCATTATGGTATCTCCGCCCATCGTTCCTTACTTCATGACAAGTAGGTACTCTAAATTGAGGAGGAAATTTCCAGTACTCTAACCCTAAGGCATCGTTTTGTCCTAGTTAGGAAGTAAAGTAGGTTATAGAGTGGGGAATTGAATTGTTAAAGTTTTGCAGTGAAGCCTTCTGACGTCTGTGCGGAGTATAGTGTTTCGTGAATGACGGTAGTTGAAAGGTTGTGCGCTCTATATTTGTAGAAGGCTTCAGTTATTTTGAAAGCTCTGAACATGTTTCAAGCAATTGTAGGTACTTGCAGATTGTTACTGAATTTCATGCAAAAAAATGCTCTACTTTTGCCATACAATAGGAAGGAAGAATAATTCAACAATAGGAAGCAAGACGATTTAATTCGATTAAAACACAACAAAATTCAATAAACAACTTATTTACATATCACAAAAAAATACAAATTTAAAAATTAAATTCCGCCATTTATTTTGGAAAGCCGGCCATTTTTCCTACCTCCCTGGAGGTGAGGAGTCTCGGATATGTAAATAAGAGGAGCACTCTCTGGGTCGGAATTAAAAAGTGGCCGGCGTCGGGCGATAGGGCTGCGCTCACGAGAGCCCTAGAGATAAGCCACCTGATTTGGTACCAGATTGCTGGTTTTGCTGACTCATATTTTTTAAGATGGTTGGGAAATACGTTTCTGGAGACGGTTGTGACTTTACTAGTGAACCTAACTGAAGAGGTCGCTACATTTGCATAATATTCATTGCAAGAACAAAAAAAAAACATTTGAAAAAAAAATCTAAGCTCCCTCTTGACATATCGCACAACTGGAGATACAAAAAAGGAACCAATAGACCCCAGCTTCCGTGTTCATCCAAGTTTAAAAAAAGAACAACAGTTCGGAAACTTTTAATTGCGAACTACGAGCACCAAACTTTTTAACGTCCCAACTGATTAAAAGTAACAATGTCGAAACAGATTCTATCAAAAAGGTTTTAAGTAAAATCGGGCCTTTTGCCGTTCTTCCTTAATGAATACAATCTTAATCGCGCTGCCCTTTTCTCGCGTAAATATTTAATTAGGTCACAAGGTGCTGCTTTAACGGCTTAATTGCTGAAAATATGGTATTACACAGACGTTTGTTGTAAAGAGAATGTAAAGTCGCGCTAAATGCGCTTTATAGGAGCGTGTCATTTTACGATTCACGAGGGAGTTTCGCGTTTCACTGAATGTAATGTGGTGGATGGAGCGCATATTAAACTGTGTCGTTTGACTCTAAAGCTATTGACTTAGAAGTCATATCGAGGCGTGGTTATTCTGAAATTGTGTTTAAAACTTGACAAATGACAAAAGTTTAAAGTATATGAAATTCGCTTAAAGTATATGCTATAAGCATACGAAAAAGAAATACACATTAGGTGCAATAAAAAGGAATAACTACATGTCTAACGTATGCATAAAACATACATTAAGACGACTATTACTTATTCGCAAGTCCACGGTCAATAATAACTAAATTACCCACACTGAAGGACAAGAAAATCATTTCAGTATAATCTGAAGGCCGAAGTAAATTGCCTTGTACAAAAAACAATTACGTAGCCTTTGTACGAACGTAGATACTATTAATGAAGTAATTTTAAAACGCTAAATAAGCGCAAAAAGTTTACAACGAATTTTGTATCGTGTATCGAATATCGTGCTAGCTGACCTATTTTGTTCTAGAAAGAATTTAAATTGCAATTTGGTAGGTTTAGCCAATGCAGCTTAGCTTAACGAATTTTATGTTTGGCTGGTAACTAATGTAACATTCGAAAAAAAATTCTGCTTTTTCAGTATTATTTTTAAATAGTTTTTTAGAGTAAACAAGAACACTTGCACAAAGGGAACCTTACCTTATCTGTTCATGTAGTTTCAGTAGATTCTAGTTCAAACAATAATGGTACTTACATAAAGACCCAGGCTCTTAATACATGACTTGGATAATAATGATCAAAAATACCAAACATTATTCTGTAAATATACGTAATTTATACTGAGTCCGGAAACGAGTTTAATCGCCGTTCCATTCAAAATTAAACACATCACGTAATCACTATCCCTATTCAGTTTTTTTCCATTAAAAAGCAACATTTTTCCATTAAAAAAGAGACTGGACTGGCCGCGGTGTCGTTAGTACCGTTTTCAAGCATTCAATGTCCACTCTAAGCGCAGTAAAACGATTTATATTCAGTTTTAGATTCATTTTTACTGGCTTCGGTTTTTATGTCAAAAGCGTTCTAAATGAGTGACTTTAATTTTTGGCAAAAATGACGGGAACTACTGAAACTGGCGCAAAAAACAAAGTAAAAAGGCTTTATGAAATGTTTTTATTTAGATCAGCAGTGTGTATGAAGGTTTTTCGTCAAGTAGACTTTATACAGCGGTTTTGAATAGCATAGCTTTGAACGTGGAGACGAGACGCAATTTACATTCCGACTACGTTAGCCGAATATTTCAGCGGTATCTGTGTCTTGAAGATATTGTGGTATTCCTGTTTATATTATACAGTATATAAATGTTTGTTTCCTATATTATTGAAAATGGAAACCATAATGGTCTTCTAACATTCAATTTCAACAGGTTGAAATGGCCGATATGCTGGTTATGGAATGCATGAATGACTGGCAAAAAATTTACATTAGGTATGTTAAACACTAATGTTAACCAAGAAACTAGTAGACCTAGCTTACTTGTCCTACCAAGACCACGTACAAATTACGCCGAAAAAGGCATTACATACGAAGGAGCAAAATTTTATAACAGTTTACCGTCCCACATAAAAAATGTAAGCTCTTTCAGCGGTTTTAAATCTCAACTAAGTAAATATATAATTGAAACAAGTCACTATCCTACTGGTTGAGAATAAAACCGTTGAACGTGTAAAATGGTATTATATCTATTAATTGTTAATTTTATTCTTTATAAGCATGTATCATTAATTTTATTGTAACGTATTGAAATTCTTGATTGTATCGGCGACCTTATAAGGCCTTAATAGGACCTTATAGGCGTAAGTGGCGTCCTTTGTCTTTTTGAGAATAAACTATTTAAACCTAAACCTAACTATATTTTACAGCGCTTTCACAGCAAAACTTCTGTCCAAAACATAAAATCCACACATTAAAATATTAATGCTGAAATCTCAAAAATTCTGTTGCAGTCGTAAAATAAATACTGCTAGTATTTCTTTTTGAGTCGAGTAAAAGAAGCGAGTCAGTGTGTCATGGCCGCTGCACCTCTTGAGGTATCCGAGCGACTTAATGAGGACTCCGGGGGAACTCCGCAAAGGTAATTCCTGAGGACTAGAGGTTCTTGTGACGGAAAATGATGGATAGATGAGGAAAGTGAATTTGTGAAACGGGTTAGGGATAAGGTTGATGTTTTTAATGAGACGTTTCGATAAAGATGGTTGAAGATGTTTATGTTTGTAATTTCGTACGACATTAACATGACTAAAGATGACTAACAAAAATTGAAAATTAATATTATAATTATAAAGCTAAAGAATTTATTTGTTAGTTTGTTGTGCAGAAGAAAAAACATTTGCGATGGCGTCCGATTGTTCCCACGGGACGCTGATGCAAACTAGTCATACAATACAGGTACAATAGCTATCAAAATAAGTTCCCTCAAATAAATCTGGATAAAATGTTTAACGACTCTAATAAAATCTGATAAGTTAGATACATACGGCTGTACTCGAAGTTTATTGTTTTCAATTACATCTTTACCTTCTTATAATCCACGATTTTCTTTATGTTGAGATGAAAGAAATTTATATGGTTACGTATATCATATACTTTGTCATGAGAATTCTTGTTATAACTCCAATTCCTTTCGCAGATGAATTGGGTAATTTTTTTGTTTTTACGAGTGTCTGTAAATAATGTTCTTTTCCTACATCGCTTTGTAGGCATTAAAGAGCTTTTATGCCATTTCCGAGAATAATCTACAATAGGTAAGTGTTATATTTGTCACTCGATCGACTCCATGTAAAAAGTGGTTACTTGCACGGCCTGTATAGGAACAATAATGTATCTTACCCATACTTAAGCAATTAGCACTAAATTAACAGTTCGAAGACATTATCGCGGTCCCTCTTTCTTCGTTTTCAAGAGTACCTATCAACAATAAAATGCATTCACGGAACTTTAAAACTTATCTCAAGGAACTACAAATACCATTTCCTAAATGTAAAGCTCATCCCATTCTCTCTTGCTCGAAATAAATAAAGAATGAAATAAATACTTAAATAGAGCGCCGGGAGACACACAATTTACTTCAGAAGTTTAGTCATGGACCGCGAATAAACAGACTTTGTTCACCAACTCTTAGTATCGCAGTAAGTACAACTAAGTTTTAGTTTATTAAGCGACAAATTGGACTCTTGCCGGTCGGAAATTAACCAAAATACCTGCGTCTACCTTCGACGCGAACACCTACACCAGATCATGGAAGTTTTAATTAATTTACGCTTAAAACTTACTTTGTTACTACTACTACTTACGGCGCAAAAAAAAAATGTTTATTATTAAAACGTACATTTATTACATTCAGGCAGAAATAATTGGATAGCAGAGTAAAATCGTTCCAATAACCCGACTTAATCCGAGCAAAGCGCGCACAACGTGACAATGGAAAATTAAAAACCTTTAAAACATTTTTCAAAACAGCAGTCCCGTGAAAGCATCGAGATAATACACGTTAAGCTACGTAATCTCTGAGTAACACTGAATTTGAATTAGTCCACTAACCTCCCTTAAAAGTTACGTCGGAGCGTCCATTACGTAGGTCATTATAAAGGGCGGTGTACAAAGTTTTAATGAGAAGAAGCGTCGCCATCATCGCGGACAGATAAGAGCGCCAGTGTAATCCTTGGCTAATTGATTCTCAAAGCGTTGACTCACGCCCTTGGAGAATATAGGGCCAGTTCGCCATTGTCGGAAGTCCATATCGATTTCAATACCGTTATCGAAGGCATAACGTTGGAACAGCAGTTATTGGATGCAGAGTTATAAATGGCCGACCAACGTAAGGGAACGAATTATGTCTGTTCTCAACTGGTAATTAATTCTTGTGAAGAGTTTCAAATGGGTTTAATTAAAATTTGGCCAAGTTTCGCGTTGTGCTTCATCATTTACCGTCTTACCACAAAAACTTTTAGACGTCAGTTTATGCCTTGTCTAAAAAAATGTCAAATTATGACGTTGACATATGGTTCATTTTGCAGCCAAAATTTTATTAGACAAGTGTAAAACAGGGTTTAAAGTTTTTGTAGTAAGGCCCTTAGCGTTTAAGGTATGTTCAAGTTCCTTTGTTTAAACACCAAATGTATAAAAACGAAGTCAATAAAGCTACTTACTCTTTTACATTTGTTGTGGTTAAACAGCAATAAGCTCATAAATTCCCCAACTAATAACTTCATGGAAAATTCAACAAATCAATCCTACGCACACATTCCAAGAATTGGAAGTATCTGTCGGCGGAAAACTATCCGTAATAAACGATCAAACAACTTTCCGCTAAAGTGTTTACTCGAAGTAACCCTTCGGTCCCTCGTTGACGCTTTCAAACATTTTTGTCGACGCAACACACCTTTTGATTCTTCCAAAACGAGCTCACCAGTCACCGTACAACTTTACTTCGGAAGAACTTTGAATGGTTTTTCGAGTAATTATACAGAACTCTGGCAGCTACTTCTTGGTCCCTTGAAGATCGTTCATTAAATAACTTGATGTCACGCATCTTATTAAAATGTAGGCTCCCTTGAAATGGTTTCGCGGAGGACAAAACGAAGTTTTTATACTCGTACTTACACAGACCTTGGGCCTTGGTAAATACGTAAATATAATAAGTAATGTATTCCCCCAACCAATATTAGATCCTACAATGAACCTAATCAACCGCTATTGAATATAAAGAAACCGATGTCCTAATCAAACTGATACGAGAATATAACTACTAGAGAAATATTACCCTGGACTGATCCTTTTCAATACAGAATTACAGAAATATCAGCTATACATATTAAACAAGTAACTCAATATTTTATAGAAAGTGAGTAAAGAGACTATAATAAAGCGAGTAGTAGGATTTTGAAGGTACGCTTCGCTAGTGAAAACCGCGTTGCCTTTGACGTTGCAAAGGTAAACGCTAAAAACAACTGCAGCAGTACCAACTCGCAGAGAGCTGCATTCATCGTTATAAACTTGCGCAGTTTACAACTAACATAACTCTTTTCAAGTAAAGAGTTCTCTATCTGTTTAATCAGCCTCTTTGTCCGACTGAAGCCATCCGTTTAGATAAGTAACAGATAAGTAGTTTCAAGTTTTTACTGAACAAAGCTTTTAGACTTACAAAAATATATCTGAATCACTGTTAAGCTAAAATAGTTACGTTATTATTTGTTCAGGAATTAGAATATACAACCCTGTACCTGTTAGTGGTATATCATAAATATGATAATGCCACAGCATTAATACCGATTATGACAAATTAGCCGATAGGAAAACGATAAATTGCTATCCAAAATATATTTTCACTTACATTTCGGGTAAAGCGAAACGGGAATTCATAATTTATTCCCCGATGACAATGTAACAGTCCCGTCCTTACGGCACGCACGTAATTTATAACACGAATCACATTAAATGTGCTATTTGCATGCTACTTTTAATTTACTTTTTTTATGTTCAGTCACGGTGAAGTATTTCGACAGCTGTACTTAACACATTTATTGCTCTCGACTTTAAAAATAATAACCTACTCTGGAGTCACTTAACAGTAAAGTAGGGACTCAGACGACTAGACAGACAATATTCCCTCAACACTATCCACTCTGTATCAGAGTACCTTGAAAAGAAAATTGTCCGAAAGCCAGCTATAAAACTGTCACGGTCGCCGGTAGCCCATCAATTACAAAGAGCATAAGCTCCTCAGACACTCCACTCTGTAGGGAATGCTCCCGACAGGATCCACTACACTTCCACCCGACTAGCGCCACTATTGGACCGGAATAAACTCGACCATGTCTTGTTGCAAAGAAGTATACTGAAGTCGGAAATATCTCGGGGAATAGCAAACTTAAAAGTTTCACTTCAAGAAAAGGATACGAGTTACATTGGCTCAGAATCGACTTAACGGAATGTACAATCAAAAAGACAAAGAGCATTATCTCGTTTGAGCAAAATTCTCGAGGTGTAATAAAATACCAGCTTAACTCCAATACCAATCTTGAAACGAAATACGAAGGATTATTTCGTCACTGATCTACCTAATTTAGCAGATTGAAAGCCGGATGATTAGATGACTTTGACTTAGGACCCTATTTAATTCCTTGTCCGAATGAAACGTCATTTTGAAGAAAATAAGGGTAGTGTATTTTCGAACACAGACACTGAGTAGGAGCAATCACATCGCTTGAACACAAAGTGGACAACATCGTATATCTGCATCTGCAGCGACAAACAAATACCATTTCATGGATATCTTTGTTGAGCACACGGTACAAAGTCCCATTTCACATTGGAGTATACAAAGCGACTCCATTCGTTCGGAAATATATCACGGCTGCAGAAGTGGGGGCTCTGTTCGTGCATTTCTTTTTAAGAAGCTCTCGAGTCTCGTTTAGGCGAGTAATTGGGATACAGGATAGGATACTGTCCTGGGCTTTCGTGTTCCCTGGAAACGGCATGCAAATATGCGGCTATCACTAATGGCGGCCAGCGGGTACTTCCAAACGTTTTTAGCGCACATTTTCGGCTCTTTACGACTCGTCGCATGCTTTGTTTTGGTCTATTTTTAACTTAAATACGTTTCTGCTGAATTTTATTGCCGAATTAAAACGGAATAATGAGGGTTTTGCAGCCTAACTTATGCTGAGTACTTAGCATATTTTGTTGCGGTATTTGCAATCTGGAAGATTAAAACGCTCATTGTTGATGACTTTAACTGGTTTATGTGTAGGTATGTGTGTTTATATCATTTTACGTACGCATTTGATATATTATTGAGGCTGAATTGTGTATAAAATCCACATAAATATGTAAGGAGTATCTGCACTGGGAAGATATTCTGCTCGTTGGCACAATAGCTTCATGGGTCTTCTAATCAATATTCCAAAGGCACTCGCGCTGCTCCGTTCTCACCAGAGTTATGGATTTATGCATCTCACTCGATGCCAAATTATTTACGTGCCAAAATGTAAAATTACTGCAGTATACCTACGTAACGAAGAATTTACTTCGCGCTTCGGTTTAATAGATGATATAACCTCCTTACACGACATAACCTTTTTGCTTTTTGGCCTTCATTTGCAAGTATATCAAAGGGGAAGAAATATGAAATATATTTTTTATTCGCCTTGTTAAGATTGGAGACACTTTTCCGATTTTTTATTGCGTTATATACGCGACACAGGCAAGGCTTTTTATGTTCGTGAAAGAAAATGTGATTGGTCTTTCTACGTACATGTCTTTAATAAACTTGATGATACTAAAAGCGAACACACCTAAAACGGAACTTAATACATTTAATGATTTGCACTTTATAGACACTGAAAGCTGTATTAAAATCTCACCAAATATATCAGAAGCAGAACGTATAATTGAAGCCAAAACTAACACGAGCCGGTTTAATACAATCACCTGACTTTGCAATTTACCCGTCCGGTATCACCCAGGCGGGGTAACATAACGGTGGTGTGATGAGACCGGTCCGGGTGAATACTGATGAGGAACGTTGACCAGGCCGAATATTAATGACTGGACGGTATGCGACTGCCTGTTGCATTATGTAATCTCTTTGCGCTAAGACTTCCACTGAGTCTTGCAAAAATGGTTCATGTCAGGTTTTAATTAAAAGAGGTGTTAATGATGAAATATTTCAGGACACGACTTATAAAGATACGTCTTAATTTTTGAGTTTTCTTAAATATTTTGTTATTTTTTTACTATAATGATGATCAAGTTTGATGAAAATTAACGCAGCATTTTACGCTCTTGAGTCTGTTGCCCGTAATTTTTTATGCTAAGCACAGGTACAAACTTCTTCTATATATTAAATATTTCAGCATAAATATCAATATAAACACAGGTAGTAAATCCATATCTCGACCGTTACAATCGCGATAACTTTCTAATACCAGCTACCAGTTTCCCAGTTCCCAGTTCTTGAACAGAAACTTGCCTATTGTAAGCTTCTTAATGATCATTAGTTAGATGAAGTTAGTGTAACGACCTATGGACACGCTAGATTTTACTTAACGCTGGTACTGCGGTGAAAGCGCTCTTTTATTTAAATTTAGTTTGATGCTGTTTACGTAAATACTGAATGAATCATTGGTTTGTATTTTTATTTGTTTCATTGTAATGCTTATTATTTCTGCAGCAACATAGCAATCGCCAGAGCTTTTAGACTTCCAAACCTATATTATATAATTTATTTTTATATTTTATAACTTTTAATTAAGACCATTGCTGAACTATTGTTAAAAAATATGATTATGATTTTTAAGTAAAAACAGGTCCTCTAAAATAACGATCGGAAATTCCATATTCCACAAAATATATTGTGAGCAGATTACCGATAAAAAATAAGAAAAATAGTGTTGCCATAATATTCCCGGTCCCAGTCTGATTTATATCCGGGTAACATCAGTCAAGTTATATCCGGACTCAGAGACTACCCGCCCGTGTGAGGTTGGGGAAATGAAATAATTTTTCATTTTCCCACCTGATTAATTTTCATTCACCTCTTATCAGTTTATGTAGAGGAATTTATCTTGGGGTCTTTATTATAACTTGTTAGTGGGATAGAAAAGTAAATTGTGAGATATCAGTACACGAAAGAGTCTAGATACGACGATGATTGTCTGTCTTCATTAATTTGCACTTTCTATTCTACAATCGTTGGGCATGATTAAGTGCTTCGAAAATTATCCATCCAATTACCAACTAAAATCCAATTATCAGCTAAACTAAAATTTTAAGCCACTAATGTCAGCCCTGTGAAAGTGTCAGCAAAAATATAGCAATAAAGTGAACTTGTTATTCAAGTCATACAACGCTGAGCTGGTGAGCTGCTGAGCCTAGCAAATATATTAAACAAGGTCACGCCTCGGTTTATAGGGATAATAAAAAGTAAAACAACACGTCCATCTCACAGATGAGATCTGAAATGAGAATCTGTGACGACAAGAAAATGTACCAACCTCAGAATATTTTACACTCATACATTATAACGCTGAAATGGTAGAACTTATAATGAGTTTATCTATAACTAAAAAGTTCTCGGCCTTAACTTCCCGCAGTTTCTGTCTTACCTATCGCGGTTAATTTTAACGTCGAGTTCGCTGGCTTTCTTAGTTTTGCAAGATTTGAAATTGTGTAACCTAGATACTGGCAGCGTGAATAATAGGTGTCTACTTATAATACTCTCTCTAGAATAGGGCCCAGGACAATTTTACTTATTTTATTATATTATTCCGCAGAAAACATACCTATAAAAATCCTCATCATAACCGCTATAATCAAGTAATACAAGGAAAAAGACAAAGGACAAGATGTTTTATTTGTGCGAACACCGCATTGCGAGCGGCGTCCCACAAGGCTCATTACTGAAAATTAGGTTAGACTCTCTAAAAAAATAATGGCGGGTCTCTTTACTCGATGAATATTCACAAGATGGAGTCGTGGTGGTCATGAAGTTCGCGCCATGCCACCGCCACGGGGATAATTAAAAATAATTATAAAACCCAACCCGCACTCGCGTCTCCGTATATTGAATTCATAATTCAGGAACACGCTGATCCGACGTGAATATTCTAATGAATTCCGATTGATGAATAATATTCAAATCGGCGCGTGAGCGCGCAAACTTCACGGTAATGGCTGCCATTTTTGTTTCTCTGACTGCCTTTCAAACGGCGCAATAAGTTGATTCGGCTTACCTGTAACAAAGAGAAATAACTTATTAATGTAAAGAAGAAATTGGTCGTTTATTTGATACAAATGGGCATTAGTCTAGGATTCATTTAATATTAAGGGAACGTGAGAGCCGGTCTCCCTGGAGGCACGGATCTTCTGTCGTCGATTGAAATCCGAAGAGCTGTGTTCATAGTGCTACCGACGATGTTTACATTTACCTCACACAAGTGAATTCTCTTTGATGGTGTTTGCCAGTGTAATATAACGTAAAACAGACTTTGGTGCATGCTTGCACTCAATGTGTGTGCTCTGATTTGTATTTTCAGGTGATATTATCTGTGATATTTTAATGAGACAATGCAGAATTAAAATATGTAATTGCAAAAAGAGAAGATGATTATTATTTTTCAAAGAAACTAAAAAATAACTTAAAATGAAATCACGTAGGTACTGCGACAGAATGTAGAAAAGTCTATTGAAACTATCACATACATATTTCTATTATGTTCATCTAGCCAAATTCATATGCTTGCAGAACATACACTTCATAACATTGAGCATTCCGATAAGGATATAGTAGAAACACATTCCCCTCTCAAATAAGCATTTCTTATTCCATATTCAGTGTATGCTATGCAAAGGCGAAGCGCTTGCAAAGTGTTAGAGATAACTTTGTACGAGCGTCACTAACAGTACATACGAAAGCTAACACAAATAAATGGAGCGATGTGACTTTGTACAAGCGTCCTATCTTCACTACAGAGTATAAATACCTACAGCTCTGTAATACGGAAAATGCTGCGGGGTAAGGTATCATTTATTTTTCTTTTTCATAGACTGTTCAAAGGCAGAAAAGAGTGATTCCTTCGATTGCGATTGTGGAAAAAAATATAAAACGAGGCAGTTCAAAGAGGATTCGAGTGGCAGACGATTTTCAGCACAATCTATTTTACGTTTTTTATTCATTGCACTGAATAAATCTGGTATTTTTTGTAAAGGAAGTAGGTACCCATTTGATTTCGTGTTTCGTTTGAGAGAAAGGATACCGCTTCAACAAAATTCTCAATTTTGCTCCTAAACTTTACGATAACTATGTGATACGGAGAACTCTTAAATAAGCTAATAAAGAGAAAAACAAGAATTCGCTACATCCAAACTTCAATGTAAACTGCAGTATACACTTTCATTACGTACATAAATTATTTTAGTTTCCGCCTTTCGTACCCCGTGTCTATAAAGTACAAGAGCGCTAGTCCACCATTAAATAATTTAAACAACTTTATGTCTTTCTGCAGTTTTATCGCCGTTCCCTCAGCTATTAACCGTAATGATAGTATTCGGAATACTAAATTAGGAAGACTGAATTGATTACTACCTTTGGTCCTGAAGACCTAACTTGTTAGAGTTGAAACGGTCATTAAACGCTTTTTAGATAACAAGCTACGAGAGACTGTGTTATGTATCGCGGTGTTATCTTGAATACTATTAACCTCCTTGAAGTAATATCATAGATAAGGACTTCCAAAGTCTACATATAATCTGTAAGGGTGTTGTTTTCCATTTTTAAAAGTGTTTATAAATCATGAGTAAGAATTTGTATTTAGAACGAGAGAGTGGATTAGTGTTCTTAGAAAAAGTGTTCTATATTATATGAACCAACCCTTACCCCACCTCAATAAGGTACGTCGAAATAATTTCTGAATTATAACCCTCTATATTAAAACCAGCTCAAGGATAACGAAAGAGTTTTAATTAAGTTTAGACTACAAATTGTACCTGTTTGTATAACAAAGCCGCTGCATAGCTGCAGTGGCTAAATAACCCTGAACCAGCTAGAACCTAGTCAGAAAGAAACGCGAAGTAGGTCAGCTCGCTATGTCAAAACTTGTGTCCTACATATGTTGGCAACGGCACTGGAGGATTGCCAGTCCTCGATCCCTGGCGACTTCATAACCTCGCCAATTTAAATGCGCCACAGCTTTGCCAGAAAACCTTGGAAGTCGTTGGAAGTCGCGAAGTAAAATACACGACATTATTGCGAGTTTTCTTGTCATCTAAATACGATAAAACAAGAATTCAGCCAGTTCGGCTACGTCACGTTTATATTAGATTACGTGTAAATACATTCGTGTATCGCGTAAATAAGGAAGTACCTACATGTACGCGATGTATGCACGTATGTAAGGATATCGTTAAGGATAAGGCACATGAAAAAACAAAAGAAAGTCTGATAGCTCATGCACACAACGATAAGGAGTAGATATACCTACCTATTTGTTACGCAAGTTTGTTTTTGTGGAACCTTCGTTAAAACCTGAGAATACAATTCTTGTCTCTTATAAGTGCAGAGCAAACACGCAATGGAAAGTGCTTTTACTAACCTGCTACAATACCCAATCGCTCTACTCGTGCTTTTAAAAGAGATAACTCTGAAATGTCTCTTGGTTTCACAAAAACCGAAAGTCTATAATCCACTTTTCTGTGCAGTCGAAATTCACGTCTCAATTTTTTGTTACTATCGAAATGCAGATAATGAAATCATTTTTACAATGTTAACTTTAAAATATCAGAAAAAACAACTGTTTTCAAATTCTTTCATCAGTTTAGAAATTAAAATTAGAATACAGTCTTACTTCATAAGTTTCAAGCTTACTTAAAGACCTACCGAGACGAGAAAAGCTACGTAGGTAAGCCTCAATACAAAATTCAAATAGATCTTGCCCGCCAAAGGACCACTGACCAAGGACGAAATCCAAGTTTCGTAGTTTGGTAGAAAGGCTCAATTAAACTAGTTAGTGGTCGTCCAGAAATTCAAGTGTTGTCATTAGAGACCTAGATTGTATCTTCTACCAAAGACAAATTTACTTTGAAAACAGTTTATAACCCTACGGAACACCTGAACTTTCCCTGGCCAGTAAGCAAAAAAATTTCCAAAAGTGCCATCAATCTTGTGACTACTATTTTTTAAAGTGATGGAGGTAACTCAGACTAAAATTTTGATATTTTTTTTGTTTGAATATTTTTCTAACTTAAAACTTTATATACTTAACGTATTATGCTAACGAGCTTTTAAATATAGTTTCACTTCATAGTTTTACTCATTACTGATTAATTTATTTAAATACCAATATGTACATTATATGTACAAATACATACAGTTATTGTATGTAGTATGAAAGATACCTAAGTTTTCTAACAATGAAGTCTAAACACTTCTTCTTCTTGTTTCGTGTCGATCGATACATTAAAACAATACTAAAACTTATAAATACAAATACACTTGCTTGATTAAGCACTAAACTTCTATTGGCATTACGTCAATTTTATCGTACTTTTTTGTTGAGCTAGAGTATTTTATTTAGGAAATCCCAGCAGTTATACCATCAAATATTTACAAGAGGAAAATGGCGCTCTTTATCGCAGGGCCTCGAATCCCGGTATTTACAGTAGATTATGTTTGAAACGTCGTAAACTCTGTCGTAGAAGTATCCAATACTTACGGTGTAATGTTGCTTTACTTGTGAACGTCATTTATTGTAAAGATTTTTGAAAAAATTGTTTTTGAGTACCTTGATTATGACGCTAGTTTCATTTAATTCTTTAAACATCATAAGTAATTAATCAAGATATTCAATGAATTCGTTTTTAGTGTGAAATATATTTTTCAATTCTTTAGCATTCAAAAATTTTAGCAATTCTTGTACCTGTGTCCATACCCGTTGGTTTGGCAATAACAAATCTAAACATACTTTTGAGTCGCATAAAATTTCCAGCTTTCATAATATACATACATATCATCCCATATTGCAGTTATTAAAATAAATATAAAACATATCATAAAAAAATATAAATATATTTTTTTCTAGTAGGCAGCCCTGACACGACCCACTGGCACTTCACTGAGTGTTTATCTACTGTTTGAAGATGACGGAACTCCGAAATGACTTTTTATACACTCTTCAAGATGTAAAGGTAATTAGGACTACTCTTACTTCTCCTCGTGGTGCACTAGCTGTTCCCTGCAGCTTGCCTATTTTAACCTTTTAGCCTTTTTAGGAGCCATCTGTGTTCCATTCATTTAAATTGATTCGGTAGTTTTACCGTTTAAACACGACATGTTAATAAGTAAGAGTTATTTACCAAACAAAAGGATTCCAGATATTTAATTTTTCAGTAAATGGACAGGTTCATTTCCTCTCAAACCTGAACTTCCAAATCAAATTGTGCAATAGTAAACAACAAAATGGACATAACTTTTAAAATTCGAAAGAGTTGACTTCTGAATACAATTTTCTCTTACTTATTGGCTGGCCTGGTTTCCGTCAACAGGCCGGAAATGAGTTTTGCCGTCTTACTCCCCTCCCCCGCGCGTCTCACAGCCCCCCCTGTCCTGTGGCAGGGACAAGCAAGCCACCTCATTATTACCACGACGGAGAATCCATTTGACCCCAGCCAACCCTAAAGAATAAACAATTCAACCTCCTTACAAAGCTACTTAATTTTTAAATTCGCATTACTGGCCACTCCCCAAGAGTTGACAACTGACAGCGGAAAATGTAAACGGTTTTTAACGCATTTCAAACTGGCAAAACAAAAGCAGAAATATTGTTAACTTACAAACAATTGTATTTATTTGCCTGACCTCCCATTTGTAAATGGTATACTCGTGTTTGCTTTTGCAATCTACAAAAACGAAGCCAAAAATATATTTGTACGAAAATAAACAGAATCCTTAACGAGGTTCACCGAATGAAGGCAAACAAGTTAACCAAAACCTGCTCTTCATAAAAATTCTATAAATTGCTTTTAAAACGATGTCAATTTCAGTTTTTAAGTTTTTCAGAATATGAGAAGAAGAAAGAAGAACGTCACAAACGAGGGTTTTCATAAAATCAAATTACAAATTCGATGCACGGAAACCGACGAAGCTATAAATTTCGCAAAAACAATCATGGGGGAGTTGTATCCTTCCAAAATGTTTTTGCCGTTTTTGCTGATCACGAAACGATATGCTGAAGAATTTCAAACCTTAAGACTAATGCAATATATTTGATTTCACAGATTCATGATACATGTTAACTTAAGTTGCTCATAGATAACGTTACGGCCAATCCCAAAAAATATAGCACAGCCTCAACTTAAAAGCGTACCTTGGATTTCAGCCAGTTGCTACTGATATCCAGCCAAATCGAGATGGAATTGGTTTTTCTGATTTATTACAAAATATATCTTCGGTATCGAAGTTTGATTATTGGAATGGCCTGCTTATTTTGTCCTTTATTTTTGAACCAATACCAAGGAAATCCGAACATACATAAATTCTTAGTAGTTCATGTTGGTTGGCTGTACCGTAATCAAATAGGCACGTACCAAGCGCACATAACACGGTAGAGATGCGCCGCAGAGGAGAGGCACAAAACGCTAGTGCGCTACGAGCCCTCGACTCGCGTGCCGTCGAGGGCCGCCAGTGATTAGAGCGCGCTAACAAAGCGCGGAGGGCTCTTAACCTACATGCTCCGTTTCACAGCATCGCCGGTGACACTCCTAGGGACCGCTGCGAGCCTGGTAGCGCGCCCACTCGCCGACGGCTAATCTCACTTTACTACAATTTTATTCTTTTCTTTTATTTGACTTAACAGCGGCTGCAACGAGTAACTCAACCCTAGTCCAAATCACTACGAAGAATTCAAAATGTACCAAGAAAAAGTTCATAAGATCCAGCTAAATTATAGCAATGTAACCTTATCAAAATTTCAACAGTGTAACCGGAACAATAAAATACAGGGGCGAGTATAATATAAACGACACGTCATAAAACCTTAAAGCAAACAATACATAAAACAGCAGACAATGTAAGCACCGTAGATTTCCTAGATAAAACCGAGAAGATGGCACGCCGAAATTTTCAGTTTTATTTTACAAAACTAGAAGTACTTGTGGAGGCTTTTATAGCATCAGGGAGCGGCAATAAAACGGCATTTAATAAAACGGAGCTCGTCGAGACAGGCACCGCGAGCCGCTAACACTACGGAACATGAACACGTTGACACTGTGCAGATATTGATTCCCAACGCGTGCTAGCCTGCTCAACATCGTCGCATTGATTCTTGTGAATTTATATAGAAGCTGGCACCTCGTCAAGTAATAAAGCCGTTATCTTCGCTCGTTTGCGCCAGAACGGAACATTGATATGCCCCATACTCGGCAATAAAAAGCTGGAAGCATGCAGAAGCCGAATTTCAGCGAACGGCGCGGTAATTACGCGCAAACTTCGAAGGTGGGAGACAACTTTACGCTCGTAATTTGTTCCTAAACTTGGTTAATGTTCCCCCTGACAAGATAAATTCATTAAACGTTACCTGTTTCGAGCTCACAGACGACAAATGAATTGAAGGTTTCTCCTATAACGACATCGTTCTCTAATCCATACTGATATATTCCTACGAGTGCTATCAAATAGTTATATTAAGACGTACTTACCGATAGAATTTTAAAAGAACATAACTTTTGTTTTACAAAAGATATCTGACTAGCCATTAAGTTATTATTATTTCTAGAATATTGGCAAACTTTTAAATTAATCTAATCAATGGCACATAAACTTGTCAGACAATATAAATCCCTCGCGTATAAACCATAATTTCAACTACATTTTTCTAGAACACGGTTTTCCACTTTTATGTGAGTGTAATGTTGAAGTTGTTTAGGACGCAACCGTCAGTCACAGCAGTAAAACAACAATATTGTCCAAGTGGGTCGATATAAAGCCTAAATGGCGGCGGCGGTCAGTGCATCCCGCGGAGAGTGGACCCGCTCGCATTAAACTTTTACAATGCCATTAGAAGCCGAGACGGTGAACGGACTCCTGATTGCTTTCCGTAGCATTTTAGTCCATCAAGTCCCGCATTTCAGCGTTTAGCCGGAGCCAATATATTTTCTGAAGAGCTACTGTTCCTGCTTATTGCACGAGTTCAGTTATAACGGCGAATAAAACAAATTGAGGAAAACTGCTCAGTATTATTCTTTGTCAAAAATAATAGCCGTTGAGGGCGGGTTTTATTTCATACTTCACTTGCTTGAGGGCTTTTTATTTAAATAGCCTTTTGAAAATCTTGACAAAAGATCAAGAAATATAAAACACCATGAAAATAAATCTTGCTTTATCTCAACGAAGAGGACGAAGTTGTCAACTGTTGAAGTTTATTCTTCTGTAATGTCCACTGCAGTTTGCAGCAAAATGTTGTAAATTAACCCTTTCAGATACAATTTACTTATAATCCTCCTAGTTTTTCTTTTCTGCGGCGGTGACTTAATATATTTATATCATCTAAAGAACCTTTTATTTTCCACAACCAATAATAACATAACAACAATGGAGACGTAAGGGTAAAAATGCCCTTCATAAAATTCCCACTAATGGTTCGACTCAGTCGCTCCCTCATAAAATTGTACTATAATTTTGGTTCACAATAAAAATTTTAGTAGACGACAAAACGTAGCGTCATATAATGCGAATATAATAGAAATACTAACGATAAAGACAGTACATCTTTTTACGGCTCTTTTTTTTTTTTTTTTTTTTTTTTCTCTTTATTTTTAAAGAAGGTTTGATCAGACATGATCATGCCACCTTCATTGGCCTCACAAAAGGAAACTTACTATCTACGTTTAAATGCTAAAGTTACTAATTTATAAATAGTCTGGGCCTCCTCCGACATGGGGCAGGCTAGAATCCTATTACATACTCCCACTTCTCGCAGATCTACATCATATTTGAGCCTAAAGCTGACCCTTTCAGCCTCGTTCCGGGCACACTCCACCACCACATGGTAAACATCTTCAACCACTCCACATTCAGTGCAGTTTGGTGACTGAGCTTTGCCCATCATAAAAGCAAAATTGTTCAGTGGAATGTGCCCGGACCGTAGCCTTAGGGCTACCACTATGTCTGATCTACATAATCCAGAGTCTGCGAACCACGGTGAGCGGGAAAGGCAAGGTTGTATGGTTTTATACCAGATGCCCTTAGATAATGACCTCTCATCAAAATGCTCCCTCCAAAACTCTGTACACTTATCTCTGACCAAATACAAAACTTCGGTAAAAACGGGTAAGCAGGTGAGCGGTACTCCATCAAAACTAGCTTCCCTGGACAGTCGGTCAGCTTCCTCATTTCCTGTTATTCCTACATGAGAGGGTATCCATTGGATTTTTATTATTTTATTTGCAATACTGACTTTACGGAGCATTTTTAAAATTTCATAGGCTATCGGTAGACCTCGAAAATTCGAGGTGCATCGAGCCAGGTGGTAAATAGCACTTTTGGAATCTGTGAAAATTACATAATTCCCAGTCATGAAGGAATCAACATAGGAAATGGCCTCTGCTATGGCTAACAGCTCAGTGTGCATAATGGAAATGTTAGTGTTAACCGACAATTGGATGGAGCTATTTGTTTGAGGATCATATAGCGCCACCCCACTTCTGCCACCTGGGTTCTTTGAACCATCTGTGTACAGTCTATAGAAATCCGAATATGTTTTAGTCAGGAATTCGTTACAACTCCGTTGCAATTCCCACGGTTTATATTGGTGCTTCGGTTTACAAATATTCCTAATAGCTGGTTCTAGTACTGAAGCGAGATCTATACCACTAACCCATACGTCTAGCGAATAAAATTCTAATACTGTCGTAGAATAAACTAAATTGTTTTTGTAATTTTCGTGAATTAAAACTAAAAGTGGTTTTTTCTTGCACCTCCAATATGAATTACCAATATCATGACTCAAGTGTTCTAAAATGGGTAGAATTTCATTGCCCGTAAACGATTTGCATCTAAACCAAAACTTGCCAGCAAGATAATACCTGCGGATACACAGTGGTTGAAGGTGGAGCTCACATTCCATGACATGTATTGCAGTACTTTTAACGAATCCCCCGATAATACGCATGCATTGGTTTTGTATTCTGTCCAGTTTTGCCAAATGTGTCTTACAACTATTGTCATAAAGTGCGCTAGCGTAATCCAACTTACTTCGTATAACGGCTATATACACTCGTCTCAATACAATCGGATGCATTCCCCAGCCCGCACCTGCCACGATTTTAAATACATTTAATAATCTCAGACTTTTCGCTCTCAATTCATTTATGTGCTTAGCCCAGCGCAAAGATCTGTCCAACCACAGTCCCAAATATTTCACGTTGTCCACGACTTCCAAATTTATCCCGTTTATAGATATATCAACAAATTCTCTGCGAAAACCTCTTTTGAAAACACATATTTTGCTCTTGGTGGATGAAACATATAACCCAATTTTGAAAAGTAATGTAACGAATTTGTTAATAGCTTCCTGTATTTGCATCGTTCCTTCTCGCTTGGTGTCACAATTCAAATAAATTGTAAAATCGTCCGCATATTGGGAAATACGAACATTATTGATACTATTGCAAATTTCTATGGTAGCTAAATTAAAAAGTAGCGGGGACAGAGGGTCACCCTGAGCCAAGCCGCGACAAGTGTATCTACAACTTGAAACCGAATCTACCTGCATTCTCAAACATCTTTCTTTTAGAAAATTCCACAGGTACCTACATATTAAAGAACTTACTCCTAAATGTTGCATAATATTTACTAAACTTTTTATATCGACGTTATTGTATGCATTATCGATATCTATAAAGACGGCTATACACATTTGGTTATGAGAAAAACCGGTTTGGATTGTTGACACCAAGTTTGTTAGATTGTCTAAAGTTGAGCGATGTTTTCGGAAACCAGTTGTTTTGCAAGACAATAGATTATTCTTCTCAATGTACCACTCAAGGCGTTTATTTAAAATATTGTGGAATGTTTTACACACGCACGATATCATTGCTATAGGCCGCAGAGATCCAGGAGCTTGGGGATTGCGATTTGGTTTTGGTATTGGAACTATAGTGATATCTTGCCATTGCTTAGGGACAAAACTTAGTGTGTAAAATTCGTTGTACAATTTTAACAATATATTTTTCGCATTGTTAGGTAAATTGTAAATCATTGAATATGATATTCCGTCGCTGCCCGGCGACGTGTCCTTCCGGCGAATACAATTATCTAATTCCTGCCTGGTTATTAAAAGATCCAGATTAGTTTTATTTATTGCAAATACCGGGTCATTGGGACAAGCATAGTCGGGTGTCAAACTACACAATAGGTCATTTGCTTTTTCTTTGTCGATGTAGGCGCGTGGTACGTTATAACCCTTTAGCCATCTCAGTTTACGCCACATTTGGCTTTGTGTGATTTTACAATCTAAGGTAGAACAAAATTCCTGCCAAGACTTGTCCCGAGCCTGACGAATTAATTTTTGAGATATTCTTATTTTGTCTTGTAATTCGATTAAATTATTAGGATTAGGGTTGCGTCGGAATTTCGAAAGTGCTAAACGTCTTTCAGCTACGCACTTGGACAGTGCTATGTTCCAATAAGGTTTAGGTGTAAACTGATTGCTTGGATTACGGTTAATTTTGTAGTATGGTATAAAACGGTCTGCTGCTATGTTTATGTAACTTATAAACGTATCATATGATTTTTGAGGGTCCCCCTCACACATCAAAAAACTATCAAACAGGTTTTCTAAAAAAATTCGGTATGCGCTCCAATCTGCCTTCTTAAAATTACGTCGCAAAGTTATGTAATCAATATTCCTGTCCAAGTGCGTACTCACCCTAATAATAAGATGATCGCTGCCTAAGTTTTCGTTAGTAGTAGCCCAGTTCAACCTTATCGCGATGTCATGTGTAGCTAACGTGATATCTGGAGAAGATGTCTGAAGCACATTGTTAACTAATTTAACACGGGTGTAGCTGGTAACATCGTTTAAAATGACAAAATTGCTTTCTAAGAGAGCGTCGTGTATTTGTGAACCTCTCGTGTCCGTTTTGTAAGACCAGTTCGTGTGGTGAGCATTCAAATCGCCTAAAATTAGAGCTTTTTTATCTACACTGCTAAATAGATGCTCCCAGTCCAACTGATCGGTATGAACTGACGGCGCACAATATATCGAAAATACATATTCAATAAATTGACAATTGTGTATTTTAACCATTAACACTTCCATACCAGGGTTACTACTGCTAAAACTATGTAAGGAAGCTTCTACAGACCTGTGTATCAGAAGTGCCACCCCACCGTACGAATCTTGCCTGTCTTTACGAAATATTTTGTAGTTGTTTATCTTGAAATTACTCTCTGGTTCCAGCCATGTTTCACTCAATGCTGCGATGTGAATTTTATCTTGTGATAACAATTGTTCTAAGGCTAATGACTTAGGGCGAACACTTTGTGCATTCCATTGAATGATGTTAAGTTTTATAATATTACTATTATCCATTACAACCGAAATAATCTAATATTAGCTTTAGTATTGGCCAGTCCGAGATGTTTTCAACTAGTACTAAAATTACCCATTTAACACAGCATTTAATACAACTATGTATTTTTTGTTGTATTGTTTCTCCTTTCATGAATACAATCTCTTTCAACCTATTTATAAGCTCATTGAACTGAACTTCTCTCGTCTTCTTAGTTTCATCTTCCTCAGCAATTTCTTGGCTATCCATCGCGTCAACTTCTATCCACGTCTCGTACTCAACTGGTTTTTCGGTTTGTTTTGGTTTATAGGGCTTAGTTTGTGGTTTCTTGGCAGTATTATATAGAGTGTCCTTCTCAGGTGGCTGCATTGTAACTTCTACGTGGGGTTTTTGTACAACGGCCGAAAACGATAACTTTCCAGCCCGAGAATTCGACCAGTCTTTTTGTTCCGTTTTTGTAGTGACACTATCTGCTGGTTTGGTTTCCTTAACTGGAACATACATGGTCAGTGCACGTCGATATGTGCAATTGTATTCAGCCATTATCTCTCTTAATCTCTTTTCTTTTAAATATGACGGACAAGATCGCATTAAAGCCATATGCTGTCCACTACAATTGGGGCATTTAAATGAAGTCGTCTCACAGTTATTGTGATTACCACTACATTTTGGGCATATGATCTTTGTTGATGGGCATCTTTGTGTAGTATGACCCAGTTTCCAACAGCGTGAGCATTGGGTTACAGGAAAGATGTACTGCTCGACTCGTATGCGTAATCCATCTACAGAAATAGTTGCCGGCCGGAATGAGCCCTTAAAACAAAGGCGCACTGATTCACTAGGCTTCCAACCCTCCCCGTCTGAATTTCTGCGCATGAGTCTTTGGACGGATATCAGTTGTGCTGGTTCCGTACATTCAATACGCTTCAGCATTTCATCCTCCGTCAGATCTATGTCAATGTCTCTGATAACACCATAAGAGAAATTTACTTCCATGGCTCTCTGAATTCTCCAGCTGTTTTCGATTATCTTCTTACTTCTTTCAAGTATCTCCACACTATCCTCGTTCTTCATATCTACTCTAATCTTGTATGGGTTAATATACCTAATCTTTTCAATGTCTTTTATTCCTTCTTCTTTAAACAATTTGGCCAATGCAAACTGTTTCGGCATTTTATCTTGAGATGAAATATAAATTTCAATAGTTTCGCTTTTGTATTTCTTGCCTTTGCTCCCTCTAACCTCTATCCAACCCTCTTCATCTTCCGCTCGATTTCTTTTAATTGGTCTACGATCTTCAACAATTCCACACTCTTCCTGTGATTTTTCCTGTCGGTATTGTTCCTCGTCTTCCATTTCTTTCTCCATTAATCCACTCGGGTCACTCATCTCAATAACTGTATTTAATGTCTCATGTTCGGTAATGACCTCATCCATTGCTGTTATTGCCGCGACCGGTGTCCGAAGGTATAACTTATCGGTACACACATGTGGTCAACGGCGCAACGTGGAACGCCGCAAGTTTCGACGTAAACAAACTAATTAACTAATGAGCGCGGGCACCTCGTACGAATGCCGACACGAGACGTTTACGGCTCTTTTAAACATCATAATTTTCATAGACTTATCAATTGTGTTTCTGCAATGTAGTCCTACGTATGTCCTAAAGTACTTTTAATGGTTTATAAAAAATGTATACAAAATTTAATTAATTTCTTATCAGTTAAAAGACAAGTAGCCTAAATACGAAGAATATTGAGGACAAACTATGTAAATTACGTTCATACAGTGATAGGACGAAATTGTAGGAATAATAAGCAGATGCATACGATCCCGTACATTTTACCCAAACCCACTGTTTAATTCTATACAGCTGTGACCCAAATTCTCGTTGCCAAAATGTATCTAACATTAGAGATAGATACCGTTTACAATATAAAGTGAATAGGCATCGTGCCTTAAGTTCCTTGGGCATATTTAATGAAGTCCCGAACATAAGGATAATATATGTAAATAGATGCGGGGTCACGATTTATATTAGTAATTGGTGCGTTCAATTGTGGCATAGAAATTGGATTGACATTTGTTTATGACTGCAACTGAGGAACATAGCACGTAGTGACTTTAGAACTGTGATGCGTTAGCTCTCTCGCAAACTGCAAATTTAACAGTCGGACGACAGTAAACCCTATGGTTAGCAAATAATATTTTAAAACTAAATCTTGAATTCAATCAAAGTTTTCAGTCGGTGTGATACCGGATAAATACCTGATCTTTGTTGATTCATTTTTATACCGACTTATGAGCCCAAACAAACTATCGACCGACTAAATTTTGCAGCGTGCCCATAGGCTTTTAATGTTCCATTGAATCAGCTTTGGTGATCAAGCCTCAGCCGTGCCGATGACGTCATAGACTGAAGGTCATTTGTCAAGGATTTTTGCTGAATAATATCGCTGTGGGGGATCTATACGCATGCGTGGCTCTGCACTGAATGCTGGATATAAATAAATTGAAAAGCTTGGAGCTCAGCAGCAGCTGCGGTGGCGGTGGAGCGAGAAATGACATGCGAACACGTACCGAGCTTTATCGTCCAGCATTCATATCTATGTGTATCTGTACATGTACCTACACGTAAGTGTATATGTTTATAAAGGGTTCCTTCTATCTGGCAGAATTTTATTTGGCCGAATTTTATTTGGCATAACACACTTGGCATAATTTTTTTTCAACGAATATTTTTAAGGCATAAAAAATATTTAGCATAATTATTGTTTCACCGAATATTTATATGCCCGAATTTACAGTTGCATACTTTTAAGATGGCAGAATTTTATTTCGCATAATTGCTTTTGGCATAGTTAGAGTTTCGCATTATTTCGTTTCGCATAATGTATATTTTGAGAAACTATTATTTGGTATAATCTCATTTGGCGTACTATGAAGATGGAAGAATTTAATTTAGATTCAATTTATTTAGCAAATTGTCATTTATAACCTTCAATTAAAAACATTGTATTAAAAATTGAAGCTAGTAACGAAAACGAATCGCTGCAAAACCGACACCACGTAGTCTTGTCTGCCCTACCCCTAGAGTGCAATTCAAAACCGCGTAGGCGCGGAGGGGCGAGGCGGCCTGCGAGCTGAGGCGCAGGTAGTTTTAACGCTTGCCGACGCGGCTGAGGCTGGCCGGCTCGCCGGCCAGTAAGCCGAAGCTGCGGTGGTGAGCGTGAAAACCATCTGCGACGATAAGCTCGCATGGTACCGCCGGAGCCCCGCAGCGCCGGAGCCGTGACAGAAGCCATGCTTGCTCCATGTTGCATGCTTACTTCCATACTGCATGCCTGCTTGCATTCTGCATGCTTGAAATTCTGACTGACAACTTTCTGCTAAATGATGTTTCTACTATTTAAGTATTATGAATATGAAATTTATGCCTAAAGATGATTCTGCTTGCCAAAATTATGCGTTTTTAAATTATGCAAAATGAGTGTATGCCACACGATTTTCTGCGAAATGAAGGTTATGCCAACTGTTGGTATGCAAAATAAGATTATGCCATAAAAAGTTCTGCCATAAAGGGGGGACCCGTTTATAAATGGCTTTACACAAAGTGCATTCGTTATATTTAACACTAGTTTCCTCTAGGTTTCACCCAATGGTGGGCTTTGTGTTATATTGATGTACCAGATATAATTACTTCCAAGTTTTAATCAAAATAATAAACAACATACATGCTCACAAATGTTTTGCTTCTATAAATGTTATATTAGTATGATTACTTTATATACTTATTCTGAAAATCATGCTTAAAAACTCCAACACTTATTTTCAAAATCCAATGAGAAAAGTCTACACCGCAAAGTAATAAATCTGCAAACTGAATTTCCCGAACAAACACAGCAAAATAAATCACTACAACTCCTGAACCTAAGCACAGCGGATAGACGGACGAATTAAGGAGAGATGCGGGCACCCAATCGGATAACAACGCTGATTGCAATTTGATTTAGCCGTATAATCACTAAAACAATCAACTAAATGTACGGAGCTTCGTGTGTGGAAGTACTGGATAATAATGGAACTATTCCACAATAGGCTTAGACGCCTAATGCGACGTGGTTAGACAATAATATTACTTAGTTAGACAAACGGAGTATGTTGCCGACTCCTAATACCCTTCTTTGTATGTGGCTATGGAATATTACTTTATAGTTCTTGTTAATGAAGTTGATTTAGTTTGGAATGGATTAAGTTAGAGGTACTTGTTGCATGATAATGTGGGAATTTGTCCATTTGGATATCTATGTAAAATGAATTCATCTTTTTATTTGCACATAAATGGGTTAATCGGTAGAAAATCGGCAACAGTAACAACTGATCCCTAACGTCGCTTGTTAAAAATAACAATCGAGTCTAGGTTCGCTTTGATCTGCATCGAAATAAAAAGCGCTTCATTCAATTCAACCCGTTTCGATTCAATTTAAGTTATCAACGATGGCATGCAACAAAGAGCAGCCGTTCCGCAATTGAAAGTATCGATATAAAGAACATTGGCGATTCGATGACGGTGCCTTTAAATAGGAAATCGGATTACTGGCATATGGCACTGGATAGAGGGCAGGAAACGAGGCATTGTGGTCGAGTTCCGCGCACCAGTGCCTCTCTATACATCGAGTGCTTGTTTAGACGTGCCGACCTATGTTGTGGATTTAGCCGACATGATTCGTCGAATATTAGCTAACGTATGCGGACATTCATTGGTGTTTGTATTTGTGTTGGTTAATAATGTAATATCAAAATACTAAAAAAATATATAATAGAGAATGTGTAACTAATCAAAGATATAAATTGATTATATGTCAGGGCACCCAATAGAAAATAGCAGAGTATTTGATATGCTAATCAAAGTTGACATCAATTTTAGTTCGTTTTTTATTCCGAACGCTGTCATGGGGACATGGGGACAACTCACTATATAAGATTGAAAAAAAATCAGGTCCTGTAATACATAGGTAGAACCAATAACTTAATTATGCAGAATTATGAAAAAGCATTAAGTTATTCATAAATGTGCTTAGTGTTATAGTTTGCCTCAGAGAGTACCTAATAAGGCGACGTTTTTGATAAACTTGCTACGTAAATTTTCATTTACCTACATGATTTAATATTAGGTACTCCGGTAATACTCCGAATAACGTTGTTGGTAACAGAATTTTCAATACTTCAGCTACTTACGTAACAACATAAATGTGTATGTTATACTTAGTTGATTTATTCGCTAATGGATTGGAAAATGCTTTTAATAAAATATCACTACATTTGTTGCCCCAGAGAGTTGCGAACAAATTGACAGTGCCAAGATTAAAAACCTTTTTCGCGATTTTTATTATTTGGGATGAAAATGTGGGGTTGCTTTTCGATTATAATTTGTCAAAAGCGGGCTAGTTGTTGTTATTGTAAATTTCGTTTAAATCTAATCAAAATGTAGGCAAAGTATAAACACAAACACGAGTATATTTACTTTTCATAAGCCACCACACTTGGCGAACGAGTGGCTCTGAATAATTTCGTCGCAATTTACTCTCCTTGAAGAGGTTACCTCAAAATTCATTTTTCACGCAGCCTGCCTTAGAATAAAATGTACAAGATTAGTTTATTCGCTCGGAGGGCCGGGATATCAGTGTTTAGGCCCGTCGCCATGGCAACTGGAGCAGAAGGGCCTATTTGCCGCTCCATTGGGCATTTTGAGTGGCTCTGACGTAGTTAGGATCCAACATGTGTGTTACAATGTCGTTATAATGAAGTTTGAAGACAGTGATGGCTCATAGTGGAGGCTTCGGTACCAATATCAAAGGTTTAGGACCTTGTTCGGGCTGGATAGGATAGGATGTGATAGCACGATTTTGTAGCCATTCGGACTACATAACTTATAGCCATTTGGATATAGGGCCCATAGTCTGTGATTTGTTTGTTTGAACCTCGAGTTCATTCGCTCAAGTTTATCTTGTACTGATTTTACTTAGCTTTCATATTAATTAACATAACTCATTATTTGTATTAGGGTTGTTCAGTTACTTTGCCACTATAGCACGAGTTACATTGCTGAATTTATAAAACCAGTTTAAAACGTAGTCGTACAAATCGAATGACCAAAAAGTAACAAAACTATGCATTCAACTCGATTCGTATCCAATCCAATTATCACAATCGATTGAAATCTCAAAAAACGATGACGGGGTTGCCACAACAAGATATGAATAAATGATGGCCACCGTACTAGCGTACTGGAATGCAGTCTAGACTATTTTATTTCTGTCCTATAAATAGTAACGTCCTAGCAAGGACGAACAGGTTTATCGATAATCTTTTACAGTTAACTTGTAACTCGGCATGCCATCGATATGCTTTTTTTCGCATTGTTAGTAGTTGTGTTCGATTTTTGTAGTGGTTCCGTGGAACTTGGAACACTTCACTTAATCTTACGGACTTATGATTTTTCTTTTCATTTCATTTGCCAAAAACCAAGCCAAAAATTGTTCATAGTTACATGAAGGCAAAGTACTTGATAAAAACAGCGAAATTTTACTGGATTTACGTCAAAATTAGAACAATACAGTATACAAAAGTACTTGGCTACAGACTACAAAAACAAACGACAACATCTCAAAAGAAGCCACTTCCCCCAACACTAGCACTAGAATTACAAACACTACCAATAAACCACACAGTTGTTCTAAAGTACAAAACTCATACTGAGAACTCCTAAGCCTTTGCCAAGTAAGGAACCCTAAAACCAGGCACTCAACTAGTCGGTAAACAAAGGCAGGGCCAATAAAAACTGCTGCAAAACAGCACAACTGTTTTCTTGTTACCAAACAGAAAACGAGTTTCACAAAGTTGTTCCTTTAGAAATACAAGGCTGTGTGCGCTATTATACCTTTGCCTGTTCCCTGTATTGCTAATGTCAAAAGAGTTCGAATTTCAAAAGTATTGTGACATGATATTTGTTTGTGTCCTGGTGGCGTTTGTGCAAAAAAAGGTTTGTTACTCCTCTTGTTCAATCGTGTCTTCAATGTTTACAAATTATACCTTTCAATATTATATAGGAAGCAGACGCAAACTTGTATAAAAATGTCTTCTGAAGGGTTCACGGTAATGTCTAAAGTAAAACTGCAGAAATCCGAGCTTTCCTCCAAACGACAAAGTTTTCCTTCTGTCCTTGTACGAGAGAACTAAAAATAGATAAATTTCCCTTCGCACCCTCTCTGCCCACAACACTCGACTGCTGCATTCTTGTTAAACAAAAGACTGTAGCGCACAAACTACGTAGCAGAAACTTCTAAGACGGCTCTAATGTGGCCACGAAACTGGCGGAATGATATCCATCGTTATTTTTAACCGTCTTTCGGAAAAGGAGTAGGTTCTCAATTCAGATGTTTGTACATTTTTGTAACATAGCTCTTGTTCGCAAATAAAATTATTATTTGTATGTCCTTTTGTCCATGTGAGTAATTTAATCTGAAATGGATTTTTTATTTATCACATTCATCAAAACAATTTATATTTGAAATGTGTATGGTATGCACGTATATTAAAATGCAACTGCCAAATAGAAATATTAAATATGCTCTTTTGTTTATGTTTTGAATATTGAATATTCCTGTCAACATATTTTTTTTTATTTACTTATCAATATTTTCGTTCGTTACAGCCTTTTTATCGTCCCACTGCTGGGCACAGAACTTTCAAACGGAGAACGATCAATATTTTGCTTTACAAAAAATGTCTCTTACCTAGTCTTTTAGTTTTTCTACTACTTGTCAACTTATCGTCTTGTAAGCACAAATAGTGTCCTTATTTAGTGAGTATCGCTTGCTGCGTGGCCCTAATCTCGCGAACTGAAGGCTTAGCACGGCGAGCAGCGTCGCCATCTTGGAACCGGGGATTAAATTTCAAAGAACCTCTTTCAATTGAGGGTAGGTGTGTGCCACTGTTGTATTTTCTTTAAATCTATTCAACGCTCGTGTATAGAATTGAATAATATGCATTTTGTAAAATATGTAGGTACTCGCTGCACGGAAAATTACAGAATTTAAAAAATAATAGGAGTTGTTTTGCCTTTCAAAATGTTTATTTAAAAGCTCTCAGGTCTAATGTTCGAAACCTTAATATTCAGTACACAAGCAGTACACTTAGAACTCAGTAAGCATTTCACAACACTGCGGAAAACACGTACCTAGATTATGAAAACGTGCTGGAAATAGATATAGGAAATTCCTTCGGTATCACAGAAATTGACTGATGGAACATACAGCACACAACTACGTGGAACGGAATTATAAACCTTTACCAACAAAATATGACCCTCAAGAACTATCCAGAATACCAAATGTTCAATTAATTTTATTCACTTCGACGTTCTAGAACTTTATACGTTTTTCAAACATTTATAATCAAGTTTTAATTTTTTTCAACTTCTAAGCTGTCTGAAAAGTCTCGACAAACTCAAGAAAATATGAATGAGTTTCTCATTTCTATAAAATATTGCAAACGGGTCATAAAGAACCGAGTTTTTTATGCGGCTTTGGTTCGCTTTCCTTTGGGCTTGAAGAACACATTGATGAAGGTTTTTATTCGTTCAAACGTGATTGAGTAATGCGGAGAAATAACTGAAATAAGTTATGAACTACACTTAGCTTTAGCTTTCAATATGAATAAAAGTAGTCGCTTAATACAACTTTAAATACTTATTGATCTTTTCTTGGTCTTATTTATTAAAATTGAGCTTTATAACGCCCATTTACATAAAGATACATAAATAACTCCTAACTTAGTCACATTCATCAGAAACTTGGAGCCTGCCTCCATTGTTCCTACCACAAACCAACAACATTCCGGTTCTATTCAAAATATTGATCATCTAAGCACAACTGGTTGCATTTAGCACAATGGCCGCCGTGGCCATTCGCAAGTTTTCAATAGACTCAATGAAGTGTACACTGCGACAGAGCAGAACACAGATAACTGAAATTAATAACCTGGTAACACTTATATCTTGTGCGCTGTATGCATAGCTTTGTCCATTGTGTTGTGGGATAGTGGGACTCACGCGATTAGTGTCGGTTACTTCGTGTTTGTTGTCAGCAATTGGTTAAAGGAAGCTGTTAATGCGCTGTAATTTAGTTGGACGTGGTAATGATTCGGTCATATCTTGTTTTTTTTTTATGTTTGATGGCTGCCTTAGGAAATATACTTGTGAGTATTGTTCATGTTAAAACGAATGAGTTTTAAGTATTGTCCATAGGTAGGCTTGACAACAAAAACTCTTAAATACGAAAAACCTTTGAAAGGTCCTGTAGGTATCCCTTTGGGAAAAACAGGCACTTACTTTGATAACATGTGTATTAAGTATATTCCTATTTAGGTTTAATCCAGTAATCCTTTACGTAAACCTCATTTAGAATAATCAGGCACAAACAGAAGCCAAACTAGAAAGTGTTGTCGGCTGTCGTATCCCAATTAAACAAAACGCTAACGCCTCGGCGTAGGGTTTAATCACTCCACAATTAACCAGAGGACGGGACTAACCTTATCAACGACACACATACACAACAAAAGGGCACTCGAGCTGCTAAAACAATGGTCACTCTACAAAGCCACCCCAAATCCAGCCAGAAAGGAAAATTGGAATAAATCCTCACAACATCGACTGGGTTACCAGATAATGTATTTAAAAAGACATTATGTTCCAAAAAAGAGAATTCTAAATTCAAATTTGAATCTCCGTATTTAAAAGGTTTGAAAACAGAACAATATGGCACCTGTGTAAGTGTGCGTTGTTGCTAAAAGTTAAGCGAGGAGTTTTACTTTATAGGTTTTCTGTGAGAATAATGGACTTTTCTTGTCGCACCGGCTCTAGGAGCTCAGGAGTGTATGAAAAGGGAATAAAACTTACTATTTTCCTTGAAATACATATGAATTATCTTTTATTTCAAAAGTCTTTTAGATTGAATCTATATCACTATTATTTTAACTGCAGAGGAAATTGTACCAGTTCATTAGGCGTTCCAACAGAAAAACTTGGCGAAGGAAATCATTCATTAGTGCTTACAAGCAATGTACCGACGGGTAACAAACCTATCATCACTGTAAATCAAGTTAATCTTGCGATCTTCAACCTTAAGCCGTTTTTCTTAGCGGAACATGTAGCTACTGCATTACTTTAAGAAAGGGAATTATGGGCTGTTATTATAACCGCAAGGCTACTTATAACCACTGTTTCAGTAAAGTATAGGGTGAAACTGTCGATAAAATTGCTGTATGCAATTTGAGGAGCATTATGACTAGCGAACCGTATTATCTAGCACCTACGTGCTCATTACAAGAATGGTTTGACAGAATAATTTTTCTAAGTTTAATGCATAACGTAAAAATGCACTTTCGAGACAAACCATGAAACGTTCTTACTACAAATATTTAACTCACTAACAAAACTGCTTGACCAGCTAAAAACACCCAACAAGCTTTCCAAATAAAAATGTCAAATCCTATCCATTAAATAACAGGTCAAAAAGTGTACCAGTCTAAAAATATCCATTGATCCAAAGCAGAAACCTTTGGCACAACATGTAACAAAGCGAATGAAGTCGTCAGAACGCAAAGCCGGCCTGCTTGACAGCCAATATTCAGGTGATCCGATAAAGCCGCCTCTCTCTTTTGTTTCGCGGTGTCAATCACTCATATTCCATCAGGTTTCACCGAATCCCCCTTTTAAAAGGAATCCGTGTGTAGGGGGAAACAAAAAAGTTTATTACTGGACGAGGCCGCTTCGAGTGGCGTGGTGATCGAATTTTGATCGAACTACTGTATGAGGGGTGTTTTGCATGCATATGTATGCACGAATGCATGACAAATGTATCGTGCGTTGAAACTTTATGACGACTGCAAAACGATCATCGACTAACAGCGATGTAATTTTCTACTTATATCTACAGGTTAAAAGGTTTGCCTTCATTGAATATTAGGAGGAAATTACTAATTTATTGAACTTAATTTTAATAAAATCTTAACAACCGAATCTCATTTATAATTCGAAAAGTAATATCTAAGCATAAATCACACAAGGTTTTCTATGATCCAAGTACTAGGAGCCAAGAGTTACGTAGGAGGTTTTATTACCCATTCGATATGCGCTGGCAGAATACATTGCGCGTGAACAATCTAAAGGCTACATGATTTTGCAAGCGCAATGAGCTTCTCTTTATGGCCAGTTCTCTTCCATACTTTATACCTTACAGTTATACCACTTAGGCCGCGAACGCACAGGCAGGAGGCTTGCTTAGCGCCTAGAGTCTAGCGCGTCACTTAGCGAGTAGCCCAGTAAAACGAACGTTCTAAATAAATCGATTTTTGAGTCTGTCTCATACCAGCCAAATACCTGACCGTTGTAATTTTATGCACTTTCATTCATCTTCAAAATATGAATAACCTAATAACAAAATATGTATTTCAATATTTTTAAAAAATATGTTTGCACGGATAAATAAAAGGCAGAATAAGAGAACCATTGTCGACAACTTAGCAACCTTCTGTACCTTATTGGAGCAAATAAATGATTTTGATTTTTACCCGAACAATATATCGGCCGACTAAAAAGTTTACAGTATGCTACTCTTAAGGTGGTTGAAGTCTATGGTCATTTACAATTCGTTCACGTTTGTCGGTTAAGGGAGGTTGAAAACCTGATCAGCGTCGATCAGACACTATGGTTAGTCCCCCCATAAACTAAGTAACTGTATATCTTTTATTGCACCCTTATTAAAGTTCTATGAGTGTTGCTGGTGTGTCCCGGTTATGTTAAAGAGTCGACGCAAGCTACTCTTGGAAGCATATAAAGATAATTGTATAATGTACATATTTCTGTTATAATAGATTAAAGAGGTAGAGTTTCAACTTTGGTAACACAAACAAAAGAAATGTTGTTTTTCTCGAGATGTTTCAAATCTCATCTACCTACAGCATGTTATAAAAGAGGCAGGTACCTATCTATATTTTCTTTTTAATGTTTACCTCCATAATGAGAGCCTCATAGATAATTTCTTAAAAACCGATTTTCTTCATTAAATTTTGTAGTAAGCTACTTGTGTAGTACATAAGATCATATTGAAATGAATTCAAGCCGGTTCAAAAGGCGCCGCCGATCGATGTACGTTGTATGAATTCCTGAAGCACGCCAAGTTACTATTGATCAAACCACTATGCAGATGACATGAACGTATTCAAAGGAACCTTTTCAATTACCTACGTAATTAAGTATATTTAAGTAATTAGAAGAGCAAAAGTTAAAAATTTTCACAATAAGTAGTAGTAAGTAGTAATACCTCGGATTCATATATTGCGTAGTTCGTAAAGTGTCTATAAAAGAAAGGCAATCTAATATGTAATCATTTAATACCGCAAAGTAAAATTGCGAATTTCCTCACATCGGAATCATATGTAATTTACGGCTATTTCCTTCGCGTTGTGCGGAATAAGTGCAGGGACGCAGCAAATAAGATAGAAATGTATGTAAATGAGGGTATAGGCAACACGCGTAAGTATTGCGCATTACTTATGCGCCGACGCTTTTGCAGCTGCCTGTATATGCCGTAATGCCGAACACCCTGTATTTCAGTTATGCCGTATTGCAGAACATACTGTATGTCAGCTATACTGTATTGCAGAATACCATGTATTTCGGCTATGCCGAATAGCAGAACACCATATATTTCAGGTATGCCGTATTGTAGAACATCCTGTATTTCACGTACCCCGTAATACCAAACACCCTGTATTTCAGCTATGACGCAATACCGACTAGAACATTTTTCAATGCAGTATTGCGGTATTCGAACGAGGCCTAGTTCCAAATTTAAAAGTAAATTCAATAAGCTGCGTTCAATATTGCCTGCTAAAATAAATCTGCATGTAAAAAATATTCGATTTGAATTTAGAAGTGAATGCCATAAACGCTTGATTGTTTTAACAGTCCTCAATTAACAGAGAAAAATAAAAATTCGTGTACTTTTTATAAAAAGGAGGCCAAATATGATTTGTTATGTAGTTAGATGCATGCAAACATCTACTTTGAAGTACTAGCAACTGGGTTCAAGAGTTCTAAAACCCTTGGAGCGCACTTGTATCTAACATTCCAGACTGTTCGCTCTTCAAGTGTTTGCTACCAAAGTTGAATGCCCCTCGTACTTTAATTGATTTTATAAGTCTACTTAGAAACAAAATAAGAAGCCGAACAAGTTGCTTTTGTTACGGTGTAACTTAGACTTGGGTTCAGCAAATAATTTAGACAGTTTAAACCGCTTTATTTGGAACTAGCTTTGCCTTTGACGATCCCTGCATTATTGTGTGAAACATTCATTTAATTAAAAAAAAAATAGCATTAGAAATCCTGAATTATGTATTCAAACTGTTCTAGAAATAAATTGTCAATCTTAAGCTTTTATTATTTCAATATACATTTTTATTAACATCACAATATAAAAGATATTGATTCCTACAAACATTAAAACTCTAATAAATACAAGAATACCTTTAAAATGAAAACAGAAAGCATAATGAAAACTCTTTTCATAAAAGCCGACGGCGTTGGTCGTAAAATCCGTAGATAAATCGATTGATAGCCTACTTTCATAGACCTTTTTTGTTTTATACCGTGTAGCTTTCAAGCTATAAAAAGCGCTGAATAACTAATGTAAGTACAATTAATAGAACTTGCTTGTGTTGTACAATAAAGCTCTGAGTGCGCTTTTGATAAGAAGTGCAGCGTAATGGAATAAGTTTTAGATAATTATTTTAGCCGATGTTGTGGAAAACGCATAATACTTTCAGAAAACTATGGCAATTAACAGAGCTGTAAGCGTTTTTCCTTTTGTGTAAAAGTTGTTTTTTTTTATATATTTTGTTCTATTAGTTATACGTATGTAGATTGTCTTTATTAGTGATTGAATATTATATTTTTCTGTGTACATAGGCCAACTGAATGTAGGGACTATTCATTGTTGCTTTTTCTCGCGACATTGTGTAGTAATCACAATATTTGGCAAGAAGGGCTGCTTGTGAGCTTGAGAAAAATTCATAATTCATCAATATAGATTGTGAATAGCCCACTGATTTTTCAAATGAGTATTATGAAGGAAAATTACTGAAAGTATTTTCCATTTTCCTCATTTCTTTGTTTATCCCCATGAAATAATGATTTTGCAAATCCGAAAGGTTTTTTTAACCTACACGTAGGTACAGTATTTTAGATTATATTTACACCTATTAGTACATTAGCTGTTTAACTAAAATAATAGTGATTCAAATTAGCATCTATTTTCAGTGTAGTGACTTAAGAAAGCCATAAAAAGTATTTTTACGACGTCCGAAAGCCGTATATCGTTCGTGTCGAAGTGAAATCATGACAACGATATTTAAAAACTGTTAGAATCTAATTTACCATGAATTACCTGTCTACAATATCATTTTCCTAAATCTTTATTATTTTTTTGTTCAATATCTAACTGATATTGCATAATAATATTCGAATGTCGATTCTGACACGCGAATCAATTCGCAAATCCGCAAATCTCGGTTGTTTAAAAAAAGATCTTCCATATAAACAAAAAACACGCGTCTCTGCACTCACATTCGCTAGAAAATGTTGCTCTATTTACCCTAAAACTTATCAATAAAAGACTGAACGCAAACACATTTTCCAATACTTTTCTAAGGGCCAATAATGTTACGCAATCCATCAAGTAAATCCTGTAATAAAAAATGCAGTCGAAACGCTAACGAAAACAACTTTTACGGCATCTGCAAGAGTATGAACGGGCTCCTTTCAGCCAGCCACTACTTTACACCCGCCTTGAAAACATTACCGAACACGTTCAATCGATTTTCGACTTAGTGTCCCCGGCACGCTGCCATCGCAACACTCATACAAATCCACACAACATCTTCCATTCTTTATCTTACCTGTCCAGCATGCAGCGCGTCCAAAAATATGGTAAATACACTTATAAAAAGCACGGCGCGCGTCATTTTTGCGGCCGCGATGCGTTCCTTTACCGAACTGGCGAGAGCTGACGTTTGTGCCAGACGCCAGAAACCTGCGTACTAGTCGCTGGTACGCCACTGTAGCCGTACCTAGCGTCGTATAGATCGACCCTCCCGGGTGTGACGAGGACGGGTGACGCGGAGCCGCGGGTTCGAGAGAGACGCACGAGGGAGGATAACGCACGCGCAATGCTGTAAGCGCTGCGTACAATGAGGACTCTATCGAAGGGAATCGCGAATACCGTCTTCGTCTGGCTTTGTCTGGATTTCCCGATGATGATGCGTCAGTTTTTTTTATAGTTCCGATTGAGTACTTATTACTATTCTTATGTAGTTCAAAATTGATTGATGGAAAGGTTTCATTCAGGCACACAACGTACATAGTTCCATACCACAGATCTTAGTACATATAAGTACATTTTATAGTATAATGTTATGCACAAGCTACGGTAATAAATGTACCCTTTCGGTACCTGCGCTGAGTCATCAACTGCCTAGGGTGACAGAGCTTTCACCCTGGCATGCCCTTTATAATTAGGTGTTCAAAATCGATTATGTATGATTCAGCCTTTTGTTAGTATTTGTGTTGTATTGAAGGAAATAGCAACGTGGATTTTTCGTGATTGACATCACATATTTCCATGGTTTTCTATACTTTAATACACATAAATATTTTCGTTAGTTTACTAATGGAACCGATCTGAAAAAATATTTTACTGTTGAAAAGCTACGCTGTCCTCGAGTGACATATTATCCGGGTACAGAAAGAAGTCCCCCGGGACCCGAGAAAATCCCCGGGAAACAACTAGTATGAAATAAAGATATATATCTACAACAAATTAAACATTTACGTAGACGTTAAGTTCCATATAATAAGCACTAATAAGAAGAGTATTTGCGATTCAAAGAATTAATAATTGGGATTATTGAAACGCGAAATACAATTCCATGTATTTCATTGGATTTTGCTTCCAATTCATTGGAACTTGTTACGTACATAAGTAGTTACGTAATAATTAAGCAGCAGAGACATTCGCAGATATTCATATTAATAACTTTTAATGAAAGCTATTACTGAAAATTAATATTGAAATATTTCGAACTGAAGGCTTTGTTGACTGGCTGAGAGTAGGTATATTACAATAATACTTTATAATAAAGTACTATATCACAGAATAGAAATTGCGCATAACATACATACTCTAAGGTTAGGTTTTATTCCAAAGATCCAAATAAAAAAAAAATAAAATATCCACTGATAAGATATACACATAGAAATTAAGATAGTCTATGTGTAAAAGCTATTACCTATAGTACCTAATAGGTCCCCACGAGCATTTAATTCATCCGTTCAGTGCTGATGAAATCTCAGAAGGCCAACATTAAACATTCACCACCCCTGGGTCTGTCCGTCATATCCACTTGGAAAATTGGTGACCATGGAACATGGGTTTAGAAAGACGAAGTTTAAAAGGAATTTCGCACTTAACACTAAAAAATAATGAGGATATTATACTTAATAAATTAATTCGCGTATTAACAAATACATAAATAGGTACAGTTTGTCATCCAGCGGTTTGGTTCCTATACCTATCTGTTTTATGTAGAAGTCACAAGGGATTTTGGATTTAAATGGACCTGCAATTTTGATTAAATGCAGTGTCGTATATTGACATATCAATTTCCTATATTTATTTTTTTGCTGTCATTATTCACAACTGTAGTTCGTGAGTTACGGATTTCCAATACATCTGACTTTCCGAATTTATTTTCAATACCTGCATCTTACAGTTATCTTTGTACAAGATACACAAAGGTTTCTCTTTGTACATTCTATGCGTCCATCATCATATTGCCTAGGACAGGCTACAAAAGCTCGTGTTACCTTGTGACCCTACATCACCTTGGTCGTAAGTCGCCCCTGTATCTCACCTCTCACCCTTGTCAACGGCACTCGTATCAATTTCACTACGTATCGTTGTCTATGCTCATGTGTCAAAACTATTCCATTCCGTTTTGTTTATGGACTGTCACAGATTATGTCATCAGTGTTCTATAATGTTCGAAAATGTTCTAGAAGGTCAGAGTGCTATTTATATTCATAACTTTGACTTATTGATGCTAGGATTACCTAATCCGATCCTAAGCCCTTTTGTAATAAATGCTAAACAGTTTATCTTTTCTTACATTATTATGTGTAATTTTGTTTAATTATATGTAAGTAATCAACCACTAAAACATGCAAAGCTTCATCAGTCACTCTTATTTACTACGTCAAGTATTTATTTGTAGAAAATACTCTAGCGTTCCGTTTCGTTTCGGAATTTCTCCACATCAAACGTCAAATTAGGCACATTACTTACTATTGAATTAATTATTATTACTCTCACCTACACTACAGTCATTTCACACTAGAGGATTTTGTTTTTTCCCCACGACATTATTCCTAGCGGCAAAAATCTGTCACGCGGTTTTCTTTCACATTGGTAGTTATCAATTGTTTTCTATCACGTTTATACGCGCGGCAACGCCTGTACGAACCAAAAGATGCCACAGGAAAAAACCGAGCGGAAAATCCGCTAATATGAAAGAAGCGTTCAAAAATGGAACGCAAAAAAGCTTTAGAGGTAGAAAAAATTAATGAAAAACTCGAGCACTGTCAGTTATGCTTTATGAAATTCGCTTAAATACCGAAGTTGGTTGGTAAAATTCATCGGTAAATTCCGGCGGTGGTGCATATAACCTGGTATTGATAGATAGTCTGTCAGGTGCGGGTCGTTTATGCACTTCGGCAGCCCCACACTCCGCGTGATTGAGTACCTCGTATCCGCTTATTGGGCTGATATTGGAAATGCATGCCGGGTTAATTTTTAATCAGGTATTGTATGAAATATTGAGCGTAATATCTTGTTATTGCTTTTGTTACGAGTGTAGGTTTGTACGTAAGTAAATAACCCCTGTTGTATATAAATATGTCTGTGTATAACACTGAAACAGTATCGGAAAAATACATAGAAAAACGTGATGCGGGCCCAGGTTTAGTTGAACTATTTTCATTCCGCTTTGTATGCGTAAAAATTGCGTAACGTTTGGAAAATAACACATCGGAACAAACGTTATTTTTTTGCACAAATTGTCTATAAAATCGGAAAATAAAACAACCTGCATTTTTCGGAAAAACTGGGCAGTACATAGACTAAAGTCTCTATAGACTTAAGTCTACAGTTTCCCATTAAACAATTGTCTAATGTAAACTTCTAACATTGAACTACCTCCAGATAGCTTCACTTACAAAGGAACTGGTGCTGACGTTTAATTTCAGGTTTCTACACAAGGTTTCTAAGAATTTTCCTTTGGAGTACTAGTAAACAACCCCCAAGGAACAAGTTATTCACCCTGTGACGTCATTTCTGGGAAATACTTAGCTGAATAGCCATACTTACTATATATACTTAGGTTCGCTTGACCACCATTGCATTACATAATGCTGAAATCCAAAATATAATTTTCCTATAAGAATGTTGCTAAAAGAAAGGTGTTTTATTTGTTTTTAAGTTTATCATCATCATTGTCCCACTGTAGGGCACAGGGCCTCGAGCGCTAAAACCCACGCTTTCTCAAGGTGGATCGGTAATTTCAGTAATCTTCAATTTCCTGTAGAGTCCTGTTTTCCCTCACCACACATAGGTTACTAGACTATCATAACATGAAACTTGCTTTTGAGCGACATTTTACAGTCCCTGTCTTCATGGCAGCCATTTTTTATTAAACTCTACTGGTTTTTTAAGACTTTCTACCCAATAAAATTAACACATCAGCATCAGTTTAAAGCTGTAACACAATAACCATATTAATCGCAAACTAGGTTGCCACGTATAGCCGACACGAACACATATTTTTATTAATTCGCCGCCGGCATTAAGGCTCTGACGTCGGTGTTTTGGCAACCGACGATCGTCCCCAGTATGATTGGTCCAATATTGATCACACGAGACCCGCTTTAACCGACCAAATGCTCTTACGTAATTCACCGGTCTTTTTGACCCTTTATGTAACGTAGAAGCTACTGAAACTAGGTAGGGAACGTCAAGTTTGCTAACTAATCGCTATAAACTCCTGGACATATTTTGAGCTGACCCGGATAGACGTAAATCTAGGGCTCGCTCTCGTCAACTTTATTAAGCTAAAGCTCGGAGTTAGGCGCTGAAATAAAAACAGTGTTGAAGTTACGACAGTATAAATATGTGTGGAGAGCTTTTGAGCTGCTACTTCATACAACGTATACAAGATAATTAATCCCGAATGTCCGCCCAACCCTTTGGGAAAAACAGACTTCGTAAAATGTATTTCGTTTTACAATGATTTTTCATACAATACCGTATCCTTCGCAGAGATTTTATCTTTTCCAATTGCATTTTTATGTAGGCATGAATCCGTGACGTAATCAAGTAGAATAAAATGAGAATAGCTGCTATAAAGAGAGCAAGCCCCTTTAAAGAACTATTTTATTGAACTGATTCCAAGTTTTTTATCACGTTTTTGTGCGGACCGTTAAGATTTTTAGTTCAGCACATATAACGAATAGATTCTCGTAGTTCTTAAACATTTACCTCGTGAATTCGTAATGAAGTTCGGTGCAGGAACATTTAATGGGGAGCTAACAGAACTAGGAAAACTACTGCTTGTTGTTCGTCGCTCGTTAATTGGGAGGCTTATGAAGTTATAATTAAAATGTGGGTTCTTGTGACAGCTTTGTAGTATTGTACTAACTTGTGTGTATAATACCCATATTTGCTTTATACATTCATTCCTTCCTTGGCAGTGTGCAATGATAATCTACGTAAGTCTAACTTTATCTTTTGGTTTTAGTTGTATTGCAAGTCTCAAACTGCAATGCAACGCGGAAATAGCTTTAACTTAGAACTGATCTATGAAATAATAGTTACTTTAAAACCATTGATTAAGCACCCATACGTGTCTACCTCATTTTATTCCTACAATTTTTAATGCCAAAAGCAAGTTCATCCGTAGTCCATTTAATCCATAGTTCATGTACACAGAAATGCGAGTAAAGTAACACAGACCGTCATCTGTTTTCCTTTTTACAGCATTTGAATCATTCAGTGGTTCCCTCCCAACAAATCAATGTAAGTAGGCACCATTGTTCACGGGTTGAGATAGAGTTACAATTGTATGAATGGAGGCATTATTAGCCCCATAAAAACATTTCTACCCTTAGCTTCTGAGTAAACAGTGCGTTATTGTACTTTATAAATTACGTCCTATTCTTGTAAAAGTTCGTGTCTAAGAATTATAAATAGTGTTAGCGAGAAATTATTGATTAAGTAGCGTAGCTTATTCTGGGACTTGGTTTGCCAAGTGCCAGCTTGTGTAACACTGGGGTAGGTTTTTATCGCTTGCCTTGAAACCACCGCATTGCATATTGATGTAAGTTTTGAAAGCTTCTATAGCGCCTTCTATACTAAGTTACGTTCAGCAAATCGAAAAATGCACCAAACCTGGCAAAGCCTAACGATACAAACATAAATTTATTTCCAAACACATCCGATACCCTTTAAAACATTCAGAGTCGTACAGCCGAAATCCTTTGGCCATAAACTAACATTAAACGAGGCAGCCCCTATCCAAAAGTGAGCAGGCACACATCAGGCCATCTCAAAAGGAAGATAGTAGATAGCAAATCGAATTTTGAAGCGAACCACGGCGGGCCATTAAAGCATCTGCACATAGAAATGCTGGGCGCTCCATTCGACGGAATCACGGAGTCAGGAAAGATTAGAGAAGATGCCATACTGTAAGGTAGATCAAGCGCCATCTTCTAGATCAAATACTTCCGATGGGAGTGATTAAAACGATCAGTTACGTGTGATCTAATCAGGCGTTTGGGTTCTTCGATACATCAGTCAACGATTTTTGGTATTACAAAAATGGGCGGATTCCAGAGAAGGCGTATAAGGGCGGAGACAGTAACGTACCTCGTCAACTAAACACCCGCATTTTGGCGCGTTATTTTCGTAGGAGATTTTGCGTTATGACATCTCCACTAGCCATTTTGTTCCATGGTCGGAATATTCTAGACATTTGCATATGGCGGGCGGCCAGTGACGTCACGACATGTCGCGTGCACCCAGACGCGCCGGTATTCATGCGGGCCTTACTATAAAGCTAAGGACGCAAAGGGAGATAAATGTGCAAGGATTTGTCGGGACCCGGGCCAGTTCGACTTCACTAAGTAATAGTGTGTTTAAAGGAACTGTTTGCTGTAGGAAATATCAAATGGTAGACTTCGGAAAAATAAGAATAAGCTTTCAGTTTATTGTTATTATAGTTCGGCCATTCAGAGAATGCGTTCCTGACACGTCGCGATTGAACTGACGACGTAACTTTGCAATGGCGTTGCAGTTACGATAAAAATATTTTTGCTGGTTGTTTACCGTTTTAACAATTGAGGAGCATTAAAACAACATTATTATATCAATAATCAATGAATGTAGTTACGTCGTCAGTTCAATCGCGACGTGTCAGGAACGCATTCTCTGAATGGCCGAACTATAATGGCTTTATGGAAAAAGGATATTGGACGATAAATCCTATAGATATAGTTTGTTCATAGGGCATGTAATTGACTGAAAACATATGAATATGAAAGGAATTTATTGGTACCTAGATCAGATATATCATGTAGCTACCTATAGATTCCATAGACATTTACAGTCCAATTAAAATAAGCCCCATCATTAGGAAACCGCACTAACAAGATTCATTAAAACAACTCTAAGATATCAATCAAATAAAAGTCATACTCAATGCCAAACGCCCTCTTTGATCCTCATAACCATTATTTATCCTATAACCGGCTATCGCTTACCCAGCGGCCATGTACGGCTATCCTACACAATAATGAGCGCAGTTAGTGAGTCCGGGGCTTAAGGCCCTGTCTAACGACGCAAGCTGTTGCGTTATTTTACCAGTCTCCTTCCCTAGACGGTCCAGTGATTAATAATGGCGTCCAACTAGCTTTATATTATCTGCCCGCTTAGCCCGTAAGACATTTACTTAGGTCTTAGCTAAAACTAAAACCTTCATGGTACTTAATCGATAGATCTGGCTGAGGTCAATTTCCATGCCTGAGAGATTTAAATATTCGAACGTGCCAATGGGTCGGACAAAGTTTTCTGGAATTTGTTCCATTTATGAAATAAATTGGAACGTAATGCTACTTCAAATGTTTTTGGGAGCTTCCTCATATTCTTGAAGTAACGCCAAATATGGTGCCGTAACGGGATGCGACAAAATTAGGTGAATTACAACCTTCTTGCTATCTTACTTTATATTGCATCATGGCTGTTGTCTTGATGTGACGTCACAGATTTTTCACTCCATCGCCTTAGAATAATCTTCACTTTCATTGTTAATAAATCAATAGCAAATAAGACCTTACTAATGAATGAAAAGCATCAATTAACGATGTCTGAGTCATTGCAAAATTGTGCAATTTACCAGCAACTGTAGAGTTCTGTGAAAACCTTTATAGAATTAATAATTGTTTCTATGTATCCATAGTTTCATTAATATTGGATTTAGTTCAATTGAAAGTTCAGTTGGTATAAAATCTTTCTAGACACGTCGTTTTATTAATCACGCCAGACTAGACCATTTCGCTTTATATGCATCTTGTATGGCACTCAAGATCACGAAGCTCTGATTAGATACTTCCCTAACTGTAATGTAATTTGATGAAAAAAATAAAATTTAACAAGACTGCTATAGTAACTGTTTGCTATATAAATGGCTCACAAATACATGAACTTCAATATCAAAACTCGACACTTCCTCTAACAAACTTACCTACTACGGTGCAACATGCACCCCCAACTTACAAATTAAATGAGATTCCAACTGATTCATAGTGTGGACTAGCCCCCCGTGACTAATCGTGACCAGCCGAGGTGTCACGGGCACGATATTCAGTCGTACATCATATTACCCTCGAAGCCCCATGGTGTGTCTATGTGTGCGTGTATCAGCTGGCTTTGGATATATCGAATTAGAAATAACGTGTCGATTGCACGTCTATTTTTAACCGACCTAAAAAAAAGAGGATTATTTTGATGTGGTTTTCACTGCAATAATTGGACGTAGTTATGCAGAAACGTTCCAACCCACAAGTCACCCGAAATCGAGTTATTGTGATTGAACAGCCTAAAATTTAGCATATGGTTATCTAAACTCAATATAATTCAACAATAAAACCTCTAGTACCTTTACTAGTTAGAATAAAAAAGAATACAACTGAAACGCGTAAATGCTTATATCTCAAATTCAAGTTTAATTTGAGATATAAGCATTTACGCGTACAGTGGGTTGGAACGTTTCTGCATAACTACGTCCAATTGTCAGAGGTTCAAGGTCATATTATTGAAGTCGTCTTTATTTGTAAGTTTTTTTAGCTGTTTGAGTTAATTTAATAGATACCTGCCTACTGATTCAACACGTAGTTTTATATAGTATCGCTCAAGAATCCTAAAATGAGAATGTTGAAAATGTCTAGCAATTTTGATTCATGAGCAGAAAATGTTCAAAATATCTACCTATTTTCCGGATAACCGATTGAGAAAGAGTTAAAGACAAAAACCGTCACTTAAACCATAGTGACTAGCCTATTACGACCTAATTCCTTCAGCATGAAATAATCCCACAACTTTAAGCCGCCAAAAATACCCAACAGTATTATTCTACTTCGGTCGCGTTAAACTGAAGAAGGCAAGGCAAGGGCGCTCTCGATATATCAAAAAAGCCATTAATTGTGTCCCCTGTTTCCGCGACATTTGGCTAATGTCAGCGCCACCCCTTGCACATGGGGTAGTGAGACACAGCGCTAATAAAATGTCAAGATATTGAGCTGGACTTAGTATAGAAGGTTAAGTAGTTATAGAACAATAGTATGGGTATTTATTTTGTTTATTTAGATTTGACGAGCACCTGCTAAATTGACTTGTGAAGTATGATATGTTATATCTTGGGTAAGAACAGTCAGTTTAAAAATGACCTGTGTATATCTCATTTATTTATTTAGAACATATAATTTACATTTTTAAATATTAAATATGAAAATAAAAAACATTTAAAAATATAAAAAATAGGTTGCCACCGATATCGGGCACAGGGTCCAAGGTACCGGTGGTTAGGGTCCCAGAGACAGAAACCTCCTCACAATACGTGCCGTATCAAGGAGTACTGCCTTCTGAATCAGTCCCTTGATCCAGCCGCCCAACGAGAGCCTCCTGAGGTGTTCGTCGAGGCTCTTGGCTATTAAACCAGTGGCCGTAACGACAATCGGCACAACAACAGCCGTGTCGACACTCCACATGGCGACAACCTCGTGCGCTAAGTCGAGATACTTTATTTGTTTCTCTTTCTCAGCTTTCACAAGGTTCTCGTCATGCGGAACGGCGACATTGACTATCATTGCGCGGCGCGCTAATCGATCTATCACCACAATATCAGGCTTATTGGCTACAATAGTCCTGTCAGTGATGATAGATCGATCCCAGTACAACGTGATATGGTCCTTTTCGAGAACTGGGTCGGGCGCATACTTGTAGTGCGGTACCTCAAGGTCTACAAGGTTGTATTGCAGAGCAAGCTGCTGGTGGATGATCTTGGCCACTTGGTTATGTCTGTGCAAATATTCACCATTAGCCAAACGAGAACAACCAGATATAATATGTCTGATAGACTCACCCGGATGGTGACATGCCCGACATCTGTCAACCGTCCCGTCTTTCACGATATATCTCCGGTAGTTATTCGTAAGGATAACTTCGTCCATAATTGCACATACAAACCCTTCGGTTTCTCCAAACAAGTCACCGAAGCGTAGCCAAGATACGGACGCTTTGAAGTCTACATCGGGGCCATGAAGAGCCCCGAAGAAGCGTCCGTGTAGCTGTTTGCTCTGCCATACCTCCCTGCGATCGTGGGTAGTTAGTACGACAGGTTTGCGCCAGTTCTCATTTGCCAACGACAGCGGGGTGAGTCCTCTGTCCACTGCCACCATATCACGGTGCATACCCACGTCGCTTTTGAGAAAATATTCTCTGAGACTGCACACCTCGCGGTTGTGGAGCGTCTTTGCATTTAAAAAGCCTCGACCTCCACATTTCCGTGGGATGTACAGTCTCATCACTGACGATCGTGGGTGATGCATTCGTTCTGCGGTCAGCAGTGTGCGGACTTTCCTATCCAGGGCGTCCAATTCAGTTTGAGTCCATTTGAGTATGCCGAAAGAGTACATCAGGACTGGCATGACCCAACCATTAAAGGCGCGAACCTTGTTGCCTCCCGATAAGGAACTTTTCAGTGTGTGAACCTGTGTATTATTGTTACGTTTCACAAACTTAGACAGAAGGCTGTAATATTGCTGTGATATGGCTGTGACTGAATCATTATTATGACATCACAATCGTCGGACATTTAACTGAAGGGAGTTAATGAATACTTTTCCTAGCAATTCAGTTGCATTAACTTATTTTGTATGAGCGACAAGGAATAATCCCATATTTTACCTACCTTAACACTTAAAAATTAATAAAAATTAATCTTTTTATCGTGAGCATCAACATATCCACAGCCCACAGTGCCAAAGTGTAGAATTACAAAATAAGACCAGGCCAGTTAGTCAAAAATTCTTATTTATTCCCATAAAAACAAATAATAACATTTTTGCTTAAACAATTATAAATAATACACCAATAACATGTTTTACATAATTGGATCAATTTAACATTTAAAATAGTTACAAAAATACTCTTTTCCATACTATAAACACATTGTTGATTTATTATATTTTTTTATGAAGAAAAATAGGAACAAAAGTTATAATGATAATGCTCATGTGATTCTGAAGCTATATTTGTAAATATGAGTAGTGTTATAAAATCCCTGCGTAAAATAACTTTCATAATATCATTAAAAACTTTGTTATGTTTCGTTATCACAGACTACGGTTATGACTATACGAGAAAGTTAGAAAATATAGTAGGTAGATACAGAAACAAAGGTGAGATTACACAAATATAAATCTTTCTAGTCTACTATTATCCAGAAAACAGTAACAAATTGCGTGCGAACATTCCTAAAATGTTCGCGAAATTGCAACTTTTGTAAACACGTACCGATGCGAACATATTTGGTTATCTCGCCAATCTTATGTTTTTATATCAGTTTTATAAACTACGAATAAAGCGGTTGATATGATAATATTGGATATATCGAGTACCTACACATTTACAAAGAAAATACATATTTGTTTATACAATCGATTCAACAGCTCGCGTAGTCACAGCATCGATTAACTATTCAGTACAAAATATTACGGGATCTATCTACAATAGGTATTACAATTTTGATAATATTTTCTATTGGTTTTTATCTAATAGTGTATTCCGCAAACTCTGTTGGCGGGCACAGCTTTGTCTGAAACAAAAGAAAAACATTATAAACAAATTACACAGGCACACAGGTCTACTCTACAGCGTTATTGATCCCAAGGTGAAAGATAGAAAAAAATATTGTAGATTATGTGACACTGAACCAATGTGCAGAACACAGAATTACTTTTACACGTAGGGATTTAGAGATTTGTGTATCAGACAGAACATCAAGCATTCACTATCGTAATTTTTACTCTTAAAACATACAGAGTTGCTACCTAATTGCTACCAGCTGCCATTAGCTGCAACCAATTACACCTTCGTGGTTTTGAAAGCAATCTTTTACTGAAGATGACAGCGATTTTTATGTCCATCTCCTGGTTCTAAGCTATGTGTCCACCAACTTTCAGCTAAATCGGTTCAGACGTACTTGAGGCCTAAATAGCGTAACTAACATGACTTTCTTTTATATAATAATAGATAGATAATTTCTCACCAATCATCTTAGGGTACGGCAGATTGAGATTGTTCATGATATTTATGAATTCCTCCAATGGCTTCGTAAGCCTGGGGTTGTATTTCTTCTCCTCCCACACGGTGGTGGCGGTCTGGCCTCTGTAGTCGTGAGCTGGGTATAGCAGGTAGTGGTCGGGGAGAGTGAAGATGCGTTTGTGTACCTGGAATTTAAATGAAATGGTAGGTAAATGAAAATGAAGAGAGAGTGAAGTATGACAGAGTTGTTGTAAGTGTTATGGAAATACGAAGGACGCGAGCATCGCCGCCTTCTTATTGAGCTTAATTGTGGAACGTTTTTTAGCATTTCGCCTAGCGCGGACGTTGCATACCTACCCTTCAATAAATTAAGGTATTTAAATGAACTATTTCGTCGACGTGATAAAGTTACTTTAGACTGTATTGCGCTATTTTACATAGGTATGTGTACTATAACTGTTTCCCGCGATTTTAACCGGCTTAACAAACAAACTCCCTTTCGCATTTATAATAACAGTAAGGGTAATCATTTATTCTTTCATGCTATATTATAATTAACAAAGAGCATGCACACATTTTTTTTATTTACTCCTTTATTTCAGGCAACTAAGGCCCATAAAAATACAATACACAAATAATCAAACAAAATAATTACTATACTATACATAACTATACGTACCGAGTTGTATAACGTCTGAGGAGAGCCTTCTTGGAAATCAGTCCGACCACATCCTCTGATGAGGAGCGTGTCACCCGTGAATGCCAAGCCCTGAAATCAGGAAATGAAAATTGTTATGTGGATGTAGAATATAGCGATAAAACATTAAGCTAACACTGGAAAGGTTCAATAACTGCTTCTAGGTTCTAACCTGTTCATGACAAACATAAGTGAAACATCCATTTCTATGTCCCGGGGTAGCTGCTTGGGCGACTGAATCCTTGCCTAATAACGCTTTTAGTTTCCGGGAGTATTGCCCAAACATAATCCAAAAATAGTTCAAAGTACAATAAGGAACACCCTGGAACTACTCCCCTTGCTGGACAAACTCTTGAGCCCAGACTCTGTCATTCTCCTTTAATAACTTCAACTTACCTGTTCATGACACACATAAGTGAAGCACCCATTCGTGTGTCCCGGGGTAGCCGTGGCCAGCAGCTTGTGTCCCCCGAAAGTCACCACATCTCCGTCCTTCAAGTGTATGTCCGCTTGGGCGCCGGAGTCTTTGCCTATAACGCTCTTAGTGTCCGGGAGTATTGTCTTTAGCTTGCCCGTGCCTGTTATATGGTCTGCGTGCATGTGTGTGTTCACTGAAATAGGACAAAAAAATATTTATTTGAATAATGTCGCATTAATGCAAAATTGTTAAGCCTAGCCTAGGACATAGTGATTATTCTTTATCTTTTCGAAATGCACAAAAAAACTTAATTACACTAATCACTATCGGGTAGGTTAATTTCCGAATCACAAGAGTGTTACGATACCTGAATGAAGCATAGTCGGTTATTTCAGGAATATAACTAAAGGCATATTTTGTTGCCTAGGCTTTCACATCTCATATAATATACCTCTTTTCCAAGTAAGAGGATCAGGAGCTGTTCACAACAGTGAAAATTACAGTAGGTATTCTCAGGCAGGTATATTAGCTCGATTAACACTTAATAAAGATTCAACTTAATCACAGAAACTATACTCACTGGCATAAATCAATTTGAAGCCCAACTCCCTGATGAGGGCCGCGTCTCTCTCCGCGTGCTCCGGCACTGGGTCGATGAGCACCGCCTCACAGGCCGGTTGTCAGCGAGCAAGTACGTGTATGTACTGCTTACTGTGTCGAACAACTGACTTAATCACAGAAACTATACTCACTGGCATAAATCAACTTGAAGCCCAACTCCCTGATGAGGGCGGCGTCTCTCTCCGCGTGCTCCAGCACTGGGTCGATGAGCACCGCCTCACAGGAGCGGTTGTCGGCCAACAAATACGTGTAGGTACTGCTTACAGTGTCGAAGAGCTGGAATAGATGAGAGAGTTTGTTTGATTAAAAAGTGTGTATAAAATATATTTGATTAGTTCAAGAAATCGGGATAGCATTGGAGTCAGGAAGCTATTGGACATTGGAGACCATGGAGATCAGTTGTTTTCTAAACACTGTGATACATTACTGTATTTTTTTTTTTTAATTTATTGAAATTTTAATAATTACATAGGTGTGTTTCTTAAGTCTAAACTCGCCAAACTTTTACGTTTGATGGCGAGATGCGCTCAATAACGTAATAATATTCAATCGTTTTTTAGATGCAAGGTTGAAGGATGCAAGAGGTTAATTATGTGAATAGAATATTGAATATAGGTAGACGACATCCATATGAATTTTAAAGCAAGGGATTTGCTGAGATACCGTTCCAGAAGGATGGCTAGAACTACAAGAACCATTAAACAGACAAAATATAATGTAAGCGTTATTAGCCATTATATAATGTTTGTTCGTTGATCTGATAATGATGGTGTTATCTTCCATATCAACTGCTTAACTATACTGGACAATGACTATTTTATTCGCATCGATGAGTATCAAGGCTTTTATCGGTTTAACTCGTTTGGTTAAAACAAATAGGATAATCGAGCTGTTAAACACTTAAAGACTTACTCAGAATATTAACTTAGCTATTTGAGGCGTTCATATTTATGTTTTTTTTTTTTTTTGTTGGTAAACTCGCGAAAATTACCATTGGTATAAGAAAATGTATGGTCTCTTTCATAATTCACCTGATACCAGTTTTTATCGGTATTGGTAATATTTTCTCTATTTAATTATGAAACAGTAATTACCATTCTTTCACAGTATGAAAGAGAACATAAATCTAAGATTTACTGGTAGAGCTAAATCATTCATGATTAATCATGACATGCAATATTGTTACGTTCAGTTTTTTTACGATTCAGCAAGACCACCAGATTTTGTACCCACCACATTAATTCTGTAAAGAGTTAGCATAATTGTTACTATTATATTTGAACTCTTATTAACGAATTCCATGACATGGTTGGTTGGTTTCGCAATGCAATGTTTCTTCTTATCATCTTCCCTAACATTACATATGCACATTTATCTTACGCATATTAAATAGTGAAACCTTTATTGAACAGAACAATTTAATTTCCGTTTTACGTATGTAAAGACAAATATTAGGTGGGTAAAATATTAATAATTTATTAATATTCGTAAGGTATACCTTTGACACAAATGGCTGATGAACGCCAAAGATGAAGGAAATCTCGAGGAAACCTGGACTGTTAAGTATGAAATCACCAAACCGCATTGAGCCAGCGTGGTGTTAACGCTCAATCCTTCTCTGTATGAGAGGCCTGTGCCCAGCAGTGGGACGATAAAAAAGCTGTTGATAATAATGATACTTCATCATCTGTCTTGCCTTTCCCCAACTATGTCGGGGTCGGCTTCCAGTCTAACCTGAGCTGTAAACTGCAGCTGAGAACCAGTGTTTTACAAGGAGCGACTGCCTTTCTGACCTCCACAACCCAGTTACTTGGGCAACCCGATAGGCCTTGATAAGACGGGCACTCACTGGGATGATACTAACTTCTAAACCGATACTATAAAGATCTAAAGTTGGTTATTAATACAAGCTCGTATTTAACAGTCCTTAGACCCTGAGCAGTGTGTTTGTTAAACAAAGTGACATCTGCACAGGACACACTGACGTGAGTATAAAAACATTGGGAGAAACATAAAACTCTTGTTATTAGTTTAACTGTCGCGCGCGGGAAATTAATAACATTGCTGTCAGCTGATTACACTAGATTTTTCTTTGGGTAATGATTGTACCTACTCGTATATTATTATGGAGTACCTACCTACTTATGGGCAATTATTTTTTTCCGACTCACTAAGTATCTCACATGAAATATTTCAAGGCTAAACAGACTAAAATGTTTTAGTTTCGTAAAATAAAATTTTAAATAGCGGACTCTGTGATTTTCAATGTTGTCGTTAGTATTAATAAATTAAAGGACTTATTTCTTTAAATTATATTTTGAAATTAATGAATAACATAAATATGAAACTGCTACTTACAAAAATATTACAATAACGTTCACTTCCTTTTCTCATGAAATACTTTATAATCACTTTTTTCATATATATATAAAAAATATAGAATACGCACCTGCCTAAAAAAGAAATTAGACCCCTTGTCCATGGCGGCAGACAGCATTCTGACTTGTCTGACACGAACTCCGTGCTTCGTCAAGGTGCACACCGCTCCCGCCACGCGCCACCCACCGAATGACAACTGCTGCAGCATCCTACGGCAATAAGAGACGTTGTTATTACACAATGATATGTTGTTATTGCACGTTCTAGAAGTCATTACCTAAAGCTATATGTATCGTCCTTTTTATTTTGCTATATCTGTCCTGAGACAACTACTTCTGGCATCGGTATAAAAGTATATTAGTCTATCCATGATAAATGAGCACTACAATAGGTATATTTTTTTTCATTGGATCTCTTTCATCTCTCAGCAGTAACAGTTACAACAACTACTGCGGTATCTCGACGGTGATCGGTACTTGAAGCTTTTTCTATTAACCACAGTTTCACTAGCGTCCCGGTGATACCTTTTACAATGCCTGGATAAAAATTGGTCTAACCTACTCTTCCGTCGAGAAATGAGCTAAGTATCTAATAACTTTTTTTCAAACTGGACCAGTACTTTCCGAGAAAAGAATTTTCAAGCAAATAAACTACTATGTCAGCTTAATAATATTAATGTAGGCAGATGTAGTTGATGGGAATTTTGGGCCATTAGAGGGCACTAGAGGGGCAACTAGAGACACAATATTAGGAGTTACACAATCATAGGTGAGTATTACCTACACTTCATAGATGTCATTACTTGGCAGTTTATCTTAAGGTGTACATATTGATGATAGGAGTATTATAATGTTTATTTTAGGTAAATAAAATGAATGTGTGCTGTGTTGAATAATGATGAGCTAGACTGCTACATAGTCTTGCTTGACTCATGATTAAATGCAAACAGTAGCAAGGGTTTTATCATCCTTACTAATATAAATTATATAGGTATGCCAAAGATTTTGTTTGTTACGATTTGCGATTTAAGTCGATTTTTGTAAGGAGATAAATAGTATGGTGACCATTTTTCTTATTTAAACTACTGTTCTGTAGTGATAGCATAGTTGGCAAACGCAAAGCCTAATTTGTGTTTGTTATTGCGTTTAATTAGAATTTAAAAAACAAATACTAATAACATAACGTTTGATAAAATTACAAAAAAAAATCACCTTTCACAAAAATTTCTTTCTAACACAAAAACGAAGCACTATACACTGCTATGCACCACTATTCATGCCGGGATAACTGTCAATGAGCTCCTCTAAATCACATCTCGCTAATATTAAACCTATCAAGGAAAATGTATAAGAACTTCTGTCACAATTGTAAACAGCTAGTCATCATACAATAGACATTTTGGTGTTATGTAAATACCAGACACATGACAAGGAAAATAGGAGATTGGAAACATATATACACAATTGCACATAAAAGTTGATAAAATAATTAACAAAACAGTTCTAATAATATGCTGTAGCACCCAAGGTTTTCTTTGGTTGTTTGGAAACGGAAAATGGGTAATTTTGGTGCTACTGGAGGATGGTCCTCATCCTCCGAGCCTTTTTCTCAACTATGTTGGGGTCGGCTTCCAGTCTAATTGGATTGGGTCTGATTGGATGGAGCTGAGTACCAATGCATTACAAGAAGCGACTGACGGGGGTCAACCCAGTTTTTGGTGCTACTCTATCTAGGAAGCAAATATTGGGCTTGTTATAAAGATACTTCAACCTTATACGGTTGGTACGGTACCAACCTAATATTTTTTTAAAACATATGCAGACAGAATGCAAAGCCCAGATCCAATGATGCAGGAAATTCTAATGCAGGATCTAGTGCCTTAGGATCAATCATAGTAAAAATGTTGTATGTTATTATATATTTTTCGTTAGGTCTATTTTAATTTGCTTAATGTTACAAATATTAAAATCCATAGAAACAAAAAAGTGCTACTTTACCTCACCAATCGCCACAACCTCTCTTAAGAGAAGATCGATTAACACTACTTATTATTGTTAGCTGTCTCATATAAGTGTTAGATATTTATCAACAATCTCATACTTGTTGCATTAACAATCAAGTATTGAATAAACAAATGTAAGAAAAACACTATGATGAGAACATTTTATTTGTGTATTGTGTTGAGTGAGTTCCACATGGATATAAAAAAAAAAATAGATATATAAAATCAAAATCTCTCTGGAAAAAATATTAATAAATAATGATATAAATAATGGATGCAGGTCGCCTCCAACAGGTATCTGTGGAGATTTAAGGTGGAGGCCTCAAACTCAAAACTCAAACTCAAAATTTTTTATTTTTTTTTCAAATAGGCCTATGTATTTTTGTTGATATCCATCCTGTCTAACTATACTTTCAAAGGTTAGCAAAAAGGTGTAATGATCATGTATGTGCATTGTTATGAAGATGTTTTATTGTAGATAAGCCACACCTCCGCACTTTAGCAGAGTATCAATGGGACTTAACAGTGAAATAATCTTATCAATAGTGACTAAACATATATATCATCATTTGCGTTGCCATGCAGATTTGTTTAAAATCATGGATTGAAAAAATCTAGTCTACTTTGCCATATTTCAATACAACAAGGTACATTTGTAAAATGATCCATGTTCATTGAATTAGCACAATTATCATTTCTCAATATCATTTTCCTTGTAACAAACTACTTTGATATCCAACATATTATCAAAATTTACTAATGCAACTTGTAAATAAGATGGTTAAATAGACATTTATGATGAATTGTGCAACTGTTACTGTTACTGTTACAGCCTTTTTATCGTCCCACTGCTGGGCACAGGCCTCCTCTCACATGGAGAAGGACAACAACTGTTAAAAATTGTTTGTGACTAGTCACTCGCGAACTGAACAGATAAGACTATAACTTACACATCAGAATAACAGGCTACTGTTTGATTGGGAGTGGGAATTAATTCCCCCAGGACGTGAGTGAAATCACTGGCAGAAACTAGCTAAACTATGAAAAAAATACCTGAGCAAAACAGCAGACACAACAGTTGTTGGACTTGTATGTTTCAGAGACTTATAAATTTTAAAATAAATAACAAGTAGACCAATAGGTTTAACTAAACATGCTGAAGTACCATCGTAAAATAAACACTTGGTTGCAATAAATCATTATCATTTCCGTTTATTTTCCACTAACTTATTCAGAAATATAAAAATTCAGATAAACTTTTTTTACTCAAGGAAAAACCTGAACAAATTGACTAAAACACTGAAGTTTTTTTTTCATGTAGATACGAAACTTATCAGCAATTTTGTAGTCATTTAACGCCTACATGATGATCCTGTCTATGCCAATGATCACACATAGCTTAGAAAATTGGCACAATGCAAAGAAATAAAATAATATAGTTTCAAAACATAACAAACATTCGTCACTTACGTGGAATCGAATAGGGGGTTCACCACTTGCAAAAGCGCTCCTCAGTATAAAATATCTTATCCTTGGCAACTACTTATCAATACAAAACATTTAACTATCATTATCACAACGTAATTTCAAAATACGGTGATAAACCTACAAGTTTTGTGCTGTTTGACAAACATGTTGACATGACACTGTTGACAGCTCTATATGTCAATCAGCTGACTAGATTTTTTCTTTAATATGTGCCTTTGTCCGGTAGAATTACATGGAATGAATGCTTCACAAGTAGATTTATTTTGATTGGAACGTGAATTTGTCAAAAAACACTGTAGAGATGCGTATTATGACTACTAAAACTAAAGTAATCAACTAAACAAACTCTATAATTCTAAATGGAGTCATATCAGCCTTTGATAATCCAATAAATAAACAACGGGCATATTTCAACGCAAATGCAACAAATAATACGTTTGAATGCTTGGTTCTTATCCTAAATAATACTGGCTGCTTTCTCATGACATTTTGACATTGTTTTATGTTTTTGTTTGTGGAGTCATTTGGTCCTGAAGTTGAAAGGAAAATAATAGAAAATGTAAAAATAATAAAACTGCATAAATATTTAGAATAGTAATTTACAATTTAAATGATCACCAGTTAATATACAAGGTAAGAAAGTCTTCCATCTGCCCAAATACCAAAAACTGTCAAGAGCCGTATCAAGACTGTTGGTTTTACTACTTTAAAAGTTATGTAGGACAATCTAAATTCTTTTACCAACAAGAGCCCAGATAATTTTCAAAAATTAATAAAAATATTGTACGGAACAATAACATGAAAACATTTTTCCAGTAGTTTAGTTCTAGTCTTGTGTGTACTAGGCTTTAGAAGCACACATTCACAAACTTGTACTTGTGTTGCGTCTCAGGTGGCTGATTTGTTGTATTGCCTTCTCGCTTTTCCCTTGAGTAACATCGGTCTATCTCTGTCACACAGCACCGCAAATGTAAACGTCATTGACCCCTTTCATCCCCATTCTCGTCAGTCAATATTTCGCTGTTGTGTGTACACAAGCTGGCGGTAGTGTGCGGCGGCACAGGCAATAGGCATTGCGTCTGTGCAATGTATTGATGTAAACATTCTCTTGTCATTTTATTTCAGTGCGTTTGGAGGATTGTATGGAAATCTCTTCAAGGCGCATCTGAAAAACATGTGAACAGCTGTTTTCGTTCATTTTAAAATTATAGTGAACCCCAATGTGTGTATTTTTATTGAGGCATTTTTTGAAAATTAAGCGTCAAGAAAAGTGCGATAAAACTCTTTGTTTATAGAAGTGTGGAAAAGGTCAGTTTTCAATGTTTTTTCTTAATAAATTGTAAAGGTTGCGCTTTATATAATAACGATTCATGCCAGTAAATATCGTTGTAAAAATTTAGTAATTCTAAGTGGAAAGTTGAATCTAGTTCCCAAATCTAGTCTACGCTTTCGACTGCAACCTACAACGAAATTAGGTGAGTACATAGACTGGTGTTTATTTACATGATGAAAGTGACCCTTTGTTAAGACATAACTATTTGAATTTAATTTATTAGCCATTAACATAACCGGATTCTACGAGCTGATGACGCTGTGTACAAAGAACTTCCTTGTTCTAGGCGACTAGCTCGATGATAAAATACGCAATCGAATTTATCGCCTCAGTAAGCAATATTTTATCTATAGAGTTGTTCCGCAACGATGAATAACAAAAAAAATATCGATACTGTAAATTAGCCTTCCCCCAAAAATGGATGCATTCTCCCGCTCAATATTTTTTATCGCGAGAATCTAAATTGAGCTCAGATGTAAGAAGGTAATATTTTAATAGACTAAGTACATTCTCTAGTGGTACTAATTAAAGTGATGTAATCATTTTTTCTGTGCACCGAGCGACATGGCCAGCATGTTATCGATTTTGACCGTGACCCATATAATTCTATTCGCGTGCGTATCTTCTACTTCCTCATAACAAAAACGTGGCCAAATTGTTTTACCAATCGTTTGGTTAGTGCTTCTCTTATTGAGCAATTAACATTATGATAATGATAGTGATTCCGTAACAAGTGGCTTCATTGGTATTGCTTGAACATTTCTTTGTTACTCCATATGGGAAAACAAGTTACCATATTCTGTGTAGTTAAGCAAAAACAAAACTTTACGTCGATGGAAGCTTGAAAATAGAGTAGTTATACTAAGGAAGGTGGTTTTTCGTGATGACTTTTTCCGTTTAAATATTTGTAGGTACGTAGAAACTCAGCTTTGGCCAATAAGATTAATTGATTATATTTTTCTAACAAAATAATTATGTGAATACGAAAGGAAATTGCTCGACCATGTTTTTATTTGAATCTTGGCACCACTAATCTTACAACAAAAGCGTGAAATTCCCGCGCATTACAACATCGCGTTCAGAAATAGTAAACCGTCCTTGCAATAGTCGTGCGAATTATACCTAAAACTTATTTATTATGCTGTTGTTTTCAATATTATAACTTTGACACAAAAGTTTATTTTAGCTTTACGAATTACTGTTTAACAGTACCTAACACGTTTGTGTTTCTTAGTTTCCATATAGTTAGTTACCCTACTATCCATGTACCTATTTAACGATTTTTTCTTGATATACGGAAATAATTAAACTTATGTTTTTATAGGTAGGTATATGTATTTTGCAAATCTAATTATAGATAATAATTTTAAATGCAAATTTTTATCAATTAAAATAATTGTTATTTAATTCAAGCTAAGAATTTTAAAAATATCGAGAAACTCCATTTATGGTTATAGATTCCGCCTCCTTATCTAAACACGAATGTCAATTTTCATACCAAAATGAAGAATATCCTTATCAGCATACACTTGCGTTCATATAAATAAATAAACAAAATGATTCAGGCAAATGGTGTGGTTCTAATCAGTAATGTTCCAAACCGCACGTGTTATATGCGGCCCACGTACTTCACTCTGTTTATCTCGAACGACCTTCAGGAACCGCGTAACAACATTACCATCACAATTCTAAGTTTTAATAAGCATAGTTACTTTGTTCAACGTATATAGTTATATTTTGAAACGTAAATTCATGTTACACTTGACTTCAAAAACTTTCGAGTCGCGTGGTTCCATAGTTCTCTGTGGTTCTGCCTAAAGGTTCCATTCTTGGGCCATACAGATTTTGTTAAATGGAAATTTACTTAATCGTAACTCCAAGTTAAGATATAAATTATAATTAGTACTTACTAATGATTAACCTATGTTGATATTGATACCTACCGCAATAGAACGCAATGGAAAAGCAATGTATGAACTATAATGAAAGCTAGCGTAAACAGCGTTCAGTTAAGGAAAAACATGATTATAAAGAGTCAGCTTTATTTACAAATTGTCCTATGATTTGAGTATAAACGCTGCGCAAAAAGTATTGCGCAGTATTATCTGGTTGGGGATTCACATGTTTTTTTGTGAACATCCGCCATTATTATGTTCGAAAAGTATGTACTTACAACTTAATGAGATGGTTATGTCGTCGAATTATATGTTTTTTGGTGCGTATTATTTTGCATAGTACCCAAGTTGTTTAAAAGTCATACAACTTCGCTACAACTACACAAATGTTCTCGAATTCCTCGATTATTGAAGTACTCTGTAATCAGCAAAACTTCTTTTAAAACTCTTAAGACTACACAGCTTAGAGAATTTATTTTCTCCACTCCATTCGCCAATAATTCAGCTCAAAGGGCTAAATCAGAACTCCAATTTATGAATGCTTGCTCGAACTTTTTCAAGCCAATATATTTGAAGTAGACACTTTAAGCAACAGATAGACATTAAACAAAGTGGTCTAACCAAAGTGGTGGGTAGTCGAGACGTTAGGTTCGCCGCCCTTGCCGTCGCGCCGGGTGGCCACCCCGTAGATGAATTCTCATTTGTGCTACAAAGGAAACCACATCGTCTACGTACTTTTGTTTGCTTCGGAGCAATCCTATGCGCAAACAAATGCACATGAGATGAGATTTTGTTTACCTCTGGGGAAAGGCAAAAATGGATTATGTTTTCCGTTGCGTCTGAGGAAAACTGAGGATGCAATGTTGTTCACGTGTTTTGGGATATCTAATGATAAATCTTCTCTTGCAGCCACCTGTACATAAAATGCTGTAACAGCTTCTGATAGATCGAATTATGTTTAACATTCGAACCAAAAAGTATTTTATAACATAGGTTTGCAGCAAAATTTCAATCCAGCCTGACTTGCTACCTTAACAAAATTACGATGTTAGGCAGTCACGCGAAGGCTATCCAGACATCTTAAACATTGATTCATTCTACTTGAAAGCACGAAACGGTCAACGTGCATGACACAGGTACAACTAGTTCTAGTAATAAAATAACTAGTTATTTGTAATGCGTTGAATAGCGGATCCCATTAATTTTATCAGCTTCATTGTTTCAAGCAGGACGTGTGCCGCTTTGTCTTTGCACTATCTTATCGCAATTGCCATCAAGTATTATAAAATATGTAAATATTATGAAAACATGCACAGTTAGATTATAACTCTGTACTGAATTTTATGCTGTAAAAAGAACAAAAGCATTTAGATACGTTGTGCAAAAAATACGATTACGAGTGTTCCGGCCTTGGGAAACTCGCTTTCGGATCAACATTACTGTAACAGCGATATGGACTAAAAATAAACTGTTTCAGGTATAGACAGTACAATCTAACTCTAAATACAGAATACAGAAGGAAAGCGTGGGAATACTTCTAAAGTTACTTCCCAAGATCTAACTTCGACGCAAAAATTGAAATTTTCAGATCTTGAGAACTGAAAACGAATTTAGAAGACTACAAACATAAAACAGTAATATGTGGGTATAAAGATGATTAAATTAACTCATGTTATGCAAACAATAACTAGAGCGAAATTGTTTAACCTTATTACGATGGCCAGTGCAAGTTATCCAAAACTACGTTCGAAATTGTACTAATTCATATAGGGGAATAAGTACTTTTATGAACACGACACGAAACGCGTTTATAATGTATGCCATGGCACGATCGGTTCCGGATTCGAAAGGGATATTGAATTGGAAACCAGTAGTAGCTGACGAGGTTGATAACATTTTTATTGCTTTTAGGAATTTATTAGAAGGCCCGAACAGTGGTCCCAATGATTGTACATTTAGTTACCAACCTTTTTTGAGGAACGGAAATCAATGATGATTATTAAGTTTACATGCGGATAATTTTATGAATATCGTTCCACGTTGTAAATTTTACTACACACTAGCCAAGGCTTCCGTAACCCGTGGTTTTTCAATACGGGCTGTCACTCAATGAAAAAGGTTAGGCTACGCGTAATGCACGTTTAATTTACTATCGCATTACATATCCGCGATGTTCATGATGCTTTGCACAATCAATGGACGTCAGTTAGCCAACACGGCCGCTCGCAACAGAATTATACGCGCATTGGAAATGTAGAACGGGATTTTATGTCATACGTAATGCGTGGTTATAGCACTTCATGGCAGTCTGATGTCATGTTTTATTGATATTCCACGACGCTACCTTGTTTACATGGCAAGATAGACGATCGAGAGAACCATAGCAATAAAGTACATCTTCATTTAAAAGATTCATAGATCCCGAAGAGAGCTTCGTTGCATTATTACAGAGCATAGAAGAAAATGTCCCTTTTCTTCTTTTACGCTAAAATTGCAAGCTACATAGAAATCCCTCGTGGAAAATATAGCTGAGACGTGTTAGAAGCGTTTCGTTTTGTAGTCAGAAGCTGAACGTAAGCCAGCTAAATTCTATTAGCCTTGACTTTATCGTACATATTACGTTCCACCGACAGTTTCATAGCTGACAAGCATCTAAAGAATATTACAATAATGGACGTGTACTTTAATGCTATGCTAAGTACAATCAATACGCACAATGTCACTCGTTTGTCCCTTTAGTTTGGTAAGGTCATTTTTTGTTGCATTCTGAGACTCGAAGCTTATTGGCTTTATACCTGAATGGGTTCTTGAAGAATAATCATGACATCAGTTACAAACTTAATCCAAAAACTGTTAATCATCATTATTATCAAAACTTTTAGGTTCAAACGATTTGTCTAACATTAAATTTGAAATTACTATTGGCGAAACCAAATGCTGTTCCACTATAATGTAGTTAATGTCGTTTCAATTCAGTTCTATTGTGAGACAAGACAAGGCGTTAATTAAGTTTAACTGCACATTTGAACTCGACCTTGGCTGCAGTCACGAGTCACGAAGCCTCGGAACAACCCGAGACTACTTAGTATTGAGCAACATCCCTTCTAATATTGTTCCTAGTTGTTTATTTATAGTTGCAATAACGCCGTGGATAATTTCAATCAAGTAATCAAGGAGACCACAAAATGTTGTGACAAGAATTTGAAATTCGGCGAAAATAACAGACAGATTTGCTGATGAATAGAGCCTGATATGAAAACCAAATGTCGATTTGCACAAGTTTGGTGTTGCTGCTTAGATTCTTTTGCAATATCAATGGGGTAGAACCAAAATGCTATTCTAAAGTTTCATCACTGTAATTTTGTATTTATTTCGCAAACACAACAAGATAACTAAAGAGCGATAAACGATATCCATATCGGCGTAAGAAAGACTGCGGTAATACGCAATAGATATGGAATATAAAAGTGATACACAAACTATAATTAATATTTAATCGCCTTATAAAATACGCGGCACGAACCAGGATAAAAATATTACTATTGTCAGTTAACACGAATCTAAACAGATCGATAAAACTCATTTTTTCAATTCTCCCGACGATAATTTAAGGAGAGTTCTTGAGGTCTTCATTAATAGAAAACTATACTTCTAATAACATACTACCTCTTTGATGACCGTGAAAAATTAGGTCAGTGAAACACATGTCGAAAATTAAAACACATGATCAGAGAGATCCCATCCGTCAGATTCCTGAAATAATATTTGACTTTGCTAGTCATGCAGGTCCTTGAGCAAATATTCCGGTCTGTCGGGTTTATTACTTTTGCTTTACGTACATTATACTGTGTATTTATTTGGCCGGTTGCGCATGACTTCAAGCGAGAAGGAAACACCGCTCATTAATATTGACCAATTCATTAATTTCAAAAGCCATTCGTGGCTTTGATTGTGTAAATGATAGCCAGCCACATTAGAAGATCGTGTTTGTCATTGTCATTGTCAATCAATACGATGCTTGAATAGATTGTAATTGCTTTTTATGGGCCTTTCCGATACTTGTATCATTTATTACGGCTGTTAGACATTAATATGATATTGAATTAACAATTTGTTTACACACTAACTAGCGTGCATACTCATCAACATTAATATAAAAATATTAAAGTTAATTTTTGTTTCAGGTATTAAAACAGGAATCATAGGTGTCCACAAACATGCCGTCGCTCCTAGAAGCTCTAGAGCGCAAATATGGCGCGAAGGGCGAAGTGAACCCCCCAATAGATGACATGCCAGTTGCTATATTCGTGCCGAAGCGCTCCCCTCGGCTCAGCGTACCTACGCTCCTGGTGCTCAATGATTGTGACATCGACTGCGCGGGAGACGCCTGCGCCCTCGCCGATAAGTGTGCCGACGTTGTCGAACTCGATATAGCTAATAACAAGCTCAGCGAGTGGGATGAAGTAAGTTAAGATCAAAAGGTTTTATTGTGCTAAGTTCATCACAGATATGGGTAGTTCATAACCTCCTCGTCAGCGATTACAGAAAACAAGCCTTCTGCAATAAGCGCCCCATTCCCACAGTTACGACAAACTCCAATTATTGGTTATAGACAGCAGTTATTTCCGCGCTGTTGCGTATATTCACTCCTATAAAACTAACATAGAGCTTTGCTTCTAGGTTTTTGCAATACTGGAACAAACGCCGAGAGTAAGATTTTTAAACTTGAGCTTCAATCGTCTCTCAGCCCAAATTCAAGCGGCACAAACTCTTCAGCCGCGTTGGGATTGTCTAAGCCACCTCATTTTGAATTCCACGTACGTTGGTTGGCCGAGTGTCCACTCGTTACTCAAAGTTCTACCAGCTCTGGAGGAGTTGCATTTGAGCCTTAATGAGTACACTTATGTGGACCTGTCTGGACAAGAAGTCAATGAGAAAGATCAATGTGAGGCGTGCTCCCGGCTCAACGTCGATGTCACGTGTGAACCTGTCCATGAGCAGCTGAAAAAACTTCATTTCTCCGGAAACCACGTCAGCAGTTGGCGAGAGATCTCTAAACTAGGCTACGCCTTCCCGAATTTGGAAACCCTGCTGGTTAACGACTGTCCCATTACGACTTTAGCTCCAGACCCATGTGAGAAATGTAGTGACGACAACGGAAATAAAAAGAGCCACGATGCCTTCCCGTGAGTAAATAAAAATATATTTTGTTATCATTATGACACAATGAGGTCAATGTGTATTGCCATTGACCTATTGATCTTCAGAATTTAAATATAATTTGTGTTGTGGTGCGTCACATCAGCGATGTCATTGATATTCCAGACACCTCCGCTTCCTAAACCTGAACAATACGGGCTTAGCGACGTGGGACGAGGTGGACAGACTGGCACAGTTTCCTGCTCTCCGGAGTTTGCGAGTGCAGGTGAGTTCACAACACACCTGTTAAACCTTTATGTATTCCCGGCACGTAGGTTGTAATGTTTGCAAATACTGACCTCGCGAATACAGGATTATGCGGACAGCACATGGCCGGAACTGTATTGTAAATGTTATTCTATGCACACACAGTAGCAGGAATTAGTAAATAGACGTGGTGCTGTTCCACAGGCTACAATAGCTATTGATTGATGGGTAATTTATAAGGCATGGATATTTAAATGTTTGAGACGGCCGTTGCCTAGCAAAAGGAACTGCAAACAGTTTTATTTTAATTGAATCCTCTAAACTGCATGTGCACTTGGCAGTGCGTAATCTGTCAGAACGCCAACACGTTAAATGCCGCCAACTTGTAATCCGAACAACTTCGCGATAACCGATCTAATTTTGACGTTGAATGGTACCGTCTGAGGTGTTCAGGAGTGTTGTAGTTTTAAATTATCCGTGTAACGTCCCTCGGGAGCTCGGCGCCTGGTGTAATGCAGGTGAAGGTCTTCCAGATATAGTGGCGGCCTACTTGACGCCCAGTTGTGCAACGTTAGCTAATATCACCGATCACTACAGCGGGCACGCATAATTTCGACACGTCTCCACTCGTCTCGCTTCGGACGGGAGCTCACAAATTTAATAGGAACGTTAGCCTTGTCTTACGCTTTATGTTCTACTTGAACAGATTTTATGTCGTAAAACCGTCGATAGCAGGGATTGGATTCGCCTTGTTCTCAATAAAAGATGACTGTAGAAATGGGCTTCCTTGTGAATTTTTTCCGTGTTCGCATCAGGCATAGCAGTCATAAAGGTCGAGTTACTTTTCAATCCGCGTCGGTCCTTAACATAATATAAAGTAAACTATTAGCCCGGTCAAAATAGACATAAAAGTAGTGGTCAAATAACAAAAATTCCCACAGAGCTGATTTTTGGTGGAGAGCTAGATTTGATCATTATAAATTAAATACTAAAAGTCCCCATCGATCCCATGTGTGCATCAAAAGTTATTCGAGGTCAAATGTCAAAATTTTTGTTTTTTTGTGTTTTTTTCGAAAACGGTAAGTTTTATCAAAAAAATACATCTGACCAAAATTGTAGATTATAAAATTTTCTACAAAAACGGCATTAACAGTTTTCTCCTAAATGTTACCATTCCTGAGATATCGCGCTTCAAAGAGTCACACTACACATGATATGCACATATGAGCCACGTATATACGAGGGCTGCCTTTTAAGTTGTGTCGTTTGAAATAAGTGTAGACAATCTAATAGGTTAATAACATTTATTGTTTATCAAAGAATTCTCCGCGATATTTAATGCACTTTTGCATGCATTTAAACCAGTTCTTGAAACATTTATTCCATTCTGAAGTGGGGGTAGTCAAAATGGCCGATTTGTGTGAGTCAACAGCTTTTTCAGGTGTGCTGAAACGTTAACCACGAAGACTTTGCTTCATTTTGGGGAATGTAAAATAATCGGCCACGGGTCTATGTCACGGTATGTTACATGTTGGTCTGCGAGAATTAACTGCCGCTTAGCCTCGATATTATCTTGGATCATGGCGGGTTATGAACTACCTTCACGTGGCTTGTCACTGAAGCTAGAGTGCCCACATTGAAATTCTAAATTAAAATCAAAATCCTTTTATTTCAAAAAGGCCTTTGCAGGCTCCTATGAAACAAAAAGTTGGTCTCATGGAGAAGAGCCGGCTAGAAACTCCATAGACACTCTTTTAAAAAGTAATATTTTTACAAACAGTCTATTACTTAACAATAGTAAGCTGACAAAATTATACAATGCAACTGAAAGTTAAACTGTAAACTCCTAACTCCTAACTTTATCTCTGTTTTACACATGATGTTGTAAATTAGGGCACGCCACCATAGTGGCCGTAAGTCCCCCCTTTGAGGAGTGGCTCAGAAGGAGTCATGGCGGCTCACCGGATACATTTGTTTCAGAAGGTATCTGTATCGAATCGGTCGTGAGGAGGCGCCCGGGTGTCACCACTGTGCGGACAGCCCCAAGGGCACGATGGACCACACAGTCCAGGTGTGCCCTGTGTGGGAAGAGCACCTTCGGGTCCTCGCCGTGGCTTTAGGCGGCGGCGACCTCTCGCGTCCGAGAAGAAGGAGGCGAAACGACAAAGAGTTCGCACCTCTCATCCCGGCCGCCGCGCTGGACCTGGCAGACACCAAGGGCTCCGGGTGTCGCAAGACGACTCCCGGCCACCGTAGGCGTGGGTCTCTGTGCGGTGAGTTCGGGTGGCTCATCGCTCATGTCTAGTTAATAGACAAAAAACCCCTGTCGGCGGCGCGTTGTTCCACGCGCTCCTCAAAGACATGTCAGCAGCCCCAGCGGGGCCCAGCAGGGCCAAGGCCTGTCGGGGCTGCGGGATTGTTCGAAAGAGTTACCGCGGCCCTGGTACATAAAATGCTTACGACGGAACACGACGGTTTTTAGTCAATAAGAGTCTGACACTCAAAGTCCTCGTATATACATTGCTTATATATGTGCATAGCATGTGTAGTGTGACTCTTTGAATCGCGATATCTCAGGAATGGTAACATTTAGGAGAAAACTGTTGATGCTATTTTTGTAGAAAATTTTAAGATCTACAACTTTGGTCTGATGTTCTTTTTTGATAAAACTTACCGTTTTCGAAAAAAAGTCAAAAAACCTAAAATTTTGACATTTAACCTCGAATAACTTTTGACGCACACATGGGATCGATGGGGACTTTTAGTATTTTATTTATAATGATCAAATCTAGCTCTCCACCAAAAATCAGCTTTGTGGGAATTTTTGTTATTTCAAATGTCTATTTTGACCGGGCTATATACGCAATGAGGACATATAAAACTTATCAAGTTCAAGGTTGTGCAAATACATGATCGACAACAAGCCCTCCAAATGTTAATCGCTTTGTGCACACAACCATGTCCTTTGTTACGCAAATCGTTTATCATAGTTTCCAACATATTACAAAGAAATATGACTCATATTGTATAACTTATATGGTTAATTTTACCATAGAACATGGTTCGTAGTGCAACTTGGCAACTTTGTATAGTGACCGTCACGCTACAAAGAATGTGAAAGTGTGTCTGTTTGTTTTAATGCGCTTTATGCGTCTATGAACTATTGTGATGTCATAATGGTCAAAAGTATTTTTTGATGGAGTTCGTGGTTAAGAAAGACACCTTGACATAAATGATTATTTATACATGAAATCTAGAACAGGAATGATGATATTTAAGAATAACCAGAAATTAAATTTACACTCAAGATTCCTTTGCTAAACCTTTTGAGTAGACAAAGAATCACAGCAGTCAACTTTTATTCATTGGGCATGCACTTGAAGACGTCGAACATAAAAGCACACACACGTAGGCGACAAATAAACATACTAACACAATCTTTCTTCTTTTACGGTCAGGCAGAGGTTCATGGGATTTAAAATATTGTGATTCCTGCGTAGGTTCAAGTAGGACCAATGAAACTCTCTGTTTTCTCAAAATGTGGGAAAGTATAAAAGAATATTAAATTTTACATGTTGGGAACTGACAAAAAATGATTCCGAAAGAGTCTTACAAAACAAACTAAAAATACAAATAAAATCTCTAAAGAAGGAGGCTCTGACGCAGACAGGGATGTCAATAAAAACCCAAAACTGCAAAGGTAAAGGGTTCGCAATGATTCATCCGTAAAATGAATCGAACTCTTTGGGTCGTTCACTTTAACAGCTGAGCTGTCGACCTTGGGTTGACTTGATATTTGCACTTTTAACGTTGCGTTTTCTACAGGTCTGTCTGTAGCTCTTCATATGAAATCTCCATTACCTAATGCAATTCTTCCGGATTGATTTATCAGGCATTTGATACATTACGCCCTGCCTCTGTATTCTAATTACATTTCATGAGAGGGCCAAAATGTTCAATTTCCAAATCCTTTTCATCATGCATCTCTCCCATACATATCAGAATTTTCAGCACATTGCTGAGCGTTTTAATAGCATCGACTGTAGGAGAATACTCACTAGATTTCTGCCTTTGGTTCGTGTTTGCGCCCCACTATTTTCGCGTCAGTTGCGATAAGCACGAAGCGTGCACATTCAATCCTGATGCTAATAATACAGAGTGCAAGCCTTAATAGCTTACTACCTACCTGTTGCGAAATATTATAGCCGACTCATTGCTGTTTACACGAGCAATAACGTTTAGGAACAACTGAAATAGCGCCTTCCAATCCTATCCAATAAAAATCTACTATTGCAACGCGGTATCAGATAATCCAAAGTCCATGGCCGCAAATGTTAGTTTGCGATGACATCATATCGTTAAAATATAAAATTTCAGGAAACATGCAGTGCTAAACAGTCATTACTTTAATAATTTTATTGGGAAAGAAGTCGTTCAAATGTTTTGTAATGCTTATCTTAATTGTAGTAATTTTCTAGATTTTGTAACTTTATTGCAACGCAGACAGCACTTCACCTCAGTCTAATATAGCATCTTAAATAATATTCTTTAACAATGAATAGGTATACATTTGTATGTGAACTGGAAGAGAGGCAATGATATGATGTTGTGCAAATGTCTACCTGTCAAACTAAGAGGTCTGTTCAATTTAAATTGAAGTGTTTGGCCTTGTTTGTATTTGGCTACTGAATTTGTAGATGGATTTAAAAATATGTCAACGGTAACAATCGACTATATCAATAAATATAACATGCATTGCTCCACATACAATAAAACTTTATCAACACAACCGTTTTCCGACATTGATGGATAGTCAGCAGTTACCTAGAGCTGTTCTTGCTTTTGCAAAATGCAATTCCTGTTCGACGGTTCTTGCTGCATTTTCCTAACAATATTTGATGTTGCTTTTATTGAAATATGTTCTTCGACAAATTGGAAAATTACTTGTCACGCGTGAGGACAATAAGCTTCGGTCAGTGATTCATATAGGGGCATTTAACGGTCGAATCACTCCTCGGTTTTTAGCCCACGCCTTCTGCGCGTCACCTGGTTTTTTATGCAGTTTGTTGATTGAATTGTGAATTTATTTCTTTTCATCTGTGTTCATACCTATCATTAACTTCAAAGTGAAAAGCTGTGTTGGTGTTTTGATCGATCATGCTTCTATGTTGTCGATGTAATCTTGTAAATATATTATTATTAATTTTATTATCTAATCTACTAGTTTTGTTGTAGTTCCAAATTCATTTTTCTTATGATTAAATACTCAAGCCATTTGCTTTCCTGCTAATACGCTGTTCCGTCGATCTCTACCAAATGGTCTCGCATAATAAACAGCAGATGCCCAGATATCGGAAGGGTTATCTACAAAATGCAGATGTAACATTTCGATAATATTAAGGTAACTGTTGTAGACGCCGGTTGAATACGGAATTTTATAGATTTGAACGTGGAGTGTCGACCGGGTCGCTACGGGGTGACCTAGAAAGCATGTGCATGCTATTCGGTGTTCAAACATTTTGAGCTATACCGTAAAATGCAGAGCTTATCCACTATATTACCTAGGAATCGTATTCTCATCTTCTTTGTAACCTACCTTTCCTAAACCCAATATTGATTGAATTCCTGAACTATACTATGACGGTGCATTTGTACTTACATAGCCATCTCGTCTGTCTGCGAAGTCTGCATAGCTGGCGTGATTAATACTGGCTTTTGTTGGGACCTCCTACACAAAAGATGGTTTGCATTTGAATTCCACATTCAGTCAGCGATCGTTCGGATCGAGTATCTCTCGTGTCACCAATACTTGGAGTTCTTGTGTATTGGTTATATTTATTGCAGTAGACGTCGTCAAATAATCTTCATTTATAACTCCCAAATGGATCGTAATATTACCATGATATAATTATAGCTGTATAATGTCTCTTTCAGGCTGACGTCGCTATGGCGTCGTCGTGACCTATGAATTCATTTCTCCACGGCACTCGATGTTTTAGGTCAACTGTCCCTGCGATCCGCACTTAACATTAATATTCTAACTCCTTTGTGTATCATACGTTCGATAGACGAATGGAAGTCCATTCATGTGGAAATTATTGCACGTAAGGGGCTAGATACAGGACTTTAGGACAAGGGAACAACGTTTTTTGTGAAGAAGTCTTGTTCAAACTTGATTGGTATTCTTGGACCACTGAATGGACGATAAGAAATCGAAATATATTTGAAGTCGGTTAGAAATTAATGACAAAGATAAAAATCAACATTAATATTTTCTACAACTTGTAAACCAGTTCACATAATTGCTTGTTTATCGATAAAAAGACTATCGCAGACAATTACTCAAGTGTTTGTATTAACATCGAAAGGGCACTTAGGCAGTTTCCTTCGCACGCAATGCAGTATTTTCCCTTTGGTAACAGTTAATTAGATTTTTTGCCGCAGCACTATAACTTAGATACTTACTTAGTTGATTTTAGTTGCCGCCATCGTAATTATCTTGTATTTAGATATGGAATTATTGTGTTTACCTGCACCAATTTACTCCGTTACTGACGTGATAATTTGATATAATAATGTCAACGTAAACACGAGGCTTCAAACGTTTCTAGTAATAAGACAGGAAATTATCTAACTTTCATGTAGAAATTAAAATTATAAAGTGGAATGGACAGCCAATATACAAAGAAACTATTTTAAGTAACTATTTTATAAGAGGTGTAAGAAAAGAAAAATAATAAAGTTTACAAGCCTTGTATATTGGTCCCCCCATACTTCGCAGGGAATGCGTAAAAAGACTGACGTCATCCAAAATGGATGTCCTGCCCTTGAGCCGGATAAAATATAGGTTTAATATTAAATATGTAGACACATGCCATTGTCAACTGGGAAGGGGAGAGCGCCACTTATGGAGAGACCACTCGTGACTTTCCAAAATGCCTTTCCCTTTTATAGTGCTGCCTTCATACAATTTCTGGTGCCTAGATCTTTTTATTCTATTTTTGAAATGTCTCTCTCATTGTTGACGGACTTGAGAGGCTTTTTATATGGCGATACAAGCTTTATTGGACCGGTAAAATCAGCCAGTACGATTAAAACTTTATTAATTGATTATGGTCAATCTGCAAATTTGAAATGTACCCAGGTACATCTTTCCCTACCTTTAAAAGGTGCGGTCACTCTTCAAATAGAGACAATGGAGCAGAGTGTCTCTGACGTGTTTTTTCTTTCAGATTGCACAATAAGTAGGTATGACATGTTACGTACGTTTTTCTAACGTCACGCTTAAGATAATGTTCCAACGGCTAGGTATGACTTGGTATGTCGGTACGAAAATATTTCCTAGTTCTTTGTTATATTTTACCTACATACGTATTAGATCGAGATTATGTTGCGTTAAGAATAGTTATTATTTAATAAGTTATGACTAAGTTAATGTTTTGTTTACCTCTCGTGTATCAAGCCTTTGTTTTTAATTTGTATCAACTGAACTATTCGTATTGTTAAACTATCGAAATGAGAATGGATTATGGAAATATTCATATTTTATGCGTCGTTTCTTTTGCAATAGCTGGCTTTATCGCGGTTGTGTCTGTCCTTAATGGGTCTTTGAAATCGTTTGGGTAATCATCACGCGCTAGCTAGTGATTCTCTTTATATTATTATATTTTTAACTGACTGCAGAACTACCAAAATACGTAATGAAATCTCAATATAAAAAGTCTGTTAGATAAATGGTAATGTGCAAAACTAATTTCCTGAATGTGTACCAGTGTATGCATTAATTTTGCATCCATCTGCTAACACTACAAAAGCGATCGATACGGTAAATTCAATGATTCAGAACGGGGCTGTTACCGATCGACACGGCGGGACTTTAAATTATAACCGTTTCATTTTCCGGCGTGGGTAGTCACACGTTAGTCTGACAATTTGTGTGGAGGGGTCAACACAACGGACGACACAAACAAAAATAAAAGAAAGAATATGTATCTAGCTAATTGTAGTTTTTATTTTACTTTTTCGAAAGGTGCTAATGGATGTTCTGATTTCTTTGCCGCTCATTAGAGCTCCGGATCCATCCGAAACTCTGTCCTTGCCGACCTGAGGTGTTTTTGAAAGCATTCACTTGCATAAAACAAAGACATCATCAACATAAATAAATCCACACTCAATGTCTAGTAAACAAAGATTTTTTTCCTATCAACGCATTTACTTAGTTCTCATTAAAAAGGCTATACAAATGCGGCACTAGCGAATTCCGCAGGGACCTGATGTATGCAAAGGTGATTCCGGCTTCCGGTTTTAGGCAAAACAGGCCAACGAGGTTGAACGCACGCTCAAAGATCTCTCATACATGAAAGAACAAAGGAACGCTAAAATATTAGAAACTAAACTCAAATACCTTACCTGTTAGACCTAATATTGTTTGCCATCCGAATGAGCTTGGAAGCTGTTAGTCATTTTAGCCTTTATTAATATCAGGATAATGACTAATTTTGACATGTAGCAGAGAATAGTTGGTATGGGTTTGTTAGTGAGAGCGCTACTTTCCTATGCAACCTTCATTTGTGGATGACAGACGTGGGTGAAAATTTATTAGGCTGAACTCCGGCACACACAGGGTTATTGACGGACGGAAACTGGAAATAAAGTGCTTGTTAGCTTGTTATTCTGTGTGGTCCGTTCAAACACCTAGGTTTATCCATTTCAAACTAAACATAGGTTCAAACTAGGCAGGATCGAATAATTTCCGAATATTACCTAATAGTTACCTATTAGCTTAGTTTGGATGGAATAAAGCTGTTGTAAAGTCATCTAAATACCTTAATTAGGCTTTTTCTATAAGTTATTTTGAAGAAGTCTTCGTTTTGGCAGGCTGTTTTATCTTTCAATCTCTAGTAGTACAGAAGGTAGGGATATACGCTCCTAATGTTCCCAGAAGCGGTAAAATTTCTAAACAAGCTTTGATCACAAAACGACCATCATAAACAATCCTTGGAAAAACATGTTGGTGAACATTAATCGATCATAAATACATGTCGGGACAGTTGACTAGGAACTAACATCTTCGCAGCCATTCGTGCCTGCCCTACAAGGAAACTTGATCCTCGCGGAACCTTGAGAGGAACAAAAAGCAATTCAATTTAAATCTACGACTTTTTGTTTCATTCGATGATCCTTTTGTTTGAGTCGTGACTTTGGGATTTTTGTATACCTAAGTTGTTTATTTCGGGATCGATATGGTGATCTACTTCCCTATCTGCAATGTTTATATTGATACCTAGGCTAGGCCAGCTTTTTGAAAGAAAGTAGATACTTACCTACATACTAGATCTAGTTTATAATAAGGATTCGCTGTTTACCCACTAGATATTGCAAGGTCACTCTGAAATCTTGAAAAGAAGACCTATGCGTTAGTAAATCCCACTTTATGCAATGACTATGAAATTGTTGTAAACTTTGCAATGGTCAATAATGCCTTTAGGTACTTACATATCAACCCAACTCATGAGCCACTTTAGTGATTTTGTATGTAACGTGGTCACGCCGCCACAAAGATAAACTATCATAAAAATATTTCCCAGTAGGTATATACAAACTGATTATCTAATTTGACACCATTATCACCGGCCTCGGTGGCGCAGTAGGCAGCGCGTAAGTCTCATAATCTTAAGGTCGTGAGTTCGATCCTCACCCGGGGCATATCTTTTTTGTATTTATGCTTGTATTGAAGTAAATTGTAAATATGAAGTCGAGCAGAATCTAAATTACTCCTTTGACGTCTATTGATAAATCTTTTAAAAATTATTTATTTAAATTACGGCCTTACATTTTTTTAGTTTTTATTTCGCCAATAAAAATGTACTTAGCATTAATTATGATGAAACAATATTTTTAACTCAACAATGCTATCTTGCTGTTTGAAGGTTTCAAATAATGTATCATGCTACAATTATTTATATAAAATACTTGTAGTTGCTTACATTAATGTGCAAACGAAAATCAAAAAGCGTTTATTCAACGTAGGCTGAAAAATTGTACTTTTCGAAAAATTTACATGATAAACCACTTCCTATGTGTTTCTATCTACTGGGAAAAATAAGTGGTGCAACAATCTCCCCAGCAATAAATGTCTATCTGTTACTCCCTACAAAATAATGAACCTTTATTTTCTTCCTATTTTCCAGGGCTGGCCATTATGGGAACGCGTGGAATCCACAGAGCATGAGCGGCGGCTGTTACTGGTAGCTCGACTTCCTCACGTGAGGACCCTGAACGGTGGTGGCGCCGTGCCCATCGAAGAACGGGACGCGGCCGAGAGGGCTTTCATACGGTACTACATGGAGAAACCGGAGTCGGATCGGCCCGATAGGTAAGATACATTTTTATGGAAACCGTAGGAAACAATGTTTCCTAGTGATGTTTCTAAAACTTACAAATATGATTAAGGGCTAACTAACTACTCGTAAAGTTATACTCGTATAGGTAGATATTTGATTTCCTGTGTTTAATACCACGGGCTAATGTAATGTAGGCCCATTTTTTTCTAGAAATTCCCACAGAGTAGACACTTGTGTTCTGACTTAAAAAAATATTGCATCAATGTCCTTCTAAATTGCAACCGCCCCGAAGGTTCAATCAATAAGGAGCAATGTAGGTGAGGCCTGCGACCTAAATGACTAAATTCGCATGCTAATGTCACAACGTAGGTGTGCACAATCATAAAATCTCACTCAATTAGTATCTTGTTGCACTAACACGGCTAAAACTGCTTACGTCGTAATAGTAACAGGTTAATATTGGTAATGTTTTACCAACCTCAAAATGGGTGATGACAAAAACAGATTAATATGTAATACAAACTATATAAAGTTAACTGTACCTATAGTATGAGGATATCTTTCGTCCAGGGCCATTTTAAAAATTGGACTAAAGTTTAGCATTTTGCCTAGAATTTAGGGTATCTGCATAGAGAGTTTGGCTGGAGGTTGACTAGGTTGTTCTAAGTATTTTGTTATTTTCTTCAGATACTGGGAGTTGGTGGGCGTCCACGGCAAGTTAGACCCGCTCGTGTCGGTGGACCTGAGGCCGGAGAAGCGCGTGCAGATCACCTTCACGTGCGGCGACAACAGCGAAGTGCGCACCGTCGATGTTTACAGGTAGGTAACTCCAAATTTTACTGGTCTAATTTCTTAAATCTGATCCAATGGTGGTTGGATGGTTACCAAATTTTTCATAGCAATAGTGGAACGCACACGTTCTACAAAGAGTCGTTCAAAAAATCCTACTCAGAACATGTAACAAGAAATGGGTCCGATTATCTGTCCTATAAAAAGTCTGACATGGGCAGAATAATAGGTCTGGTGGTCCCATCGATATTGCTATACATATATTCCGAACTTCGTACTTACTTAGTACCTAATGTTTCTATGATCACGATTTGCAGAACTGTATCTGACCTAAAAACAAGACTAGAGAGGATGGCGGGTTTCCCCGCCGCTAAAATGAGACTCTTCTACGTAGATCAAGAACTTCGGGACAGCCAGGTAAATATTTTTATAATTATTACTACTATAATTTTATGATCACCGCATATCTAAATAATTTGCATAAGGAATTGGATTATGGAGATTTTTGTGGCCCTCACAAGTTACGAAATGTAACTATAACATCAAACATTGATTTAGCATGTAATCTAAATAATGGTTCAATTCTTCCGGTACCATCCCCGAGTCATAATATACTGAAGCATGTTTCACATTTTTTTATTCACAATTGCTATCTAATTCTAATAACATGTACATAAATTGGTTGAATTTTGTAAATAAACGACTGACACACTTTGTTTACCCTATCGCCATGAAGGGTTGTTTTTTTTTCTTATTTTGCTACACTAACATTTTATGCTTGTTTATGGTTTGCATTAACAGTTTTACTATTTCTTAAGCCTTTTCAGGGGCCTGAGGAAATGAAGTACCCCACAAAGCAGCTGTACTCGTACAACATCAGGTCAGGCGACGAGATCATAATTGACTGCAAACTGAAACACTCTATCTCCGTCAACTCGACCGCGTGAGACGAGCGACGCACTACATGTCGGAGGCATTTCTACCAAATGTACTACCTACTTATACGTTACCTTCTTTGAGGAACTAAGACTGAGGTAAGGCCAGTCTTTGGAACGTGTATTCGATATAACTTAATATTTTTTCTAACATTAGAAAATACAGTACATATTTTACAAAGTTACGAGAGATGCAACTGACATTGTAATAAGTGATATTTTTTTGCCTACAAATGCCATTTCATTATGTATTTTCGTGCTACTGTTCGTCTTACTAACGTTGATGTAACATGTATTGAGTTTAGTTATATTTTTTGTAAGAAATTGTTTCTGTTTTCTCCATGTGGATTATTTTAGAAGTGATATCGATCGCAAAGTATTATAATAGTAGAAAATATCAACGGTTGTCACAAAGCATTTAGTTTTAAGAATTATCGCAAGTTTTGAGCTTGATAAAACTATTTTATTTACATAATTATATATTTTTTAATAGCACAATTACAACATTACCTTACATTGCTCTGAATCATGGATTATTTTTATTACAAAATTAAAGAGTAAATTATGATCGCTGTTTTGACAAGTAAACATGCCTTTGTTTGTTTGCAATAAGCAACTGTGATAATAAATTTTAGATTACAAAATCTGAGATTGAACTACATAATATTATGTGACATTATTTTTGCATATTTATCTGTATAGTGCTTTATACACAGCATCTATCTTTCGAATATTACTGGGTGTTGTAAAAGTGCTTTTAACATTTAAGTGATACTAACTGCCATTTCGAATTATGAAATATACACCTATTGTGTCTTTTAGATTTAATCCTAAAACGGTTTGGGATTATAATGTGAAAAAATAACTAGTATTTTGTTTTTGTTTTAGTCTTTTTGGTACTTTTAGTGCCAAAGAAATTATTCAATTTAGAAATTCAATTCTGCAGCTGCCAAATTTTTTGAACATTTAAACTACAATTTTTACATTTGCATTAGCATTTTTGCACCAGCCCTGGGTTATAATTGTGATAATTTCGTTGGAAACAAAATTAATGTAGTGACATTTTTAATTTTATCCCTTTATAGACTTAGAAAATAGTATCAAAATGAAAAATAAATAATTGTATCAAAATTATGGTTTTATTTAATAGTATCACAGACAAATATTAACAAAAACGTTTTCCTTAATTTTAATCCTATTCTATTCTGATATTATAATAAAAAGGAATTACTTGAAAGTTTGTTTGCATTAAAAGGCTTGCTAAACCACTCAACCGATTTGAAAATTCTTAATGTTGGGAAGCTACACAATCCCTGGCTATATTTTAGTTACAAGGAGAAGTTCCACAGGGATGAGATAAAAAGCCTAATCAGAGATAAAGAGCCTCTTGCCATACACAGTTAACATAGCATTTTGTACTTGTTCACATATTTTATCATAAGCATCCAACCACTCACTTATTCTCAATTCTCTAGTTCTTCTTCTAAGGAAATTCATTAAAATAAACAGTTTCTCTATATTTCTGTCTACAACCATTTCCTGTAAATAAGCCACAATCATATCAATGTCACATTGCAGTGGGGTCTGTTCACTTTCCAGCCATGCTCTTAACATCTCTCTTACTCTGTCCCAGGGAAGACCTATTAGTCCTTTAGACTTCTCCCTTTTTATTGGTACTTCTATGGGTGTTTTATCATCTTTTATCATTGGATTCTTGTATGGTAAGTCTCTGGTAGCATTCTGCCCCTGAAGATATTTACTCATTTTAATACTTGCAGTTGATTGTGGCAATTTTAAACTTTTTGGAGGTCTGCCTCTTTTTTTCACAGGTGATTTTATTGCAGGTGTAGGAGACTTCTTTAGTGATGTAGTTATTTTGAATTTAACAGGTGAATTTATTTTCTTCTTAGAACCTTCAGGTGCTTGAAATGCCATTGAACCAGTATTTGCTGGAAGTTCAGATTTTAAATGAAATAGTTCAGGGTCTGGCTTTGACTCTTTTTTAACAGTTTTGTTGCTAGATAAAAATTTATTAATTGCTCCTTTCGTTGGTTTACTATTGATGGGCTCTAATTTAGTCATTTGGATTCCAATGCCTCTCATTTCCTTTGGATCTATATTTTGCTTTTTACATATTGAAAGCACTTCTTTAGTTATAACTTCAAGATCATTTGTAGCATTAGACAGTGAAGTTGATTTATTTATAACATTGCAAAAGCCATGACCCAGGAATTTTGCTGTTTCTACAGGAGCTTCTTCATCTCGGACCATTAGTTTCAAAGTAATACATTTACCTAAAACTTTAAACTGCTGCATCCTTGAGTGTACTTCAGCTGACAATTGTTTTAAAAATTCTATACACTGATTATTATTTTCAAATCTTATTCCATAGTTGACTTCAGCTGAAACTGATTTCCTTACTGTATAAAAAGATAAAGGATTTGGATCTCGCCCACGACATTGATCAAATAGTTGTGCCCCCGTTTTATTTCCCAGCTGACTTTTTAATGTAGCCAATGATAAACTCTGCAGTGATCCACAAGTGACATGACCTAGTGATTCCAATTTGGTAGATGTCTGTCTGCCAACACCAGGTAATTCTCTAAGTTTTATTTCAAACATAAACTCTTCTACAAGATCTTCAGTAAGGAAATATTGTCCATCTGGTTTGGCCTTTTTTGTGGCTAATCTAGCCTGTAACCGGTTACCACCGAACCCTGTAGAGCATGGGCAACCTGTTTTACGCTTTATCTCTTCTCTTAATAACGTTGCAAAACTTTGCACACTAATATCCATATCTGCCAATAGTTCTGTACAATCTACATACATCTCATCACATGACACAGCCTCTATATCTAAAGTATATTGGGCTATAGTATTGTACAAAGTATATGCAACTTCCTTATAGCCCTCAAAGTCATAGGGTATGGTCTGTAAATCAGGACACAATCGCAATGCAGCACCCATAAACATGCCATTACCTATACCTTTTGCTCGAGCTTCATATGAACATGATGCTATCTCACTCATAGAGCCATATTTTTCATCTTCATCAGCAATGTTATCAACTCTACTCTCAAATACAATCTCATCTTCAGATCGTCCAGCTGCTTTACCTATTTTTTTGATTTGCTTCTGTTTGTAAAGACCAAATTCAACATTTCTATCTACACCAGGCCTCTTTGGTCTGGCCTGCCCTCCCTTGGAATGTGTTACAGCTACAGGTTTGCCTCTAAGATCAGGTCTGTTCCTTAAGCCCACAGATACAAAAAAGCAGTCCATGTCAATGTGCATTATAACTTTATTTTTCTCAAACTTCAACTGACTTGAATTATTGAAATTGTTTGCTGATAATATGTTTCTCTTTAGTTCTTCACGCACAGGGAATGTGAAGTTGCTGGATTCTCTTAAATCGTTAACATGTTGTTTAAAGCATGCACCCAATTGAGATATGTGATGTAGCCGTGAATTATTATAAAATTCTGAAATAAAGTTTGGGTCTGCAGCTGTTTTTGTTATGGTGCCCTGATTTTGCTTCACTTGTATAGAATCCTGCCCATATGAGTTATCTGCTTTAATTTCTCTTATGATATTTGAAATTGATGGACCAGCTGTGTCATTAGTAAAAGAATTACTTTCCCAAATTTGAATAGGCTCAGGTTCTGTTATCCTCGAATCCACATTACTCTCATTTGTTTCCTTTGCAACTAAACAGGTTTCGTTCTCATTGACAGAAAATTTGACTTCACTGTCTGATTCATTATTTTTAATTACCTTTTTAAAATTAAGCTGTTTTTGAGTTCTAGAGTTTTTATACAGCAAATAATCTCGGTAATCTAATAAGCGATTGGATGCAATGCTCTCTGTTATCCATTCAGGTTTCACGATTTTAACGAGAGACATATTTTTTACTTTGGTGTCGGGTAAGTTGGAGGCTATTATGAAATCATCACTTTTCTGATATGTGTGATAGATCCCGCCATGTTTAGTCATAAGTACTTTCAGTTCATCTGCTGACGGTATTGTAAATCCATTCACATAAATACTTACACCGTTAAATATATTGGAAAGCGTTTCTTCTTTCCCAGCTTTTGCACTAAACTGTTCTTCCAATTTTGCAATTTTAGCTTGCATATAGCCACCCCAGGCTTCAAAGCCATTATCAGGAAATTTTCTTTCGCGGCGACTCATATTAGAAGCATGTAGATGTAGTTATTTTTATTAGAGAAAACTAAATTATTTCCTCCACTCTTTTTCCACTTTTCATTTCCCTCCATTCCGGATGGATTACTTCGATGGGATTACTGCTCTTCGGTTGTCAACGTCAATTGTCAAATTTTATTCTAGTGTCAACATATTTTTTTTTATGACTAGTGCTGTTCACTTAAATAGATATTAAGAGACACACGGTTTTTGTATTCCAAGTTAAATCTTTAATTATTTTAGTGCTTAGAATACAAAAACTGCGGTGTCGTTCCTAGATACCCAGTCTAGTCAAATCTGTGAGCCAAATGATCATTATCCCGATAAGGCTGACTCAAGCCACAATTTGTAACATTTATGAGTTTAGTTTGGTTATAACCGTCTCATTAACTTACACGATATCTATAAAAGTTAATTATTCATATTTTGTTTTCTTATCAGTCTATGGATTATAAAATGACAAATACCCTTTTTGATTATCAGTTTACTCCGGACTGTCAATCGGGTCGTACGGAAAACCCGCGCTTTTGCCGCGAAAATGTTGCGGCAAATAATTATTTTTAACGCATTGTGCGTATTTTTTGCGGCCAGTTTTAATCTGGTCAATCCTGGTCCTGCCTTTCCACCGACGAAAGGGGAAGTATGGCCTAAACCGCAACAACAAATAAAAGAACTGACTTATTTTAGACTATCACCTTCAGTTTTTAAGTTTTCGGTAAGTTAAAATATAATTAATTAAAGTATATATATTTAATTACGCTTCATCTTTTTTCGTAGGTAATTAGATAGATACAAACGTCCTATTAACTAAATAAATAAATACGTAAAGGGTACTGATCGGTTTGCATTGTTCAAAGTATTGATTTTTTGTCATGCTTTGGTTTGGTTCATTGGACTTTTCATATCTATGATCTTGGTGGTTTTAATTATTAGTTTGATGATACCAAAACTATTAACCCACGACACCGATATATTCTGAGATGAATATTGTCATAAGTTTCAATTAGGTAGTTGATAAAACAATTTAATAAAATAAAACAGGAACATGCATTGTAATAGTAAACTATAGGTAACTACGAGACCTATTTACCTACGCCCATTCATTGTAGTAAGTATTGAGGGAGGCACTAGATCCATTGTTCAATGCTGTTACAATTAAGACCGTTATTATTTTTATCGCGTAATTTACTTTCAACCTATGTTTGCTTATTACTTTGAGCATATCAGCTTCTCCATACTTGATTCCTGATTTATATGATTACATTTACCCCCATTGTTCCTTGCGTCACGTTATTTAAAATACGCTCAAAATAAATAATCGACTGTAAAAATTAAAATCTGTGAAATCTGTGAAAATTAAAAGATAACTACACTGTTGCACACAACAGCAGTTGCAGTTGCTTCTGGGAAATTGCAATACGTAGGCACCTATTTCCTTTCAAGGTTCTGTTACCAAAGAGGTAGGCACTTAACAATAAAAAGTCGAAGCTCGAAATAGAGATACTGTATTCTACTATTGGTATATTAGACATGCTCGTAAATGGCGAGGACGATTTTGCAATTTTTTTTTCCCGCCCTTGCCACCTGCCCACTAATAACTTGATTCGTATGAGAAACTCTTCTCATGCAGAGAAGTAATGAGCGTTAATCAACACGCTTGTTCGCGGCGGATTAGCGATTTCAGACTTTAAAGCTCTGGATTCCTTTGATTTGGCTCAATGTTTTTTTTTTGTTTTCACGGATTTTCACCTCAATTATTGGTGGTCAAAATGCACTCATAGGTATAACTTGGACAAGTTATATTTGCGGGTTCTCGGTATTTGTCAGAAACTAACAGAATCACAGTTAATAACATTGTGTAATAAATTGAATTGATTCAATACCAAACTATTATGTAATCAGTGGAAACTTGTAATTGGCCTTATTTCTACTAATATCTATATTTAAAATTTGCACTAGCTGTAAGTTTTCCTAATAAATAAAAATAAAAAAAATAAAACGAACATGCACACTCGTACCATGTCCGGGAATCTCAATAAAAAAACAAACACTAACTTTGTCAATTCACGTAAATAAACGGGGTATTTTTATCTACTCACATATTTGTCTAAAAAGTACCTAGGTAGCAAAAGTCTCCACGTAATATACACACACCCCATAAATATCCCTAATATACCCATCTAGTATTTTTGTCACAACTTACCTACACAATATCAATAAACAAGGAAACTTTTTCGTAACACCACATCTCCGACTATGAAAACAAGCTGATGTAAACTGGTTTTACCTTCGGCAGGAAAAAGGAATGACATGCGACATATTACAAAATGCCATACAGCGGTACACTGCCGTATTGAGGTCGACCCACCACATAGCCTGGAGGCACTCCAAGAAAATTTGGAAGTATGTGCAGGTCGATCCTCGACCTATTGACCAGGACCCTGCCTTCAAAGGAAATTTGCAGGAACTGCAAATAGATCTGAAAAGACAGTGCGAGGCGTACCCACATTTAGATATGGATGAGAAATGTAAGCGAAATATTACTGCGTCCGCGCTTTTAGTTGACGAATTCATTGCCGATCCTGAACAAAATTGTATTAAATTTTTCAACTGCTATTAATTTTCCGGATGAACATGCTACTGCTTTATATAAAATATTACCACATGCAATTTTCTACATCAATATTAATTATAGTACACTGTTACGGATAGCGCTATTTCTAGGTAAGTATATTTTTGGGATTAACGGCTCGTATTTTCCTGAACATTGTTTTTCCGACTTGCGCTCAACCGCAACGCGTGAGCATATAATGTTGATATGCCTCGATACACGTCTAGGTATATTAGCTTTATTTTTTTATTAGGTACTTATTAGCTTTATTTTTCAAGTTATGGTGTCAGCTTTAGACCATCTTACTTCAATGACACCCGTCATGCTTCGTTAAAAGGATGTTTGGTAATCTGGTATAATCCGGATATCATGTTTTCAGATAGTCTCAATGTATCTACGGTGTCAACACTGACTAGTGACTCGATATGGGGCATCCTCAGAGGAATGGAGACTTTCGCACAACTGTTTTACATGTCTAACGGATATAAAGTAAGAATTCATCATAAATTCAATCAAGTAAATAAGTGAGCGCTCAATTGCAATTGCAAATGCGCTTTTTCATAATCCAGTCCGATGACTCTAATCGCTCATTTCAGGAAGTTCTGATAAACACAACGCAGATCGTCGACTTCCCTAGATATACCTACCGAGGCCTCCTGATCGACACATCGAGGCATTACATTAGCGTAGCAAATATCCTCAAAACCTTAGACGCCATGGAAATGAATAAGATGAATGTTTTGCACTGGCATATAGTGGACGACCAGAGCTTTCCTTATCAGAGCGAGAAATTCCCGCAGTTGAGGTTGGTACTGATAAAGAAATATGTCATGAAGGTATGGTAGCGAAGCGGCCCGCTTATCAGCTGACCGCAAATAAGTGGCCATAAGTTCTATGACTTTCTTATCGGAGAAGCGAGCAGCTACGAATTTAAAAATGATCTTATAATAAACTCGATCATTCCTTATCTATAGTAAACAGTAAAACTCTTACAATACGCAATTGATAGTAAAGTAAGAACACACACAATACCTACCTATCCATTTCAAGTAGGACAATGATACTTGCAGTGAGCAAGGCGCTTACGACCCTTCGATGATATACACCAAGACGAATATCAATCAGATCGTCACTTACGCCAGGGACAGGGGCATTCGAGTTCTTCCAGAATTTGATGTACCAGGTAACGTGGAAGCAGTTTAACACCTATCTATTAGCTATAACACCAAAATCAAAATAATTTATTCAAAATTTGCTGAAAAACTGCGCTTTTCAGACGTCAGGATTACATGAGACAGCCTAAAATACGCCCACCCTTCACCACTTCCTATATTATGTGTTATATTACTGGGAAGAAGAAGTGGCGCAACAAACTCCCCAGCGACATATAAACGCCCTATAAGCTCAGCTTTAGGATGCGTAATGTCTCCAGTCAGTAGTCTCTTCCAGGGAAAAACGATGGCAAAATCTTCGTTGGGTTTGATAAAAAAACATTCCCGCAACATGTAGGTAGTCCGATAATAAAAGCCCAGTAGCTATGCGCATTCAATTAGCCTAATGGCATAAATTAGTTCTTATTCCCTGTTTGTGTACATATTTCAGTAAGAAGGCCTTCCTACATTTTAAACCCTGTTTGTATATACTGTTGTGTATATAAGAATAATTAAAGCGGTTACTCAGCGCCGTTAATTTCGCAGGACATTGTTCTATTCGCGTAAAATAAAATTAATTAACTGCTTATAATTGCTCTCTTCAGATAACCCATAATATGCTCTCGACTGACCTCAGATAAACAATACGTTGACCGATACAAGAAAAGTATGATGCGATGGCTTTGCCTTGATTTTATCGCGCGATTTATGTCAAGTTGTAGGTATCTAAACACTTAACATTGGAAAATGCACTTACATACTTATATTTTATTAACGGTGTGCAAGCCATTGATAACAAAATATTTGCACATATTGACAGCCTGACATAAATGTTTATTTTCTATACTGAAATGTTTACTTTGAAAACTCCACCTGCAGTTGAGTAATAATGTGCACAAAGAAGTAACTGTACCTACATAATGTTTTTCCCCTTAATCACTTAAAGAGATAATTATAGGCTCTATAGTCATCAGAATCATCATCGATGATCTACCTACTCTTCAGCACATATAAAATCTAGAACAATCTTTCACCAGGACACACAAGATCTTGGGGAGTGGCTTACCCAGCTATCTTGACGAAATGCTATCAATACGGCGAGATGGTTGGCTTAGGGCCAATGGACCCCACCAACAATGTTACCTACAAACTTATCGGCGATCTATTCAAAGAGGTTCAGGAACGATTCCCGGACAAATACTTTCATCTGGGGGGTGATGAAGTGGCTTTGGAGTGCTGGTGAGATACTCTTACTTACCCCTTTTTTTCACGCTTAACGAATGAATTAAGTTACTCAAACAAAAGAAGTCCGCGTGATATTTTTTTAAATTCTTTGCTTATTACTATGGGATTCAACTAAATTGTGTCGAATAGGAATTTGAATTAGTCATGGGCAGCAAAGCTACGCTTAAATATACGCTTTGAAACGGACAAAGTTCCCAGTTCCCCTAAAATATGTATTTTTCTATATTTCCAGGTCATCAAATCCGGATCTAATGAAATTCATGAATGACCACAATATGACTTCGGCCAGCGAATTACACGCTTACTTCATGACCAATGTCCTTCCATTATTAGGCCAGAAGTCCAAGCCCATTGTTTGGCAAGTAAGTAATATGAAAACATATTTATCATCCAAGTTTCTCCTGGTGAAAAATCGCGAAAATTCATAAGGCTCTTTTAACTTATTGTCTCCAATATTTTCCAGGAAGTTTTCGATGAAGGTGTAAAACTGCCCAGCGATGCCATCGTACAAGTTTGGAAAACTGTTGGCCCTGAAGACATGGTCCGAGTAAGTATTTACTGAATTTAAGGTTCCCTTACCGCGTTAGTCAAGTGTAGGTAGGCAGGGAGGTAGGTAATTAGTTTAAGCGTAACTTACATTTCGCAAGTGCTACAAATAAGATCCGAGTGCAAGATTACTTATACAAATATTTGTCTCTACAAAGGTACATCCCAATTATAACGTTCAATTCACTCACCAAACCCCTCGAAAGTGTATGGATTCTAGGTATCATTAGCTGGCTTTAACTTAAGGATTGCCAATAATACTGGCTATAAGGTGCATTAGGTAGGCCTAAGTCAGGTTAACTACTATTGATTGCCCAGATCCTGGCAGAAGGCCACAAGGTCATATACTCCTCATCTTGGTACTTGGACCACATCGATAGCGGTGAAGACTGGAGCAAGTTCTATATAGTTGATCCTCGACGGATGATCATCACCGCAACTAAGAGCATAAAACTTAGCGATATTGTGGGTGGCGAAGCTTGTATGTGGGGCGAAGTTGTTGATGATAATAATTTTATATCCAGGTAAGTTATAAAATGTTTTGTTCCGTTTCTACGAGAAGATAAATATTCGACTTGAACATAGCCGTAACGAAGTAAGATCGAAAGGTTTTTCAAATTTTTATTTTTTTTCTGCTGTTTTATTTAACTCATGCATACACCGTTAGCTACAAAGCATGCCTATTGAAGCTACCATCATGATTACCAAACAACATTTTTAGAAGTAATAAATGACCCAACTTCATTGAGAACTTAAAAAAAAAATTGTCGTTTTAAGGGTATGGCCTCGTGCCAGCTCCGCAGCGGAGGTACTGTGGTCGGCCGTGGACCCTCGCTACAACATGAGAAGGGCCTTCGAGATCACGTGTCGCATGGAGGAGCACGCTTGCCGCATGGACCGGCGCGGCGTCCTGGCGTCGCCGCCGAGCGGCCCGGGCTACTGCGTCGGACTACTATAACATTTGCTACATCGCATTTACACTAGTTTAACATTTATTTACTTTTGTAAGATTAATTATATGTTTAGAATTAAATTGTACTGTGATTGTTGCAGTTTGTTTTATTTCATTCCCGACCTATCTTGGGGCTCGATTCTCCTAAGTTAATAATGTCGAAATCGAATAGAAATTGAATCGCAATATGATAGCAATAGCAGTTTTAATCATATCGGGCATTCTGCTACTAATATAAGACCAATCGTATTCCAACGACATTCGATTGGTTTGCGACTGGTCTGCTATTTTGGTGATTTTGGTCTATACGTTAGTTTTGCTCTACAATCATATAGCAATCGTAAATCATTTGCAGACAATTGATTCATTGTTGAATGACAGAAAAGGATAAAAACGTTTATATCAAAAATAGCGGAATGCCACATACGCTTCAATCGTAGTTGAGTCGGGATTGGACCTCAGTCGAATGTGAATCGTATGTCGCTTAAGTAAAATTAGGAGACTCGGGCCCCTGTTGGCCCTTTGTAGCCCTTTTCGGTTTATTTCTTCACATTGCTAACGAAATTTATTCTATCGCTAATATTCCTAGGCGTTTTTGGGATTCTTCTAAGCACTTTCGATCGTTTTACAACTCGATTTACAAAATCTTGCTATTGAGTGCGTTCTTTGGCATTGTAAGCTTCCTTCTTACAATACATTAACATTTCGGCACATTTTAGATAACAATTTAGAAAATTGGTAATACTTACCCTGTCCACTAATTCATTGTAATTCAAAAAATAATTGCGATTTCTCAGATCCTCGAGGCCAATCACAAAGTCATCTACTCGTCATCATGGTATCTGGACTACCTGGCTACGGGTGGAGACTGGGACAAATTCTACACGGTCGATCCTCGACAGATGATCCCAAGACATTACAAAGAGTTGGATCTCAACAACATTCTGGGAGGCGAGGCTTGCATGTGGGGCGAATCCGTCGACGATAGAAATTTGATTAGCAGGTTTGTATAAGCACTATTGTTTGTAAGTATCTTCTCATGGATTGACGATAAGGGCCATTTACGAGCTATTATGGTATCAAGACATAATAATTGATAACTAACTTGTCTATTGGAGGCCAATATCAATGCCTCTGAAACTCTGTAATAATTACCGTGTTACCAAACAAAATTTGTTCTACGATGAAATCCGAGTACGGACTGTGAAGCTAATATTTTAATTTTGAATTTAGGGTATGGCCCCGTGCAAGCGCGGTAGCCGAAAAACTGTGGAGCGCCGAGCAACCTCGTTTCTACTACTACAGGCACGTAGCCAACGAAGTGAGCTGCCGACTCGAGGAGCACGCTTGTCGCATGAACCGCCGCGGCGTTCACGCACAACCGCCCAACGGACCCGGATTTTGCGTCGCTTAAACATTTGTTAGTTAACGTAGTTAACTACTGCAATTCGTGATTAGGCATAGTTACTTTCTTAAGATTTATAAACAATTAAAAGTTTTTCTTTATTTTGCGGTGTTTTATTTGAGCATTTTATCAGCATGGCATAACGGATTCATTATTATAATCGTTAATTATGATGATGATGTTCTCCTAGCCGATTATCGGCTACGGCGGCTGTTCTCATGTAAGGAGATTAGCCAACTGCGCAGGACATATTATAGTGCACGAGCATTTGCGCAGACACAGGTGCACTCACTATTCCTTAACTCTCATAGCCCGATGGGACGGCAATCCGACACGACCGGAAAGAGATCAGGCGCAGGACCGACATTTACGTGCTCTCCGATGCACGGGTGTATCAATCACCACCTTCCAGGCTCCGGGCTGCTATGTGAAAGTCTTCTAAAACCCACAAAGCGATTTCGGCCCGACTCGGGAATCGAACTCGAGACCTCGTGCTCAACAGCCGCACTTGCGACAGCTAGACCAACGAGGCAGTTAATTATAGTAGTAGTAGTTAGTTAATCGTTAATTATACGAAATGTGCAAATGTGTGAAAACTGTAGGTACTATAGTAATACAGTTGCAGAACAGAGTAGATATATAACAATATATTTAAGGGTTTTTTTACCCGGGTGTGACCCACACCGTGTGGGCAGCAACTCAAACGGGACGCGGGTTAAAAAGCGAGAAAATAACCAGTATAAGCTTAATAAATAAAGAGACAATTTGTGTGTTGGGTTTGCAGATTGGTTAGTGGTTTTATTTGAGTATTTAAAAAAATCTAAACAAATAACGAAATATGTATAATGCACCTATTAAAAAAACACTTCATTTGTCTCTGGATAGTAAACGTCAAAGTGTCAAATATTGTCAATGGAACAGAATCAAGAAAACGTCAAAACAAACTTTCAAAAATAAACGTTGACTGTTTACAAAGATTTGGAATTAGCTGGAGAATATCGTGAAAAAATATATTGAAAAGCCAGATAAAATGTCCATGATGGAAGAAGAGTTTATTGTTGCACCGTGGGTAGGCCCTACAAGTTGTAAAAACCGTTTATCTGTGGTTGTTACATCAACTTGCGGAGATATCATTGAAAGAATATCAGAAGCTTTAACAGAAGTTCATAAAAAAGGTAAATTTCAATGGAAACTTAGTGTATTACGCTCGTTTCAACTGGAAGATGTTGTTAGGCAGTTTGATTTAACTGGCAAAATCGGTATGGACTTCGTTATAGTGGCCATCGACACAAGTAGAATATTTTGCTTAGACTGGGCGAAAGGGGTTTTATCACAAGTTCATTCGGATTTGAAAGTTCGTCGTGTTGTGCTCGTGAACGCTGGTGGTCTTCCTGTGAACGCTATGGCAATAAGTGCGAGTGATTTGATGAACTTCCAAAGTGAGGTGGATTTAGACATTATTACTGCTAATGTGTTTGATGCGGACAATGCCACATTTCTGGCACGAAGATTACTCAAGTATATTGAAGTATCTGTTGGTGTTAAGACAGGAATTCCTAATCTAAATGTGTAAATATAAGTGCCTACAATGTTTCATCTCATCATAATTCTAGAAAACCAGTAATAAAGTTGTAATAACATCTGCAAGTAGATGACATCGCTGGGTATCTACATCACAACCATCACAGAACTCAACTGCTCATAGTCCAAGGACTGATTGCAGATAAAACACAGAACAATTATCTATTGCTAATATGATAAAGAGGAAACATTTTTTTGTTGTACACTAAAACTACTGAACCGATTGGAGGTTAGAATTAGATCTGAGTACAAACCAAAAGCTACATTTTGCCCAGGTATAGGAAGAAACGGCTAGTTATCTAAATGATAATGTAAATGACTGCAACTTTACTGCTGGTTTCACTCGCTCGCTGTGGGAACTTCTGCTAGGTATTCTGTGACTCAGGGATAATTTAGTTTCCCAAGAAGTTAAACCAGGAAATGATACTAATGGCCAGTTTCATCAAAAGTCTAAAGTAAAAGTAACGGTCAAATTCGTTTTTTCAAGGCTAAAGTGACAGCAAAACTAATAGAAAAATTGAATTTGACCGTTACTTTTACTTTAGACATTACTTTGACTTTTACTTTGGCTTTAACTTTTGATGAAGAAACTGGCCATTAGTATCAGTCTCAGAAGTGAACCAAATTCAGTTGTTTGATTTATGCTATACAAAATTAAAAATGAGAAGTAGATAAGTATTTTAAGCTGTTTTGTGTTCTAGTGGTATTGTATATAAATGTATTAATTGTAAAGCCAGTTTAAATATTTATGTTAGTGGATGAACGATAAGTAAATAAAACATGTTTTACACATTTCTGAATCATTTATTATACTTTGATTGTACTACAAAATAATAGGAAGTTCTCTACAGTTACAATTATATTATATATTACATAAATAATAAAACAATTACAGCAGTCCTCACTCGAGTGTAGCAACCTCACAATATTCATGTAGCAACACTATTGTTTAGTAGTTGTATAAAAACAAAAATAAACTATGGGGCTGTGTGTGATAATGGTTATAACATGACTTAAACCTAACTGAAATACTGCTCATTTATTAATAACATTACAATTATAAATAACATTTTAAGCATAAAAAATCTGTAAAATAATCCAAAATTATAAGAAAACAATCAGAATTTCCCACAAATCAATAATTATACCAAACTCGCAAATTGAAATGCACTACAATTTCTGTGTTACGCTATGGGTATGAATGTATTCTAAATTATATGCTCTAAGATTGTTGCATCTAATATTTAAGTCACATCAGTGACGATTTAAAGTAAACGTATACAAAAATTTAATATTAGGCAATATCACAACTAAACTGCCTGTTCAGTATCAGGCAAATAAATACAGTAAATAAACATCACTTAAATAATCCCGCAGTGATGTGCACAAGACACACTAAATAAACTATTTGCAAATAAACACAGTTATACTGCACTATGATTTTATGTCAGTACAAAGTTTTAGATAGATTTAACAATTGCTAAGGCCCAAACGAAAAGTGATTCACGTAAAGTTTCAAAGTAACAGTATGTATTGTATTCCAGTAATACATAAGTAATATTTTGGGAGCACATCTAAGAGTACAGTTTTTTGTAAACTATAAAACAAATGGAATATAATGGTCATTGTGTATTTGGAATTATGCTTTTAACTACTGATTACGAGTTGCAAGACGAAAATATATTCATTTGCAAATCCTTATTCGAGAATAAATTTTGGAGTTGTTATAAACCTCCACCTACAAGTCACTTGTCATTCATGTGAGTAGAATTTGTATCAACTTAAATTACACTATCATAAGGGAATTTCTTTAGAACAGATCTGTTTAAAATCAGATGTGCCACAAACAGCAAAATATGTGATAACTTCACCAAAATAACTTTTCTCTAATCTTAAAATTAAACATCAATGTTACTATTGATTTATGTGCTAAGTTGATAATAATTGTGTTCCATTTTAAAGTAATTATAGAATCAAAAATATTGATTATACTATACACAAACCAATGAATAACATTAAAGTTTAGATTGGTGTTGCAGTAACTATATGTAGAGTATATATCACTATATTGTTACATAGTGGGTGCTTGACACAGATTAGCAAACAAATGGAATGCACAGTACAAATGCCGACTTCGTTCTGTGTCGTCTCACACCTTCAAACACTGTTACAAAAATGTATATTAGCACTCCATTTGATCACTACTCCTATTTGTGTAAGATCATACAGTTCCATGTGCACTCTCGCGGCCACTACTATGTTAGACACACAGAAGTTTTTCTAACTACCAACATATAACTTATCACTAATTTCCTGTACTGAGAGATATAGTTAAAATTTATCAAGCTGACACCTGAAGCATCCTACGACAGGAGCACATACAAACACATTCTGTATATTATTTTCGTAAACACTTGGATAGTTACAAAATATACACAATATGAATATTAGCTACCACATACTGTATTGAAGTCTGGCGCCTCTTGGTAGGCTATAGGTTGAATAGTTGCAACCAGTGTTCCCAGGCTCCTTTAACTACTTGATTTAAAGATTTTGTCATGTTTATTGATTGTTTTATTAATGAATAAGCATCAGGAACATAGTTTCCAGTAGCTTCCCTAGGATGCTTCGTTTGTTCGATAGTCCCTATGTCATCCTCACACATAGTGTCAGAAAGTAGAATATTAACTCCCGCAAGCACAAGTGTCACATTTCAAGTCTGAGCACAACTATCATTACGAAGCTTAAAATATGACCAAACTTGTGCGCCGTATCATTTATTAAACTACGCCTTAGGCTTCCGCTGTTGTTGATGTTAACGAAACAAAGTGAAGTAACATTGATATGTGGACGCCACAATTATTCGTTAGGAAATTATATGGAGATTACACGGCTAAAATCTAAATGGTCTGAACTACAAATAAAATACTGAGATTCTTGATATGTAGCATTAAGAGCGCAAGCCTCAAGGCGAAAAGCTACATATATGGAGTTCTAACACTCCAAAATATCAGTGTATTTTGGCCAGATGATACCCTGAGTGCAGAGCGCGTAGACTCGCGAGTCGCGGCGACTACACCCACTCCATATAGCAGTGTAGCACCTATTATCGTTCACTGTACACATCGGTCCACATTGCACTTCTCTCACTACCTGTTGGAAATAACGACAAATGTTAAGCAATAAAAGTACTCAATACCTACTTTTAAATATTTTTTGTATGTTATAATTTTCTTTACTTAATCTAATCTATACTTTATATCTTGACTCGTAAAATAAAGGAAATTTATTTCGTGAAAATAATTTTCTGTTTACTTAAGACTTATCCTGGGTGAGTCTGAAGGTAGTTAAACTACACTTAGAGATTAAAAGAAATGTGAAAAATCTTCAATAATTTGATGGAATGTAGTTCTTACAATGAGTGACTAGTGTGAAGCTTTGTGTTATGCTGGAACGAAGGTTGGTTCCGCGTTGGTCTGCTATGTCAGCGTTTGCAGTGACAGTATATAGTTACCAGTCTAGTCGGAGTCTAGATTGACGACGTCCTGCGCCTGGGCAGGCGGATGGCGGGGCGCGAGCGGCGGGCGGCCGCGCGGGCGGCCGGCGCCGGGCCCGCCCAGCATGATCTCGCGCGCTCGCTGCTGCTGCAGCGCCATGGCGACGGGGTCGCGGCTGCCGAGCCCGCCCGCGTAGAACTTCGCGCCCATTTGCTGCGTCAGATATAGGGTATCAGGTGACTAGCGCTTGACGCACTTTTTGCTAATGGTTACAATGTTATATTAGTATTTCATATTATGTCGTTAGTAATTTTTGCTGGATTGTAAACACACATTAGCAAAATGAGCAATATTTTCTTTTTTATCAATAAAGAAATAAAAATAAAATACTTAATTGATATAAAAGGCAATAGAATCATCATCTGCCCAATCTGTTCCCAACTAAATAGGGATCGGCTTCCAGTCTAACTCGATGCAACTGACCATGTTTACCAAAGCAAGTGCCTATCAGACCTCCTCAACCCAATAACTTCGACACGTAATGCGCTTTAAAAACATTGGACACTCACGTTCTGTTGCATGAGTTGTTGAAGACGCATCTGTTGTTGTTGCTGCTGCTGGCGCTGCCACGGCGGCTCGTACTGCAGCCCGCTCGTGCCGCCCATACCACCTGCCGCTGTTACCATATCGATGTTATATAGAGCTATATTCTTTGTTAGAAATATATATATGTATTTGCATATGTATATTAATCACTTTGTAACCAAAATTATATGCTTTCAGGCTGAAGTTCGATAACAACATAAAATTTAGTATTCTAAAACAACTGTTTACTATGAATTTTGACTGGCCATTTTCAAAGTTAACAGCTGTTTTACGAAATATGGACTTTTATGTTGAAAATGGGCCTGAGGCGTCGTCCTAATTGGGAGCGATCGCACGATGGCGCGTTGCGTTTTTCATTTCACGATCTCACTATCTCACTTGCGAGGTTCAAATAGGACACTCTGATGAAATCTGTATGTTTGAACTCATCAAACGACGAGAACGCATCGTGTCATAGTACAATCGCTGTCAATTAGGACGACGTCTTAGATGAAAAACGCATCGCGCCATCGCACGATCGCTCCCAATTAGGACGACGCCTGATAGTATTTTTTTTTTGTCAGAAGTTATTCTTATTATTTACCCTCTTTAGTAATGTATGCATTTAGTAAAATAATGCCTTTCCAACTAAATAAATCATATAGGACTAATTGGAGATTCTCAAATATAATTCGTCTTTGGGAATAACTTACCTGGATTCATAACACCGGGGTTCATCATACCAGAATTCATCATTCCCGGTTGAGTGTACTTGTATATTTCACTCATTTTCTGCATCAGCTAGAACACAAAAACATACCATATTATCAAAAGTCCTAATTAAGTATTAAAATAATATGCGTCACTACAAAATAATGAAAATGACATGCTTTGAACATAAAATAGACATCTAACGGCGTTGGGTAGGCGTATAAACATAAGGGATAGAAATATGTATATCGACAAACTTACGCCAAAGTCATATCCACCGAACATCTAAACAGATAAATGTATAAACGTGAATAAGTGCATATTTACTTTGTTAGATAGTTCAAATTAACATACTATATGATGATCAAAACGCCAATCGAATATTTGAATCAATAGTTCGGTTTATGTAGTTGTGAAATCAAATTATGAATGGTGATGCAAAATCGTGATAAGAGATATAATGAAAGGTAAATGGTGTCAGAGGTGTCCAATTTCCAAAATGAGATGGTAGGGTATTTACAGATACCAGTGTCAGATAACGTTGCACAAGCCCACTTATACTTAATTCGAATTCATCCACTAAGATATTATGCGAACAGGATTGCTTGTTGCTTGTCATAAAAAAGATTGCAATGGGTGTGTGAACACCAGGAGTGTCATTATCATCTCAGCCATAGGATGTCCACTGCTGAACACAGGCCTCCCCCTTAGATCTCCACAGATACCTGTTGGAGGCGACCTGCATCCAGCGTCTTCCGGCGACCTTTATAAGGTACTGTCCACCACTACTGTCCACCAGGAGTATCTCTCTCTAGAATTTCTGAACCAGATCCAAAAAAATACATTGTGGCCTATGAAAAGGATACATGGACAGAAACTTGGACAAAAAATAATTGTTATTTTTTTTACTACAATTCCATATTATTCCCGACAACACCATGTACTCTGGCCTGTACCTTATAGGGCTTATAGGGTACACAGGCAATAGGTACTGAAAGAAATAGTTAAAAAAGTCATATTTATGCATATCCTCACCCCTGGATTAGAGTTGTATATGAGCGGCAGCATGTCTCGGATCTGGTTGTCGTTGATGTTGGGCATGTCCTTGCGCAGCATGGCCGCCAGTGCTGCGTACGCCAACTGCTGCTGCTGTTGCGCTAGCAGCCCGGGGACTGGAAATGTAAGTAGGTTTAGTAAATGTGGCATATATTTCTTTAGGAAAAAGAAAATCTACTCTCTCTCTCTCTCATTTTGTTATTAAAATTGTTTGCATTATCACAATAATTACGAACAAGCCATATTAAGCTGTTTAATTAAAAAGAAAATATAGTAAAAATACACAACATTACAACGGAATGAAGAATAATGCAGCATTCTGTGCTATTTAACTTTATGTAAATCTCAAAAGTGATCAAACTGCATATCGAAAACAACACCTTAGGCGATTATCACACTGCCCCGCATGATGCAGCGTAGTGCGTGGATGCGTTTTTTTCCGTTGCTTGTAAATATCTCCGTTTGTATGGAAAACACGCTCAGCCAACACACTGAAAATGATCACGCACATACATGCGGAGAAACACGCACCCCCGCGCGTAGGTGCGGGGCGAGACGCATGGTATGGCACACCGAATCCCGCAGTGACGCGCGTGATTTTGAATAGGCGTGACGTGTATATTTGAAAATGGAACTCGATGAGAGCCGCTGTGCGTGAATCTACAAAACGCACCTACGCGCGTGAGTGCGCGAAAAACCCGCACGATGATGCAGATCTGCACTCCCGCAGGAACGCGCGTAGGTGCGTCGACACGCAAGATGCAGCGTGATGCGGAGCAGTGTGAAGATCACCTAACTTCAGTACAAAATTATTATGACTTTGAAGTCCACACATTCCTTTGTAGCTTGTTAGATTGTTTTTTGTTTATATGTTTGTCTACAGCACCCATTTGAAAAAACTTTTCACCGTTGGGAAGCTAAACTGCCCGAGTAACATATTCTATATTTTGTTGGTATGAAAATCAGCCAGTATAGTAATAGTTGGACAAACCCTCACCCATGCCGTTGTGCATGGGCCAGGCGGCGGGGAAGGGCGCGGGCGGCGGGCGGTTCTTCTCGTTCTCGAAGTCCTCCCACGCCGCCTTGCGCTCCTCCTCGCTCAGCGTCTCCTCCTCCTTGTTCTCCAGTAGGGAGTCGTGCTCGTGGTATTTGTAGATCTGTGAAATATAATTTTTTGAGTTATGTGGCTAATTTGTGTAAAATCATCATCCTCCGAGCCTTTTCCCAATCATGTTGGGTTCGGCTTCCAGTCTAACCGGATTCAGCTGAGTACCAGTGCTTTACAAGAAGCGACTGCCTATCTGACCTCCTCAACCCAGTTACCTGGGCAACCCGATACCCCTTGGTTAGACTGGTGTCAGACTTACTGGCTTCTGACTACCCGTAATGACTGCCAAGGATGTTCAATGACAGCCGGGACCTACAGTTTAACGTGCCATCTGAAACAGTCATTGGTGTCTAAGATAAACTTAGAAAGTACATACAAACTTATACCCCGCGCGGCGAAAGATGATCCCTGTGACAGTTCGTTAGCGCTTAACATTGTAGTGACCGCCTGTCACAACAAATCCTTAAAAGGCCCATTAAAAATTCGAAAAAATCATAATTGTGTACATTTGTAAATTATAAAAATGAATATTAAGAAATTATTACGTAATGTTCGGAAATAATGGAAAAAAAACTCAATGGAAATGTACATGGTACGTGCTGCAAAAGTTACGTCGTCAAGCTGTTATCGAAAAAAAGGGACACATCGATAAACAAAATATCGATAATTTGTTGGAAGAAATTTACAAATGCTTTGAGTAAAAACAAACACAGTGTATTTTTTATTATTTAATCAATCTGAATCGGATACAGGGTCAAGCGGATCCTCAAAATCTGAGTCCGAACTGCAGCTATCCGTGACGTTTATTAATACAGGTTGGTCAATAATATTGTCGAATTGAACATCTCGATCCCAGTCTTGTAGGCACATTTTCTTTGTTCTCTCGACCACTTTTCGCCAATCGTCAGCTGTCACTTGAGCGCAAGCTTTTTCTAATAAAATCATCATTTTATTTGCCGTGAATGGCGGAGTTGTGTTACGCCTAGCTGCATAACTTGAAAATATTTGTACATTTAGTTATAAAAAAAGGCCCAGCATTGGGACAATAAATGCTAAGAAAAAAACAAATAGATACCTTTGACCTGCGCCCATATCAACTCGATTGCGTTATATTGGCAGTGGTAGGGCGGTAACCGAGTTACTGTATGACCATTTATTTTGGCTAATTCATCCAAAAAATATGATGGGTGCGTCTGCAGTTTTTGTATGTTCAACAGTCTGACCAACTCTTTTTTTAACATTTGAGTGTTAGTATCCACACCATTGCGTTGTAACCACTCTAAAATTTCAGCTTTTTTGTTATTGCTGCTGGGGGGTTTATTAATTTGAACAGAGTGATATGGCGCATTGTCCATTAAAATATAATGTGGCTCACTCAAATTTTCTAACAGTTTTATAAACCATTTCTTGAAGTTTTCAAAATTCATTTCTTCGTGGTAATCCGTGGTTTTTACCGACTTAAAAGCGCACAGGCAATTCGGCACAAAACCTGTAGCTGTGCCAGCGTGGCAAATGATTAAGCGCTGGCCCTTTCCTTCAGGAGGTTTTGTGCTGGATTTGGCTGTGTCATCCGTCCATGCCTTACCTACGGTGTGATTGGCGTTCAGCCATGTCTCATCTAGGTATACTACCTTATCCCAGTTCTCAATTTGTTTTATTTTGCGAAGACAATCGCATCGTTGTAAAGCAATGTCAGTACGCTCCATTAATATTTTTCGCTTGTCACATTTTTTATAGCGGAATCCACATTTTTTTAAAACAGTTCTAAGGGAAGTAGCGCCGCCTTTGAAGAGTTCTGCAGCTTTTAATGAAGATAATAACTTCTGGCAGGTCGGTAGTTCACCTCGTAGGTAGTAAGCATAAATATGATTGCGTATAGCATCTAAATCAAAATTATCCGGTTCTGTTATATAACTTAACCTTTTCTTTTTCTTCTTTGGTGATAATAGTTTATTGTCCTCCATGGACGACTCACCAAATTTTTCCTTTGTTATTCGAGAAACAGTAGCCTTTCCGATTCCTAGAGCATCGGCGACACGATCGCGAACATTTTCAAGCGGTAACAAGGGTCCGCCATTTTGTTGTTCACGAGCAAAATAGTCTCGCAAACGAACTACAAACTCGCGAACTTCACTGTTGAGAACAGTTTTCCGCTGTCTTTTCGGCATTTTGCAAAACCGAAAATCAACAAATAGCAGCGAAAACAGAAACAAAACTCAGCTAACAAAGAAACACGTGGCGCATACAAGGCGTTAGAGCACTCGCAAGTAGTCGCAAGCAGACTGACAAGACATGATATGACTGAATTAAAAAAATACGGGTCTAAAAAGTATTAAAAGTAGGTCTATGTCCACCTATTAAATATTTTTCCATGAACCTGAAAATTATGAATTCTTTAAAATTAAATTCAAAAAGAATTCTAAAAATTCTTCTCTTTAAATTGTGCAATTTTAATAAAAAATAATGTACAGTAAAATAAAATATAATAAAACCGTTGAATGACATGACCTTTGCCTAACAGAATTTTATCGAAGTTTCGCTTCACTATTACTACTGTCAGTTGAAACGTCATACGGATCATGATTCGCCGCGCGGGGTATAGAAAAGTTGCATTGGTACTTGCCTGACCTGGAATCGAACCCGCGCCCTCATACTCGAGAGGTTGGTTCTTTGCCCACTAGGCCACCACGACTTTTTTTTCAATTTCAATTTGTGTAAAATGATGGGGAAATAATGTAGTTGAATTTGGATTTCATTAAGTTTGGAATTTTGTAGATTTACTTTTGTGCTATTTGATAATGATTAGTTATTAATTACTTTATTAAATTCGAAATGAAAAGTCACATTTTTCTAATTTTCATTTACTTCCCGATCGTCGGGAAGCATTAGCCATTTGCACTTTTATTATTCAGGGTCTTTATTTAGTTGCCTGCATAATTTCTAAAACTTTTCTTTCTACCCGACTGAGCAAATCAAACGAAGGATATGTGTTAATTAGCCTCCCGTTCTCTATGGGACACGGGAAACAGTAAAAATAACATATGCTTAGAATTACGAATAACATACCTGTGCCTCATGCTCCTTCAGCATCTCGGCAAACAATCTATCTTTAGGCAGCGTGGGCAGCGGCCGCGGCTCGTCAGGTTTAGCATCAAACTTGTACAGCTCGGCGAGATCGTTTTCTGCGTAGTGCCGGTCTATTTGTTGCTCGTCTATAACGCGTTTAGATATCGCCTGCTTTGTTACTTGACGCTCGTAGATCTTCTCTTCCATTGTGCCCTGGGTAAAGTAAATTGAGTTGTAAAAGTGATGTCATTCGCAAAAAAGGAGGATCTTATAATTTTCGAATTCTTTATTTTTTTGTATTTTCACTGATTCCTGGACCGTTTTGCATTTGCATCATTTTTTTATGATTGGTAAAGTGTACTTCCCAGGTGGTCCCATAGTCATTAGGTCAGGATCTGATGATGGAAACCCTGAGAATTCTAGGGCTAGGAGATACAGTTTTTCTTAAAGCAACTGCTAACTGTGGAAATTCATAGTAAACTTTTGTTCGAAGAAAAAAACTTTTATGTTGTCAGAACATAGTACATAAACGTAGTAAATCTATGTACTTACCATAGCCAAAAACCGGTAGACATAGCAAGGTTTCTTCTGTCCAAAGCGGTAGACCCTGAATATGCTCTGCACATCATGCGAGGGGTTCCACGACACGTCGAATATAACGACGCGGTTGGCGGCCACCAAGTTAATGCCCAGACCACCGGCACGGGTTGATATTAGGAATAATCTGAAGAGGGAGAATTTGACATTTATAGGTAAAATTAAATTAGTTAAGTATAAACTTTGATCTCTTTTTACTGTTGAATAAGTAAAAAAAAAAAGAACCTAAGTAGGTAAATAAGTATTTGAATCTTGCTTCACTATGTAAAGTGAATTGAAATAAAAAGTTTAGTCTGGCTGATATATGAAACTGAATGTCTTTTAAACCAACTTAATAAAAATAAAAAGGGGATTGCTGACTTCTAGGTATATTTTTATTACAAACGCTACTTTCTCAATGCTTTAAGTCTTATTTAACCAAAAATAATACACAAATACTATAAAGATTTACCTAGCTCTCGGGTTATCCTCTTTGTTGAAGTTCTTACACCAAATAGATCTGTTCTCACACGAAGTAGAGCCGTCCAGTCTGAAGTAATCCACGCCCGGTGACCAAGAACCTAAAAATACATATTAAAAAAGTACAGTCTACAGCATCCTTGACAGTCAGATAAATCAGACAAGGCAAGTAAGAAGATGGATCACAATCCATACAAAATTGTCCCACGTCCTATAACAATGTGACGTATCTCAAAAACAAGATAAAAATGTTTAAAAAAATATGGCATACTCTTTAATTTTTTTTTTTACACCTTCATACGAAAAAAATGCTTTAAAAATTGTTCGGGCGCTGTTAAGAAAACATCGTTCATAGGACTATTTATGGACTATTTTATTAAATTATTTTTTGTTCGATAGGGTATACCTCACAGGTGGTCCCATAATCATCAGGTCAGGATCTGATGATGGAAACCCTAAGAAATCCATGGCAACTTTTGAAAGTTGTAGGCATGCGCAGGATAAAAGCTTGACTATAAGGTGTATGTCTTATAACAATATGCAACAGTGAAGGTTTGGAGCTGACCTGATGATGGAGACGAAAGAAGGTCGAGGGAACTCGACAACTGAATATGTAAACTACCTCGTGTTTGGGCTTATATTATTTGTATTGAATAGACCTTTGCAACAGTGAAGGTTTGGAGCTGACCCGAAGATGGAGACCACAGAAGGTCGAGGGAACTCGACAACAAAATATGTAAACTACCTCAGCAGTCGGTGTCTAATGAATGCACCTAAGTTTATTTCCCCACCGACTTCATTGTTTTTTTTTTGCTTTTCAGTGACAAGCACAGTTGTCACTATCCGCATAAGTGAAAGTTCTCATCAATACGAATAATATAAGCCCAAACACGAGGTAGTTCACATATTCAGTTGTCGAGTTCCCTCGTCCTTCTCTGGTCTCCATCATCAAGTCAGCTTCAAATCTTCACTGTTGCAAGGGTCAATTCAATACAAATAATATAAGCCCAAACACGAGGTTGTCGAGTTCCCTCGACCTTCTTTCGTCTCCATCATCAGTTCAGCTCCAAACCTTCACTGTTGCATATTGTTATAAGACATACACCTTATAGTCAAGTTTTTATCCTGCGCATACCTACAACTTTCAAAAGTTGCCATGGATTTCTCAGGGTTTCCATCATCAGATCCTGATCTGATGATTATGGGACCACCTGTGAGGTATACCCTATCGAACAACAAAATAATTTAATAAAATAGTCCATAAATAGTCCTATGAACGATGTTTTCTTAACAGCGCCTGAACAATGTTTAAAACATTTTTTTCGTATGAAGGTGTAAAAAAAATAAATCAGAGAGTATGCCATATTTTTTTAAACATTTTTATTCTTTTTTTTTGTGATACGTCACATTGTTATAGGACGTGGGGCAATTTTGATCCATCTTCTTTATGTTATAAATAGCAGTCGCCCGCGACTTCGTCCGCGTTCAATTTTTTTTTATCGTAAGCGGGCTAACTACAAATTTTAAGACCCTCATATCTAAACAGGACTTCCATGCGAACTATCAATTATGAACTTCCCTATGTATTGCCTTATGTACGCTCTATGTACTCAACTATGTATTTCCTTATGTACGCTCTATGTACTCCCCTATGTATTGCCTTATGTACACTCTATGTACTCAACTATGTATTTCCTTATGTACGCTCTATGTACTCCCCTATGTATTTCCTTATGTACACTCTATGAACTCCCCTATGTATTTCCTTATGTACACTCTATGAACTCCCCTATGTATTTCCTTATGTACACTCTATGAACTTCCCTATGTACACTCTATGTACTCCCCTATGTACACTCCATGTACTCTCCCATATATTTCCTTATGTACACTCTATGTACTCAACTATGTATTTCCTTATGTACGCTCTATGTACTCACCTATGTATTTCCTTATGTACGCTCTATGTACTCCCCTATGGATTTCCTTATGTACACTCTAAGTACTCCTCTATGTATTTCCTTATGTACACTCTATGTACTCCTCTATATATTTCCTTATGTACACTCTATGTACTCCTCTATGTATTTTCTTATGTACACTATGTACTCCCTTATGTATTTCCTTATATACACTCTATGTACTCCCCTATGTATTTCCTTATGTACGCTCTATGTACTCCCCTATGTATTTCCTTATGTACTCTCTATGTACTCCTCTATGTATTTCCTTATGTACACTCTATGTACTCCTCTATGTATTTCCTTATGTACACTCTAAGAACTCCCCTATGTATTTCCTTATGTACACTTTATGTGCTCCCCTATGTACACTGTATGTACTCCTCTACGTATTTTCTTATGTACGCTCTATGTACTCCCCTATGTATTTCCTTATGTACACTCCATGTACTCTCCCATATATTTCCTTATGTACACTCTATGTACTCAACTATGTATTTCCTTATGTACGCTCTATGTACTCACCTATGTATTTCCTTATGTACGCTCTATGTACTCCCCTATGGATTTCCTTATGTACACTCTATTTACTCCTCTATGTATTTCCTTATGTACACTCTATGTACTCCTCTATATATTTCCTTATGTACACTCTATGTACTCCTCTATGTATTTTCTTATGTACACTCTATGTACTCCCTTATGTATTTCCTTATATACACTCTATGTACTCCCCTATGTATTTCCTTATGTACGCTCTATGTACTCCCCTATGTATTTCCTTATGTACACTCTATGTACTCCTCTATGTATTTCCTTATGTACACTCTATGTACTCCTCTATGTATTTCCTTATGTACACTCTATGAACTCCCCTATGTATTTCCTTATGTACACTTTATGTGCTCCCCTATGTACACTGTATGTACTCCTCTACGTATTTTCTTATGTACGCTCTATGTACTCCCCTATGTATTTCCTTATGTACACTCCATGTACTCTCCCATATATTTCCTTATGTACACTCTATGTACTCTCCCATATATTTCCTTATGTACACTCTATGTACTCAACTATGTATTTCCTTATGTACGCTCTATGTACTCACCTATGTATTTCCTTATGTACGCTCTATGTACTCCCCTATGGATTTCCTTATGTACACTCTATGTACTCCTCTATGTATTTCCTTATGTACACTCTATGTACTCCTCTATATATTTCCTTATGTACACTCTATGTACTCCTCTATGTATTTTCTTATGTACACTCTATGTACTCCCTTATGTATTTCCTTATATACACTCTATGTACTCCCCTATGTATTTCCTTATGTACGCTCTATGTACTCCCCTATGTATTTCCTTATGTACACTCTATGTACTCCCCTATGTATTTCCTTATGTACGCTCTATGTACTCCCCTATGTATTTCCTTATGTACACTCTATGTACTCCTCTATGTATTTCCTTATGTACACTCTATGTACTCCTCTATGTATTTCCTTATGTACACTCTATGAACTCCTCTATGTATTTCCTTATGTACACTCTATGAACTCCCCTATGTATTTCCTTATGTACACTTTATGTGCTCCCCTATGTACACTGTATGTACTCCTCTACGTATTTTCTTATGTACGCTCTATGTACTCCCCTATGTATTTCCTTATGTACACTCCATGTACTCTCCCATATATTTCCTTATGTACACTCTATGTACTCCCCTATGTATTTCCTTATGTACGCTCTATGTACTCCCCTATGTATTTTCTTAAGTACACTCTATGTACTCCTCTATGTATTTTCTTATGTACGCTCTATGTACTCCCCCCTTATGTACACTATGTACTCCTCTATGTATTTCCTTATGTACACTCTATGTACTCCTCTATGTATTTCCTTATGTACACTCTATGAACTCCCCCCTATGTATATACTTATGTACACTCTATGTACTCCTCTATGTATTTCCTTATGTACACTCTATGTACTCCCCTATGTATTTCCTTATGTACGCTCTATGTACTCCCCTATGTATTTCCTTATGTACACTCTATGTACTCCTCTATGTATTTTCTTACGTGCACTATGTACTCCCCTATGTATTTCCTTATGTACACTCTATGTACTCCCCTATGTATTTCCTTATGTACACTCTATGTACTCCTCTATGAATTTTCTTATGTACACTATGTACTCCCCTATGTATTTCCTTATGTACGCTCTATGTACTCCCCTATGTACACTGTATACACTCCTCTACGTATTTCCTTATGTACACTCTATGTACTCCCCTATGTATTTCCTTATGTACACTCTATGAACTCCCCTATGTATTTCCTTATGTACACTCTATGAACTTCCCTATGTACACTCCATATACTCTCCCATATATTTCCTTATGTACACTCTATGTACTCCCCTATGTACACTCCATGTACTCTCCCATATATTTCCTTATGTACACTCTATGTACTCCTCTATGTATTTCCTTATGTACACTCTATGTACTCCCCTATGTACACTCCAAAGTGCTCTCCCATATATTTCCTTATGTACACTCTATGTACTCCCATATGTATTTCCTTAAGTACGCTCTATGTACTCCTCTATGTATTTTCTTATGTACACTATGTACTCCCCTATAATTTCCTTATGTACGCTCTATGTACTCCCCTATGTATTTCCTTATGTACACTCTATGTATTCCCCTATGTACACTCTGTACTCCTCTATGTATTTCCTTATGTACGCTCCATGAACTCCCCTATGTATTTCCTTATGTACACTCTATGTACTCCTCTATGTATTTCCTTATGTACGCTCTATGAACTCCCCTATGTATTTCCTTATGTACACTCTATGTACTCCTCTATGTATTTAATTATGTACACTCTATGTACTCCCCTATGTATTTCCTTATGTGCACTCTATGTACTCCTCTATGTATTTCCTTATGTACACTCTATGTACTCCTCTGTGTATTTCCTTATGTACACTCTATGTATTTCCTTATGTACGCTCTATGTACTCCCCTATGTATTTCCTTATGTACACTCTATGTACTCCTCTATGTATTTTCTTATGTACACTATGTACTCCCCTATGTATTTCCTTATGTACGCTCTATGAACTCCCCTATGTATATACTTATGTACACTCTATGTACTCCTCTATGTATTTCCTTATGTACACTCTATGTACTCCCCTATGTATTTCCTTATGTACGCTCTATGTACTCCCCTATGTATTTCCTTATGTACACTCTATGTACTCCTCTATGTATTTTCTTACGTGCACTATGTACTCCCCTATGTATTTCCTTATGTACACTCTATGTACTCCCCTATGTATTTCCTTATGTACGCTCTATGTACTCCCCTATGTATTTCCTTATATACACTCTATGTACTCCTCTATGAATTTTCTTATGTACACTATGTACTCCCCTATGTATTTCCTTATGTACGCTCTATGTACTCCCCTATGTATTTCCTTATGTACACTTTATGTACTCCCCTATGTACACTGTATACACTCCTCTACGTATTTCCTTATGTACACTCTATGTTCTCCCCTATGTCTTTCCTTATGTACGCTCTATGTACTCCCCTGTATTTCCTTAAGAACACTCTATGGTATTTCCTTATGTACACTCTATGTATTCCCCTATGTACACTCTATGTACTCCTCTATGTATTTCCTTATGTACGCTCTATGAACTCCCCTATGTATATCCTTATGTACACTCGATGAACTCCCCTAAGTATTTCCTTGTGTACACTCCCCCCCTATGTACACTCTATGTACTCCTCTATGTATTTCCTTATGTACGCTCTATGAACTCCCCTATGTATTTCCTTATGTACACTCTATGAACTACCCTATGTATTTCCTTATGTACGGATATGCGTATTGTTATTAAGTACCTACAAATAGGTAGTAAATTTTTTCTTTATTCTGATCCAATTTATTCAAACGACGAGTGTGAGTATATGTAACTCCTTACCGACATGTCCTCCTAGTTTCTCGTCGATGCGTCCCTCCTGCGTGGCCTCGTCCACTTTGCCGAGGAAATGTTCTATCAGGTCTAGTGAATACAGCGACTGCGAGAACACCAGCCTGCAAAAGGAAATTAATTTTAATCCGGATTTTATTGAATTATACTTCGGCCGTTCAGAGAATGCGTTCCTGACACCTATCAGTTAGTCACGACTAGTGATGGGCACAACATAACACTGAGTTCGTTACCGTTCCTTCAAAATGAACCGCCGCATTATTTTAAGATTATTTTCGTTTTAAATTGGCGGAATCATTTGTTTTATATTTTAGTTATTTAAGTGGAAACCAAAAAAAGGTAATATTCATATAATAAAATTGTTTTATTTATTCTTTGTTACAAGTACATTGAATTGAATGTGCGAACAGAATATTAATCAGACTCCGATTTGCTTGAGGAGGTGGTGTCTTCATCATCATCTTCGCCTACATGTATAATTATATTATTATCAATAACAGAATCAATCCTGATATCTCGGTCTAACAAAAGCCGGGTAATCAAATCAAAACAGATCGAAAACACTTGAAAAACGTGGTCTATGCGCACGAAACGACAACGGACGACTGTTTTAGCGTCACAAAATGGCGGCCCATAACGCCATTTGGGGTTACCATTTTTAATCTAAGTATAAAAATGCGGTTTGGTCATAGTTTTATTTTTATATTTCATAAACGTTATAATTAAGTCTTATAGTCCATTATTTTCCAATTCTTAAAAAGAAAATCAAAACGTATTATTTTATATTATAACTGTATAAGAACAGATTACGATACTTGCCTGTTATTTTTAGCACAGCACTACAAAATATAAACCGCTGACATAACCTTGTAATAGCGCAGTATAGATTTAGAAAAATATTGTTTACCAAGTTATTTGACACTCAGTTTGGCACAAAATTATAACATTCATTGATTATTGATATAATAATGTTGTTTTAATGCTCCTCAATTGTTAAAACGGTAAACAACCAGCAAAAATATTTTTATCGTAACTGCAACGCCATTGCAAAGTTACATCGTCAGTTCAATCGCGACGTGTCAGGAACGCATTCTCTGAATGGCCGAACTATAGTCTTCATAACTATTGAATGAGAAACTAATAAATGTTATGATTAACTTTTCATAAATTATAGTTCGGCCATTCAGAGAATGCGTTCCTGACACGTCGCGATTGAACTGACGACGTAACTACATTCATTGATTATTGATATAATAATGTTGTTTTAATGCTCCTCAATTGTTAAAACGGTAAACAACCAGCAAAAATATTTTTATCGTAACTGCAACGCCATTGCAAAGTTACGTCGTCAGTTCAATCGCGACGTGTCAGGAACGCATTCTCTGAATGGCCGAACTATAAATAGAGTATTTATTTCATTGAATGTGTACGATGGACTTCTTGGTTGATACTTGATATGTATTGTCACTTTCGATTCACGCATCGCATGTGACTTATAAGTCGTCCAAAATCAGATTATGTAAGTATTTAGTGTTATGCTACTATTCCATCTAAAATTGACCAACAATGACAACTTAAACATTGTAATGCAAATATTTTCTTGCAACTCCCAATAAAAACATATCTATGGTAAAACAACTTCATAACAAAATGTATACTCACAGCTTATCCCCAATAGCTTCACACTGCCTCAATATATCGAACAACAACACAAGTTTATGTGAGTTCCGCATGTCATCTAATTCTTCATCGTCCACCAGCTTGATCCACCACTCCGTCGGGTTCTCGTTGCGGACCTCCACTACTTCAGATATGTCTTGGTCTTCTTCATCCACTTCAACTGGAGAATAAAGGAAAATTGTAATTGTTTATAGAATTACAGGGGTAAAATTATCATGGTAGTATTATTGGGCAAGGTTAGGTTCTCTATATGCATAAAAAACATTTATGCCAAAAGAAAAATATAAAGGCATCTAATAATTGCGAGCTTTCTTATAGTATTTATATGAAAAAAAGAAATGTTTAAAGGATTTTATAAATGCAAAAGGAGTCCTCCTAAAGCTCTCCAGACTATCAAATTGCGCAATATTACGAGTTGTGAAAAATTAACCGTGTAGCGTTAATCTACACTAACATAGGTAATAAAGAGGAAACATTTTTTTGCTTCTTTGTTCGTACCCTCTGACCCGTACGGCTCCGAAACTACTGAACTGATTTCGAAAAATCTTAATAAATTCAATTTAATAAATTCTCGGGTATATTTTATCCAGGTACAAGCAGTAGTTCCCACGGGTGGGAGCGAAACCGCGAGAAAACAGCTCGCAAAGCATAAAAATTAAATTATATTATTAACTAAAACTAGCTCAAAACAATAATAAGAAGCGCTTGGTGACATTACCGCTACCTGGATTGGCCCGCGTCCCGCGCCGCGTGCCCACTTTCGACTCCTTCGCTTTGCTCTTCTTGGCTGATTTCTTCTTCTTACTCTTCTTGCGGCTATCGTCGCTCATGTCTGATAGGTCATCAGAAGATTCTTCTGTTGAAGTCTCCTGGGAAAACGAGTTTTTAATATAGCCACAATTTGGTAGATGAAATTGTCTTATATGATGTAAATTGTTAACTAAAAAGTGAGGTTTCATTTCTGAGATGTTGATTACTGCTTTGGCACTTAGAACAATAAATTCATAACTTCATTCATCACACTCACACATTCACATTCATCTTTTATTTATCATCAAATATTGTGAACCAAATAGACGACGAGACCGATTTATGACTGAAGACTTCTGTATTAAACTTACTTCTGGAGTAGAATCATCATCTATAAAATCAACTAAAGATCCTTCAGACTCTTCTTCTTCTCTCTCCCTCTAAAACGAGAAAAAACATAATATAAATAAAAAATCATAAGTAACATACTCAGTACATGATAATTAACAAGTTGATAAAGTTTATATTAAATAAGCATAAAATTTTCGAGGAATATATCTATTTTTACCTTCTTTTGTTGCATAATCTCATATCGCTCAGAGTTGTACTTGAGCACGAGCGGGTGCGTCCATATCCTCTGTAGAGACTGGAAGTCGGGGAACAGGAAGCCCGACGACTTGCCCGGTAACGGTCTGCGTAAAACAAATAAGTTTTCATATGAAAAATATATGTATTAACAACTATCAAAGTATAAAAATAATATAATTAGATAAAGAATCATACATTTCATAAAAGTACATTAAAACATTTTAAATTAAATCTATTCACTTTAAGAAAAGAAGGAAAGCAAATCAGCATTTATGTTAGAACGCCTACATTTTCGAAACAAAGCGACTTTTCTCATCAGACAAGGTGATGCTTGCTGAAAATAGACAAGCACACAATTCGTTAGCTATATTGAGACAAATACGTACCTTCTAGAATAGTTATCCAAATAATGTTGATAAAGTTTAATTTGCACTTCCGACAGAGTTATAAACAACACATATTCGTGCTTCGGAGGTAAGAAAGGCGCCAGCACCCCGTAATCCCTCCTCTGAAAACGAACAGAATATATTGAAATTAGAAAAATATACATATTTATTTGCATAAGCTAACCAAGGAGCTTTTTCCTGTATAAAATTCTGAGCTTTTTTTGCGATGGACCCTAACAGAGTTTTCGTTAGAAATTAAACCAAAATCAGGACTTCGAAACACAGTGAAATTCTCTTACTAAAAAGGAATAAACCAGAAAGAATTATGTGGATGTGGATGTCACAGTTAATGTAGTTGACGGCTTAACCTGGTGTATACTGGAACAGGGATACACCCTGGACGAAAATTTCAATGCAATAGTAATATACTATGGCACATAACACAAAAGATTTTAAAAAAGCTTCATACCTGTACAGCTCCATCTAACATTTTATGCAGTACATGCGACCGTCTCTTCATGATCTTGATGTCATGTTCCGTGGAGTCGGTGTACTGGCCGTTGGTGATCGGGTTCACGAAGCGATTCAGATACTCGTTGTATTTACCCAGCAGGTTCGGCTTCACGAATGTTACCATGCAGTAGTCTGGTGACAATAACTTACATTTTAATCAATGTTTGTTTTTTTTTTTTTTTTTCTTATATGTCCGTAAATCTTCACGTTTAATTACCCTTGCATGTAAAGCTATTAATTATATCAGCATGCTAACTCAGTACATTGCCGCAATCTCAAGCTCGATTCAACGTAAAAGTCCTTAGCGCGATTCAACGTTCAAGATCTTATTTACTTACACAGGAAATGCGCATAAATATTCGCTTAGAAAAACCATGTCGTGCAAATACGCTCTTTAGAAACCGTATCAACTAGAAGATTTGGATAAAAACACCGAATTCAATAAATATAAAAAATTATAATAAAGATAAAGTTATACACACTATATTTTCAGACTCAAATAATATTTGCATCTAAAACTCACATTCTTTCAAGTTATTTTGTAGCGGTGTGCCGGTGAGTACGATGCGGCGTCGCGTCTTCACTCTGTTCATGGACTGCGATAGACTGGTCTTCTCGTTCTTCAGGAGATGCCCTTCATCGCAAACCACCAAATCTGGTCCTGTGGATAAATTATTCATTTTAAGTTATTAGCCCTATACTCAAAAGGGTTTTTCTAAGGGTTTCGAAACTGGAGGCTTCAGATTCATTACATGAAGAAGTATTTAACAGCTATGTTTATGTGAATAGCCTTTTCATCAAATCATCTTTATGATGAAACATACACTCTAAAAACATCATTCCTCATTCTGACGCAGTGAGTTAAAAACATCGGAACGACTTTTAAATAAAGAGAAAAAAAAAACTTAACTAACTTAAAAAATATAAAAAGTACTTTTGTTTTATATGTTATAGTTACAAAGTATTTATTGTGTTATAGTTATAAAACTTGACTAAGCTATGCCGCTTCAAAGTTTTGGGGGGTTCAATCGGGTTTTCCACAAAATATAGCTTTGTATAACAGACCTGGATCGACGAGACTCTCCTGGAAGCTCTTGAGCATCTTCTTCTTGAACTTGCGGTTGTTGTCGGCGGAGAGGTTGCGGAACATCTCGTAGCCGAGCACGCACACGCCGCCGCCCGACAGCCACTGCTGCAGCTGGAACGCTCGCTCAGAGTTCTGCTTGTATCTGTCACAATGTTTATTTATTTATTAATAATAAATAAAATATTATGTCAATAGAATAGTATTTAGTTATAAGCTTATAAGTTTTGTTAAGAAAAATTGTTGCTTTTACTTTTATAAGGTCAGAGAATAAAGGCTATTTTTATTTTATTTATTGTAAAGGAACACCAACAGCTTCTGTGTGTAAATCAACAAAATATAAGGGTCACAAGAAGGTTGGCTTACACAGTTGCCAATTACAGGTTAACGAACATTCACAAACATCTATGTGGTAACTTAAACTTTACTGTTAATATTTATTTAGTCACTAGCCGTTTTCCTGCGATTTTACCCGCGTCGCGTGGGAATTTTTGCCCCACGGGCTGTCCATGAACATCCTTGTTAGTCGTTACAGGTAGTCAAAAGCGAGTAAGTCTGACAACCAGTCTTACCAAGGGGTATTGGGTTGTTCGGGTGACTGGGTTGAGAAGGTCAGATAGACAGTCGCTCCTTGTGAAACACTGGTACACTGGACCCCAACATAGTTGAGAAAAGGATTGGGATATGAACACCTTTTCCATATAATTTTAACATCTTACCTGGACAACTCATAGATATCAACTTCGAACTCGGAGTGTGCATGTTTGAGCCACATGCGGAACTCGTTGACCCAGTTGAGCACGGTGGACAGCGGACACACCACCAGCACTCGGTTCACGCCCGTCAGGCTGCCGTGGATCAGCAGGGTATGGGTTAGGGATATCACCTAGAATATATGCACGTTATTAAAAAATACCCCGCGAACTTCGTATCCTTTAAATCTTCCCAAGACCTCTAAGAACATTTAAAAAAAAAGCCAAATCAGTCAAGCCATTCTCGAGTTTGGTCAGACTAACGAACAGCAATTCGTTTTTATATATGTATAAGAAGAAGTTATGTGAAAGATAGAGATTAACCTCGTCTCAATTTTTCTATGTAGCCCAGTATATGTGAGCGCCAACAATTTTTTTTTGTTATTTTGGGAATTTAAAAAATTATAGAAAAATCTCTCCAAATGAATGCACTCAGCTTTCGCTTACGGAGCGCGAATCCTCTGAATGTTTAAAAACTTATCTGCTTCGCTTTGCATTATTCAAACTCATAAGTTTATTTTGCAAATAAATAAACTTACTTGTAAAGTTTTACCCAGACCCATGCAGTGGGCAAGTATACACCCGGAGCCTTTGTCCTTCTTGATACGTTTGACGCTCTCAAAGCAAGCGTCCCACATGAATTTTATACCGTTCGCCTAAAAACAACCAAAAACTTTATTCATATAAATGTTAGTATAATTCTCGCCAAACTTTTTGTCGCCACGGAACGAACTGCCCGAGAGTTTGAGTAGAAACCAATTTTAGGTGTGTGAATATGGTATTTAATTATGTGTAAATAAATTTGAATCGAAGATTAAAATTAACTTCAGTAGCAAGACAGGGAGACACAGAATAACTATTATCTGGTTTCAATACTGCAAGAAACAAAATCAGATATGTCATGTCAAGGTGAGAAGTTTAGTTTAAAGTAAATAAGCATTCTCTCTCAAGGAATGACAATAACAGTTAGAAATAAAGTCAACACAGACAGGTGTTCGCATTAATAAAACATGCCATTTTATTACCATTTGCTGTTCCATATTTATCAAATTACTGTACTTTTTCTGAGAAAATATTTGCTCTCTTGCAAACGACCCTGACATTTGCAAATATTGTTTTAGTAACTCAATTATACCTATAGGTTGAAAATATTTACCTGATGTGGTTTCAGTTTTTTAACAAGTCCCCTATCGACCTCGATCAGAGGTTCTTTTGTTTCAGGATCGAAATCCAAGACCACCTTCTCCAGAACCACTTCATCTGGTTTGCCAGATTCGTCAAAGTCCAAGTTATTGTACTGTGAAAGAAAAAGTGTATGAACATTAAATTGTAGCTAGCTCATGTTTTCGTCTAACATTATATGTATTATTTTGAAGTGTTTTCCTTAGTTACGGAAGAACGGAGTCTTCTGCTACAGACTTTAATCTGCTTAAAAGAAGGCTCAAATCACAATATTATTGTATGATTTTTGTTAACGAAATAAACATTTTTGTATTTTCTAAATATAATCAAGTTTTCTAGTTCATGATATTTTGTATATCTCGATAGAGTAGGTATATAGAGGTAGTATTTTGGTTTTGTTGACGTGGGGCCGAAAATAAAACGCTGAAGCCCTTTTGAGATAACGTTAATGAAGGGGATTCATGATATCATTGCTGAAATAGTCTTCATTGCTTTAATCAACAACCTAAAGTCATTCAAACTAATAGAAGATAATATATTTTGATAACATCTTTCAATGGTACTACACCTCTCGTCGAGGAGCTTGGCCTCTCGAAATAAGCTGCTGTTACTTCTCAGTAGTTAAAATGTATGAACAAAACATTACTGCGGAAACTCGAATCGTTAAATAGCTAACTTCAGATTAGCAACACTATATGAAAAGAAATGGAGAGAAAAAAGTTTCAATTGTTGAAGTACATATTTATGCTTACCAATTTCTGTCTTTCCGTAATACGAGCCATTCTCTCTTTTTCTTCGCGCGCTGCCTTTTTAGTTGCCTCCTCCAATTGATTCTTACCCATGACCTGTAATACAAATTAATAGTTAGTATTCTCCTAATCCAGGAAAAAGTTACCGCGGCCGTGGTCCACAAAGGGCTGAAGAAGCACCATGGTGAGTTTTAGTCAGATACTCCCTCACGCTGAACCCACAGAGGGAAGGGTCATTTGATGTAACAATAATTTTGAAATAATGACCAACCTTCATGGTGACGATATAACTCTAGTCATAATATAAAAACAAAACTTTTTACTCTAGACTCTAAAGTGTCATTTATTGTTATAGGTAATCTGTAAATGTATGAGTAAGTTTACCTTACGTATATTCTTCCTGCCATGTTTATTCCTTCCTTCATTTTCTGTGTCCGATCCAGATGCATCGCTGTCTTTCACTTGTTTTATACGTCGACGTTTCTTTTTACTGCAAACAAAACAAGAATTAATTTGTCAATTTGAAGTGTTGGAACAAAATAAGTTACAACACGCTCTAGTATAAATTAGCTGTCCCCCATTGTTCTACCCTCTCCCCGAAGAAACTACTTCCCACACCCGGATAATATAAAACCTATGTTATTTTACTGGCTCTAGACAATCTGTACCATACAATTATGAATAACATGAGTTCAATATCTATGATGTGAAAGCCGAAAAGACAGACAGACAAACTGGATGAGCAGCGGACCAATTCAAATTTCAAATTTAGAACATCATAATCCTTACCCTCCATCATTCCCAGACTCCACAGACCCATCGCTTTCCGAGCCTTTCTTCTTCCGCTTGCGCTTAGCGGACTCGGAGCTTTCGTCTTCCGAGTCTTCAAAGTCGCTGACTCGGACATCCTCGTCAATTTGTTTACGATTCGAGGTCCCGCCTTCCGAGTCGGATGATATCGCGTTCTGTTTGCGTTGCCGTTTTAATTGTACACTGTGAATTAAATGAAATTTAATTTTATATGATTTTTTTAATAAAATTGATAATAATTTGATGGTGTAACATGTAAGCTAAGTGTCAGCTAAGTTCTGACTGACCAAGTTATTTAAAGTAATGTAATATGTATATGTAAAGGTCTCTTAAGCTCATTATAAGGGACAATTTCTTATTTAATTTTAGGCTATTACTAAACTTACTTTTCCTCATCTGACTCTTCACCATTTTGGGTTTCCTGTGAAATATACAGATATTTAAATATACATTTCATTATAATTAAATATTGTAGAAAATATGAATAAAAATACAGTAATACCTCATGTTCACTGGGTTCTTTCTCAGGTGCGACTGAAGAATCACTGTCACCCAGCAAGTCATCTTTAGCTAAGTGACTGATGCTATCACCATTGAGTCCTGGTATTGTTACTGCAGGCAAATCTGGAAGAAGCAGTGTATTTTGAATGAAATATATATATCTCAGCTTGAAACATACATTTCATTTTTATTGTCTTTTCCAAGAAATTAAAAGAAAATATATTTTTCTATGAAAACTGTCTTTAATCCCGACGTTTCGGATCCTTTACATCATCCATGGTCACGGGCAGACTGTATAAGTATCAGAAATCAAAATTAGTTGTTGCATGCTCTTTAATCAAAACAAGAGGTGATTACGTAGTTTAACAACAAATTTTACTATAAATTGTAGTATCTACCTTCTTCTATGACATTATCATCTTCGGAAACTTCAGAGCTGCTGGCAGCCTGCAGCAAGTCTTCACCCAGTACTGGCGTGGAATTTGATTTGTTATTCTTCCTCGCAGAGCTCCGACTGCCAGTGTTGTTCGACGATGGGTCGCGCCGTCGATGTGGTTTATTTAAACTACTCAAGTCTGTTAGTCTACAAATGAGGTTGTAACTTTAGAGCTGAATATCTACTTTATATAATAAAGAAAAAAATTGTTTGTACTGTATACAAGAGCTCCGAAACTATTGAACCGATTTGAAAAATTCTTTCACTGTTGGAAAGCTATTCTTCCCGAGAAACATAGGCTATTTTTATCCCCTTAAGGGCAGTAATTCCTACGGGACGCGAGTGAAACCGCGGGAAAATGGCTAGTATCTCGTTATTATAACGAATATCGTATCGAATGATGGATTTTTATTTGTCTATGTTCTGGTGAGATCGGTTGTATAGTGTAGGATAGCAACAACAAAAAACCATTAACGTTGTCACAAAATACCTGTAGGTACACTAAAATGCCGTATGTATCTGTGGCCTAGTGGTGGATAAAGGACCAACCTCTCAAGTATGAGGGCGCCGGTTCGATCCCAGGTCAGGCAAGTACCAATGCAACTTTTCTAGGTTTGTACTTATGTACTTTCTAAGTATACATATATTAGAGACCATTGACTGTGTTTCGGATGGCACGATAAACTGTAGGTCCCGGCTCTCGTTGAACATCCTTGGCAGTCATTACGGGTAGTCAGAAGCCAGTAAGTCTGGTATCGGGTTTCCCGGGTAACTGGGTTGAGGAGGTCAGATAGGCAGTCGCCCCTTGCAAAGCACTGGTACTCAGCTGAATCAGGTTGGACTGGAAGCCGACCCCAACATAGTTGGGAAAAAGGCTCGGAGGATGATGACATGGAAGAATTACAAGCTGATGTTTGGAATTTCAGATTTTAGTTGCTTGTGTATGGACTTTTATTATTGCTAACTGTACATTTCTTTCACGTTTTGAAAGCATGCAAATCTCTCATATTTCAAGGGTACTCAAATATATCTTGGTTATCCATTTCATGAATGGACGTAGGCGTGTAGGTTTCTTGATTTTTTTTAACTGTAGCTATACCTACCTGTTACGAGAGTAGAGGCTAGGTAGATATCATAAGCGCAAGCTAGATACCCCACAGGTTCGCAAGCTTATTTCACGCAAGCCTGAACACAGGTCACAAGCTGCGTTTGTGTGTGATTCATTTTCAACCATACCCAGTGTTCAATGTAAATGCAGTTTTTAACCGATTTCCCAAAAATGTTAGATTTTTTGCCAAATCTGTGGTCAATGTTGCCTTTTAAGTAAAATTACTGTTAGGTTTTGATTAACCGCCGTTATCAATATTCTATATAGGCATTTGACATTACTTGTATGGGGCTAATGCTGAAATTCTACCTCTAGTAAGTAAAACCACAGATAGATACAATATTGCGAACGGCCATAAATGAACCACTAACATGTGAATATGGTGCAAGTGAACTCCCAGCCCTAAGCCATGATTATTAACAGCATCACACTCCCATGCCATCATAAAATACCACTCAACTCCAATACTGATATAAAATGCTACACTTAATAATAGAAATCTATTATTGTATTTCAGTAAAATGAGCTTCCTAACAAATTTTACTAGTAATAAACAAACTAGCAATACCAATCCATCAGTATTGAATATGTGACAGTTTCTTTGGCACAGTGAAACTTGAAAATTGTTTATGGACATAGATAATACTAGCTTCTGCCAGCGGTTTCACCCGCATCCCGTGGGAACTACTTCCCGTACCGGATAAAAAACGGTTGTCTGTAAAGTCGGTTTACTGATGATAGTCGAACGTGACAACGTCATAAGAAATTGATCGTCAGTTGTCGAACGCTGCCGAACGCGGAGGCCGATCGTGCCTCTTTGTCGCTCGTTGCGTGCTCTCGCTTGCACTACAAGCCTTAAACGGAACGCCTCAGAGCGAGGTAACGACGCATGAGTCATGTTTTTTCGTGCGTGCAGCCGGCTCCATCGATTTATAAGACGTTATCACGTCAAAAGTAGCCTATAGCCTTCCTCGATAAATGGGCTTCTAACACTGAAAGAAATTTTCAAATCGGACCAGTAGTTCCTGAGACTAGCGCGTTCAAACAAACAAACAAACAAACTCTTCAGCTTTATAATATTAGTATAGATACTGAGTAGGATGATGAGAATAGGTTACCCTATTCTCATAGGACTCTCATATATAGATAGGCCACAACTACTTATGCAATTGAATATGCACTACCACCAAAGAGTAGTTAAGTGATTTCTGTATACCCATGATTTTCGGCTATAAACGTGCATAACGGCAATACAGATGCGAATATTTAGTTTTGCAGGACCCAAAATAATCCTGGATTTCTCACCCTTTCTTTAACTGAATATTTACCCATCAATTTCTTTGTCCCTTGCATCTTGGTTGTCTGAATTCTGGCCGCTGCTCCCACTGGGTTTTGCTTTAGAGCGTACCATCTGTAATTAATTATTTTTACCATGTTTAATACCTTTGCTTTGTATTTAAAAGAAGCTATGGCAGAGCATGGAGAATAAACATGGTTAGATTTAAATTGTTAGTTTACAAATTGACATTATTCATTGTAATTTAAGAATGTTTATTCCTTGACTTTACAAAAAAATTAGGAGAGTAATTAAAATGATCTGTCTGATTCGTGATCTGATTTGTGCGAAAAGAAAACTCCAATTATTTCATTCAGCATTTAATTGCTAAAATGTCTATTAATGCACAATCATACAGAACGTATTTATCCTAAAACAGATATTGTTACACCAGTAGACATGAATGTTAACTCACTTAAAACTATAAATGCAATTGCTTGCTATCTATAACATTTCAAAAGGATAAAAATGGCAATACAGTGTACTTTTATTAGGTATGTTCTTATATTTTATAACTATGAATTAGTATACTTATGTCCTAACCTTGCTAACTCTGGAATCTGAATGTTCATCAAGCTTGTCAGTACTGTTATCCTCTCCTGATGACCTGTCGCTTTTGCCTGTATCCTTTGAGTTAGAATTTAGATTATCCTTGCCAGAAGAGGAACTTGAAATACGCGATTTCCGTCTAACTTTATAATTGCGTTTTTTAGAAGCTGCATCAAGCTCCTGAGAATGCTCTTCATCATCTGAACTTAATGAATGATTTAAGAGCGTCTTTTTAGCTTGCATACTTTTCAAGCCATGCTTTTTCTTGGTCCTACTTAATTTTCTCTTCTTCCTTTTTATCATTGTTGACTCTGAACCAGCATCAGACGAATCATGTAAAAGAGATGACTTTATTTTAGGAACTAGTGTTGATTCGTCTGGAGCATTAGAGTCAGAATGCTTGTCATCAGGTTTTGAATTAGTCTTGTCATCTTTATGATTGCAATCAGAATCTGAGTCATTCAGCAAAGAACTTTTAATTCTGTCAGCATCTTTTTCATTTTCTGTGGTAATGGTATCACTGGTTGTATTTTTAGTTACATCAGTGTTTTCATTATTTTCTGGATCAGATTCATTTAGAAGTGCATCTTTTATTGCTGCTGGATCTATTAATTGATCACAATTCATTTGACTAGTTTTTTCACTATCTGTTTTACTATTTTGAGTAGCTTCATCTTTTAATTCAGAATCAGAATCGTTAAGAAGTGAGTTTATGACATTCCGCACCTCATTTGACATACTCTCATTGTCTTCAGATCCAGATTCAATAAGCAGAGCATTTTTAACCTCATTTATATTGTCCACTTTCTGCTCAGTTTCTTTGTTATTTACTTTTGGTAACTCATAAATGATTTTGCTGCCTTGTATAATTTTTTGGAGTTTATGACAAAGCAAAAATTTTTCAGTAAAAGCAGGTAACTTATTTATATCTATAGTTAACTTCTTAGGTTTAAATAACTTGACTTCTTTTCTTTTTTGTGTCCAAAATTCTTCATCTGAATCATTATTTACGTTTATATACTGTCTTAGGTCCTTTTGTTTGTTGTTATTCTTACTGGCACACATTCCCATTTTTTTGGCTAGTTGTGGTTTGCTTGTTCTCTGTTGCTTGCCATTCAATATACCAGCTACGTCAGGTTTAAGTAGCTTAGTTATATTTACACATCTTATTAAAGGTTTAGAATCATTTTCACTATTATCTGTTCGTATTGAATTATTATCTAATTCTGCCTTACTCTTAGAGTCACTATCATTTTCACAGTATTTACTTTTTTTAGATTTAGGTTCTGTTACCGTTTCCTCATTATCTTCTTTATCAGACTGTATTTTAGTTTGAGTGGAATCCTTAGATTTATCTTTCACAGAGTTCTCACTGTCTGAGCTATCATCAACAATTTTGATCTTACTAAACTTCTTCCTCACAATGTTTGCTTCCTTTTCTTTTTCTTGTTTTTTATCACTACTTTGGGTAGCTTTTTTATCATCGACTTTAGCAACATTTGCAAAAGATTCAATTAGTTCTGATACTGACGAATCTTCTTTACCTTGAGCACTTGCTGGTCTAGTTTTTGTTTGTGAATAAACTAATTTGATACTCGTTTGTTCATTCTTACTCTTCTCACTTATGGAATTTTCATCTTCATTTTCTACTGCCTCGGCAGAAGTAGCATCCGCCGTTTTTTCATCTAGGGATATTTTCTGCATGTTAATAACAGTACTTTTTCTCCTAGACTTCTCATCTTTACTACATTTATTAGATTCACTTGCATCAGACAAAACAACTTCATTTGTATCTTCTTGACTATCTTGAGACTTACTGTTAATATGATTTTTGCGAGGACTACATGTTGATAATCTCCTCTTTGAAGTTACTTCTTGCTCTTCTTCAAACAGTTTTCGACATTGTTTTTTTCTCTGTTGCTTAAGTTTACAATCGTAATATACAGGATATTTTTCTTGCATGGAGACAGGCATTCTTTTGGCAAGCACTTTAACACTCCTAAAATGCTTCACTGGAACTTTCTTGGATACGCGCAATTTAAATGAGTCATGTTCAAAATAATAAAACTTATCATTGGTTTCATGATTTTTCACATCAATGTTTTTCCCGCCTTTACCGGTGTCCGCCTGAGATGCGTTCACTATAGACAGAACTTTTCGCACTCCGGTTTCAACATTCTCCAGCGATCTTTTAGACAATTCACATATAAGAAGCACTTTTTGGGCGGCTTTATGAACGGCATGCGCATTTCTTAACTTATTTTTACTAATTCTCTTTTCCTTCAGACTTTCGGATCGTGTTCGTAAATTAGTGCCGAGTTTGGATAAATATTCCATCGCCTCGCAAAGTACATCACAAACAGGCACCTCGGCGGCCATTTCACTTTTCACAATGGAGTACGTATCTTAATCTTGTGTCTATATTAGTTACTATATTAATTACACAGAATGTTTATAAAAACCATTAATTATTATAGGAATAAAATTCAATGACAACGACCGTCGAGCATTAATGCAAAGAAATGTTGCGATTCGCAATTTCCAAAAACCAAATAAAAAAAACCATAGACTAAAAAACGTTCCATTTCTGTAACTTTTTTTCTTTGGTTGGTTCAGTTACACAGCCCGCCTCTATTTTCAGTTTATAAACACAGATTTTCCTATTGGAGCATTTACAAATATTTTGCCGAAAACTTTCATTTTGAGATCACTATACTTAGCTGCTTATTATGTTGCATCTCAGAGATATTCTATCGATTGTAAAATACCCTAACATGAAATGGAACGTAGTGCTTCCTCATGACCTATTCAACTTGGTCGCGTTATAGTTGCTATACATAAATATAATATACAAAATAGCGGCAAATAGGTATATATATGAACTATAACTTATGCAGCGCTGTATGAATAATTATTCATAATCAGGTAACACATACACATCAATTAAATAACAGAGTCACATTCATAAACTCGCTATTTCTCTAGTGTCACTAAGGTGAAACAGAGGCTTTACAAAAAAAAATAGAGGTACCAATTTTTTGTACTCACCTTTCATGTAAATGGCTGAACTTGTGATTTACGGACACCTACAAAGTAATTAGACTTAACTATGATTGAAAAACATTATAACATGTTATATTATAGATTACACAGTAAAATTATACACATATTCCGCTTCGAACCCGAAAAATCGGCAATATAGGCAAGGTAGGTAAACTATCCAAAACAGTCGTGAAAAAGAACCATAGACACTAGAGGAGACGCAATGTACCACGGAAGTAAAGAGTGCCCGTGTAACGATCCATCCATCATCCACTTTTTTAGTTAATGAATAAATAATATTGCTTTTTTAGTGTTGCTGGCACCTACGTAATTCACATAGATATCCTTCGATATAAAGTTTACGTTTACGTATAAGGAATTATTTAATTACATTAAGCCACAATGTTTTCGACAGCAATAATCGACTAATCATTTTGTAGCAGATTCTAAGCATATAAACAATATTAAGCCATTTATCGTTAATTTTGCAACAATCCAATTTTTAAACTTAAGCCTATTAGATTTAGTACAAAAAGATTGCTATGATGGATTCTGCTTGTTTTCCTTGCGAAAAGTAGTAGCTGGCCTTTAGGTCATCGGAAGTATCAACCAGCCGATCTGCCACTTAGATATTGGTTTTTAAAGAGAACTAAATAAAGTATTTGATCCCGGATCTACAAATCGAGGGTTTCAACGGTTGCTTCTCACATCAAAAAAGCCATTTTGAATAATTTTCATTTTGCCATTTGTGTGTCACCGTATAAAGTCCGCAATACATGATGAGTGGTATCTGAAATTCAACACCCATCCAATATCAAGTTTACTCGACAGCAATGAGAAGAGAGAGCAACGGGCAGCAGTGTGCACATAAACCTAAACTTTAGATTTGTCAGCCCAATGTGGGCCTGCTAATTGAATATGTATAAGTATAATTAGCTCGATAATTTAATTTTATTTTCATCAGGATGTAGGACTAGAAAAGTGTCTGGTGTATGCATTGGTGTATGGCATTTAATGGCATTCTAAATATGAATGGCTGTGACATTTTACGAAAAAAAAACAGCAACATTTACATTTTTGAAAAGTCAAAGTCAAAAATGTAAATGTCAATAGTATAGATTTTTTTTATAACTGTCGGTCGCTGTCGCTGCGGTTGTGTAATAAATAACAATGAATGCTGTGAGAAGGAATACCTTGAGAGCTTTAACTAGATTTTACAGCGAAGGTACTCAGAGCACTCCTCCACCACCCGCGCAAGCCAGTCAAACACCACCAGACGTTCCTGGGCTGAGCAGCAATGTAATTCATCCAGCGGCACAGCCAGTGGGTCCTGGCGTGGATCCTCAGAAGGCTGGAGCCTACAAAGTTCCTGAATACTTTCAGTACGATAACATGAGTTTCTTCGAAGCTGAAATAGAGATGTCCAGGTTTAGATGTCCTCAGCCATCTGCTCTCAAGAAGTAAACAGTTTTGATCAATGGATTACTTTGTGTTTTAGTTCTGTTTAATAAATTATAGTAACCGTTAATATTCTTTTATTTCTGTGATAACCTTTTTGTTTAAGGGACTTTCTGACTCTCATGATTCAACTTTCTTCAGGGTTCAAAATGTTTATGCACTCATGTGTAAAGAATGCAATGATTTCTCCATTTACTATATTTTTTGTCATTTATGAATACAGCTAATGCTGCTTTGGTCAACAATACACATTCCGTTTGGTATATTTTGCAACTAGTTTGTTTATGGCGATCCAGTAGTAGAAATCCCAAAAAAAGACCAACATAGGTAACGGCTGTATTAAGAGCAGCAGAAAAAAATATCATTTTTAAATTTGGTTTCACAGCTCTATAGATTAGGTTACATTTTTAAGAAATGCATCATTTCGGGGTTCATCATCATCACCCCCCCTCCTAATTTATTTATATCACTTTCCATGCTCTTTGTCTGACATTTTATATCTAAATTCTTTTTTGCAAGATTTTTGATTTTGAACTGTGTTCATTTATCATTCAATCTGTTTAGATACCTGTGTTGTTGATCTGGTATAGTATACATCCCAGACCAATAAAATATCTCCTGTGGACAAGGCAGTAAATAACAAAATTTTTTATAATTTTGAATGTTTTATTTAAATCATTAGATTCCCATACATACTATAGACCTACAACTAAATAACGTAAAATGCAATATTACATTTTTAACTGGCTGTTTTACATAGTATTATTTGTAATGCTCATGGTACCTACACAAACAAATGCACTAAACGACAACTGAAGCAACACCACCTATAAGAACAGCAGCATCAACATCTGTAAGAGTGGTCGCAGGCTCCAGGCTTTCAGCGTACACACTCTGAGCCTCGTGTTACTTCTTCTTAGTCAGTTTCTCAGACAAGTCGTCGAAGGTGGGGTCCTGGAGGTTGATCATCAAGCTGTTGCCAGGCAAGAATACACGGTTTTGTGACTGAGCAATCATTCTGGAAATGCTCTGAGCGGCACGGATCTTACGCAGCTTTAAGTAACCAGGGTTCATACCCATAGCTTTTCCCAACATTTCAGCGGCTTCAGCTTCACCCTCAGCTTGAACGATCTTCTGCTGACGCTCCTGCTTGGCTCTTTCCACAACGAAAGCAGCTCGCTGAGCTTCCTGCTGAGCAACTTGTTTAGCTTCAACAGCAGCAGTGTACTCTTTACCAAAGCTCAGTTCAGTCAGAGAGACATCATCCAGTATAATATTGAAATCGGCTGCTCGTTCCACCAACTCTCTCCTGATCAGAAGAGACACCTGCTGACGCTGAGTGATTAGCTGTGAAGCATTGAACTTAGCAACAACAGATTTTAATACTTCGTTGCAAATCGATGGCAGCACCTTCTCATCATAATCAGTACCAAGCTGTCTGTACATTGTAGGCAATGAGCTCGCATCAGGACGGGAAAGTACTCTCAAAGAAATGTTCACCATTTGTAAATCCTTAGATCCGGTGGGTGATGAAATCTTGCGAGGTCTGGACCTAATGTCATAAATGATAGGGTACTGGAACCAAGGTATACGGAAGTGCATACCCTCGCTCATGACGTGTTGCTGAATTCCTCCTATTCTGTTGAACATGATGGCACGATGACCACCCTCAACCGTAAACAAGGATTGCGAGATGCCATAGGCTGCCGCACCTACAACGGCGACCACTTTGAGGCCGGCGTTGAGTCCAGGGGGTCCACCCTTGGCGAATTTGCCCGCCATATCGTTAAGCTTACTTTGTGCCATGTTAAGGCTGTTTCAACACGTATAATATTAATAAATTTCAATACCTTTTCGATAAAAAAATTCTAACCTAAAACGGCAGACCGAAATCGAACAATTGTGCAATGATCATAGACTAAAAGAACAAATATAGAAGAATAACAGACTATAAACAAAATATTTTAAGATATCCATAGACGTGGTTCGCCACTTAGTTGTTAAGTTGTAAAATTAGTCGATTTTTTTAAAAATAATTTTACCAAACGGCAAACCAACGACAATTTTGTTGACAACATATTATTTTTGTGTCAGATTATTTTCTGTTGGTTGCGGTCAGGCTGACGTCTGTCATTCATTCTGTAATTTGGAAATTCATTCAGCTGAAGGCAAAATGTCTGTTTTCATATATTTCGTCTAAAAATATTTACCTTATTTACCTATAAAACAACGCATCTTTGTTCGTTTTGTACTTCATATCCGATAAACAAAGTTACGACTTTGCGTGAAGATTATTAAAATTGAATAAAGTTATCGCACAATAATGGATTCGTGCACTGGAGTGGAGCAAGATTTGGACAAAGCCTTAACAAAATTCAACTCTCTAAATGATCATACAAACAGAGTTCTGCAGGACATTATAGACCAAGTTGAAGAACTGCGAAAAGAAATCGCAAAACGTAAGTGGTTTGTTTTCCCCCTCTACGTGCCCTCTTTGTTCGCAATGTGTCCTGTATATGAATATTTTATGGCCATGACGAGTTTATTTTCACTTTACATTAAATCGTATCAATTCTTAACATTTCGCTTCAGAATTGTAGTATAAGCATCAGTACTACTGTAAAATTACATAAGTTTTGTTGTTATATACATATAAGCTGTTTTACTTTCACCTTCATAAAACAGTATTTTTAATAGTCATTCGCTATTATATTTCGGTGTTCTTTGCCTAGTTCTTATCTAGGCTTGGCAGTAAAAACAAGCTATTTTAAGCACTGTTATGTATAATGCAATAACAAGTATGTTTATAAAAAGTCTCTGTGTAGCTTACATTGGTGATAAGATTGCCACACACACAAAAAAAAGTCCTGTTACTTTGGATAAGATTTTACTTTTGCTACTGCACACATCGACGGCTCCTAAGTATACTGAGTCAACTAACAAATTTTGCGAATTGCATTATTATTATTTGTGTATTAACACAAATAACAATAACAATATTGTAAATACACAAAAAAGTGAAATTCGCAAAATTTGTTAGTTGACTCAGTATACTTAGGAGCCGTCGACATAATGACATCTTTGACTGCCTCTGTTGTTTAGAGGTTGCAGTCCATGGTCCCAAATATGAGCTTGAATTTCCATACCAGTATAAGGCAGTCAAGTTATAATACATAAGTACCTGTTTGTGATTAACAGTATTGTATGTTGAATATAGATGATGATGTCTTATGATGCTTTTTTAAAAGATTTCTGATTTTTAATATATTTCAGAGCCTGAAAACACACCACTGTCTCCAGCACAAGCTATGGTGGTTAGTGATTTAGCCTCATCAGTCAAACAGACTGTGTTTCAAATGTCTACAGGTAAAAAATACTCTCTTTGGTAATTTAATCATGACCAGATGGTAAGAATGTTGTTAGAAAGCCCATGTTCAGTAGTGATGATGATCTATCATTTGATATCATGATTTAGTACAACATACCCTTTGAAATACCTTTCAGATCTAAGATCTTGTAGTGTACTTGTACATTAAATTGATTTGGCAATCCTTATATTCTGTCTGTTTGTAACTACAGACATAAAAATAAAAGAAAAATACTATTACTTGTAGTTAAACAAAAGTTTTGTATTTAATGTTCCAGAGCATAGAGAACTCCATGCTACAGTGTCTAGAGTGGGCAAATCAATTGATAGGCACTTCATTGCTGATTATGCCTCTGTGGCACCCAAGGCTGAGTCCTTTTGCAATGACACCAACAGGCCTATTATGGAACAGGCTATTGCTCAACATTTATATAGACAGGTAAGAGATACTTACTCTTTCCTTACCCTTGTTTGTCAAACGTTGTGATAATAAATATCATGACATACAATAACTTACTGTTAACATGTTTAGTCACCAATATTACTGTTTTCATTTGTGTATCAAGTATTTTTTGCAAACAGGTTTATTGGCAAGTCTGTTTTCTTCCTGGCCTGCTTAAGGTTTAAGTGTTCATTAAACAATGCATTCTCTGATTTCCAAGAAGCATATTGAGATTAAAAGTTCCAAGACCATCATCATGACCTTGTTACATTACTCCAGGGTTTAGAGGACGTCGGCGACACGTTCGTCGAAGAAGCGAAGGTGACGGGCGTGGAGCGAACTTGTACGTTCGCGTTACTGCAGCGCTGTGCCGCCGCTCTGTCCGAGGGCGATCCCAGCGCAGCCCTGCACTGGACCGAGAGGAGGGCTCATGAGCTACATAACTCACCGCTGCCGTTTACTTTGCATAGGATGCAGGCGTTCAAGGTATTTATTTATATACTTTAACTTAACTTTGAATTATTTATTCTTCTTTATTGATCTTTAGCGTTCCTCACGTGCGATCTTCTCGCGGCGTGCACGGTCGTACATGGCCGGTAATGAAATGAATCAATCACACAGAGGGAGGGTGCGAGTGAGGTTTCGGGCTTCGCGCGACTCTTATATGACTTGACTTTGACTTAGAGTCCTATGTCCCCTAGATGGGGCAGAGGGCATCCACAGTGCTCCGCCATCGCGTTCGGTCTTGAGCTTCGCGCTTTATTTCGCTCCACGTTCTGCCTATAGCCGCCGCCTCTGCAATGATCGTCCGCCGCCAGGATTGTTTAGGGCGGCCACGTTTCCGCTTCCCTTGGGGATTCCAGTCTAGGGCTTGCCTCGGGATGTGATCGGGGTCCCTTCGGAGCGTGTGGCCGATCCAGTTCCACTTGCGGCGTTTGATCTGCTGGTCGATCGGTGTCTCCCCGCAGCGTTCCCACAGTTCTATGTTGGAGATTTTCTCGGGCCAGTATATACCGAGAATACGACGAAGGCAGCGATTGACGAAGACCTGGAGCTTACGCGAGATGTCTTTTGTGGCCTTCCATGTTTCGCATCCGTACAGCAATACGGTTTTGACATTGGACCGGAATATTTTGAGCTTAACTCTCCTGGTCAACTTCCGTGATTGCCACACAGGACGGAGCTGTGCGAAGGTTGCTCTCCCTTTGGCGGTCCTCGACGTGATGTCCTCCTCGGTCCCTCCTGTTTCCGACACAACACTCCCGAGGTAGGTGAACTTGTGGACCCTCTCCACTCCCTCTGTGCCGATAAGCAACGGTAATGAGCACGTCACTCCGCACCTCATTTCCTGGGTCTTCCGGGTGTTAATTTTTAATCCCGTCTCCATGGCCTCTCGTTGCAGGTCGTCCAGTTTGGCTTGCATGTCGGTTCGCGTGTGGCTCAATAGACATAGGTCGTCGGCATAGTCCAAATCTTCTAAGACGTTGGATAGTCCCCACTCTATGCCGCGGCGCTTGTTCTTGGTGGTATGGTGCATGATGCCATCAAGGACAACAAGGAAGAGGAGAGGCGAAAGGAGACACCCCTGGCGTACACCCGCATGAACCGGTATGTCCTCCGAGACGAGGCCGTCGTGAGTTACCCTACAAGAATATTTCCCGTAGATGGCCTTAATTATGGTCGTGATCTTCTCGGGGACTCCAATTTCACGAAGCCGGTCCCAGATGCAATTCCATCGCAGCGTGTCGAAGGCTTTTTCGAAGTCCACAAAGGTCAAGTACATGTCCCTCTGCCATTCTGATGCCTGTTCGAGGATTATGCGCAAGGTGTTGATCTGGTCCGTGCACGATCGGTTGGGACGGAAGCCAGCCTGCTCTTTACGCAGAAGAGGCTCGACGGCCCCCGACAGCCTGTCCAGGATGATCTGGCAGAGCACCTTGGAAGGAGTCGAGAGCAAAGTGATGCCTCTCCAATTGCCACATTCACTGAGGTCTCCTTTCTTGGGTACGGTGATGAGAAGGCCTTTGTTCCAGTCATCAGGTAACTCTTCTGCTGACCAGATGTTCTGCAAAAGGGGAGTCAGTGCGTTTGCTGCGGTGGTAATGTCGGCTTTGAGCATTTCCGCTGTGATGAGGTCGACTCCTGGGGCTTTCCCATTTTTTAGCCTACGGATAGCCTTCATTACCTCCTCCCCTGTAGGAGGAGACACATCGATATCCAGGTTTGATGTGGGCAAGCTGGCAGCAGGTACGGCCGTGGTTACGGGGTCACTTGGGACTCGGAAGATTTCCTCGAAGTGCTCCCGCCAGCGTTGAAGCTGTCCCTCCGATGTCACAATCAGCTGGCCTCCTTTATCTTTTAAGGGCTTCTTCTTCCTCTGGTTCCGATTCCCGGCCAAGGTCTTCGTCGCCTTGTACATCTCCCTGAGATTGCCGGAGTTAGCAGCGCGTTGTGCACAATCCGCAATAGAGTCAGCCCATACTCGTCGATCATGACGAGTACTGCGGTAGATTTTCCTGCGTATCAGGGAGTATTGCAGCTTCAGGTCTTGGCGCACTGCTACGTCGCTGGTTGTCAGAAGTTGAAGGTGGAGCTGGCGCCTTTCTTCAATGAGGTTCCAGGTTCGTTGTGACATCCAGTCCTCACGAGCGTATGTTTTGTGTCCAAGAACGACGGAGCTGGTCTCTGTATAGGCCATTTTGATGTGGTTCCACTCCGCGTTGACAGAAGTAGTGGAGTCTGGTTCGAGAACGGAGAAGCGATTTCGCAGCTCTAACCGAAAGGCTTCGGTTATGTCTGGGTCCCGCAGCTTGTTGACCTCAAATCTTTTTCCTACCCTGGACGTCGAGCTGGCAGCACGAGCTACCGCTACTTTGAGCCGCACCTCGGCTACGACTAGATGGTGGTCGCTGTCGATATCCGCGCCACGACGGTTGCGGACGTCGAGCAGTGATGAGCGCCATTTGGAGCTGATGGCAAGGTGGTCGATTTGGTTCTTAGTGATTCCATCGGGTGAGTTCCATGTATACTTATGGTGGTCTCCATGTATAAAAAGCGTGCCTCCGATGGTCAGGTCGTTGTCCTGGCAGAACTCCAAGAATCTCTCCCCGTTCCCGTTCCGTACTCCCATCCCGTGTGTACCCATGTGTCTTTGACAGCCGTCGTTGTCTGTGCCAACCTTGGCATTCAGGTCTCCCATGACGATTACTATGTCCTGTTTGCGGATGTTTTTCAAGGTCAGGTTGAGTGCACTATAGAAATCGTCTTTGTCTTCCTCTGATGCCGGGTTTATAGGCGCATAGCACTGAACGACGGTTATCTTGCGGGCTTTGCTGTTAAACCGGGCTGTGATGATTCTCTCTGAGATGGGTTTCCAGTCCAGTAGGCTCTTCTTTGCAGCGTCAGAAAGGAGGAATCCCACGCCGTTTTCACGTACGTCCTCTTCATCTTCCTTCCCGGAGTAAAGAAATGTAAGGCCCCTGGACGTTCTCAGTTCACCGAATCCGTTTCTGCGCACTTCGCTGAGACCGAGTATCTGCAGTTTGTATCGCAACATTTCTGTTTCTGCTTGGGCTAGTCGGCTATCTTCGCTCAGTGTTCGCACGTTCCAACAAGCAATTCGTGTCCGTATTTTCATGCCAAAGGTCGTCGTAGTTTGATCGGTCCGGTTTTGCACTGTTTCAGTTTCTTTAATCTTTTGGTTTTAGGTAAGCGAGTGATTAGCCCACTATACCCTAGCCCACTGGTGGGGCTGCCACCTTGGAGCCTGTGGGCGTGCTCGGGTTTTTTCTCGGGTTTCCTCCCTAATGAGTTGGTTCTGTTTTGAGGCGCAGAAGACTCGCCTTGCGCCCTGCACCTTCAGCTCAGCTGCACCTCGTGGTGGTGGCCACGCGATTGCGCGGTGCAGCAGTTCCCAGGAGGGACTCTTATATGCAGTGTAGTTATAGTCTTATACGCGCGGCGTCGGTTGGCGCGGCTTAGGTTGACTACAATAGCGTATTTGTTGTCCCCAGCTGGCGCGCGAGCAGGGCGTGGGCGCGGCCATCGCGTACGCGCGGCGCTGCTTCCCCGCGCACGCCGCGCGGCACGAGCGCGCGCTGCAGGCCGCCGTGTGCGCGCTCGCCTGGTGCACGCCGGGCGCCGGCCCCGCGCCCGACATCTACCAGCACCTGCTCGACCCCAAGGCGCTCGGTACGTACACAGCACTCGCTGCAGGCCGCCGTGTGCGCGCTCGCCTGGTGCACGCCGGGCGCCGGCCCCGCGCCCGACATCTACCAGCACCTGCTCGACCCCAAGGCGCTCGGTACGTACACAGCACTCGCTGCAGGCCGCCGTGTGCGCGCTCGCCTGGTGCACGCCGGGCGCCGGCCCCGCGCCCGACATCTACCAGCACCTGCTCGACCCCAAGGCGCTCGGTACGTACACAGCACTCGCTGCAGGCCGCCGTGTGCGCGCTCGCCTGGTGCACGCCGGGCGCCGGCCCCGCGCCCGACATCTACCAGCACCTGCTCGACCCCAAGGCGCTCGGTACGTACACAGCACTCGCTGCAGGCCGCCGTGTGCGCGCTCGCCTGGTGCACGCCGGGCGCCGGCCCCGCGCCCGACATCTACCAGCACCTGCTCGACCCCAAGGCGCTCGGTACGTACACAGCACTCGCTGCAGGCCGCCGTGTGCGCGCTCGCCTGGTGCACGCCGGGCGCCGGCCCCGCGCCCGACATCTACCAGCACCTGCTCGACCCCAAGGCGCTCGGTACGTACACAGCACTCGCTGCAGGCCGCCGTGTGCGCGCTCGCCTGGTGCACGCCGGGCGCCGGCCCCGCGCCCGACATCTACCAGCACCTGCTCGACCCCAAGGCGCTCGGTACGTACACAGCACTCGCTGCAGGCCGCCGTGTGCGCGCTCGCCTGGTGCACGCCGGGCGCCGGCCCCGCGCCCGACATCTACCAGCACCTGCTCGACCCCAAGGCGCTCGGTACGTACACAGCACTCGCTGCAGGCCCCGTCATGTTTCTAAATAGTGTACAAAATCAAAAATCATTTATTCAAACTTGGCTGCAAGACAGCACTTGTTGAACGTCAGGAATTTACAAAAGACGACCCCCAAAACGCCCACCCTTCAACACTTCCTATGTGTTTTTGCTGGGAAGAAGAAAAGGCGCAACAAACTCCCCAGCAACACATGTCTGTCTGTAGGTTAGAGCAGCGGTTCCCGAATTCTTTTGGCTTCGGAACCCTTTTCGTTTCACCATTTTTCGGCGGAACCTTAGCTTAAGTAAGAAGTAAAATAAAGACGTAATTTTTTTTTTAGTTTAACTACCTACACAAAATAAACAAAACCACTGTAAATTAATAAGATTTCAAAAAGTACAATATCCACAAAAAAAACAAATGCAAATGAATAAGCAGCTAGCGAAGAAAGCGGTATTGCTTTTTCTGAACCAGAAAATAAAAAATAAACATCAAAGGAAACTTCAACGGAAGAGCGCGAAATTTTTTCGGTGTTGGATACTTGAGCAATTAAATGAACATAAAAGCATCACACGTAACATGGAGTCGCGAGCGAAGCGAGCGCGAAATTTTCAGATTCGCGGAGATGCAAAAATTGGAAATAATGTCACTTTTTGATTCATGGTAAAAATAGCCACTGGAAACACTCGTATGCCGTGTCATTTCACGTCCTGTCAAATGTATGAAAACGTATAATCCTGGCGATGAAATAAGCCCAAAAAATGCGGTGATTTTTGGCCGACTCGCTACCTACTTTTGCCGATTGCCGAAAACCTAGAGGTATTAAGTTAATCTACAATTTGTAAAAAACTGAATTAAATGATCTGCTGCCATGGCCTTCCCCCGCCACTTGTCGCGAAAGTACGAGACTTACACTCCCGAGTGGTACCCACCTACATGGTGCCTAAATGGAATTTTGGAATGCAATATTTAAACTGTCACGGAACCTCAGGGTTCCGCGGAACCCCATTTGGGAACCGCTGGGTTAGAGGAACCTAAACATTGTTTGATACATAAATTTGGATATGATGTAATGTAATTAAATAAATTAAGGACTGATTCTACCCAGTTCTAACATGATGATTCGCTATCAGGCGCGGAAGCAGCAGAGCTATTTATAAAGGAAGCTTGTGCGTTACTCCGTCTCGCGCCGCTGTCGCCTCTGGCGGGCGGCGTGTTGGCGGGGGCCCGTGTGCTGCCCGCATTACACGACATCAGAGCCAAGATGACGCATCCACATGTCATCGCTGCGTGGTCTGATGATGAACTGCCTTTTGAGGTAAGCTTATTGTAGTCAAATTCAGTGAAACGTTCCATGTGTATTGTTGCGACTTTGGAAAATAATTGTAACCAAAAAAAAAATTTTAGACCATAGCACATGATTCTCTTCCTACTTGTCATACTGTCTCTGCCCTAATTCAGATTTTTCTTCCAAATTCAAAAAATGCATTCTCTCAAGTAGCTATTGTAGGGTATTTGGTCTGCTGTTTTGTTATCAAAGTCATCAATGTTTTTTTTCTAAATTTTCAAAATGTAAAGGTGGACCTCGGCGAAGATGGTGGCGGCTACCACTCAGTGTTCGCGTGCCCCATCCTCCGGCAGCAGGCGTCGGAGCAGAACCCGCCGATGCGGCTGCTGTGCGGACACGTCATATCCAGGGACGCGCTCAACAAACTCGCTATGGGTGCCAAGTATGTTCATTTGTACATGCTACAGACAGAGAATGAAATGATGCTAAGATGTCATAACGCAAAATCTCCTAAGAAAGCATCGCGCCTTCTTTCCTTAGTCCGTGATTTTTACATACTTCATGTTGGTAGATTGTTTTTTAAACTTAATGCGACGGGCCATAAGAGCAATCTTTGTTTGTTTGATCAGACATCACTATCATACCTACACCATCCTCCTCTTATTCCAATTTTATTTGGGATCGGCGCAGCATGTTTTCTTATTCCATACACTTCTCTCTGCCGATCTGCTGTTCGATGATAAAAAGTAACTGTTATCCACTGCTTTTGGTAAAGCATACACACTGCAGTTATTTTTATTTAATTTACACAGATTTTAATGTTAACTTTTATGTTTAGTTCAAGATTTGTTTGATCACATTTACTTTTTCAAACTTTCAGATTGAAATGCCCCTACTGCCCGATGGAGCAGTCGCCGGCCGAAGCCCGACAGATATATTTCTCGTGAACAGTTTAGTTCATAGATCGTTGTTATTTACTTGAAATATTTTCCACTGGTAGCACAAGGAACGAACATGCCACGGATAAGACATGTTGACACAAGAGTTTGTAATATACGATTTTTCATAAATATAGCTAAAGAGATTAAGGAAAATACAGATTTGAGTCGTTTTGTATTTAGGTTGGCCTTCGGTTGTTTCTTTGTCTAGATTCGATGATCTGGGTTACCAGAACAATGATTATACTTCTAATTTTAAAAACTTTTTTTAAGTAACCTAATCGAAGGTTTTAGGATTAACATACAGGACTGAAAAATAACATTTGATATAAATTCTGTTATTAACATGAATTGCTAAAGTGACAAGTTAATTTAGGATTATTTTTAAGATTGGACTGTTGACGGAAAAAGTAAAAAACAAGTGCTGGGATTAAACAAAATTTAACGCGTGAGCAAAAAGTCATAGAATTTAAGTTTGATCTAAATATTCTTCACGTGGATAGAAGGGTGATGAAAAGAAGTCATCCTATTGGATAATTATGTGCAATACAGCTGCGAATATAGGTTTTTTAAAGAATTTGAAATTACTCTTTCATAAAAGTGGCAGAAAGAAGATACTCCATAGAAATAATCTTTTAGTAACATACGTTAAACAGGTAATATGGGTTTCTTCTGTATTTATACGACTGTAAAAAAATCATACATAGTGTAGTCAGATTTGCTAGGTTTTTTAAAGAAATAGACAAAGGACAGAAAATCTTTGTAACGGTGGTGTCTTAATAATGTCGAACGTTGGAAATAATATTCTAATAGATGTTAAATAAGGTAGATAACACTATATTGTAATTTTAAGACAAATATTATTATTGTATGTTTACGTACTGACTGGTTGTAGAGCCATGCTTTTGTTCTTTTTTGTAATAAAATGAATTCAGTATTCAATCCCGTTTGTTTTATTTACTAAGACACAGTTCCACCAATATCTATAGAAAAGAAGTCTAAACGAGCCATTGATCAACTATATAGTTTATGTATGTGCGTGATCTTGCAGTGGGATCTCTGACCATAAGCGCTATGAGATATTGTAGCTGCCAATAACGTGATAAATACCTATACAAGATTAAAGACAAGCAAAAAAATGATTCTTTTTGTTATATCAATATAGATATTATGTATTCATTACAATAGCTCTAATTATGATTCAGCAGTTCAGTTTGAAAAGGGTTCATGCGAAAGAAAATAACAATGAATTCTCGGTACATAATTTATTTAATGGATATGTACAAAGACAAAAGATTTTAGGACAAATAAAAATTTGGCAATAACTCTCAACAATAGCAATAATATTAATAAAGAGTGGTGTCGTTCAAAAGCCGGCAAAATATCAACAACAACAATAATTTAATTTTATACTTAAATATAGTTCGGACATCCCAACGTAGAGCGAGCTTTTAGCGTATTGTGACTTCACCGCTATAGCACGGTATCAATGTCGATCCAATATTATCATTCAACAAGATGTTTCTCAAAATCCATTTCAGCACTCACAAGCAAGCAAGTCTACAGCGGTGAACTCACAATATAGTCCGTAAAACGATAATTCCAAACAAATACCACTTAATTCAAATAAAGACATACACTTTGTTTAAAAATTCCGTTTTACAAACAAATAATAACAGCATCATTAATTAACCTAAGAATAAATTAATCGATAAAAAAATCTTCTTTTTGACCATAGAACATGAGCCGTAACAATTTTAATATCATATCGATATAACTTTTAAAAGGAATTTTATGATCATTAACAACTGAAATGATTTAATTATTATTATGTATCTCCTATTATTAAATTGGTTTTAAATCTATTTATGATTTCTTCATAAAAGCTTGTTGGTCTGTGACCATAACAGGTGAACATATTGCTTGAAAGTTGCTTACGATCATAAAATTTAATTTAAACACAGCACTTAATAAATAAATCGCGTTTTATCACACATAATTATATACGTAGCATCTACCAGCAAAGTACTACTATTAGGTACTAATTATTGCTGTAAAATTTCATCTACATACCACCGAAAGAAAGGCTAGTGTGTACGGTTAGCGAAAAAAGTTCGCGCGTAAAAGATTATTCCCAACAAACGCTACATTTCAATGTATTGTTCTTATTTTATAGACGTGTTTAACACAGTCTAACTGCTGTTTTTGATCTCCCAAGAAAAGCACAATATCACATATTGACTGCCTCTCAGATCGTTCAAACGATAACGCAAACTTTTTTCTCCAACTGTACTTATCTAAGAGAAAACAATACGAGTAAGATGGAAGACGCTCCTAAATACAGCAAAAATGTATGTATTTTAATTATTTAGCAATTAAATTATATTACTATAATATCACTTACGACCTAATCTCTCTATGCGTTACATAGTATTTTTATTAATATAAATACATTCATATTACTGGTATTTGAATTTGCTTGATATAATATGGTAATAATGTTATCATTTTCATAAACATTTGGCACACATAGACCATTCATTTGCCTACAAAACTTAGTTACGAGGAAGTCAACAAATCATAAGGATTGGAAAATATATCTAAGCATTTCGCCTTGGTTCAGAAGCACTTTGAAACTTGAGTTACATTTTATTTTGACATATTTGAAATGCATGCACGGAAATTGCATGCCGATCCACGCGTGATACTACATATTTACCCCAATTTTATTTACTAACACCAAAATGTATTAGCCGATTGAAAAAATGGTTACTGCAGTTAAAATATCTATTTGGCATATTAATTAAGTAACGCTACGCACGTAACGTCATGGTCACGACAAAAACAAGCCGTTAGTTCGGGGGAAACAAAAAGTATATCAATTTCACTAATAAATAATATTGCTTCATCACAAATCAGTCATTGCATCAGTCTAGTACTTCCTACGCGTAAACACGACGAAACACCAATGAAATTGTACTAATCAAGCCATTCAAATAAAAATATGGTTGCTTACGATACAATTAGGAGATTCCGACACCACAGTTCACTTGTCTTTCTTATTCTACTTACTTCATAGTACAATGTTATTTAAGTGTTAAAACATTTTATTAAACTGTGGTGAGGGAGGCCACTGGACTTCATTATACCAAAAACCCAACTAATATTACGAGACATTCAAACAAACGATAAACTAAACTGAAGTTTTATCACAATTAACTCTATTTGGTGTATTCTTTCAAGGCTTTGCCACGAGCGCCGAATAAATACACGTTAGAAAATGTTTTAGTATGAAAATAATATTTCCTAACGGGACTCATAAACACACAGTTGTATTTTATTCTAAGTCTGTCACAGCCTACTTATCACTAGTTATTTTGGTGTTATGTAAAGTAGTATGCAAACATCCATGAATACGTCCCCTGTCATGAATAAAGTTTAAATATTAAACAGAAAAAGTATGAATAAATCTGAACGGTATTTAGTCCGGCACTCGTCCTCTCTAACGACACTCCGTACTCCAGTTATAATTCTCTAACGATAGAATAGAAGCATTTAGTAGGCACTTGAGAGAAAACGGCCTTGTACCACATATATTACTTAACCAATATTTATACAATAGCATTTCAGCCACACCAATATAAGAGCATGGATATATTTTTGGCTATGTAAAATAGCAACATTCATCCGCCATACAAACTTTTAATGACATTGAATTTTCCAAATATTGAAAATAGATTTCTAAAATGGCGAACACGATTATATCAATAACTTGATTGTTAATAATTTATATCGCTTACCTAAATCAGGAATAGAACGGTTTGGACTTTTGGATCTGGCTTTAGAAGTTTACCGTTTTCTGTACATAGAGATAAATTCACGGTAGTGATTGTTATAGTCTCTAGAGAGGAAGCAGCTACATAATATATCGAAAATTAATAACTATACCTTACAATGATTAATAAAATTTCTCTATATCTGAGGCGATTGCCATTACATGCTAAGTCTTAACTGCGAGACAACGGGAACTGTCTACTGGCTAGTAAATATACCGGTAAATGGTTTGAGTACATTTTTCATCTAATCACGCACAGATACGAAGTTACAAGTCCTTATCTATTATGATAAATAAGATTTTTTGTTAACACAGTAGGCAATTGTATGTAGTTCCCTTGCTACATGAACACAAAATACGGCTTGCTTATGGCTAATGCAAGTATTTGCTACTATGTAAATATATACATGTACTATCACTTCTGGAAGTAACGCAATTTGAATAGATAAAAATACATTTTTGATCGCCCTGTATACAATATTTGTATATTCAGATCACAAGATATATTACATAGAATTATATGTTAAATATTGCTCAGTTTAGAATCAGTAATTTTATATTTATACTTAGTGGTGAAAATGTAACTTAAAATATTGCAGACGCGGGCAAAATAAATTTGACAGGATAAATAGACGCGTAAGTGGATGCGGCTTAAAATAATTATAACTTAAAATCTATGATGCGCTACACTTCCGTCCTAATTATGCTGAACAGCAACTCTATACAATGTAAACTCGTACATTACTCTGGCAACATTAGGCATAAAATCAAAATTGATCGACGGAAATACGGGAACACTATATTACTTTAAAATTATTTTTAGAATAATTAATTCTTACAATATATTACGATTGATTGACTATTAGGTAAATGGGGAAAAAAACCTAAATGCATATAGGGGAGTAACTATTCAAGTATTTTCCATTATTTTTATAAATAAAATATTTCATACTAAATAGTATATCAGTAGTATCACATCTATCACTATAAGTATCTACTATTATGTAAAGTGTAGTTATTCTAGCAACACGGTTCTCGTAACACCTGTCTTTATGATAAATGTGATGTTTTACATTTGGAAAATATATTGAATGAGAAAATAGGTCCTAACTAGACAGCAAAGTGAGCTATTTTACCTAAGCACGTAAACTATTTCATATTGAATATATTTCATTTACAGTAAAGACATCTGTATCTCACCGAGATTTGCTATGGATTGTCTTTATTGGACTAGAGAATGGTAATCTTGTCTATTTATTAATTGCGACAACAGAATCAGAAATTATCAAGACATTTTTTTTTAAATTTTTTGTTCTACGAACTCATATGTCAATTTAGAATCACTGAACTTTAAGGGCTTAGCCCTGAGAAAATTTAATTTTTCATTGATTCGATAACTTAGTCATAATTTATAATTATTACTGAACAAATTACTATAGTGCCTTTGAGAAATTAGCAGAACAAAAAGTATTCTATACTCTTGAAAAATGGAACAAATAACTTTTGCAAACACTGTACTGTTGCAAAATCACTTTGCCTTTAAGATAATTATAGTTTATCATGTCACAGGGTTGGTACTCTTGCTGGACACTACACTGGAAGTCATTGGTAACATTTTCTCAGATATTAACAACCGTAGAACATAAAGTCAATGGGCACTCAATGTGCAGATCACCACAAATGGATGCTGGACTGTCATATTTGCCATACACTGCCAAAGTTGCAATTTTGTAGACAGAAAAGTGACCACTGTCTTTTGCAAGATAAGTACCATAATCCGCCAGCGTCGATGGACAAAGTCCAAAGAGTAAAGACAGAAAGCCGATCATAGTATCAGCACAGTGGGTACCCAAAGACATCAACAAACAAAATATGTATACAAATACAAGAAGCATACATTGTATATCATGTATATGTATACAGATGTATAGATACAGTTGTTTGTCCGTTGAGTACCAGAAGACATCGATGAACACACCATGTATAACGATACATGTAGAACGAAGTGACAGCTGTCCTCGGTTCAGAAAGGGCCCGATGACATGGAGTGGAGTGTATGTGTTGCTGTAAAAGGACGAATATTCGTTAATCTTAGGTTTTACCAAACCAACACGAGCTTGATGTAAAAAAAGTATATAGGGGTTACATTTTTTGGTAAAATGCGGTAGCAATCGAAACCAATCATTACGCAAAAAGGTTTTGTATGTGTCGCTCCTCGCTGCCGCTGTGCGAGTGCTGCTCGCAGCTCACTGCTACAGTAACGTGTACATACGTGTGAGGCGGCTAGCTGGGCGCGGGCTCGGAGCGCACGCCGGCGAGGTTGAGCAGCGCCTCGGCCGTGCGCCGCTCCTCGCCGCTGTGCGAGTGCTGCTCGCAGCTCACTGCTACAGTAACGTGTACATACGTGTGAGGCGGCTAGCTGGGCGCGGGCTCGGAGCGCACGCCGGCGAGGTTGAGCAGCGCCTCGGCCGTGCGCCGCTCCTCGCCGCTGTGCGAGTGCTGCTCGCAGCTCACTGCTACAGTAACGTGTACATACGTGTGAGGCGGCTAGCTGGGCGCGGGCTCGGAGCGCACGCCGGCGAGGTTGAGCAGCGCCTCGGCCGTGCGCCGCTCCTCGCCGCTGTGCGAGTGCTGCTCGCAGCTCACTGCTACAGTAACGTGTACATACGTGTGAGGCGGCTAGCTGGGCGCGGGCTCGGAGCGCACGCCGGCGAGGTTGAGCAGCGCCTCGGCCGTGCGCCGCTCCTCGCCGCTGTGCGAGTGCTGCTCGCAGCTCACTGCTACAGTAACGTGTACATACGTGTGAGGCGGCTAGCTGGGCGCGGGCTCGGAGCGCACGCCGGCGAGGTTGAGCAGCGCCTCGGCCGTGCGCCGCTCCTCGCCGCTGTGCGAGTGCTGCTCGCAGCTCACTGCTACAGTAACGTGTACATACGTGTGAGGCGGCTAGCTGGGCGCGGGCTCGGAGCGCACGCCGGCGAGGTTGAGCAGCGCCTCGGCCGTGCGCCGCTCCTCGCCGCCGCTGTACGAGTGCTCGTCGCGGGCACAGCGCGAGATCACCAGGTGTGCGGCCGGCGGCAGCTAAGGAAAACAACACACATTAGGATCCGCACTGTGTAAAGCAAGCGCAAGGCGCGTAGGTCCGCTCCGCATGCTTGTCTCATTCTCATGTCACATCATAGAGCAGCGCTGTGTGAGACGGGTCAGCCAAAGCCCAAGCACGCGGGCGCGGCTGACCCGTGGGTGCTACAGGCGCACGCTCGTTAAAACACTGCGGGAACTGGCGGCCACGTGGCACGAACAACGGGTCGGGCACCCGCTTAACTCAATAGAGCTCCTTAATGTGTATTGTATATGACGTCATACATGATTATTGTTTACCAAGTGCGTTTTCGACTGCATAAAATTAAAAAAGAAATACCTATGGCTCCAAAAACATGTTTACAATTTTTTTTTATTATCATTTCTGACTCTACCTAACTATATAACTAGCATGTTTCGCATATATCAGACACGGATAAAGAAAATGCTTACCTGGTCAAGTACAGCAGGCCCATACTTCATAGCGAGCACAGTAGCTGCCGCCAAGTATTCATCAGCCCCAGGTTCCGGGTCGGCCAATCGGCGAGCGAGTAACGACACCCTCGCCCCCTCCTCCCGCACCTCCCCCTCGGGCTCTGTGGGGGACTCCGGCTCCCCCGCGGTGGGGATCGGTTGTCTCCCGAACGCCTGCGGGGTAACCTTCTGGTCAGAACTTTCTAGAGTTGTCCGCTGCTTCAGCTATTGGCGGTGGGTACTTACCATTATACTTTGAACATTACAAATTGGGAAAATGTGTAAAATTGGGAGTCAGATATCTCAGTGGAAGCTTAACTAGCTTGTCATACAAGCTAGACCAAAACTTCGGTTTTTGCTTCTAGGGTGATTTACATTGAAGTGTTGCTTGACTTGACGATTTAGCTTTTTGTTTACCAAATTGATATAAGTTTTTGTTTTAACAAGTAATGGAACTATAAAAAAAAACATTAAGGGTTCTGGTGTTGCTAATCAATATTAAAGAAGACGTTTTTCCAACCAGACAAAGACTGACCAACCTGTAATAATGAGGCGCGATGCTGCGGGTCTACCGTCCACAGTGAACCTTTACCAAGTCCCGGGGCAGCTGCCACCTAACACAAAAATATACAACATTATTTACTTATTCATATCATTTAAATAAGTAAGTATAGTCGACTTTTCGACGAAGTACATAAATAGGAGACACAATTTGGCAATCTTGACAGAAATATTACAAAGCTGAACTAGGTTTTTTTTTTCAAAAAACTCCTGGCAAACAAACAGCCTTAATAAATTTTAAACAAATATAAAGAAAAAACACACCAACTGACCTTATGGAAGCACTTATTCAAGGACAAGTTATGCCGTACACTGTTCTTCCACCCTTGAGGCGCATGTCTGAAGTAAGGGAAGTGACGTACGATCCACGCGTAGATCTCCTTGACGGGAAGGGCTCTAGCCGGGGCTGCTTCGATAGCCATGAAGATTAAACACGAGAAGGAGTAAGGAGGTTTTGTGTGTGTGTTCGCGGGAGGGGAGGGAGGGGCCTTGCAAGGGGTGCGAGGGGGGGATGGCACTCGGGCTACGGGTGGAGGTGTTTTTATCTCTCTCTGTGGGCGAAAGAAAGAGTAGTTTAGTGTGGTGTCTTGCATAGTTAAAATCATCATCAGAGGACCAAAAATTTAGACCTTGTTTTACTTTAAAAATCCTTTACATGTTTTTCAATGTATATTAGACGTAGTAATAAAGTTTGCCTTTGACATTCAGTGAGTTTCTTATTATAAAAAAATATAAACCGTATTATACCTTAAGGCAGACAGGATTTGTCATCACAGACTATTCTATATACCTACTTATAATACGTAATAGCATTACATATGTAGGTGCACATAGTAAGCTTAAGGGAACGATACAAAGCGGCGTACTTTGGCAATACTCCAACAGAAAGTGAAAATGCAATCCACTCTCGGGTTAAAGATTTTAAGAACATCCAAAAGTAGCAGAAAAAGGAGAACTGTACTAGAAATATAAATATATCTTTATACTAAATGTAAGCTATATAATAGCTGAAGAGTTTGCTTGAACGCGATGATCTGAGGAGATACTGGTCTGATTCCACAAATTGTTACAGTGTAAGGTACCTAACCCATTTCTCGAGGACAGATAAAAGCTAATTTTTATGCGGGTGCCTGAAGTATTTTCCTCCTGACGCGGGTGAAATAGCTGGCAGAATCTATGAACGATAATTTTACACGTAATATCCTTAAAATCTCATTACATATTAAAGCTTTACATAATGTTTAGTCTGTGATCACTTATCCTGTATCGTTATCGTTCCACGTTCAAGAGATAAAGGTATGGGTGTACTACCTATCAATATTGTAAAACTTTACGAAAGAGATATACATATATATTACGTAGGTATAAATAAATCAACGATTACATTATTTGAACGTTGAACATTGCTCTTTTAACGGTCAACAATTGTGTATCACGTGTTTATTATTCTAAAGTAACTTACAGGACCGTATAAGATTTTTTTTAATTTTGATTTGGAATAACAAAAAATATTTTATTTACTTACTAAAAGTTGACAACCCTACTCTATCTACCTGGCTATTTTTTGCTGCAGATATTAAAGTTAAAACATACAAAGTGAACTACGTAATCATATAAAGTGTGGTGACTGACTAACATCTCGTCAGAATTCGGAAGGACATGAAATTAAGTTCACAACGCCCAGATAGTAAAAATGTAGGTCGGTTACAAACGAGTGCTTCCTCTTCTCTTGCACGCGTACAAGCGCGGCTTGTCGAACCTGCACTTGTGTACATAAAACAATACAACTGCAAACATACGGGCAACAAAAGAAAATACATATACTTTTTATACCTACCGAACATGATTCTAATTTATGCTCTATCAAAAATCTGAAAGTCATGTTTGCAAATTAAACTTTTTCGAATTCGTTTCGAATAAAAAATATCAGATTCATAATATAAGACAAAGTATATTCTCGAAGCTAAACGAATACGCGTTGCACATCTCATTATGATTTATTCTTAGAAGGGCAGTGAGCAATTATCTAGTAATGCAACGATTTTATACATTGGTACTATATAAACAGTTATAAATATGACTCAGGTTTGTATTGTGTCAATGAATGATGCACTTTAGAGGGAAAACAAATTGATTTCCTCTAGACTGCAGTGATACGATAAAACATCGACTACCGACTACCGACTACTTATGTGAGTTTAGACAGTCTAGACATAAATACCAAAGAGTTTTCGAAGCTATTTCTCCATGTAAAATATATTTTAATAATAATCGTGTAAGCAGCAGGCAAAATAAATACTCGTATTTCGAACACTAATTAATCTTTACCTAGTATTCCAATTTAACGCATTTCATGGCTTTGCGAAATTATGATGAAGTTCGCTTCAGTATGTTTTCCTGGTATTTTATAATAATATGCAAAGAATTACTGAGAAATACTGCATAGCTGGTCACCATTGGAGCTACAAAATCTGTATTTCTTGCACGTATGGCGCATAAACGTAGTGTCTATGCATATCATCTCTGTGTTGGGACTTGCTGAAATTACATTTCTATGTCTGATAAAATATACTGATTCATCTCACATTGGATGGCTAATTCTCTTGAACGAAATTGACGATATACACGTAGAATCTATGTAATCTCAATTTTACAAATGGCAGCTTCAAAAACGTAGTACGTAAATTGTAGCGACATTGAGAGTTGCAGATTTTAGACACATGGCGATCGAAGATGACTAAAAAATATAGGTTACTACCGTGAGCAAGATAGGCGATGATAGTAGCTTATCAAAAGTTGCGCACTATCACAATCTTAGCGCATTGTGTTTACAAGAAGCTGACGTGGCGCTTACGCTGAAATCGGTCTATACTACGTACCCTGACTGTGACGTCTTGATCCGTTAAGTCGTGCACAGGTTGTTGGTACATTTTATGACTTCATTCACTTACTTTAATAAACGAAGTTATTAAATAATGCTGTTGTTGTAACCTATTATGAAAATGCTATGAAGAAAACTTCACGTTTGCAATTAAATACTTTATGACATACTTTTGTAAAGTATCACCGCAACTTGCGAAATGCCGTATCCACGGACTTGTGAAGCAAAATAGTTTATGTTCAACTTCGGGGCGAAGAAGGAAAGTGGAACATAAGAAATCCTTCTATTTTTATCCGACTGCGCCAGAAGCAGAGTTATTATACGTATCTTCAGATTGTTGAGATAAGTTTCTTTTATTAATATTTTAAATGATTTCTTACAACTTATTCAACTTATACAAATCATGCTTTAGTTAGACCGTCGTAGCAATACTGTCAATAGATTTCAAGGTATTATTAAATAGGCGTCATGAATAGTCATTAAAGGCTTTTATGTGATACAAAAGACGTAAGTACATACCTCGAGGCTTTATCTTTACAGAGTATAAAGTACTACACAAGTTTATATTTTGAGGCCACATGACAGAGAGTTAAGTATAGGTTTCACTTAGGTCATATGAGATAACTTGTTATTAACGAACTTGCTTTCCTGTAGCCGTCACTTATAGTCTCGAGCGATGTTCAGTTGACAAACCGTTGTCAGGTATATCGTTATTAAATATTGCATCAGGTAGCGAGTTTATTTTGTAAACAGCAGATTGCGCTACTCTTTCGAATCACAATGGAAATATATGTCTTCCTAAAGGCCGGTTTAAGGAGTAATTGCTTCACAAAAAATCGACCTTACAAAACTAGCGAGTTCGTGAACACTTCATTATCATCATTTAAGTCCTGCGCAATCTTCGATAGATGTTGAGTGGTAAAAGTGTTAATATGCTATGTATAACCCTATTTTTGATACCTGCCATGATTTACTAGTAATGCGAATAAGAGATGATTGAGCTCTAAGTTCGCGGAGAGACCATGACAACGATAATGTGATTATAAACGCTAAGGTATAAATAGGGCTATCGGCAGTGAGATTATAGTAAAATAAAAGAGAAACGTGTAAGAATCTGGTTCATTTAAGTTGTTTTGGCTATAAGGTATTGTACTGCTTTTACCATAAAGGTCGTAATTATTATCCTATTAAGGAAACTTTTAAATTGTTTATTGATTAAAGTTCGTGGTAACATTAACTCACCTTCACAATAATTTGATTATCAATCATTTTCGTGTCTTCCATATCCACGCCACTTTTTGTCAAATTTATACCTGGAATAGAGCAACTTTGTGTTCAGTTCACCTTTGAAAATTAAAATTATTTAAGTTGAAGCAAAAAATGTTTGAATGTTATTCCGTATTAGTGATAACAAAATTTTATGTTTTGCAACGGTTCATTTGCAAACTGAAACGGCACTTAATATTGTTACTAAGGCAGTGCTATGTTTATTAAAGTCGCAAATCGCAAAACGAATACATAATTTCTGATTTCTTTGTAGAAAGTAAATCCGTAAATGCTTTGACAAATTGAAGAAATAGGCCACTGAAAAGCGGACAATATTCTCGAAATTTTGTATAGTAATCTTGAAGCTGGTCCAATTATGTGAACTGTGGTAGAATAAGGCGTAAGTATAGACTTCGCAGTCAATGCAAGTATGTCTTGTCTGAGACGATGCAAGGTGTCTCGCTGTGATTCCGTCCCACCCACTGGGGTAACATTACGTCATAAGCTTAATGACTAGACAATTTTCTAAGCGATCTTCAGTCAAGTGAAGCCGTAGTGTCTAAGCTACCTCTAAGTAAATTCCTGTCTTGCAGCCAGCTCAGACTGGTGAGGTCGTCGTCGTGGTCAGCGGGGGGTAGGTTGCCGGCGTTGCCTCCGCAAGCCACCCTGATGAACGAGAACATCTTATTCGAGACTATGGATTATAATTATAATATTACTTGCTAAAGAGTGACAGTTTGCTGGAAATGGGTCTAAAATCTACGTGAGGAAAATACGGGGGGCTTAAAAAAATTGTAACATGGACCATTCGCAGGCCTTGGAATTTTGAAAACTTGGAGTTCTATAAATCAAACAACGTGAGTATTATGAAGTAGCCTAATGCGGTTTTAATAAAATATATTAATTGATTGTTACATACACGTGGATAATATATGAAGGTAGAAAGCAACTTCGCTTTTATATTTAAAATACCAGTATGTAGGTTTACGATAGTTATACGCACTCCATTTAACATCGCCTAGATATCCCGGGAGAAATGCTCCTAAACTAACGTATAGATTTACTTCTAAAAATAATACCTGGTGTCTAGGTTATTTCAGTGCAAGTTTAGAACATGTTACCGAATACTGCAGTCGGATGTGGAAATGATCATTATGCAATCTGTTTGGAATACATTTAGCACGTGTAACAGTAAATACTAGAGCAGATTATGGTTCCGTCGTTAAAAACCAGTAATCGATTCTTGTAGAACAAAAGTTGTTTAATCGAATCACCTACGGAAACATAGTTCAGGGCGTTCCTACATTTTGCACTAAAACTTATTAATGAAAACTTCACCGAGCAGCTCTGGCTTTATGTTGGGGTTTTCATTTGATTGCTATGTTCGCTTATTCAAATACCAAAGGTTGTATTGTGAGTTGTTTAAATACTAAAAAGCATTTGTTCGGTCCTGTAGCTTCCGATGACGTAGGTAGGGATTGACCGACCACGTTTTAGTATACGAGGGGAGTTCTAGTAGTTGATTACTACTTGCAGTTAATGAAACATTATTCATTTAAATTAGTTATGGCTTTTGGGAATGCTGGTACTACTGAACTACATAATTGTGAAGTTAATTAGCCAGTATGTTATTGTATGGACAATAAAACTGTTTACGTTCAAACGATTTTGCAAGACTTTGCTCAAAAGCGATGTCATAATCAATTCTTTATCAATCACGGCAACAATTCTCGTGTTATCGTGAGTCGTTTGTCTTACCCACTAACCTAGCGAAATGATAATTTTTATCAGTTTTTTTTGTACACTGACTTACGCTTGATTGATGAGCTGAGCAAAGTTGATACTTTAGATAGCAACAATCTATTTCGGATTTTTGGCCTTATTCGAAGGCCTTTTTGGAATATTTTCTGATGCAACGGGATGGCTAGATATCGCAATGAAATAAACTAGAATAATAGCAGTACTCATTATTGCACCAATGCTTTACGTACCGTTGATAAAACCAAAGCTACAAGTCCAAAGTAGGTCACAAATTCACAATAAGACTATGTTGATCAAAATTAACAGTTAATAAAACTTGTTGGAGCTGGGCATCACACGTCACGTGTTGCCGTCCGCATGATGACTGGAGGACACGTGCCACCAAACATAAAGATTTTGTTTTTAATAAATTATTCATATGTTTGAGAAGTTTGCTTATTTTTCTGGCCTACTACTTGTTTTGTTACAAGCCGTCACGCAACTTTATTATTAATCAGGCTTATGGAAACATACAATAACATTCACACCTCGGAGCTGGTACTAATAACTAACAAAGGAAAGTTCTTACATTGATTTGAAATGAATCACTTTAGACTGTTTACTAACAATATAATATTCATACAAAGTTGTAGGGGAACTACCAATTTAGTTGGCAGATGCCATGTCCCTTGCGTGACGCGAGCTTCCTCTATGCAAATACTTCGTCATCCGCTCAAGACGGTAAGGTGTCACTGATTAAAGCGAACTTCCGTATTCAACAGAATAAGTAATCATAGTATCATTAGAAAGAGGAAGTATTGAACAAAGCTGTTGATATCGCTGGAAAAACAAACGGATGCCTGTATCTTTTCAAAGTATAAACAGACAAGCAAAAACTCATTAGTTACCAACTAAAGTCACTTTGAAAATTCCCCTTCATAGCTCAGTTGCTAGGTCACCCTTCCAACGATAAGAGGCAATCTGAAGGCCCTTTTAGCTATAAATATTAGCACAGATCTGTCACAACTGAACATTCAGTGATTACTTGACTTTATCAATAGTTGGACAGGCGCCGTAACTATTTCCCTGTCTACTTTATATGAGGTCAATAGACAGTCAATAGGCGTGTTTGATCTAGGCACTGCGCATTGAAAACTTGAATGTGGACTATTTACAAATAAAATGAGTTATCTATAAATGGTAGCTAGCTCAGCATTCAGTGTGAATGTTGGAAACTGTTAGAGCGAAGTAATAAAAGGTCGTAGCCGCCGCACTTTCGAAAGTTTATTCAGAAATAAGTTGGGATTTCGCTGCTATTTGGGAAATGAGCTTGTTATTCGTACGATTGTTAAATAGTATTTCACTGAACTACATTCAAATTTAAAAGCTGGACGAAAATATTTTGAGTTGGATCGTCATCGGAATAATTTCTATAGAGTATCATTAACAAAATAGGACTTCAATACATTAATACAATTTGATATGTACGCTGTCTAACAATCACAACGGCTGGATACCTGACAGCAATCGAACCATAACCAATACTTACGCAGGCTGTGGCTGTTCCATATCGGACTCGTCGGACGCATCTTCAATGTCATCGAAGTTGTCAATGACCCTGCCCGACACCTCTAGTCGCCGTAACGACCGCCCGCTGGAGGCTACATGTCTCGCGATCTGTCGGATTAGCCGGCGCGGAAGCGGCAGAGATGCGCGAGCGCCTCGCGCTGGGGACCCGCCCCGCTCGCCGCGCATTGGCGCCATCTGATGGTGGAAAATTACATGTAGGTAAGGATGGCGATTCGTGGTCACAATCCTATTGCATAAAGGTGGACTAACTATCAAAGATTGTAGATTCATATCTTCGAATATCAGGTATTCATTAGGTCCTCGGGTAGCCAACCTAGTGTAAATGAATTCAAAAGAAAAAGTGACAAACATAATTGCTAAGCGGAATCCATTTGATTTCCACTGCGTCAAAGTTGAATAAAACCGATTTCGATTATCGTTGAATTTTCATGAAGCCAACTACGTACAGAGGCTTTAAAATTCAAAGAAATCATGTGACGAACACGGGTACCAACGCCTTATTAAGTAGAGGACATCTGCGTTAACACATCACAGAGATCCAAGGATAATGAAGAAAAGATGATGTCAAGTTTAAGTTAGATGCTTAACGCTGTATTACTATGAGTGAAAATCGTGTTGCCTAAACCAAATGATATAGGTAAAATTATAGGTGTCCAGATGCAATGTATGTCAAATTGACGCAATAAGATGTAAGTGATAGCGTGCCTCAACTCCAAACCTTCGGAAGCGATGTTGCAATCAGCCGAATTATTTGTGTCTTGTCCATTAGTCATTGGACTAGGAATTAATTCGGCTTCTAAGTACACGACGCTCCGTTGTAGGACGTCTAATTCCGTGCCAATGAATACGTTTTGATTGGAGTAAATGTATTAGTTTTTTACGCAAGGCCATTGACATTATAAGTAGGTAAGTACCTGCTAAAAATGTACCGCGCTGTTGAAATGGGAACTGGGAAATTACTGTTGAAATCGGGAACTAAATGAAAACGTCAGCGTTAGGTTGGCTGATAACTTATCTAAGCAGACCTAATATACCAGTGGACTCGTATACTGCTTATCACTCACTTATTTATTCTTCAAAATTATGAGAGTATATCAACGACGTAATAAGCATCAACATCACGACCTGAGTTGATCTAAACAGTGTGATCAACATTATTGTGTAACATTACCGAATTTACGTAACAAAAATTTAGAATAGGTACGTAAAAAAGAAAATAAAAGTATTTTTATCTTTAATTTATCGCGTCAAGTAGCTACACAATCACATAATATCGCGTGACCTTGGCATAGTAACAAACAGCTAAATGTAATGGCGTGGTTGCGTCGTGTCGTGGCGTCCCCGTGTCATCAACGAATTGAACTCGCACCGACACGCGGAATGACACACAACACTGATTATCTAACGACAGATTTATTTACAATGCCCTTTTACGGACCTGCATAAGGTAAATGATTAGCTTAGTCGATTAGCACGCTAAACGAACCTGTCCATGAGAAAATATTATCACTAGATAATTTGTTGTGATCGTATTCTAGTTCTAACGGAGCTTACGTTAGACGCGTTATCTTTGTGCAAGACAAGGATGTCAACAATCTTGTTGATGAGAATGGATCCGGCACGTGGACGAAGCTTCTAGTCATCACAGTTTGTACACATCAAACAGGAAAGCCTTGTACTTAAATCGGCGTAAGCGACACTATATTACGAAGTATTGAAAAACCGATTTTGTAATTACTACCTTTAGCTTGGTTGGTTACAACAGGAAAATATGAATGGAATTTAAACAATTTTTTTTTCATAGAACAATAAATCATTTTTTTCAAGTATCAAGATAAATGTAAATAGAAGAAGTGTAAGTAGTATACTACAATGTGGCCCATTTTATGGCCCTTTTAAATTGTAGTTTTGAAATTCTTGATGAGCCTTAAATACATAAAACAATGTAATCAATCAATGAGATGTGCAAAGTTAGGTGTAAAAGGTGTAAACAAACAAGAGTATCATGTGCCACTTCACGCAGCCCATCCAATCAGGAAATGATGACATCATATTTCAATGTTGTTATTTATTTGTTTTGATTCCTGATAACAGTGAGAGTAAGCTTGGCTACTAAAAGAACAATATGCTTATTTCTTTGGATTATTATTGAATAAAAAAATATACTTTGCATAGCTTTGCATTTTTCTAGAAATTATAATTGTTCTGTTTGGTTTTATTCTTCTATTATTATTTTGTATAAATTGCTCTTGAATTACTGGTCCTATTTGCATGTATGAAACACATAATTTTTGTGACAATATAACATTAAAAGGTTTTTAAGCATCACTTATGCTTTATAAAAAGAATTTAGAAATATGTTAATGACTTTTATCATTATCAGATAATATTTAAGATATTTTATTTCTATCTGATTATACATTCTTACTATTCTTAGGCTTGATAGTGAAATAATGGTGTCAATATTTCCTTTCATTTATGTAATCTATGATCAAACATTTGTGAAGGTGTGAAAGGATGACACTTTGAAAATCTAGATAAAATATTAAATTTCAAGCCACGCTATCTTAACTTACCATGCAGTAAGTTCAGAAAGATAATACTTATCATTTTGGTAAAGATTAAATATACATAGCCTTGAAACAACTTACAATATGTAGGTATATGTTAATTTTATTCAGTGAGGAATACTTTTGCGTATGTCTAGATCTCACTATGAAATGAAGAGTTTATGATCTTTCTAATTATATTTGAGGTCTTTGCCCCTTATAGTTGAAATGAAACATGTGGCACCACCATAACATCACATGGGTTGATTGATTAATTACATTAATTAGGTGTAGTAAAATAATAATTAAGCATGAAGTAATTCTATCTATATTTGAGTAAAGATGTTATTTAAAGGTAAATTGAGAAAGCTAAAAATGGACCTACATACTCATTTGAAACTAGAGCACTGTCTCTGGGTGACACTTAAAATTAGAAATCCTACAGGAAGTGTGAACTGAAATCTAGGTCACACAAAGGTCTAGACTTTATTTATAGCCAACAGCAGTAGGCTCTAGATTTTATGCTCCACTGGGTTTCTTACAAGCAATACTTGATTGAAAACAATAGCAATTAGTAAACTAAGGTCAGAAATTAGTTTTAAAAAATAATGTAATGGATTTTATGGGAATACTCACTCAGAAACTTCAGTGGTCACAGCAGTCAAACTAAAACTCCTAGAGACTGCATAAGCAATTTATGTTATGGCTAATAGACACCCTAGCAACGTAAGCAGCTAAAATACGGTCGCGATGCAATTGAGGTGTGATGTAACAGCTAGTTACCATGTGTTATTGTATTCATTGGGTCAGCAGTGGCATCAACAACGTGTTGCTAGGAAACTGGTGTCCGGCCAGCGCGGATACCGCGTGCGCGATTGCGTCGTGCCCGTGCGTCCTACGTCGTGCTTCCGACGTGGAACCGCCGCGTGCAGCTTCGTATGCACGTGCCGACGCGCACCTCCAAGGGCTCTTACATAATCGCAGGGACTGCCGCAGATACCACGCCGAGGACAACACAAACGTTCACTAACACCCGTTCCATATTTAGAAGGAGCGCCACCAATGCGTCCCGACGTTATTCATGCGTCTAGTCACATTTTTAGAACCGCATGTAAACGATACTTTTATCCCCCCACGCTGTACACCTCATGTGCGCATCGTTGTATCCCAATATTGCATTATTATGGGTGCAAAATCCAAAATGCGTAATATATTTGAGCATAAAAACAGATGTAATCATGATACTAAACTATAAAGTTAGCTTGGTTTTGTAATCAAAATCATAAGAGACCAACATCTACAATACATTTGACTTACCTTGAAGTTGTATTGTTTGTTAGACGCACTAATTATAAATTAATAACAATAAATAAACAGCATTCCGCGACCTCCGTACTTGTGATCAACACTCAACAAACACCTTCCTCAACACCCAATCAAACCTTAAACTAAAGAGCAACCTACATAAATAAACATATGATTTGTAAATATCTATGGTTCATTTTCCGTTTCCGATTACGCTAGAGAGGAGCCGAACACTGATATGATTGAACAGAAAGCTTAGTCGATTTTTGGATGAATTAATCGTTTAATAGCATAATACGAATTCTGTTTTCAAACATGTATTCATACAAAAACATTGTATCGCCGTGCGTTAATTAAACTGTCAATTAAGTTAATTATATAAATCATTATTTTGATACTATTTTAATAAATGTGTGGAAAAAAAAATGTAACGTGGCTGAATAATCTGGCAACAATGCCATTAACCAAAAAGAAGAAAACACGTTAAACTTGACGTGGACTAAAGTAGCTGGCTCACTGTAGTAAAATAAAATTTAAAAGATTTAATTATTCCTCACTGTTCTAAGCATAGTGATACTATAAAATAAATATTCTAGATGTTAGCGTTTTGAAAGAAAATGATTTTAAATATTGTAAGTGCATACTTTCTCATAAAACGTTCGTTTACTGTTTACTGCGTCAACCTATTTTCCGGAATCACTGGTGTGTTTTCGTTGTTTCGAGATTTTTCACATAGTTCCATTTTACTTTACAGAAAATGTTTGGGGTGTTAAGTGTGTTACTGTTACCACTACTTTTAAGTCAGCAAGCGGAGGCTGCAGCGGTAATATCCATTGATTTGGGATCAGAATGGATGAAGGTCGGTATCGTGTCTCCGGGAGTACCGATGGAGATAGTGTTAAATAAGGAGTCTAAGAGGAAGACGCCAGCTGTCGTGGCGTTTAGAGACGATGTAAGAACGTTCGGTGAAGACGCAGTCACTGTTGGCGTCAGATTCCCGAAGAATTCTTACAAATATTTGCTGGATCTACTTGGGAAGCCATTTGATCACCCATTGGTGCAGGCTTACAGGTCAGTGACACTTCGACATACAGCCTTTTATAGAGAAAGTAACAATCTAACGTTACTTAAAAAAAATGAAACTTGATAATGTACTTTCATTTATCTTTCAATCTGAAGAAACATGTGTTTAGATTGAACTTGTGAAAAATTTTAAGTAACACATAGTTTAATCAGAAAGCATGTTGCATCATTAAATTCAAGTACTTAACTGTTGCTATTCAAAGGACAATGCCAGGGTGTGGGCTCAAAGTTTGCCCAGCAGTGGGAGTAGTTTCAGCTGGTTCCATAGTGCACTCTGAACACGAAATCCAAATATTTTTGAAATCGGTCCCAGAGGTCCCGAGAAAAACCGGTTCAAATGGTCTCCATAGATAGTCACTTAACAAAGCCTGAGCCATTTGCCCAGTAGTGAAAGTGGTGGAAATTCGTTCTTTACTGCACTGTTAACACGAAATCCAAATATTTTTGAAATCGGTCCCAGAGGTCCCGAGAAAAACCGGTTCAAATGTTAAACTTGATCAGTCACTTTATAAAGTCCAAGCCATTTGCCCAGTAGTGGGAATGGTTAGAATAGGTTCTTTACTTCACTCTTAAGACGGAATCCAAATATTTTTGAAATCGGTCCCAGAGGTCCCGAGAAAAACCGGTTCAAATGTTAAACTTGAACAGTCACTTTATAAAGCCCAAGCCATTTGCCCAGTAGTGGGAATGGTTAGAATAGGTTCTTTACTTCACTCTTAAGACGGAATCCAAATATTTTTGAAATCGGTCCCAGAGGTCCCGAGAAAACCCGGTTCTAATGTCCAACTTGAACAGTCAGTTTATGAAGCCCAAGCCATTTGCCCAGTAGTGGAAATTGTTAAAATAGGTTCCATAGTGCACTCTGAACACGAAATCCAAATATTTTTGAAGTCGGTCCCAGAGGTCCCGAGAAAAACCGGTTCAAATATTCTCCATAGATAGTCACTTAACAAAGCCTGAGCCATTTGCCCAGTAGTGAAAGTGGTCGAAATAGGTTCTTTGCTGCACTGTTAACACGAAATCCAAATATTTTGGAAATCGGTCCCAGAGGTCCCGAGAAAAACCGGTTCAAATGTTAAACTTGAACAGTCACTTTATAAAGCCCAAGCCATTTGCCCAGTAGTGGGAATGGTTAGAATAGGTTCTTTACTTCACTGTTGTCACGAAATCCAAATATTTTGGAAATCGGTCCCAGAGGTCCCGAGAAAAACCGGTTCAAATGTTAAACTTGATCAGTCACTTTATAAAGTCCAAGCCATTTGCCCAGTAGTGGGAATGGTTAGAATAGGTTCTTTACTTCACTCTTAAGACGGAATCCAAATATTTTTGAAATCGGTCCCAGAGGTCCCGAGAAAAACCGGTTCAAATGTTAAACTTGAACAGTCACTTTATAAAGCCCAAGCCATTTGCCCAGTAGTGGGAATGGTTAGAATAGGTTCTTTACTTCACTGTTATCACGAAATCCAAATATTTTGGAAATCGGTCCCAGAAGTCCCGAGAAAAACTGGTTCAAATGTTAAACTTGAACAGTCACTTTATAAAGCCCAAGCCATTTGCCCAGTAGTGGGAATGGTTAGAATAGGTTCTTTACTTCACTCTTAAGACGGAATCCAAATATTTTTGAAATCGGTCCCAGAGGTCCCGAGAAAACCCGGTTCTAATGTCCAACTTGAACAGTCAGTTTATGAAGCCCAAGCCATTTGCCCAGTAGTGGGAATGATTAAAATAGGTTTTTTACTTCACTCTTAAGACGGAATCCAAATATTTTTGAAATCGGTCCCAGAGGTCCCGAGAAAAACCAGTTCTAATGTTAGCCAGCCATTGTTAGCAAGCCATTTTAAGCAGCCACAAACCTAACAACCTCTTTTCTTGATAGATAGAGATATATATATCAGATAGATAGTGGTTTCACTGTTAACAGGATAAAAAAAAAAAAAAAAAACAGAAATAGACGTTTAAAGGTAATTGTTGTTTCTCTTGCTTTTCAGTCTCTATCTACCACAATCAGTCCTAAGTTCGAGTAGCGTCATGCAATTAATATCCTTAATGGCAATGGAAAAATCTTATCAAGACGAATAAAATAAGCTCAAACACGAGGTAGTAAATAGATACCGTTGAGGAAGTCGTGGTGGCCTAGTGGGCAAAGAACCAACCTCTCGAGTATGAAGGCGCGGGTTCGATTCCAGGTCAGGCAAGTACCAATGCAACTTTTCTAAGTTTGTATGTACTTTCTAAGTATATCTTAGACACCAATGACTGTGTTTCGGATGGCACGTTAAACTGTAGGTCCCGGTTGTCATTGAACATCCTTGGCAGTCGTTACGGGTAGTCAGAAGCCAGTAAGTCTGACACCAGTCTAATCAAGGGGTATCGGGTTGCCCGGGTAACTAGGTTGAGGAGGTCAGATAGGCAGTCGCTTCTTGTAAAGCACTGGTACTCAGCTGAATCCGGTTAGATTGGAAGCCGACCCCAATATAGTTGGGAAAAAGGCTCGGAGGATGTTGAGGAGTTCCCTCGTCTCACTGTCGTCTCCATCGTTTATGGACACCACTATCGAATTAGTATTACACTGTAATGATAGTGTGTATGTTTTTAAATAAATAAATAAATAAATAAATAAATAAATCGTCAGGTCAGGTCTTAACCTCCACAGTTTTGTGGTGTCGGAGACATATACCCGATTGACAAGTTTTTATTCGATATGTGCTTACAATTTCCGAGAGTTCCATAATGTTTTAAGGTTTCTATCACCAGACCCTGGACCCTGGAACTATTTGGAAAGTAAATCCTTTTAAACAATAAAATGATTGTTTAAATCGGTTGGTAAACGACGGAGTTATGCACGTACTTACGTAAAAAGAATACAAACGAACTGAGAAACTCCTCCATTTTTTGAAGTCGGTAAAAAAAATCTCGTTCAATACCTCGTATTTGTCAATTAATATTATAATGCATTTCAATTAAGGTAATAAAAGTGGAATAGTTAAGAGTTCGTAAGCATATTTTTCGTAGTATTGAATAAGAGTCAAACCAGTTTTTCTCAGCACTCCTGGGATAGATTTCGAAATATTTCGGTCTGGGACCTATTATAAGCCTATGGAACATAATACACTATGCAGTTACTGTGGGCAACTCTTGAGCCCAACTTCCATACAAAGAATAGCATTGTCCTTTATACAAATAATCAAATGAAACATTATTTTATAGCATTTTCAGTATTACATATCCTAAAGCATACTCCTAACTGCCATATAAAACATAATTTTTGGGAAAATTTAATAACTAACATTAATGAATTTTGGTATGCTACGAAATCTGTCTATCATTATTGATACATAGTTCCTGAAGAATTAAATAGTTACCGCAGTATTGAAATAAAACTGTAGTTGGAGTACACACTTGGACTTACGGCTAAGAGAGTTTACCTCTCTTTTTAATCTTTATTTCGAACTATTATATTATTTTATATTTGCACAATTTCTTCCAGAGCTCGCTACCCATACTATGAGATGGTAGCAACGGAAAGGGGCACCCCCTTGTTCATACATGACGAGAACACTACATTTACGCCTGAAGAGTTAGTCGCACAACTCCTGGCCAAGGCTAAAGATTTTGCTGAAATTAGTCATGGTGAGGCTTAGTTATTCTACTTATTTTCCTATTCTGTTAACGGTAGTTGGAAGTTAGTCTAAATTAAATTGAGTCTTCTAGAAATATTTTAAGTCAAGAATGTCAACAGGCTATATTTGTATATTACATTAACATTTCCTAAAATATTTTTTATATTTATTCAATACTCAATGCATGTAATAATTTTTTATTGGTTGATAAATGCCCAGTCATTGCCATTAACTGTTAAGCAACTTTCAAACATTACCATTATGTAGTTTTTTGTACATTCACATTTGACTAGATTTTTAAACATGAATTCTAAACTACATGCCTATAGCAGTTTTACTAATAAATATACAAATTTTCAGGTCAAACAATCACAGAGTGTGTGATCACAGTACCCGGTTACTTCAACCAGGCTGAGCGTCGTGCTCTCAAAGACGCAGCAGCTCTCGCTGGCTTGAATGTTCTTCAACTCATCAATGACTACACTGCTATCGCCATCAACTATGGCATATTTAGGAGAAAGGTAAAATCAATTTTGCAGTTCTTCTTATAACAATATGTAAGCAGTTTCCCTGGTAGTGTGTCTATAAGTTATGTATTGTAATATCTTAGGCAAGATAGTACAGTTCCAAAAAAAATAAATATTTCCTTTAATTTGTATAAAAGACTATAATTTAGCAGGCTCTGGTCTCGTATCCACGTGAATTTTGCTTAGATGCCACAAATTGTATGACAATACTACAAGATATTTTTTGCTATCCCATCTCTTCCCAAAGCACATAATTGAAGTTTGACAATGACTTGGAGAATTTTAGATTTATTAAATATAATGACAACTTTATCTTTTCATTTAAAAATTAGAAGTATATTCATTTAATCATTGTTAATTTTCCTTAGGAAATCAACGAGACTGCATGGCACGCTCTATTCTTTGACATGGGCGCTGCCTCCACTAAGGCGGCGTTGGTTGAGTACAAGACTGTTAAGATAAAGGACAAGGGATACGTCGAGACTGTCCCTCAGCTGCAGGTCTTGGGAGTTGGATTTGACAGGTAAGACTTGAACTATAGATCACTCTTTTATAGGACACTAGCGACCCACCCCAGCTTAACACTGGTAACAGTATTTTACATATACACTTAAACCTTCCTCTTCAATGTCTCTATCTATTAAAAAAACAGCATCAAAATCCGTTGCATAGTTTAGTATACATAGTATATAGGGACAGAGAAAGCGATTTAGTTTTATACATACTATGTAGTGAAGTTCCCTAATAAAGCCTTTGTTCTAAAATCTTCTGTGCTTGAGTATTGTAACACTGACACTTGCTTGAACGGTTGATCATATAAAGAGTATATCGGGTGTGTCGTTCACAATCACATTAAATCATATCGCATATACTTTATGATATTCTATGGCAAATCGTAAAAAAAATAACCTAATCCATTCAGTGGTTTAACCACAGGAGTCATTTTTCGTTTTTATAATTTACAACATCATGTGTAAAGCAGAGATAAATTTAGGAGTATCGTATGTTTTGATCAGTTGACAGCTGTCAGTTTTCAAGGGAGAATTTCAGTTGTTTGTAATGACCATAGATGTAATATACTAAAACAAGATTGCGCACTCTCAAAATATGTATTTACGAAAATGAACTCTATTCCAACGCAATAAGGTCCTAAATTGGTTGCATAATATACAGAGGCAAATCCGAGCCGAGAGGGATAGTTAGAACGGAGGCCGTTTGTCTCTTTCTAACACCTTGCCAGCATAAAAAAATGTTGTGATCAACAGTTTTGTTTTCCCAAAAAAACAATTGAATCACTTATATTTTTATCTTATTTTAATAATTGTAAGTCAACAAATTAATAAAAATCGCATTAATTTAGTCTTATTAATTCTTAAAACATAAACAACATAAATTTTTATTTAGCTTTTTTTTTATTTTCTAACGGTAACCCTGAACATTCTTGGCGCGTAATCAGCATTTAAAATGTTGTTTATATTTTTTTTGTATTAAATCAATTTAAACTATTAAAATGGTGAAAAAGTGTTGCTGTTATACTTGTGAAAGTGAATCCTATGGTGGTTGCAATATATCGTTCCACAGGTAAGCTAATAATAACATTTTCGGAAATCAAACAACTAGGGTGCCCATGAATTCTTGTAATGAGTCAAAATATGGGTGATGGATTTAAAAACTGTTGTACTATTGTTATAGCTTCCCAAAAAAATGTAGAAAGGCGATATAAATAGCTCAGCAGTCTATATGTGAAGCAAAAATACTAAAAAAACAGTCTGCACTTCGAATTTTCCTGTTTTTATTACTGCTAATTCCGACTAATTATTAAAAGCCTATATTAGTATTTTAAGGTCACAAACTGCGCAAGTTAAAACTTCAATACCAATCTGTGTTTCATAATCTTAGCAAACTCGGATTGGTCTCACATAGCTTAATCTCATAGTTACCCTATTAGAAAGGGACAGACGGCCTCCGTGAAAGAAGTCGTGGTGGCCTAGTGGGCAAAGAACCAACCTCTCGAGTATGAGGGCGCGGGTTCGATTCCAGGTCAGGCAAGTACCAATGCAACTTTTCTAAGTTTGTATGTACTTTCTAAGTATATCTTAGACACCAATGACTGTGTTTCGGATGGCACGTTAAATTGTAGGTCCCGGCTGTCATAGAACATCCTTGGCAGTCGTTACGGGTAGTCAGAAGCCAGTAAGTCTGACACCAGTCTAACCAAGGGGTATTGGGTTGCCCGGGTAACTGGGTTGAGGAGGTCAGGCAGGGCAGTCGCTCCTTGTAAAGCACTAGTACTCAGCTACATCCGTTTAGACTGGAAGCCGACCCCAACATAGTTTGGGAAAAAGGCTCGGAGGATGAGACGGCCTCCGTACTAACTGTTTCACTCGGCTCGTTTTTTGGTTAAAGGTGCGCAGTCCTGTTTACTATATTATGTCTATGGTAATGACTGACTTTTATAGTGTTCTAATAATTTTTGCTCATTTTTATTCCATTTACTTTGTTTGAAAAAATCAGGTTTTTATTTTTACGTATTTTTCTTTTATCTTTGTGTTAATCGACATATATTAACCAGTATATTAACGCATTTAATTTAATGTGATTATGAACGACACACCCGATATATTTTGAAATGTAATACATAGTCAGGTATTATAAAAATCTAGTCATTGGACCTACAGAATGTAGCAAGCATATTCTCAACCTTGATCATTTGACCCATGCTGCCTTTGACGATCGATTAAGTAAACATTTATGTACTAATGCTTTTCTAAGTATATTACGGTTCACTTATAATTTATTCAAAACCAGATGAACCCAGCGTTTGCGTGTAAGTAATCATCGTTGTTTTATACTTTTTTGATTCCTAACTTATAAAACCTGATACTAAAAAGCTTTTCATTCATATTCATATTCATATTATTTATTTGCATTTGCTTTTATTTGCTTTTATTATATTATTATTTATTATATATTTATTATATTTTTTATTTGCTTTTATTACCTTTCCTCAAGAATTACGTACTTACGCTGTTACCCTAAGCTATTAAACAAAAACTTTTACTTCTCCTAACTCTGACAAACACTGTGATGAAAACCGTATAAAAGCGGTTCAGCCGCGCACCGGTCTCAGTACATACATACCGGTCAAAATCTGAAACTGTTACTGAAATGGATTAAAAAAATAAGCAAAACTTTTTTCTCACAAGTATCCCTTATATACCAAAATATCTGAAGTTTGTCACAATAATATTTTTTCTTTCTCAGAACCTTAGGTGGGCATGAAATGACCCTTCGTCTTCGAGAGCACCTCATCAAAGCTTGGGAGGCGAACGGCGGTGGTGACGTCAGAGCGTCCCCTCGTGCTATGGAGAAATTGCTTTTAGAAGCTGAAAGGCTCAAGATCATCCTGTCTGCCAATACTGAGTTCTATGCCCAGATCGAGAGCTTGCTTGATGATAAGGACTTTAAGCAGCTGGTGAGTTGAACACCCTTCTAATATTTGTTTAGGCTTATCACAATTATTTCCAGCCTGAAGCATTCTCTCGAACGAAAAAGACCTCCTAATTGTCAATTTCGTAGGTTTTTGATCAGAGAATACCATTATCAAGCAAATAGCTAAAAAAAGCTTTTTGAAAATGTTAATGTCCTAATTAAGAAAATGACGAGTTTTAGGACTGGACAGGAAAATTTACCAAGTTATCTTTAGTTTCCTTTTGCAAGTCATACTACACTACACCAATCTTAAGAAATCTATGTTATCACTCGCTAGAGTTAGATTATTGTAATCCTTCCTTATATTATAAATGCGAAAGCAAGATTGTTTGTAACACAGCAAACAATACAACCAATAAAAATTGTTATAGAGATATCTCTTAAGATAATTAATACTTATTTGTATCATCATGATGATGTAGGTCAAAAGTGGTATCCTTTGAAAAAAAAATAGATTTCTGAGTAAAAACTTTAATAAAATATCACAGAAGATAAACATAATCGTCAATTGCTGATGCCTAAATATCCTATATACTGCGTATCCCTATGTCTCCAAATATTCACACAGCTGTGAGTCAGCCATGCGTGGATTATCAATATTAATCATTGAAATGGTTTCCAAACCGTTAGCCGTGCGTGTTGCGTCAACGTTATTGGGTCAAATACTGTCCTCCATAGCATGGTGTTACTTTGATGAATATGGTGAATTAATTCATGGATTTAGTACAATACTTACTTTATCGTATTTTTATTGAAGAATCAGGAGGTATTTTAGTTAATTTCAATCTATTTCTCTGAAGCTATTATAAAGTAAATTTCTTAAATCGTAGAATCGCGTGATTTTTTTCGTCATTTAAAGTAATGAATTAACTTTAGGATCCTTTTAATTTCATACGTAGTAAACCAGCCTGCAAACAAGTATTCATTTTGTTTTAATGAATGGCTTATTCGTATTCAGTCATTCGGTGCTTGTTTTTAGATCGAACTTAACTTGCATACTGATAAAGCTTTTGCTCAAAGTTCATTATCTTTCAATAGTGAATATTAAGTTAATTTAATCTGAGAATGTCGGACTGTTGACGAATTAAAAAAAAAGTCCATACATATTGTAAAAGCCTTATTTAAATGCAATTTTCTTTTTTTGTATGTTGGTAACTTTAATTAAAAAGTAATATCCGAAAATATTGAGTATAGTTGTTTCCCGCGGTTGGCACCCCTTCCCGATGCCCCGATGTCTTTGATGCTCAGGTATAGTGTGGTTTCTCAAAATTTAAACAATTTTTCTAGTTGGTTCACTAGTTTCGTAGAATTTATTTACATTGCACTAGTAAAGAAGTATATATGGCATGAAGTATTATGGCAAGAGAGTGATAGTCACGGTAAATTGACACCGATACTTTCTATGTAGGCGTGCTGAACTGAATTTCAGTCTAGCTATGACATTTTTTCATCAACTGTTTTTCAATACACATATTTCACTGTAACATTTATTAATCAGCTGCGTATCAGTTATTAACTCATGTGAATTAGTTGTATAGCAAGCTATAGGTACATTTCTTTTTTTATACTATATACATATGTAAATATGTTGGCATTTTGCTTAATTTGTCTTTGAATTTATATTTACTAGTAATCATTTTTTTTTTTCAGTATAAAACAATATACGGCATTCTATTTCCCTTGGCCATATCTCCCGATCCATTCATACACAATGTCTTAGACCTTCGAATATTTCACGCAATTTCTCCAACCACTGTAGCCGTACAAAACAACACAGTTTACAAATCATCTCAAAAACAATAGCATGTTTACAAACATTTACACGTAATCTTAACATTGTATTCTCTCTTGTACCCAGGTAACTCGTGCGGAATTCGAGGAGCTTTGCGCAGACTTATGGCCCCGAGTGTCAGGAGTTGTGCAGAGAGCGGTCGGCGCGGCGGGTGGGGCCGGGGTGGGAGCTAGACTGGTGTTAGCCGGCGGTGGTTCGAGGGTCCCGGCGGCACTTAATGCGCTTAAAGATGCTGTGGGACATGAGCCGGCCAGGTCTATTAATGCTGATGAGGCTGCTACGATGGGTGCTGTTTACAGGTAAAGTTTTATAGAATATAATAAATAATAAATATGGGTAAAAATGTGGGTTTTTTTTTTAGATAGCTTAAAACAGCATAAAATTATGTAAAAGTTACCTTTCATTGTGTAAAGTTTTATGACTTCTTAAACTCAAGTTCACCAACAAAATTTTCTCAAAACCACTGTTTGCTTTGAATTTTAATATATAAGTTTCATCCTTAGTATTGATTAAAACTCTACAGAGGCAAGACCATATTATTAATTGATGATTCTACAGTAGTTCTAAAATACTTATTGTTATTTCCAGGGCGGCATCCCTCGCGACTGGTTACAAGGTAGCAGCTTTGAATGTACGCGACGCAGTCCTACTGCCCATCCAGGTCACTTTCACCAGACACGTGGATGGTAACGACAAACTGGTAAGTACACCCCATCATCAATTTTTAGAAATTGCTTTTAACCGACTTCCCAAAGTCAAAGTTTTTATTATTTGTAAAACATAGGTAAAAAATAAAATGTAGATCTTAAAATAGTGCGCTATGTTATATTGACAAGAAAACCCCTCCTGGGGTTTCTCAATTCGTCGAAATCTTTTATCGAAACCACAAATTATTTTAGATTATTACTTTTCAAGTAGGCCGCTAATTATTTTTCGTTTCGGGACCTATTTAAATATTAATTTTTCAACGTGACTTTAAAAGACCAAATTTATTCGTTTCAGATCAAGAGGACACTATTCGGCCCCATGAATCCTTACCCACAAAAGAAAGTGATCACCTTCAACAAACACACTGACGATTTTGACTTCCATGTTAACTATGCCGAGTTAGACCACATTCCTTCAAACGAGCTTCAATATGTTGGTGCCTTGAACTTGAGCCAAGTTGTACTGAATGGTGTAGGTGCAGCTTTAGCCAAACATACCGGTGAAAATGTAGAACATAAAGGAATCAAAGCACATTTCAATTTAGATGACTCTGGTATACTAAACCTGGTTAACGTTGAGTTTGTTGCTGAAAAGGTGGTTGCTGAGGATGAAGATCAAGATAGTACACTATCTAAAATTGGAAGCACAATAAGCAAACTCTTTGGTTCTGATGCTGAAACACCTGAAAAGGCTGACGAAAAACCTGAAGAGAAACCTCAAGAGGAAGAAGCGAAGAATGATACTAAGAAAGTTAATCAAACCGAGGGTGAAAAACAAAATGCTACTGAACCCGAAACCAAGCCCAAACCTAAGATTCTCATACTGAAAGAACCTATCAAAACTGAGGAATCACTCCTTAACTTACAACCTCTTTCACCAGAGCAGTTCAAGACCTCCAAAGCTAAAATTACTGAGTTGAACTTGAATGACAAGAAACGTATCGAAAGGGAAACCGCTCTGAACAATCTCGAAGCTTTTGTCGTTGACGCACAAATGAAAATGGACATGGAAGAATACGCCGAATGTGGTACTGAACAACAGATTGAGGAGATCAAGAAACTGTGCAGTGAGACATCTGAGTGGTTGTACGAAGATGGTTATGAAGCAGCTACAGAATTGTTTGAGGCTAAATTAGCTGCTTTGAAAGATAAGACAAGCCCAATCTTCTATAAGCATTGGGAACACAGAGAGAGGCCTGATGCGGTCTCATCGCTCCGCAGTATGTTGAACAGTTCCCGGGAATTCCTCAAAATGGCTAAAAACTTCACTAAAGACGCTAACCCAGAAAAGGATGTATTTACAGACGTTGAAATTAACCTACTAGAAAAGAAAATTGAGGAAACCACTTCTTGGCTCAGCACATCTATCAAAGAACAGAAAGCGCTTAAAAAGAACGATGATATTAAACTGACAGTGGACAGCATTAGAGAGAAGATGGCGAACTTAGACAGGGAGATGAAATATCTGTTGAACAAGATGAAGATTTGGCGGCCTAAGAAACCAGTGAAGAAAGAGTCTGAGAATAAAACTGAGGAGACGGTTATTGAACCAGAAGCTGAGGGTGGAGAGAAAGAGGAGAAAGTAGAAGAAGAGAAAGTAGGAGAGACGCAAGAAGAGGCGCCATCTACGGAGAAACAGAATGAGAGTGAGAGTGAGACTACAGAACCGCCGCTACAACTGTCTGACGGCCAGGACGACCATTCCGAGTTATAATCATCTCGCGTAACTTAATGTATTAGTCTAATTTATTTTTTATTTAAATGACTGTGTGGCTTGTTTGTTTTTGTATGTGGTCTGTTGATTGTATATCTTTGCATTTAGGTCATTACTCCATGCATTTTGATCAAGTCTTTCTTGGTTATGGAGGTTGGCGACTTCGATCTCACTCAAGAGATTCCATCTGTTAATTAATTCATTATTTTTTATACAGATTTCCTTCTTTGATCAGGGTAAGCTGGCTTTACCTGATATAATTTTTCTTTGGTTGTTTTTAGTAATTAATAGCCTTCTTTGAAAGAAGATTTCAACAATTTGAACGATCTCACTCTCGCCCGAAAATATCACTAATTCCGATTTTGATAATTTTTAGTTTTATTGCAATTTTTATTGTTGATTTTGATATTTTTGGAATAAAATTCCCATTCATGAATTATGTTATAAAATGTAATTTATTGTTATTACTAAACGTTGCCGAAAACGAACAAGCCACTCAATAAAACTTACAAATAAATCTCAAATCAATCGGTGGCCGCCTTCCACAGTGAATGAATTTAAACATGAATTTATTTAGTTGTCCTCGTTTTCGTAATGAATGTTTTTTTTTTACTTGAAGCGGCTTCTCTCTACGTTTAGCAGTGGCCCCAGTAACGGACGCGAGAGTGTAAAATATTTATTATTGTACCTAAACTTTATGTGATATATTAAAGGCTATAAGTTTGTGAGTATTATACTGTTTTTCTACTGCAGACACAGTGTAAGCACAAATTGTAACGAACACTGTTCTATTCGCTCCGACATGAAATTATTATAATCTAAGCGATTTGTGTGTAAATCTGTGTACCTATTTAATCATTCTGCAGGTTTGTGTGCGGTAAAATATGATGTACTGATCCCCTTAGACTTCCCTAATATCTGTCTCCATTACAATATTTACTGTAGTATAAATGTACGACGGTGCGGACCTATCCAGTGAGCTTAGCTAAATAACTTATGAATGACATAACAACAATACAAGTGAAAAATCACTTAGCGCGCTTTTATTTTATGAAAACGATGTGTCAAAGAATGGGACCTAAGTAGTTATACGTAAACGCAAGAGGCTTGTAATTTTACCTTTGTTTTTTAATGTTTAAACGCATTCATATAGCAATTTAAGATGCGTCCGCGCCGTCGCGTGTGTCTGTGAAACATGGAGTAGTTAACACATGGAGTTAGTACTCGGCCTTATAAAATTTACCTTCATGGTCAAACCAAGTGAAATGAATTACCCGTTCAAGCCTTGCATCTCTGTCACTATTTCATTTATTCACTACTCCGTGATAAAACTTGTGTGTCCGTTTTAGTGAAACAGTGTGCGGACTTAGGTCATACAATGATAACATTTTAAGTGAGATTCGTTCAACCCAGTCGCAAATGAAAATAAAATTATACATGAATGAATATATTGTGGTTTCATTGATTACATAGTACCTTTCGTCTGTCCAACGAGTACTACTCCACGCACCCGGAAAAATAACCTATAGCCGTTCCCGATAAATGGGCTATCTAACATGTAATTATTTTTCCAAACCAGATCAGTAGTTCTAGTTCCTGATTTCGCGCGTTCAGGCAAACTTCAGCTCAAGTATTAGATATTGTAGCATTGCTAACTTAGAGCCTAATGCGTACGATGTGATCTAATTCTTACCGGCAACGCGTCGTTTACACGTGCCGCTAATTATGTAGTTCTTGGTATTTATTTTTTAAACGGATGTAGCAAATAACGTGTCAATCGGATCCAAGTATTGGTTTCTGAAAAATAATTTACCAAAAACGTTTCAGGTTTGTGTTATAATTGTAATTTCAGATAAAACAGTTTCATTCGCTATATAGTGAAAGGGACCAATATCAGTTTTGCTCATAGATCGCCATCGAATCAAATAATCGATACCGACCTACATCGATTGCCTTCATTTTATGAAGTTGAAGTAGGTTATTGGTTTCCGTCGTTTAAGCTTTTCCAGGCTAACATCCCAGCTAAGAAAATTAGAAATGGGATGAGTACTAAAGAAATGCCCTGAGCAAAGCGAGAGGGTCACAATTGTTTTTCAGTGATAAATGCCAATACTTAATAACTTCAAAATAAGTTTCCTACTTACTGGTTTCTACAGGTGACCTAATTAATAGTCATGGCAATCTTTAGATGACTTAAGAGTTCGCCATCAGATGGCCTGTTATCCATGTCGTGCAATGTTTGCCAATCTATAAAAGTGTTCTTACAGTTCTGTTAGCGTTTGTCTACGTTCCTTTCAAGTGTGTTGAGCGCATATAAACTAAGTATTTACTGAGGGGAAACTAGTAGCAACACAATTTCACGGCTTCTGCGCCCACAGAAGGTTTTCTTTATTACACCTTTGTCTAAAGTAAATATTGGACGCGAAATACACTTGAGAAAACTGTGTGTACAACTGCTGTCTGGTAACTGGTGTAGTTAATGTACTGGTTCTTAGATTTTTGTAATGTTGATTCTGGCTCTTTAGTTTTTTATTGAAAATGAGATAATGTTTAGAACTTTTTTTTTCAGGATCCTTGTATTTTTATGCTAAGATCTCTCGATATGTACCCGGTCGTTACTAACCTATGTTAACAAAGAAGGAGTCAACAGTTTGGATCCAAAAGTTATCGATGCTTTTTATGCACATCTTACGGACAATTTAAGGTCAGCAACTCACGAAACGACTGCGGTAAACGCAAACTTGATCAGTCTATCCTTGCTATTTACTTCCCTGTATCTTTAAAAATATGAAAGGAATATTGTTGTGATATTTTTTATCAATTGCTTGTGAAGGTAGATTAAATACACATTCGTCGTTTCGGGTTTTTCTTCCATCTCTATCATAATCTGCTTTTTAGAATGCTACCATTTATCTTGTCTTCAAGTCGTTCAGAATCTCACGCCGAGCCGTCACGTCTTTTACTTGATGGCATCTCAAACAAATTTTAAATCATACAATATCTTGACAGGCACCTAAAGCCCCATTACCAGTAACTTGTTTCAAAAGAGCTTTTGTTTTTTTTAAGTCCCGAAGGAAGAAGTCGGCGCCCGCGCCGTGCACTGGCGCCTTTCTTTGAGTGAACGGGACAGCTATATGTAATTATGTACCAGGCTGAAGAGAGACACAGCAATAGCATTCCGCGTCATAGACAGACAAGCCAAATGAATCCAGTTTGCTTGTTATAGGCCGGTCGTTCGGATGTGTGCTCCTTCAGTGTTTTTTCGACAGTGATGTAAACAATTAAACTTGAATTTTTCTGTGAATCAACACACTCTCATAACACAAGTGTTGATAAGAACATGTGTTGAAGTTATTTTTATACAAGTACCAGTGGATTTTGGTGGGATTTTTGTTCGTTAAGGTAAGAATAACTAAGAATGCAGCCGATTCCCTCTCGCGTCCCTCTTGGAGGAATGCAATGCACCTCGCTGTGCTCCGGCGCACCTTGCCTGTCTATCGAATTTCTGTCCAATCGAAACTGTACTACCAAAACACATTTAGTGTTCTTGCTTTTGTACCTGAGGATATCGGCATTGATAGATACATTCGTTAGAAACACATGAGAACACAGATGTTATTGTGTTGTTTTGGAAAACAGACAACATTAAATTCATGAATTCCGAGACATGTGCTTCGGATTTCTAAATTAACCCAAAAACAATGCCAGTAAACACATTTCAAATTATTCTGGAAGTTGTAATTGTAAAGGGTAGGTTGGGGTATTTTGAGCCACAAGACGTTAATGTTGATTTATATTCCAGAAATTAAGGATTCGTGAATATTTTAATTTATTATTCGTGGTTGTTAATGTAAATAGGTATCAGCTTCGTTTAATCTTATTGTATTATGCAGAAGGTTAGGGGTCAAGTCATCGCCGAAATAGTGCACGCTTATCGTTTGTTGTTTCCTGTGAAATTAGAAGCAGTTTGTTATCTTTCATTCATACGATTCATACTAATAAACTGTGAGAGATACGGTGTAAGCCGAACTTAAAACTATGAACATATGCGTGTCGGATTCACGTTCGAAGCAGACGTGCGGTGTAGGGTTTAAAAGTTGGTATCTCGCAGCTACTAGAGCTACACTTTATTAAAAGTTGAATTTAACGAATGCTAAGTTTATCGGTATGAGCATATTTTTTTCTTGGCCCCTAAAAGATCTTTCAAATATAGGTCCTAAATATACGTCTTATTTACGCCTTTATATAAAGGTACTTTTTTAAATTACCAAATATAATTGTAGGACCAATAAAGACCTCACATAATCATGCAGTAGGGTCTAGGATTTCAATTAATGTTCGACTGAAGCTAGATTACTAAGTCAGATACAGATGCTCCGAGGAATCAATTCCGATTCCACTAATCCATTTATTGATAGAGATATCGAATTAATTCAGGTGCTAACAATTCAGTTACGTGTTTGGTGGATTAAATAGACTGGAAGAATACAGAAAATCTGGTCCCAAAATGGTCCCACAGGATTTCATATTTAGCACAAATAAGTAATAAATTATTGGTATTTCAGTTCTATTTTCGATCCCTTGATTTTAGTGCTGACATTACGATATGATAATGTGAATTAAATTGTGTTGAATTCATACTCAGTTCCCGCCATCCCTTCAATTAGATACTATCTGCTTAATAGTCCTGAGCGGCTTAAGTCTTGTTTGAGATGAGAATACGGCTTTAATTTCCGGATATCATGCACGGCGTCATTATTAACATCTCCAAGTTCCAGCTCCATAAAATGAGAGGTAATGCTGTAAAACAGGTATTTCGAATAAAAGGCCATTATACAATAAACGTTGAAATCGTAGGTTGAAGAAATACAGGCCAGTTGATGCACATTATCGAGCCATCTTGAGTGAATTCATTAAAATATTCTCGTGTAAGCACCTCTTTTGATGGATGGGTTTCTCAGAGATCGAATATGATTAATAATACAGAAGTTGGTTTTATAAATTGTTAAGTTTTTTAACGTCTAGTGGTGTAGTACACTTCTGGGCTTAAATTAAGTTGTAATTGCAGTTGCACCTACAAACTTTTAAAACACCGACAAGATGATCTTTAAACCTAGTTGTTCTAGACTGTTTTTTTTAATTTATCCTAACTTTCAAAATCATCGCTCCAATTTATCACACAAAGTTGCTGGGCATAGATTAAATAAAAACAAAACTAGACGAAGTCTGAAACAAGATTTACCTATGACAAAAACAATTTCATTTTGCTTCGATCCCAAAAATATTATATCTAGGAACATCAAAAACTGTTTAGTTTACATTATTACATACTTAATTAGTCTGGTACTTAAAATAATGTAAGTAATTTCAAAATGAAAAAAATATTTCAGCCACTTTTTTGGAATCCACGATGCTAAACAAAAATACCATCTGGCGGTTTGCCAATTTATTTTGATAACCCAAATGTACGGGAGTGCATACGTTGCTTTTATACATAAAATAGTTTTATGGACAATAGAATTATAATTGTTCATGTACATACGTGTCATGTGTCCAATTACGAATTCGCTAGTGTTCTCCGAAATACCTATTATGATTTTAATGCATAATATGAAACTGTTTTAAGTGGTTTTGTTGGAAAAATATTAATATTTTCATTAAACTGATGAAAGCTCTAAAGAATGAATATCACGAGGAATCGGTTGCATTTGTACGATTCCTTTTTGAATAGCTGCTGCTACATATTAATTCGTACCTACCTCTTTTATAAATAAGAATTACTTATTTCGAAAATTATCGTTGCATTGAAGATAACTCGAAAATTATTTCGAGAATTTTCGCTGCATTTCAGATTTCTAGAAAATATGGGCAAGTCTTTTTGCTCATAATTGGTAACGAAAATGTCTTTTCATGGGAATTTGGAGTACAAGAAAAAATTTAGATGCTTTTCAAAGATATTCCGAAGTCAGTTATTTTATGCTCGATCGTTTACAATGAAGCCAGAGCTCAGAGAGATAAATGAAGGATTAGACTGTTTATACTGGCTAACTCTGATGAACATTTCCTGAAATATGAAGTCTGCAAAAATCATAAATACCCTTGCATTTCATGCCAAATAAAGTGAAATGGGCATTCATTGAATGGTTATTGATATTTGCTCATTGATTGGGTTGCTTTTATCTTTTTGATTGGTGGCTTGATCCCAATATTGTGGAGTCGTACATAAACCAGTAATTATTATGTATCTACGTACGTTGATAAATTATTACGAACATACGTGATAAGAATATGCGTACGTGATTTCAGAGACATAGCGTCTTCCACAAATAGACTGAATGACTTTGATAAAAATTTGCACTGCAGATTTTTTAAACTTTACTCAGAGTTTTAAAAATAAATTATACAAGTAGGTAAGTGTATCGCATCAAGATAATGTCATTTGCGGAGAATGTGAATCGGTTAGATAACACTTTTTGGTAAAAAGTTGACTAACCTCATTTAGGATGCGCAAATATATTTTAGCGTAGGTCTTAATGATCCATTAAAATTCGTTGTTGCTAAGCAGTTATATTGTGACTAGATTGTTCTCTAATAATCCCAAATCTAGTTAGTAGATACTAGTTTTCTCAAGGCTGATATACACACAATGATATTCTGCATCCGTTATAGCTCGCCTCACTAGAAGACTCGCATTCCTCACTCGGCTCGTTCTCACCACACGTCAAATTCCATGATCACAATTTTAATTGGTGTCTAATATTTTGGCCACGTCACAACTGGTATTTTTGGAATACATTACTAGATCCCACGAGCGGTTCCCTTCACTATTATCATGAAGGCATAAATCAAGCTAGAGCACGCCTACTTACGACGCCAGGGGCACGATTTCAATACAACTGCAGTTTAAAGGTTACTAAGAGTGCACTAACTGTCTGTGTGTCTTGACGCTCCATTTCTCTGTCGGTATACTCCACAAACATTAGTGAGTCGCCTCGAGATAAACGGGTTATTTGAAACCCGTGTAACAGCGACACAGACGCCATAGAACGAAGGGATTTCACATTTTATTAATCTGAGTCAACTGCCTCCGTACAAGAACATTCGTCTTGTTGCTTGACGGCAGACCAACATCCGCTGTATTTTTGTATCAATAAAATATTATGTGTCTGAGATTATAATCTTAGTTATAAATGAATTTATAAAGTTTTATGGGTTTTCTAGAAGGAAAATAGCAAGAATTTTAGTTTTTATCGATTATGATTATGGCTAAATATCACATAAAAGTTATTAAAAATAGTCGCCAAAAACAGTACCTGTCTGATATATTATTACATTTTACGCGCTAAAGAAGCGTTTGACTAATCAGCAGTGTTTTTTTTCCAATTATGTAAATCCTACTAATAGTATCCTGCGGACACAATACAAAAATTAGGTATCTACTATTACAATCTTGGCAAAAAGATTATTTGAAGTTCTCATTCCCACTATATTAACATTATTACTTACCCTTCAAGCCTCTTTTCCCCAAGCTCTACTCAATTCCAAAGTTGTCCAATCTCCCCTCTGCCATTAGAAACAATTATCAACATTTATAAGCTGAAAATATTATTTACACAAAAAGGCATACCTGTAGCTATTTAAAATTGCTTTTATCAACATTGACTTGCCTCCATATAACTTGATACAAAAAGTGGTATTTCAAGCTTACGCCTTTAATGTTCAAGTTGAAGGATGCAATCCCTAGTTTTTGTGAACAGTGATCTAATTTATTCGAACATGGACAGGACATATTTAGCCACGTCATGGCTGTAAATAACTTGCCAGTATTAATAACTTGTTAAGCAGGTTACATAAGTAAGCTTCTAGTCTATGGCGCAGGAATTGGTCTTTGTAGACGCCGTACTAAAATTGTCAATGAGATAAAAAAAAACATGATTTATGATTATTTTATATGATTAATCAGTAAACTAAAGAACTCAAAATATAGTATTAAGTACATGGTTAGAATACGAGCATTAAGATTATTGCAGCAATAATTTATTACAAGGATTATTCGCAGATTTGAATAGTTTTACGATATAGGATTAGTCATAATCTAGATACTAAATATTCGTGTAGGTAGGTGTTTGATTCAAGCTTTGCATATTAGTTTAGAATATAAAATAAATTAGGTATATTTGCTAGGTATTTGTCAATTAATACATTAACCCTTCTTGCAATTTAGGTACAATTTACATGATAAAAATGAAAAGCAAAGCCTTCAAGATTAAACTCCATTTGAAGAAGGAATCAAAGACTTTTCTGACCAAAGATCGGCCTGATGGTCCTTGTAGCTTTTGTTTTATTCCCAACTTCCCAAAAAGGGGGTGGTCCTCAATTCTATCTTTTAACATTTTCAAGCACCAGAAGATAGTGCTTTAGCATCGTAAACTGTTACAACATCCTACATCCTTTATTCCGCTAAAATGATTCGAATCTCGTAAATGGTCCACGTGCGCTCTTAAACACGTGCTACTTTAAAACAATGGTTAGTGCAAAAGCGATCTTTATCAAAGTGTTCGACAACTAGTTCCTATTTCATGGTGGTCCTTTGAGACGCAGATTAAGTAGGTGCTTGACCTCACGTGCTGGCTTTAATAACCATGAATAAAGAAGCTTTTTTGTTGATACTAGAATTAGTAGGTAATGTTTGGCTGTCTGATATACCTCTATAAGTTTGTTGCTATATAAAAGTTTAGATGCTTTTTTGTTTACCTTCCGCTTGAATTGCTCCGTGTTTCGGCTCGATAATCTGCAGGTCCCAGCTGTCATGAACTTCTTTGGCAGTCGTTAGACATCAGCAGAGGGTAGAAGCCAGTAAGTCTGAAAACCAGTCTTACTTAGGTGTATTTGAAGTTACCACGGTGATTGGGTTGAGGAGGTCAGATAGGCTGTCACTCCTTCTAAAACACTGGTACGCAGTTGCACCCGGTTAGACTGGAAGCCGAACCCAACACGATTGGGAAAGGGCTGGGCAGATGACGATCTGCCTGTATTACTCGTAATTTTTGTCTTATTTCTGAACCCAGTAGCTACAGCAGTTAATAGAATACACAGTAGTATGTTTCCGTGAAGAATGATTTTCATGAGTAATGTCTTCTTTTACAAAGAAACTGGTTCAGCAAACTCAGAACAATTAGTAAACATTAACGTTTTTGTTGTCAATTAAAATTTTAGTATCATAAGCTTTTTGCAATATCGCAGAAGCGCACATTGATTTTTTGCTTGCATGAAAGCATAAACGTTAATATCGAATACATTGGGATCTTTATCTTGCCTATTACAATGTTAATTACAAGTAGCCGTACAATTATCGTTATCGAGTTATTAACTACAATTATAATATATTTTTGACCTGCCGACGTATCGTTCTATATCCTTAAATAGAAGTTCTAAGTTTAGACACGAAATATGACGAATTATTATCGTCATAGTTGAGTGCTTTACTACATGTACTGTGTCACATCATAGCTTTCATACAAAATAAGTCTACAAAGGAAGTTTGAAGCTTGATAACATTCCAATTGCGAAAAAAAAATGCGAAGGAAAATATAAACACCTGTCATAAAAAGACTATGTAAATCTTTGTAATTCTTCTTTGAACGTTCCTCCAACGTTTATCTTCTTTTAAGATCATTATCATTACATTGTTGCTGGCGAAACGACCGCGCGCCTATTCCGAAAACATTCGCTTGATAATTTTACATCCAAGTGGCGATTACGTAAACAGTATAGACTTATTATTCAAAATAGGCAACTGTATACATAAAATTATTGGAGGAATACATAAAAGGAAAGAAATGGACGCGAAAATACAGCGTGAAGTATCTGTGAATGAGAATGTTTGTGTTCCTTGCTATAAAGAGGGTTGTTGGGTGCTTTAAGGCTTTTATTACGGACAGTACATTTTAGGTGAAAACATATTCGCTAGACTAGACGCATATAGCAGGAACTAACACCAGTAATAAATAAAAAAATAAACAACGAAATAATGTCTAAAATATAGGAGACAGTAACGTCCAAATACACACAAAATGAAATAAAAGCCAAGGAAAAGATCAGTACATTTCCCAACATTCCAGTGCCTACAATGTCTCAGTCCGTAAATTAAAATGGATGCCAAAGCTAGCCCTAAGCCCAGCTCGCTAAAACAATTGTGCCAGTGAAAGGTAGCCGGGCCGGCTTTCTTCCCATTATTAAGGTTATTTTTATCAAAGCCCGACATCTACGCCCTTCACAACACAAGATAAACAATGGACTGTGAATTCTGATATCATCTCAAACGCTAGGAAGCAACTAGAACCGAAGGTGCATTTTACTTAGAAAGTTTACGGGTAACTAGCGGTTATTAGTTATGTATATTGATCGTATCATTGTTGATTGATGTGGAAGTGATTTGTGTCATTAATATCTGTTGTTGGGAGGATTGTGAATTGTGACACATCGTCAAGTAGTCTCGGGTCGGGCGCGCCCACGAATTAGTACAGACTAATTTGTTCAATGCATTTTCAATGTGAAAAGCTTCGATCAACAATACTGTATTGTTGAAGGAGAAAAGGGTTGGCGGTGAATTTTTTATTTTCACCTGATACAAATTCATTCCAGAAACATATAATGGCATTACCGAAACAGTAACTTTCATAACTTCAAGACTAACGAAATACGTACTTGACGTATCTTTTCCCACACATTTATTTTACCAAGACCCTAAAAAGTATTTGGGAAGGATACAGGACCAAACGAGGTACATAAAGTAGATCCTTCGGTCCGCATGTAATTACAAGTTCGTGGGGAATTGTAAATTAACCAAATAATAACCACCTAATTATTTCAAAGACCAACCAATTTGCTTTGAGCTACAATTATTATAGTTTCGTAAGCATCAAGCAATTATTTGTTTGAAATGCTTTTATTAGACTTGTTAGTTAGTTAGACAATCTTGTTAAACCAATTTGAGAGATGCGTGTTGTTTCAAATTTAGATCACGTTCATCAATAATTACATTATTCAATATACAGAATTATGAGATTAGTGAACATAAAACACGTATGTGTAATATCAAAATAAGACATAATTTAATCAGTAAGTAAAAAGTTCCTTTAGCACCATCCAAACACAATGAAAAAAAACTTTTCTTTAAAAAAATATTACACCGTTTAAAAAGTTTCTTCATCAAAGTTAAATCCCCCTTAATATGACAATAATGTCTTAAGCATTGAAGCGATGCTTTACAAATCAATAATGGCGGTGTCCAAAAGCGTTTGTTTTGAAATTGGATCGCATGTCATCGATTTCCGCGCCCCCTCCTGGGACCACACACCGTATAGTTCCGGGTACTAGCCTGGTTCGTATTACCCACAACGCATGTAGGGGTGACAACCTTTTTTTGGAACTGGTTAAAAAGTCCAAACAGCTCCCTAATTACCTGGTAGGTGTTAGGAGTTCAGGATCTGAAATAGACATCCTGAACGAAACTTGCATGATAGTCAATTTTCCGAAATGTAGTGGAACATCAGAAGTATATCTAATTTATACTTACAGAGTTTTAAAATTCAGTAAAATATCAAGAAATATCTAGAAAATTACTCAGTTACATATGTATGTTATTGTGCGCAAAAGAGACAACCCTAGACCGAATTGTATACATGGTGATCGATGCACTTAGAGACCTACGAGTTTAGAAATGGGCAAGTGACAAAATGAGGAAGTGTTCCGTTTTAAGCGATCCGATGTTTGAAATACCCTCCAGGATATTAGTCGAACAGCACAGACTATCCCTAAAGTTTCTTCACTATGAGTTCTGTTTTAGTGGAAAACATTTCACATCGGGTGTCCAAACACGAGTCTTAAAGCGTATTAAAACCTTTCAACACGTGTTTTATGCAATAGAAGAAGCAATCAACGTTGACATTTAAACGATTGTCTGTTTTGCTTTAGATTCGAAGTGCTCGCATACGTGAGCTCACATTAGCATCTTCAGTACTTACCCTGCATGTGGCTTCAATAATTGTGCGCCAACGTGGCTTACTCAAAGAAAAGAGCTAAGATAAATAGAAGGTATTACACATGACATACCAGAGCAAAGGTGTAAAACCGGCTGCAAATTCTTAGAAAATTCCCCTTTGTTGCATTTGCTGGCTACCTTTCCTCGCACGTAATAGAAAGTGCAAATAAAAAAGTTCTTGTGCTATAAAAAATCTTGGAGATAAAAAAAAATGAGTCTGTAAAGTAATATAAACAGTTTAATTAACATTTGATAAGCTGACAATGTGCTCGTGTTCTGAATGACGTATGTTTGTCGACTAACTCGGGTTTGTTCTTCGATAACGAGTATTGCCCGGTTCATTAACTACTGCCGTTTTATCGCTTGTATCATTTCTATGGTATGTCCTCGATATTGGCTCTCGGCTCGTTACTGGGTCTCTAAGACTTACAATGCGTAGTTACTGAGGTCCGATACTAGGTCACTGGATATCTCAGACTATTGTTAAAGTTCGCAGATATTCCGCATTCTTGTCCGACTTTAGGGATCAATAAACTTAGTCTTACTTATTTCTTAACGATTTTTGTAGGTGCACACATGTTTACCTTTCTTAAAAATAGGTAGTAGGATTTTTCTAAGCTACTTTTTCTTTTAAAATAGTATTTCTTAATCTCATTTCATACAAAACCAGACATACAAAGACCATTTAGAATCTTCGATGCCGTCAAGCTTACAAAACCTTTTAAAACTGCAAACGGCAAATAATAGATGAAGACTAATGACTCGAAGGCAGGTGTTTTCCATAAAATTACAGCTCCCAGTATTTTCTATTTATCCGAACTATCCATCTTGTTTGAATTGTCAATGTGTTCAGGTACTGTAGCTTTCCGCTTAACAATAAGTACCGGAAATTGCGTCCCTCAGTCCCTAGAGAATGCGGCGCCGACAGGTGGATGTATTAAGTAGAGATTCGTATCGAACTGCACGACTGCCTTCTGCAATCCATTATTATTTATAGCACTTTTTATAGAGCGTAATTGTTTATGCTTTGAGTGTTGCCGGTTCTTGATTAGGGTGATTATTGCGTTCGAATCACAACATCTGTTTTATCTTAAACTTCAGCCGAACATGTCTATGCTATGGGTACATGATATGTAAAGATAGAACACAGTCTTTATTTGAACGCTAAGTCTCATTAAAATGCTTTTTAAAAAATAGGGGAAGTTATGCATTCTACAAATATCTATCTACATTCTAATAAGACGTAATAATCTTGATCGGATGGATAATGTTATGGAATGGCAGAACGTGTGAAATGCAAATTCTTGCCCTGTGTTAAAAGCTATTTACAGACACCTTAGGTCATCAAGTTCTTACCTATTTACCAAAGAAAGTTGCCCTGACATTAACACAGCTAAACGTGGAGAATATACAAACATTTAGTTTCCAAGAGGTCGTGAAGGCCAGTCGATAGCTGCCATATTATATGTAAAAGCAAGACTTTAATAAGCTGGTCCTGTCCTCATTAAGGCCAGAACTCCGTACACAATCGGACCTTTAGGAATTCACGGAAAAATGCTACAAGAAGATAACAAAATAAAATAAAGTTTCACATTAACTTTGTGTTGTTTACGGAATGAAAAGGATAGCCTTTCTTTCGTAGGATTTATGTCAGAGTCCGACGGAAGAGCGGCATTCCTTTGCAGTCTTCGTACACTGGCGATTATGGTCCATTTTCTCTTATATTCATTGAATTTAGCAGTAATTTTCTTGCCTTTCGTTTATTAGTTTTATGTTGTGCAAGTTTTTGTTTGTGTGGTTGTCGCCTGAGCATCACTAAACACAGCTTACAGTTTTAGTAGGTACTTATAGAAATAGCTTAGAGATGATGATGATGATGATCAATGGCATATAAACTTGAAAATCCACAGAAACGTGTATTTGCAAAGCTGAAAGTAGTTTCACCTAGATTTTTATCCCCAAGTAACAAAACCACTTAGCAACAAACCCAAAGTTAGTAATGCTAGTGCTAATCTGGACTGTATCTTTCACAAAGAGCTCACTATTCATTCAAGTTGACCTTCCACCGGGGTAATGTGAAGACCCAACCTACGCTTTCCAATTGAGTAGGTCCACATTCACTCATACTGTATCCTTATGTAAGCTACAAGGTATAACACGGGGCCTTTTCTCAAATTCATCGGAATTTTCCATGTCACTCAACGAGATATCATTTTCAGAGTGTTGACGAAAAAGCTTAATATTCTAGTCTAGTGCTTTCAGGACGATTTTGGATGTCACGTGGTTAGAGTCCCAAATGAGAAATTAGCAAATATAGATTAACTTATCCAATAATTGGCAGAGCAGAAACTTTTGAACTTAGGCTACAGTTTATGGAGTAGCTTCTCAGTAATATGTGCTATGTTGCCTTATTTGTTTATCATAACGTCCTTGTTTTTTTCTGTGAATATAATTTGGATGTTACGAATGTTAAATTCTTTTTTGTTCTTAATTAAGGCTCTATAAGGTAAAATAAAATAAAAACTTCAAGTTCAACTAACCACTCTTTCAAAATTATGTCATCAAACAGTACTAATATTTAAACTCGCGGTATTACCGAAGAAAACCCGCGATTATAACAGAGTGTCTCGGTAACGTAACACACTAGCTAGTATATAATATATAAAGTACTTGGTCTCGGTGTCAGAAACTACAAGCAATAAACATGTACCGCAAACATTATGAGCGGTTCATATCGCGAGTTTAATTCCAGTAAAGCTTTCATATATCGGTAGAAAGTAGAGGGAAGATAACATTTGTAGTCTAATGTAGAGTATTATTTATGTATCTATTTCTCTACCTGTATATAGGTTACAGATATAGGTGTTTACCACTTTCGCTGCTATGTAAATTGGATCTGTAGTAGTACTACTGCACGTACTTGAATAATATAATAATATCGTGTAAAAGCTGGGTGCCGCACTCAAAGACATACATTAGTAAAATTCGCATTTAGGCATTTTTGTCTAATATTAGGATACCTAAAAAAAGTAATCTTACCACGAATGTGAGTGTCTGAGTACGCCAGTAATTTGATATGCGTTGTAAGTACATAATTTGAATGAAATCGATGCCAATAAAGGGTGACTCCTTATGTTTGAATGCAACAACAATTGGTATCCTTGAATGCTTAATTACGTTCTTGTTCACGTCGTGATCGGTGTGATAAAGTGTGAGAACATTTTGGAAAGAAAATCCGAGCTAATACATCTGCTGAAACTACATACCAAATTGTGATAGCTAGCAGGTAAATAGTTAAATAGATAAATGAAATTAGAAATGTACAACTGCATTGTATACTTTTACCACTCCCCCATACTTGCCTTGTATAAGACAGGATCTTATTTTCTCGTCGAGTGCAACCGCAGCTGTGACATGTTCTACCTTCATTACGGCGACAGCGTCTTCGCGTTAACTTTATCTCCTTAACCATTACGTCTTACAACTCAAATGCGTCAAAAAGCTCTTGTCATCAAAGAAATAAAAGCAATAATTTTATAGTCGCACGTAGCGTGTGGTATGCGGGCCCATACAATTCTTTACGAGGCATTTATCGAAAACAATGATGGCTGTCTACTATCCTTTTAACACTCATGTTGTGGGTGTGACGGGAATAAAGGGTTTCGGTTTTATAATGATTCTAAACGTCCTCTCCTTTTCATTGGCGTGCCCAGCCTTTAAAATGTATGCCTGCAGTAAGTTTGATAGCTGTAATAAACTCGGCTACGATTAAAAAAATACTAAAGTAAATGTAAGTCTGAATGCACCCAAATAAAGATTATATACCTCTTGCTTTAGTTTGTTGTGAACGTTTTACGGCTCGCGACTCTTTGCCTTTATAATAAAATGCAATCGGCTTCAAGTAATTCGCTGTAAAAATAAAATTAGGTTGTTTGTTTATAAGGCAAAAAGAAAGTGTGAATTCAGGAAGGCAAAGAAGCCATAGGCAACGAGGAAAGCCAGCTGTTGAGATTCCCAAATTCCTGGTGTGTGAATAAAGCGGAGATTATATTACAAAGTTTATCCATTACTTAAAAAGTTAGGTGGTAACGTCCCGATAAAAGGAAGTTATTGTTCGATGAAGACGAGGAAGATTTACTCTGACAGATAATTATAATCGTATTATAAAGACGAGGTTTATGCTGATCGCCGTCAAAGAGCAATGTGTAAGCTTATCAACAGCTTACGACTATAGACCGAGATGACTGTAGTTGTACGTAGGTGTACCTAATAAAGGAGATGGGCATCTGGCAACCGTTCACAAAGTCGTTTCTCTGAATGGTGTGGGTGAAAATAGTGTTTACTTCAGTTGTGGCTGCTAATCATTGTATAAATCCTACGCCCATCTTATCTCGTAGAGAGCCAATTTCCAGAAAAGAGGTAATAGGTTTAAGTTTCCGTAGATTAATCGTGGTCCCTAATCGTGATAGGTTAGTCTTAGTTTTCTGAGACCTTTGGTACCTTTTGCTTTCACTTGGTATTTATATTTTAAAGATCTCGACTTGTTATCTGATGCCATTCGCAAAGCAAAACCTTTCTAAATTGTAACGTCGCTTACTTATCATAAATCGAATCTTACAAAACATGAGCCATCGCACGAACAAGATCCTCTCCAATCAGCTTAACTTTACTAAAACAATGTGGCGTTTAATTGCTTCGTAAAACTTGAACACAACGGGGCTCTTTCCTGTTTTCGTACACACGGCGAATAGAAAAACGATACATCCTTAATCTACACATCATTACAGTGACGTCAGATGAAGGTACGTATGTAGTGGCGAGCTGACACCGGCAGCCGTCAATTAGCTGGCCATAAATCCGCATTTCAATAATCCTAATGCGACGCGCGCGCCTGTCGAGGAAGCACTAAACCATGTCCAAAATGATTTGAATTTAGCGAGGAAACGTCAGCGGCGTACGTGGTGGTGTTGCCACTCTGACACCTCGTATTCGTATACAAACAAGAAAAATGGTCACTCCTAAATTTATAAGACGTATGAATGATGTTAGACACGCTTTAGCTTTCCTTAGTGGGTTAGTGCATTCGTGGCTGTGCGCAGTGCGGATGGACTGACGCATGTTAAGTATGGGCCAGCAATAAACTTGCGGTGTAGTGGTTTTGTAGAATTGCAAAGATGTACCTAGTTTGTTCCGCTTGTGCATATTCTATGCATCACATTGTCTACAATAAAATATAAATGAAATTATGATAGCATTTTTAAGGCTAAGAAGTTTCGAAAATACCCATTTCCAAATATGTTTCCAATTTCAAAAGCTGCATCGTACCTTTTCCATAGACCATTAAATAGCAACAATATCTTAAGAAAGCGCAATTTTTTTATAGATTCGAATTTTAAAATGTGACTAATTTATATTGGAACGTGCAGTTGACAACACCGACGTTGCGTAGACGATGTCCTCGAAGGAACATGGCCGGCATAGCAATGCGGGAACCCTAACTGTAATGATATGTTAACTTAACGATTATTGTGTCACTATCAATCGTGCTTCGTTTGTTTTGATTGAAAGCCCCTGTCATTTACTTAGATGTCTTGTTTAGGTTAGTACTTAGCATTTCTAATTGTTGATTTAATAAACAATGAATGTCGTACGTTAACTGTCGAATTCATTGAGTAATCGGTTTGTTTTCGTTTAATTTATGACGGTTGTATTTATTGGAATTCTGTTTTAGGATGCTTGAGTATATGTTAAGAATACATTGGGGTCTTTTATTTTTATTTAATGGTTATCAAATAATTGATTCCTATAAATGACTGCTTAATTGACAGCTTTCCTGATATGGAGACTACCGGAGTACGTACTCGAGTTGCATTAGCATGAAATGAAACACAAGTGGAATTTAAGTGTCCTTTCTGCAAGTGCAATCATAACCTGCTCTCTTATTTTAAGACTTCCCGATTTGTACACAGACTTTCATCCAGATTCTCAGGCTAGGGTTGTTCAAATGACACTTCGAGTTTGACATATCTTGTCATTCATTGAAATTGGTGCAACACGACAAATGATCGAAATTTAAACAAGCTATACTAAATATTGACCCCCACATTCCTACCATATCTTATATTGGTACAATAGCGCACGAAGTGTTAAAGTAAGCTAAGTCTGGCCGTGACTTTAGCGTTGACACCATGTATTTACACTTTCAATTTCACTTCAGTCGTGCACTGTACATGCACTTAATATACTTGTACGTGCTTTACTGTACTTCAGTAAAGTAATTTAAGGATCGTACAGCTAGTAAATCATTCTATAGTTAGCAAAACCGACTATGGTCGGGCTTTGCATCTGCATTGGTTACCAAGCGACGCGTAGATTGTTTCAGACTTATAGAAATTGCCTCAGGCATCTGAAAACCGAGACGACGAGGCATAGTTCTGAATAAGACTTCACTTTAAAAAAAATAACAGCTAGTATTTACAAAAACATAGTTACGTATACGAGTAGTTTTATTACTTCTAAGATTCATATCAACAACGGAAAACATAACCCCATTTTCATACAATAAGCTCTCCAGCCACAGAGATTGTACATAATATTTTGTAATTTTGTATTTGTATTTTGGAATTTCCGAACAATAATTCGAGAGAACTAGCGTGGTTTCATTCATTCTGAGTAATAGGAATTATTAAATAACTAAATACCAAGTATTTGCATTTTAGTGCAGCATGAATTCATATTCCACGTGAATTTGTACATATGTAGGTATAAACAGGAACCATAAAACCATTTAGGATATAATGAATTAGGATATAATACAGACATTTTTCTTTAATACCGTCCTTACATTTTTAGTTTCCAACAAGTAACTAGGTGCAGAACTCTTAATTTTTCATTACGAACATAAACCATGTTAGGTACCTACTACAGATTTCAATATTTCAATTATTTGCTAATCAGAGATAAAGTTTTAGTTCCAATTCCCTATCTCCATTAAGACAAATCAACCGATAGTTCGGTTATTGAAATCCGCAGTTAGCAACTAAAACCTCAAACCAACCATCCTTATACCATACCTGATCCAGTATCATTAGAACTGCAATCCTCAATGATGAGAAGATATAAAAACTCCTTAGAGTAATGTGGTCTAACGGCATTGCTTTTGAGATACGCAGACGCACACCGTGACTACCAAACACGGGCTTATTGCACAATTTGTTCGGGACTCAATGAATGTGGACCAATGCTCTTGAGAAGTCTAATCAGGTTTGTTAGGTTTAGGTTTTATAGCAACTTTTTGAGCATAAATGCGTTAAGAATGATTTTAATTATATAGGTTTGTTAATAAGCAGGCCTTAATTACCGAGGTTTACGTTTTGGCCTGACCCAATAGTGGGAAAGTCTGAATAGTTTGTCTGTTTACTTCGATTGCCCGTACCAGAAACTACAGGTCTGATTTGAAAAATGGTTCAGTGTTAGATAGCCCATTTTTCGACATCGCTAGGTATACTTACGTAACTTTTTACTCGATTGAAACTACTGGTTCAAAGTAGTAACAAATCTGAAATCACAAAAATGTGATAATTTTAATGTTATATTTAACCCTTTTGTGGATGACACAAAAATTAAAATTGAAAAGCTGATTGATGTAAATGATAAGTAGTTTTTGATGATTAATTTTGAAACTCTGAATGCGCCAAGTGAATTCTAAAATCCAAATTACCTTGGCTATAACCAAAACAGAGTTCGAGATGTAATAAAAAGGAATGAAAACGCATTTTTAAGGCATCTTTGGGACTGAAAGTAACTGCGAATCACTAAGTATTTATTTAAGAAAAACTGTTTTTCAGGATGACGACAATAGAGCAGCATAAAGGTACATATAAAACAATGAATGACAAACTCTTCTTCTTTCTCCTGCCCTGTTCCCAATTTTACTTGGGGTCGGCGCAATATGTCATTTTCCCCTGTCACTCGTCATACTGACACTCACTCCCTTCCTATTCATATCATCTTTCAGGCAATCCGACCATCTTTTCTTAGGTCTTCCTCTTGATGACTATTCAATAAAAACTATTCAATAAAAATAATATCTGCTAAAATAAATAAGAGATAGTGTTTTTATTAGGTAGTGTTAGGCAGTGGTAATCTTTCGGTCTACTACTCCGCTTTTGAAAAATATTTTACCAATATTCAGCCAAGTTCTTTGTCAGTATCATAGGCTATATTTTATCCCAGCATGGAATGTAATTTTCTCAGGAAGTGGGTGAAGGCATTTTACGTACTTGCAGTTTGTAATATATCGCGTAATTTATTGTATTAATTTAAAATCTTTTGCCAATACAATTTCTGAGAAATACAGACCAGTTTCATATGAAGTCAATTGAAAACAATACACTTGTCTTCAAATAACCCTTTTAGTTCTATTTCTCAAGATTCTCCGAGAATTCCGTCACTTCATGACAGCTGAGACTCTTTCAGTAATCGAAAATTTATTTCAAGAAAACAATGAACTGGTGAATTTTTTCGTATATGTTTTGTTTTACTACTATTATCAGGCTAAAAAAGGGTATACCTATTTCTGGAATAAAGTACATGGTATAAAAATTCTAGGGAGTATAAAGACTTTATTTTAATTCCTATACTTACTACTGTTAAATCATGCAAATCCTGCTAACGAACGAGAAAGTACTAGAAACAATTTATTAATAATATTTTCCCGTAATTATAAAGTATTCACGTTAAATACCAGCGAAATTCAGTGGATAACGGCTACGTACTGCAATAATGTAATAATTGCAAATAACTAGAATTTGCGGTATGTATTTAACTAAAAATACCTCATTGTAAATCGTATTTGCGATAAGCTTAAAATATGACGCCTGATTTCAATAATCTACCATTTCGTACAAAATTTCAATTGTGCTAGTATTTTAAACAGATTGTGCAGTATTTATAATAAATTATTATTTAATTAAGCAATACAATTCAATTATGAGAACATCATTTTTGATGACGATTTTGTGAGTATCAAGTGCTATGGATTAAATATTGTTTGGGAACAGTCACCTGGTTTTTACCAAATTATTTATTAAATTTGCAGATTTACATTTCGTGATCCGATTACCATGAATCACACATAGATATACATGTCACCGTAAGATTACAAACATCGTTAGATTACAATCTATCTCGAGAGATTGTAAACTGTCGAATTATTGTAAACCGTAACACCTGATTGCAATTTAACGCATTATTTTTCGCTATATTATAATCTATCGATGAGAAATTGTCAAATTGTCAACTGTCCGAAAGCTCTCCCTGATTGGTCAGTCTTTTTGTAAGATCGAGAGCGATGTAGAGCGGTCAAATTGTCAACTGGCGTAGAACGGAATGCATCTTGCGCGCTGATTGGTAGAACGTCAAAAAAGACAATGTTCTTTGCAACTCCCGGTGTCACAGCTCTTTGACGTGCAAAAATAAGTGACGGTTTAATTTTTTATAAAATCAAAAATTGTACTTAATTTTTAAGACTCAAATTACACACAGTTAAAAATTGTATTAAAAATTGAAGTTAGTGACGAAAACGAATCGCTGCAAAACCGACTCCACGTAGTCTTGTCTGCCCTACCCCTAGAGTGCAATTCAAAACCGCGTAGGCGCGGAGGGGTGAGGCGGCCTGCGAGCTGAGGCGCAGGTAGTTTCAGCGCTCGCCGCCGCGGCTGAGGCTGGCCGGCTCTGCCGGCCAGCAAGCCGAAGCTGCGGTGGTGAGCGTGAAAACCATCTGCGACGATAAGCTCGCATGGGACCGCCGGAGCCCCGCAGCGCCGGAGCCGTGACAGAAGTTATGCTTGCTGCATGTTGCCTGCTTACTTCCATGCTGGGTCAATTAATATGGGATGTGTTATATTTTAAACAAAAAACTCAGTAGGTACGAGTTAAAAAATTAGAAGGTAAATAAATATGTTTATGATGTCATTTAATAGTATTTAAGAAGTTTACTGTTAGAATGCATGCTACAAATTTAGATGCAAAAAAATAACCATCATGCTGAGTTGTATTTAGAGTGGAAGATAACTCGTGGCTAAGATAGTATTATTTAGATGCTCGACGCTTTATTAATTGTGGCTGACTTAGTCATTTAGAAGGCAACATACATTTTTGGTGGCGAATAATGATATTAAAAAGAAGCCTGTTTAATTAGCACCCCTTTTATTTTATTTTTAAATATTAGTTTGTATTTGAAGACAAAATACCTAACCGTATTTTTATAAGAGTTATTTTTATATAAATTTAATACTTGAAGAATTTTTGAAGAGCATTTATTTTATTTAACTGACACCTCTATTTCATTCCTAACTCTACGGGAACTCCATGGGAACAGAACGGCTGGTCGTGATTGGTCGATCTTACAAAAAGACTGACCAATCAGAGAGAGCTTTCGGACAGTTGACAATTTGACAATTTCTCATCGATAGATTATAATATAGCGAAAAATAAAGCGTTAAATTGCAATCAGATGTTACGGTTCACAATAATTCGACAGTTTACAATCTCTCGAGATAGATTGTAATCTAACGATGTTTGTAATCTTACGGTAACATACACACACCACAATTAGAGGAACACAAAAAGTCATTTTGCTTTGAAGTAATAGTAAACCTAGGAAATCAAAAGTATATCTCTTGAATATAAGACGCTCGTATAGAAGTAAATAAAAATATGTAGGTCCTTATTTCTTACTACGGTAGGTATTATTTTCTTGCTAATAGCATTATTTTCCTAGCATAATTCCTACTTTACTCTCATTGGTTGTCTACGCGAAAAACATTTTATAAAAGAGTAAACTAATAAAGACAGTTGTCATTTGTTACTAAGAACCAATTTGCTGGAACAGAAATAAGAGCTTTCGAGTCCGACTTCCGTTAAATAACTGAACGAGGAAGCGTGTTTTTGTGTTCCAACAAAAACAGTTATATTATTATCCACGTTCACCCATATTTTATTATAATAGTGATCCCTTTTCTATGAATCGTTAGTCACACATGCAAGCAAATTCTTGTTATTTAGTAGCCGATACAACTCCACCACCTTCAGCGTGTGACGAATTCCTAATGAACGTGACGGCAAACTCTACGGCTAAACTGTTTGCTAATCCATCATGATAACTACATCTTACATACATTACTTTAGTGATACCTAATGTATTGTTGGTTGTAAACCTACATTCAAATTGAGCGACATATTGCGTCTCTAAGGGCGGATTTTGCATGTTTGCAACGTCGCACAACTATTGTTGCATTTCCCCTTTGTTCACGTGCAAGCATAAGTTTAGATCCACTCGCGAAATTGACGTACGCAAAGAGTAACGAGGTATTGATCTGACTGCAACATAAGCAAAATATAACTTTAATACATTGAAGTAAAATTCACTCGCGGAACTCGTTGCTTTAATATTACTAAGTACAATCAAACTAGGTATCCGAAGTTCGATTCAAATAAACCCCTTATATTTATTCGATAGTTTGGAACTGACTGGTGTACATACGCCCAACTTTCCAGGATGAGAAAATTTAGCCAAGCACTACGCTACTACCCCGTTCAGGCTACTTTACATAAAAGCATTTGGCAAAGGTAATACCTATGAGTGCCATAGAGATGTTCCTACCAATTGGCGTAGAAAAAAAATACTTTCTTTTTTTTTAGTTGCCAGCAAATTAACTTTAGAAAAACAAAGTTCTTTCGCCGCTAACAAGCTTGGGTTTAATGCTACGAAAAAGGAAAGTCAGGACTAGAGAGAACCGCGTTAGTGTGGGCGAAACCGTGATTACTTTTATAAAATAACGTTCGCGGCTCGATAACCCGGGCTATAACGTTAGAGTTAACATCTATTAACGTTATTAGCTGGCCATTAGCCAGCAATATCAAGTGGTTATCGATCGGCGATTTCTTCACTGGCTATTACTAGATGATTACGATATACTACCGCCATTACGACTAGCTTAATGTCAACTTTGTGATAAATAGTCAACAAAAACATCGCGGTGGGCTGTCTATAAATTAATAATTACCATAGATTAGCGACCCACTGAGTTATTCATAAATACATTAATTTTTATGATCAAGTTCGCGTAGCTATGCAAATTATCAAAGATATTGACATTTAATCTTGTGATGTTTGAGACGAAATGACAACACATTCTTGTAAACGCACGATCGATCAAGAATGTATCGGAGTTATGCAATAAAAGGATCATTGTTGCTGAAGTTAGTTTTGTTTATAAATAACGGTCTGTAGCGGTTAGCGAGTTATTAACGTATTATTTTGGTTTATTGGCACGCGTCGGTATCCGATTTCAACGGCGTTCTAATTTTAAAATTGTGTTTTGCTTTTTCACGTGGGTTATGACAGAAATAAAATAGGCTGAGTGGTAAAATGCTTTCGCTTTTCGAATGCGTTTAAACGTTGCCGTTTGAAATCGTATTTTCTAGCTGCTATGGTAATCATATTATAAGGTTCTTGGTTGAAATTTTATGCGTGTAATGATGAGATAAGATAAGGAACATTGTGACTGTGACAAAAATATGATACACATTATTTAATTAAGGTCAGAGGAATACAAACAGGACATTCGCATTTAAAACTCAACGAAAACTGTTTTCTTTCATACTGTAGTGTAGAGATAGGTACCTACTCTTTATATTTGGTTGTATTTGGGTAACTGGATATTTAAGTATTTATCTTAGAATGAGAAATGTTTTCACGCCCTCTTAATTTACAGCATAAAAGTTTTATCTTCGAATTAATGTATTGTCATACAGACTTTGATGTCGGTTCATCTTTCCTTATACGCGTTCGACATTTAAAAGGCTGTCATATGAGATTTGCATTCAAAAGGAACAATTTTATTCGAATTTTGAATCAGTCTTTTTTATTGGTTGAACGTTTTGACATTTCATCCGACCCTTTTCAAATCTCGTTTCTTTCCTTGAAGGGTCAGTCTTGCGAAGTGCCACGGAGGTTTTGAATGTCTTTTTTAACCTCCTTGGAACGTCAATGATTACTAATCTATAAAGTACCTAGATCATAGAAGTTGCCGTGTCTAATTGAGATAACGAGATAGTCTTAATTCGTTGTCTATGAACTGGTGACCTCTGACTAATCCCAATGATTAAGATCTGTAATACCTCTGTGTTATGATGAGCTAACATCTTAAGTATTTGTGCTAATGTTTTTAATTGAAGTATCAATAAAGGCTTTTGTAAAAGTACTTGAGAACTTGGAAGAATCGCGCCACTTAGTAAGCTATTATTATTTACAATAAAACATCAATGATGATAAATATCAGTAAGCCGTATAATTTTTATGACACAACTAGGTACTTCTCCTTGCAAAAAGTAAAAGGAAAAAAAGTCTCGTTATATTCAAGGCTTATTTCAAAGGGAACACATTCAAATATCTAGCAGACTTAATACTTTGGTCCCCTTGCCAACAAAAAAAGCTTTGTTTTTTTTAATCCGTTCTTTTTTTTCAGGTTGCCAATATGGCGGCGGCGTTGCGTTTGCAGCTGCTTCTGGCAATACTCGTGCCAGCTATAGCACGTGAGTACACATTTTATTAAAAATATTTGATACAAGCAATTAAGTATTTGAATATGATCCGGTCAGAAGTAAGTGCATCAAGCTGAAGCTTACGTTATGCAGGGATAGGTTTGGGAAATCCGATAGATAATTTAGGTAACATTGCTGATAATATTAAAGCTTAGGAACATACCACAATTTTCAAAGGGTAAGAGGATCTTTAGTTCTGAAATCATAGACTCGATTTTAATACGTTAAGAGCAACATATATTTAAACGCAGATGGGCCTAACAGGAATACGAAACAAATTATTACTACGTAAATACATACTACAAACCTTCTATCTCTTAATAGGTATCTGTATATCTTCGTAGTTATGTCGAAGGAAATCTCAAGAGCTTTTTTCGATAATCATTGCGTGCTCATAAAGGTTGTCTTCGGCGTGAAAGGATAGAGGAGTGGTGATGTACGAGGTGTAAAGCGATAAGATTTTTTGTCTATTTTGGAATTGTAGCAGACACGATGGGCAAGCTCCCGGATACCGCAGGTAGCTACGCACACAACGATACCGACTTAGTGGCGGTAAAAGGACAAAAAAAAATAATCACAGATTACTGGGTTCCGTCGTTTTTATATAATATCGCGCATTTATTTATGTGTGAATATTAATACTTATAAATGAATAAAAAAGTGGTACCTACAACGTGGCTATGATGTAGGTTCAATAAAGTTTAATGTTTTGAAAACAAGCTTTTGTTTACATGCATTCAATTCATCAAGGTATATAAATAATGTATTTTATTTCATTAAATCATACTATTTAATATAACAATGTAAGACGTGTGTTTTGGCTAAGACACTGTAATTTTATTTCATACTTTTGCACTATTATTATTCAGTCAGACACAATATTACACAAAAAATATAAGGAGCTTAATTTTCAAAGGGTCCCTAATTCCTCTATTCATTTTGAAGGGAACCCAAAAAAGTTTCCTATGTTTGTGTGTGTGTGCCGAACAAATTTTACGCTTACTAGTCATTATTGTCCAAGTATTTGTGTGAAGTCATTAGTGCCACCTACTCGTTTAGGATTTGTTATATTTTTTCTTCTATTTCCGTTTCTCTAGTTGCCAAGACTAGTTTTGATTCGAAACGGCTCGTTCAGAAATTGGATTTGGTCAGCACTTGATTAGACGGCGGTTCGGATGTTTGATGTTGTGTGTCAAGATTTTGAGTTGGTCGTTTGTTTCTGAGTTTGATTGGTAACTGCAACTGTTAACTTGATTTGACACTTTGTAAATTAGTTATTGTGAGCCAAATTGATAGTTATAAACTAATATTATTATTTAGAAGATTTTTTTCTTTCTCTGCGTGTTTGTACCCTAAAGTCTTCGAAACTGTTGAACCGATTTGAGAAAATATTTCTGTTTGGGAAGATAAATTATTTATTTATTTATTTACTAGTCATTAGTAGAGAAAGGAAGAATAAAAAAATATTCAGTGTCACTTTTAAAAGATCTGGTAAAGGTATAAAAAGATTCCCAGTGACTCTCAATAAAAAATGAATTAAATATATGATTAAGCCAGCGAAAACTGTATTTTATTGGGATTCGTTATAAATGAGCTCTTATTATGCATGATAATGATTAAAAATGCAGTATCATACAACAGTCCTGTCAATTTAACGACCGACGATATGAAAGGCAATGTGAAATAATAATATGATTCACTTGTTATTTACGAACGCGATTCGAAAGCTATCTCAGCGTACGTTCGCCTGAATAACTTAAATTCCTTTCTTTACTGAAAATCGGAAGAAGGAAAATGTTTGGAATTATTTGTTATAAATATTATTGCTTCATGCAATGACTGTTTATTTGACCAGAATTAAGCCATTTCCTTGATTTAAATTGTCTTTGCCAGGACAAGAATATGATTATTATGAAGTTAAAACGTGCCTAGTTAAGTATTGGTAGCAGCTGCCAACTACCGTATATTTAAAATTAACTGCCTCGTTGGTCTAGTTGTCGCAAGTGTGGCTGCTGAGCACGAGGTCTCGGGTTCGATTCCCGAGTCGGGCCGAAATCGCTTTGTGGGTTTTAGAAGACTTTCACAAAGCAGCCCGAAGCCTGGAAGTTGGTGATTGATTCACCCGTGCATCGGAGAGCACGTAAATGTCGGTCCTGCGCCTGATCTCTTTCCGGTCGTGTCGGATTGCCGTCCCATCGGGCTATGAGAGTGAAGGAATAGGGAGTGCACCTGTGTCTGCGCAAATGCTTGTGCACTATAATATGTCCTGCGCAGTTGGCTAATCTCCTTACATGAGAACAGCCGCCGTAGCCGATAATCGGCTAGGAGGACATCATATTTAAATAAAACTACTTTTACGGATTTTATCGCGTTATATTAATATTATTTAATCCCGAGCAAAACGAGCTCACTGTATCCATAGGTCGAGCAGTTGTAGGCTTGGATTTTGATTTAATCCTACAACTGCTCGACCTATGGATACAGTGAGCTCGTTTTGCGTGAATCGGATTGTCAATAATAATCAACAAAATGTAGGGTAGCTGTTTGTAACTAATATATCAAGACGACCAACACCTTAGTCTGCCCGTGACCATGGATGCTGTAAAGGATCCGAAACGTCGGGATTAAATAATATTAATATAACGCGATAAAATCCGTAAAAGTAGTTTTATTTAAATGTCTAATATTCGCGTAAGTGTCAGAAATCAATAAACTACCGTATATTTTTGTGACGCATCCTTAATTTTAATCTACTCGGAATTCTGAATTAAATTCCAAAAATGTTTGTGTTTGCAGTTTGTAGAATTGCGAAATTGATATATAATTTAATCACTAGTAATTTGATTGTATGTAAATTATTACATTTACTATTTGCGCACATGCAATTTGAATATAAATCTATTCAATGAATTTTATTCTACATGTTTTATGAAATTTTGTTTCGACGTCTATCGTCGTTTCAGAGTGCTATTCAACGTGTATTGGTGCTTAGAAATACTAGGCATTGAAATATGATAGCTCGTATATAAAATTATAGCTCATAAATATCTCGATTTACTATCAATGCATTTGGGACGCTAACAAAATTTTTACCATCTCTGAAACGTGAATAATGGCTTCATAAAGTTGGACAAAAAACTGTATGCCTGTATGTGTTATCGAACGTAAAACTACATTTATTTCTATTCACTATACCAGAATTTACAGGTGAGGAGAATTTATGATAGTGACCCGATTTCAATGCTCTGGAGTGTAATTGGTTTAAATCATCAGCTCTAGAGTTCTAGTTTACCGAAATGCAAATTTGGTATCTAAAAACACCTTCAGCTACAAGTATTCGTTTAATTTACAAAAATATCAATATAAAAAGTACCGGGATAAAATATAACCTATATTATTCAGGAAGAGTTTCAGAGCGTTTAGGGTAGAAATAAACCAACAAACTAGTATATATTACTCCACATCATACTAAGACTTTTTTTTTCTTTTGCAAACGCCAACTTTATTGAGACGAAGGCTAAAGAAAATACATACGTTTTTCCAAAGCCTGATAGGTAATAGAAGTAAATAAGTTCAGTAATATATAAACACAAATGAGGTTTTGTCCGTATGATTGGCAATCCTACAGAGCATCACATCTCGTGGCGATGCGATGGTGTTGCCAACCGGTTTGTGTCGGAATGCATGTGAACATCACTTGTTGCGTTCCTCTATGGCGTTTGATGCATATCTGTAATTTGTTCATGTTTTGGAATACGGTATTTGAAAATTAGTAAAATTCAATATGGTCTGACCGTTTCTTGGTGCAGGTGACAAATTCTGGCAGTCAGTACAAATAATGCTATTATCCCTTGAAAATGTACAGCTGTCAACTGCACAAAACATGCGCTGTAATGCAAGTTGTATGAAAAACCGAACTATGACGTCACAGATTTTTCGCGACAAGCTGCATACTTATTTTGCTAACCTACAACAACGATAAAATAATGAAAATCTTTTTTTAAACAAAAAGATAATGAAAGTGTATTTTTTAGATGCTTTACCAAATGAATAATATGATGAAGGATTTTAATTTTCACCTCGTCAAATACCCAGTTAAGAAAAGTCATCTTTTTGAATATAGAATGCGTTCCAACATTCTCTATTCAAAATGGGAATGCATATGAAAATGCCGTAATGGCTTATGACCAAAAGGAGATTCAGTTAAGTGCAAGAATATGTTCCGAATAAATTAACAGAAGTATTGCTTTAGTTGCGAGACGAGACATAAACACTGTTTATTTCTAAAGATCCTAATCTTACCTCATACAACCGGTTAACATTCAGTTATATTCTTGAACTATAATTTTTTTGTCAGAAAAGCGGTAATAATTACACAAGTAGAGTATTATAATTAATTAAAGGTAAAAAGACGATGTTCAGGAAGTGATTAACGTTTTATGGGGAAGGCGTGGTTGTAATTGAATGGGTATCATCATTAGCAATCACGATCATGAGTTTATATCACCAAAATAATGTAATATAGAGCGTCAGATACAAATCAGTAATCAGCATACATTTACTAAACATTTTCCGTCTTACCACAAAAACTTTTAACGTCAGTTTAACACCTGTCTAAAAAAATGACAAATTATGACGTTGAAATAAGGTCCATTTTGCAGCCACACTTTTTTTAGACAAGTGTTTGACACATGTGTAAGTTTTTGTAGAAGGACCATTTATATTAATTGTAGTTGATGCCAGCAGTAACAACAACCGTGTAGTTTTCACGAAGTATATCACATAAAATATCTTTATATTTATCTTTATCACAAAATAATCCATGTCAAATCATATAAAAACAATAATTTGCACGCTATTACAAAAAGTCTCCTGCAGATATTCTCGTAATTGAAACACCAACTGTTTAAAATAACGCCACACTAAAGGGCATATCTCTTTCAGTATGTAGTTACATCTTTTATTCCAATAACTGGACAACAATATAATAAATATTGAACACGTGCCTTTCAATACAAAATCGCCTTTTCAATTCGTTCGTAAAGTATTTTGTACACGGCAAGAGATGAAATTTTAAAAATTCTCCATAAAGTTACGGTCAATGACTGACGGGACTGAAATCACATAAATTGGTGCCCGACAACAAAGGAAAATAAAACGTAACATCTCAATTACTGGCTGCGGTTCAATGTGAACTTATTGGTTAACAGCATAAGGTCGTGAATGGTATGCACAATGTATTATTATGAGCTTATTCTGCTGAAGTTGTATGCGTCATCCGAGATCGAAATGTGTGGGTAACAAGGTATCAAGGACGGCAAGATTTCTTTTTTTATTGTTATGGCCAGTCTTTTGGTATGCAAATAAAAAAAAAAAGATTCTAATTGTGCTCCTTTTGATCTTGAGAATTATTTATTACGTGTGTATTGATTACGGACATTCGATAAATGTGATAAAATGTCGGTTGAGTTTAACGAAATTTTTCTCCTTGCAACGTTCACGTCGTAAATGTTCTTATGACCTGTTTTACATTCAGAGAACGACATCGGTTTATCTTGCTAAAAGCAGTTCAATTCGAACTTGTTACTTGGAACTTGTTCCAAACTTGCAACGAAGCGCAATAGACAAATCTTCGCAGTAAGTTGAGAAATACAAATTACTTACAAAACCGTCAAAGTCATTTTCGAATGTAATTTGTCATACGCTGTTTATGTGTTATGGTTTGAATTCTGGTACATATTTGATATGTTTTGAATAAGATTGTCCGTGTATGTATTTTGTAACGTTGTGCTTTGTCAGGCCCTATCTTCCGGCAGAATGTTCTCTTTGACCGGTTTTCTATATCCTCTGCAGAAATTCCTTTAGCTCCATATTCATCCTTCACGGCATCGATGCAATGCCCGCTTGCGATATTATTATTTTGTATACAGAATGTTTCATCTTCTATAATCCCAAAGACTATGTGTTTTAAAGACCTAGCTATTTTCTCAACTAGGGAAAGTTATTCAGGACAATTGCTGACAAGAGTGAATGTTTAAGAGACATATATTTGATGCCTGTAGCACACCTCCGCTGCGAAACCCAAAGGGCGAAACCGCCATAGTTTCGCTGTGAGTTGTTGGGCGGCGAAACAATAGCGAAATTCCCTGCTCTAACGTACAAAACTGACTATGACGTTGTCTCTTTCTAACATGATTTCGCCCATTTGCTTAGGCGCCGTCTACATCTCCGCCCTGGCGGACAACTGGCGGACAACGAGCGGACGGCAGACGGCGCCTAAGCAAATGAGCGAAATCATGTTAGAAAGAGACAACGTCATAGTCAGTTTTGTACGTTAGAGCAGGGAATTTCGCTATTGTTTCGCCGCCCAACAACTCACAACTCACAGCGAAACTATGGCGGTTTCGTCCTTTGGGTTTCGCAGCGGAGGTGTGCTACAGGCATCAATGGTCTATAAGCACTAATCTGGTGTTATGTGGGTAGTAACAAAAGCTTGATTGTGCCCATGCTTGCCATCTTACATCAGCCATTTCTTATAAGCCTTATGCTTTCTTTCAGAACTGGAGATGAAGTTCACAAAATACCCGGAGTCTGTGATAGCACCCCTGGGTGATCGAGTGACCTTCGAGTGCGAAGTCAACGTGCCCGGCGAGAGGTTCGTCTGGAGATGGAAACCAGACAGAGATGATGATCATTGGACGGACGTAGAGGAGGGGGAAAGCAAGAAGATCATACCAGGATTGCCAGGAAGAAGTACTAAGTTGGAGGTTGAAGTTCTAATGAATATGGAAACTACTTGGTATCAGGTGAGCATATCCTTAGCTTATTACCGCCATATATACCTACATAGTTTATATATAGAAACTACTTCGCGCACCCAGACAAAAAAGTAATTTTAAAGTTATAGAAAGACTTCGTTAATAAATGGGCTCTCTAACTTTAAACTGGACGATAACTGGTTCATAAGTGAAGCTCACATACAATCAACAAACAAACTTCATAATATTGCATAAATAGATCTTCAGCTTTATAATATTAGTATGGATACCAATCAGTTAAAATTACAATGTTGGTAAACTCAAAATTCGTCGATTCAAAGGCTTGCATAAATGCCAACTAAATGCAATTAACGCTAACATAATTTTGTACCACTAGCTACAAATGATTGACAATGGTATTTACCATTTGTGCAAGCCTAAGGCTGACAATAATAGGCAATTACTGTTACTCGAAATAATGCTTCAATTGGCGGCACAAAACCACGCTTAATCTCTATGGTTTTAGATAGTTAAATGACGATTCCGGGTTTTGAATATTGTCGCTTTATGAATCATTTGTTACAAAAATTAATTGGTTGTTGTTGTTGTTAACGTTACTACGAATTCTACAAATACGTCAATTTTTTATGTCGATGCTAGTAGGATAGTAGCTTTTTCAAGATGGGGGGATGTTTTCGAGCTTCGAAAAACATTGTTTTTTAGCCTATTTTGGACAAATGCATTTTAATTTATATTCATCAAGTTTTCCGCAAAAATACCATACTAGATTCCCAAAATAGAAGTCTCTAATTTTGCTGAAACCAGAGCTCGCTAAAAGGCAATATATCAAGATCAGACAAGATTAACAATCGTCCCCATGTGATGGTCGGTTACGGATGATCACGTAGCTCCCATGGGCCTCGTAAGAGGTGACTAAGGGATAAGCCACGGGGAATCCTGAATAGTGTCCGAGTTTCACCTGTGGTAGATTATATAATGATCAGCTTCTAATTTTAGCTATTTGTAATCATTGGATTGGGTTGTAGGTGGTGGATTTAATTGTTTTGAGTGTCACATGTTTTCTGTCTTTTGTTGGCGTAATTGAATTTAGGAACTGAGACTTTTAACAGAAAAAAACGCTACTAAAAATGTGCAATGGCCCCCGCACTCAGAAAGTCGGTGGATTGCTAGCCCAGTAGTTGACAGACAGTTCATTTTGTAAGAAATGGTGAAGCTAATCAAACTTTATAGTCGCTCTGATACCGGCCGGATAACTGATCGTTGTAATGTGCTCACTACCTTTCATCTCCATACTGATTTGAGTATCTGATCAAACTATCGGCCGACTGAAAGTTTGCAGTATGCTAGGGCTTTTATTGTTATTAAATTCAGGCTCCAATTCACACTCGAGAAATGCTTAATAGAAAAAGCCGATAGATAACATTTCACACACGCTCCGGGCTCAAAACGGCATCGTACATGAAATGTTAAAAAAAAACTGTACTAAATACCACTCCCATTTGATTAGTTCTATTTTCCAGTGCTGCTATTACTCACGGCTAAACTAAAAAGTCAAGTGGAAAGTGAATCAACACTTTTTGATTAAAACTCCGATTCGCACATCGTCAGTCAAACATTTCAGATCTAACATTCAGCAGTTATTAAATCGACTTTGCTGTTTTCCGTGGGTTTGCTCGCATTTATGAGACCTTTAACATTCTTGGGTTTAATTTTCGCGACTACAAATTCTGTCAATGTAATCATCTATCCTGTTGTTCGGTCTTTGTTTTGTGAACTCCGAAAATATGATATGACAACATATCAAGGAAATCTTTTCGTATGTAGCTATGATAGGTCCTTACTCTTTCACTTATGCTTTACTGTCATTATTAGCAATGAACTTTATTTACCCAGATAAAAAGAAGCTTATAATTATTTCCAATGTCTCCCTACAAAACCTATTTACATCGGTGCAATCATAATCGATTGCGCTTACTTTCAATTAATATACATCAAAAATATGTACGTTTGTTCCAGTGTGTAGTATGGTATGGTGCCATAAGCCTGACTTCCATCCCCGCTCGGCTGACGGTAGCGAGGCTTATCAACCATTCTGACAAGATCACGGCCGAAGAGAGAGTGATCATCGCCCCACTGCAGAATACCGTTATCCTGCATTGTAAGGAGCCAATGTCGGAGCCACCAGCTGTTCTCACCTGGTGGAAGGAAGGGTCCAGGGTACGTAGAACTCTTTAATATTTGTTTGCTAGATATTTTGTTTCACTAAGGCGGTTAGGCCATACTTTCGGATCTAGCCCTCAAAAAAGGTTGTGTCGATATGGTTGAATTTTTTTTTTTTCATTCAAGTACTTGAAGAATAGGTAGAGCACATAAGACAGCCCATAAGGAGAGGGCAGTACATTAGAAAGTACTTACATAAGAGAAATATATACACACTTAAGAGAAGTAGGTACCTACTAGTTTATATATTACCTTTATCTGCCCCTGTAATAATCCTTATATGTACCACTCCTATGATAATATATAATAAACACTAGAATCTTTAATGAAATTGTATAAAGTAAAGCTCTCAGGAAAATGCACTTTTCCATTATTTCTATTAACATACAAAATTAAAATATCTGTTTAACATTAGACGAGTCTAGCCATAATTTTAATTAGTACTTCGTTTTAGTGCCACTATAATACACCGGTACATTATGGATACAATACTTAAATAATATTAATGTGACAATAAAGTTTATTGGAAAATGAAACAAGAATATGCAGACCTACCTTAAAATGTGGTTCGGTTTATTCCTACGAACGATTTATACGATTTATAGCTTGATTACCACGTACGGGAGGTGAATTAGTAATTATTTCATTGTGTGATGTCATCACGATCATCATCAAAGTCAGTTATTTATTTTAGTCAGTTATGTAATGTAATATGTTTCTTATTTATTCAAATTAAATTTGGTCTATAGTTTCGCGAAATTATTTCATGACGAAGAGCCCCCGAACATTGCAATTTTTTAGTCTATCGATAGTTTGATCAAGTATCAGAGCGATGATGTTCATTGAATTGCGGTTTAAGGCGTGGGCTCTAATGAAAAATCATAAAGATTTCTACGATGCGTCCTTCAGTGTAATGCAGACATATTTCTTGGTTTTTAATAATGTTTTACTTTAGTTCAAACTTGCCAGTCTCACTAACAAGAATGAGACCAACCATATCGAGAAACGGGTCGAGCAATTACGTCCATCCATTTTCACAACACTAATTTCCTTTTATATTGCCCATCCCTGCAGCAATAATACAGGAACAAAAACTTATATTTAAAAGAAATCAGACTCTCTAGAAGGCTTATAAGCTTTGTTTGTGAATAGTTGGTAAACTTAGTTTAGCTTAGCCTCTATCTCGCAGAATCAAAGCATGTTTAGTGTACTAGCGGTCGCTTTGTAAGGTGAACCTATATGCGAATATTTTTAACTAACTTTGTTTGGTATGCACATGCTCAGTTTGTTGAAAGTGAACAATTTTAATGTGAAAAATAAATATGTTGATTTGGTGTAGATAGGGTTTTCCAAGGAATTTTTAAATTAAACACAGTTTTAACCACTGGTTTTGTCGAGTGGCTTGGAAAATTTATGTAAAATAAATGATTAGATAAACACATGCAAGATGTGATGAAAATACTTCGGCATAATACAAACATGAGCTGGAGCATACATTATCGTCAAATATTATCTTTTGATTATTTCATAACAACTTTGTTGACAAGCTTTTCAATCGATATATGTCTTCTCAATAGAGATTGAACAGCTAACAAAGAGCGTAGTAGGTGCACTCATTCTGACAATTTATTGGCAATGTGTACCGTACTGCTACTCATTCACCATTTCGAAACAAGACAAATATTAGCCATCATTAATTCAGCAGTGGTATGTTAAAGAGTACATATAGAACCGAAGACATTAAACATATTCTTTAATCTCATTCAAAATAACAAGCGTTGACTTACACTCTTTTGTTTCTCTCCTAGGGTAAGAGGAAACAGTTGGAAACTCCTCACGGCGTGCTAGTAATACACAACGCGACATCTGATGACAGTGGAACATACAGCTGCAGGGCCACCAATGAGCTCAGTGGGGAGGCCCTTGAGATAGCACAGAGGACGCACTTGAATGTTCAGCGTGAAGCCAGCAGGGATGTTAGGTGAGTGAATCAGTAAAAAAAATATTTTAGATAACATTGATAGGCCCAAATGACTGAGTTTTCTTCGTGGGTTTTCTACAACACACACACACACATCATATAACACACATGTATGTGTGTAGACACAGTCATATAATTGGGTATATTCAAGGTACGCAGTAATCTGACACTAACTGTACATCATTTATAATGACTGCTTTTGAGCAAAACAACGAGCTGAAAACAACTAGAAACGTGTTGTCTGAAATACGTAAAACAATGTAATTAATTTATAGATAGTAGATAGATATTCAATACAATAATGCACTCCAGACCCACAAACAGAGGAATCGAATCCGAGACTCCATTCAAAGGTGTCGCAATTGGCTGCATTAGATCAACAAGACATTCATCCTTCGTTTGTGTAGTTTAAGAACTCATTACAAAGAATAAAAATGTAAGCTGTCTATTTCTTTCCAGGTTCCTCGAAACAGAAGACTACGTAGGAGTGATAGACGAAGAAGACGTGCTAACAATGCCGGTGAAACCCAACGGCGTGCTGCGTCTGTGGTGCGGAGCCGTCAGTACCCCTCCTCCGAAGATCTCGTGGAGTTTGGAGGGAGACGGCGAGCTGAGGGCCTATGAGAATGAACATATGTTGACGATATCGCCTTTTACACCGGAACAAGAGGTTGGTTTTTCTTCTTTTTAATTGACTTGAATATTCTGGAAGTGTTAAAGGGTTAACAGAATTCTGCACTCTGCTAAATATACCCCTTAACAATGTTTTATTCTATTTAAGACCGACAATTTAATTAAAATAATAACTCGCCAGCATCTACAATAGTCCCTCAAACAATATTGTTCTGTTGAAGTTTTACCATCTCAAAACATTATAAAATGTGAAAGCGTTTTATTTACATTGTGTTTGATATTTTTTGTGTAAGCATTCTATTGTGTTTGAAGGCTTTCAGATAGCAGAAAAGATTCTGCCCCCTCAAACACGAGAAGCTTTGGAGTGCCTTTCAGAAGTACTGCCTTCATCTAGAAAATATTTTTTGTGTCTTTAAATCAAAGGCGGCGTTCTCTTTGGTATTGTGAAGAGACGACCTTAGGTCTTAACTTATTTGATCCCACGACACTAAAAAGGGTCTCAAGCCTTCACTTAGGTACCAAAATAATTAGGACATGTCATTAGTCGTTTTTAATTAGTAACGTATAGTAACAATAAGTAACGTCAATTTCATTTACTTTGCGAAAATAATTATAAAAAAACCGGCCAAGTGCGAGTCGGACTCGTGCACGAAGGGTTCCGTAAATTACAGTTAAATCAACCTATCTCAAAAACTATAAGAGATACTTTGATCAAACCAAAAATCGTTGAAAGAGTTAATTAGCATGCATCACCTCTATTTTTTTAGAATTTTATACCCCGTAGTTATAAAAATAGAGGGGGGGGGACATACTTTTTACGACTTTGAGAGCTGATATCTCAAAAACCGTTCACTTTAAGAAAAATGTTTTTTAGAAAACTTTATATCATTTTAAAAGACCTTTCCATTGATACCCCACACGGGTATGTACATCGAAAAAAAAAATTTCATCCCTCAGTTACATGTATGGGGGGCCCCACCCCCAATTCTTTTTTTTACTATTTAGTGTCATATTTTTGTAGCGGTTCATACAACACATATTCCCATCAAATTTCATCACTGTAGTACTTATAGTTTCCGAGTAAATCGGCTGTGACAGACGGACAGACGGACAGACGGACATGACGAAACTATAAGGGTTCCGTTTTTGCCATTTTGGCTACGGAACCCTAAAAAAGTTACTATATTTTTAAAGAAAGGTTTGATTGGAAAATTACGGTACACTTTAATGAGCATTAAAAACCACAAACCATGTACCACATACATATATAAATTCCCCAATATTTTTATAGGGCGTGTACTCATGCACGGCCAACGGCATCCGTCGTTCCTGGAAGGTGATAGCCTTACAACCACCTCGATGGGACGGTAACGTCTCCGTTTCAACGCCGAATGAAGGAGGCAAGGCGCATGTGACCTGTGGCAACTCCTTTGGACAACCAACCCCTCGTGTGTACTGGGTCTTGAACGCTGAGGTGCTGAAGAATGAAAAGGGTGTTAAGGCTAATAGTGAGTGGATTTTTATTAATGTATCTATTATTTAGACAGTTTCTTCGGAGGTTTAGTGTGAATTTGAAATCGTCAGCTTTAGCACAATAAATGGCTCGATTTGGAGATCGAACTTAACATTATGTACTTCTATAGCAATCTTAATTGGTAACCGCTTAACTTTTTTGATATTTGTCTCTTTATTGAAAAGTGGTTAAATAGCTACAGCCAATGGAATTTGCCAGTTTGGATTTCATATTGCAACTAACAAACTTGTAATATCTTTCTTTAATTAAGCTATTGTTCCGATCAACTACTGTCCGAATAAATCGATACAGAAAAATGAAAACTTTATTTTTGTGAACCTTTGCATAAACCGTCATATATCAATTGCTTTTTTGTCGCCAGTGTCCGGTAGTTTATTCGTCCATGAAGGACATAAATATTACTTGCCATGGATACCTGTTGCACGTTTTTTATAAATAAAATGCAGACATAAAACCAATCACAATATCGATGTTACTTCCGACCTGATGAATTTATTGGTTTTAACTTTTTTATTTATTTTTATCCTTTGACATCGTGTCCATAGAAATATCAGGCACACAAATTTTCACTGTTCACCGATTCAAATTGAATTTCGTGATGATAATTCCTTTTCGCGAAGAATACAATGATTTGTTTGACTGACTTCAGTACCAATAATCATCATCATCATCAGATGAGATCTGGCTGAGATCAGCCATTGGACGTTCACTACTGAAAATAGTCCTCAATTGATACATAAAATTATCAACCTAAATCCCAGCTGTTAAGTATTTTAGCTTTTTTGAAACCCTTTCACTTTTATACTGATGAAACGATTAAGATGAATCTGCCCTTTTTATGTAACTATCACTCGATCCATCTTCTCAAAAGTTGCTAAACAAAAATGATCCTTATTTCCTCCCAGATACGGACCTCTTCATCGAGCACGTGGAGAAACGCCACGCGGGCATCGTGCAATGCTTCGCGTGCAATGAGCTCGGCTGCGCGTACGGCGCCGGCATGCTTACTGTAGTGCCGCTGCAGATTCCAGATCAGGTAATATTGGTATATAAGTGTCACCAAATTTAATGGCGGCTCGCAATTAATTTCACCATATACCTCACCAAACTGAGCCGCTGATTCCTAAAATTGGTATCTGCGCAGCGAATCGCCATGAAGTTCGTCGAGCTCTGATTGTTTTCACCATACTCTTACTTTTGTTACTCTTGTATGTACCTAAGACTATATGTAAAGGTAGTAAGATCAGTTGTTTGTGTTTAACTGTTAATGACTAGAGCTAACTCCAGAATAATATTTGTCTTACCTTTTTTTTTGGTACAGGATTACCCAGCTGAAGTTCCAAAGACAAGATACTCGATTCAACCACCCAAAAGGCATAACAGGAAAAATCCTAGAAAACATAAAGGTAACAAAATAATTAAGTTACCATTAATGCCCGGTTTCTATACCTATAAGAAGAAATTATTCATTCACTAGATTTTTGTTATATAATCTTCTTATCAAATAACTAATAATTTCTTTTATATGGAAATCTGACATAAGTATCTCAAGTTAGAAAAAAAAAATGTTATTTGGTCCTAAAAAAGTTTTTGTTGCCAGCCGTCATGATTCCTCCTTCAAGACCCAACGTTACAAGACTGAATGATGAGAGCGTTATGGTGTCATGGTCACACGATAACCAAGGATTACCCATAAGATTTTTCAAGGTAAGACCCTTTTTTTGAGATTAAATAACTGTAAAAACAAAAAAAAAATACTCAAAACTAAACCTCTTCCGAAGTCTGACAAATGCTATGCTGAAAAACATACATTTCTTATTTTTTATTTATTTATTTCTATGGCACTTACATAATTTCTCAATACAATAATATAGCCACACAACGCAAACCTCTCAGGGTTTATCAGTGTATGGCGAGTCGTTTTATATATACAAAAATAATTGTTAGTTAATGCTGTGTCAGGAAACGCTGTCTGGAAACATATGTATACAGGTCAAACTGAGAAATTCCTGTTTATAAGATGGTTGTAAATACTAATTATTTGAGTAGAATAGGTGCTTAAAAGGCCACGAGTAGTTGATTTGATTCTACAACCAGGAATATTATGAGTTCAAGATCCAATAAAGTTCAACGTCACCATTTCATATTTGAGTAACTCGCACAAGGTTTCATATCATACCTCAGAAAAGAAAAGCCCGTATTAACATAGAGAGCATCGCACAAACAAGATACACAGCCCGATTCATAATTATTTTCTTGAGAACTCGTATTTTCTTGTATAAAATGCTCAAAGGGACTAAAGTAATGGTTTAAGTCGTTGCTTTTGGTCCGTCGCCGATGCTCACAGAAGGAAATGCGGACAAAAGTTAGCATTTTATACGAGCTGTAAGTTTTTGTGGTCTATCTGAGTGAGAGTACTCATTGGAATTAACGATGGCAAATTGGCATTCGTTTTAATTCTGTTCGCGGAAACTAAGGATTTATTGAAAGCACTCTGCGCAGATAGCCGGGCTTCATTTCAATTTCTGTTATTGTAAGATGAGTGGCCTTAGATGTCTAGACCAAGTTTTTATATCGTTATCTATTTTATAGTGATAAATATCGTGATAAATTTTAGTCCTCACTAATAAATGCGAAAGTAACTATCCATCTATAACGCTTTCACGCCAAAATTGAAAACTAACACGTGTCGTGAGTTGAGGATGAGAAAAGCCATAGAAGTTTCGTGAGCTATGTGCGAAACCGTGGGGCACAACTAGTATCTTATTATTCTTTTATTTAAATAAAGAAAACAAGGTGACGAGTCGTATAAACGTTTGGCTCCGTTTCAGGTACAATACCGAGAGGTGAGCAACTCAAGCAATGCTCAGTGGAATACTGCCAACCAGGACATCCCGGCGTATATACACTCGTATCAGATCGATGGGCTCACTCCCGGCAAATATTATAAGTAAGTTTATTCATTAGCTATGGTTCTTTGAAGACATCACGCAAGTAGCCAATGTCTAATTGGTCTTTTATTCGACAACTCTAATTCTAGGAATGTTGGCTGTATCTATACCTAATACCAACGTGCTTGGAACGTTAAACTCAAAGGTGTATTTTGAGAAATGTGATGTTTAGAGATTATGAACATATTAATTTCTTGATTAAATTCGATTAAGGACTTCGTAACCTCACTGAAGACTTACGTCCCCGAATCATCTATACTAAAACGACTGTTAGTTGGCCCAATGTTTGGTTAACAACTTTGAAGGTTATCGTGAACCCAATCAAACTTTTCAGCCGGTCTGATATCGTTATCAAAATATTGGTCGACCTAAAGTTTGTTGTGTGCGGGGCACTAAAAGGTCGTATTCAGTGCAGTGGTACTGGCAAATGCAGTTGTTCATATAGTTTGCCACAACGCCACCCTCGCCACATAGTCATATACACCGCGTTCCGGTTATTTGCTTGATATTGTTAAAACGACTGCCAACTTGGCTGTGCGGTGAAAATGTGTGTGAAATTCAATGTATTCGATACAACTTTATTTGATTTGATCTTTTGAAGAAAATATTTGGTATTCTTTATAATACCGTATCATTATTCATGCATAAGCTCAACATTCTAAACGCTATGTTATGCTCTAGTGTAATGTGTTTTTCAAATATCAGCTCATTACAGTCCAATGCACTTGTTGGTACTTCATTAGTTCTAGTGACCTTACAACCTTACTTGCGACCTAAAGTCGTCGTTCTATACTATTTTTCCGCTACAAGACCCATCCTCTCTCGCCATTATTCTACCGTCGGTACGGCCAGCCCACTGCCGCTTTATCTTCTATTATTTACACCTATTTGTATAGTAATTAACTAAATGTTCCTCTGCCCAGATTTCGCATCGCAGCCGTATACTCGAACCAGGACAACAAGCTGGGCAAGTCTAGCGCGCGGTTCCACTTGCAGCGCGGCGGGTTCAAGGCGCCGCGTGCTCCCGTGCTCACGCGGGCGGTTCCTATGTCGCCTACTACTATACAGCTGGATTGGACGGTGAGTACCAGTCATAATAGTTCTTTTTTCTGTATTAATTCGGTTGATATCAAGAAGTATTAAGTTCCTGCTACCAGTTGAAGCATTCACCTTAAAGAGCTCATTGGTGCGCCAGAGCGAAGAAATTGGAATACAAACGGCTTAACAAGAACTTGAATGGATTAAGTATATAAAGAAAGTTCCCAAAGCTGTCTTCCAGTCTAGGGGTAGGTGGAGAATATAATATAATACGATTTCTCATGCGAAGAAAACTATAGCATCTAGAAATACCTTTAAATAACCTTAGAATATCCTCATGATATATTTACTGTCAATATTTTAATTCAATTTCAATTTTTATCCTATTCCTTGCTTCGTTGTTTTAGTGGACAAGCGGCGGCGAAGTAGAAGCCGAAGGTTTCTACGTATACTACCGCGCGGTGTCATCAGCGGGCTCGTACGAGAAGGTGACGACGTCGGGCTCGCCGCGCGCGCTGCTGCTCTCGCACCTCGTGCCCGACACCGGCTATGACATCAAGCTGCAGGCTTACACTGCGCAGGCTGCTTCCGAGTTCAGCGCTATTAAGGTAAATTGAGCTGGATAGTTGATACTTCATATAATGTGCGTTATATTTTCGAGTTACAAGTTTATTACGTCTGTGATTGGCTCTTAATTGATGCGTCAATGGTCAGAGTACGCGAATGAAACAGTGCGTGTTAGTTAATTATTGTAGAAACCTGAAAGATTTTGATACATTAGATACATTATACATTTTTACTTTGTACATACATATTTTTTCGAATTTGCATATTTTTTTCGAGTTTTCATATATATTTTTTAAATCACAAAACAAAGTAATGTTTTATTCCATTCACCAGACTAACACAGATTTAAGCATATGCGCAATCAAAATTTTACACAACCAGAAAGGATTTCTCATGCTACATTACATACTATACCACTACCACTTTACATACCACTAAATGCATCATCTCCCTCCAGACAGCAAAAACACTCCGCTCAGCGGGCGCGTCCGGCCCCGGCAGCAGCCCCGCGAGCAGCGCCGCCGGCACCAGCAGCGCGGGCTCGTCGCCCCGCGGCGCGCCCGGCGCGCTGGTGACGGCGGGCGGCGCGCTGGGCGCGGCGGCGCTGCTGCTCGTGCTGGCCACCGCGCTGCTGCTGTGCCGCCGAGCCAGGCGACCCACTACCGATAGTATGTGCTAATGTAAATGTTACTGCGATAGTTTGTTTGTGTGTTTCAAATGTCTAGTGTTAAATAAATAACACCAGAACCACATTCAAATTAACAGAATACAAAAAATTCTAAAGTCACTATCCACAGCTTTTGTGTTTGAGATTTTGGTGGTCTAATATTCTTTAATAATGTCCAATCTAACCAAGGGGTACTGGGTTGCCCGGGTAACTGGGTTGAGGAGGTAGGGCAGTTGCTTCTTGTAAAGCACTGGTACTCAGCTACATCCGGTTAGACTAAAAGCCGACCTCAACATAGTTGGGAAAAAAGGCTCGGAGGATGATTAATTGTGTTAATGAACTTTTATTATTCGAATAGGTTCAATATTCATTATACGTTTTTTGCTGCACCACTTTTCATCTCCTTTAATTCCCTAAAAGTACAGTAAAGTACCCATCACACAAATTAACTATTAAGTAATCCGTGCTATCACTATTATGTATGATTTCTATTTACATCTGATTGTTCGGTACCATTTGGTAAACAATAACGTACAACATAAGTAACATTAGCTGCAAAATCTTAATCCAATTAACAAATGCATCAATCTAATTTACTTAATTAAACGTCAAAACAACGTCTTCGGATCATCCGACCATGAAATGACAAGAGCTTAACTTAACAATATAATTACATAATCACAAAACATTGATGTCATAATAGGAACTTCAAAGCAGGGCTGTCAAAACACATTGAATGATTTATTACAGAGGAGAAAGGATCCGTGCCGGAGAGCGGAGGCGCCAACGGGTACATCCCGGCGAAAGTGCCAATCACTATTACGGCCAACCCTATGCATTCTGAGGTAAGACCAGAGAGAATCACTTTCAAGAAATAACTCTAACGTTCATTGAGATGTCATAATTAAATTATTTACTCCATAGTAATTGCAATAAGTACGGTTATTCTTAACGATTTTTATTATTCGCTTATTTCCATTTCTAAGTTTAATGTTGTTTTTAATATTCCTTTCCGTATTCAGGGTGGCGACGCAGGGGTAGAAATGTCATTCTTACACAATAACAACACCGGCAACAACGATGACACACTACCACACTCAAGGAAAAATGGCCCAGCACCCCGACAATACGTGTGAAAATAGACTCAATTTCCTATAAAATAAGGTTCACAATTCAAACACGTGTTGCCCCGATAAACTGCTACCTTATTGGTAGAATACAAAATTTTCGAAGGAGAAATGTGATATCATTTTTATCGCCATATCGAAGTGTACGGACTTACGACAGTACAAAATTATATTTATAATATTTACTTAGCGTAGGTATTTGTGATTATTTAGTAACAAATGTTAGGGCACTCAGGATTTAAGCAATATTTTGCTATGACTGCAAGTTGGTGTATTTTCACAGCTGAAATTGGTAAGATTATGGGCCTAGACTTATTTAAAAGACAAGTGTTACGATTATTTTATTTATTAACGTGTTGAGAACAACTGTGTAGATCTGAAGCTAGTTGTAAGTATGTATTAATTAAGTAGGCAACGCTTAGCGTGATGCGCTTCGCTTGTGAATCTCGGCAGTGTTGCCAGGACATTGGAAAATAAAAAATCGGTAGTAATGGCAATGTACTTAAGATTTGTTATTGATTTTGTTAGAAACAAAATTGTATATTGACTATTTCAGTAATTTTCTGTTTCATTATATATTTTAATTCTTGTACATTTTTGTTTATTATATTTTTATTTCTAAGGTTGTGACGGACGGACAGGCATTTATGAAATACGACTGTAATTGTTTTATTTAACTTTATATATAACATCACTTGTATTGTAGGTGAAAGTTTTTGAAGAGAAATATAGGACTGAACTTTTTCTTTTTTAGAAATTTTCTTTTGTTTATCAGTAGCTTTTAAGATAGCTAACAAGTAAACATTTATATCTTGAACAAAAACAATCAAAACTTCTATAACTTTCTTCAAAATCCTTCATTTAGTTATCTTGTAGTTATAACTACGCACTTTATTATGATAATGATCTAGTATTATAACTTTATAACGAAATAGGTACTTTAAGAACGTGTTTTGCCTTTGGAATATTATAACGAACAAATCTGCTTAATGTGAAACAAAAACAAGATATCACTGCCAAATGTACCTGTATTATTATGAAACAAAATATCTGAATTTAAAGGTATTTGTAATAATTAACTTTGCAAAAAGCCGAATCCTTTGTGATATATTTTTTGTTTCGCATTAAAATGAAGAGAATGCATTCGCTCATTATTGCTCGCAAATAAGACTGAAAATGTTTTTTATAGTTTACTCAACTTTTTGGGTGAACCGCGATATTATTATCGTAGAATGTAAAGTAAAAAATAATTTAAATTAAGACAAAAATGTTTATGAAATTGTTTCAAAAGCACCCGAGGCTTAGCAGAAATAAAAATTAATGAGTACAGTCACCGCTGTAAATATAAAAACAAAAGGTAAATTAAGTTTGGTAATTTGAATTCAAATGGCCGGCTAATTTTCATTTCTGTTAAGAACTGTGTTTGCTGGTCCATGTTGATATCACGAAATCTGTACGCGACTGTATTTTTGCGTTCGTTTTTTCAACCCTGTGGGAGACTGACAGCTGTTTGTCAAACTCTATAAAGACCACTTTAGCACAAGGTGAAACATTTTAATAAAAGAATTATAAAGCTCACAAAGTTACAAATATTGTTATTCCTAACAATGTGGCCCGTTTCTTCCTTATGGTTTCCGTTATAAAAAGTCAAACTTCCAAACTGTCAAACATTTCGGCGAGATTTGGAAACTCCATAATTAATGATTCGCGACCTCTTTACAGGGAAATCTTAATGTGCTTGTAGTTGATAGGCGAGTCCCTATCCCTATTTTATGCAAAATTACCATCTCTTTAATTACACTTACAAAATCTTGTGGTAAGTGGTCTTGAGCAACGCTGATGCCTCTCTTAACCCTCTCACGGAGCTGCGTAAAAAGTATAATATTTAAATTAAAAGCTTAAATAAGGCGCAGAACTTCATAAATCTTAGGGGCTTTAATAAAAATATACAATTTATCAACATTAATTTAGAACGAGGTCTGTAGGGTTTGGCGCCATTATAAGTGTAACGCGGACGACTAATTGATTTATTATAGTAACTTTTACAACACTATGTATTTGTAAAAAATATTAACAATGCAATCCAATAAAATAATTTAAATTATATTATTTAGTTTTTATTACTTTTTATAACTAAATTACCTACCTATAAGTACGTACAAGTGTAAGTACAAGATGAGATGTATAAACCTTAATTTCTCTTGATTCCATTAAAATTCTTATTCATCAAAAACAATACTCAGCTACAACTTTTCAATACATAAATTATTAACAAGAAAACACCGCAAAAGGTAAGAAAAAATTACATTTCCATATTCAAATGTTGTACATGCGATAAAGATTTTCCATTAAAAAGGTATTATTTCCCCGAAAATTCTCCCTTCTCCCACGTCATGTTTTTTAAAACACCGTTGATTTATGTTAAACGTATTCATGGCAATTAGCCCTGGAAGCTAATTTCCATTAGCCAGACTTGTTGTTCGGTAAAATTGTTCCACAGTGCAGAATGCGAGAAACAGTAGACCAACTTGGCCTTTACACCAATTAAGGCGTCTCTATTGAAAAGTTTTGAGCTCTGGATAAACGAATGACGTCATTAAATTCGTGAACAACAATGTACTGTTGCAGTATTCACTTGGAAATATTCTTTGGGATTGGGTTTTGAGGTAATATGAGCTAATTTCTTACGATTTCTACTATGTAAATACATACTTCATATCATAGAACCGCCTACGTTCCTACAAATATGTTTCAATCTCATGTAGATATGTTGATCTGAAAACTCCCACGCACAACACACAACACGACGATCAAGGAACGTCTCATAATTTAACATCAAATAATTACGTAATAAGTTTGTTTCCTCAGCAGAGGCTTTCAAAGAAAACAAATGTTATATTAATCGGTACGTTAACTTTCCTAATTAAAGGCTAAGAATACAAGCAAAACGTATTTTCCTTTCAAGTCGTTTGGTCGTGTATACAATATTTTTGTTCACTAAAGTACCATTTACATTAGAAATATACAAGAATGCCATTCAATTTCGCGGTTCAATGCTCGCCTGTACGTAATAAAAGTAATTATTTTTCCCAATACCATGATTAGTTCGCATTGGGCTACGGGAGATTTTTCCTTCTGTGGCGGGGCGGTATACTTTAGTGCGCGTTACGGTCAATTAGTCGCAAGTCGCAACACGTAGCACCCACTTCGGTAATTAAAGCGAGAGACCAGAACACCAATACAAGGGAAATAATTAATTTTGCAAAGAAAATAATTGCTTTGTTAGCGGCCTGCTTCTGTTTCGTATTTAAAAAGAAACGGTCGCTTGAATAGAGTTAATTAACACACGCGGCGGCTACTTGGTACGTCGAGTCCTCACAGAATTTTTATAATAAAATATATACTTAGGCGCGGAAAATTTATTGCTGTTTGAAAATTGCCATCATTATGTGAATATAGGGCTTTAACTAAAATGAATTGCTTCGAAGTGTCGCATTTTGAACGCAAAATACATACATAAAACATAATTAATGGGTGACATTTAAATGTTGAATTACCTATGCTTAGGCCCACGTGGGAATTTGTGTAAGTACTTAAGTAGATACGTGCTAATGTGCTGATTTCATCTACCTACGATTGATTGATTGCATGACAAGAGCTCCGCACACTTACAGATGACAAAAGGAAAAGATATGTTTACTATATTCAGTTGAACATGATACCTACGTATAGTACGTAAAATATTCTCCAAAAATACAACGATTTAAAATTAGCCTGGTGGGTATTTGTTATGAAATAATGCAGCCTTTGCGATTCTTAATTTCTTCCAAGTGAACCCGTGGGCTATTTAACAAATTGAGATAAAAGGTTTTGATCAATTCAAAGGCTTTGTTTGATTTTTCAAAAATTTTGACTGGTTTGATCATTTTTTACAGTTAATGATTTCTTTCAGGTGTAATCAGTAGGTACAATATTAGAAGCCTTTATAGGAAAATAGGTACCCCCAATAAGACCGCCTAACTTAACAAGAACTTATGACAATATTATAGGTAGCAAGTTTAATTCTAACAATGCTCATGAGAAATGTAAATCAACGTAAGTAGACATTAGTTTCGAATTAAATTGATAAAGTTTGAACATAAAGGCTGGAACCAAGGTATTGTTAGATCATATCGAGTCTCGTATTATCGTGTTTGAGAACACCAATTGCGTATTATGGAGATAAGCTAATTGGTATTAGTAGGTTACTCTAATTAGTCGTTCGAGTTTGCATTATGAGATGACAGGTAAAAGTAATAATGGGCCAATTTATTTGTTAATTTTTCTATCACTAAACTCTAGCGCTTTCATCGGGCTTAAAAGGATAAGAGATACTGTTATTATAGATATGTACTTTATTGATATGGAATAGTGACAATGATAAAGACTTACTATTGGAAAATTTTGACGCCGTCCTTCGTTATATAAATCGTACAAAAATCAACTATGAACCTTTCTGAGTATTTGAAATTCATTTTTCTTCAAAGTCAAGGTTAAAACATTCGTGGAAACGGTCGAAACCTTTATAAATGTTTTCGAAGGTTTTCCAAATAATAATTATAAGTACATTACAGGGTCCAAACAGCTAGGCGTAACGCCAAGCAATCGTCGGCGAGTCGTCAAGCAATTCGCTAATTCGTTTGAACACTATTATTTACGCGCGAGGAAAGTTTCTCGTCATAAATTAAGTGCGGACCAAGTTGTTGGTCGTAAATCTAAGTGCTCCGCCCCCCGGTGGTCTTGTCTCTTGTGACAAACCCGCACCCGCCAGTTTTCGATGACTCCGGTGACTATAGGTTTGGTAATTCGTAATTCAATTAATTGATGTGTTTTTGTTTTTAACGCATTGCATCCCCTTGCGTCATATTTGTAGAGATGAATGGTAGTTACAGAATAGCAGTGGCAAGAGATTATACGCATCTGTTCTTCTCGCTGCTCAAATAATGACACGTTAACTGTGATACTTCTGATAATGATAAATTCAAAGACATCATTTCATGTCATGTTTGCAAGCTAATGAGATGCTTTCGTGGGTTGATTAAAATCATGTTTTCGTAATTAAGGCTACACAGTTCCTACACAGCACGGTTAACAATGTTGCCTCCATTGTAAACCTTATTTCTGGAAATATTTTCATAGTTTCCAAGATAACATCATAATGTCAATGTTATCCTTTAACCCGTCGAATAATTTAGAACAATACCCATCAAGTTCCATGTAACCGCAAAAACGGAGTTGGTATTTTATCCTTGAACATCGGAAAGCATGGTTGCCCGCGGCGCGGCGGCTGCCGACTGTGGCGAACTAAACAAAACATCCACGTTATAAAGTCAAGTACTCGGCGAATTCCGTTTCTTATGCCTACGCAACTATTCAGTTATTTATAGGTCGGTTCATAAATACCGTTTTGTATCATTCGCTCAAGCGAGCGGTCCTGTTTACCAAGTTTTCATTTGCTAAGGAATTTCATTAGTGCTTCGAAGTTATGTAAGTCGTAATAACATGTCGGAATAGCTGAGTGATTTAATATTTAATGTCAATATGAATTCATAGCGTTATGAGCTTCATAAGTCCTGCATGAAACCGTTGTAGAAAGATACGTTATGGCTTATCAAAAGAAAATGCCTCAATCAAAAAGAAACTTGGAATTTCCTGGAAAGCTTTAACAATCTTTTAAATTACATTAGCTTAGCCTGTTGACGCAGACTGTTTCTTTAGAGCTGAACTTTAAGTAACTGAAATTCAATATCCAGAGGGCATAGTTCATGCTTAGTTTTTATAATACTATTGTTAAAGAGAACGTTGCATTTGTACTTAATAATTTAGAAAAAAAAATACAGTTTATACACATGTCAAAATCGTTAATCCTAAACCTAATACACGTAATATATTATGTTAGACTTTGAAATACATATACTGTAGCATGTCAAGTAGCTTAATATAAAGATTTGATATTACTTCACTTACAATACTCAGGTTACCTTCCTCATCAATTCACTCTCTTTTGTAAATTTAAGAGCGTTGAATATCACTCTTATCTTGTATATATATGGCGCTATAAAAAGCGACGTGTTATAAAAAGTAATGGACTGTTAAAACCATATGTTACTCCTATTTTTCGCGGGAAATTGCACCAGGGTTCTGACACAATGACGGCCGACAGAACTTATTGGGATTTCGATTGTGCATTGACAATTGATAATTGTCATGTCACCTACATTGTCAGGTGAATTTTAAATAATTATATTATAAAGTCACTTTCCATTCAGTTATTATATTACGGTGTAATTAAGCAATTTTCAAAAGTCTCGGTTTTAGATTAAACCACTAAACTGACGTTTTATTGCTGAAAAATTGTAAGAATTTAGCAGCGGTTTTTAATTAATTAAAATCTTCCAATAGCTGGTGTCTGAGAGAATTTTATTTCAAACCGCGCTATAAAAATTAAAATGAAAAGTCGAGGTGTATTTCTTTCTTTTACAATGATACTAAAATTTCACAACCATTTTTGTTGAAGTTAATTATCTAGTTTAGAAATGGTTTAAGAACTTCGTTTAACGTTTGGGACACAAAACAAAAATCTTTTAATCAAACCACAGAGCTTTATTCGATTTAGATATTGTTTCAATTTATTTGATTTACAAAGGAAAAGGAATATTAAGTATTATGTAAATGAAAACCACCCTTTCGCAACTGGTATCCGATGGAAAGTTCACAGACGGAATTTTATTGAATAAGATTATGAAATAACATTGTTTTTGTGTTAATTTAAGCTAAGAAAATTGTAAGGTTTCGGATTGTTTATAAAAGTTAGCGAAACAAATAAATAAACTGAATTAAGTAACTGGAAATGCTACCTACGCATATTTCGAAGAAACGATTTGTATAATGCAGACTTCTGTGTTTCCTTGTTGTGAAAAAAAATTATGCCTGATATTACTCTAGTAATTAATATAAATAACTAATGGAAAAACCACAGCTTTCCTCGTTTGTATAATCTGTTTGCGCCTTGTTAGTCGGGGCGTAAATCACTAGCGCTAATTTCCATTCTAAGCTATATCCATTATTCTTACAATAATGACGATGTTAAACTTGAGCTCTATAATTCTTTCAATAAAACTTAAATTTAGGAAAATACTTTCTGAGATATACGGTGAAAGTTTTGAGAGGAAAATTAAACAGGCACCCCTTAAACTGTAGGATCCTGTCTAACTAAAGACTGTTCCCTTGATAGCTTTTTGAAACTCCCCTATTCAGGGGCTAATTTATTATATTTTTAATTTGAATAAAAATGTGGCCAGATTTTTACTTGGGCACAGGTAAGACGCTTCTGCTTTTTGTGTAGCTGGCTGGCTTGGCATATTAAAATTCGAAATCGGAATTTTCGTGTCATGGCTGAATGTAAATAAAAACTTTACAGACGTTAATATCCCATCTTGTTTTTTTTTTTTATATAATTCATAACTATTACATTTTACTATAATATAATTTTAATCCTTATTTACAAAACAAAAATAACGCTTCCCCCAGTATACTTATTCTGACGTTTGATGGCCGACTGGCGGGAACTGTCATTTTCGCGCCAATTACGGCGCCATGTCTGCAGGAATAATCTGCCAATACGAGCGGTGACGTCATTATTCTGCGGTAAGTCACGGTTTATCTGCGACGCGGGAAAATGCAGCTGTACTAGTTATTTGTTAAACTAGAGTCGTAAAAACATTTCAGATAAAACAGTGACCGAGGGGTTTTTGTATTGATTTTGTTTTATTTTATTGTCTGTGTCTGTGGTCAAAGTAGAGATGACATTAAACAAAGTTATTAATGGTAAGAATCAAAGGTTCAGAGAATTTTTTCCAGCCTTTTGTAGAGGTTACACGTATTATGCGGAACGCATTCTGTTGTTTACACAGAATGTTTCCCTTTTTGCTGCCGTTTCTAAAATAAACATTTTCCATTCTTTGCTGGGACTTGGGACGCAATGTTATGTTACAGGACTATGGACCTTTGAGACGACAATTCCTTCGAGATTGTTCTTTGACAGTTAGTGAACAGCTGTTTTGCAGCAGTAACTCCATATTTACTTAATGAAATACTAAGTTCAGTTCTGCTTATCACCATTGCGTGTAAACTTAACATCAAAAGAGTAAAAGAGTAGTCAAGTAAGTAAAGCTTACTTACTCACAAAGGAGTTACCTAGATTAAGAATTTAAAATTTTTTCTTTAATACTTTTTAGAACGAGCGTTACAGGGTTGCGGTTCTTTTATAAATTTCTTTGCATGCAACGTGACAATATTTTAATTGAAAATGGCCGGTTTATTAGAAATCTTTTTAGATTATTTTTTTAAAACAGCTTAGTCTGGCATTCCTTTACGGTCTTGTTATATTCTCACTAGCCGATTTCGACTGTTGTCCCGAACATTTTCAGCCACCTTTAATAAATTGGTTTTTAATCCCATTGCGTTCAGCCTTTTAGAGTTAAACAATAACAAACAAACACACAAGCTTACTTCCCATTTATAATTAGTACGTAAGGACCAATAATGAAGCTTATTACTTCCAGTAACCAATTATAGTGATACTAATTGTGTCCTCAGCGATTGTGGTGCACCTTATCACATGATGACACGAGCCATTGAAGCCGTAATTGACAAAGGCCAACAGACTACCAATACTGTAGTAGGTATATAATATTAATTATATTACACAGATATGTAGTATTGTTTATTATTAATTAGATTTCGCTCGCTCGTGACAAAAGCTATCCTAAAACCTTCTCCCGGGTCTAAGTTACCTCCCCTCTAATTTTCAGCCAAATCGGTCAAGCCGTTTTCATGTTATGTCGTGACAACGGAAAATGGGTTTCATTTTATACCTATACTAGCTTTCGCCCGCGGTTTCACCTGCGTCCCGTAGCCGGATGGTGACAAAAACCTATCCTAAAACCTTCTCCCGGGTCTAAGTTAAATCCCCTCTAATTTCCAGCCAAATCGGTCAAGCCGATTTCATGTTATGTCGTGACAACGGAAAGCGGGTTTCATTTTTAAATATAGTATAGATAGATATAGATTAACATTCATAAACAAGATATATAAAGTGACTCTTTTGGTATATACCTAAAGCTGATGACGCATTAAAATCGGTTCAGCTAAACGTGAGTTAATCGGGCATAACCATACGTACATACAGGTCAAAATGTGAACCTTGTTTTTTGAAGTCGGTTAAATAAAAGGGTTAATTTGAATTAATACCACTCTTTAGGCATGAAATAACTCAAATCTTACAAGAAGTAGTTCGGTAGTTTAGAGTAGAGAGCAAAACTTACCGATATAACTAAGCACAAAGGTTTAAAGCACTTTTACGAAAAAGCACGTCGAACGCAAAGAATTTTATACTTTTATAAACTAGAGTATAATTTAAGAAAATGGAACGGATTCCGGGAAGGTATTTTGCAGTAAACCGACTCAGATAGCTCAGGAAGCACTTTTAGATTTTATGAGTGCTACCAATAGATGTAGATTCGTAAGAATATCTATGTGGACTTGTGGAGGTAATTTTCCTCTTTATTCCGTCGTATATCTGCTAGAGTTTATTATTTGATAGCACTGGTTATAAACTCTGCCATTCTAATATAAGTGCTGGATGTTGTTATTTATTTTAATGGCTTACGGATTTATGGTATTAATGTTTTTTTTTTTGTTTTGGACTAGTTTGGATTTTTAATTGAGCCCAAGACACAGTAATGCAACTGTCCATCATAATCATCATCCTCCTGCTTTTATCCCGGTTTCGTTTGGGTATTTTATTAGCACTATCAAACGGAAACAAACCTGACAATGACGTTTGTGACAATTGCGTAAACACTATACACATACTCGTATAGTGAACATACAATGTATATAATGCAGTATACAACTCAGTAAATACTTACTCAAATAATCAGCGTTTGTAGGAATAAAGAGCAGTTTCTTGTTCTTTTAATTAAACAGTCCGATCGACGTCGGCACAGATTACCTAATATTGTGTACAGAGCTCAGTTTGTGTGTTTGTTTGTATGTGTGTGTGTGTCTCGCAATATGTCAACCTTTTTCTTTCTATCGTGGTGTTAACATAAGTTTTATCACAGGTTACCCAGATTAAAGAGTACTAGCGTTATTGTTATGGACTATACCTAAGGCCTGTACCTTTTCTTCTAATGTCTTTTTAGCTACAATTCAGGATTAAAATCCACTGGAATAAAAAAAATTATGACAAAAAATTTGAATTATACAAGTATTTATTTTTAATTTTCACCACATGGAATTTATTGGAGTTTCACAATTATGCAATACAATGTAATATAGTGAGGGACGTACGTTTCACGGAAATATTTCGCAAAATGAAGTAGCAACGAAAACAAGCAACAATTCATTACTCCCACATAATTCGGACATTGTCGGAAATGTTTCAGCCAACACAAATTGCCTTAATTATAGTTCGGCCATTCAGAGAATGCGTTCCTGACACGTCGCGATTGAACTGACGACGTAACTTTGCAATGGCGTTGCAGTTACGATAAAAATATTTTTGCTGGTTGTTTACCGTTTTAACAATTGAGGAGCATTAAAACAACATTATTATATCAATAATCAATGAATGTAGTTACGTCGTCAGTTCAATCGCGACGTGTCAGGAACGCATTCTCTGAATGGCCGAACTATAACTACATACATTCCTTAGTTTCAGTCCTACATAGTACCTTCAATATGCTCGGTGCTTTGTTACCAACGCCGGTAAAGCCTCGTTCACATTTACCAGTACGAAGCGTGCCCAGCAGAGAAAGTGACAGACATCGCCAGAGAACAGTTCTAGAAGAAAAGAAGTAGGTAGGTAAGTAATCAAACATCTGTATGTGTTTCATTGTCACAGATATGCGCCAGCACTGATAGGTGAAACATTTTTGAGAATCCTGGCCTTTGTTTTGTCTGTTTAAAAATATTTCTCGTGGTGTCACCCGTGATTTGTGGAAACTAATTCTTGTATTGGATAAAATATAAGCCTATGTCAGGGAATAATGTAGTGAAAGAATTTTCAAATCGGTTCAGTTGTTTCGCAGCTTGTAGGTTAACAAAAAAACAATTTTTGCTCTTCATAATATGTATTAATACCTATAGATTATTTTGTCGCCCACATCACGTGTCAAGCCCGCTCAATATCTGTGAATATGTACTAACCTTAATACCCAAAGTAAATATGAGAGGGCGAGAAAAATTCTCGAGAATGGACACTCGATCAAATTCGGGAAGGAAAAAGGTAAAATTAAGAAATTTTATGGCCGCTTATCGAACAATTATGATAGCATTTTCGTGTCCGTTCCGAATTTCTTGTTACTTTTCACGTTAATATTTGGCGTCCAGGTGCTTCGGTTTTTATGTGGATATTGGAAACTTTTATTGTAAAAAGTAGTAGCTTTATTCTGTGATTTTGTTCGTATCTTGATGGTTCTATTTCATCAGAAGAAAGTAATCGTAATATAGTTTCTGACATTTCAATCTAAAGATTTACAAATCTAGAGATAATAAGTTTCATTCATCATTAGAATTTACAGTTGATTTGCATGATCATCAGCTTTGTAAGGACCTCTATGAAGGTTTGTGTAATGATGAAATCATGGTAATGATCATTGAAAATTACGTTACATATTATAACGTATTACACATTAATTAATCATTGTTAAACATCAATCAACAACCGCAAATTAAACATAATAAATGCTTACAAATACACAAGCATTACCGACGACCCTACCAAGCTTAATAGACAATGACGATTCCCAATATTCAATCTATCGTTGTTTTGCTTAGGTACTAGGGATAGGAATTTGACATTAGTTCCATACAAGTAAGGTCTTTTTTATGGGATATCATCAAATGACTCCTCCCGCCGTGGGTTAGCAGCGTGAGGGAGTGTCAGACTCTTACTGACCAAAATCCATCATGTTCCTTCGTTGGCCTTTTATGTACCAGAGCCGCGGTAACTCTTTCGAACAATCCCGCAGCCCCGGCAGGCCTTGGCCCTGCCGTCTTCAAATAGCAAAACGATAGATACAATATTGAAACGGCCATAAATCCATAGCTATCCAACTGTGCGTTACAGGGTCATGATTATTCATACTTAGACTTGTTTAAACAAGATCGGCTTGTGTAAACTGGCATCACTGACTGTTTGTCTTACAGTCAAGATAGTATGTATATGTATAACTATGATGTTGATATTTCCTGTATTACGTGCTATATCAACTTACGTAATGACGGATATGATCTAGTATAGAAGCTCGTACTAAAATTAGAATCTACCTATATCGGGTGTGTCGTTCACAATCACATTAAATTCTATCGCATATACTTTATGATATTCTATGACGAATTGTAAAAAAAATAACCTAATCCATTCAGTGGTTTAGCCACAGGAGTAGGGCTGCCATCTCGAATTTTGCCAAACCCGGACAAATATTAAAAAAAACCAGGACATTTGGCGTAAATCGCATTTTTTCCCCAAATAAGTACGATTTTTTTAATTCAATGAGGTGCTTCCTTAGGTACATGAAAACTGTCCGGGTTTTCCCCGGACACTTCTTGAAACCCCGCCCGGACGGCCCCCGGACGGCCTCCAAACGAGGACAAATCCGGGGAAACCCGGACGGATGGCAGCCCTACACAGGAGTAATTTTTCATTTTTGTAATTTACAACATCATGTGTAAAGCAGAGATAAAGTTAGGAGTATCGAATGTTTTGGTCAGTTGACAGCTGTCAGTTTTCAAGGGAGAATTACAGTTGTTTGTAATGACTGACTTTTATATGGTGTTCTAATTTTCGCACATTTTTATTCTATTTACTTTGTTTGAAAAATTCATTTTTTTTATTTTTACGTATTTTTCTTTTTTCTTTGTGTTAATGGACATAAATTAACCAGTATATTAACGCACTAGCTGTTGCCCGCAACTTCGTCTGCGTGGGCAATATAGAATCGTCAAAATACTACTTATCCCGTAGGTGCATTCTTTCACGTGACAGTATAATTAGGATTAGCACTTGGCAGTCGCATAGATTCATTTATCAAGGTTGTGTTGTGGATGTGACCATTTATCTAAACAAAAGAAGTAAAGTTTGTGACGTTGTTCAGCCAATTTGGAAAATTATTACGTATGGTGCGTAAGTAATTTTCACAGGAAACAGCTATAATCTATGTCTACATGCTTTGAGTCTGACAAAGCTGTCATTTGTACATTTTCTGCAGCTGCTGCGACTAATCAGAAGCCAGAAAGTCTGTCAGTCTTACCATAATATGGATATCGTCTTGTGTAGTTGACTGGATTGTAGATAGGTAGTCGCTCCAAGCAAAATATTGGTACTCAAACAGATTCGGTGACTGGAAGCCAACACCAACATAGTTGGGGAATAGCTGGATGGATGATAAAATGAGTCATCATCATCAGCAGGCGCATAGGGTAGGATAGTTTCACTTACTCATGGTAAGGCTGACCCCACATTAGGAGCAGGCCCGCCGCTAGCAGTTTGTTCGCCCGCGTGCAAAACTGATTATGCCGCCCTACGATTACATACGTTTTGTCAAAAAACATATAAGGGGGGGGGGCGGATCTAGGTGGTCCGGAACCCCCCCCCCCCCCGCCCATTCATATCCATCTTACCTGTCCAACAGAAAAAAATATGTACATGCACCGCTCTGATTGCAGAAAACCCACCTACTTTTGGATAAATAACTATTGCAATACATAACATACATTACACATAACTTTTTATTTACTTGAAATGTTCAGAGTAACCTAAGCAGTCCTGCGATTCTATAAAATTCGAACAACAACTCGCATTTCACTTCGATTCGAAATGTCATTTCATACTTTAGGGGAGGTAGGGGAGGGATGGGCACTTTTTCACATTTATTGCATAAAACATCAGATTTTACAGATAATCAACTTTTATTGCCATTTCTTATGTTTGGCTAGATAAAATCAAAGAGCTATCCTAAAAATTACAATCAGTTTCAACATTACGAGATATTTAAACGGTTTAAATAAAACCGTCCTGGGTCAGCCCATAAGCAAACTAAGCAATTGCTTAGGGCATCAATGCAGTGCAATCATAACCTAAGTGGCCCCTATGTATTGAAAGATTGTGATTAACTTAAACTAACGCACTTAAATATCTATAACAATGTTTAAAGTCAGTAAAATATGTTATTTGGTGGGTTTCCCGTTGAAAAGTTATAAGGCACACGGCATATGTAAGAAAGCGCGAGCGGAGCGAGCGCGAATATTTTTTAGTCTAAGGACACAAAACAAATAAAAACCACTGTAAATTAACTATGCACAGAAGTGAAGTGCAAAAGCCGCGAGCGAAGCGAACGCGATTTTTTCCTTAGAGTTTTCATGAAGTAAACATATTATCATAAAAAGCCATAACGGACGTGCGCGAAAAATGTTTTTTCGGAATTGAATGCCTCAACAATTAAACAAAGATAAAATGCGATATCTGACATGGGGCCGCGAGCGGAGCAAGCGCGAATTTTTTTGGGGATGCAAAGGATAAAACAGTCAAAATTGATAGGAGACGACCAAAGCTAGGGCGGCTTTTTCTGAAATTTTATTGGTTTAATTTTGCCGCCCCCTAAATAGCATTTGCCCCAAGCTACGCCACTGGTTGATCTTAAATCGTTTTTAAGAATCTTTAATTTTGAAAATGTCCTTTCAACAGATGTACCTAACTGAAACCGGCAGTGTACCTAAGTAATATTCTTAGCGCTATTGCTGTGTTCGGAAATATTGAAATTAAATCATTAGTAAAAAGATATTGTATTTTTTAAATATTACGTGATAACTCGCTAGATTTGCCGCCCCCTAGGACGTGCCGCCCGCGTGCTGTGCACGAGCTGCACGCCCGCTTACGGCGGGCCTGATTAGGAGTGCGCGATCCTCGGGCGTGTGAGTAGCGCGGGCGTCGCGAGCGCGCTGCGTGAACATCGCGTTTTGCTGCCCTGCGGCATGTGTGAAGCGGCGTTCTTACCCCTTCGCCCGCTATCCCCGCCGCCCGCTAAACGCCTTAGCAGTTAAACGTCAAGGAGAGCGGCGCGTGCGCGCCGCGAGCGCGCTGCAAATGCCGCAGGGCAGCAAAACGCGATGTTCACGCAGCGCGCTCGCGGCGCCCGCGCTACTCACACGCCCGAGGATCGCGCACGCCTAATGTGGGGGAGGCCTAAGCCGGGACTCCACCGAAATGTTTGCATTAGTTCACGAATAGGCAAAATGTACGTATCTGTGAGAGTCCACTTCATGTGTTCGTACTTGAAACCTGTAGTTTTGCCAAGATTTTCAGAATGTACGCTCGCAATTTGTCATTTCTTGGTGGAGCCAGCAAATCAAAAGAAACATAAGTGTTGTATACTGTGCGTCACTACCGCACACCGGGAAAATTTCGCTCTTGCGGAGGACGTTTATTTACCATATTTTGTGTCACACGTAAACAGGACGACAGTAAGTATCCACCGATACACTTTCAAAGATCTGATGAACGAACAAATCAGACCTGACTTGGTCACCTGGGACCAATCAGAGCTCTATGAAGCGATAATACGCTTTGGCTCCTACTGTTATTGTGGTTTCTGAAAATTTATTCACCTCATTCAACGATGTAATTCTGATGGTACTATTAAGAACACTTGCTTAGCGCAGAAGCTGACGTTGGCAGGTCAACTCTTTTGACTTCTCGAATAGGATACCATTGGTTTTTGTGCAATGCACACCTGCAATGCATTCTGGATTAGGATAGGATATAGGTGGATAGGATTAGCAACAGAGAACAATTTTGTCTTTGTGATTAAATGACATCAAACGTAGTTTTATATAAAAGGTGTTTTTTAGGGTTTTTAGACTTGGCTCGGGTCTTACTGAGACTGTTCGTAATCGTGAACAGTGTATTTGCGATCAGAAGTTGAAAGTAAGCATGTCTCTGGTATGCGGCGCGTAATTTGTACGTTTTCAGACACATAAAGCATTTTACGTGTGTATGGTATTAAATAGAGAGAGCTCCCATTTCTTATCTGCACTTTGTATCTGGGCTTGTCTTTAAAGCTACAGAATCCTACATTACCTTCCTCACGCTTAGCAGCGCTTGCGAGAGATAGATCCTCATTTCTTCTAGGATTAAGTTTACATATTTTGCATCAGAAAAAATAATTAAGGTCTACTTAATACTACTCACTCAAAGTAATTTGTTTTAAGGCCACCACATTAGTGGAAGATAAGCTAAACTATGTTTATGAAAAATCCTGATATGAACTCCATCTGTAACTTTAAATGATAATTAATTGTTCCACTAAAGTCATCATTTTTGACATAATGTTCAAAAAATAATTTAGATGGCACCGTTTTAAATTTGGCTGAGAACTATTAATTTTCTTTTTATCAAGGTAATAATTATAGTTTGATTTTGATGTGGCACGGCAAACTGACAAACACTATTGAAATGTCTATCGAAAAATTACACTACGTGTTAAAATATGGTGAATTACGGAAAATACACAACTCCATCTGTTGAAATAATAATCCTCTATAAAGAATGTATGGTAATATTGTCATTTACCACCTCGCTCCTTTGACAAATTTGATGTATTTTATTTACCACAGATGGAGCTACTTTAACCTTGGCTAAACAAAATTTTCATATTTTTTTTTTCTTCCGAAGTTACTTATAAAGGTGTGATTTTCTGTGTAAAGATTAATAATAGGCCGATCAACTAATATAAGTACAACATTCAAATGTACAGTTTTGACAAATAGATTGCGTGTCGTAATATTTTACATCTTGAATTCACAAAATTAATCATATCTTTTGATAGAGTGAATCGATTTCGATGAAACAAAAACTAAGTAATACCCCAAGTTACGTAGAATTTTTGTATATAAGCATTGTCTGCATTTAATTCGTAGATTTTACGTGAATCCCGAACAAACAAACAGATAAACAGACAAACAGACAAAAATGTCAAAAATGATGGAAATGGGTTCTGTTAGTTATCCTTTAAAATGCTGGCTATTTTTTTGTCAATTTCTTCAATGTACAAAAATTACTTTTCTACAGATTTATTATATGTATAGATTTCATATGTGATTATGAACGACACACCCGATATAATATAGTGCTATATACAACATGTAACGTAATTAACGCACACCCTCAAATACCCTAATTAGAATATTATGTTATAATCATAATACATACACTGAATTTTTAATTTACCATGTATATGCATTGTTATTTACTAAATTAGTTATACCAATTCTTGGAGAACTTTTTGGTCATACACCACAAATATATACGCACGTAAATATCGCGCCGCGCGCCGCTCGACTCGACACAACATAACGAAACTACGGAAAAAGCCGACAATACACGAAGTCTTATTACTTTGAGTTACGGTCTATTTGAATTTGTTTTGACTGTACAGGGTTAATATGACAATAATTTCCGTCATCATCATCATCTCAGCCATAGGACGTCCACTGCTGAACATAGGCCTCCCCCTTTGATCTCCACAGATACCTGTTGGAAGCGACCTGCATCCAGCGTCTTCCGGCGACCTTTATAAGGTCGTCTGTCCACCTCGTTGGTGGACGTCCTACGCTGCGCTTGCTAGTCCGTGGTCTCCACTCCAGCACTTTTCCGCCCCATCTGCCATCTGCTCTGCGAGCAATATGGCCTGCCCATTGCCACTTCAACTTGCTAATCCGGTGGGCTATATCGGTCACTTTGGTTCGTCTACGGATCTCCTCGTTTCGGATTCGATCACGTAGAGAAACACCGAGCATAGCCCTCTCCATAGCTCGTTGAGCGACTTTGAGCTTTGAGATGAGGCCGATAGTGAGAGACCACGTTTCGGTGCCGTAAGTCATCACTGGTAACACACATTGGTTGAAGACTTTCGTCTTGAGGCACTGAGGTATGTCGGACGAAAAGACATTGCGTAGTTTCCCGAACGCTGCCCAGCCGAGTTGGATTCGGCGGTTGACCTCTTTCTCGAAGTTGGACCTACCTAATTGGACTACTTGTCCTAGGTAGATATATGAGTCAACAACTTCGAGTACCGAGCTTCCAACAGAGACTGGGGTGGGCTGAACATGGACATTTGACATAATTTTCGTCTTGTCCATGTTCATTTTCAGGCCCACCCGTTGTGAAACTCGGTCGAGGCCCTCGAGCATCATACTGAGTTCCTCCATCGACTTTGCCATGACTACGATGTCGTCGGCAAACCGAAGGTGAGTGATGTATTCGCCGTTGATGTTGATGCCAAGTCCTTGCCATTCCAGGAGCTTGAAGGCGTCTTCCATTGCGGCAGTAAACAGTTTCGGGGAGATTACGTCCCCCTGTCTTACGCCTCTTCTCAATGGAATCGGCTTCGTGCTATGCTCCTGTACTCGGACCGACATGGTGGCGTTATTATACAAACACTTCAACACCTCGATGTACCGATAGTCAATATGGCATCGTTGGAGTGACTCAAGTACCGCCCATGTTTCCACCGAATCAAAGGCTTTCTCATAGTCCACAAACGCTAAGCATAATGGCAAGTTATACTCCTCGGTCTTCTGTATAACTTGCCGCAGCGTATGGATGTGGTCTATGGTACTAAAGCCTCTTCGGAAACCGGCTTGTTCGGGAGGCTGGAAGTCATCAAGCCTGTGCTCGAGACGGTTCGTGATAACCCTTGAAAACAACTTATAAACATGGCTTAGAAGTGTGATGGGTCTGTAGTTCTTCAATAGGCTGTTGTCACCTTTTTTGAAGAACAACACCACCACACCCCTGCTCCATGCTTCAGGCGTTTTGCCCTCGGACAGGACGCAGTTAAAGAGCTTCTGGAGGACTTTAAGTGCCGGTGTTCCACCCGCTCTCAGAAGCTCTGAAGTGATTCCGTCCTCACCCGGCGCCTTGTTGTTCTTAAGCTGCTTCAGGGCCATCCTAATCTCGTACAGACTGATGTCCGGGATATCTTCGGTATAATGTCGGGACAGCTTGGCTCTTGGATCTCCTGCCAAGCTGTCAACGGACTTTGCGACCGAAGTGTATAACTGTCCATAGAACCTCTCGATTTCGCCTAAAACCTCTGCCTTGGTCGACGCTATGCTGCCATCCTCCCGTTTCAGCTTAGTCATCTGGCTTTGCCCAATAGACTTGTCCTTTGCGAACACTTTGGAGCCTTGGTTTCGCTGTATGGTCTCTTTAACACGATTCGTATTAAAGAGACGCAGATCGTGTCGCAAGGATTTGGATATTCGTCTATTGAGCTGCCTATATGACTTCGCATCATGGGAAGACTGCAACTGTAGCAAGCGTCGTTCAGCCATGAGGTTTAAGGTTTGCTCGGTTAGTTTTTGAGGCCTATTTTTACGGCAGGGTCTAAAAAACTTAGACCCTACCGTGCGGACAGTTTCCACTAGTCCGTCGTTGATCTCGTCCACTGACACTAAGTTCTCAAGGCAAGCAAAGCGATTAGAGAGCTCGAGTTGAAAGCTTTCCGGGTTTTGAATATGGGACCGAGTAGGTCGGAGCGTAGACTTCATCAGACTGGACCTTTCAAGTTTAACATTGATATTCAGTGAGGCTCTTACGATTCGGTGATCGCTTCCGGTTTTTACCCTGTTGATCACAGAGACATCACTGAATATCCGTCTCTTGTCGGTCATGAAGAAGTCTATCTCGTTTCTCGTGAAACCATCGGGACTCAACCAGGTCCATTTCCTGTGAGGCGGCTTCTGGAAGAAAGAGTTCATCATGAAGAGTTCCTCTTTCTCCAGAAAGTCAGCCAGCCTCTGTCCCCTATGGTTCCGTTGCCCATATCCAAATTGCCCCACTCTCAACTCATCACCGCTTTTCTTGCCCAACCTAGCGTTAAAATCCCCCATAACAACAGTGAAGTGGGTTTTGGAACTATGTATGGCCCTACTTACGTCCTCATACATAGTCTCCACCTCATCATCGGAGTGTGACGAGGTCGGTGCGTATACCTGAATGACCTTCAGCGAATATCTTTCGGATATTCTGAGTATTAGGTATATCACCCTGTTCGACACACTGTCGATGGTTGTTATGTTGCTTACGAGGGACTTGTGAACGAGAAACCCGACACCACCTTGGGACTTTTGGTCTCCCTCCCGGTAGTAGAGCAAGTTACCAGACTTCAGGGTTACGGTGTCCTCTCCCTCTCTACGGACTTCGCATAACCCCATAATGTCCCAATGTAACTTGCTCAACTCCTCTTCCAGCTCGCAGATCTTTTCGTCAGTCCTCAATGTGCGTATGTTGTGTGTTACCAGGGCCAGTCGTCGTGGGGGTGGGTAGCCGGATCTCTTCCGGAGATTCTTAGCACCCCCTGCTCCGCCGTTACCTTGACCGCTACCCGCGCCAGGGATAGCGGAGCTGCCGGGGACTGGGGGCCTGGTTTCTGTGCTTCTCATTGGGGGGTAATTGCCTTTAATCGCCACGCTTGGCAGGCGGGTTGGCGATCGCAGTGAGGGTATGCAGTACGCGGAGGACGCTGCTGCCCGACCTCCGGTTTGTCCCTTAGTCGCCTCTTACGACACCCACGGGATGATTTGGGGGGAGCGCAATTCTAAGCCGGCGTCCCACGGCAAAAAAAAATAATTTCCGTAGTTTTAATTATTTTTGGGATAAAAAAATACCTACAGTCGACTCTCGTTAATTCAAACCTGCGATAATTCGAACCTCTCTTTAAATCAAAGTTATCACGAGTTCCCTAGAAAATCTCTTTATATTTCGAACTAAATCAATACATTTTTATACACTTGGTAATTTAAACGAAAAAATCATTGCTATGTAACAAAACGACGCGTTATTTCGAATTCCTAGTCGTCCAACACTTCGACAATTCAAAGTAGCAGAGAGAAAGGGGCGGAAAGATTGTAGGTTAGTCAGAGAGCATTCTGAATTCTGAGTAGCAGCAATCTGCTCTGAAGAAACCAGTATGACGACGGGGTTGTTTCGAAAGATTACTTAATTCATATTATGAATATACATGTGTGTACACAAATGTATTTTTATACTTTTGACATTGTTATACAATAGCAGTTAATAAATAATAATTGCTCAACCCTTGATAATTCGAAATTCTATTTATTTTCTCTCACAAATTTCGAACTATTTAATATTTCAAAACCTCAATAATTCGTAATATTTTTAGAGTCCCTCGAGTTTCGAATTAACGAGAGTCGACTGTATATTAAAAATGATATAAAACGATTCAGTAAACGATTCTGAACAAACTAATTTCAGGATGTGCGTTAATTAAGTTACATGTTGTATATATAGATACCTATAGTGCCTTCTAAGTAAGGTTCATTTCATTTATCATAATAAAATCTTCACGAATTACCAACCAGCATTGAGCAATCATAGTGATTACAGTAATACAGTTTTATTCTTATCTTTGTAAGAGATAAGAGGAGGCCTATGCCCTTTAGTGGAATGATAAAATGGCTGATTATGATATCATTTTCGCAAATAGTTTGGAAGTATCAGATGACTTCGGGAAAAGAGCGGACAGCGTACAGCGTAGTGAACAAAGTATACAGTGGTTGTGAACAAAGGGACTCAACTTTCAATAAAGCAGATATCAAAGAAGAAGAGCAATTATGTACCTTCCATTAACATTTCAATAAAACATGTCACATCAATCTCCCAACAAGGAAACATCAAAACAATACAAACACATTCTCACCGTGACTGCAAACATTGTATAAGTCAGCTGCCAAAATATTAAACGCTAGGCTTTGTTCCAAGACATACGTTCAAGACACGTAAGCATAGAGTAGTAATGCGCCATAGAGGAACAGCTGCCAGGCTTGATTAAGACATAAATATGCAGCGAGGGTACAAAACATGTTGGCTCGCATCAACAAACCCCATAGTTCGCGTTTATGTGTCCATTTTGAGTTTTATTAATAACTTGCTTCTGCTCGCGGTTTTGCTCATGTTCTGCGAAAAGTCCTTGCTGTACTCGGATAAAAAGTAACGCAAATGGTAATCTAATCTATGAACCAAATGGTTGTAAAGTTTCATCGAAATCCGTTCAGTAGTTTTTGCAACAACACAACAAACTCCGTGCCGCAAAATGTAATGTGAACTAAATCGGTTCAGAAGTTTTGTCATGAAAGTGTAACAAACAAACAAACAAGCTTTCGTATTGTAAGGTTAATAAGGATTTCCTCATATACGTGTTCGAGCTGATTTGCGTTAATAATGGCTGTAGGTTAGTTGGGTGGTATTACGAAACTAAAACTTAGAAGTGGCTCTTGTACCTACGTTAATGTAAAAAGTAAACTATGCATGTAATGCAAGTAGGTATACTGTTGTGCGATTTTACGTGTCATGGTTTGACCTGGTAGCTGTCAATTGATTGCTGTGTGTTTTCGTGCATACGATCCGTTCTGAAAAACAGAATGGAAAATCAAACCGGCTAGCGCTAATACTGGTTTAGAAATTCGACATCGGTTATAATATAAATGCTAATGCAGTTTTACATACGGGCGTTCATTTTTACATTGCGGGTTTTCTGAGCGGATTGGCAACAAACAGTTGACGTGAAAATTGCTTAAAACTAGCCAACTTTCAATAAACGTTTTTGACTTGACTTTGAGCGGCCGGAAAATCCGCTCGAATAATCCACCAGTATGAAAAGATTGTACCTAAGTTATTTTGGCCCGTCAAGATTTCTACAGATTTATTTTCATCCAACGTCAAGAGTTTCCAATCAATTTTGGCGCCCTTTGCCTTCCTTTTATCAGTCTTCGTTTGACAGAGCAAGTCTTTGTAGTGCATATTCCGGCAGAATGCACTCATACCTACATGTCAGGCTATTGTTGAACTGGGAGGGGCTTGCTCTGCCTTCAAAATAGAACTAGCCTGAATTTAAATTACTATATGAATTACTGAACCGGATTTTGGGGTGCTTTTTCTAACGTGTACTTGAATGTTTCATATTGTTATATTGTAACACTAGGAAATTAGAATTGGATATTTGAATTTGGAATTTATATCTGTCAAATATTTGATATCGGGTGTGTCATAGCTTTCATAATTCGTTTTCATAATTTACAACATTATGCATTAAGCAGTGATAAATTACGTAAGTGACCCCGACTAAGGGCCAAAATAAAGGTTGCCATTCTTTGCCACCTTTAACTATAAGAAGAAAGATTACTTGAGACTTTTTTTTTCTAATCGTACCTATTTTAAACAGTATATTAACCTAATTGAATGACACAATTTTTATAATGACCCCCTTAAATCTAGGTAGGTATATGTATACAAATCAAATTATACGGGTACATGCAATGCAACATTGCGATGCGATTTTGTTTATACGGCATTAATTGTTATAATGTTGATTGCGAAATGAAATGCGGCCCGGCCATATTCAAGTTACTGTGTTTACCTTTAAAATCTTGTATCTGGTCACTTACAATTCCAACTATTATTTTCTACCAGGTTATTTGCGCTCTTAAATTGGTAGTTAAAAGCATCTTTTAGTTCTGCATGAAGCACTTAAAGACTTAAGTTGCCGTATATTCTTGTTTAAAACCGCAGTAATCCAATTTATAGTAAGCACCTCAATACGTTAAACGATTTAAAGATCTGAGAGCGAATAGAAACATCAGGAGTATTAACTGGTTGTCGTCTAAACAAGTTAATACTTTGAGCAAGTTAAACTTCATTGAGTGAAAGGGATTGCTTAAGTGTGCTCGTAAACGGAGACGCCACAATCTCTTTAAGATTTTATTTAAATTTATTTATGTACCAGGGTTTAGTTGTTGAGAGAAATATCTTCTAGAATAGTGAACTACTTATCTTACTGCACTTGCAATTATGCCCAACTTTTGGCTTTTCTAAATTTTGGGTAGTTAAATTCTTCTTTCACATGCAGTATAATTTCTACAAATCAAGCATAAGAAAATGAATGGGCAGATGCAACTGCGAGACAGTTCACAACTCGACGGTTCATTTTGAAATTGCCAACGTTATTTCAGATCACTTAAAGGTCAATTTAATATAAAGGCCCTCACCCAAGCTAATATTTATACAAAATATATATTGGGAAAATTACTAAAACGAAAAAAACTAACAGGCGACATAAAAAGGTTAGGTACCATAGAAAAACAAACGTTATTTGATTTGCGATTCCAATTTATTTTATCATTCTGAACTGTATAATTTTGTTTATTTTGCTTTGTTAGGAATAACTTGAAATACCTAGAGAGAAAATTAAAAGGCTATCCACAGAAATTTAATAACACGATTCATTTGAATATTCAACGAAAAGGAAGCGACGGATTATACAGGAAATGTTCGATTTAATCCGTTCTGTCGAGAAAATTGGTTTACAAATTGTTTCTACGTCCTGAGTAGCATATTTGTGCGTAATTGTGTCACAGTTAATCGCACGGCGTATGTTTATAATTAGCTTTTGTTTTTGACTTCTGCCGCGTCGCATATTTATTTGAATTCTATTTAGGTACCTTTTCCATACAGTCTGCCGATTATATTTTTTATGGAAATGAAGTATAGGATGCAGAATGAAATGTTAGTTTCAACTGTGTGAAAGTTCGTGTTGTTGATATCAATAGTTTAAGAAAATTAGTTTTACTTACTAGGTGCTTTTCTTAAATCGAGCACAAAGCAGTGTGTGTCGTCACCCTTATTTAAATTAAGAGCGTGTTCTTACAAATTTATTTTAATAACCACTTCAAAGCCATGATTTTGTAAAAAATAATTTATAAAATCTTTTTCACAATTTTATCCACTTTTTCCCGATTATGTTATACAAAGCTTACGTGTTTCCGCGTTAATTAAAAGTTCTGTTTTCGATTAAAATAATATTCAGGCGCTGGCGATAAAGGTTCGTTAAAAATGCATGTTTTTAATCTGCCATGTGAAAGTATTATTATTTTTGTTTGGGCAACTCATTGGCTGTCAGGAGCGAGTATTGTAGTTTTTTTGTTCTCTGCGTGTCATACTGAACTTTGTCATACAAGTTACATGCGCTTGTATTGTTGTTTTCTGTACTGATGTTTTGGTGCAGTAAATTTATTTTTTATTGGTATTTTTGTCATAGTTGGTAAATGGTTTGAATTTAATTTTGCTTCTATGTTTTTTTGTGCACTAGAAAAGTGGTTATAGAATCAGAAGGCAAAGATAATTGTTTTGAGTTCTGAAACCGAATTAAACATTGCAAAGATTGTATATATTCTTTGTTTAAGCCATTTATTATACAAAGTACACCTGGATCATGTCACTGAAATAAATTATAAAAGATTATAATTTATTCCACCCCATTACATATTCTTATTCACACTCCATCCACATTCCCGATTCATTTTCAAAGTTATACTTGAACACAGCAATACAAATAAATCTTCATTGTGCAATGTAAACCTGTGTTGGAACAAGAAATTCATCCGTTGGTCGTGTTGATGTGTGGGTGTAGTTTACATGTGTGCGTGTTGTAAACATACCGACGGCTTGTTCGAATGCATGTGAGAACAGAAGTGTAGCTCATGACGTCACGTTTGGAACGTTCGAAAGTTTAAATTGCGTTTAACGTTGTGGAACGCACTGGGCTCCGTACTGCGGGATGTACGCAGTACTTGTACGGTACGTTTAACAAACTAGCGTAAGCAGTTTGTGTAGAAAATACAGGACAATGTCTTTTAACAAGCCTATACAAGTTTCACAGCCAACATTAGTTTATATTACTAGCAAAGGGATAAAACCAAATAATGTATAATCTAAGCAAGCTACAAACGTATCTCATTTCAACAAGTTTATAAACGTAGACCAAAATATATATCTTCCAATAGATTGGGTTTGAAACTCCAACAAAAGTCTTGCTAAAAGGATTCATATTCAATCGATTCTAGATAAACTGAAAGCTTACTCGATCATTCTTGGAAGAAGGTTAAGAACTTATCGTTCTAAATAAACTTCGACTACCAATATACTCGAAGCAATATTTGCTACGAAACTACGAATTCTCGTAGCGCTACGAGGCTACGTCGTAGGCGCATATTGCTTGGATTTTATGAGTCTGATACTACAGAAATGAACAGTGTTTAAAATTAAGTATGAAATTAATGGTATCGTTTACATAGTAATATGCTGAACGATAAACCTGATTTCAATATTTAGTATCAAGTTTGGGTTGTTGCCCAAATGTAACTGGCACTGATACTAGTAACCGCTTTGTTGCGGAGTTTTGTTTGTACATATAGAACGGAAAATTAGGCCTATTGCACACACTTTTTTTTTCAAACTGCACTATATGAAGCCATGCGTGCATGGACGATTCATGCATCATCAGTGGTGTATGAATTTAGGAAAAAAGGCCATTTTGCAAATGCTACTACTATGTCACACTAACTACAACCGTACATGTACAACAGCCCTAATATTAAGTATACGCGCTCAGAAGTGTTTGCATCATAATCAATGTACAGTCGCAATCCATTATCTTGCAAGTAGTAATTTCCCGTCTGTGGAGATACAACCATGTGTCAATTATATTGTTGAATGCTTGACATCAGAGGTTTCCGCTCACATTGTGATGCAACTTGTAATTCAAGCCGCGTGTCAGACTGGTTTGTTAGTGATAATACATCATCATTAGTATAGTGGTTGGGTAAGGATTAAGACTGGTGAGGCATGATAGTAGGTCATATTACTTATCATAATTAGCCTTTTTATTGGCCCACTGCAGGGCACAGGAATTTCTTATAGAGAAGGAATGAGCGTTAATTTGCTTGCTCAAGATGGATTGATGATTCATACTTTAGAGCTCAGGTTTCCTTAAGATGTTTTCACATTTATTGTGTCATTGGTGTCCCAGATATGTAAAAAAAGTAGCTTTGGTTCTTGCTTGACATGAAATCGAACCAGCACCTGAGAGGCTGGTACTTTAACCACGTACTAGAAACTTAAGTCATTACTGGTAACAAACGACTTTCGCATTGAGATATTTTAGACAAGAACACGTTGCGAAGTTTCCCAAACGCGTTCAAATGTCCAGCCGAGTTGGATTCGACGATTGACCTCTTTCTCGAACTTGGACTTCCCGAGTTGGATCGTGTGTTCCAAGAAGACGTACTTGTCAACAACTGCAAAACATGTACTACATATACCTAATTGAGAAGTTCGTACTAAGCATATTGCATTGCTCCAAATTCTTATTCCACTCAGGGATTCTTACGGGGATGATGCTGACATAAATAAAATTCTCCAAAGCAGTTAAAATTATATCGTATATGTCCAGCTTCACATACAAAGAAAACTATAGTGATTAATACTTCTGATTTGCCTGGCTCGTAACGCTGTAGTCCCATGCATCGTGTTGCGGATGGCGGCCGGCTCTCGCTAAGTATACGCTTGGGATTCTTGGCACCATACCACTGATGTGTTTACGTGCACTCCTTTTATATTAATCGCCGTTTTGCTAATACTTACGAGCACCTGTTATATCGTGGGAATTCCGCCTTTAGCAATGTTACATTTTGCGCTTTGTAAAAGACGCGACGCTGCACTTGTTTTCATAGAGTGCTTTCATAGCAACGTGGAAATTGGCCTCGCTTATTTTTGTGCTCCCGCATAAAAGCAAATATTAGATTACATTTGCACCTTTGCTTATACTGTCTACGTTCTCAACGTGAAAACAAAAATCAGATCTCAGCTTAAAATTCTTGAAAGTTAACAGTAATATTCAAAGTTCTATTCAAATATATCAAGCACCTTTATTAGATCCCTACAATCTTAGACTCATAATGTTAAATCTGAGATTAAAACTTCCAGAAGAACTATCACAAACTTAAGACTTTCAAAGCTGATAAGGCAGTTAGCCGCACTTTTCTTGACATAAAACTTAATAGCCGCTTACAGTTCGAGATTAAATACGCACAAGTTTAATCAATTCGTGAACTGCGTGTTCGGCCATTTCATAAGCCGCGGAGATACGAATCGAGGAAATTTAATTTGGCGTGGAACCAGAGTATTTAACACTCATTGCAGCGTCGGATATCCGACATGTTTACCGCTATTATTTATGCTAGACATTTAAAACTCTCTGGTTCTGACAAGTGCCAAGTTGGGAGCCAGCACTTACCGTTTAGTTAATTAAAAGTCAGTTAAGTACAAAAACAGTCCAAATAAAGGTGAAGTGAGAGCAGCTCACGGTAAGATAAATTGTGTTGGGTGTAAAGTTGGCAACTAGTGAACTGCCTGACGGTTTGTTATAAATTGGAAGGGAACTTATTTGACGCTGCTTCGTGGAATCAACAAGTTTTACTTGTAAAACTAAGAGGTTTACAAAATGAAGAATTAAAACTATTAAATAATGTGGCGGTACAGATTTTGGTATCGTAATAACCAAGAGAATTTCATTACTCAAACATTTCATGTCCGCCTACTCAATAGTATTCACTCAGCGGAGGAATTCTATTGGTTTTTCAAAACCTTATTCTCTTCGTTTCATAATCTGATCATATAAACTATCACATACTCCCAGACCTCTTCTAACTAGCTTTAGAAGAAAAAACACTGTAAAAATACATGTAACTCCACCGTACAAACTTTTTATTAACCAATCTGCTATGTAGGTAGGTAGGCAATACTCCTTGAAGCCACTTCCTAGTAAATAAGAGACCACGAGATCACATGTCTCGTGTTATATGATTGCACGTACGAGCTTTGTGTAAAACTGGTGACTAAACAACGTTTGTCTAGAGCATTTGTTAGTAGTATAATGCAGTTTTTCATAGCGACTGTCATAAAGGGTAATGCGTATCTTTTAGTGTTGTGTTTCAAAGTTAAAGTTATATATACTACTTAGTTAGGTACTCGTATTTTGTAAAGAGGTGAAGTTTATAGCTTTACATTTAAAGGGTTCAGGATCTATGAAGTGGATTGCAAAAATTGTGCGGTTATGTGACTGAAATGTCAAACTATAAGATCGGACACGCGGATTTTGTATATCGTCTTTTAATGGTGCTTATTTAATTTACAAATTTAACTTTACACATTCATAATATGATTTTATTATCTGGAGGTAATACCGAGGACTGTTGTCAGTAGGAGTTTGACATTTTCAAGTTCTTTAACAAATTGCATTAAAAATAGCTCAAACTAGGTTGCCATTCTAATTCGCTTACAAAATCTGAGTAATAAATAACCGCTCTAAACAACGAGCCTATTATAAAGCTCCAATGTATTAGACGTGGGTGTAACACACCCACACAAACACCCACTGTCGAACCGTACTGAGAAAACAGATGTGTTATTATCGTATTCTCAAATAAACAGTATAATTTTGCCTAAAAGGAAGTTAAAGATAAATCAATTATGTTACCAAAATGTTGTTACATTAAGAACCGTTGACGTTATCAAAAAGGTGACGAAGCTTAGAAAAGCGGATAAAAAATTCTGTATGTACCATTTTTTATGAACCGGTTTTGTTGACTGACGTTCTCTAAGGGAAATTCGTGGTGAAACTTTTGGCTACACCCTGCGCACGTGACGTCACGAACGTATCAAAAGTGTGTGCTTTAGAACATTGTGATTGCTAGTGAGAGCTCTTGTTTATATAGGAGGAGAAACGCCGCTTTATGAGTACTGTGAATTTATTTACGTTTTTTTTTATAAAGTGTGTGGTTGGTGGTATTATTTTATTGATAACGAAGAACGTATTCAGGGTCATAAAAAGCTTTGTATTGTAAATTTAGATATTTAAAATTAATATGCAAGCAGTTTGATAACCTCGCTTATTAAAGTATAAAGTTCTAATAATTTCGATAATGGTGCTACTTAATTTCATATTCAACGAACTAATCAAGAGCAAACTTAGCATCATAAGTTAATATTAAGCAAAAAAAAAAACAATTTCCGATAACTGCTCTCAAGATTAACTGCTAACTCTTCTTTGATCGCTTCCAAAGTTACTTTCAAAATTTTTAAATTTAAAGTCTACACTTTCTTAAGACTTAAATTGGTATGATCCCAAAAATTACAAGTTGAACGAGGTCACTTAATATCTCGACCTCTTATCTTATCTAACAATCTCCGCTTTTGTTTTGGTACCTCGACTCCCAAGTTATATCAGCCTATAGGGAAAGTTCACCACAAAAGGTGTTGTCTCCAAAAATTATGCTTTTTTCCCGCATATTGATTAGAAAATTAAAAATAGACCCCAACAGGTCCTTGGAACTCGTTATCTGGAGGAGGTAAATCGGGCTCGGTCCGTGGTGCGACGATAGCAAAGTTTTTCCGTTAAACCTTGCAATTTATAACTGCCTGGTACTTCTTGTGCTAACAAGTATGGAGTGAACGGTGAATGAGTTTTAATAAAGAACCAATTAGTTTGTATTAATAATTGTTGGCAACGGTGCTTTGGCAGTTGTATAAAAATACGTTTTATTTAATCAAAATTGCACTAACATTATCACGGTACTCTAGGACTACAAAAATATATATTATATTCATTTTGTTTTGGTATATTTTATGCACAAAATCCTAATGCAAGTATAATGATAAAACTATAGTTAAGTAGTAATCTAAATGGCACTAGTATTTAAACAACACAATTTAGCTGATAACGATTAAATATGCAAATAATAACATAAATAAATATTGCTTCAAATGTAGGCTTTATTTAAAATGGCCGATAAAATTTAATTGTAACGACCATTGTTTTCACATTTATGCAATTCAAAACTATATACTGTCAGGAAAATAAAATATTAAAATGTAACTGACGTTATCAGTGAAATAAATGAGAATATGTGTTTGTTCATGTTTAGGTAACTGAACTGATGTTGGTGTAATATTGGTACGCAAATATCAGTGGATTTTAATAACTTATCTATCTATCCATTTGCCTACTGGAGATTGAACTGCCTACTGGAGATTGAACTACGACATTAGCTGCGTACAAGTTTGTATAAAAGTATCTAGTAACCACAATAAAAATTGTACTCTAAGCTTTATGCACACAGAAGCTTTTGGTAAATGTTTTTATAAAGAAATAAATAAAACCACATCGACAGATAGATACATACCTATGTACATAGAGAAAATATAATTAGTAAACTTATTATCCAGATCTGGAAACAAACTTCGCTTCGAAAAGCGAGAAACCACTAACTACGAGTACCTACGTGGAATCGATCAAGTAATTCAAGATTATTTTATCGCGTACTCTACATAAATTTACAATATCAGAGTTGATCACAAACTTTGGCTTAGTAAAAAAACACATAACATACAAAGAAGGTACCATGTAATTAGAAGAAACGTTAGTTCTTTATTTCTGTGTATAAGAACAATATTACAAAAGTTAACAAACGAAAATGTATTCGTACATAACCAAAATACAGTTTAATATAAAACCGAATCAACAAGAGCTAAGCACCAGAGCAAACGACGTCGAACAGTACCTAGTTCAAAAAGCTGGAGCAAACCCGGGTTTATTCCTTTGTATAAATACTGAATGCTCGTTTATATACGTATTTCATTGAAATAGGTCGATAGCAATAATTACCCGTACGTTCTTAGCTTAGTTCGAGTGCAGCTAAGAACTTTGCTAAAACTTGTTGTATTGCAAATTGCCTTCACTAACGCAGCTCGGAATGCTGCCAGCGCTCGGAAATACGACTTGCTATTTAATTAATACTCTTATTTATTCTATTGTTTATTCTTTACTTGCATTTAGAATTTACATTTGAAATAAATCTAAAGAACAATAAGACATTGTCCATTGCCCAGCAGGAAAAGTCACGAGTTCCAATTTCAAATCCTTCGTTGTACAGATTCAATGTTCAGGATGAAAGTACTCAGGATCCTAGGAGAAATGAAATTAAATAAATGTCAAGATGCGTTCCAACTGAGTGGCAAAGGCAACGATGCATTCAGCTTTTCACATGGCCATTAAATTAATAATGCCCCTTTACCTATTTACTAAATAGAACGTAAAATGAGCTCTATTGTAAAATTCGTGCATATTTTCATGATAATAGATTGACAAAAGCTTTCATAAATAAATAAAATTCGTTTTGCAGTTCGCATGCTAACAGGCTGTTTACTACGTTATGAAATTCTGTGTCGTTAGTCAAAAATGTTCATCTGCGTTTGTCGGCCACAATAGTTCCGTGTGTGTGATTTACAGAGCAATCAAAACATGGCGGCGTGGAAAACACTCGGTTTGTTGTCCCATAAAACAATATTGTTGCTGTTGAGCGCCAACCGCATTAACATTCAATGGAGTCGTCCGCAAACGTTGAAATTTTAATACATCGGACAGGATGCGTAATAAAATCAAATAGTAAACACCTGGGAAGCGATAAAAGAGAAAATTGTATGTTTCAGGAAATGACCCGATTGGACGGAACGCGTAGATATACTTTAGTATAGGCGGTTAGACAGTGCGTCATTATTTGGAACGCTAGTGTAATTGTCATTAGGTTGCGTACATATGGCTCGTAGTTAGCGGTTGACTGTTAGCGATCCGAACAGTTTCATTCGTGGCGTTCACAGTTAATCGGGCCAGCAATAACATGCGGGGTTAAATAGTTGAGCTCTGATATAGCCGAGCGAGCAATTTGTTCGCGTATCGAATGAAACAAACTGTTCGGTTGAACTCTAGAGCGTTCTCAATTAGCTGATCTAATCTATTTAAGCTGAGCTCTGTCGCTCTGAGTGAAATTTGCTCTGCGTTGTCATGGCAACTGATCCATGAATGTATTTTCTCATTTGGCAACGTTGCAAAATCATTCTTGTACCAATTCGGTCGCCCGTCTCCTAGTTCAACAGATATTAAATCGATTGACATGAATTTTGATAAAGCGTGAATTTATTCATTATTATAGATAATACGACACGTTTTGCATACAATCACGATTGCTCCAGAATGAGTTTGAGTTAAACTTATCATATTCATATTTTTATTTAATTTAATCCGCTTTTGTTCTCTAACAAAGTCATTATTTTAGTCTTATTTAGTTCCACTCTTCAACGGATTGATATAAATTCTCTCTCTACAAAGACCTTTGTTTTAATCCTTACTTCCTTACTAATATTATAAATCGGAAAGTGAGTTTGTTTGTTTGTTTGTTTGTTTGTTCCGCTTTCACGCCGTAACTACTGAACCGATTGCTTTGAAATTTTGCAGACGTAAAGTTAGAAGTCCGGATTAAATAATAGGGTACTTTTTATCCCGAAAAAAATAGATATTCCCGAGGGAAAACAAAAATATTGTTTGCTTGATGGATGGATTGTAGATGGCGCTGTGTGTCGTTTAAAACAAGGTAATATATTGCAAACGAATATAAACATGTAAATTTAGAAGCTAAATGATACGATAATGAATCCCCGAAAATGAGGAATTCCCGAGGGATGATGTACAATTTGTTTAATCGTCTAAACTGTTTTTTTTTACATCTACTTATATATTGCAAACGAATATGAACATATAAATTTAGAAGCTAAATGATACGATAATGAATCCTCGAAAATGAGGAATTCCCGAGGGATGACGTACGATTTGTTTTATCGTCTTAACTGTTTTTTTTACATCTACTTATCCTGAATTAACTATAATTCAACGAATTACTAATTGGTATAAGTATTAGTTAAGTTATTTCGTTCTTGAGGTATGCGATAGATGGCGCTGGGTGTTTTTAAAACGTGGTAACGATGTGTTTTTAAAATACATAAGAAGTGGAATGATAGCTTTTTAAAATGTGGTGACGTTGTTTTTTTTAAGATACGTAAGAAGTGCAATGATATCTCGCGCTTTAACCTGTAGCTCATTGTTCAATCGCGAGCTTCCCGATAGCTCGATAGATGGCGTTGTGCTTTTCTGTATCGTGGTGTTAAGGTTCGCCGCGAATTAGTCTGTTTTGAAATCAGTGGGGCCCAGTAGCGCCAGGGCCAGCCGCGGCTGCGGGTTGTTCGAAAGAGGTACCGCGGCCCTGGTATATAAAAGGCCTAGGACGGAACACGACGATTTTAGTCAGTAAGAGTCTGACACTCCCTCACCGCTGCTAACCCACAGCGGGAGGGGTGAACCGAATTCCACGCGGGCGAAGCCGCGGGCGGAAAGCTAGTTTACTTATAAAAATGAAGACAATGTTTTTCACATAGTACCGCGGGCGAAATTGAAAATCGTGTTTTTCTTTTTGAATTGCACATCTCTTCAATCTTGTGAATAAAAAAGCTTTTGCTAGATTCCATCAGAATTGATTTGAATACTAGTAGATTATGTTCAAATAAAATTGGTACAAAAAGAAGTTCTATTTATGAATACCTCCGAATTTCGAATGATCATAACGTTCCTTTTTATTCTTCTCAGCATTCGATTTTTAAATCGAATCTAAACGCCACTTGTCCTCGTTTTCCGCTCGAAAGATTAACCACTGTTTTTTGGTCTCGTAAGTCGGATCGCTAGCGGTTATGACGTAAGAGCCACAGATTATCCCCTTAACAATAATCCCTTGATCTCCTCTTGCGACATTCACGAAAACCTATCTATTATTTATATACCTAGGTCACACGATTCAGGGATTAGAAGTTATGAGCAATTTCGTTCTGGGAAACTGGGAGATACCTCGTACTAGGAATTATGTAGAAAAGCTATTTACTTAGGTATTAATTGTCTATTTGAGTTCATCAGTGGTAATGAAAATTAATTTAATTTCAATTGAGCACTTGGTCTATTCTATGTTGTTTTTCTACGACAGTGTAGTATCACTTCACAATAAGCACACGAAACACTGTCAAAAAGTTTCGTTAATTTGCTCATTCGCATACAAACTCTTTGGGACACACCTTCACAGCTCCTTAGCTGCACGCCGTAACAGGGTTGTCACAGCTCTAATAACCGAACTCTCGTGACCCGTCTAACTTAGAACTACTTGGCCAAGTTGGGCCCTGTTATTGGCAACCATATCAGCGTTGCGATGAACGTCAAAACACATCGAGTTCACACTTGACGCGGGTGTGACGTCACGGGCTGGGGTTGTTTGCGCCCAAATTAATTACCTATTGATCAGTGTAACGAAATTATTAAGATTTAATATTGGTTGGGTCGGCGACGGATGAGTGGTCTTGCTCGAATTGAAGTGTTCAATGGTTTGTGTGGGTGTGGGAGATTCTAAGGGTGGTATCATACTAGTCAAATGCCTTGACACAAGTTACTTTTTGTAACATTCATGAATATACATAAAATACTTAGTTATTGGAAACTGCCTCGTTGGTCTAGTTGTCGCAAGTGTGGCTGCTGAGCACGAGGTCTCGGGTTTGATTCCCGAGTCGGGCCGAAATCGCTTTGTGGGTTTTAGAAGACTTTCACAAAGCAGCCCGAAGCCTGGAAGTTGGTGATTGATTCACCCGTGCATCGGAGAGCACGTAAATGTCGGACCTGCGCCTGATCTCTTTCCGGTCGTGTCGGATTGCCGTCCCATCGGGCTATGAGAGTGAAGGAATAGGGAGTGCACCTGTGTCTGCGCAAATGCTTGTGCACTATAATATGTCCTGCGCAGTTGGCTAATCTCCTTACATGAGAACAGCCGCCGTAGCCGATAATCGGCTAGGAGGACATCACAGTTATTGGAATTGTCCACGATTGTCTTGTAGACCTTATTAGACTTAAATAAATTTTGGTATTATTAGATCAACTCTTTGTGGTTTCAGTGGGTATATTTGACTATGCAAAAGTGATCATGTTTATTGGACCAAGATATTTGATAAGTGTAATACCACCTTTACATAGACTGATTGAATGCGTTACCTTTATATGTGCATGTTTGTTTCTGATAACCATACACATTAAGTCGCTTCAAAGGACTTGTATGGGCAAGGGTTTGTGGACAAATGTACTTGCGTAATGACTAATGACAAAATTAATGAGTGTAAATATTGTTTCACTCATGTGTTCAGTTGTTATTTAACATGAATTTTATGATAAAACAAAAGATATTTAAAGCTTAAAGATATTTCATGATAGCAAAGTAGTCCAGGCTGTTTATATAAGACTTTACCAAGAAAACTGTAATCTTAAGACTTACTGAATAAATATAAGCAACATCAGCTTTATCTTATTACATCTCGGCCACTACTAATTAAAACCTCTTAGATTAATACATTTCACAGGATATTCTCATTAAGTTAACGCCTACATCTTCACAGAGATATAGCGGCCGATACTCACAAAACACGCCTTATCTGCTGAGATAATACATCTAATATACGAAGACATTATACAGTCAGCTATCACAGCAATTAATTAAACAGTTACTATCTAATAGGACTCAGGATAATTGGGGCTTCGGCTTTCAATTTTGATTTATTACTAATTGGCTTTGTTTAGGTGGTAATACTGCGAACAAATGTACAAGTTTATCAATGAGATCTTGTAGAAACGTGGTGAAGTGAGCTTCTATTAAGTGAAAGCCCGGCTTTACTTCGGCTTATTTATTGGTTTTGCTGTTTCGAGTTCCAATGTGTTTACTTTTGTCTACTTAGTTCTTGTTAGAGACTTATTAGTCCGACCTCTGTTGAACTTTTTAGGTAGCGAAAAACGTGCCAAGTGCGTGACGCCTACGGTCTACTATCTTTGGAGTCATTATTTTTGTTAAAAACATTTTACTCGGTGGGAGGCTGATTACTTGATTTGTATAAGCCTACGTTACTTTCCACTGTTATCTTACTATCCACAATGTGTTGATAATTGATTTTTTTAATAACAATTAATTTTGATCGATTCATCCTTCATGTTGTCAAGGTGCAAAAACTCAAATTCGCTATTGTTAATTAATTTAAATTGTGCTCTGTTTTGCTTCACAGTTACACACCTACCAAAAAACCGTTTCATGACAGACGCAATGATAAACATTAAGAATGATAAAGGCTCTTTGTTTAAAGCATAACCCAAAAAAGTTGCGCAAATATACAGACGACATATTTGCAGTTTTGTGTCTACAAACAAAAACGAGACAGCAGTTTAAAACGTTTGCGTTGTTCGTATTTTTTTAAGCTTTTTGGTAATCTCACTCAGTTGTCTGGTTAAATTGTTTTAATGAGCATTCAAATGCTCTTAATTTTCGATGGCAGACCAAAGTTGGTGCACAGAACAGCCATTTTGCTAGAGTTTCTGCAGAATTACCTATTGTCGTTGTCTTCTGTATTTGTATCAGGTTTTTGACTGCTTAATGCGTTCGTTACTTCAACGATCCTTTATGATCGGATTTACTGCTACGGAATTTATATAAAACGCAATGAAAAAGATATTAGTGGGAGCTTCTTCCCACCCCAGAGAGTAACACAAAATAGAATCCACAATAATATTTATTTAGGAGAAAATTATAAATACATTTTCATGAAAGCACAATGACATGACACAACACAGACAACCAATTTTTTTTTTTATTCTTTTTAAGTACTCCAAATTCAAAATTGGTTAATAGGCCAGTAGGCCGACAAGTAGTAAGAATTGAAACTTTAACAAAAGACTAGAGTGATTTATTAAGTTTGTAAACCACGCTTTCCAATTAAAAAAAAAAAACATAAAAAATCGGAGGAAACTAATTACTTCCGATAATAGAGGTAAATGGTCTTAAATAATTTAGAAAAGAAGATTTTATATATAAATACTTAATAGTTTTAACTCGCGTTGTAACGCCTAATATTGAACTCAATTGTTTCTATAATCACCCACGTGTCTCTAGTTATCTCTAAGTAGTCTTCCACTTGATCAGATAACAGTAAACAATTGGTATATAACGAAGTATTTTTCCACTTATTTGTATTTAAGAAGTACTACGTACTGAAAGATGTACCTTTTTACCGTATACGAAATAGTGTTATCGATGTACCCAAGTCTTTATTAAAAAAAAAACTTGAAAAACTCACAACGTATACCATACATAAACCTTATAAATGTACCTAGGTATGTATAGATAACGATGGAATAACAAAATGGCTGACGCGTCTTTCTCGAAAATTGTCTACGGTAATGTCAAATGGTGCGTTAAAACATTCAGAATGAAAGCTGACTCAGATATCCGTCGAGAGATGACATACTTTACACTTGTTGCTGTTATAGATAGGCATATGTAGGTAGTGTACGTCATAGTGTACACTATGACATGATCTTTACAAACAAAATCTAGGCTCTTTTATCTAACAAAAAAAGGTTGAATATTCCAGTCATTGGTTTCGCGACAAAAAGGTCTCCCAAGACAAATAGCGGTACCGAATGACTTTGAACAAAGTAAGGACAAAACTTGTAAACAATGTTCAGAGCTCTTAACATCAGAGGTACTTACCTTCTATGATCCCTGTATTACGCAGAGCAAACGTTATCACCGCACAGACGCTGTAATACCTGTTTATTCTGCATTTACATATCTACACATCTCTAGTCTCCCTAAACCTCAGATGTTGTGCCCAAGACAGTCTAAGTTGTCAACCCTACACTATTGCTCATTAGAGCGCCTCAAGTTATCTAGGCCGCCTGAAAACTGGCCATACGCAAACTCCTTGCTCACTAAGCTAAACTGGCCATCACTTACAATGAAGCCGAACAAAAAAAAATGAACGCAACCAGAGACTATTTAACTTTTTATTACTGGCTGAAGTCGAGGTTCCAATTTTAAAACGAAACAAATTAATGATGGAGATTACATAATACAGCGTTGTGAGTGAAAAGGCTCGTAATGGCGGGACAGCGAAAATTCTCTCCATTCAGGGGCGACCCGACAAATAAATTGTTACGATTTTTCTTTGACGCCTCTAGAATGTTTCTTTATACTGTGGTGTGAGTGAGGAGAGAGCGGAAAAAGATACTGTATTGTTTATGCTTCTATATGGACTTACAATGTTTTTAATTTGATCTAGAGTTACGGAAAAATAGGCTAATGATTATTTGCTAAACAGAATTGTTCATAATTTATTCCGGCTATGATTTCAAATGATACCAAAATAAACGGATATCTTGCTTAAGAAACATCAAGTTATTTAAGGATATTAATGACATTTAACAAGAATACTCTTCAAATAGTTTTACTCCGTTTCGCTTACATAACATTTATAATTTTCAGAGAAATAAGATCTTCCTTAATAGCTCTTGAGTTACTTGGCTTGTTGTAAATTTAATATGATTAGATAAGGCAACTTTTTGCTTTGAACCTACAGCGTTTAAATCAGTAGGATTTTGATCTCGGAAAATTGGAGAGAAATAATTTTCTCTATTATGATTATACTCTCGATGTATCTGAAAGTCGCTTGTTGCTCGAACCGTAGATTCAAATTTATTTTCTCGCTAGTATTTACTTGCATCTTTACTCGCTCGGAATGCTAGGAGAAGTAGTTCTGACCTTTTGCCACATCGATACAATGTTCGCAGTACTTTATTTAAATGCATATGAGACACGACACCCATATATTCAGAAATATGAATTCATTTCAAATGTATATCGTTTCACTTAAAAATATTGGATCTTTGAGCAGTTTTTTTTAAGCTCATCTATACTAATATTATAAAGAGGAAAACTTTGTTTGTTTGTTTGTTTGGTTGTAATGAATAGGCTCAAAAACTACTGGACAGTTTTTAAAAATTCTTTCACCATTCGAAAGCTATATTATCCACGAGTAACATAGGCTATGTTTTATCCCGGCACGGGCAGTAGTTACCACGGGACGCGGGTGAAACAGCGGGAAAACGGCTAGTTTATACATAAAATAAATATAGTTTGGCGATTTTGTGTTCAAGTTAAAATAACGTTCAATGATTTTGTAAATGGAACACGTATGTTATTTGTAGGCAATATACTTTTTTATTCATAAGGGTGTGCAATCTTTTTTTTTAATTCATAGCACACCTTAAAGGTTTGTAAAATAATTCGATTCGAATGGTTTTAAAACAACAATTAAACGCGTGTGAAGGTTAAAAATTAAAATGTAACACTAGAATAACATTGCTCGTTTGGTTATTTCGCTTTGGTATAATTTAATTTGTTATTCGCTGATTAATCGGTATATTTTCCTTTAGTTTATTCAGTTGTTAAAATTAGCTGTACTGTAAAAATAGTGTGGTATCATTTGTGTTTTCTCTATGTTCCCTTTTTTCCACGCACAAAGGCTTATTTTGTGTAAAATTTATTGGTTGTGTTTTCATTAAAAGTTTTTTTGCCAACGTTCATGGTTGATTTAACATTTGGATAGTGATGAGTTTCATCAAAAGTCGTCTCACACACACTCGCAAGCTTTACCTTTGTAATATTAGCGTGATGGTGGTAACATTTAAGTACATATAATTACTATCGCAATCACAATAAGCTGTCTCGAGATTGATTCGTGGGTCGCTAAAGTATTGTGTTATTTTCGAACTGAATTTTTCAATATCAATTTTGAGCCTGATTAATAGAAGAAGTCACGCCCTCTATTACTTAGGACCAACATAACAACAAAAATGTAGGTGTACTAATAAAGGTCAACCTCTGCTTAACCTTTAAAGAGGATGGCGTATTGATATTTAAAAAAACAAATATTGCTAAGTATTTATCACTTTACCTACGTAGTTTCCAAGAATAAATATAAAGGTTTATAAGTACACCTAATACCCCTAAAATATGGAAGGAAGGTCGTTGACTTCCAAGCTTATTGATACCTTTAATCAACCGTCGCCGAATAAATGGCTTTGTCAATATGGATTTATCAACGTTATGGGCATTAGAAAAAAAGAAAACAGTGTTTCTGCCGTTCGGGGTTGTATTTTTGTATTCAGAGGCATTTGGATATTGATAAAACGATATATCTTTTACTATCGAACACAAATGATTTTCGATTTTAAATATTCTTCTACTGACATCATCGTTAGCAGAATCCGAGTTACTGATAGTTAGGGCTCCAGTTAATTATTATGTATTTCATTATATTTATGTAAGTAGGTACATATAGGTATTTAGGCTTTTACTCTTTTTCAAAGTTAATGAGTGTTATGTGCTGAACATATTCAATATATTATAGTAAGAGAGTCTAAGTCAGAGTGTGAGCTTTGCGCTTAAAAGGAAACAAGAACAACAAGTTTTGGTATATTGTAAGATTGAAGAGTTGCACCACATTTGTTTTATTAAACCTTTCTGAACCTAACAAAGTATGGAAATAAAATCTTAGCTTCAGAAAATGTTGTTATGAAAAAAGCTTAAGCCGATGCATGTCAGTGCAACCTTAAGTTTCTTTGAAACCATTTACGGACAAACATATTATGTTATCAAATCGGCAATAGTAACCGAACCCTAATTGCCCTTTTTAGTAAGATTTTCATAGAATTCCTTGTGACGCTAATTATACACAACGTTTAGAAGACTTCTCTAAGTTTTGTTGAGTAATTGCTTTGTGCGTTCCCATTTCTTAGAAGAAACGGCGGTACCATTTTTAATAGCTGTACACATTCTGTTGAGGTCCAAAAATGAATAATATGACGTAGAGAAAGTGTTAGCTGTTTTTTTTTATAAATGGCAAAAATCATCAAATGACATTGTGTTCTTTCGTAGGCCTTTTATGTCCCAAGGCCGCGGTAACTCTTTCGAACAATCTCGCAGCCCAGGACCAAAGTACTAGCTCATGAGTGAAATTCTTAGGCCTAGACTACACTAAAGGAATCGGAATAGATAATTTTTAAACAACCAATAGAATTTCGTTATTCAAAGATCTCGTCTCCGCTCTGTCAGTAGTATCCGTCAATGATGAAATTCCTTTGGTTGTGTAAAAACTTCCCCGTTCCGCTCCACTTTTATGAAGACCAGGCTTTATACCTAATCCTGTAGGTACGGGTGAAATTGAAAATTAAAGCCATTTTTACACGCTTTTTATTAGCTTCACCTGTATGTTTGTATGTTTGTAACCGACTTCTTTGGGCGCGATTTTGACCCACTTTAAATGGCCAGATTTCGTTCAAACTTTGTAGATTTATTGTTACACGCTTTTTATTAGCTTCACCTGTATGTTTGTATGTTTGTAACCGACTTCTTTGGGCGCGATTTTAACCCACTTTAAATGGCCAGATTTCGTTCAAACTTTGTAGATTTATTGAGGACCGATGACAATACACTAATTTGATAAAATTATTCCATTTTTAACCGACTTCTCAAAAAGGAGGAGGTTACACATACACATTGATTACTCCGAGGTTTATAGACCGATCTACGTGATTCTTTTTTGTTCGACTCGGAATAGCTGCCAGTTGGTCCCATAGTCATCAGGTCAGGATCTGATGATGGAAACCCTGAGAAATCGAGGGCAACCTTCGAAAGTTGTAGGCATACATAGGGTAAAAACTTGACACTCAGGTGTACGCCTAAAAGCACTATTCAACTGTGAAGATTTGGAGCTGACCTGATGATGGAGACCAGAGAGGGTCCAGGGAACTCGACAACTGAATATGTAAACTACCTCGTGTTTGGGCTTAAATTATTTGTATTGACAAGACCTTTGCAACAGTGAAGGTTTGGAGCTGACCTGATGATGGAGACCAGAGAAAGTCGAGGGAACTCGACAACTGAATATGTAAACCTCGTGTTTGGGCTTAAATTATTTGTATTGACAAAACCTATGCAACAGTGAAGGTTGGGAGCTGACCTGATGATGGAGACCAGAGAAAGTCGAGGGAACTCGACAACTGAGTAAATAAACAAATAAACTGAATATGTAAAATACCTCGTTTGGACTTATATTCTTTGTATTGATGAGAACTTCCCACTTGTATGGATAGTGACAACTATTCGTAATATCACCCGTGTCGTCACGTTACGCACCAAATCCTCAACCATCAAGAGACCAACATCCAAAATATGTATTTTACCCGTAGTTGAATAAGTTTTATGTTTTACGCATGTTATTTTAGAAGAAATTTACACTTTACATATGTTTAAAATCAAGTATACAACAAATATTTACTACTTTACTTTTAGATCAAATGTACAAAATCACAATATTGTTAAATTGTCTTTCCATATCTATGTTAATTATTTTAAGATAATATTGTTATTCATATTTAAACTTTGTTAGTATAAGGTCAAATTGTTATATTTATTATGTATATATTCATTGTATATGAGTCATAATGTGTAAATTTTGTTCGAATTTAATGTATACAGTACAAGTGCAAATTATGTAGTTCAAATGTTTTTAAGTATAGTTCATCCTTAGTTCATTTTCGGTATGTTTGCGACTAACATTTGAATGCTTCCTACTCGCTCGATAGATGGCGTTGTCGCGTTTAAATGCGCGCTATGGTTTCGTTACAAGATACTCTAAGACAAAATTTAATGTTTTTTTTGTAAGACTTTAATATACCAGCTTAGAACAGTGCACAGAGGAGGTTTTATTTATCATCACCCCATCTTGTGTACTAGTAGGTCAGCAGATCACCTAGTAGCTTAGCTAGGAAACAACAGTCGATAAGGCAGGACTCGTTGTTAATTTTTATTTCCAATAATTATCTTTAGCCGTTTTCTCTAATATTGACAAATTTTTGTATACTAAAGAGAATTTTAATTCTACAAAACAAATAATAGTTTAAAAAAAAACTAAATCTACTTTAAAAAAACAAAACAAACTAAAAAACAGAAAATGCAAAATATCTTGATTCCTTTAACTAACAAGGCTATAATACTAAAAATAGTTGCCAAAATAAGGCGAAAGATTTTTTTAGATCGTAAAGCACTCTCTGATGCTTCGCATCACGAGTCGTGCAATAGTTTAAAATTAAAAAGCTATTATAAATAATTCAAACTAAAAAGTAGAAAATAAATAATAGTTTAAAAAAAAACTAAAAAACACGCTTTTTATAGAAAACCGAACTAAAAAATAGCAAATAAATTTTAATGAATTTAAATTAAGAAAATAGTGTTCAAAATTTCAATGAATATAAATTAATAATAGTGTGAATACAAAAAAAAATATTTAAAAAAGCGTGGGGTGCATGGTGTCAATAGTTATAAATATTTTATTGACAGATATGAGTAGAGTGATTTTCATTTCGATATGACCTTAAAAAGCACCCCACGCTTTTTTAAATATTTTTTTTTGTATTCACACTATTATTAATTTATATTCATTGAAATTTTGAACACTATTTTCTTAATTTAAATTCATTAAAATTTATTTGCTATTTTTTAGTTCGGTTTTCTATAAAAAGCGTGTTTTTTAGTTTTTTTTTAAACTATTATTTATTAATGATTATCATTTCCTCGAAGAATACAATATAACGTGAAACAATATGCAAGATAATAGAGACAGAAAAATTTTAATAAATCTTATAGTTATTAAATACCCTTATGTCTGCTTATCATAACAACTGAACTACGGGGATTTTCTGGAATTTGTTTCGTATAATCTCAACAAGTATCTTTTCCTAGTAGAAGCTAAGATCTTAAGAGGATTATATAAACTTAAATCTAGTGCTTTTCCACGTTTTTTCATAATATCTTTATAACTGTAGGTAGAAAAAGTTTTAAAACTCGTAAAAAAGGGTAGCTGAGTGAGTATTGTAGTAACAATTATTTTACAGTCTTATTAAAATGAAACCTTACAAAAAATAAAAAAAATATGCGTGGCCCGAGATAACAAATCCCAGATAAAAAGGGCGACAAACAGAGTTACTTTCACATGCAAAATATTACTATGGATAGACAAATAACGTCAAAAATATCTTTCTTCTAGCATTTGAACTATTGATTGTTATAACTAACGCAGTAGGTCTGTAAATAGATCGATGTTAATGCCTATTCCACTATTGTGGCTTGACCGCACACGATAATTAATTACAAACGTTGATACTGTCGGTAACAAAGCCACACATTCTCTTAGTTAATACATGATTATATTTTAATTGTTGACCATAGAGCTAGTCAACAGTATATGAATTGATACGTTTGTGCATTGTTGCTTCATTCAAACATTGTTCATAACGTGTAGTTCTCATTTTGATTACCGTGCTAATTTTGTTACATAGAAGTTTCGAAAGCTCGTGCATTTTGTGATGGACAAAACTGTTTTCAAGATGCTAATAATATGTATTGAAAGAAGGTTGAGAAAGTGTTTAATAGAGAGAAAGAAAACACATTTACACACACGCACATACACAAAAAAAAAAAACAAAAACACATCGACGGGGGTGGGGAAATTGTGTCAAAATCATGCGAAACAGCCCTCGCTCGTTTAAAATAATGTTTATGACAATGTATTTTGCATCGACAGATAACGTTATCCAGATTCAAGAAACCATGAACAATAGATATTTAGGGTCTATACCTAAGCGTGGGCCTTCACTCTTCATCGCATATCAAGAGCCTGACTCAGCAAGGGCTTGAGAAAACCTTTCGTCATCTTCAAATATTAATTGAAGATAAAAAAAATCTCACTTAAATATTTAATCTAGCCAGAAAGAATGTCTAAAACATTCAGCCTCCTAGCATAGTTTAAATGTTAATTCACGGCGCCATTGGAACCTGGCTCCATTCTACTTAATCTTACTTAGTGAAGCAAAAACTTCAAAATTAATTAAACGACTTATATAAAAGAGGGAACGGATTACGATCGTTTCTTTCAGGACTTATTTAGCGGTCTATTTTAGCCTAGATTATGTTCTTTTACTAAATGATGTAGGTTGATTAGTACTTACTGTTATTAGTCGCTTTAGCTAATTAAAATAGGTGAGGCGGCGAGGCATAGCTTTAATTTTAAGCCAAGAGATTGTTTGTGTTATATCTAAGGTAAGATTTATACTTCACTAACCCGACACTTTCAAGTGTAAGTAAACGATTTACAATTGTTTTTAAGTGTTAGGAATTGACTGTAGTCTTCTTCTTCTTCTTCTCAGCGTTTATCCCGTCTTGTGACGGGGTCCGCTTTCCGTATCTTCTTCTTCCACTTCGCTCTATCCTGGACATCTTCCTCTTCGAGTCGCAGCTTATCATATCAGGAATTGACTGTAGTATAAAGTAAAAAGTCTTGCAAATAAAACCTCATTCAACGTAGTACACATTATTTAATTTTAGAAGAATATAAAAAAAAAACAACAAAAAACTGGGTATTATCATGACCCATCCAAAGAATGCCGGCTGTTCTTTTCATTATTTATGTAAACGCACTTCTTTTGGGTATTATTTATTAATTCTCCATGGGGCTCTTCCCACAGCTTAGCGCGTTGTGCGAGCGTTACTAAGATAAAAATAACGTCTGGAAGTGCCACTTCACCCAAAAGGGAACGCTTGCACTTAACATCATCTCGGGTTTCGGGAATCCATTCCCGAACGGAAAACATGTAAATTTCTAAAAGTCGTGACAACTTTTCATTTGACGAGGCCTTTGGAATTTTCGGGTCAATGGCCAGAAATTCGAGCGTGCATAAAAAATGGGCCATTATATTTCCGTCTTGGACTGGCGCTCCGGAATATCTGGCCCTCGATTTGTGTCGGAGATTGTTGGAAATTATCACGCCGGTCTGCGAATCGTGTTCCCGAAGCTTAAAGTATATTAATTCGGGACTGTTAATTTTCTCACCGATTGTGTTTTATTTTATTCGGCTTTGAAAGGAATTTGCTGCTTTTACTTGATCTCGCACTAAATTACGTAGCTATGTAGCTTGATTTAGAAACATTTCTTATTTAGGTACAATCTTTGTTTATGTTTAAAATTTTAAAGATGACGTTCATCAGTGATGAAGCTATCAAGAATTCCAATGGCACATTGACAATTTGCAATCAGAAATTAAAAGCATATTATATTTAAACACACCAATTCATGGAAAACACACCAAGTATCATACAGAGAAACAATTCAGCGGTAATTTTTAGAAGCTTCTATATAATAAACCGCATCACCGTACTCTCACCACGAATATCGCGGTCAAACTTAAAAGTACCTGAAAACGAAGAAACACCGACTCTACTTACGTTTCTTCTGCTTTTGCAAAGTTCTTCAAAGAAAGTTCTGAAACTAGAATTGACCATTATCATAATTCAGTTGGGGTTAAGACATGATATTCTTATACTTATACTAGCTTTTGCCCGCAACTTCGTTCGCGTGGAATAGTGACTACCAGCAGATTTTTGATTTGACCAATAGATGGCGCTATATGTCCGGAATAATTTTATTTTTATTTTTTTTCGTAATAAAAACTATCCTATGTCCTTTCTCAAGTTTCAAACTATGTCTGTACCAAATTTCACACAAATCGGTTCAGTAGTTTAGGCGTGAAGAAAAGACAGACAGACAGACAGACAGACAGACAGAGTTACTTTCGCATTTATAATATTAGTTTGGATGTTCAGTTTACTATCTCGGATATCCTCTTTAATATTATTTATTTATTTCGAAGTTCCACATACCCACAACCGTAGTTATTACCTTAATTGTCCGAATTATAGCACCTATTTTAGTAGAATTAAATTCATTACTTAATAAATTTTCATCTGTTTAGAGACTTCATCTTGAAACCAAACATAATTCCATTGGAACAGTAACAGTAACAATTGGAATATCATACTTATAACTAAGAAGTAGGCATAGTATATTCCAATATTCTTGCACATTATACCTTCCTTCCCCAAGTAAAGCAATTTAATACCGCTACATCACATTTCCATACACTCAACATATTAATTGTTGCGACCCAAAACCCCTATCAGGAAATCAGTTGACCTACAACGTTCGTAGTTCGTGTCACCCCTAACTGCCGTTAAATTGGATCTATGACCGTATTTTTACCAGTTTAGCAACTCATTTCCGACTGATTTAATAACTGCGTGCCAGTACAAAAAGCTTCGGCGACACCCCTATTTTCTTGCAAGTATCTGTAGTTTGAGAATTTGCGTGTCTAATATTGAAAATGTGAATGTTTGTGAGTTCGGATGTGTTGGTGTTTGTTCCTCAATCATAACTAAATGGGTGAACGGATTTTGATGAAACTTGGCAATATTAAAGTTTATATATCTGATTATTATATAGGCTACTTTTTATCCTGATTCAGGAACAAATTCCTTCAAGAAACGGGTGAAACCGCGGGCGGAACATAGTAGTAGCACGAAGTTTTGCACGGCGACAATTTTCCCGTAGACTCGATAATATTTCGGCTAAGGATTTAGTTGTGACGTCGAATGCCGGGGGATTTCGGCATGAAACATGTTTTAATATAATGTAGACGATATGCGGTCTGAATTAATCTGCTTCGCCTATTTGACTTTAACTTGTGTTTTAGTTTTAGAGTTTAGTTTTAAGAGCGAATTTGTGGCGTTGTTACTTATTACTATGTTCCGCCCATATTTTCACCCGCGTGCCGAAGAAATACTTTTCGAACATGAACCTATATGTTATTCTAATATAAGCTATAAGAATGCCAAGTTCCACGAAAATCTGGCCAGTTGTTTTTGGTCGTAAGAGGAACAAACATCCATATATACTAACTTTCCCTATTAGAATATTAGGTATTAGGTTTTTGCGAATCACGCTTACAGCTAATTGTAATACTTTTCTTGCGAGATCATTACTAGGTTTTAAATGAATCCAAATTACAAAGTAATTTCAATACTGTTTACGGCGACGATTCAGTTCATCATCAAGTAAACCAATGAACGCAAACTCCTCAAAAGGATAATTCGAAACAAAAGAATAAATTTTTACACAAACACACTCCTTGTTCTACAAATGCAACAATGATAGTGTCAAACTTAGCAACCCGGGTTTGCGAACGTTGCGGATTCGTGAACCAAAAGAGCGAAAATGTATTCAACAAGACCACCGAATAATCTCAGCAGTTGCTTGAGCTGTAATGAACACTGACCTTATTCACTTTCGAGGTTTTTGCAATGAAAAACAATAATTTTATTGTTTGTTTATTTGTTTTGTACGTTGTGATTGGAAATATTATCAGATAATTTAAAAATCGTATTGTGTTTTTTTTTCCATAAAACATTTTGTTGATTGATGCTTTCTTGTCATGTGTCAATACAACAGTCAAAAGCGTGTTTACAAAGATGTGTCATATACGTTATTTATGAGTATGGTAGTGGTTAATAGTCTTCTAAAAAATCGTATACAGTAAAAATACATATATACATATTTTCTACCCACTCTTACTCTTGTTCCTTGTTTTCGGAGTCCGTTTATTTAGCATGCACTAAATATTTATTATTGCTTCTAACCTAGTGCAGTTCGTTTAATTTCCATTTCAGTGGGAGTGAGTTATTAGTCCGTATTTGCCGCATTTCCTCAAGAGTAGCAATCGGATTTATTTCTTGGAATTCTATTCCGTACTGTTAAACCATTAGCAATATTTATGAGCAAAACCAAATGTATTTCTATTTTGCATTTGGCGAAATTTCAGGAAACTCTTTCATGAAGTATTTATTGAATGAACGTAAATCCTTTGAAGTTCTATAAATAATATTTTAATCTAGATGCTTGTAGCATTAAATATGGAGTAAACATGACATCAAGCGTCTCGTTATGCAGCTGTGACTTCTTTAATATCGGAAGGTCTTAATTACCAATATGTATACATGTAGTTAATCATTGGTTAGGAACTAATTATGTTTGTAAATAAATGTTAAATATTACAAAAGTTCAAATGATAACCTAAAATGCGATTCAAATGTTAACATTCCATTCTTTCCACATTTAGTTTCAAATCTTTCTCATATTATGTCAGCTTCTAGAAAAGTTTTCTTGAAATGCGAAAGAACTCGTACGTTCAGTGCAAATCTTAACACACAGTCTTACTTTTGATGTATGAGTTCAAACTAAAAAGTATACGAACACTTTTGACTATTTATCTACTTAAGAGTACCGTCACACGGCAAACTTTTAGTCGGCCGATAGTTTGGGCTCGTAAATCAGTATGAAGATGAATGGTAGTGCCCACATTACAAAGATCAGGTATTTAGCTGTCTGATACAGCAGACTGAATACCGACTGAGAACTTTGTGTGGACTCACAGATTAAAAAAAACCGGCCAAGTGCGAGTCGGACTCGCGCACGAAGGATTCCGTACCGATTTATTTTAAAAAAATCACGTTTGTTGTATGGGAGCCCCCCAAAATATTTATTTAATTCTAGTTTTCAGTATTTGTTGTTAAAGCGGCAATAATAATACATCATCTGTGAAAGTTTCAGCTCTAACTATCACGGTTCATGAGATACAGCCTGGTGACAGACGGACGGTCAGAGGAGCGAAAACAATAGGGTCCCGTTTTACCCTTTGGGTACGGAACCCTAAAAAATTGGCAGCCACAGGGTCAACTCTCGGCCGACTATTCAGTCTTCAGTGTGCGGGTACTCTTATGCAAATCGTGGGAACTGGACGGAAGAGTGAATTCAGTAGCTTGCTTCTGATGTTCCAACGTTTTAACTATCGACGAGTGCTCATTTATAATTGATCCTTTCATTGATTTATTGGATGAGTTACGGGAAAATGCACTTTACTGAAAACATTTTATCTTTATTCGTTTTTTAAATGCTAAAGTTACTATCTGGCTGAATATTTGCCTTTAGCTCCAGGATATGTGTGTTAATTTTAACCTTCATTGGATTACGATACAGATTTTTTCATTGCATTTTGACACTCACAAGTATGGGTCACCCTTTTTTGTATGAATAGAATAGAATCATTTATTTGCCATAAACGTGTATACATACATACACACGCAGGTGGATGTACGTAAGATGGTACAATTATAATATATGATGTGACATCTGTATGTATAATTATAAAGTTAAAGGATACCATGTATTAGTTTGTTTCAAATATTGTTATGTAATTATATTTTGTGTAATTATGAATAGTTATGTTTTTCTCACGGGAAGCTGGTAATTTTTAGTTAACTTTTTTCAAGACAAATTAATTTTCTTCTTAAAAGCTGGCTGGCCTTTCTTACGCAACTCCCTCGAGAAATTGAATCGAGCTTAGACTTTTTCCAGTCCAACGATAAAGGGAAGTTTTGCTCAGACTGTAATGGCCTTACTACAAAAACTTTAAACCCTGTTTTACACTTGTCTAATAAAATTTTGGCTGCAAAATGAACCATATGTCAACGTCATAATTTGACATTTTTTTAGACAAGTCTTAAGCTGACGTTAAAAATTTTTTGTGGTAAGACGGTAAGAGGTTATAAGATACTCAAGATTCCACGTCAGAAGTCGAAAGTCGGATTTTAAAAGAAGTCTTATCTACATTGGGGCTTATTAAGTGGTCAAAACCTGCATCGCAAAGATGAGAGATAATATATAAGATGATGATGAGTATAAGTAAATAACATGAGGTCATGAAGCGTATGTATACCTCACTAGTTACCACCAGTGGCTTTCCCTGCTTTCCGTGGTAAAAGTAGCCTACATTCTTCCTCGATAAACGAGCTAGAGCACTGAAAGAACTTTTCAAATCAGACCAGTTTGGGTACTGGTTAATAAGATTAGCTCGTCCAAGCAAACAAATAACAAACAAGGTCTCCAGCTTCATAACATTACTATAGATAATGAAGATGGTAATACATACAAAGTTGCAACATTATTCTTGCGATGAAATACTTCTCAATTCGTTTTCCGATTCAAACACGGTTGTGAACCTTGAATAAAACATTTCTACTGGGAAGGCAGCAAGTGACATTAGTTGAGAAAAATGGCGGTACTCAAGTCAGTGCATATGTAGAGGAAATCGGAGTCCAATAGATGGTTGGCTGTGACTTGACATTTACATTTCCCAAGTTGATTGCAACTGAGCAAGAATCTTGAATGATATTAGAATTGAGAAATGGGTTTGAGAGAGTTAGATTAATGAAGATGGATTTAATAATAATTTGGAAGTATACTGCTAAAAGTGCTTTATTGGTCTGCAAGAATAACTGAGGAGAACTGAAGTGGTCCTTTGTTGATTCTTAGATCAGATGAAATCTTGTTTTGATTGATTTTCGCGCAATTCTCGAAAGTTATATGGACACGGCTTTGGACAACCACTGCCACTTACATGACCCACAAAAAAATAACTAACTAGAGTTTTTCAAATCATTGCATTCCGTTATTTTTCTTCTGTATTATTCCGTTCGTTTTAGATACTTCGTTTTAGATGTTCTCAGTTTCAAAACGACAAAACGTTGATGCAAAATTTCAGATAAATGCTTAGATACGGACGATTTTGCCGAATCGAATTAACCTGTGTTATTTAAAATTGTACAACCATTACTCATTTTTGGGGGTTCACTTTATAACACAGGACTGTGAAGAATATATTATTTGCCAAAAATTCATAAAGAAAACATTTTATTCTTAAGTTTTAATGATATTAATGCTGGCAACGAAATGTCATTAGCCGAGTTCCAAAATTGAAAACAAAATTATGTCACGAAAGAGTAAAGCGAAAAAAATTATTATATTAACTTTTTTATATTTAATCTGTCTTAAGCATACGATCTAGAGCTTTAATATCTAAACTTGAACGTGCTGAAAAATGAAAAAAATCCTGAAAAAAGAGTAAAAGATTTTCGCTGTTATGCAAAGCTGTTGTTTGTGAGTTATGCCTTTGTTGTTCCTCGGTATAAGATCTCGTTCCGTGATATTTTGCGAGCTCCGTGCTAGCCCTAGTTTGTTTTGTGTTCTTGTTTGAACACATATCGGGGAAAAACGACTGAACTATAGCTATCCAATGTGTCCAGATACTTATCTCAGGCTTTTCTTCTAGAGCTCTTTAGAGGTCGAGTGTCTATTGTTTTGAAATCAAATAATATATTTTATTCCTTTGCGATTATGGGTACAAATAAACCGGCCAAGTGCGAGTCGGACTCGCGCACCGAGGGTTCCGTACAAATGCTGTATAGATAAAAAGTGAGTTTCGCGCCAACCGTTCAGTTTAGAACAATCATAGTTATGGTAATTTCGTGAGAGTCAAAATAGTTAATATTTTTTATTTTATAATATAACTAAAATAGTAGGCCAGTACCTTGTAAAAGTTATTTTATTGAAGTTATTTATATACAACATTTTATAGTCATCATTCAGAAATCTGATTGAAAATAACTAATTATGTCTTAAAGGTGCATATCTGACCCGCTTTGTAAAAAGTGGCGGACATGAATCAAAGTAGTTTTAAATCGTGGAGAATGGTATGACGTTTCTTTGAATATAAATATTTTATTAAAATTCCATGGAGACGAATGTCCAGGATCGTTTGAAAAATATAAAAGACAAGCAGTTTCAGAGGATTGTACAGGTTGCAATGCTAGTTTTTATTGTTAAAGACATTTCATAAAGAAGGAAGGTGCCAATCCGGATGACCAGGATCTGATGAGGATCTGGAAACCCTGAGAAATCGAGGGCAACTCTTGAATATTGTAGGCACGCATCGAGTCATAACCAGACATGTGAGTGTATTTTTGAGGGTACTGGTAAACAGTGAAGGTTTGGAGCTGATTTGATTATGGAGACTACAGAGAGTCAAGGGAACTCCCGAACGGTATGTTGCAACTACCACGTGTTTGGGCTTATTTTATTCGTATTGGCGAAGACTTTCCACAAAGATAGGTTTGACTGCCATTGTGGGATCGACAGCTAAGATCAGATATAGTTATGGGAACTCCTTTACAATTTATAACGTAACCTTGTGTTGGAGCTTATTTTATTGTAGGTGATGAGAATTCACTACTAACTTGGGTTAAAGCAGCCATTGCAGGAATGGGATCTTTTATTTTTGAGGGATTAATCATTAATCACCTAAAGAGCCCCAGTTTCAGGTTTTTTTCGAAACCGCCTGACGACTTGTAGCTGTCGAATTGTAACAAAGACTTCTAGAGAGTAGGATTCGGGGCTGCTTGCTTTACGTTTCTAGAGCCTTGACAAAAGTGTAATTCTGTCCCTTTCTTTGTTTTATAAAGTCGGCATTATTTTATTTTGTAGCATTTTACAAACAAATCCAACTTCAAACATATAAAAAAGCAACAAGAAAACAAAAGCAAGAAAGAAATTAAAAAGATGCTAGGTGCATCGGTCTAGAAGTCGGTGTCTAGAGGATGCATCTATATTTATTTAACCACCGAGATCTATACCGATGCATATAAACAGTTTTCTTGTTGTTTTAGAAGTTGTTTTTTTTTTTTTGTAAAAAGTTTTTATTTTTAACTTTTGTGAAAAGTTCTCGTCAATACGAATAATATAAGCCCAAACACGACGTAACTAAAACATACCGAGTTCTCTCGACTTTCTCACGTCTCCATCATCAGATAAGCTCTAAACCTTCACTGTTTGATAGTATCACCAGACATACATCCGAGAATCAAGTTTTAATCCTATGCATGCCTACAATTTCTGATAGTTGCCCTCGATTTCTCAGGATTTCCATCATCAGATCCTGACCTGATGACAATGGAAATAAACGGCGAGTATACTCTTTCACTACAAAGAAATGATTTCTCAAATCCGTCAAACATGGTCGTTTAAATTCCCCATTGAAATGAGGAAAATATTTGATGTTTACACCTGATTTTCTCTAGATTCCCATGGTTCACATTGATGTGACTAATGCCATAGTAAATCAGAGCCTTTATCATTATACTGTGCTATATTTCGTTCGTATCCGCCGTGGGTATGGTTTTCATACTAAGGTGCCCAATGACCTTTGAATGATTTAAAATTTTTCACAGTTTAGAGGCCATTATATTTAAGAAGTGTTTGATATGAATTTCACTTTTTATTCAAAACTTTAATATCTCTACGCGTTCATGTGAAAAAGGGTAGGTAGTAAGTTTATAATTATTAAAAAAATATTGTATGTCATGTAAGCAAAAATAATATTTTAATATTTTATGTAACTTCAAATTTATCATTTTCGCAATTTTTCCTTTATCTGTACTATATAACGTTGCTTCGTGCCGAATTTTAAGATTCTGAGTTCACGGGAAGTACCTTGTAGGTTTTGATTCCCTAGCGTGTGACGGAAATTCGTCTTAGGTGTCGGTAAAACTGCTGTATCTTTTGATCGCGTTAACTTAGAAGTTTGATTTTTTCATTGCTTAAAGGGACAATAGACCTAGGTATTTGGTATAAATTTCAATTTGGTACCTTTATTCGTTCGTGAGAAATAAGGTAGTAAGTTTCATTTTATTAAAATATTTTTATTATATTATATAACAAAAAAAAATGAGATTTTCGAAATTTTTCCTATATTTGCATTATATAGCAATGCTTCATGCCAAATTTCAAGAATCTGAGTTTACGGGAAGTACCCTGTAGGTTTTGATTCCTTTGCGAGTGTCGAGAATTTGTTGAAAATATCGACATAATCGGTTGTATCTTTTGATTGGCTTGGCTTAGAAGCTTGATATTTTCACAGCCTAAAGGGACAATAGACCCAAGTATTTCATGTGAATTTCAGCTTGATACGTCCACGCGTTCTTAAGATAAAGGGTCTTGACAGACAGACAGACAGACAGACAGACAGATAGACAGACAGACGGACAACAAAGTGATCCTATAAGGGTTCCGTTTTTTCCTTTCGAGGTACGGAACCCTAAAAAGCTCGTTAGATTTATTGATTTAGTTGAAAATTATTCCTTATATGAATGAATATATTCATATCAATTTTTATTGCAAATCTTTCGATATAGGTTGTAAAATACCCTACATGTTATGATATGGCATTAAAAAGCGATCTACAAAAACAAGTTTATCTGAGACAACTTGTCAACTTAACACGTTTCACAAAGAAATCTTGAAAAAAAAGAACTCTGTAGAAACAATCCGAGATCACGGTACAGATACATTATTTACAGTATATTAAACTTTCATACTGGCTGCTCGATATCGTCACGTGTGCGACGACCTTTCTTTAAACATCGAACATTGCTGCTACTACATAATGCAACTGTCATTTGTTACATTCTGTTCTCTGAAGACCAGCTTTAAAATAAATAAATACTCAATCATATATCAAAAGAAATATCTATACTTCTATACTAATAGTAAATAGTAAAAAAATATTGTTTGTCCCCTCAAACTGGTCCCCTCAAACTACTGATCGATTTCACAAAATCTTTCGCTGTTGGAAAGCTGCACTATTCCAAAGTAAAATATGCTATATTTTATCCGGGTACGGGAAGAAGGTCCCCCAGGACGCAGGTGAAACCGCGGGAAAACATCTATGGCCTTACTACAAAAACTTTAACCACTGTTTTACACTTGTCTAAAAAAAATGTGGCTCCAAAATGAACCATATGTCAACGTCATAATTTGACATTTTTTTAGACAAGTCTTAAACTGACGTTAAAAAGTTTTTGTGGTAAGACGGCTAGTGTGTGATAAAATGGCTAACCGACAATGCATAAGAATTAACTCAACAGTATATAAATGCTCCATTCGATGCTCTACTAAGCCAATTTAATTGACAGCATAAGGAAATGTACCACTAAGTGCGAGAGAATACATTTCAAAGCTATTTTCAACTCAATGTGGCAATGTGTGACTCGAGCAAACACTTAAGGTAGGTCAATGCAATGCAAATGGCAACCGGAGTCAATGTATAAATCAACCTGGAACAATGTACTAGGCAGTTCAGGGCCAAGCTTGAGGTGCGAAGGATAATGCATTGGGTCCGTTATACATACCTCTATAGTAGCTTTGGGCTTCCTTTGCTGGCTCCGAAAGACCAACCACGATTAACACTATTGGACCTTTAGTCCGCAGCTATAAAATTGTTCGGACCTATCAAGTCTTTAACAAGTATGTAAATGCCAAGCAAATTGTCTCATAAAACCTGTTAGTTGGATGTTTAAAGTGGTTCGGTCGGTAATGTCGGCGCACCACCCAGTTTCATTTTGGCCCGGTTCCATGTGTGGGTAGACGTAGAAAACTCACGTTACGACCCTGCTTATAGCTCTAATGACTCGAATTTAAGCATTTCAATATTGTTAACAGTCGCTCGTTTATTTCTAGTGAAATGTTCAGGAATTTAGAGAACAGTGCAGGCACGCACATGGATGGAGAAATAATTGGTTTTGCTGGACTCAGTTTGGGATGTGTAATGAGTTTTTCCGGAACTAGGATAAACGGAATTTAAAGCGACGGCGATTTAGACGGAATCGATTCTGCTAGCACTGCATGTAGTTAGTTATTAGAGTTGTTAGTTTTTGAGCCATATTGGTTTCAGCGCACCACATGCCTCACAGAACTTCAGCTTTTATGCGAAGCTAGTCGATCAAACAAATACTTTGTTGCCTATGAAGATAGCTGATTCACTCTGCCAAACGTTCACTCAAACTGTGGCACATTGCAAAGCGAGAATATTTGAAGATTTGTACAAAGCTTTAAAAACTTTATTGTACTCTCAGCAGCATCATAAAAATATACCAAAAACATGCCTTGATGTCTTTCTGTCAATGTGGAAACGTATTTTTTCTTCATAATACCCAGTGATTATACTGCGACCGGCACGAAGTAAATGGCGCATAACAAATGTGCTCTTAAAGAAAACAGACTTGACGACAAATAAAAAGTTTAACGGCCTGCCTTAATGTTACATTTTCGCGTACAAGCGTTGAAATTAAGCCTACAAAATAGTAATTTCGCCAGGACCCATATATCTAGGGAACCTTTGAAACAAAGAACGTGTGGTATTTTCATGCTAATATTCTGTTGTGCTTATATCAACGTCGTTCAGACCATTACCTTCCGACGTCAGGATAATACTGTTGTGTACGTTTTAGGTCAACACTGAGCTATCCTAAGATTGTTGTGAATACGTCTAGATGTGATTTACGGGATTAAGGCGTTGATGTGACTTTGTGACCTGGGTTCTCTAGGTAATATCAGAAACAGTGTATTATTCGAAGATGAAGCCTTGTGCCGCGTGAAACTAGGCTGACCAATTTGCAGATAGGAGTATTAACTCGTGTGTTCGTAACTTGAAAGATACCTACTATAAAAACTTTCTGAGAAACATTTTCATAATTCAATAATGTTTTATTTTGTGAAAGACAAACAAATATCGAAACATCTATCCAACTTCTTATCGAGTGAGCTGTGGCTTTATCACTTATCGTCTATTTTTTCTCAAACCTCCTAACTTTCTCTGAAGCAGTCTGTTAACTAAACCTTTTCTTAATGCCATCCACGGCTTGACGTATCTCGTCCCATCCTTCTGCATCCGACGGTCAGAAATCAATTTACAAACACGGTCCATTGTTTACGGGACGGCCTGAAAAATTGGGGGAAATTTTATTCAGTATACTTATGTACATGGAAGATCACATAACTCTTCAACGAAAGTCGTTTATCGGAGCCATTCTGTTAAATGAGACGTCATTTGATTTGTCTGAATGCGGAACGGGATGCGAATACAAAAAGAGAATTACTTTTGAAGTGGACCGATTCCTGGAAATGCATTTTAATGAAATTGATTTATGAGATTTTCGAATTTACGTATTCTGTTTAATAATTTGTTGTGATATGGATTGAAGTTAGGAGGTATTTGAGAGATAGTCACCCTAGTCCCTCTCACACCTAAGACGCATAGATAAAAGATAGGAATAGAAAGGATCTTGTGTTAATGATGTTTAAAGAAAACAGTGCGAAAGAAAACTAAGAAATTAGAAAGTTAGAACATAGCTTCTAAGCTCAGTGTGATGGCAATGTTTATAGTTATAAAGCCTGACACTTCTACGCGTAATGTACCTTGTCGTAATTATATATTCCTGAGCTATTTTTCATACTAGCATCACAAGAATATAATGACGAGGGCATCTGTGTAATAACCTAGTAGCAAGATAAAAATCTCAACAAAAGAGGTGTCACAAAGTGTCATCGAATACAAAGTTTTAATAGCCGCGCATAATAAATGTTTTATCGAGGAAGGAAGTTTCGGACACGAGGGACTAACCTTTCCGTTCTTACAAGTAAAACTCTATATTAGTTCTAGGGTTAAACTTTGGGCAAATTACAAAAGGTTTGCGTATAAAAGGATTATATATTTACGGGGAAAAAGGCTATGAATTTGAATAAAATTGCTTAATTTGTAGCTGGCTGAAGGTCATGGAGCGCTGCTACTAGGCTTGATTCAACATCCCTTAAACGTAATTGACTTAGGATTAACAAAACTAGAGTACCCAGGCTCATCCCTAGGTACTTCACTAGGTCAACATCTACATTTTAAGGAAAACATTTAGTTAACTATCATGTAGAATTTTACCTAAAACAACAATACCTTTAATATAGAACATTTTTTAGACACAATTCAATTAGGAATTAAAAAAACAGCTGCACAGACTAAATGTTTAATGTTTGCTGGGACCCCTTAACCGCAACCGTTAAACCTTTTTGCTAGAACTTTCAGCTAAGTTAAATTTAAACGCGCACATTTTTTTTAATATGCTCTGAGCGAATCCCCGGTGGCTGAAATTGCTAATGTGGCTGGATTAAGAGGCGTCGAACTCTTTGCTGTTACTACATACGATAGCGTTTTACTAAGGATTATTTTGTACACCGATTTTGTCAAAGGAGCTTGTGGTTTTTTTGTCACAGACGATTTTTTGTACTGCTACTTAACGTGTATAGAGAAGACTGCTAATTAACACAGAAAAAGCAATCTTTGAACACATATTTTTAAAGGTAACAGTTCTGTATACAAATTCCTCAGAATCGCAAACAAAGCACCAATCGCATCACAAATGAATTTGACCTTTAACAACAACGCATTTATATCCAAACGTCCAATTCACAGCTTTATAAATTTTATATTTAAACGTCAATCTGAAATGTTCGGCTAAAAATATCTATTGCTCATATGCCCAAAACCGTACCCAATTTATTCATTCGGGGAATATTAGGAAGGCTTCGGATGTCATATCGAGGGATGGGCGGGTGGATGATGAAGGCACGCGACTATCCGGCACGGAACGACCGAACTCTGACTTTATTGTACTTTTGACTTAATGCAGCTTACTTGAAACATTCTTATGTAGGGTGGGCGAAGTTCCCTGTTTTCAGAACAGATTGTAATCGTCTACTGTTTAACTTTTAAATGTGCTTACGAAATCAGCTGTCGGTTTTATTCGTTGCGGTATCTTGGCTAGCTGATGTTTTTCAAGAAAAATACTTTTGATTTAAAACATGGAACACAAATATAAATAACTCTGGATATCCAACAGTCAAACCAATCGGTATAAGAATACGAATGATGAAAGGAAAATGTCTGGACATATTATTTGAACCAGATTTATTAGATCCAGATATTTCATAGCTCAGTCCACATTTGAAGGTTATAGAAATATAGAATCGTAACCTAGATACAATACATTTATGTTTCACTTAAGAACACAATAGAGGTTTTATCACTAATACTTAGTACATGCGAGTTATATATGGAGTATTTACTTTTGTGTGGGTGTTACCTACAATCCTACATAGGCCTGCGGTGGAGACGATATCCTGCCAGACACATTCTAGGCTCGAGAAACCTCGACAAAATCCTAGCAATGATATACGAATATTGATTTACTCAGTCTATTCCGTACAAGTACATCAAATAAAAATGTCTGTTTGTTGTATCAGAGTATGATATATTTTTCTAAAAGTAAGTAAAAATAGGAATATATTAATACGAGTCTCATATTAAAATACACAACGTATCTATCATTTGTCTATTTTTGTTCATATAATTTTTGTAATCAGTATAAAGACCAATGGTGGCCCAATTTGCTAGCAATGAAATGATAATAAGAGGCATGATCAGCAGGATTGAAGAAATTTAAACTAACACTTTCGAAAATACAACAAGCGAAGCAACCGGTTACAGCTAGTATATACGTACATACATACATACGTAATATACATGTACAATTTCTAATCTCCTTGCTAGCATATACCAACACAATACTGTCTGCCAGTCGTCTTAGCTAACTCTTGTTGCCTACTCACCTTAGTGTTTATATTCAGGTTAAATTATTAGGTTAAATACATACTTGTCTAGAGAAGCCCTCGTGTACCTACTTGTGACAATTTGGGTAAATTGTGAGGCCTTTAGATAAGTAAGTAGACAGTGATTTTACTCGTCCTTTCAGAAATTGCCTGTAAGAAACTCTACATTTATGGTTGCTTAAATGTGTCCAAATGTACTTTGTAAATTACTTGTTGTAATTGACTAGATTATAGCAAGAATAGCGAAATGGCAATTTGATCTATTAAATTTTATAAATGAAATGTTTTCTTAAGTCGTTTAAGGGGGAATAATAATAATTGGAAGAGTTTTGTGTAAAAAGAAAGGTGTTCAACTTACCACACTGCTCCTAGCACTACAATTCGAAGTAGGCACAAGTATTTCTAGTCCTATTCGTGCTAATATATAATTAATTATTACTATAGTACAAAGAGATTTGGTCTACTAATTGTGCCTTTAACATCAAAGACAGAGTTTGTGCGTAATATCGATTACTTAATTATTATCTACAATATTAAGGACCTTAATTGAACCATAGTACTTCACATAGTTTTATGAATTAAACGCATATTAACCAAACTGAAGCAAGTATTAAATAAATGTGAGACTTATTAGGCTCAAAATGATGTAGGTATTCCTAAGCATTTTAAATATTAGGTACTGGAGAATATAAGAAATCTAGATAATAATATACTTTTTTTGATAGTTTTTTGTAGAATTCTGACGAAAGCAATTCGTTTTCGTAGCCCCAGGTCTTAGTTTATCAAAATCGCAGATAAATCTCCATTACATCTCAAAGTCTACAATTTTGTTGTTTTTAATATTACTTTTCTCTGTTATCCAAGTATTATTTAGTAAATAAAAAATACACGTCTTATTTTTTCACTGTGCACTGTGCAGTGGACTGGTAAAGGCATCGTCGTCGGATGCAAAAGGCTGACCAACTTGCGATTTGCTGATGACATCATCCTTTTTGCGTCCACATCGGAAGAGCTCCAACAGATGCTCCAAGACCTGAGCACAGCAAGCCGAGAGGTTGGACTTCACATGAACATGACCAAGACACAAACAATGACCAACAGCACAAAACGTAGGGTCGAGGTAGATGGGCAAGCTCTACACTATGTCGACGAGTACATCTACTTGGGCCAGTTAGTCTCTTTCGAAAACAGGCAGGAAAGGGAAATCGATCGCCGCATCGAGAATGCCTGGAAAAGCTACTGGTCCATGAAACACTACATGAAAGGGGACCTTCCCCTTTCACTCAAGCGAAAATTAGTCGACATGTGTATCTTGCCCGTCCTAACCTACGGTGCGCAAACCTGGTCTCTCACAGAGTGTCAGAAGTCCAAGCTCAAGGTTTGCCAAAGAGCAATGGAGCGTAGTATTTTAGGTATCAAGCGGATGGACCGAGTACGCAATACCGTCATACGCTCCAAAACAGGAATCTTCGATGTGGGCCAAAAAACAGCAAAATTAAAATGGGACTGGGCTGGGCACGTCAGCCGAATGCATCCAGACAGGTGGGCCAATATTGTTGCTCAGTGGATACCACAGGATGGCCACCGCAGACGTGGTAGGCCCCGGAAGAGGTGGCGTGACGATCTGGACGCCTACAACCCTGACTGGTGGGAGCACTCTAAGGATCGAGAGGTGTGGAAACAAAATGGGGAGGCCTTTGCCCAGCAGTGGGACAATAAGGGCTAAGAAAAAAAAAAAAAAAAAAAAAAATTTTTTCAGCATGGCAACATTTAAGTTAAATATATAAAAAAGTTCTGATATCTCCGGCCTAGCCGTAATTGCTACAGTTTTAATTTGTACAAAACGTAGCAAATTAAAACTTTTACTAGTTGTAAGTGGAGCAGATCTTCCTTTAAAATGGGGTTTTTAGGCGTTAATTTATTTTACTGCCAATGTTGAGGTACCTAGGAATGTACGTAGGTAGTAGGTAGATGGAACTTGAAGTTGTTTCTTTATGAAAATACGTAGGTGCTGTTTCTTATCTGTATAATTTTGCTGTGATAGTGGTTAAGTGATATCATAGTGGTTGTTCTATTCATATCTACCTACGTATATACCTACCTACGTAGTCATTATTTTGAACAAATACTACAATTATTTAAGTAAACTATGACACTTATTTGAAACGTAATTTTGTAGGTCAAAAATCTGATTAAAAGCCTCTTTCTTTTTTCGAAAATCGCATAAAAGGGATCACATTTCTATACTAAAAATATATAAACAAAGCACCTAATAACAAGTTCTACATAATAACAGCGATGTAAGTAATTACTTGGGTAATGTACAACGTTTAGTCCATATTTTCGTAGAGTAGTGTAGTGTCGGAGTTCGGTAAAGTTTGCCCATATTTGAGAGAACTTGCACCTAAATGAGGCTCTGCTATACAGCAATGGCGTCGTAGGTATATACACTTGTTTTAAACTAATATTGTATGTCTTTAAGAATGTTGTCTAAAATGTTTGTACTTAAAATTAAGTTTCGGAGCACCTGTTAAATTAGGGCTGTGTCTACAAGGACCAAGGGCGTAAGGGTGGAGTTACTAAGAAATAAATGACCCGTAAGACATGTGTGAAGGAGGTAAGAAATAACAGTGTACTTAATCTAGTTTATTTTTTAAGCGTAAAAGAAAAGCAGTATGTTGCAGAATTGGTCGTTACTAATAAAGTCTTATATAACATACTAGCTTTTGCCCGCAACTTCGTTCGCGTGGAATAGTGACTACCAGCAGATTTTTGATATGACCAATAGATGGCGCTATATGTCCGGAATAATTTTATTTTTATTTATTTTTTTGTAATAAAAACTATCCTATGTCCTTTCTCAAGTTTCAAACTATGTCTGTACCAAATTTCACACAAATCGGTTCAGTAGTTTAGGCGTGAAGAAAAGACAGACAGACAGACAGACAGACAGAGTTACTTTCGCATTTATAATATTAGTTTGGATTTGATGCATAAATTATGTTTTGACTAAACATTCCTTAGGTATGTGGACCCTTACGAATACCAAATCGATTTAAGGTACGATCAAAACTCATAAAAGACGAATAAAGGAATCAAATAATAAATAACTTAAGGCGATTGACCGCCATATTGGCGCCAACTGTCAGCTGTCAAAACTAACTGTCATGGCGCCGCTTCAACATTTGGACTTTTACCCTTGTCACGTGAATGCTTCAAAAAAATTTATGTTTACCTTATAAGATGGAAATCTATGCATCATGATAAAAAAATATCCGATGTGTTTGTCGATTTTGACATGATGAGGAATACTTTATCTTGATTTTTTATCGACAATGAAAATTGTTAATATTTGTATAGTTACTTTATAAATAAAAAAAATAAGCTTGTTTAAAATAAAAATAAAATACAAAAAGCACAAGTTGCTGCTTAATACAGAAACTGACAAAATATGGTTAAGGCAAAATACGAAGTACCACTCGTACAAATAATACATACCTGTTTTCTATGTTATTCGAAAAGTACCATTTTCCATTTTCATAATAAACTGAGCTAGAACAAGCTGTTCCCTGCAGTTTCACTCATCCCTGTGGTTCTTTAATACGCCATAAGCATCTTAGCTCAACTTTTTGAGCGTGATAGCGGAACAGACAAACCAGCTCACTTTTAACCTTAATTATTACGTCAAATTATTTCAGTGCATCATTTTAAACTTTTCCGAAACTATTGTGGTGGACCACGTAATAAGTTTAATTTGTAATTCAATAAAGCGGGAGTTCCGAATTTTGTTCACTGCAACCTGTCGCATTGACATCAGATTTATAAGTGTCATTTAACGTATAATAGTCTTTATACTGACTTAATTTTTAAGCTGCAGTTAATTTTGTACATAATATTTCATGCTTAATTCCTTTGTTTAATCCGCTTTATTTTGTATAATCCAGTGGTTTTAGTAAACCATCCAGTGGTTTAGCCACAGGAGTCATTTTTCGTTTTTATAATTTACAACATCATGTGTAAAGCAGAGAGAAAGTTAGGAGTATCGAATGTTTTAATCAGTTGACAGCTGTCAGTTTTCAAAGGAGAAATTCAGTTGTTTGTAATGACCATAGATGTAATATACTAAACAAGATTGCGCACGCTCAAAATATATATTTACGAAAATGAACTCTATTCCAACGCAATAAGGTACTAAATTGTTTGCATAATACACAGAGGCAAATCCGAGCCGAGAGGGATAGTTAGAACGGAGGCCGTTTGTCTCTTTCTAACACCTTGCCAGCATAAAAAATGTTATGATCAACAGTTTTGTCTTCCCAAAAAAACAATTGAATCACTTATATTTTTATCTTATTTTAACAATTATAAGTCAACAAATTAATAACAATCGCATTAATTTATTCGTATTTATCCTTAAAACATAAACAATATAAATTTTTATTTTGTTTTTTTTTTTTTTTTTTTTTTTTTTTTCTAGCGGTAACCCTGAACATTCTTGGCGCGTAATCAGCATTTAAAATGTTGTTTATATATTTTTGTATTAAATCAATTTAAACTATTAAATTGGTGAAAAAGTGTTGCTTTTATGCTTGTGAAAGTGAATCCTATGGTGGTTGAAATATATGATTCCACAGGTAAGCTAATAATAACATTTTCGTAAATCAAACAACTAGGGTGCCCATGAATTCTTGTAATGAGTAAAAATATGGGTGATGGATTTTAAAACTGTTGTACTATTGTTACAGCTTCCCAAAAAAATGTAGAAAGGCAATATAAATGGCTCAGCAGTCTATATGTGAAGCAAAAATACAAAAAAATCTGTCTGGTCATAAACTACGTAAGTTAGAACTTCAATACTAATCTGTGTTTAATAATCTTAGCAAACTCGGATTGGTCTCACATAGCTTAATCTCATAGTCACCCTATTAGAAAGGGACAGACGGCCTCCGTACTAACTGTTTCACTGGGCTCGTTTTTTGGGTAAAGGTGCGCAGTCCTGTTTACTATATTATGTCTTTGGTAATGACTGACGTTTATATGGTGTTCTAATTTTCGCACATTTTTATTCTATTTACTATGTTTGAAAAATGCATTTTATTATTTTTACGTATTTTTCTTTTTTGTTTGTGTTAATCGACATATATTAACTAGTATATTAACGCATTTCATTTAATGTGATTGTGAACGACACACCCGATATATGGAACACGATTTCTCTGATATTTTATGTTTTTAACAAAAGGTCTACGAAGTAGACAGATTTTAAAAGCATGTTATACGTATATGAAACGTGTAGTTTAATTCCATGATTGATTCGTGGAATTAAAAAAAAGTTACATTATTTCTCCACAATTTTAATAATAATTAAAATGTGACCTTTTCTCCAAAAAACATAAAAAGTCACATTTTTACTAAGCAGTTCTTTTATTGTAACATTTTGATATTACTTTATATATAATTATTAAAATATAATTTTCTTTCAAACGACAAGTAAGCTCTTGAAGGTGAGGTAAAGTATTCGAAACTGTCATCATCATCATCCTCCTGCCCTTATCAAAATTTTATTTGGGGTCGGTGTAGCATGTATTCTTCTTCTATATTCTCTATCAGCCATCATCTCACAAGAAACATTCTTTCAACAGCGATAAATAAATGGTGTGCTCGTTGTATTAGTCTATAGTTAATAAATAAAACTTACATACGTATTATTGGAGTGGCTCACCAGAGTATACGAAAGATATTAAAACGATAATATTTTCGCCAATATCCAATCGTATTTCTAGCTGAAGTATATATTTCGATACACGAGTGTGATCACACTTATTCAGAAATAGTGGAAAAAGGGCTTACATGAATTGATTGAACAGTGCAACATTTTTTTGTATTTCATCTCATGGCCGCATTGACAGTAAATCAGGTATTCATTTATTTTATTCTATTCTAAAAAGTAAAACAGACGAGTGACACGTGTCATAAAAATGAACATATTTCTTTAAAAACGTGCAGTTTATTAATTTTTAACCCTCTTATCAAAGGTATGAAGAAATTATTCCGGGTCACGGTTGTATATTTGTATTTATATGGAACCAATGTGTCCCGCCCCATAATTACGAATCGATTGACACCTCATTTATCAACATTGGATGTGTACTTAAGTACCGGTAAGTAAAGGGTTATGTAGGAATTAAAGGGTTGCATTACTTGAATACAACATAAGCTGATGATGATGTCATAGAATGTGGTGCTATGTAATTATCTATGCCATCAATTTAGATTAAAATTCTTTTAACCAGAGAAGCGGACGTCTGAGGCCCATTTATAAAAATTCATAACCAGCAGTTGTTTTAAGAAACTGACGTTTATGCTGTCGGTGAACTTGGGCCTAAACCGATTGAGCAAAGCCAGATTTAGTGGACCACAAATAAAATTGCGATGAGGGCAGGAGCATGATGATGATGAACATACAGTGGACCACAGAGCTAGTTATAGGCTACTATTTTTCCCATTCAAATAAAACTATGTAAATAATAACTGGAGTGCGTTAGAGCGCTACAGTACGCTTGACGCCGATAGCAGTCATCCAACTGCGGCTTTGCGCTCCAATGCGCTCCGATGCGCTGCCACCGATAAATTCTACATTATGTAAGATCAACCACAACTAATAATAAGATACCTTACTACAATATATCATTTGATATAGAAGTTTTTGACAGTTGTAACGAGTCGATTTTGGTGGATACACCAATAAAAGCACCTTTTATTGGTGCTTTTCACTAGCGATTTCATCGGTGTCCTGTGGGAATTATTTCGCGCAAATATATGAAAGGTAACCGATAAGCTTCCTCGATAAATGGGCTATCTTACACGAAATATTCTTTCAAATCATTCCTGGAGTTTGTAAGATTACCGCGTTCAAACCGACAAACTCTTCATCTCTATAATGTTAGTATAGATAAGCAATGGGAAGTTTCTGAACTAAACTGTTCGTCAAACTGATCCTAATATAATCTTATTTATCAAACAGTGCTGTATCAATAGTTGAATCCTTACCTACTTGCAATATCCTATGTAGGTACCTATTGCTTTTAATGCAATATTTTTCTGCTCACTTTGATCTGTGTGTGGAATCCAGTGTGCTGAGTTTGAATAATGAATGTGACAAGATTCGCGACATACAACTGAGAGCGATATTCATAGACTAAGCAAGTCGCCAGTCTACTTGACAGCATGTTAAACTGATTTAAATTAGAATGAAATAAACTGTATGTATTCTGTGAAATCAGCCTAGGGATGGCTAATATTATTGTAGTTTAATATTCCAAATATTTTTTAATGCTGTTTTGTGGTTTTGTCAGTTTGATAGAAATTGTAAATTATTTCGAAACCAAATTGTTATAAATTGGTTTGTGTTGCAACCAGTCCACCAGAACATATCATAGTTATAACGTCAACAAAACACTGTCAGATCGTCACGTGGGTGTATAGATTTCTGGAAATATCCGCCCACACTCTGGTTCGTTATACCAACAATCTATGTACCTCACTCACCCACGAAGAGAATGGTATAAACGACTACTGAGAACTAAGGATTGGAAATTAAATGGAATTCCAAATGTATAGTTTAAATTGAAATTACAATGAAGTTTATGTTGAGTAGGTACAATAAATTGTGTTAAGTGCTACTGATGATGTAACAGGATTATCATACTAGCGGCTTTTCCGCATGGTTTCTCTGAGTTACATCGCCCGGTTCAAACCAAGCGACAGATTTTTGCCACGCGTGACCAAAATCCGCAAGTGTAAAGTGCTGTAAAAAGCCATAGGTAACTATTTTATTCGACAACAAAACATTCCAGAATTACTTGTATGAGGCTGAACTAAACCCATAGTTTAAAGCATTGTATTTAAATCTTAACACAATACCAATAAACTACGTAGTATTGCAAATGAATCTCCCATATCATTCATATATCTTGCTTAAATACTAAAAGCCACGCGCGCTAATCTACTAAGACCCGAGGCTCACCGCCCTTGAGACAAACCCTTACATTTAGAGCATTTAAACAACTGGAAATATCATGAGCACAAATCTCAATGCAAAAACTTCGCCAATTTACTCACGAGGGCAAAATAAGGCAACAAATAGCGATAGCACACTCATCTCTTTTCGATCACATCATTATGTACGCAGCCAACAAGATTGTGAAATACAAACTTGTTCCTAGGGCAGAGGAAAAGGGCACGACAATGGCGTCTCCAGTTGGTTCTATTCTCTAAGTCCTAGCATATTCCACTCACACTCAAAGGATTAGCAGAAAAACGTTTACAATTCAACCCTTCCTCGTTAAACTGTTTAGGTAATGAAACGGACTAATTTCAGTTGGTTGAGCGGAACGTAGGTACCTCTCTTTGTTAGCAATTGGCAATGGTGCGTAGTTTAGAATTACTTCTAGGTTGTCTTGAAGCACCACTATATACTACTAATTACATATACCTACTACAAATACCAATAGGCTAATTTCAATTATAATAAAAGCTATAAAACAAAAAAAAATCATATAAATAATTTAATTTTAGTCCCAACTCTGCTATCGGCACAAAAAGGTAATTTGCCATTTTAAAATGAGCCATGCCATATCGAGCATAAAAGCCCATTATGATTGAAATATCTATTTCAGTACAATTTTTTGCTAAAATTGATGGAAGTATAAATTACTAATGCTATCCAATCGAGACTGCCATAACTGTGAAACTGACCTAAATATTAAGCTAGGAGCAAAATTAATAAAATCCGAATAACTATTTTTGTTTAGTCGAAATCCGGGCTAAAGCTAGCCTGTCACGAACTTAAAGGTTTAAATTCAGGATGATAAATAATTCCAGTTTAGAACTGCTCTTTCTAACGACCTCAGACTAAACCACGCTTTGAAAATTACTCGAATTGTGTAATACCTAGTCTTTCTAATGAATTTAAATTCGAGATAGTTGAAATTATTTAGCGTTGAATGTAAAGGTTAGCACTACGCACTTGTTATAAATTGTCATTATGTTTAAGTGACCTATCTTTCTATCTCTTTATATCGTTTGATGTATGTACCTACTATTATATTTAATTCATTCACATAAATATTTACAAAAATTTTGTAAAGATTAAAACTATCCTAGTGAAAAAAACAACTAAAACTAAAAAGCGTTAATAAAATTCATCCCTTATCCAAATGTTTACCTATTTTGTTGGTATGTTGCTTGAAAACAAATCTAAAATCTCTTCAACATATACCTGAAGTAAGTTCAAAGGCTCTACTATTAGTATATTAACTGAACCGGGATGTGTAATTAAGTCGACGTAAATGATTGATGGTGACAAATTACTATTCTGATTACTCAAATACAAATGTAACTCGATTCCAGTTACAGTTTATTTACATTTCAGTTACTTCTGTATATTTAGTTTCGTGATAAAAACTTTTTATATACTCAGTTTTCTAGGGAAAATAGCATTTTCTGTATTGACTACCAACAATTGTCAATTGCACCAAGAGCTGTCAGACCTATGTTAAAATCAACTAGTTTATTTGACCATTTAATTTAACTCTTTGCATAAAAATAAAATGAATGATCGTACCTTCTGTATATAGAAACATGCATTTACCCAGTTGTGCAAAAATAATATGTTGACGTTATTAATCTCATTCATAATCCTTGCTTTTAAAATTAAGTAGTCCATCAAAGAGCAATCCATCAATAAGCTCCGAAGTTATATGTTTCATTTTATTTTGAAAACTAACCGTTTTCCCGTGGTTTCACCCGCGCCCCGTGGGAACTACTGCCTGAACTGGGATAAAATACTGCATATGTTACTCGAGAAGAGTGTACCTTTTCAAGAGTTAAAGATTTTTTAAAGTCGGTCCAGTAATTTTTGAGTTTATCCATTACAAATTTTATAATCTATATAAATAAAAATGAATTGTTGTTCGTTAGTCTGATTAAAACTCGAGAACGGCTGGGCCGATTGAGCTGATTTTGATTTTAAAATGTTTGTAGAGGTCCAGGAAAGGTTTAAACGATACGAAGTTCGCGGGATCAGCTAGTATTATATAAAAACTATCCTATGTTCACTCCAGTACCACTACGAATATGTGTACAAAGTTTCACGATGATCGGTTAAATAGTTTTTGCGTGAAAGCGTAGCAAACAAACGGACTTTCGCTCTTATAATATTAGTAGGATAGATAAACAAGGAGTACAAAAATCCACATTTAGGTATACGCAAGAAATGCAAATGTATCAAGGTCGATACCTACGGGAACTCTATTTCTCTCTAACAGTAACACATACCTCCCAAATTGGATGAATAAAAAATCTCAACGTGGAAACTGGACGGGAATTGACCAGAGCGACTAACGAGGCACTTACAAAGATTTATAGAGCTACTTACTTACTTTTCGTTGGCTTTTGACGTGAACCGACTTTTGTCGCGAGCTTTGCCTCTCAAAAAGTAGAGCCTACTTCATTCTATTCAGGAAAGAAAAAAGCTATGCTGATTTTTCATATATCAAGCTTTGTTTTGAGTTTTTATTAATTATTGACTTAAATATATATAATCAGTTGACTGTAGCATGCCAAGTGAACGGACTTATAAACTCTTTGCTGAAATAAAAGCTACCAAATTACTAAAAAAAAAAATGTTTTTCTAAGTTCGGAATTTGAATAAATTGAACACAGAAAACCAAAAGTCAGTTCGAAATTCGAAATCTCCAACAATTTCGTAGGTGCGGTCAACAACAAATGATGCGTCCATATTGAATATCGATGGCCAGACAGGAATCCATTGCACATTTGATAGCAGTGATGTACGCATTGTATGTACCAACAATAGAGCATTATCTATGAGAGAATATATCTTGGATCTGTGGGTCATTGAATAGTGGAAGCTACATACGCTACATGTATGGGTGGAATACTTCGAATGTGTTGCCGAAGGTTTGGTTGAAGATATGTTCGTGTTGCGTTTAACAAGTAGAGAGTTGGAGAAGTAAAGGTTGAACTATTCTCTCTTCGAGAAAGGTCCTCACGTCACTCTTTAAATTATTCTACAATTGTTTTTATACTCCAGAAAAAAAGATTATCCTTATGCTTTACAAGCTATATGCCGAGATTTTACTTTTATCCTGAAGGAGCTTTCTAATACCAGGACATAAAGTAGCCTGTATTTATTTTCAGGTTGTCAGGTATTATATCCCAATAGGTTCAGTGGTAAACCACCCAAGCTTGGTGACTACTACTCGTACCTTCTGAAAATACTGATGAAGATAATGGGTTCAGTGGTTTACAAGTAACTAACAAGAAAGCAAACTCAGTTTAGCATCAAGAATAATTTCGAAGTTGTCTGTGACAATTATAAAGTGTTTCAAACGTTAATTCATGAACACAATGATCAATGAACAATTGTTATTTACGCAATTGTGAATATTATTACAGCTTTGATAGTTAATAATATAAATTACGATTGATGGCAATTTATTCCTGTGTTGTGAAAGGCTGATTATTTATTTTCGTTTATGCTTTCGGTACATGAAATAGTTTGTAAATTAATTAACGTATTTTTTAAGAACAAAAATAAATGTACAATTTACAGAACAATTAATTAATTTTGTCATTACACTAGTTTCCGCCAGAGGTTTAACCAGCTCTTTGAATGGAGACTATTTCAGGCACTCAAACTTTTTTGACATCAGACTAGTAGTTCTTGAATTCAGTCCATCAAAATAAACTGACTCTTTAGCTTTATAATGTGAGTAAAGATAAATATAAAATAAAATAAAGTACCAGTGTTGTACGTCTCTGTGTCTGTTCCTGATGAACGCAATAGCTACTGAACGGACTTTGTAGAGGTTTTCTTCAGTACATAAAAAGATTCACGAAGCAACATTGATGGAAGGAACTCATATGTATTTTGTTTAAGAATGGGTCTTCTGTATTTAGTTACGTCCTGACATAATTGTTAGGAAGTCTGTGTGATGCGCCTGTACCGAGTTGACTTATGTGTGCCCCTATATATGTGTGTGTGTCTGTGTGTGTGTCACATCTGTGTGAGTAGGCAGTTTGTTATTTACATATTGATGCGTTTCTCCTAGAATATTTACTTTATTGCTTTTAGTGGGAATTGAGTTGGTTGGGAAACTTTTATTTAATAAATATGGGTATAAATACTAGGAAAAATAAAATATGTTTTTCGCCCTAAATTATCTACTAGTTTCACTGAAACACATTACACTTTTTTATCAATATGTTGCTAAAGCTTTCGTTTTTCACTAAAAGGCTCACTTAATTTAATTCAACTTTTTACTGCTCTTCTACGTCAAAAACACACCGTCCAATATTTTTTTTGTTCTTCACTTTAAAAAAATATTGCAAATATTTATTGATTTCGCACTGCGACAAAAAACTGTTGGATTATATCACAATTCTCTAACACGTGGAATAACATATCAGTTCACAGATATTAAAAATTCCCACAAAATACACGAAGTTTCGTGCGAATTGACTACCAACCCGAGTAAACACAAACAGAGAAATAATCGTGCGAAGATTTCACAATGCAGATCTGAGTTTTCCAAAGATTTTTTTTGGAAAGTTTATCTAAAAGATATTGCTTATAAGTTTAGTGACTATTCCTTGATCAATAAGATATAAAATAAAATAATGGTGTCTGATTGCTATTGGTGCTTAATGTCACCAATAGCTTGCGCCAGTAGTTTCACCCGTGTGCCGTCGAAAAAAAGCAGGCTTACTAAATAAATGGGTTATTTAAAACAAATAAACTCTTCAGCTGTGTAATATTACTATAGATTCATAACCCTGATTCAACTTTTATGCAGCAAACTAAAACACAAAATCATCGTTACATCTATAACATTTTCTAATCGAATAATCTTGGCAAAATCTTTAGTTGTAAAAGCTCTTACACTTTCTATAGGCATTTTTGTTAACAATGTTTCTTTTGTAACGACAATATTTTCTTATAAATTGTTCGTAAAGTGTGGCGATGATAAGTAACGTATTCAGATTGTTGTTTACCGAAAGTTTTATTGGGAAATGAGCCATAAGAATCCACGCTGATGTAAATAAATATATGTACGATGAAAATATAGGTTAAGCAATGTCTTATTTGCTACGCCGTAACACCTTTGTAGCAATAGGTGCACGTAATTGCTACGGCGTAGCATCTGCGCGGATGACACAACAGAAAATCGAATAATGCAGAATTAGTTCTTCGAGCAGTACTAAGGTACTGATGGTTATGATACGAAATTGAGTTATTTAAAAATAAACCCTCCCTTATTTGTTCTCTCAACCCAAAAAAAGACGAAAAACTTTCACTAAAACATATCTTATTTCCCATAAACATCGTAACATTGTACCTACTTTATAAACATATCGAACAAAGTTTCAATCCGAACAAAGACGTATGACAATCCTAACAAACCCGAATACTTGGGGTTCGAATAAAACAAAACAATATCGAAAACAGACGGGGTTGAAGCATGTTGGGTACAGTTGGCGTGCGCGTTCTATCAACATAAATATCATGTGATTTACAAGACAAACGGGTGAAAAAAAATTGCACCGACGCCAACGAGCCTCCATAAAGCTTTGTATAGATTCATCATCCTCCGAGCCTTTTTCCCAAACTATGTTGGGGTCGGCTTCCAGTCTAAACGGATGTAGCTGAGTACTAGTGCTTTACAAGGAGCGACTGCCCTGCCTGACCTCCTCAACCCAGTTACCCGGGCAACCCAATACCCCTTGGTTAGACTGGTGTCAGACTTACTGGCTTCTGACTACCCGTAACGACTGCCAAGGATGTTCTATGACAGCCGGGACCTACAGTTTAACGTGCCATCCGAAACACAGTCATTGGTGTCTAAGATATACTTAGAAAGTACATACAAACTTAGAAAAGTTGCATTGGTACTTGCCTGACCTGGAATCGAACCCGCGCCCTCATACTCGAGAGGTTGGTTCTTTGCCCACTAGGCCACCACGACTTCAAAGCTTTGTATAGATTATAGGAGTTTTTATTGCTTTTCCTGCGGCCGACGGTCGAGGATTTCCTCTATGGTGCCTGTTTCCAGACGGGCTGTATTTTTGGGACTAGCCTCCTGTGTAAATGTTCTATTCTTTTGTGAACGGAATTTAGCTGTATAGCTGTTCATGTATGAGATTATAAGCTTGGTTTCAATGTCTTTTGAAATTTGGGGACTCGATCACGATCTTATCTGCAAAGGAATTTTATGCTTTCTTAAAAGGCCTACACACACTGATCTTTCTATTAATCAGTCATTTACCTGTTCCACCGATTTGTGGCTCTATGGTATTTAAAGATTTTCTGAGAAATAATACTTTACTCCTATTAATACTTTTTTATAGAACACCACGCTCTTAACAGTCTCTTTCACGTGCACTTTCCAACAGATAGGAATACACAGCATAAAGTTTTAAAATGTTACCATATTTAAGAACAAAAACACCCAGAAAATAATATTAAAAGAAAAGTTTTCGCCCACAATTTTTAGTTAGTACTACGAAATTGCAGATAAAACTTTCAACACGGAGTTGGTTTCATATTCCTTTTGTAGTTACGATGGCACACAAAGATTGTTGCCATTATAAAAACAAGAAAGAACTGACGTATTTCATGGCAACACTGAGAACTATGATGTTGCCAACATATGCGGAAAATATTATCAGTTTTTTTTCCTTTTTATCTATTCCTGTGCGAATAAGTTGTGCGTCATGTGTATATTACTAGTAAGTCCGCTTCTTGTGCTTTTGTTTGCATTATCATCTTTTTAGGAGACTACACTAAGTCCTTCCTCAAATTTTCATTTATTAGATAGCTCCAAAGAAACAAAATAATTAATTTTGAACGTGTCGTGTAAATAAATTAGTAATTACTGGCTGCCATAATTCTCTTTATATATTTGGTGACACAAACTGAAAATGTAACCCACACATACGCAGAATTCCATAGCTCTGTAGTTTCCGGAATTCCCCCGTAATATAACTTCGACATAAACCGACCAATCACATGTCAGTACTTTATGACAGTTCACCAGCGCAGACAGTTAGTTTAGAGTTACGCGGCTTAATTGGTAAGCTTATACAAATGCAACGCTATTCTACTGATCCTCATACAACGAGTTCCTAGTACAGTCAACTTCAGGTCAGTGGTAACAGTTTTATAGGAAAATCGTACTTATTACTATTGAGTTAAGGTGCATGACAGTTACCACTGATGTGCGGTCTACCGTACCATACATTTTGAGTTTGGAGTCGTTGCGTTTTGGTCGCCAGTTTTATGTAAATTCTATACGATTTTTTGTGTAAAGTTTAGGTTAGTAAAGTAGTATTAGTAAAGTAGTATTAGTCACTAAGAATTTTCATGGTACCAACAACACTTTTTCCAACTTTGCATAAATGGCATGCAAAGTTGGAAAAAGTGTTGTTGGTACCATGAAAATTCTTAGTGACTAGCTACAGTCTAAATTTTTGAAATGGTTGCAATACTATCAGTCTGTTATGCCTTTGGATTTACATTCTACGTAAAGTGAAACTATCTATCGTTACACATAAGTTTTTGATATTTTGTGTACCTTAGGATAATCTGCTTCAAAATACACCTTAAAAGTAATATGAAGAAACAACTTTCAAATTACACAAAAACAAGAAAAATACATTGAGTTTAAATTCATTTTTATTGTCACGTTAAACTGTTGTAAAGTGAGAGTTAAGTAACATTGTAGTCAGTCGATTTAACTTACTGAGACATTTACTGAGCGAAGATGTAACGTAACAGGTGTTCACTGAGGTTATTTGTTATAGTTTGTTAACTTTTTATTTATTATAACGAATGAAGAAAACACAGCTCAATATTTTTGGATGCGCTACCAGTATTAATATAAGCTATATTCTGTATTTAAATACATAAAAAAGTTGCGTGTTTCTGTTGTTGGTATGTATCTATTATACAACCAGTTATAAATAATTAAACACAGTAAAAATAATTAAACGTACCTTCTTTAATTTTTAATACACTGGAATTACCTGCAAACGTTGCCAAGAGTAGGTCTAAAAGCTTTATCGGTAAGTATGTTTTTATTAAAATCTTTAAAAACGTAGGAACATTAGTATTCGCGTCGGATTTAAGCTAACGACCGCGGAGCTTCTGTCCTATCCCTAACGTAATCCATTTCTATAAAAACTTCCTTTGTACGAAAAAAAAACTCGTGGATTCAAGTCGATCGTTAAATCACTCGGTTGTTCGCAAAAAATTGTTTTTATATAGCCTCCGATTCGGGACTCTAGAATATTCCGCACGTCCAAACATTCCGTTGGTTGCCATCCCGATGAAATTTCGTCCTTCTCCGTATCGGGATTTTACTATATGGTCCTACTTACGTCCCAAGTTTTTATTACTATTATCGAAGCTGACGTGTTGTGTTTATAAGAAAACTATCCAAGGGAGCATTGCAAAAAGTCTTCATCTGTTGGGGTCCATGAGAAAAAAAAACAATCTTCGGTGAACCCATGGCACAACATACTGGCCAACTTATTTCATTACCACTGCAAGACTCGCGTCTCTTTGGGGTACCTTAGGAAGAAAGTAAATATTCTGAATTCAAATTTTGAATTACTCATGAGATTGTTTTGCTTAGATGTCGTTTTATAAATTCCAAAAATAACAATGTGGTCTAGAGCAGATCAAACACCAATATTTTTGGGCTGTAGACATAGTGGTAGGTTTAGTTTGTCGTAAATGACCGTCGCTTCTTTACATAGTTTATGAATCTTTGAAGCGTCCGAAATACATAATTAGAATCTTGTTTTTGAAGTCGGTTAAAAACGGTTGCGATTCTTCCTACACCCACTTTTGCAGCTTACCCAACAAAAAATAAAAACAAAAATACATGGCAACAAGCTTTTACACTGACTTTCCAATTTGAGGTTTGCGTTTCAGAATAGTTTCAATATCCTAGAGGCTAGAGGATAGAGGTCACGGTACTGAAATGGTATAGATAGCATTGGTGGCAATTGTGGTACGTGATTCTGGAGTCCTTTGCTGTAATAATATACGGGTATATAGGGTGAAATGGTATGAATAAGTGGTAATTTGCAAAAATATATTAATATGTGTGAATAAAATTTATCTGAAAAGTTTGGAAAAGGATTATTCTTATCACTTGTCCCAGTCTTTAAATTACTGAAAGTTAACATATATTTCTGTTCAGTTATACTGCTTTCCAAAATCGAAAAGAAAATGAATTCACTCGCACCAAAACTCTAATAACCACTTAAGTTCAAATCCCAATATCCAATTGCAATTGAACCCATCAGCCACAAGCACAAGCCAATACAGCTAAACGAAGTAATGGAAAAAACTAGTCGACGCATCGAAAATTTTTAATTTTCTCAAAAAGCTTTGCCTACTCAATTATTAAATGAGAATAATATTCTTCTACGGTCCAATATTGATATGCCCTAACTCCCTTTGATTAAATTCCAGAGGATTTTCTGAACGTATCTGCAGTAACGAGACAGGCGCCTGTTATACTGAACTAGTACAAGGTGCTCGCTCTGTGGCCTAGATTGATTCACGTTGTTATTAACTAGTAAAGTTGAGACATCGCTATGATACACTGCGGTTAACTTCATCGTCGCTTCGCTAATAGGATTTTAGTGTGCACAACAAGCCTACGCAACATATTTACGCGTCCAATTTACGTTATTTACCGAACAATCCTGAGAACTTGCTCGGTAAATAATTAATGAAGATCCAATTGAAAATTCACCCCTATTCCCGACATATTTGTCTGCGAAGTATCCGCGGTACGTGAGACGCGAAAGGAATCTATGATGGAATACCCCCACCGCAGGGAATGACTAATGAAATTCCCCACAAATGGTGCCATTCTCTTAATGCGTTCGCTTGAGCTATGAACACACTGCTGCGAGTGCGGACGCCGCAAGAAAAAACAAATTGTGCTGCATTCCGCACTCCTCTGTGACGTCGTAAAAGTGTTGCGGTCTCTTTGAAGTAATATCTCTCCCCGTCTGACATCTCCGCCGTGACCTAAGCAAATTCGACTCTTATTTGCCCGCTGTTTAAATTTTATTCTGACAAGGAAAAAGTACAATCACTAAGCTCACGAGCAAAGAATTACGATAAAAGGCCCTCTGTTGACTCTTCAGTCGGGTTTTGAATAAAGCAAATCGATCTACCGCTCTCAAATATGGCGCGCTTTTCAACGAACAGTTTACTTTAAGTTGATTACTTTTTACATTTCAGATAAAGTACGAGAACACAAGTGAAAATATTTAGCTTAAAATATTCCACCTTCATTGTGAACACAATTTTCAAATGACTGAGATGTTTCGTGGGTCGTTGATTATGAAGATCTGAATTAATTAGAACGGGGACTTTTATTAAAGTAGTGGTTTCTCTGAGGGCATACAAAGAACGGTATATGCGGTGGCTAATTAGGCGTGTGTGTAATAATTAATGGGAATGTTTGAGCCGATGGGTTCGAAGCCTTAGGAGCATGCTTTGCGGATCATTACAACAGAGATGTAATGATGTTAGTGCGGTTAGCATAGGTAACCCAGATTGAGACACGCATGGATTCTGTTCGCTGCATTATTAATCGACTGCTCGTCGGACGTCGATCAAAACATATTATAAGACATGATTGATTGGGTAGACGGTATAGGCAGTGTTTGGTTGTTATGGTACAATAAATAATAACTTAAATAAAAATAGCAATAATTGTGAATTTTTAACGTCTTTAATTTTGTGTTTTCATTATCATTGGCGAATATTTAAATCTGAAATATAAGTACAAACAAAATCATTTATATTAACAAGATAACATATCTGTACAAAATAAAATAAAGTAACTTGAAACCACCCACTCTTTACCCCAATTTTCCATGGGAACCTTTGATCGCCTTTCTATTAATAGCTACTTACACACACACTCGTACAACATCCTACACACGCACACACGTAGTTAAATGACACATAACCGAACCATCACGATCCTCATCCCCGACGGGATGGATATGGAGTCATCATATTACATCTCGCCGATGGCGGTATTTGTTCCCTGTAGACACAAACATTTCTCTTTTTGTAGAAAAAACTTTGTTATTGCTATTATTTTACGTATTTTTTAACCTACTTAACAGACGTGTCGTTTTGATATACATAGATATGTATTATTGTAATATAGTAAGTACATTATACACTAATTACCATTTACTTATAATGCATCTTATCTTAATGTACGAAGCAGGTATGATACATTAAGAACTTAGTAAGTATCACATTAATCCTGAGAAGGCATTTTATGAGTTAAATTTACTTCAGTTACAATATAAAAAGTGCTGTTAATTTTTAATTAGAAAATGTTACTTAAATCTTTTTTTTTGCAGCCTAATACAACTGCCAAATATTTATATAATCCTAATAACAAAACTGACCTTAGAGTCACAATAGATTGTCCTCAACACATTTGAAAATCGTTCCCCGTGCACGATTTAATTTCCGTCCCGAAAATTTTATTGTATTATCCATTTTGTTAGTCGATTAACGTCGGGCTCTTTAATTTGTTTGTTTTCTATTTATAGTCTGTGAAGTGAATGTTTCTGTAACAAATGTTTCGTGTCAATCAGACAGGCGATTTGTATTTGGAACGAAATCCATTTTGTTTCACAAAACATTCTCTTGGATTACGTACTCGTAAATGTCTTCTTAGAAACGGGTCCAATGGAGATTTTGTGGGTTCGTTTTTATATGAAAATTCATAAAATATTTCTTAGAAGTGTCTGCAATAGTTAATATAGTTACTGAACCTTATTATAATCTAATTTATTATCAAAGGCCCATAGTGAGATAAGCGTAACTTTATCTCGAATAGTAAATGAACTATTTGTCTTTCAAAAGTCAGTGTTTGAAAAACTTACTTTTAGGTTATTTAAATTTAAATAAATGACTTTTGATTACTCGAGGGACTGCGCCATTAAAATTCACTTTGAATAGAAACATCTAGATATAACGAAGTAGGTACGTAAACTTATTCTGTTGAATCTATCTATGAAATCTAGTTATAATGCACTCGTAAGTAAAATATGTAATACATATTTAACAGAACTGAATATTCCAAAATAAATAAATTAAAACAAGTCAAAATGCCAAGTGGTTCCCAAAGTTTTTAACCCCCAAACGATCCGAGTCCAATTTGACCTTTAACATCGGGTTCCCAGTTCAATGGGAAGCGATACTCTAAGGAATTATGACACCATGAAGGTTTAACGTGTAAATAAAAAGAACAATACTCATCTCCAATGTTTATGGGACATTTGTCTCTGGAGGGTGACCTTAGTCAATTTATTGGTGCAAATGTCACCTGTGACGTTAATATGGAATTTGTCTTTATCTAACCGACTTGTAAAATGTAGGTTTTAAATATTTTGTACAGTTATTTCTTGTGGTTCCTTCCATGGTTGTAAGTATAGTTCCGTATTGTATATATGTTCCATATTATATAGGTTCCACATAGTATTTACCTTATATTATAAAGCAGGCAAGCGAAAGGCTTGGTTCTTAGAACTAGTCAGAATGTATCAGAAAATACGCGTTTATAATGTTCAAAACATGATGTGTTCTAAGTTAGTAGGAACTATTATTTTGTCTGAGAAACTTATACAACTACAATTAACATGCTGGCATTTTATATTTATGCTCTCTAGCCAATAACCATTCAGCAATGTTGGTTTTGGTAAATAAATTTAAATGTTCCTAGCTTCTCAAGATACTCAAATAATAGCAAAACATTCTCATATCTTTTAAAGACTTCAATCTTAATTCATTAACCGCTCACGCTCTCATGATTCATAATTAACTTTAGTATCGAACCATATCTATTTACATTCACATTTACAAGTCCTCCGTCTATTCCTAAAAGCTAGAACTTACAAATGTTGTTCGAAAGCTCGTATCGTAGTGACAAACTCGAGAATATCTGTCAACCGTTAATCTTAGGGATCGCTCATCAAAAATAACTGTCTAACAAACCCCAAACTGGTGGAACAAACAACAAGAAAGTTCTGCGGACAAAGGATGCGTCTCTTTGCATATTCCATGTACCTACAGTTCAAGAAGAAAGACAGGTTTAACCTATGTTGTAAGTTTGTGTTTTTTAATTTAAGAAGTTTTATGTTTAATGTAAAGGTATGGTTAGTAAGTGTACGGAAGGCTATTTTTGACTTACTGAACCAGCTACTAAATCTTATTTCAGAAGAGCAACTCTAATATCTCAAATGACATAAAAGGATCCATTGACAGACTTAACTTTGTATCTAACAACGGTGTAACTCTTTCAAATGTACCGAAATTACCTCATAAAGACCCCAATTGAAGTAACGATGTTCTTTTCAGCGTCAACAACCACAGCCTTACGACGTTACATACGGAACTCTTCATAAACCGGTTCTGTTTATTTGGCCCGGATCTGCCAAGGATACAAAATTTATTGAAGCTCCTATACTCAGCATAGTTGGACAGTTTCAAACTAGTTTCAGTGACGGCTAGAGGGAAAAAGTTTCGAGTATGCACGTAAAATTGAAAGGTGGAAGTTTGAAGAATGGTTCGAGTAAACTGATTTTACAACTATCATATAGAGTTAGGATATTGGTTTTAGATAAATTTAGACGTCGGTACTCGTAGATTGGGGGGATAAAGTAAGCAGTTCTTTTTACGAGAGAGATTTCTTTAAACAGAATTCTTAAAGAGTGGGCTAAACCAAATCAACTGTAACTTTTTACGCCACCATTGTTAAATCATATTTGTTTGCAAGCTTCTTCTTATTATAATTTATTGTAAATTACACAAACACACTGTTTGATCTGTCTAGTATTCAAGTGACAGTATCTACACAGCCACTGACTTTGATAACTTTTCTCCATCATAGTTATCTCAAGATATTCTGAAGACGAGCTCTTCTAGCGTCATGCATCTTCTCAATAGCAGCCGGGGGCCGGGACAAACCGGGGAATGCGTAATGAAATACCCCGAGCAGAAAGGAATGTCGAATGAGAGTAAACCAGGGATCCCCACTCTGTAATATTAATGTTTATTTAACTAAATATACTTCATTGCGACGCCCCTTTGTGAGCGTAATTAGGATTTATTACTCATGTTAGCATGATTCTAATTTACGAGTTTATTTTAAAATAATTCTTTAAATGAAAATGTTGCTTATTTTTGGAGGCAAATGTCCTGAAGCAGGTTTCACCTCGAGTGTTGGGAATGTCACAACGTTTGTAAAGGTAGAAGGGCAATGTAACGAAGCCTGTATTCGGTTCTAATATTCGTATTTTAGGTAAAAAAAAAAACAACGAGTATGAAGTCTTTTAAGCTTTGCCTCCTAAAATAGTGTTGTTTTTCTAGTTCTCTGTACTTGTTGCTGAGACAGCCGCAAGATTTATCCATCGTCTGTGAAAAACACCATCTAATTATAACGCGTTATGAGATACAGACTAGTAACTGACAGACGGTCAGCGAAGTCTAAGTAATGTATAGTAAATAATATACTGTTTTTTTCTTCGGGTATGGAACCCTAAAATCAGTAGATATTTCCAGAATAAAAAATCTAAGTTACAAACTATCAGAAAACTTCACTTATTAATTTTGATGGCTAGAAGCTATTGATCTTAATTATATTTGAAATCAGTAATTGACTGGCTAATAAAGTTATGGTTGGTAACACAAGAACATTTTTATCTTATTACATAATTATGAACAGTTTTTATCTTATGACATAATAGAAACTTGATTGCGTAACTAGATCCCTATTATTCGGAGGAATTAAAGCATTTTGTTAGCAGTAATCTCGACAAATTTTAATTAGTAGGATAAAAAGTAATCTGATATTTTAGGACGTTAGTTCTTCAAGTAGTACTTTTAATGATTTTTTTTTTTTTTTTTTTTTAAACAAATTTAAGCTTTATAATAATGTCGGGACACCTTTTTCACACACGGTCGGTTAGCCCCACGGTAAGTTATTTATTAACTTGTGTTATGGGTGCTAACACAACTGATAAACTACATGTAGCTACACATATACATATTTATAAATACATATCATAACACCCAGACCACGGCCAACAAGCATGCTCATCACACAAATGTCGACCGAACCGGGAATCGAACCCGGGACCTCAGGTTCGGCGGTCCGGCATGATGACCATTGCGCCATCGAGGTCGTCAAATTAAAGTTAAGGATTATTATTTAATGTCGTTCAAAATCTTGTATCTTACGAGTGTATATTGTGTGTGAATATACACTTTCTTTGTATTTGTAGGGCCTTAGGGCCCAACAGTGCCGATATGGTGATAAAGACAACAAACAAGAATGACTCATTCGCTCTATCTAAACTAATATATATTTTTTTCAATTTTAAGGGCAGTAGTTCTCACGGGATGCGGATGAAACTGCGGGAAAACGTAAGATAACAATCTATGTTACGTAATATACATTTGAAAATGTGAATACATATACAGAATATTATAACAGTCAGTTGCAAACACAAATTTTAATAATGCTAGTTTATCTATAAGCAGAAATCACAAAACTTTTGTTGCGCAGTAACTCGAGTGGTTGCATAATATGGCCGGGATTTTCCCAATACGAATACTATATAAATCCGAGTGTAATTCAGAGTAATGGTCCGTTTATTATGTTTAATTTAAAAGCCAGGTAACTCGCGATTGAAGCTTATGGGGTTTATAATGCGTATATGTTTTTATTTTAATCGTTCGCGTGTTTTGTGCTATGGTTTGTATAAGTTGTGAAGGCCTCGTAATGTAACTGTTTCTTACAGTTTGATAACATTTTCTCGTACCCCGTTCTCGCTGGTAAAATATGGCTCATATCATCCGTGGATTGTATAGCTTGCTACGAGTGAATTTTTTTCCAAATCGGTTCTGCGGTTTCGGAACCTTCAGGGTACGAGCAAAGAAGTAATAGTATGATTTAGCAGCATTCTAAATACATACATTAAGATCATCGTTATCTACACGGAACTCTTTAGTTTGTTAATAACAGTAAAAACAATAATGTGTTTTCGTTCACAGTATAGAGTACGGAGAAAAGAAATATATCACTAAATGAATTCATCAATCACTCAAAACCATAAGCCCGCACATTTAAAAGTTCAATTTACAACACACGACCTCATATTGATAGTAATTACGTAAATAAAAATGGTAGTTTCGCATTTCGTTCCTGTTATGACAACACCATATTCTCTTGTTCATATAAACCACGAGTCATCGTTTTAATTATTTGCACTATTGTGGTTAAAAGCTTTTATTCCGGGTTTGGTTCACGGAACGCCAAAGTTTGCTTGTTAGCAAAGAAACACGATTTTGTTTCAGTTCGAACAAAAGGGTGTATTGTTCAGTGTGACGAAATATTTTTTTCTTTGGTTTAGTTGTAGGTTCGTTAACGAAATCTTAGTCTTTACCGCAAGACGTAGGTGTAGTTATGTAGCTATGATATAGTTCATAGGGGATCTTGTTCTCCCGTCCTCCTATTACATTATTCTTATATAATAAAGTGTTCCTGCATTTGTTAAGAAATTCATTCATTAAAAATATATTCAACACACAAAACCAACTTAAACATTACAACAACTACCAAAAATTCAATTGTACCTAATAAACGTTCCAAGTTACGCTAAGAAACAGCGTCATATATCCGACTGTAGTCGCATCCAGTCGTACAAGAGTATAAATAACGTTCCTTTACACGGAACTCATTCGATTTCGCAGCCGTTTGCCGCCGATTGGCCAATACTGAGAAGCGGATTGTAGGCAACTTGAAACTCTTGAAGATAGTAGAAGGAACGTCGGTGCTTATGCTTGTAAAGAGGTACTTTCTGAGTCATTGATGCGAGAGCATAGTGCTTATGTTTATGACTATTTTCCGATAACTCGGTTGCTGTTTTGCTAGTTCGTCGTTTGCCTGAATAAGTAACACACATTTTTGCTGTATGTCATTATTAACGTACTGTATGTCTTTCCATTTAAATGACTTGAACGGTTGAACTTTGCACATAACATTTAAGAGCCTCTAACCGTCTTCAACGTATAATCTATTGAACTTACTCTGTGGAGCCCTTTATCCTGCCGCTGCCTGCGGGATCGTTAAAGGGCTCCAAAAGAAACAACGATTTAAACAAAAGAAGTCAGACGGACACTTCGGACGTCGGACGGGTCACCTGATGATTTCTCACATAAAAAAGGTTTAGTATCATCACAAAACCAAGTATCTCCTGTATTGGTACCTTGAAGATATCACAAACAAACCTACCTTCCCATTTGAAACGTAAGAAAGGTTTTGGAGTACATCAGGCCGAAAAGATAATTCCAGGTACGGATAATTCCAGGTAGTCAGTTACCTGATTCCGAACTAAACTACATTGAAACATTTTAAAGCCTAACTACATATATTTTCATTTGGAAATTCTACATACATTTCTTAAAACTGCTTTCCGCTTACTGGTTTTAAGAATCCTACAATTTCTCATTATTTTCTCATATAATATACAGAGAATATATGATCAACTTACTCTCTTTTCGTTGTTATTTTATTATTTAAATTGAAGATTTTCTTCTTTGAACAATTACATATTTTTCATGTTTTTTTATAGTACAGTTTTGAGTTTCAGACATATTTCTTTTCTATGTTTAAGGAATCCCAAGTGTGAATTAAGAAGTAAAACCGCATTGGACAAGTAAAAAAAAAACTTTTAGGTGGCATTTATTACAAGCACAAAATGTTTTTTTTTGTGCTTGTAATTTATTTTATGCTTGTAATTTTATGCTTTAGTATGTAAGTACTTCTCAAAGAATTCGGAGTCAAAATATTCAGATGAGATTTTATCACCTGCATTTAAAAATAAAAATAAAATCAAATTACAAATATAAAATGGAACCAATTCAAAACCCGTTATTAACAAAGTTACTGCCAATTTCGTCCACAAAATATAACATTTTACGGTTCTCAGGAAGACCTTTTCAAGGCCTCCTTCAATGGCCGCCATACAAAACGTAATGAAACTCAATAAAACTGATAGGTAACTCGATAAGGAGTTTTAAAGTACTTTGACAGTTCGTAATCTGGAATCTATCGAGTTTTGGATCCGTTGTGTCTAAACGTATTGCAGTTACGGGGCTTATCTGCTATCTGCCAGTCATTATGGCATCATTGACGTCGATGGCTGTTCTACATTGCCGGTAGGAGCGCGGGAGGGACGTATTTTTGAGAGAAACGTTGTTTTTGTGTTCAAGTTAATGATTATCTGGTTTTCGTAAGATCAAGGAGAACATTGTGTTACACATAGAAATAAAAGAATCGTGTTTTATTTCGCTTGGTGGTGTATATTTCACATAAACTTAACCCTCAGTTTCACCCGTAATCCCAGAGAAGTATGTCCTGTAGCCAGTTAAACGTTTATGTGTAATTCTGATGTATGAGCTATATTATAAAGTTTACAGGGCCAAATTTAATATTATAAAGTTTCCAACCAAAAGGGCATAATATGAGGAAGAGAATGCCACGAGACCCAATATGTATTAGTTTTAACAAAGTCATTTGTTTAAACAAAATGATAGAACCGTAATTTGAATAAAGTGGACTCAATCATTTTGGCTTAAACTATTTGAACAGTTTGGAAGTTGGCCAAAGAGCACTTTTATCAAGCGCTGGTTATGCGGTTATTGGCAAAACGTTAGGCGAGTTCCTACATCATACGATCCAAAACTATATTTTATGATGTACGATTTAGTTCTGATGGTTATTTATGGGACGAATTTTATTTTGAGTTTCGAAGTAAAATGAATGGTTGAACAATGGTAGAATAATCATCATCTGATAACTCTGACAATAATCCGTCAGTTTAATGTGTGAATGTAAATGAAACGCCTGTCTATTTTGCCTTTGTAAATCCATCACTGATTTACACCATCTTGGTAGGTAAACTACCAAATGAATAGACTCATCTGAGTACGGCAAGCTTAGCTTAATGTAGATCCAAATGTATGTATGGTTGTTACTGCTCCACTTATACAAGGAAACTATACACGCCAAAATAAGACGAAAATATTTTCACGTCTAACAGAGCATTATGAATATGAAAGCATCCGAATTCATCCAAAAGAGATATATTTACCGCTGACAATACTAAAATTCACTCGAATCCTCCGTATAAAATATATAAGCCATATAATAACACAGAGGTTTACGTTTCATGTCTCCTCATAATGTTTTTATGAGACCATCGCTGGAACAAAGCGCGAGTTATAATAAGTAAGCACAGAAAAATATATAAAAGGCATTAAATGAATATTTTTATCACCCACCAGAGAACGCCGTGGGAAAATAACGCGAAACTACGTTTTAACAGTTTTTTTAAACTCCTGCGGTGATATGCAGCTTCGTATTTTCTGGTTTTAAGCTATTGTGGTGCATTTTTATTATCGCATCTTCAATTAATGGTCGACATCAAATGGAAAAGCTTCCACTTCAAATAACAGATATTGTGCAAATGATTTTGCGGTTATAAGTCCAATTTAGAACAGATTTGTTCATGTACGGGTTGAATGCTTTGTGGTATCAAGTCCAATTATGTATCATTATTTATTTTATAATTTTGAAGTTATATGCATGTCTTCGGGAAATAAAAGTTAACATTTTCCTGTCAATTAAATTGAGTGTGATCACATGACATGGAAAATAATTAATGTTCAACTCTCCTTGAAGTCCATTCTAAAGTAACTCAATATTATTTCAAAGGGGAAACATCAATGCAAGCAATACACATAAAAATTGCAAAAAGAAAATCTTAACAATCTCCCCATTTCCCGCGCCAGTCATCAAACCATTCCTAAAACGAGCAAAAGAGGTCACACATACAAATAAGGCACGCCATTGACGTCCCATGGAAGCGTACATTGAAATGGCCCAAAATCAGACAAAACAGTTGACTGTTTGCTCAAAGAAAAGGGCACCGACTCGATACCAATTTCTTTGTAATCGATGAGCAACGAGTTTCGGGGCAAATCATATGTAAATACAAGGTACGTTCGACTGTTTATTTAGTACGTTGAGTAAATACCGCTCGCCTCAAGTGAGGTGAGGACCGATTTCAGATATGAAGTCATGTTGATATTAAAAATATTTGGAGTATTCACTGCGTTAATTAAACATAAACCAAACATGTTATCGCTGATGAAAGCATGTTTGACGTAGTGCTGGAAATGCCTATTTTGAATAAATAATCTGGATTTACGAGGTCGTAGCATCAAATTTAATTCGGAAATTCTGCTTGCTAGTACAATAAGTCATAGTGGTTGTAGTGGTCAAAGTTGATCGACACCCAATTAAGAATCCTGAATTATGGTTCAACATTATGGTATTCCTAAACATCGTTCGGTGATGGAAATCTGGCCAACCTCATTAGCAAAAAAAGTTGTTCTTATGTAGTGGACCCGTGTGGAAATCTAATACGTTTAAATTTAAACAAAGTATGCAATGTCATTTTCATTGCATAGATATATTTTTTTAACCAAATTTTACTTTTTTCAAAGCCAACGTGTAATAAATGCGTTATTGAAAAAATAACGTAAATTACAAAATGAATTTTAGATATCATTTTAATCGCAGTAGTACTCTGATATTTATTATAAAACGCAAAATTAATTTAAAACATGATAAAATCCAATCAAGCATGAAAAATGAACAATCAACCATTTGTCAGGTACACACACACACACATACATACATGGCGTGATTAATTATTTGCATAGCTGTGGCCATATCATTTTATTCGGCTGTATTCAAAACTCATATTCTTCAATTTTATCATAAAAATATATTTAAATGCAGCGGTGAGATATTTTGCATGATAACAATATGAATGTTATTTTATGATGTAGCAACGAGAGACAGAATTTTTCAAAACTCCTAGAGGGATCGTAAAATACGGTAGTTAAGTTTTCATGAAAATGAAGATACGGGAATGATCTTGCGGTGCATAATGTACTAGTAAATTGACAGTGGTGCATTTACGAACGACGAAATGGAAAATAGGTATAGGTCATAATTTGATAACTGGAAGGTTGTCCGAACTGAACTGTAGGCGGATAACTTTAGAGGTTTTACAAAAATATAATAATATCGATTCCACACAAAAACATTGTTTTTTTACATTGAAACATAAAACTATAGGTCTTTGTTAGCTATAATAATAGTTTGATTTTAACACAATGAAAACATGTATTTTGTTGCTAAAGCAGTATTCTATAGAGGCTTTTGAGGTCACTATTGACATAAATATCTTTAGATTCATCTCTGTCGGGTAAGTTTCCAATCAGAAGCCAATTTAAAGCCATTCAATAACCAACCAAACTGATTACAAATCAATGACAATGGTGAAATATTCATTTGTTGCCATGGCAACGTCAAATAGTTAATCAACGTACCAGGACGCCAATTTCGAATCGACATCAATACAATTATGAGAAATAGACAATCAAACCTTCCTGAATTAAATATTTGTTCAAAAATTTACTGTTTAAGTAAATTGAATTAAAAATGGATGAAAATAAGGTCCTGAATTGCGGTTTTTGTTTGGGTAACTGGACTGTTTACCATCTGACCTCTCAGGCTTCTAATGAAATATTTATATGAAGTGCAGAACTACTTATAGTAGATTTTTTCGACTGTTTATATATACATTCTTCTTAGCTAGTGGGCCTAACCCCAGCTAGATTTTCTGTAATTTCTATGTATGTCTTGGACACCAATGTCTGATTAAAGGTGAAGACAAAACATCTCGAGAACTACAAAGTCTATGATCACCAACACTCAACCATTCTCTGTGTGAAAGAAGGAAGGTGTGAAGGAAGGGTGTGAAGACATACAAAAGCACTTATAATACGTCAAACTAGTAGCTAAATAGTTGAACCGTTCTAAGTAGAGGATCATTTATTTTAGTTCCACATAATATGTGTGGGAAACGGAACGCATAAAAAAGTAAGGTTTATGATAAAATAGATTGTCTGTGGTAACACAAGTAAGATGGCGGTTTTTCTCTGGAGCAATGTTGTGTGTGCGCTTGAGTTTCATTAAAAATTATTATTCGTAAGTTGTTTTTCACTCTGAACAATATCCCACAAATTTTGGGGGCTCGTCCGGGATATGTTCAGAGTTAAGACGCCAGCAGTAAGACGTAATTACGACGTTACGACGGAGTGACCGGCGTTAGCGTGCACGTGTGCGGTGGGGCGCGCTCGCGGTGCTCGATCCATGCTAATACGTGAGGCGTGGGTCTGAAGACGACCAAAGACGTAAGACGGTGTGCGCGTGCCTAAGACGATGGCTGAAGACGGCAGCAAGAAAGGCGAAGGCGAGGCAGGCGCGCAAGCAGCGGCGGCAGCGGCCGCCATGTTCTACAACTTCGAATGTATCACCCGTTTTAGTGGAGAAGACAAGACGTATCCTTCTACAAAATGGGCTCAAGATATTGACGATAATTCGGAAGTATTCAATTGGACCCCACAGCAGAAGCTAGTCATCGCTCGTAAATCATTATGTGGCACGGCGGCGCTATGGCTTAGGTCCGAAAAGGTGTTTCGAAGCTACGACGAACTTAAAACCGCGCTGTTGAAAGAATTCCCGGAGCATCTCAACTCGAAAGAAATGCATGAGTTGATGTCGACACGGAAGAAAAAGAAGGATGAAAGTTACTATCAGTATATGCTGGTTATGAAAGAGTTAGGAAAAAGAGCGAAATTCCCCGATTACGTCGCCATCCAATATATTATTGATGGAATTGAAGACCTACAAGTAAACAAATCGATTTTGTACGGCACGACAACGTATAGTGCATTGAAAGAAAAGTTAACAATCTACGAGAAAATCAAAGAAGTCAAGAAGAAAGACATGCGTGGCGAAACTGTAGCCCAACCTGGAAAAAAAAGAGAAACATTCGCATTCCGTCGTTGTTATAATTGTGGTGATAGAAGCCATGTTTCATCGAATTGTCCAAATGGCATAAAGTGTTTCCGGTGCAACGAATATGGCCATATTGGAACCAAGTGCCCCCTGATTGGCGATGCTGTCTGTAGCGGAAGTGGTGCGAAATTCGTCCGACAAGATTCCAACATAGCGACAAAACAGCCTACTACGGGTTCGTCTTCACAAGTTCGTGCGGTTGGCAGCCGTGCAACGCAGTCTACGAAGCAGCGGTCGGCCATGTTCGGAACGTCATCGTCTGCGGCAACCAATCAGTGCGAGTGTAGCGGTCGTGACAGTGATAATGTCATTGAAACGTCAATGTCAAACTTAGTCTATTCGGAGGTTATGCAGATCGTAAACAAAGATTTAAAATGCGTTAAAAACTGCGGAAAACCAGTGAAAACAGTAATAGTGTCGGGAAATCATAGTTATAATGCGTTGATAGACTCAGGTAGCGACGTAAACCTGATAGCAGCAGAACTATGCTCTAAGTTGTTCAACGTAGAATTTAATGTCGGTGGTTTAACGCTAACGGGACTTGGACGTTCGCAAGTGCGGTCTTTGGGTAAAATTACGACAGCAATCACTATAGATGGACAGTGTTATGACGGTGTCACTTTCCACATCATACCTAGAGACTGTATGCCATATGATGTAATTATAGGTCACGAATTTTTGAAAGGTGTAACGATGTTGATGAATGAAGGATGTGTGACCATATACAAAGGTGAATGTGAGTGGTTAGCTAATGTTAATTGTATTTCAGATGAAAAGGAAACATTGCTAGAACATATTGTCAATCCAGTGATAAGGCAGGAAGTATACCAGTGTATAGATACTTACCATCCAGTTCAGGTGAAAGAAGCCCCATTGAAGCTCAAGATTATACTTAAAGACGACATACCTGTAGCACAAAGACCTCGGCGGCTGTCATACACGGAGCAGGGTATTGTAGAAAAACAAATTGATGAATGGTTAAAAGACGGTATTATCAGGGTAAGCTTTTCTGAATACTCTAGTCCACTTGTGCTCGTAAAGAAGAAAGATGGTAGCACTCGGGTTTGTATAGATTATCGACAGCTTAATTCAAAAATTGTTAAAGACGAATATCCACTGCCGATCATAGACGACCTTATTGACCGTTTATGTAATGCAAAGGTGTATAGTGTACTTGATTTGAAAAATGGATTTTTTCATTTGAAAATAAGTGAAGAGTCAATTCCATATACCTCCTTTGTCACTCATCATGGGCAATTTGAGTTTCTCCGTGCACCATTTGGCCTTTCAGTTAGTCCGAAGTATTTTATGAGGTTCGTTAATGTGATTTTTCAGGAGTTGATAGCACAGAGGATAATGATGATTTTCATAGACGATATTATTATTCCAGCAGCAGATGAAGAACAAGCCTTGCATCGCTTAAAACAAGTTTTGAATGTAGCCTCACAGTATGGACTACGGTTAAATTGGAAGAAAGTTAAGCTGTTGCAGCCTGAAATAGAATATTTAGGCCATGTTATTAAGAAGGGGGAAGTACGACCAACCACGGAGAAGACAGATGCAGTTATGAAGTTCCCTGAGCCAAGGTCATGTAAGCAACTTAAAAGTTTTTTAGGATTGACATCTTACTTCCGAAAATATATAGAGCACTATGCTAGTATAGCAAAACCACTTAATGACTTACTAAAGAAAGGTGTAGATTTTGTATTTGATAAAGAGCAACAAGAATCTTTTTATATCCTCAAGGAAAAGTTGTGTATGTCCCCAGTTTTAAAGATATTTGACCCTAACCTGAAGACGGAGTTGCATACAGATGCCTCAAGTATGGCTATAGCAGCCGTGTTAATGCAGTATCATCCTAACACAGGTTTGCATCCAGTCCAATATATGAGTCGCAAGACGAATGACGCACAAAGTAAGTACTCCAGTTACGAACTGGAAGCATTGGCCATTGTGGAGAGTGTGAAGAAGTTCAGGCATTACTTACATGGCCAACATTTCAAGTTAGTAACCGATTGTAAGGCCTTTCAACAAACTTTGATGAAAAAAGATCTCACAGCGAAGGTAGCACGCTGGGTGCTTATGCTGAATGAATTCGACTTTGAAATTGAACACAGAGCTGGAGAGAAGATGCCGCATGCTGATGCTCTAAGCCGCAACCCTTATGTGGCTACAGTGTTGTCATTACGAGATCGGATAAAGCTGATGCAAGACCAGGATGATGGTATAAAAGCAATTAAAGAAATATTGAAAGACCAGCCATACCAGGATTATTCAATAGACGGTGACATACTGTACAAAGGATCTAGAAAATTATTGGTTATACCTAAGCAGTTGGAAAAAGAAATTATAATGAGAGTTCATGGTAATGGACATTTCTCTCAAAGGAAAATGAAAGAGTTAATAAATCAAGACTACTACATAAAAGACTTAGATAACAAAATGAAAGAATTTGTAATATCATGCATACCATGTTTGCTATCTACAAAGAAAGAGGGTAAGCAGGAAGGGTTTTTGAACCCAATAGGAAAGGAAAGTATTCCACTAGATACTCTGCATCTAGATCATGTTGGACCATTAACTGAGACCAGAAAGCAATACAATTACATTTTAACTATTATTGATGCATTCACAAAATTTGTTTGGATTTTTCCTACTAAAAGCACATCATCAGCTGAAACTATAAATAAGATAAGAATACATCAGCAAACCTTTGGGAACCCGAGAAGATTTATAACTGATAGAGGCACAGCCTTTACCAGTAACGAATTTGAAGAATATTGTAAGCAAGAGAATATTCAGCATAGTACAATCACAACTGGAGTGCCAAGAGGTAACGGTCAAGTTGAGAGGGTGCACCGAATCATCATTCCGATGCTAACCAAACTGTCTATTGAAGAACCAGGTGTATGGTACAAGCATGTTGGTAGAGTGCAAAGAGCCTTAAATAGCACCTTTCAAAGGAGTATAAATACCACCCCCTTTAACCTAATGATAGGTACTAAAATGAAGTGTAAAGAAGATATTAGAGTATTGGAGTTATTGCAAGAAGAAACTATTAAAGAGTATGATGACTGTAGGGAAGAGTTGCGTCAGAAGGCTAAAGAACAAATATTAGCTGTACAGGAGGAAAACAGAAGATACTTTAACAGAAAAAGGAAAGAAAGCCAGAAGTACAAGGTTGGAGACCTAGTAGCCATAAAAAGAACTCAATTTGGATCAGGGCTGAAGCTTAAGGCTAAGTACCTAGGGCCCTATCGTATTACCAAGCTTCTTCTAAAGGATCGCTATAATATGGAGAAAGTTAACAGCTCAACAGAAGGTCCCCACCATACCTCCAGCTCCGCTGACCAAATGAAGAGGTGGCCTAATGGAGATAATGAATAATAAAGATTAAGGTGAGTATGTATTGAGTATGTGTTGTTGAATGTGTGATGTATGGTATGAAAGGAGTTTAGTGTCTTATGTAACTAGTAATTAAGCTAAATTGTAACATGGTGGAAAGTTGTGCTAAATATTAAAAATAAAATGTATACCTAAGTGTAAGCTGAACATTGTAAAACTATGGGGAGAATTAAAATAAAGGTTTTAATTTAATTTTTTTTATTGTTCAAAGATACTTAAGATTAAAATTTAATTGTGTTAAGATTTAAGTGAACTAAAATGTTAGTGTATTAAGATATTGTTTAATTTGTCAATGTGTATGTAAGAGGAAGGGTGTCTGAGGACAGACAGGAGAGCAGGACGGCCGAGTGTGGGAAACGGAACGCATAAAAAAGTAAGGTTTATGATAAAATAGATTGTCTGTGGTAACACAAGTAAGATGGCGGTTTTTCTCTGGAGCAATGTTGTGTGTGCGCTTGAGTTTCATTAAAAATTATTATTCGTAAGTTGTTTTTCACTCTGAACAATATCCCACATATGTATAAAATACATGGAATTTTAATGTTAATTATCTAATTCTGGGACACCCGGGCAACCCGATACCCCTTGGTTAGACTGGTGTCAGACTTACTGGCTTCTGATTACCCGTAACGACTGGCAAGGATGTTCAATGACAGCCGGGACCTACAGTTTAACGTGCCATCCGAAACACAGTCAATGGTGTCTAAGATTTACTTAGAAAGTACATACAAACTTAGAAAAGTTACATTGGTACTTGCCTGACCTGGGATCGAACCCGCGCCCTCATATTTGAGAGGCTGGTCCTTTAGGGTGCTTACATAAAGAAACAGGTTGCCGGTACAGACAAACCTGTACGGGTAGGTACCGATCAGTGCAGGTATAATATTCTAAAGAAACAGGTAAACAGGTAACCTGTTTCTTTATAAGTGAGTCAATAGGATTGTATTGAAATATTATACCTGCACTGATCGGTACCTACCCGTACAGGTTTGTCTGTACCGGTAACCTGTTTATGTAAGCACCCTTTCCCACTAGGCCACCACGACTTTTACCCCAAACAAACTATCGGCCGACTAAAAGTTTGTAATGTGTTGGTACTCTATTGCCACCATAACACTTGATAATATTCGATGCGAATAATACAGCCAATCACGGCTCTTGCACTCACACAGATGATAATTGATCAATTAAATGTAACCAGTACACAAGGCAACCAATTGATTTGGGTTTAAAACATAATTACGTGTATAGAGCGGCTGTGAGATAATCAGAAGGTATTGATTTAATAATACTGATATTGATGATCATAATTGGCCTATTTTGTTTATCCTCGTGTTTACTGAGTAAGGGTAAGCCTCCTTATGAAAGTGGATTGGCGATAGAATGCCAGGTTTTCTCGAGATGATTTTCATAGAGGTATATATTTCATAGAGAGCAGGTATGGCTAGAAGTCACATTGTTGCACCCAGGTTTTGATTTTGAATTGATTCACTGTTGACTATTGAAAGAAACAATTCGAGATCCTTTTGAGAAGACTCTTTAATTTTTTCGTCTTTTCCGTATTTGAAAGTAGCAACTCTTTTCTTTTTGGTTTTAGCGTCTTGAATCCGACCTAAGTTGACAAAATCATTTCTGTGCAACCAAACAGACAGACACATTTTAAAGGAAGTCATCATTCCATCTGTGTTTTGCCGGTAAAATACGTCTAAGCTTTTATCCCAGGAATTCCAAACTTGTTCCAATCGCACTTTTACTTAAATACAAAGAACCCATTGTATTTACACGTACTATACTTTACAATATTTTTAATCTAAACTTATTACGGAAGTATCACCTAAATAGACCCGGCGGAACAGTTAGCGTGGGAGTTTTCGTCGTATCAAACTTGTAGCTTCGCGAGTTTTTCCAAACTTGTAAATTGTTAGGAAAGTATTTCCGAGGTGTACACTGTTCCGTGTTCACCTCTGTTCACCTATAAAAGTAGCTTGACAAGGTTTACGTAACTTTCTAATTTGAATACCTACTGGTAATATTACAGATTTTGGTAAAAATAATATTATAATATGTAATTGTATGTGTACATTGATATTAGATATGTACTGTCTATATTTATACTCGGTAAATATTTACCCAAACGACACATGGTGAAGTGGAGATGTGTCAAATTCTTATTGCAATCCATTCTTGTTTGCAATGCTTTTGGTAATCAACCAATCAAGCCATATAAACCAATCAACAATATTTAAAAATTTAAATGTCATAAATTAACCCCTAATCAAACTCTTAACCACACAACAAGCTTATCAGTCTTCAAGCACGTATTCTGCCAGCATCTCGCTACAAACCGCATTAAACCAGTTCTCCGTTCAAAGCTACACCAGCCCGAAAATAAATAAGTACTATTATCCCCAAAGCGTGAATTCGTCGAGATTCGTTTAAACCGAACATTCCCGAACGTAGTTTAATTTCAAGACAGTGAATCGCGTATTCGCTGATGCGGCAAATAGGCACAGTTGGAATGACATCCTGTTGTGAACAAAAATACCAAGTTTTTAATTGGTCACTGAGTTTTTATTTAGTTTCGTCCCTCGATAGTTTATTAAGGTTTGAGTTGAGTTTAAGTTGCGAAAGAGGAAGATTATTGGACTTTTTTTCGTCTGGTCGTTTTTGTTTTTATAACAGTTTGTTATTTATGATTTTAGAATACCTAAATATTTTAAACTAGAAGATTATTTGTAGTAATTTAGATAACAATTCATTTTTAAGTAAGTATGTGGTGCTGTCAGTATTTTTCTACCTTTAATGTTTGTAATAATGTATAAATGCTTCGATACACAATATTACTATATTTAACCAAACGAAACAAGGCTTATTATAAAATGAATCTCCTGTATTTAATATCCTTTAACTCTCACACTCACTCATGCACAACTTTTGATTCAACATAAAACAAATGAACCAGATCTATAGAAATTCAATATTACTGCAATCTTCAGATATAAACAAAAACATACCGTTTACTGACCCGATTCCCGCGCACCTGATTAATGTATTTCGCCCCACAAAGGACAAAAGCGGCCCAAAACGTATTTATTGTGACACATATGCATCGAACAATCATTACTGCTGAACCGTCGAACTCGCGAACACCTATTAATATACGTAAATGATGTGAAAAGTGTCTGTTTGTTAAGCTTGTATAGGACTGTTTTTAGGTTACTGGCAATTTTGAATTCGTGACCATACAAATATACCTAGTACTTCTTAGTCTGATTGTTCCATCTAATCACAAAAATAATCAAACCGTTTTGGATCATTTACAATCAGTTAGCGTAGATGAAATCAGTCATGATGATAGGTAGTATATACGAAAAAATAACAAAGAAACTTTACAAGAAAACATTAACATTTTTTATACGAGATCAAAGCCGAAGAGAAGCGTAGTTAACAACTAAAAAAGTAAATGAAAAATAACGGAAACAGATGCAAGTGACTATTAATTTATCAATGTCGGCCACGTTTATTCGCAGTCTTCATTGGTCGCCATATTCTTTCCATCGTCATATTTCTTCGGCCGCTAAATTAATGAGAACTTTGATTTGCTTTGAAAGTAAATGTATTGGTAAATGTTGTGTATCGGCGACTTGCTTTGTTGTCGTGTTATTTATTATGATGGCGGTACTGTTTGCTTTACAAAGCGTGTACTGTGTACTATACATATATACATTAATGGGTAGGCGGGGAGTCGGATAATTTAGATTTTCATTTATTTTACCGAAATAATGGTTGTTAAAAATGGTATATTTTTCTATGCTATCGATTGGAAATACGTTGAATATTAAAATTTTGTTACTATAATAAAGTTTACTAATTATAGTTCGTTGGTACGTAATACATATCTTCATGAAGCCACAATTTTCTTTTGTTTGTGAAATGTTTCGAATGATAGCCCATTTCATCGTTTGATGCCTCTATACAAAATACATTCTAAAAAACATTTGAGTTAAGACCGGTAAAATGATTAAAACAAAGGTAAAACATTAAATCTTTCTTAAGTACATCAAAAAAGAACTTCTATACTCAAAGGAAACCGCGGCGCAAAGCTAGTTAGATCATAAATCTCTTAGCTAGCAAGTGGACGACTGAAAGGGATAAGCTATGGCTGGCAGCCAGATAATTGATGGTAATCTATTGTTATTAAGCAGACCAGATTACCGGCTGAGGAACGGACTGACTTATTTCTTGGTATAGTAATCAGTGCGTGGCTTACTTTGTACTATATAACGGCATGCGGAATATTTTTTTATTGTAAAATATGACTTTCAATTGTTTATTTGTCCATAACTGATGAACATATTTGAAAAATTCTTCCACGGCTGGGAAGTTACATATGCCATATTTACGGTTACAGGAATTAGTTTCCTCGGGACGCGGGTGAAGCCGCGTATTAAAATATACGTATACATTGAACAATGTATTCGTTGTTTTAATGTTAAGAGTGTTTTTTTCAACAGGAGGATTTTATTGGGAAATGCCTAATCTATACATATAATAAATCTGTAGAAAAGTAATTTTTGTACATTGAAGAAATTGACAAAAAAAATAGCCAGCATGTTAAAGGATAACTAACAGAACCCATTTCCATCATTTTTGTCATTTTTGTCTGTTTGTCTGTTTGTCTGTTTATCTGTTTGTTTGTTCGCGATTCACGTAAAATCTACGAATTAAATGCAGACTATGCTTATATACAAAAACTTTACGTAACTTGGGGTATTACTTAGTTTTTGTTTCATCGAAATCGATTCACTCTATCAAAAGATATGATTAATTTTGTGAATTCAAGATGTAAAATATTACGACACGCAATCTATTTGTCAAAACTGTACATTTGAATGTTGTACTTATATTAGTTGATCGGCCTATTATTAATCTTTACACAGAAAATCACACCTTTATAAGTAACTTCGGAAGAAAAAAAAATATGAAAATTTTGTTTAGCCAAGGTTAAAGTAGCTCCATCTGTGGTAAATAAAATACACCATCAATTTGTCAAAGGAGCGAGGTGGTAAATGACAATATTACCATACATTCTTTATAGAGGATTATTATTTCAACAGATGGAGTTGTGTATTTTCCGTAATTCACCATATTTTAACACGAAGTGTAATTTTTCGATAGACATTTCAATAGTGTTTGTCAGTTTGCCGTGCCACATCAAAATCCAACTATAATTATTACCTTGATGAAAGGAAAATTAATAGTTCTCGGCCAAATTTAAAACGGTGCCATCTAAATTATTTTTTGAACATTATGTCAAAAATGATGACTTTAGTGGAACAATTAATTATCATTTAAAGTTACAGATGGAGTTCATATCAGGATTTTTTCATAAACATAGTTTAGCTTATCTTCCACTAATGTGGTGGTTTTAAAACAAATTACTTTGAGTGAGTAGTATTAAGTAGACCTTTTTTTTTCCGACGTCAAAAATCATCAAATGACCCCTCCCGCTGTGGGTTAGCAGCGGTGAGGGAGTGTCAGACTCTTACTGACTAAAAACCGTCGTGTTCCGTCATAGGCCTTTTGTGTACCAGGGCCGCGGTATCTCTTTCGAACAACCCGCAGCCCCGGCAGGCCTTGGCCCTGCTGGGCCCCGCTGGGGTTGTATTAAGTAGACCTTAATTATTTTTTCTGATGCAAAATATGTAAACTTAATCCTAGAAGAAATGAGGATCTATCTCTCGCAATCGCTGCTAAGCGTGAGGTAGGTAATGTAGGATTCTGTAGCTTTAAAAACAAGCCCAGATACAAAGTGCAGATAAGAAATGGGAGCTTTCTCGATTTAATACCATACACACGTAAAATGCTTTATGCGTCTGAAAACGTACAAATTACGCGCCGCATACCAAAGACATGTTTACTTTCAACTTCTGATCGCAAATACACTGTTCACGATTACGAACAGTCTCAGTAAGACCCGAGCCAAGTCTAAAAAAACACCTTTTATATAAAACTACGTTTGATGTCATTTAATCACAAAGACAGAATTGTTCTCTGTTGCAAATCCTATCCACCTTAGATATCCTATCCTAATCCAGAATGCATTGCAGGTATGCATTGCACAAAAACCAATGGTATCCTATTCGAGAAGTCAAAAGACTTGACCTGCTAATGTCAGCTTCTGCGCTAAGCAAGTGTTCTTAATAGTACCATCAGAATTACAATCATCGTTGAATGAGGTGATTAAATTTTCAGAAACCACAATAACAGTAGGAGTATACGCTTTGGCGTATGATCGCTTCATAGAGCTCTGATTGGCCCCAGGTGACCAAGTCAGGTCTGATTTGTTTGTTCATCAGATCTTTGAAAGTGTTTCGGTGGATACTTACTGTCGTCCTGTTTACGTGTGACACAAAATATGGTATATAAACGTCCTCCGCAAGAGCGAAATTTTCCCGGTGTGCGGTAGTGACGCACAGTATACAACACTTATGTTTCTTTTGATTTGCTGGCTCCACCAAGAAATGGCAAATTGCGAGCGTACATTTTGAAAATCTTGGCAAAACTGCAAGTTTCAAGTGGACTCGCACAGATACGTACATTTTGCCTATTCGTGAACTAATGCAAACATTTCGGTGGAGTCCCGGCTTAGGCCACCACATTAGGCGTGCGCGATCCTCGGGCGTGTGAGTAGCGCGGGCGCCGCGCGTGCCTCGCGAGCGCGTTGCGTGAGCGTCGCGTTTTGCTGCCCTGTGGCATTTGCAGCGCGCTCGCGGCGCTCACGCGCCGCTCTCCTTGACGTTTAACTGCTAAGGCGTTTAGCGGGCGGCGGAGATAGCAGGCGAAGGGGTAAGAACGCAACTCGAGCGCCGCGTGCTCGCCGCGAGCGCGTCGCTTGCACTCTTCACACATGCCGCAGGGCAGCAAAACGCGACGTTCACGCAGCGCGCTCGCGACGTCCGCGCTACTCACACACCCGAGGATCACGCACGCCTAATGTGGGGTCAGCCTTACCATAGTAAGTGCACAGAAAATCCCCGTCATACAAGTGTTTCTCCCCAGTAGTGAAACTATCCTACCCTATGCGCCTGCTGATGATGATGACTCATTTTATCATCCATCCAGCTATTCCCCAACTATGTTGGTGTTGGCTTCCAGTCACCGAATCTGTTTGAGTACCAATATTTTGCTTGGAGCAACTACCTATCTACCTATCTTCAATCCAGTCAACTACACAAGACGATATCCATGGTAAGACTGACAGACTTTCTGGCTTCTGATTAGTCGCAGCAGCTGCAGAAAATGTACAAATGACAGCTTTGTCAGACTCAAAGCATATAGACATAGATTATAGCTGTTTCCTGTGAAAATTACTTACGCACCATACGTAATAATTTTCCAAATTGGCTGACTAGATCCAGAGATATTCACAACGTCACAAACTTTACTTCTTTTGTTTAGATAAATGGTCACATCCACAACACAACCTTGATCAATGAATCTATGCGACTGCTAAGTGCTAATCCTAATTATACTGTCACGTGAAAGAATGCACCTACGGGATAAGTAGTATTTTGACTATTCTATATTGCCCACGCAGACGAAGTTGCGGGCAACAGCTAGTGTATTTTAAGTTCTCTAATGGACCAAAATAATACATTTCTGAGAAGTCTATTCAAAGTACTGTAATTTTGAAAGCCAATATTTAACTCTGTTTTCCATGATTTCCCACACACTCCCGTGGGAACGGTTCTTATTTCCGGGATAAAAATACCACCTAGGGATAATGTAGCTTTTTATTGCCTCGCACATATTTCATACTAACATACTCACATATTTTACAAACTAAATCTTACCCTGTTATAATACATGTTGAGCCATAATATTGTCTAAATTAGATGATATCATTCTTTTTAAACCTTTTTTGCTAGTTTGAAGCTGTGTATTTCTATGTGTGTTATATATTAGATTAGCTCTAGTTTTATAGCGGATTGCAAATATACTCGTATATTTTTGTATAGTTTATATGAAATTAAAAGGAACCAGGGGTAGTTTTTTTTAATTCACAGAAAATATATTTAAACCGCGCCTTCATGGTTTTTCTTCAAAAAAGTTAGAAACACGTTAGTCGCGTATTTAAGAAAAATGTGTGTGTACTTCTAATACCATTAATGTACTTGTCTTTTATTATAATTTTGATCTACCTATGTGTTCCTACTTAGAAAGAAAAATCGTTTGCAGTCAGGCTAATTAAATATACTTTGACCTAAAATTGTCCATTTTATGCGCTACAATTTTCTTAAAAACAGGAATTACTCCTTTCATTTAAATAACAACATAGACTCCATTTAATATAATGTCACGGTGACTGACTCTTCGACTACAAAGTGTTAACAGAATAATGAGACTTCACAATATTTTCTTAAGGATATTAGCATTTTTTTGTTGCGATACGATAATATTAAAATGGTTGATCAATATTTGCTTCATGTGCGTTTTTAAATAGAAAGTTTGTTTCCTTATATTTTGTTTGTGATCTGGATATTTTTTTTCTCATTTACTATGTAAGTAATTAAGGCTTATTGATGAAAAGTGAAGATTAATTTGAATAAACAGTATTTTAGTCTTGAATGGTTATACAAGCTATTCTGCAAAGTATACTTTTGTTACTAAAGGACCATGAGTCAAATTGGGCTCATTGTCCAACAGAGTTATAGCATATGCCGTTGTGAAGGTTTTTGTTTGTACTAAAATTGTTACTATGGGCACTGCCTTCAATTCCATGGCAAAAAAAAAGATATACACCTAAATAGGTTTACATATTATGTAGGTATACATTCTGGTTAACAGAAATGAAATGGGTCGAGATGCCATCGCTCAGTATTACTGCTCGTGTCTAACAGGTAGACGCTCAGTGGGAAGTTGTGCTCATATCATTTCAATAATATGGTATCTAGGATTAGGCAGGCACTCACAATTTAATCCACCGGCAGGATACTTAGACGACATTATTATTGATATTGATTGAAATGTTAACAAAAATAATTTTAACTGTTAGCAGCTGTTTTATTTTTTATGTATACATTAAACCTGGAATTAAAACTAGTTAAAGGTGTTCAATAACAAAACCTACACTGCCATAACAGCACTACTTTTTGCAGAATATTAGTTTATTTATGGTCGGAGAAAAATATTTATAGCAAAATAACCCCATGGATTCTTCGCATAAATGAGTTTAAATCTTTATATTTAGTGCTTTACAAGTATATTCAAAGTGGTCTCATCTCTGTTGGTGGGTGAGCCCAGGCTTCATACATTTTTGCCCATGGTCCTCTAAAATAAACTCAAGTTCTAAAATCTTTTCTCAATAAAAACATACCCAAATAAGTGTGTACAAAAAATCATTGTTGCCATTGTACTTTCAGAGGACGTAACATAATGAACTGTCGGCCGAAACTTTATACAGAACAATGCCTAAATTTAGATGATTAGAATGCCCAGAGCAATGATAAAATTCTTTTTTACCGAGCTGTTGAAAAACATTCTCATTCACACTTCTTTTCATTCCATTCAAATAATTGAGCTATTTGGCGTTTGACGAGAAAGAAGAATACATTTTGTGAACTTGATTTTGAAAAGGATGACGGATGGGGTCGCGTTGTAGTGTCAATATACTGCCATCGAAATTGTTGAGAAATTGCAATCAGTGACAGAGTAGCCTTCTAGAATTATTTCAATTATAAAACGATTTTTGACACAAAATCGATGGTTCTCTCTAAAGAATACGTACATAGATGTAAAGAATATATATCTAGTAGCAATTTCCTTTTCTAGTTATTAATCACATAAAGAGCCAAGAAGCTTATTAGGCAAAAACTAAAAAAAATACTAGATTGACAACAAAGATTGCGACAAAAAAAAAAACATTATCGTATTCTTTACAGAATTTTTTAAGTAATAAAACAAAACATTCCTACAAATAATTAGCTTCCCACGAGTCGAGTTGTAAACAAGAAAACGAACATAAAAAATAGCTTGTAAAAACTCGTCAGTGACATAACAAGATGCGTGGAACAAAACATTAGGCTTGTTAGACGTTAAGTAAAAATTACTTTTACGAAGTCTATTCGCAGAAACGTAGAGTTGTATAATGTATTGTACTATTTTATAGAAATGTGTTCTAGGAAAGAATAACAGCAAGAACTTTCATTTAACTAACTCGAGTGCCACGTCTTGTTTTGGATATTTTATGAATAAATTAGGGAGTAGTAAAATAAGATCTTCTTTTTAATAATTTTATAATAATTATATCATATTTTTTGTTAAAAGCTGTAATTTTATAATTTTAAAGGTTAATGGCCTTTCTACAAACATTTAAACATCTGTTTAACACTTGTCTAAACAATTTGTGGCAGCAAAATTAACCATATGTCAACGTCATAATCTGACATTTTTTTAAACAAGTCTTAAACTGACGTTTAAAAGTTTTTGTGGTAAGACGGCTGGTATCTATCAGTTTACGTTAAACGGTAGGTCCCGGCTGTCATTGAAGACTCTTGGCCGTCGTTACGGGTAGAAGACAGAAGCCAGAAAGTCTGACACCAGTCTAAGGTCGAGGTCAGATAGGCAGTCGCTTCTTGTAAAGCATTGATACTCAGCTGAATCTGGTTAGGCTGGAAGCCGACCCCGACATAGTTGGGAAAAGGCTCGGAGGATGATGGTGATGAAGTATCTATCAGTTTATTGGAATCAACTTGACACAGGGTTGTAATACGGCTAGGCTACTTCCATACTTGAAACAAATAAAACGTAAAAAAGCACATAAAAACAAAAATATAAATTCAAAAGGTATTTGTATAGGACGACATCACAATTTGTTACAGCATATCATGATCCTAAAGTTGTGAGTTATGAGTTCGTTCTGTATTCAACAACGACACAGCAAGTACACAGTTGTTTGTAACAACTACCAGTAGTTGTTGAACTCGTACTTTATGGACGGGTTTTTATGTCAATCGCTGTGTTAGTGGCCTTTTGCTGTTGGAAGAAGTCTTTGTGAGATGAGCTATAGAGATATTGTTGTGACGATAGTTCTAGTGAGTTGGTGGTTCACCTCTAGGTTAAAGTGTAGGTATTTTAAGGACTGTTTCTGGTTTACAAAAGGTGCTGCTTTAAAAAATAAATATTAAGTATTATGGTTAAAACATTAAAAAGTTAGTACACATAAACAAAACCTAACAAAACTGTCGTGCAAAATATTACTGCACCAAAACATTGAGTTTAGAATTCACCAGCTAACAAACGAGGGTTCTTATGAAAGTGTTAACTTTTACATACAACCCTCCTACTCATAACATAAACCAGAAACGCGAAACACATACAAACATTTAGAAATAATATCATTTTATCTGTTTCATGTAGACGGCTTTACGATCTAGGCAATATAATTCACATTCGCTTATCTTTACGCACAACTCTAAACATGTAGCATACAAAAGCAATTTTGAGGGAGCCAGTGGAACATACGACTTGACAAATTGACGGGCCGACGCGGTGCTATTGCGTTCGCACGACAAACTATTTCATTTGTCCGGTTTATAGCTCGTAAAGTTACGTAATAGGTGGGTTACAAACGAGACTCGTCCTGCGGTGACGATAATATATTGTTTATTTTTGTCTGCGGTTATTAGGTACCGATATGTTATTTATCACTTTGGGTAGTTGGCATGCGCGGCGCGCGCCTCTATGCGTGTATGGCCTTCTTATTGCGAATATTCTGCCAATATTTTTAGTGTTACTTAGCGAAATTGGAAAATGGTACACTATTAATAACTGGCATGAGTTGGTCGTTTTCTCTGTTTGAATTTGTCCACGATTTTAATGACTGTCACGCTGTGTTATCCACTAAGCTGGGGAAAGCTGAAGAAACTTTTTTATTATTTGTTAATGTGATAAACTGAGTTGCTCCTTGCAAATTATGAACTTTTATTTCATTCGTATAGCTGTTACTTCTTTGCAAATATTAGGAGAGAAATATTTTAGAAACAATCTTACGATTTAAGTACATTTTTCAATTGTTTATACATTACAAGCAATAATAAAGCATCGCTAGGTCATGTTTATTCAGACCTACAATATTGACACAGCGGGATTAAAGTACGCCATAATATTGTTTACAAGGACGATAGTAATTGATTAACCCAATTTACGTTCAACGAGATATGAATAATGTTATGAAAAATATTAAACCTGTATTCTTCTTTATTAATTTTGAGGCGCAGCTGTCACTGACTCGATATTTGTCTTTCAATATTTACTGTTATGGGTTTATTGGTTTATCATTTACTTGCTATGATATACTTGTACATTTAACATTAAGATTTACAAGGGTGCGTTTATACGAAACTGTAAAGTGAATACTCATTCTTTACCGGCTATAAAGTACTTTGAAGAAGAAGAACAAAATAATTATAACTCTGCGTCTGCGAAAGAATGCCTTTGCTGTAGTTCTATGTTTGTCTGTTTTAAACGCACCTTAACTATCTTTTCATACTGGTGGATTTTCCGCTCGGTTACTACGGGTCTGGCAAATCATCAAAACTAGATTTTTACCGTTGATGAACGCTCATAAACCGAGCGGAAAAGGCACCAGTGTAACAACTCTGTAATAACAACTTAACATTTCAACCAATTTACTCGTTACTGTCTAATCACACTGCGCTGTCAGTCACTATAAAAAGGGGATATATCAAAGAATTTAAATATTTTATGAGTGCCGTCAGCCCGTTCCCGGGATGGCGCGACAAATGGCGCTTTGATGAGTCAGGTGTGGCGCATACATCTATTGTGGCGCAGGTATATCAACGTTACGTTTGTGCCTATTTTGTACGTGCTTTGGTTTCCTTCAGATAGTGGTTGCTAAAAGGATTTTGGCTAAGTATGTAGTATAATGTTTTGTTGCACAAAGGCTTTTGTGAGCAAGTAGGTTTATACACCTTGTTTATTTTTGAATGATCTTCACCTACTCATATTTGTACGATTTGATCTGTAGATAATATATGTGTCGATTAAATAAAGTTAATGAGTTTTATAGAAAAAAGTGCGTGATTTTCTGATGGTGCGAATGTGTCTTTCTATACTACTAGTCTCCCATACCACCAGTAGAAAGCTTAATTTTGTAATTTTCATTTATTGCCATTTTGTTTGATTTATTTTTATTAAAAAACACTTTAAATTGAAGATAGAGAATTTTCTGTTCTTATTGGACTTGATAATGAAATGCCATATATTATTTAATATATTTTTTTTTTCTTTTAATTGCATATTTAATCTCCTGCCATTATTAAAACGCAAATATGAGAAGCTAATACAACCACTAAAGTTAAGGTTAACATTAACCACATGAACTTATCTCGCCCACAATCAACAATGCTCTTACACCGACCGGCTTGCACCACAAATTATATCCATTGCTCCATTACTAACAACTTTAATGCTCCTCTTGCATACGGAGCGAGTAATGGATGCAATTTTCTAAGCATCGGAGAGGCTGGTTTATTGGGCCGGGTAATTTTATATCGATGCTCGACTGTTTTTATATTAGAAGCCGTGTTGGATTAAACTGTCAATGTGGCTTTAATAATATATTGTTTTATCTATAATTTTTGTAGTCTGTTTCTTCATAAGGTTGTTGATTAATTTTCATAAAAAAGTATGCTCGTAGTTAAAGTAATAAAATCTTAAGGGTCGTAAGAACCAACCCTGCATAAATGGAAAAACTTGTCAAAGAATTGATTATCACTGTCGGGTTATCGACGCATATGTCGAATTTACATTTAACGCTCCTCCAAACGCTGACATGAACCGAAATTCTAATAAATTATTCGAATACGTCTCGCCGCAATAAATGGAATGAACCATTTTCCACAACATTTACATATTACATTGATTAAAACATACGAGCATCTGAATAAATTTACTCACAACTGAAGCAACAAAATATCGAATTCTTTCAAATAATATTTATTTTAAAAAGCTTGACGGTCGGCGTCCGGTTCGGGAGCGATGTCCGGGTCGATCGTCCGGCGTCCGGGTCGTTCGTCCGGTGTCTGGCGATGCAAGGCGTGGTGACTCCGCTGTGGTTACCCTCCACTGCTATTGACGTCTTGTTATTGTGAAGTCATGTGCTTCGGACTATGAAATTATGTTCATAAAGCGATTCTGTAATTAGATTACATATAACGTATGACTAATTTGGGCGGGGCTGCTGAGATTTATGGATCATTTGATTAAGATGAATTCGTGCTAGCAATAATCAAATCTGTCTGCAGATTTAGGACCTCTTGCTGATTTTTATACAAGGCGAAGCTGACGGGCCGACACGGGCTGTCGCGTACTGTTCAATAGGTCAGTGCAAGACGGCAATATACCCATCACAATGAAAGTCAACTTCTGCGGCCGTAAAGCGTGATTGGGAAAGAACCTTCTGAACCCACAAACTTTCACATTCATAATGCGTGTTAGTAGCATATACTCTTGAACACTGGGCCTCTGCTGACCAACTAAATTAGTTACTAATATTTCATGTAAGTTTAGAACACAACTAATTTCTTGGTAATACGAAACAAAGTTTATTCCAACATACACGGTCTGTATCCCGACTGCGGTTTACCTTCCAAATGCCATCGATGCTCAGTGCTGTCATCCGCAGGGTTCCAGAGAGTTCGAGAACTTTGTCATACGAATTATGTTGTTATCGAGAATCGAGGACCGAGGGTGTTCGCAGAAATTGTGTGTTAGTGTGCGTGTAGTAGGAATTGTGGGCTGCATAGTCAATTCCTCTTAGTTCAGCTTACACTGAATTTGAACAGAAACGGCTGTCCATAACAAACTCAGTAGCCTCATAATTGTGTAGGTTTCTGATAATTTGCAACTAGTGAACATCGGTTTATAGTTCAGAAGCTTGGGCTTTAGGTATAGTCGATTTTTTTATTTTATTTAATTCAAAGACAACTGGGCTGCAGGGACATTACTTACATACATACAAACCTTTCCTCTGTATACAGAATGTTCCAAAAGGTGACATCAAATCGCAATATCCAAATTCATATTCCTTATACGATCACCCTGTATATATAGACATTGTAGATGTAAATTGATAAATCTGTTTATGTAATTGAACATTATTTATCTATTGTGGGTGTAACAATATTTGTGAGTTTTGCTTTCCGGGTGTTGAGAAGGTCTCTTATGCACGAGTACTTAAAGTAATTCGAGTTTTCCCATAATCTCACTGAAACTAACTTTGTCTTCCAAATCAGGAACAGCAAAGACCGAATTATAGATAACTTTAGTACTGTTATTTTATGTGAATACGAGCTGTTTTCGCCTCGTGGTGAGACCAGAGTCCAGTAGCTAAAGTGTCGGCTCGGTGAAATAAAGGCCTTGAATCTCATCCCCGCCCGTTGTATTACTAAAGTTAACTAACTTCAGACACAAGCATAATAGGAGGAAAGAATAGCAAGGGTTACTATAAATCAACAATCCTTTGACCATCAGGATGCTACGTGATCTCTGTTTAAAGTTAATAAGTCAGTATACACAATATTTTATCCAGGTAAAACAAATAATTCCTCCGGAGAGCGAATGAAAATTACGGACTTTAAATTACACATGCCATCAAACGAGATAATATCATATAAATATTTATGTACAAAATGATACATAACCATAAAAAAACGTATTCCATGTAAACATTCAATTGGTACATTTGCCTGACGCTGTGACGTCACAAGGCATGTTCGTGATTGATTCCCTCGCTCACAGCTGACTCGATGTTTGCCTATCTTACGAAACCCACCCTTAAGGATAAGATACAGTATTTTTAGGGAAACTAGTGTAAATAGAGTAGAGGATATTTATATTGCTGGCATATTAATTAATTATAACAATGAGTAGTATGAAGTAAGAAGAGAATAATCACTGTATAGTAAATGCACATAGTAAAACAAAATATAGAGATGCTTTGCGTCTCATTTTGATATGAGACGCAAAGCATCTATATGCATATATAAGCATATAATATGTAGTTTTGTATGAACGTAATGTATTTTTATAAATGGTTGGTCATGCCAACTAGTCAGAAACCCGTAAATTATGAGGAAAATGAAACTACATACAAACACTATTTATTTTCCGCTAAAATTAAATTTATATACAAAAAATAAAGTACAGATAAAAGGACATTTTCCATAATGAATATTTGGAATAATTTTCCTCCATGCGTAATTAATTTAAAGTGTGTTTACAGAGCACAAATAATCGAATATATACTGGTAATTCATTTATTTTGAACGGAATCAGCAGTATTGGTTATTTTCTTTTAATTAACGCTTGGAGGAATTCGTACTGTTTATTTTAAAAGTTTACGTTTTTAAATGAGCTGACTAACAGGTTCAGTTCGTCTGTGTAAATGTATTTGTGGATACAATATTTTACTTTTAAATATAAAACAGGATAAAAAAACAAAATGAAAAACTTTTACAAACTTCTTTGTTGGGTTGATTCATACAGTTTTATTTCATTCGAAAGTTTTATTTACTTAAATATTCAGTAAAAAAGATTTCACATAAAAAACACGATGTCACAGAAAATAAAAAAACTTCCCTGAAATAAATATTCAAATTTGTCAAAAGCACAATGTCGACCAACCACTGCAGAGTGAATTCAATTGATTCCGTAACCAATCGTAGCGGGCTGCTACGACCGCGTAGCTGGCTGCTACGAGCTCGTAGCGAGCGTAGCCGTAGCAATGACGTCATACATCCAAGCCACGTAGTAGTTACGCCGTAGTCATTTATCTTCGGGGCACAAAGCCTTTCAAAATTAGTGATAAAGTATGCTTCTACGTAAGACTGTTTTTAATGAGATTCGAATAAATGTATCTTGTATTTTAAATTATTATTTAAGCTTTCGTATTGCTTTTAAAATGAAGGTATATTTAATGGATCGTTGTAAATAATATTCTGTATAACAATACATATTTTATAAATGGATCGATTAATGACAAACATTTATATACGGACCATAGTAAAAACTATTTGTTTCCGTTACTTAATTCCAAATTCCTGGAATTACTTAACGTAGCTTTATAAAATGAAGCATAAACATATTTTAAAACAAAAACCGTCTTACCACAAAAACTTTTAAACGTCAGTTTATGCCTTGTCTAAAAAAATGTCAAATTATGACGTTGACATATGGTTCATTTTGCAGCCAAAATTTTATTAGACAAGTGTAAAACAGGGTTTTAAGTTTTTGTAGTAAGGCCCATAGTATTTGTATTTCCCTGGAAATCAGTTTTAGTCTTTAGGATAAAATCAATCAACCAAATCAAAATCAATCAAATGTTTCAACGCCAATTATCAATAGGTAGAAGTACCTATATTATCAAAATAGTCCCTTGCAGTTTACGTATCGATAGGCGTTAATTTAGTGTTTGTGTTGATTAATCATTTGGTTATTCACAAAACCCACCAATCATCTATTTCTCCACCAAAGAGATAGACTTCTATATAAAAGTAAGCAAAAAGTTTTGCTCCTTATAAGTTCGGCCATTCAGAGAATGCGTTCCTGACACGTCGCGATTGAACTGACGACGTAATAACATTCATTGATTATTGATATAATAATGTTGTTTTAATGCTCCTCAATTGTTAAAACGGTAAACAACCAGCAAAAATATTTTTATCGTAACTGCAACGCCATTGCAAAGTTACGTCGTCAGTTCAATCGCGACGTGTCAGGAACGCATTCTCTGAATGGCCGAACTATAGATCAATTTAATTTGAGATGAAGCCGAACTTGTATGTGGGTTAAACAAATAGTCAAATTTCTATGGGCAACGAGTATTGTAACCGTTGCTAACTTCGATTAGTAAACTTGCTTGTACTATTAAAGTGATATTATATATGTGTCACGATTGGTTTGGTTACGTTCTACCATCTGCCTAGCCTTTTCTCAATTATTTTAAGGTCGGCTTCTAGTCTAACCGGACGCAGTTGAGCACCAGTGGACAAGGAGCGACTGACTATCTGACCTCATTAAGCCAGTTACCCGGGCTACCCAATACCCCTTGGTAAGACTGCTTGTCAGACTTACTGGCTTCTGACTACCCGTAACGACTGACAAAGATGTTCAAGTAACATCCGGAACCTACAGTTTAATGTAATAAACACGGTCATTGGTGTCCAAGATATATTTTCCTAAATATCGCCCAAAATACTCGCTTTGATGAGCCCAAAGTACGAATACCAATAAATAATAACGTAATGAAAAATTTCAAATTGAACTGATAAAACATAGAGGTACATTATACCTTATTTAGAAACCGTAATAAAAAGGCAAACATTATTTATTAGTCTATTTAAATAAATATTAATATTTAAGGCGTAAGAGGTTCTATTTCGAAGAGTTTATTTAGAAGTTATTTGAAATATTTGTTGATATTGCTTCGAGCTATGAGTAGTAATATCGCTTTATTTACTTTACTATTTACTGTAGGAGCAAAGTTAGTGATAGAAAGAGCGAAATTCATACACATGGGGTGTAAATAATGTATGTGATAACGGTGCGAACATTTGGTGGAGACACTACAGAGCGCTCAAACTATTTTGCGAGATAGTTTTTAGTAACTTAAAATGTAAAGGGAGTTGAGAACCTATGTATAAATGTAGTCCCATATCATACATTTAAGTAGCTTGATTGCATAGAACATTATTTTTCTGTCATCAATGAGTCGCTGTGTGTTGAACTATCTTATAAGATATTGCAAATGGAAAATGCGAAATGGATGTCGTGGCTTATAAACAGCCGCATGGGTTGATCGAGGCTCAGTTGTTCGATCTTTGAAAATCATATTAAGTAGTAATCATAAGAGTAGGTAGTCATTCTATCTTAGACAATAGCACTCAAACAAATGCATTTGAAAGCCGACCCCTTTGTCAAGCAACGGCTGGGCACATGATGATTGCATAACAGAATCAGAAACACTAAAACAAGAAATAAAGAATTACTTTTCCTCGTCCCCAGCAATAAAGTAATAAATGAGACTGCACTACATTATTAGCTAACGATGTCTAAAAGAACTGCATTTGGATCGCTCGCCACCATCGCTAGTCGAATCACGTAAAATCCACTCAACTTCAGACTCCCCAATGATATAGAGGAAGAATTTTGAAATGAAACTCGCATACTTTACCCGGTTATACCAAAACTAGTTGTGCTACTGTGTTCTCATGCATTTTGTGGATGGTAAAATTGCATTTTTACCGACTTCGACAAATGGAGGTGTTTTTTTTTACCTTTATGGTTGTTTCTTTCATGTTCATCTGATTTCGATGAGGTTTTTGGCATAGTCTTTGTCAGACTCAGGGCAAATTTTTATGTCTATTATTGAAGTCGATATTATTTTTAGTGAAAAGTTTTTTTAGACTTTTTAGTCAATTTGCTCGAAGATATTTCTCAACACAAAGATTAATATTAGGAATGGCTTTATTGAAAAGAGAACCCACCAGAGTTGCAATAAAAGGCCTATAGTGATACTTATAATAATCGAGAGATCTTCTGAGAAGGACTGGAATGTTCTGGAAATTTTGATTTGTAGCTACTCACTAATATTAATCCTAGATCTTGAATTCTCAGAAAATAATTTGCCAAACCATCATTTCATTTGACTCATACAATCTGCTTGGACATTCGTGCCATCGCGATAACTGTGTCTAACATTTGTCAGAATTTCGTACACGAGTCTAACTTCTGTTACTTATCTGATAACGTGAATATTCACTTTCTAGATTCAGCTCTCTATGAGCGAGATTAAAAACGTGAAGATCTACCTGCACGACTAAAATATGAGCCTTAATGATATGCAGATGTTTTTTGGACCGGAGTAAATAGATGTATTTTTGAGCCACATCATCATCATCATCATCATCATCATCATCAGCCTATCGCAGTCCACTGCTGGACATAGGCCTCTCCAAGTGCACGCCACGTTTCTTATATATACATATTTTTTATATAAATAAATAGTTTATTCATCCAAAAAAGGTACAGATGGTATATCAATGTTTGAAATATGTAAAAAGAGGCTATTGGTAATGTAGAAATGATTAACCATGTATGAATTTCGCATAGTAGGATTAATAAATATTATTTTTCTTATTGAAAAGCGCAAATCTAGAAACAATTCTGTCAATGAGGTCGAAAAATCACCTTATCTGTTACACCAATATTAGAACGATTTTAAGCCTCACGAAGACAAACAGACAAACCAAAACTAAATATTTATTAGAGAAATTGAAAAATAACTGAGACTACATCTTCTAAGGAAGCGCGTGAAAACTCGTCATAAGCATCAATAGTATTTGCGAGGCATTTTCAATAACTTTCTCATATCGCACACCTAGTGTACGGGCGTACGGTAAAAATACCAACTTTACAGGAGAGAGAAAAATATACCAGGTAGGTATATTACTCATATTTTGAAAAATACATACACTTTACCTAACCTAGCACTTATCCCTACTAATATTATAAATGCGAAAGTAATTCTGTCTGTCCGTCTGTTACGCTTTCACGTCTAAACCACTGAACTGATTTGGTACAGAGATAGAGTTGACCTTGAGAAAGAACAAAGGGTAGTTTTTATCCCGGACTTTTGAAGAATTCTCTTAAAACGCGGTATAACCGAACTGTACGCGGGCGAAGCCGCGGGCGGAAGCTAGTGCATAATAAGGTGTTGTTTATGAATACACAATTTTTAACTTATCTGGCCTGTAACTTTTTTACAAATGCTTTATTTTACTTTTCTTTTCAAAGGTTTAAAGGATGAATCTTCACTTTAACTGTCTAAACAGTTACAAAAATGTAGTTCTTCCACTTACGCCTTTGTTCATCTAGGGTGACTATATTACATGATCAATACAGCTACTGAAAATATGAAAATAACAATATTTTCCTTCACTTGTTTTGCGTACAAAGGGCCGATGTATTGTTATAGCCAAACTTGGGTAAGGAATGTACTATTGTTGTTTCCGACTTGGTAACAAAATACGGAAAAAGGAAGCTGGAGTTTTCGTATAAATATCTCGTTGCATTGTGTAAAACTAATAAGTTAAGAATGTTGTTATTATATTAAACAATTTACAGGCAATTTTAATACTTGTCATGATCATCATCTGTCGCTGCCACAGTTTTAACATACCACGAAAGAACTCGTAATGACTAGATGGTGTCCCATCCACGAACCAATTACGCCAAACGTTGCTTAACCTTATAATCCATTGACCTATGTGGCTGTTGAATAGTACTAGTTCCTCACGATTAACCAGTCTAAAAGAATCAAATATTAAGTTTTCACAAAGAAGGGTTGCGGAGATATTTTTGTATATTCCCTTGAGTCAGTCACGGAGTCAAGTCATCCGATATAACTTGTACAATCAACTGTGAAATGTTGGACAAAGAAGCTTCTAAGGCGAGCTCACGGAAGAAGGAAATATATCGGAAATGCCAAAAGGAAGGTAGGTCAAGCGCCTTCTTGTAGGTTAAGCGACGACGTATGGTAGACGTGATCAGTTACTAGAACCAACGAGACCATCGGGTTATTTTTCAAAACAAAACCAATCTGTCAATAATTGGTTATTTTATTTGGAAAATAATGGGCGGTTTCCGTAGAAGGCGTGTAAGAGTGGAGCTAGTAACGTTCCTCGCCCCCAAACACCAGCATTTTGGCGCGCTACTTTCTAAGGAAATTTTGCGTTATGACATCTCCGCTAGTCATTTTGTTCTCCATGGGCGGACTACACACGTCCGTCTTATGAAATTCTTGCTGTTTATATGCTAATTTGTAAAGGAACTTAGTTCTGTAGTTTTCATTTGCACTTGTTATGGATGGTCGTGCTGACTATGGAGTTAATTTGTATGCTGAGGGGTTTTGAGGTTGCTGTGTTTTCTTTTGTTTTTATAAATTGAGTATAGTGGACAGATGACTTTTTTCAAGTTTCTTTAAAGCCCGGTATTTGCCAAAAATATTTCGCATAATGAAAAAAGTCGGATGATACTAAAACCAACAAAAAAACAGCAGCTGACATTCGCGTTACACATTATGTTTAGACATTCACCCGTGCATCGGAGAGCACGTAAATGTCGGTCCTGCGCCTGATCTCTTTCCGGTCGTGTCGGATTGCCATCCCATCGGGTTATGAGAGTGAAGGAATAGGGAGTGCACCTGTGTCTGCGCAAATGCTCGTGCACTATAATATGTCCTGCGCAGCTGGCTGATCTCCTTAAGCGAGAACAGCCGCCGTGGCCGAAATCGGCCGTGGACGCCATTATTATTATTAGACATTTATATTTAGAATCTACAAGATCAGACAAGCAACCCAAAAATAAACAGCAACAAAATAAAACAATCCCGAAAAAAACAACGTTTATAACATTTATAGAAAAAACAAAAGACGGCCACATAAAACAGCCATAACTTTGATATTTCCTTCATCGAACAAGCGTAGGCCGCAGATATTCAATAAATCTATTACTGGAATGTTTACTGAAAGCGTCCATACTGCGACAGTCTTTATCCGAGCTAATAAGCCCCGCCATCAATGGCCCAGTGATTTATGTTCCTCTAAAGGTTTTCATTAAATCCAATATTAATCTACCGGAGTATAAAGACCGTGGTCGCTTTTTGTATAAGAACTTATTGTTGTTAAGCGGTATGTTGGTGTCTGTGGAATTTCAATACTGTCTTTGGTTTTCTTTTATGGGATTGATTAGCGGAAAATATATTAATAGAAGGAAAATTGAAGTGTCTTTTGGTTAAGAAGTCAGACAGAGATGTGTGGATGAAGAAGACATGCTGCGCCCACCCTAAATAAAATTGGGATAAGACCGCGACGACGATCATGATATTAGTCAAGACAAAATTACAATGTTATATCAAATACCAAAACCTCCTTCTTTCTATTAATAAAAGTTGCTATTCCAGGAAATCTTATAAAGAGCTTCCTAAAAAATATTAAGTACTTACCTAAAATTAGTTTCCGCTAACGCATCGCCAATTTCATAAATTAAACGTCTGTTTATACGGAAGGTACGTCATCTTCGCTCAGCGTTCAAACGGAACTTAAGTTCAAGTCTCGAAGTTTCTGCTCTTAAGTATTCAACCTTTACTAAGTTTAATAACCATTTTTATTACTGTTAGTAAAAGTGAGCTTGTCAAATTAGCTGCTAGGTTAATTTAATGGTTATTTGCAATCGATTTAGGTCAATTTTGGGGTTATTAAGTAAATAGCTTCAGCCATCGATTTCACCCTTTACTTGAGAGAACTACTTCTCGAATCCAGATATAGCCTGTATGGCTAGTCTAGTATAATGAATGGCTAGTCAAATGTAGCTTTTATATTGTCAGTGAATTTCTTGACAGAAATTTTGATCTCAGATAGGTTAATTAATATTAATAAATATAATTAATGATACAAAGATGTTAGTTTTAAGCTAGAATTTTTTGCATGCTATAGCTATAGCTAAACATGCTTGTTCTTTTATATATTAGATGTAACACCAAAAATGCCATGTTTAAAACAAATAAACGATTTATTTATTTATGTATGTTATTTTGATGTATGGTTTACTTTATAAGTTATATTATTGCTAAGTTTCATCAAAAACCAACTAGTAGTTTTAATTCAAACTTTGACATTTGAATTGATTAGGATATATAAAAAAACCTGTAATCTCTCATTCTCTTCTAATTTCGATGTGAATATAACATGTCTTACATAATATTGTAAAGCATTGGACTGAGTTCGCAACCATAACATTTATAGTTATTAAGCCATTACAGTAGTTAAGACAACATTATGGAAGAGAAATGGCTTCTTCCCATGGGAACTGAAAATGCTTCGTACAATTATGGCATGACAAGATTTTCTTCATGTTGAGAAGGTAGGAAGACCTCTAGTATATTAGATAAGTATTTTATTTTATTCTTAGTTGTTTATGTAAGTATACTAATAGGTATATGGATGCCGACCCCAACATAGCCAGGAAAAGGCTCAGAAGAAGGACTAATATATGGATGACTAATAAGATTAGTGGGAAGAGCTAAAGTTTGTGTGTGAGTGGTTGAAATTAATCTCTGAAACTAATAAAAAAAAATTCACTCTAAAGCGAAGTTTTGAGAGCCATAATATTTTACCGTAGTACGCCAAATAGTTCTTTCTAAACGTGAGTGAAACCACGGATACTTAGAAGTATTGCTTTTTGCTCTTGCTTTTATTGATGGTTTTTAATTCTTTAGATATTTATTACATTGGTCTGAAATCCAGAATGCTACAAAGCTACAAACACGTTCACTAAACTTCAGGAAACGCGGCGCATTCTCGTGAACAAGCGATGACAGCTCGGTGACCCAACAGCTACGTAAAGTTACCTGTATTGCTTACAACTTGCACTGTATGACATGCCTTTGTGTTTCTATGTAGGTATGTATTGTTACCTGGTAACTAAATGATTTACGTACGAAAAAGAGTTTTCTTTCGACGTGGGTAAATTCGAAACAGCAGTTGTATTATTTTATAAATTATCAAGAATCCTACGATTTGCATTTGTTTGCTTCCTCTGTTGTTCTTGATTTGTTATTATAATAATACAATATCAGTCACACCATGTTAAAGCTAAACTTCAGTAAACTCGGCGCATTTTCTTGAACAAGCGATGACAGCTCGGTGACCTAACAGCTACGTAAAGTTACCTGTATCGCTTACAACTTGCACTGCTGTATGACATCAGACATGCCTTTGTGTTTGTATGTATGTGTAAATTTGACAAGCAGTAACTAGCAAAGTAACTGTTAACCTGGGGAGGTTGCAAATGGATCAGCATGTTTGAAGAGCAAATTCATAAGTTCTTGAAGTATTATCACTATAGACCAGTGGTTCCCAAACTTATTTTGTCTACTGCCCACTTTGAGATTAAATATTTTTTTAGCGCCCCCATATTTTAGGGTTCCGTACCCAAAGGGTTAAACGGGACCCTATTGTTTTCGCTCCTCTGTCCGTCGTCACCAGGCTGTTCTCATGAACCGTGATAGTTAGAGAGTTGAAATTTTCACAGATGATGTATTTCTGTTGCCGCTATAACAACAAATACTGAAAACTAGAATAAAATAAATATTTTGGGGGGCTCCCATACATCAAACGTGATTTTTTTGCTCATTTTTGCTCTGTTACGGAACCCTTCGCGAGTTCGACTCGCACTTGGCCGGTTTTTTACCTATTTAAAACCCTATAACTTCTTCGCAAGTGTGTCTGTTACCATTTTATTTGATTGTTTGTGTCTACTTTAATTACGAAGCGGAGCGACCGATTAACATTGACATGATTTTCATTTTTTCTATACCTATTCAATAAAATAGAAATAGAACCGAGTTTGAGCAATTTTTTAATTCATATTTGTTGATGTTCACAAGTTGTTGTTGAGAGTCGAGAACTCATGCAGTCGTTGTCTGAGAGGCCTAGCTAAATAAAATTACAAATGACCCCCCAGGCCTCTACACAACAACGCCCCCATTTTCTTTCTGGGTCTCTTACCGCCCCCCTTGAGACCTGCAGCGCCCACAAGGGGGCGTTATCGCCCACTTTGGGAAAGACTGCTATAGACCTTACCAGAAAAAGTTAATCAGCATTATCTATACTTATATTGGGATGCTAACGTGTATGTTTGATTGAACATCCTGACTTCAGAAAATTCTAAAACGATTTGAAAAATTATTAGGTGAGGCCGCGGACTAGTTCTCTCAGAACACGAGTGAAATGGCTGGCTTTAGCTAGATATAAAATAATACAAGAAACAAATACTCCACATCTCTACACTTCAAGGCTTCTTTCTCTACTTCTTTCTTTTTCAGTAAATAAGCTCAAGAGTCAATCAAGAGTGTAATATTTGAAACCACAAGATCTCTCGTTCTAATTTTACACAAACACCTAAATAAAACAAACAAAAATTCAAAAATACCTATACTTACGACGCAAAACAACCAGTAACAAAACTTCCACATTTTTTAATAAGCCGCCCACTTAATACGTAATTAACACACATAATTTTGTGGTAAACCAACGTCACGGGTACCTTTACCTGTTTAATTAACCACAGCCCTTGAACGCGATAATTAATTCGTAACACCACCCGTTACTAGGCTTGTCACATAAATTCCTCAAAGTTACACATAATATCACACCCTTGTAGGGTGACCATCAATCATGAGGAGACTTGGAGTTGTAAGTGGTAAATATTTTGAGTCAACATTTGTGGTAATGTTATAAAACTGGGTGTTTGTTTTAAATGATATCTGTCAACTGGTAAACTGATGGTCAGTGATAACTGGGTCAATTTGAAAATTTCTTTCAGTACTAGAAAGCGATCATTTACTGAGGATGGACACAAACGGAAGTTAGTTTATACTAAAATAACTCAAGCGTAAAAATTCATAGATAACTAGCGAAAAGTAAACTTAAGAAGTTTCTATTCGAAAGAGATATTTTGTTATTTGACTTTTAACGTTGCGTAGCTTGACGCTAACTGTATAGTGTCACAAAGATCTGCATTGAATGTACCGAGTTTGTATTTATGTATAAATAGTTTACATTATTGCATAGTTTGATAAAATCAGGTTTTAAGTTAAAAAGCAACAAATGTTCACACATCTAGCTAGTCTTAAAATCAAATCAGTACCTACAAATAATCAAATGCTTAGTTTCTAAAAAAACTCTGTGACTTTTGTCCTAAAACGAAATACTGTTCAGTGTACAGTGAAACACACATGTAACTCGAACCGATACAGCGTTGCATATTTGTTTTTGTGTCAGAACCCTTTTTCACGAGGTCAAAACATTTTGTGGTACATTTTTCACATTTCTAAGCTAACTGATACAAATCTAGTAACGCGCGTGTGCCTACAATTTATTTTGTATATTTACACTATGTTCTTTTGACGTAGGTACATAGAAATAGGGTTCTTAGAATGAATCTATTAGGATGCCATAATATTTTTAGGCCATGTTTTTCCTTGAGTATTAATAGAACTGTTTCAGTAAAACAACACTTATATTACAGGATGGAGATGTCAAAAATAATTAATGTTAATAAAGCTTTATTTCTTCTGTGTCTAAAAGCTTATACTTCTATAGCGAGAACACTAACAATATTTGAAAAGTCAAGACACCAAACAGGAATACGTACGTAAACATTCATTGGCTTTTACAAAAAAAACATAATTGTTATCTATGCCATAGGGCGTCCACTGTTGAACATAGGACTCCCCCATATCCAGCACCTACTCGTGACCTTTGTCAGATCGTGCCAACGACCTTGTTATTCATAGAACGCAGTGGCGAAGGGTGGTTTAATGAAATAGGGAAGCCGCAGCAAAAAAACTGGGGGGGGGGAGTACTCAGGGATGGGGGGGAGAGGTAATGGAGGTAATTTCTCAGTCCACCTTTTAGCACTGACTGAGAGACTGATAGTTTGAACATGTTTTCTCGAGGAATTCGGCAGATTATTAATATCTATAAAACTTTATTATCTTTAGTTAGGTATATTAACTACTAGAATCTGAGAAAACTTGGCACTAGAAAAAATACATTTTATGTATTTAATTTACAACGGCCTGTTAGCCATTGATATTTATCGTAGGTATTTATCCGTCAGGACGTTAGTAATTTTAATATAGACGTAATATTGGTAGGTAATTCACCCGAGCGGCGGCGGCGTGCCCGAGTTTTATAACACGTTTTTATTCTCAAAACTTAACCTTGAAAAATAAGTTCCTTCCTAAAGTAAACAATCTGTCGGATCGGAAAACAGTCTAATGCGATAAATGCTATAGGTACATAAAAAGAAACCTGATGCCAACTGTCTACGTATCAAAATACATCATTTCAACGTAGATAATCTCTATTTTCACTAGGTACACACACTGTAGTACTGTACTTGTACTGAGTACCAGGTCACTGAGGTCACACAGTGCGATCGCGGGAATTAGTAGGGAGTAATGATACTGCCAACTATTTAATCAAAATTATCAAAATTATATACTTGGTGAATTCATAATCATGAAAATAAATAAATTCCCAACTATATAGGGTCATTAAATCGCGGAGAATCTTAACACCGCGATTCAGGATTTGCATAAAAATGCACAACGCCATCTATGTTGACATAATGTACCTAAAACACACACACGAACTATGTTATTTCCAAATGATACACACACTAATAAATTCAATTAAGTAATACAAAGAACAAATTGTTAATGGTATTATCTAAAACAAAATAAGAACAATGAGAGTGAATTTGTCTGATTTGTTTGTTTACATATTTGAGAAAGCGCTGTCACTCGCGCGTAGACAGATATAGCTACTCTACTCTTGACGCGTTCTTTCTCGTTCACTCGCGAGTTTTGATTGGTGGAAGCCGCTCCGTGAGCCGGCTTACCGCTCGCCCTTATTTTGCGAACATCGCGCGGCGCGGCGTGGATGACGTCACGCAAGCGTAGTTTTGTATGGAGGAGGAAGCCGCGGCTTATTTAGTAGGAGCAAAATGTTTCAAGTAATTTATAGACAATTTTTTTTACGGTGGTAGGCGTTTTGTTATACCTACATATTTAAATTGTGTGGTTTAAATGATTATATTAATTATACCGATAACTTATACCTATGCTTCTTTCTTGAAATTCGAAAGGGAAGCCGATGGGAATCGGCTTATAAGGACGCCTCGCCACTGATAGAACGACGTAGACGTATTCCTATTCATCAATTTGGAAAAAAAGCCCTGTATACCCCTCAAAGTTACCACAAGTGTACCAATTTCACAATATCCATAAAACGTGCTATTATTCACAAAATGCAGTTTTCACGAAACTCCTGTCAAACAACCAATATTCCGATTCTACATATCGCTTGAACCTACGTGCTTTATTTTTGTAACGGCCACCGGGTCTTACTGCAAGGTGACTGCAAACCGTTTGGAGGGGCACCAATACTGTGAAGGGATTAAGTCCTACAGTGGTGAAATTGCTTGGAAGGCGCTTATTGAAGTTATAAGACATCGTATGTCATAGTGAATTGTGATCCTATTGCGTTTGTGGACACGAAAGTAGATCGATATATATAGGTGTAAGTAAATTGATAATATTTCTGTTATTCAGAGCTTATTTTGAAGTAAGAATTATGTATTTGGAATGATTTAATTTTAATGCAAATACCTCTTTTATATATTTTTTGATTCTTGTACATGTGTCTGTATTGCATTATTGTAACAAGTAAATGAGTGTTGTTCATAGAACCTAAAATATTTTAAAAAGTCAAAACACTAATTTAATTCTTGATACAGTACTAAGTGGCTTTTTATGTATTTATTTCCTGTGTTTTTTGGTTGTCATCTATAATTCAGAAGTCATTATCACGGATAATGTAACTTTGGAATAGAAGAAAGCTTTGAAAACGATTACTAGGAATTTGGGTTTCCAATAAAAATAAACATCAACTCAGTAACGAAAAAATGTTAAGGCTTTGACAGAATCTTTATCTCGTTCTAGGAAACGAATATTTATTTTTCTTTGTGTAGAATTACAACGTTTAAGTATTAAATGTGCACGTCTTTACTTTTATATTATTAATATTATAAAGAGGAACCTTTTTTGAATAGATGTACATAATATGAGTTATTGTAGAACCGAAAAAAAAAACAATTACTTCTTTATTTTCCAACACTTCTACCTATAAAATGAGCAAACAAACAATTGAACCAATTTCAAATATCTTCACTGGGAAGCTTTACTATCCCCAGTTGACATAGGCTTAACTTGATCTGGGAAGTAGTTCTCACGGTACACGGACAAAACCGCGGGAAAACGGCTAGTACCTAATATTATGGAGAGGAAGTTTGTAGGTTTGTTTGTATTCTGAAGGCTCCACAACTGAACCGTTTTGAAATATTCTTTTACTGCTGAGAAGCTACGTTATCTCCGGTTGACATAGGCTATATTTTATTCGAATAGGTGAGAAGTACTTCACGAAAAATTACAGGTGAAACTGCGGCAAACAGCTAGTATTGTAAATAAGATTACAATTAATGTAAGGTCAAGACATCGTTATCGTTCATTAGTGAACAGAGGCGAAGTTCCTCGAATAACTAACATTACTAATATGTTATTAAGATATACATTTCCCCTTATGTATGTATGTTTGTATAACTTGGTAATGTATTGCAAAGGGAAAGCTTGGGCCAGAAATGAGTCTATAGTTTGATTAATATAGATATAAGTTTTATTTACGTCATCATCTATTATAGCGAAGTTTGAGTCCAAAAAAGGATACATATGTTGGGTAAGTATTGATAAATTGGTTACGGAAATATTTATTTGCCCTTTCGTAATTATATGAACCTACTTCCCTAGTAGGTCCCCTATATTCAGCGTTAACGATGTTAACGATGTTAATGAAAAAACATTTATTAGAAAATATTAGTCATCTATTTACTTAACAACATTAAACATCAAAGGCTTACTCTAATTAGGAATTCCTGACCTTTCAACGTTTAACTACTTTGGGGCAAAATTTAAAAATATTTGAAAAAAAAATGCTACAAAAACACAAGGTAAAAATAAATTATTCCTCATATTTATTTAGAAAAGCTGAAAGTTCTGTCAGAAAAGGCGACATACGACACAAAATCTCTTTGACATACATTTTCTGGCTAACCTAGTTAACATAATCCGCGGCCAACTTGCAAATGCGGGTAACGCAGCTAATTAAGTGGCTTTTCAGCTTTATTTTGATGGGATAGAGTTGAAAATTGCTTAAGAAGTGAATTTTGATATGTTTTTGTAAGTTTGTAAAGTGAAATTTGACGTTTCTAGACAGTTATGACAGACGTGTCAGCGGCTACGGTCCGGGATTCAGTTAAGATGTTGATTATGTTCAGGTTTAGCAAAAGTTTTTGGATTTTTCCCGGAATCTACGTTCATATGTAAATCCTTTGACGGTTCTATTTACATAAGTTGTAAGCGTGGAGCGTACAGGTTTCTTTGAGATAAAGCGCGGATATCCTGAGATATGTGGAAATATTTATAAATGCTAAAGGTTGAATTTATTACTCTCTTTGTTTAGTTTCGTTTGGAAACGATTTTAAATTGGAATTTTATTGGTGTTTTGTTTGACTGGAATTAAGTTTGTATTGCTTTATATTACGGGCAAATTAAAAGAATCGTTGATTTATTAATATCGGCAGGGGAGTAATTTTAGGTCAATGAAATTAGGAAAAGCTGTTTAATAATTAACTCTACTTTATTTTTTTATGCTAAAAATATTTCTTACTAGCTTTTGCCCGCAGCTTCGTTCGCGTGGAATAGTGACTACCAGCAGATTTTTGATTTGACCAATAGATGGCGCTATATGTCCGGAATAATTTTATTTTTATTTATTTTTTTGTAATAAAAACTATCCTATGTCCTTTCTCAAGTTTCAAACTATGTCTGTACCAAATTTCACACAAATCGGTTCAGTAGTTTAGGCGTGAAGAAAAGACAGACAGACAGACAGACAGTCAGACAGACAGACATACAGAGTTACTTTCGCATTTATAATATTAGTTTGGATTTATTTATGCGATTAAGGGTAGAGATTTTTATTAAACTAATTTATAGCAAACACAGCGACATCCTAAGCTTAGTTTATCTAACATTACTCGTTTTTCAAGCTAAACAAACCACCCGAAACTTTAGATCTTTTACGACGACGTGTAAAACGTACTAAAGAACTTTTGGCGACAGAAATACAAGCGGGATCCGGTTAATTATACACTTATTCCTATGCTCTTTGCGTTTACGAACCAAAACTCTAAGCGACGCGAAAGCTGAAAACCATTTGTGCGACTGACAGTAGCCGTTGACTGTGTTTCGCCAAAATAGTGGGTATTAAACTCTTTGTTTGAATTTGCAACTGGCTGGTTTAGCGTATTTTAGGAAGAAAAAAGTTTGACACCTGTCAAAAATTGGCGGGAGAAAAGAATACGTGAGTTTGAATTCGGAGAAATTCTTGTGAAATGGATAAGTACGGTACATTGGTCATTGGTAATGCTTGTTTGTAATACGAATAAAATTGCAGGAATTGTTTTTTTTCGTTGGTGTGTCTGTACAAAATAAAAAAGATTAGTAATTTTTCGAATTCAAATAGGTCATTTTTTTCCGCAGATTTAAACTTAGGCTCTCTTCGCAAAGAGCGCGGTACTACCACGTTATGATAATTGGCCGCAAACAAAAGTCTTCGCCTTAATACCCCACTTTATTTTGTTCAGTTATCTGTGCTGTGCCTTAACGACCAACATCACTTAGCTAGGACGGAGTTAACGTATTTTTGAGGCGGAGGAGGTCGAATAGCCATTATGGGGAAGGAAAACTATATTGTATCCTGCAAAAGCTGAAGAGCATGTCAATTGGAATACTACTGAAGTAATTGTGAAGGTTGTTTTTGTTGCAAACCTACCATTTTTTGCTTAGAACATACTTTCAACCAATAGCGTGAGTTTTATTGCCAAATACCAAGAAGGGTAATGTTTTTGCTAATTACTGTACATAAATGTGGAAAAGTTGTATACCAGTGGGAAATTGGTTGACTCAACGACTTAAAGTATGAGTTCAAGCGACTAAATTGAGCGGTCGGATTGATCCGATGAATACTGTCAACACAAGCCTAGTATGTTTTGCTGTTGGCTTCTAAATGTAGGATTTGTATATCTCTCCGGCATAATCATTTATTTCACCAGTCTCTTTTTCCTATAATGTTCCTACTAATGGGGGCTTAGTAGTTATGTCTTAGCTCTATGGAGCGAATGTCTATCTGACTTTGTGAATTTAATTACCCTAAACATCTTGGAAAGATTTTTTATCGGACTTTCTGGCTTCTAAATACCCATAACACCCTCCAAAGATGTACAAATGCCAGCATTTATTTATTTACCTCAGTAAAAACATTTAAATCATACATTACGCATTCCCTTTGAACTCTTGTAGGTATCATAAGCATTAATATTTAGACCCTGGCCTAAATACCCTTTAATGTTCATGATGCCACATTAAATATTCATCTTCATATAAATTGACCTGTCGGCTGTCCAGCCAGGGTATGTCTTTGAAGTTGATTACCAGTACTTTACTAATACTAGTACTTTGATTACTAGTTATCTTTACCTGTGAATTAACTTGGCGCAGCAGTTTCATCCGCTTCCTGAGGGAATTCAAATTCGTTTATTTGCAAAAACATGTGTAGATAATATATACTTACGGGCAGTTTTTTTATCAAAAGTTAAAGTTAAAGTAATGTCTAAAGTAAAAGTAACGGTCAAATTCGTTTTTCAAGGCTAAAGTGACGGCAAAACTAATAGAAAAATTGAATTTGACCGTTACTTTAACTTTAGACATTACTTTGACTTTTACTTTGGCTTTAACTTTTGATGAAGAAACTGGCTGTTAGTGTGATGCAAGTGTTACAAGTGTTACAGGAACTAGGTACTTCTACATTCAAAAATAGGTACCTTTTCAAAGCAACCTGTGGTTATTAACAAGTAAAGGTAACAGACATATTAATACGAAAATATTAACTCATAAGTTTATAATATTAAAAGGTTCGGTGTAATACTTACCGCACTTTATTGTGGGAAGGAAATCTTTCAAGAAAAGTAGCGAAAAAATTCAACAGGCTAACATTTTACAACCGAAAAAAATATGCGCTAAAGAGCTGTTCTTTTCCATAAATCAAGTGAAATTGATAAACTTATTGCCAAGAACACTCTTATCAGTACTTTGCCTATCTCATAGTGAAGCAACCCTTTTCCTCAAGTTTACGACTAAGAGAAAGATAAGCAGCCTATTATATCTTTTTGCTCAGATCGACGTTAAAGGAAAAGCGAGCAAATATTTTTTTGGTTGCGTTCAGTCTCTGATACTTCCTTCACAGGCTTTGGGGAGAGAGATTAAAATATTTTTGTTTTACAAAATGTTACAGCGGGAAAGTTATAACAGTATTTAGGGAGCTAAGTTCTCTAGCTTTACAGATAAATTGAAAAAATAATGTAAAAGTTGCATTTATTTATATGAAGTTGCCCCTAAAAATATAAGTGAGTTCGCCTATTTTTGGTATTTACCTCAGAATGAACCAAAACCGAAAATCCTATGTGTCAAATAGGTATAGCCCTCACGCATCTTTACCAAAGTCAAAGTCCAAAGTCGAAGTCATTTGGTTCGTACTTTACACTTCGATAATAATCTTGTTTTGTCAAACAAATGTAAATAAACTACACTTCACTTGATTTAACGTCTCGACCGATAAAGTCGCCACTTTAAGTATAATTCAAGTAAATTATTTATGTATTAAAGTGAAGGTGTTCCGAAAATCGTTATAGCTTTAATATTTTATAAGTGATAAGTATTATAAATGTCTCTGTTTATTTAGAAGTAAATGATGACTTTGTTTGTGTTTGTTCCAGTATTTTTTAATATTAACAAACGATTTTATAGTCTAGTGCATTTGAAGCGTAATCTAGACACACGGCAGTGTGTCCGCCAAGTTCGAGCAAAAAAGCGACACACCGGCCGTGGGTTATATTACACGAACCATTTCGGGCCAAATTCGACCCCCCTGTAACTCAAAATCTATTTTATTTACGCATATCAAATTTCTAGTATCTGTTGAGACCCCCTCACTTATCTAAAATACAAAATTTCATTAATATACCTATTGTAGGTCTTGAGATATTGACGTCAGAAAATCGCTATTTTTACTATACACTTATTCACTTATTCACTGACTCACTCATCAAAAACCTAGACCACTTCCAATGGTCGTATTGACTTGAAATTTGGCATGAAGGTAGGTCTTTATGTCAAGTTAAAGGGAAAAATCTGAAAATGGCCAAGTGTGAGTCGGTTTCAAAATAATGAAGGTGTTTTATACCCGGTGTAAATTTATTCCCCTAAGGAACTAAAACGAACTAAATTTATCTATATTTATATAATATATCTTCGAATGGTACAAAGGTTTGTATTTAGTCAAAGTAAAGTAAAAATCTGAAAACGGCCAAGTGTGAATTACTTTCGAAAATAACGAATGTGTAACTTTGATCCACGAACATAATATATGATAACATGTCATGTCAGTCAGTTGGTAAATCTAGTCCATTTAGTTAATCTAGTTCATTTCTTTGTAAGAAACATAGTGCATATTAAAAAATCTAAAAAATAGTATAAATGAGACATTTCTTTAACTAACTTCATCATAAGAAAAAAATAAAATAAACAACCTTACAAAAATAAATGAAATCCCACCCAAAACAAAAATGTGAAAGACTGCCAAGTTCGATAATATGGGAATGCTTCGCCTATAAAAGAAGTGAGATCTGAATAAGTACCAAGTTCCATACACATACCTCAGTTAAAAATAGTTACTTTTTAATGATGATTACTTGGCAAGTTTTAATAGAAAATTAAATACTTGATTCATTGCGTTTAGTAGGTTTAGAACAAGGTGTATGAAAACTTGCCAAGTAACATCATTAAAAAAGTAACTATTTTTAACTGAGGTATGTGTATGGAACTTGGTACTTATTCAGATCTCACTTCTTTTATAGGCGAAGCATTCCCATATTATCGAACTTGGCAGTCTTTCACATTTTTGTTTTGGGTGGGATCTATATATACTGCTAGCGAATATGTCATGTACCTATAATTTTTTTGCGCGTATATTTTGCCTGCCTCCCAATGGTGCTTCTTTCCGCAACCGGATTAAAATATCTTGTATTAAAAAACTAAACTACTTGGGTAATGCTAAGTTTCCTCAAAATACATTTTGATTGTTTTGCGTGAAAGTGTAACAAACATCCACACATCTACAAAATTTTGTTAGAAATAAAATGCAAATATTCGAAATTCGAACATTCCATTTTGAAAGTCAATTTAAAAAAGGGTTTACCAAACATTTACCACATTCTTTTGTTCCGACTATATTTATTTTTATGTAAATAATACGTACTAGCAACAAAACAAAGTTTCTGTTCTACTTTGTTCCTTCTCAGTAGCAAGCTGGCAAGCAAATAAAAACTTGTTACAACCTGCAATTGCACTGTGAATAAACATTATGCAGCTGTTTTGGGTGAACGTTAAAGAAGTTTAAACGTCTGATAGTAGGTTTATGGGATATTGCTGCCTTGTGACTAAATGGTAAAAAATAGTAATGTATTTTGGTATGTAATGACTTAAGGTGTAAGTGTAAATTTTGTAATACTTTTCACTGTATTATTTACTTCCTAGTTTGATTACTGTTAATGTTTGTCACGTCCTTTTTTACCATAAGATCATGCGTATTCTGTTTTTAAAAATAGTCATATATTTAGGACACTGCAGACTATGGTTGAAAACACCAACAGTAGACTTATTTAGATAATATTAGTATCCATAAGCAGAAACTCAGCTTCTGAATGTGAATTCTATATAGAAAAATATGAACGCACTTTGACAGATGTATAATTTTTGTTTTTTGACAGACACATGTATAACTTTTAATATACTTACAGCAGATACTTACGATTTCGCAAGCACAAACAAGACAACAATTCCAAAATTGAACCACATATCCATGCATACATTTCCCAACAACCACACAACTCCGGAGCCTCGACCGAGGCGCGAGGCACGAGGCGCGAGGCAATACGCGTATAAATAGCTCGAAGAATAGTTCGCACCGCCACTTATCACGCCTCTATTATAAATAAGACGTGTTTACCTGTATCCTGGGGAAACTTAACCAGGGAAACTCGTTTAGAGCATAATGTGTATTGATTAGATCCCCCACTAGAGACGAATAAAATACAAAATTGATTCCGGAAATTTTCTTCGAGGAAATTCGCTCGTGAAAGGGTTCGTGGAAATTTTTCTGTAATATTTTGTTAGAAGAAATGTGGCTTAGTTTTTGAGGTGATTGGCATACAAGCAAATCAGTACCATCCTATTATTATTCCTGTATAAATTATCTAATTGATTAATAATAAGTTAAAAAAAAAACAATAACTATAATTAATAACATTTTTTGTCACCTAAACTTCCATTCATTCTCACTACTTTCTACCTAATTACAGCATGACCAAGTAACGGAAAAGTATAGTTCCGAACATTTCGAAATTTCATCAATACGACTTTAAAACCATCAACTTGACAACCAAGTAATAAAACCACAAGGACGCTACAAACTAAATTATACAGCGGTTTTAAACTCATCACAAGTAAACTTCCTGCTACTATTTCTTCAAAAGATATACCATCTTAAGGTGTACCCTTAAACTTGGCTATACCCTTGACCCTTCTCGTTAATACATGGTTAAGTGCTTCCTAGCCTTGACGAGGTTGTAACTAGAAAATTAATAGTACAGTCGGCCACTATAACTAATTTACTTACCTGTGATATGTCGACGTACATTGTTATTAAGTTTTTTTTTTACATCAACACTTAAAGGAATTCGTAACCTAAAGTTTAATAATGTCTGGACACATTTTTTTTTTTCACACACGATCGGTTAGCCCCATGGTAAGTTATTAATTAACTTGTGTTATGGGTGCTAACACAACTGATAAACTACATATAGCTACATATATACATTTTGATAAATACATATTGTAACACCCAGACCACGGCCAACAAACATGCTCATCACACACATGTCGACCGAACCGGGAATCGAACCCAGGACCTCAGGTTCGGCAGTCCGGCATGGTGACCATTGCGCCATCGAGGTCGTCGGAGTTTGAAGTATAAACTCTAAATTCCCTCGCGGCTCATAAGGCCTTGTAGGAGAGTGCACTGTTGAACACAAGCCTTTTGTAACGCATATAAAATGAAACAAACTTAATGTTGTCATGAACGGTAAAGGTACGCTATATGCCCCACTTGCGCACACCTGTAATCTGAAGTTAGTAGCGAGCCGTGATTAAGTTTGGCGACTGTACGTTATCATATGGTCTTCAGCTTGACTTCTCAAGCGTCCAGTATAGTCAAGGGTTTGGAGAAAATAGTTGCCGTAAGAACTAAAAAGGCTCCAGAGATATTAGTTGGTTTTATCCAGTAAAAGTCTAACCTCCCCCCATACTCAGATGCCCGTTTTCACCAACAATCTCTTAACGGAATAAAGGTAACAAGGGACACTTAAACATTGGTGAAAACGAATTTCGTATTAAGTGTTTCCTAAATGCTCTTAGGGGATCCCTAAATTTAGGCATTTGTTGGTGAAAATGGGCAAGAGACATTTAATGATTACTTAAGTCACTCCTTAGTGACGGAATGTCATACAAATCCTTCACTAAGGAATGGCTTAAGTAACCATTAAATGTCTCTGAGTGGAGAGGTAATAGTCAAATCCAGTGCATTTCATAATAAATGGTAATAAAAGTCTTAACATGACTCTTCTCGACAGTCGGGTAAAAAGGGTTTTTGAATTGAAGCAGTCCATCACTTTCAGATATTTTTGTTATTTGAACATAATGCTCTGTGAAAAGGCAATATTTTAATAAAATACTAAAGAGCATTAAATAAAGAAGAAATTTTTCTACTCCTGAATATCGTAATGTCTAAGTATTTAAAGAACAGGGTTTTACCGAACAGTCTTTCAGAAACAGTGATATTATTATTTATTATTGTTTTCCTAAAACCTTCCTTATTGACACAGCTTTAAGGTTTAAAATTCCTTACACATGTAAGTAAATACCTAAATATTTTCAACGTGAAATCAATCAATTCCAGAAAACGCTGTTCGATTTTTCAAATTAAATTGCTTACAATTAATTAACAATCATTTCCAATGGTTCCACAAAGGAACCTTTAATGTTGATTCCGATTCCAAAGATTTGAGATCCTCTTGGATCTTTCGTAAAAGATAATTGGACACTGCGGACAAAGAAACATGTCATTAGAAAGATAAAAAGGTATCGGGTCGCGAGTGAGTTCAATCTCTCGGAATTATCGGCAAAATAAAATTATTTTATGTAGGTATCTCTTATTATTTATTCTGTTTGAACCATTTGTAAGAAAAACTTAATGTTCAATATTTAAAATTCATTGTTACTTGATTCAGAAAATAAAATAGTGATTTTAAATATGCCTCAAGTATACATAATTACTTTTCTACGTTTATATGAAATGGTCTATTTTGTAACAAATAAAATACCGAGTCAATTCGACCCGTACTTATACGCAAGATTCCGTTTCAGATTACAGTAAATAGTACCTAGCCATTTAGTTACTAGTTCTAAATTATTTAGGGCAAAAAACTCTCGTTATGCGATAAAACGTATATTTTAGATTTAGAAGATTTTTATCGTTGCCTATTTTAGATTGTTTTGGTCTAAGGCATTTTAAAAATAAGCAATTAATAAACTGGAGCTCAAGAACGTAATTAGCAGAATTTGTAATTAGTTTCGCTTTATGACGTAGTTATTGCTTGTTATAATAACGATAATAGGTTTTTGTAATGATAAAATCCCTTTTTATGTTAGGTATTTGAAGTAAGTACTAAATAAATTATCTATCTAATCGACACTTAAAATAATTACACGATCCCCAAACTGAACCAGTGACCCTTTACCACAACACATTTTGGTTATTATGTCCGGTCGTTTGCAAGCAGATACGATATCTTGTAATTTTCACGAGTCATCAGAAAGACACGTTTCGACAACTTGTCTGTGGGTAATGACCTAATAGATTCCCATTCAAGCCCACGACCCTTCGATCAGCAGACAACCTTTAGGGTTGTTGTCGTTTTAAATTACGAGTATTATCACAAACGACAGCTATTTCCGTATACTGCCTTCGAATGAGGGAGGGATATCATAGGTGTTATAAATATCTGGTTCCTGAAACATTACAAAAGCCATATAAACCATGCAGAAAATTAGGGTTAGCAAAAGACAAGAATACAAATCCGCGATACAGAGAAATCACGATAGTTGGCAACGTCGTCACCGATGGGGTTGCCCACGAAAAGATTTACGCGTTAGAAAAGTGTCGATTGTTGTAAGTTTTCGCTCGCCCAAGCATTCACTGTTCACGGTGAATCGCACATCGAAATTCGGAAATCCGTAAAATTGACGATTTTTATGGCCCGCTTGCAAGTTTCATTTTTTGGGAGGAAGCTTATGTCGTGAATCTTCCGTTTGATACGTCAGACGTAATGATTGCGATCAAACGGCTCGGAATTTGCGTGTTCAGGTCGTTTTTGTTAGACTTTGTGGTTGTTACCTTTGTATCGGATGTTTGGAGTGTTGTGTTTGTAACTTTATGAGACGCTAGGGATGGGAATGTTGCCGATTGGGTGGATAATTGATCGCAATTGGTTTGATTTGGGTGAAGCAATTACTTGATTGACTGTACGAGCTAAGTGGTAGGCTTAGCGTGTAACTACGGCGGTCATACTAAGTGATTTATTAACTGGATTTAACAGATGGATGGGACGCAAATTGTGTGTCTAAAGTTGTGGGAATTATACTCGCGTAATTGTGTCACTCGCGAACTATCCGCGTTGTCAGCTTGTGGGTGAAACGGGTTTATTCTGACGTTTGTGTGGATCCTCTAGCATGAGTGAACATATCTAATAGTTTGCAAAAATAGTTTCGAAATGTCTTTTGAATATCGAATAGGTACTCATATAGCTATACATGCTTAGACTACTGGATTGATTTGAAAAAACATTTCAGTTTTAGATAGTCCATATCGAGGAAATTTCAAGGGTGATTTATAACCGGGTGCGTGAAATAGTTCCAAAAGTGTGAACTGCTGACGTTAACTAATAATAAAACAATAAATAGAACAGTTACCCTTATAATTAATTTTCTTTCCTCAACAATCCTTAAAGTATAAATCTGTAAAAATAAAGTTGACAGTCTCGGTCACACCGGCCCTACTGAGAATCTAAGTGGTGTCGGGTTGAAGTTTTTAGTGCTGGCTGGAGTATTTTTCAAAGTTGGTCTTCGTGGAATTATCCTAACTATGCAGACCTAGGTAAATGTAATCTTTCTCTCATTTTTTACAGAAGTTGAATAGAATTTTACAGAAGTTGCGTTATGGAATATTTTTTTACAATTTATTGATAGTGGGTTTTCTTAAACTTACAAAGCAGCCCGTAGTCTGGAAGTTGGTGTTTGATTCACCCGTGCATCGGAGAGCACGTAAATGGTCCTGCGCCTGATCTCTTTCCGGTCGTGTCGGATTCCCGTCCCATCGGGTTATGAGAGTGAAGGAAAAGGGAGTGCACCTGTGTCTGAGCAAATGCTTGTGCACTATAATATGTCCTGCGCAGCTGGCTGATCTCCTTAAACGAGAACAGCCGCCGTGGCCGAAACCGGCCGTGGACGCCATTAAAATTGCTAATGATGTTGATTCAATAATTAACTACTACTAAATTATACTCAAATTCTTGCTATAAAAAACCCAATAACCTAAGTAGAAACTACGGCATAAACAAATCACTCCCCTATAAAGGTCATCAGAGCGTGTTCAATTAAATCAACTCTCACTTTACCAAATACTTTCTAATTTGACCTCACTTATTTCTAGATCTAGACATTATAGTTCTAGCCATCGACAAGTAAGTGCTACTTTATGAACATAATAACTAGACCATTAGTTCTGCTTTTAAGCTAAGTGTTCGTTCAAAGAATATTTCGAAAGACGAATATTGAGCGATGTGCATTTGTTTCACCGATCTTGACATTCAATGAGTCTTTGATTTTAGATTGCTTTCTTTGTTATGCTAAGAATAGAATGAATGATTTTTGAATGATTATTTTTAGAACATTTTTTTGACAGAAGTGTCTGTTGATTACTGATTTGCTTTGTGGGTGTGGAATACGGGGATAAGGATCATGAATTTAATTTTAGAACTTATTCGGTTCTTTCTTTATAAAAATTTTGACCCCTATATACTTTTAAGTACCCTTTGTTCCCATTACATTTTTTGGTACAAGAAGAGCAGACATCTTTAATTATATGTTGATATACCTATTTGTTACATATTCATAATTATTGTTTTAACTTAACACGTTAGTGAACAGCTTGTTCAAGATTATAAGCATATAACAAGGACTTACTAGTCTTTGAGGCTTTTATATACCGGGTTATATTCCTACATACAATTATTCTACCACATAACCAGCTATATGTTATATCAAAAACAAAGACAGACACTAGATCTTCATCTTAATTAATTCGTGAATAAGAGGTACTTGATTTATGAATACTTCAATTACATAACTTAGAACAAGGGTCTAGTCGTAGGTATTGAGAAATGTAGGTATAACATGTTCATTGTGAAACTAGTTTAATTCGAATTTAATTGATTTATTGGTGTAAGGACTATTCAAATTACTGGATGAAGTTTTGTTCGACTGACTATCTGACTGACTGAAATATTCTTATACAATTTTTTTAATGTAAATTATTCAAAAATTGGATGAATTTCTCCATTCCAGAGTTTGTAGCTCCTTCCTACAGAACTAAATTTCTAAGGCGTTCATGTCATATGTAAATATTTTGAAGGAAACAATTGTACATACCTATTTACCGATACTAAAATTATAATTAACTTTTAACATTACGCGTGTTCCAACTTCCACACAAAGATTTCAGCCCATTTAAGCGAGAGCTTTATTCTCAAATAAATCCAAATCTATGTTAAGAAAGATTTTTTGGTATATTTTGATGTTTTTTGCTACAGAAAAACCAGAAGTTACACGTGTTCCATCGTTCCTTAGAAATGTTCCTTTATCTATTACACCGTGAATAGCTTGTCGACCATTCAAATATTTGATTTCGCCATCAAACAAATACCAGACTGAAGGAAGCCAACCACAAAAGGAGCCGTCGATAAATGTTACGTCACAATGTTTCACACATTACACGAGAAAACATGTCAAACGAGAATCCTTAATGTTGCTTCGTTCTAAAAAAAATATATAAAAATGTGCGCGTAAAATGTGGAGTAACCCCAAGTACAATAGGCCCAGATAATTGACTGAGAAATGAAAACATAAAACTTCCAAGAATAGCTCCAGTTCTTCAATAAAATTACAACAAGTGAATAAGTTACTTCAAATGAAAGGCTAACGGATATTTTCGTCCGTACAATTTTACTCATTTCCTTTTGTGAACGAATTTTACGAGTGTTTTCGACTCTGTCGATTTATACGGACATAATTAAGGCGGCAGTCGAGGGGCCCGCCCGCTAACAAAAGGTACAATGCAGGTGGAAAGGTGATTCCGCTATCATTGTTTCCAAAAATCAAATTCGACTCGTATAAGCTATAAAGAAATCCGTAAACTGAAAGGTCCATTTATTTAGAACAAATCTTTTGTTGGCGCCAAATTTTGCCGACAAGAATTCTGTATTATGTTGCTAAGTCCCCCATTGTCCCAATCTGTACGAAGATTAATTTACTAGGCTCGGTAAATTCGGCCATAAAAGAATTTGTGAGGAATGGAAGAGCCAAGTTTGTTCGAGTGCGCTCCGAGAGAGTAGGATAATGCGTTCTGGGCCTATATTTTTGTCCGTAGTTTTGAGCTAAGAGGGCTAAACACAAAAGTTTTCTTCAATAACGCCTCAGCCTCGCGTAAGAATTACATTTGCGCGCATAAAATTCGGGTAGCTTAGGGACCTTTCTGTTATGTTCGAGAATAATTCTTGAATTACATACATACCTATTTGGAATGTTACTTTTATTTTTTCAGCCTCAATATTCAATTACGAGAGTTACTTTATACAAGCCGTCCCTTGTTGATCCTAACGCATTATCCTAATTTCTTTCCATTGGTAAAATAAAATACTATATCTCTATTACTATGTTAAAGTTAGATAGGAAAGTTGGTAGAAACGGTAGATAAAATTCAAGTTTAATGTCCAAAGCTTTCATTGTAGTCTACCAATTAAAAGCAGTTTATAAATCTCGGTGGTAAAAAAAAACTTATGGAGAAGAACCGATACGAGAAGAACTACATTGCTTTAATAGTTTTCCTTTATTGAGGATCAGCAAAAAAGAACATATTCTTCATTGTTCACCATTAGGGTAAAAGGTTAGGCCAATGTTGCCATTTGCCCTTTCGCTTTTAAGTTTAGATCTATAATTTTACGTACAAGTATTTATGTTTGTCATACTCATCTAATACAGTAAATATTCACAGTACACAAAAGCAGAAATATAATAACTATACACAAGAGCTTTCAATACCTACTTAACTAACCACTATCTGATTAGGTAACTCTCTGTAAAAGGTAATTTTCCACTAACACATAAGGACCAAACGAGATTGGTCCATATATCCAGAACCTTGCGAGGCGAGTCATTTTCAGTAATTCTACATCTTGACAAAGGTTCTATCAATCTTGTACGTCAGTTGCACGTCTCGTCGGTTTTCAAACAATTATGTTTACTTAAGTGCGTGTTCAGTCGCTCACAAGTACAACTCGCCCTCAAGCGCCATTGATAAACTTTACTTTTCTTTGTGTTCTCATATTTTCGTGGCTATCGATCAAAACGTGGTTTTGCTGCGATTATATCAAGGTTTATTTCTCATTGTTTTACGAGTTCAACAATGGTTTGGGAGGGTTTGTGCAGCATTAATCTCTCGCTAGATAAAGGTTCTCTTTGAAACGCAGGGTTTCTATTGTCATTTTTGTGAGGATTTTCAGAGCATAGTTTCGGCAAACATACGCAAGTCACAATCATAATCAATTTGAAAGTATGTATATGTTATATACGAACAATCTGTTACGAAACAGGTCTGTCCGGACTAGAGTGTCAAAACTTTTTGGTTTACACCTACCAGACCGGACTTTGGCCGTGCTGCCAACAAAATTAAGTCCTTTCAATAATGTGTCACACGACTTAATGCTAAACTACTTTGAACTTTATCGTTGTACGTTTAAGACTACAATTTCTTTGGCGGAGTTTTGTGGCTCTATTATAAATGTGTTGGAAGTTAGTAAGTATGGCGAATGTTTCAGAAAGTTCAATGTCAGGAGCTTCACCTGGATTGGAGGCTTTGTGTGAAGGCTTAACATCAAAACTAATACTATTATTTTACGAAATTGACATATTTTATGAACAAATGTCATCGTATTCATATTTAAACAGGCTGGCTGAAGTATGCTTAATCTAAGAATTTCAAGAAATCAAATAACTTGTGTAAGTACTTTTCAGTACTGAGATGTTCAATTTAGTATTTAGCTTTAACATAATATTAATATGTAACTTACTAGTCGCTGTATTATAAAATACAGCCTAAATTCCATACATTTCGACTATGTTTACATACAAATCTTCAAAGCTATTCGGAAATCGGCTTTCACAAGACATGATTACGAAGAAAGTGATACTCAACGTGATTAATATTAGAGTGTTGTGTTACCTAATTACAACATTAATAGACATCTTTAAGTCGTATCTACACTTACCAGGATCCCATGAAAGCGAATGGAGTCATCTAGGTACGAATAATGGAGTACATCAGTTGTGTTCTTGTATTGTTCTATTGTTAGACAAATAGTTCTGTACATGTTTGGCTAAAGTTCTGTATATATTTGCGGGAAAAAATAAAAATACTTGCTACTAGATTGAATGTTTTTTTTTTTTTAACAAATCTATATAAATTATTCTATCTAAATAAATTATTATAATATTTTGTTTTTGTGCCAAGAAATTCTTGGAAGAATAAGGTTTTGAAAAAATATCTGAATGAAGTTACTTGTGGTTACTTATTTATATCAAAAAGATTATTACATTTGCTATATGCTCTAATTTCCAAAGTATTGAGTGATATTCTGTTGTAATGTTCTCTAGACCGTTAACTTATGAGTAAATGTAAGGTTTCTTTTTCTGGAGTTGAAATTAGTATGTTCAGTATAAAATATTCTACGTGTTTCGGCATATCGCTTCTGTATTTCCAAAAAAAAATGTACAAAAATATGTTATATTGTTCATTTTTGTACCGGTTGAACAAAAGCAGAGCATTTTCTAAATACCATCGAGCTTTGATGTTTCAATTGTAATTTTATGTTTTTACATTTTGCGCGGGAGTTTTAACAGCTGGTATTCGAAAAACTCGATACATATATTTTTATTGTTTGTCCATTTGAATTTGTATGCAAATAATGTGTGAAAATACACCTTTTGTTTTTTTGGCGATCGTATTTGTTTTCACGTATCGATATAATGAAGTGGTTTTCATGCCATGTGTAGCGGAAACTTATTACAAATCAGGTTAAATCCTGATTGTTACGTGAATGCAAAAATCCATGCGGGTTCGATTCCAGGTCAGGCAAGTACCAATGCAACTTTCTTAAGTTTGTATGTACTTTCTAAGTATATCTTAGACACCAATGACTGTGTTTCGGATGGCACGTTAAACTGTAGGTCCCGGCTGTCATTGAACATCCTTGGCAGTCGTTACGGATAGTCAGAAGCCAGTAAGTCTGACACCAGTCTAACCAAGGGGTATTGGGTTGCCTGGGTAACTGGGTTGGGGGGTCAGATAGGGCAGTCGCTCCTTGTAAAGCACTGGTACTCAGCTACATCCGGTTAGACTGGAAGCCGACCCCAACATAGTTGGGAAAAAGGCTCGGAGGATGACGTGAATGCAAAATGGGGCCTTACGTAGTATATTAATTACAGTTGCTCTTTGTAGATATAGACATACCATTGTCTACGGCCTACTAAGACATAATTACACGAACAGTGCTTATGAATTGACTGAAGAACTTTCTTTAGTCATTAATCCTATTGAGTTAGAAGGTCTTATTCCAACTCAGGAATAAGTAGTTCATCGGCTAATTTATAGCTAAAGCAAAGCGGACTCCTGCAGGTAAAACACTGGAATGAATAATAAGTAAGTTCATAGAAATAAAATGGCATAAATTCTCGTTGTTCAACATTTACTTAAAAGCGGGTTTTTTCTCGTTTTTTTCAGCAGAAAGGAGATGTTTGCGAAACTGTTATTTTTAGCGTTCCTTAAAGGTACGACTGTCTTGCTTCAGAGATCAGCGGTAATGTGCAAATATACAAGTTTTCTTTGCAATTCTGCACAAGTTAGTATTTTTTAGAGGAATCTGGTATTCAAGTGTTTTTTTTTGCGTTTTTGTTCAGTTACTTTTCATATATTTTTCTTACTTACTTTGATGGGGTCGTATTTTTTTTTAACATTCTAAATAATTGACGTGAAAACAGAAAACGTGCCTCGCCGACCTCAAATAAAATTGGGATAAGGACAGGAGGATGATGATGATGATGTTCTAAATACTTGACGAAAATATACGTATCTAACAATAATAGTTACGGCAAACTGAACAAGATAAGCCGCAGGCATAGTCACAGTAATTATTTCGCCAACAGTTTTCCTTGACCTTTGCAAATGAAACCACATTTTTATTTCCCTATTACGCTATCTTTTGTTTTAGTGGATCTTTGTGTTAATGTCGTTACATAATGTTGTGTATATGTTTCGTTGCGGCTGTTGGCGGTTTCCTTGATAATCTCGTTGGGTTTTTGCATGTTGGTAGTAAAAGTTGAATCATTTGTTTTTTTTTGTGTGGTATGTTGGCTCACCTATATACATAGTTTTACTGTAGAAATATACATAATATATATATTTTTGGTGCTGGATTTTCTTCAAATTTTTCTAGTTCGTTGTGCATCTTATCTTCATGAGAACACAATATTTTCTAGTAATAGAATACGTATATATAACATAGTATATACACAGCATTTCTTAAATAAATACACAGTACAAAACTGTAACAATTTCCTTCACAAACCAGGCCACTTTTAAAATGCTATACAAAAACTGAAATATTTTCTTAACTGAAGGCGATATTACGACTGAAAGTAATTACAGTGGCTAAGAGTTATGCACCTAGACGTAACAGGTTGCCAGTCTTTTGTCCAACGGTAAAATAAAACACTTTTACTCGTTCATTTCTTACGACGGTTGCGAAATGATGGCCTGAATAATGTTGGTAATTCTGATATTGTTTTTTTAACTGTTGGTTTTTGTTGTTCGATGCCTTAAAAGACCAACTAGAGAATTATGAACTGTTTAGATAATTATAATTTGCTTAAGAGACTCGGGTTCATCTCTCTTGGACCCTCGGACATGGGACATCGGATTAACTATCGGCCGACTTAGTTGATTACTTTTTTTAAGAAAATTGTCATTCCAATTAAAGTTTTCAGTTGCTGTGATACCGCCAAAACCTGATCTTTGTAATATACTTCCTATCATTATATATCTGTATACCTATTTTTTGTATCCAAAAATATCTTTATATAATCAGAATAAATTGTATAGAAAAAAATAAAAAAATAATCGAATATTTAACGGTATGTTACTAAATATACATATAGTTTTATGAAACAAATATAATTGTATCAAACAAAACATGAATTTCGTAAACAAAGTCGCTTTAATAGAAAACACGAGAAATATTATCATACAAGATTAAGTTTATAATGAAAGCGAAAGTACACAGAATCCGTCATTACGATCAGTTGTGAAGGGAAACATAAAAAGTACGTTCGTAATATTTTTCTCATTAAATTCGTTGCGGGTCCCAAGTCAACCCAATTTTCTTTCAGTTCTCTACTGCTTTATTTAAAATTGAAATAAAAATTTTTCATATTCCCACGAATTAAATCACGAGATAGAAAGTTTTTTGAAAAAGATTTTTTTTGTAATGATTGCGTAATGAAGTGCTTTCTCTTAATTATTATGACTCGAAAGACAGATCAAACGTTTTGATGAAAATGTGAATATTTACTACTTTTTATTTTAATACTTTCAAATGGAAGTTTTTCGTAGAGAATGTACCTCTAAATTGTCGTTTCGTTTGATTTTGGTTTTATTGCTACATACTCAAAAATTGAGTTAATATTATCGGTTCCTTGAATATCTTTCATTCAGTAAACCTTTGGTCACCTCTCTGTGCCAAATTTTCATCTAGATTTTAGCATCCTAAAATAACCAGAGCTTTAAATTCTCACCCAGCAAAAATATTTTGAGAAAACACATTTATAAACAAAACTAGCTGTATTAATAACAAGTTTATTTAAAGTAAGAAGCAGCGAAATATAACTAAGGTAAACCGGCTGTTTATTTAACATCCAAATTGAATTTGATGGAGTAAATAAATTAACTTCTTCCTCTTCCGAATGCGCCTCAGGAAATTATGTTAAAAGACATTTTAAATAACATTGGGAACCCATTTCCTTTACTTTCGCTGTGAAGAATGAAATGTGGTTAATAGGACAGTAATTTTGATGTAGGCCGAGTAAAAGATTGGTCCTTGTTGGCGCCTTGTCAGTGTGTCAAGTAGGCTCAAATTGTGGGAAACGGGGAATTTACGTAAGGAGCATCGTAATGGCATTAATGTATTTGTTAAATTTTATGTCAAGCGAGTAAAATATTTCGACAAATATGAGGGAAAATTTATTCTCAAAAATAAATTGCCTTTTGCAGATTTTATTGTTCTGAGAATTAATTACGCAAATGATTAAAGAGAAATCTTTGTTTTTATTACTTATTAAGTGGAAATTTATACGATCAGCAATGAAAGATTAAACATAATTTTTTAAATATATTTTTCTTGCAACAGTTGCTGCTTCAAGGCTACCTCTGAAAGACTTCTTAGAATACATCAAATATTTTGGATGGTAGCGAAATTGTAGCATATCTTGGCTGACTGTACGATCAATTAGCGAGATGTAGGCACACGCCTACAGTTTGTTCGTTTGTTCGTAACCATCAATTCATCTCTGTGTACTCGTTCGAGGACGGTATCATGTTGGAACAACAAGGCTAACAATTCATTTGCCTCTCATCTTCCCGATACGAACCGCTCATGATTTCTGTGACGCCCACGAATGAAAAGCGGTAATATTCAGACGATGACAATGGAAATATTAGAAAAGTAACAAAAATTAATGTTTAAAAGCGATTCTAAAAATATCTTGAAGTGTTCAAATCTTTCTTTTACATAGATGTTGTTAATTTGAAGCTTCGAAGAAAACACGTGGAAACGTACCTAATTCTTTAATCAAATTAACGTATCTAACTTTATTAATGTCAGATAACTAAGTAAAACAGTCTTTATCTTTATCTTTAGATTCAAATAAAGTAAGTACGCAAAGGAAATAGTCTCTCCGTAATTTATTTATCTTTTATGTAATAAAAGATGGCGGAATGAGATTAAATAATGACAAGAAATCTTTTGTCTCTTACTTAGATACGAATCTTGTAATTTCATTGAACTGACAATAAGTCTGTAATGAGAAATAGTTTGACCTAGTTTGGCTTTGTTTAGTCGGGAACGGTAGAAACTAGATTTTGTGAAATATTTTTTTACTACAAGTAAAATGAAAATACATATTTATTTTCATTTTTACTTTAGAAATATTCTAGTTGTGAGCAGTCTCGATATTCTATATCATTTCATGTCCCAGTGAGAGTTAGTTTGTAAAACTTCGACGGCTAAACTGCTGAATCGGTTTCAGTGAATGAAGGTTTGCAGACAGCTAAATGAAGTGATAACCTCACGAAGAGAGTAAACAGCTAGTCTATGATACCTCTGTCTCTAAAGTCACATGCCATTGACAGCATTGCAACTATCACCACTATATAACATCCAGTGCTCGATGCAGCTGTAACTACCGCATTAACAGCTTTTTTATGTAAATGCAGAATCTTCGCAACGTTATCGTTCAAATCTTGCTGAACTCTGGCTACTTGCCAGTAGGATTTTGAGTGGTTAAAAGATAAATTGAGCCCAGAAAATTGAGGGGAGTAAAGATAATGGTTTAGCGAGACGAGTCAGCTGAAAACTGTTCTTTATGGAGACGAGATACTAACTTTGGAAGGGTTTTGATGCTAATTGTTTCTTTTGGTGTTAATAAACGCTTCGTATTTCTATTCGGGTAAGGGTAATCGCACACTGCAGACTAAACAGTTGGCTGTTAAAGTTTTCAATATGTTTGATACCAGCTAAGTAAATACTTGATCTTTGCAATGTGTGCGATCTTTGTTCATTTCCTTACTGATTCACGAGCCAAAACAACTATCGGTCGACTAAAAGCTTGCAGTATGTGCGGGTACTCTAAAGGTACGTTTCCAAAGTATGCGACGGATGCACGCGGCTGCAATCGAACGCGTGGGATAGATAGTAGTGATTGCAGCACGAGCCTTATCGGCCGCATGCAAAGATTTCCGCATACATAGGAACAATGCCATACTATGCATGCATTCTCAGTTGCACGCGTCAGATGTTTTGGGAATGTGCCTTCAGATCGACATCTAAAAATACTGAAAAGCAAAAAAGTTTTTTTTTGGTGTATCGGCCTAGAAGTCAGTAGATACAGTAGGTATTATCGGACATACACCTGGGCGTCAAGTTTTTTACCCTTTGTATGCCCTCGATTTTTCAGGGTCTCATCATCAGATCCTAATCTACCTGGACTATCTGGGAAGTATACCATATCAAACAAAAAATGATTTTGTCAATCGATTCAGGCGTCTTTAAGTAATTGGTGATCATACACAAAAAAAAGATCCCGACTAATTGAAAACCTCCTTTGGAAAGTCGGTTAAAAATATCATAACGCAGCTTTCCCTGCCCTATTTACGTACGGGGTTGACATGACAGATACAATATTTACATAGGCATGTAAACATGCAGACTGGGAACAAATATTCATAGGTCATCCATTTAGGGGCTCAAAGGGCGTAAGGGGCATTAGCAAGGCTGTCCTTTAGATCCTTTGTGTACCTGTTTACAGGTATCGATTTGTCATGTACCTGTAAAGGCTAGGCTTAAGGTATCCTTTAATAAAGATTAAATACTACGCTGTTATGTCAGGAGGCCTTTGTACTTTTAAAGTACTAACTAATGATACCTAATATAGGCGCGAAAGTTTGTATGTTCATATGTATGTGTATCCATATTATGTATTTGGTTATGGGGGTAAAGCCGCTTGTAGAGGCCTAACAAAGTTACCTTATAAATCTTTAATTATATTATTTTTTTTGCAACGATTTCACAGATGTAGTTTTGCATCATAAATGATCAGTGGTTCTCAGAATAGATGAGCTAGAAATCATGATCAAATCCAGAACTACAATACTGAGCTCTAAACTACTAGACACTACACTAACATTTTATTTCTTGGTAGTCATTAAATAAATACTTCACTGAAACTTTCTAACTGACGTTATTCAATGTAATTTTCCTGTCTTTTTACCGAGTTTAACCCTTTTTCCGAGTGATGTCAGATCCTGGGAAAATTATATTACAAGCGCAAAGTACGAACGTTGATGAAATGACGGAACCATCTTGTTTTCTCAAACATTAGAACAAATTAATTAAAATAAAATATATTTAATTTTCGAGTTATTTCATGTTGTATTCGTAAAATGTATGCTACAAAATTAAGTACATTTCTACCTAAGTTTCAATTTATTACGTCTGTCTTTAAACTCAAAGGTAATAATTTATTCCCCGTATTTAGAAAGTCTCTTCTGTAATCTGTGTGTGTGGTACACAGATATGAATGTTAATTCATTCTGATACACTTTTTGTACAAATTGTTATAACCCAGTCTAATAGTTTGGAAGGGTTGTTGACCCACATAACTGCTGTGTTCCTATTATAGGAAATTTCCCAAATTCTGCGAATAGTAGCTTACCAAACTATTAATAACGCACTTTGAATCCGGAAAACTCTTTCATTAGCTGTCCCAAGTTAATCTCAGAAGCAATTAGCAATATTTGACAAGTCCTTTATATCCTCATACAACTCTGGTCCCGTATAACTACAAGTTTGTAATTCTCATTCCGCACAAATAGTCCGCATTATATTTCGTAATAACCCCTTCTGCTCACTATGTACTTATTATGTAAAGCACCTGTGTATCCATATAATTTTGTATTAAACTATAATCCCTCCAATTTACAGTGTCAGATTAATGCTGAAGTTCAAACTTGATTTTGGAACAGTTCCAGCTTGGCAGCATATTCGACAATTTGGATACCTCGCCGATCTCGACTTTTTTATCGAACATTAGTAACAGCTCTAATCTAACTTTGTTTATTAGACTGCCAGGTACAGCTTAAAAATCTTTATGTCTGTATATACTTTGTGGCAAACGGCAATAGAATATAGAATATCGCGTGCATACGATACGCCGCCTTTGGGGACCTATACCAACTTAAATATTTGCCATAACGTACATTGCGAAACTCAAATAAGCTTAACAGGCAAGAATTCCACTTGGGAAATTTTCTGCAGCACTTACGGTGCTTTTATAAAATTGCTGATTTGATATAGGGAAGTAAATTATCAATTCCGAATAGCTCTTTATAAATAGCTGCCATAGAACCGACGAGATACTCGAAAATCGGATTTCGCAATCACAAAATAGGCTGACGTTTTCATTGAATTGAAAATGAATAAACCCATCCGAATTATATCAAGTATGATCAGATAAGAATTTGTAGGTACGAATGACAATTCAAATAAGGGTCGTCCCCTGCCTAGGCGGATTTCTAATCAGGATCTCGTTCGGATTATTGCCATGTGGCTTTAGTTGGAATCCTTACAGATAATTTCGGCGGGCCAAATATGCTCCAGCTGTGGCGGGTTTTTCAACTGAAATAAATGAAAGGTCGAGGAAATACAGCCATTACGTTATACCGCGGACCAATTTCCTTACACCTGCAAATAGCGCGTTCGATTCAAAAGATATTTTTTAATATTTCCGTGTTGGCATTGCGAGATGTATGGGCCTTTCATACGTTTGAAGGCTTATTTATTTCGTGTTTCCTCTTTGTAATATTCTGTGAAACTATCAAATAGGGAATGTGTATTTTGGAAATCTATAAACAAGTATGTTTTGCTGCAAATTGAAATTGTCATTGCGACATGTTCTGAATAAAATGTTGTATACAGCGTGTGTATCGCCTTCAGGTGTATTTTTGGAAGTTAAATATTCCTTTTACGGCGGAAACGTGCGGTTATCATTTGTGTTTGTGTTCATTTTTCGTTACTTTTATGATTGTGATACGAGAAATATGGTATTACGTGGTATGTTTTTTGTATGTTCGTAGTTATTACTTTCTGCTCCTCTGTCTCTACTGCGACAGTGAAAAGTACAATGCTTTAAAGAGTAAATGCCGTTTGAATTCAAAGACTACAAATAGACGTCGATTCGCGATAAAATTAGAATACCGATACAGGTACGTTTTACGTCCAATAAAGTCCATTCTTAGAGATACTTTGTAAGAATCCATCGTATCGACTTGAATGAAATCTAGGTATTCATAGGTAGGATTTTATTGATTTCGTGAAAGGTAGTACGTAATTTACAAATTTTAATAATATAATCGATATACGGCTGATAAAAAGGTGAAGGAAAACATCTCGAGGATCCTGGACTATGAAGTCTGTAATCACCAACCCGCAATGAGCAAGCGTGGTGATTAATGCTCAATCCTTCTCCCAGTGAGAGGAGGCCTGTGCCCAGCAGTGGGACGATAAAAAGGCTGTAACAGTAACGGTATAACAGATATGAAGGGCCAACGTCATTTAGATGAAGAGTTATTATGAATATTCAAGATGGTTTTCAAATATAGATTGTTTTAGAAATATCAGCGGAAACTTTCTTTGATGAGATGAAGCTGATCTGTTTCCTATGTTTGGCGCTAAGCCAGAGTCGTTCTAGGAGTGTGGTTACTGCTGTAACACTAGACTCAGCTAGCCAACGCATCCATGTGTATATTGCCAAACTAAGAAAAATAATTTTTTTTCTCAACATTCAACACGGGCTTAGTTGCATACAATCAGAGTCTGAGTGTCTTGATACCGATGTTCAGGTTTCTTTGGGATCAGTTTTACGATTTATATGGGCGCCGCTTACGATGATGGTGGTAAGCTTTGAACTAGACTTGTGTTTGACGGTCCATAGATGGTTTACCAATTGATCTATGGAATTTCTTTGTGCCCTTAAAAGCACAGCTATCGTGCTTAGTTTATTCGATCGCCGGAAATACTGAAATTTCAAAAGATTATTTCTATCAACAGATTTAAAAATAATCTATCGTGAAAGCAAAGAAACATTCCCGAAATTTCCCTAACTTTATTTCCCCATATCTGAAAACGATGTCGTTTCCCGTCGAGCATATCAATACCGCACCACTATCTTCTAGTTCTCGAAACGTCTCTAAAACTGCAAAATTTATAGCAGAAATGTTAAAGAACAGTTAACGACGTCATCAAAGCACTCATTCCGTTCACATTTATATGTGCCACAGATAAGTTTTTACTTTAAAACTTATTTTATAACAGTTTTATACCTGTTGGTTAGAGTTTCAGTTTAAAACTTATACTTTTTTGTTGTTAGGAGATTTGTTTGCGGGTAATTTGTTTTATTATTGTTCGATGCTATCTATGTAGTTATGTTACAGTATTTAGTTGTTTTTTTTTAATGTCTATACATTTATTATTGCTTTTTTAGTTAAATAGCACTTTGTCAACAGTAATTTAATAGCCCAAGAGCCAGCCACTGTCAGACCTTCATTGTTTTATCGAGACTGAAACCTTATAATGTACATGAGAGGTCTGATAGTTACTGGCTCTCGGACTATACCTCGTCGAGTCTTTAGCATGACATTTGACAATGTCTTGAGTGTGAAACTGAACGACTCAACTATCAACTTTATCGCTTATTTGTCACGCTCGTTCCATCGCTCCTGAACTGATGTCTTCATACTCCCTACATACCTAATGCCCTTAGAAATCTGCATTACTTCTTAGAAAAGTACAGCTTTATTAAAAAATTAGAGTTCAGTTATCAGGTCACACGTAAAGAAATGCATACCAAGTCTAAAATTCCTGGACAAGACTTGGGCGCCATGACCTGAATGATTTCATTTCAAGCAGTCCTTGTACTTATGGGAATGCTATTGGCAAAGCAAACAAATATATTTGAACTGGAATTATATTGTTAATAGGTCTTAACATTTTAGCACAAAATTCGCCTACTTATAACCACTATTCTAAATTGTAATGGACATTAATCGAAGACGACGGCTATGATCAATGTTATAGGCAAGTTCTAAAAATAACTACACCAGGTGATGCCCCACTTAGTACTCAATCACAAACCTGTTTTAAAGAGAGAGCTCATTTTCACTGGATGCCTATTATCCCAAGAGAAAGTAAATGCTATCATTATCATTATTTTTTTCTTCAGAAAAAACAAAAGATAGCGGGCATCAGACAATATTTTTTCTTTTCCTTGCAAGATTATACATCTCTGCTCAATAAATCTGTGGAATCCATCATCTTCAGGCTAAGGGGCCAAGGTTAGGATGAAATGGCGAAATTTTTACCAACTTTCTTAAAGTTTACGACTTTGTTTTAGAGTTTCAAAGCTAATATTTTTTTATCTTCTCACTCGAGATAGTCGGGACAAAGTGGCTTTAAGCCTCGTTTACTTTAGCACAGTAAGTACTAGTAATGGTGGGATAGTACTGTTATTTGCGGAGCTTAATTTTAATCTTGGTTATTTTGAAAGTAGATTGTGACCAAAAAGGAATGTCTGCTTGCTAGAAGTATAGAGGTTTATCAAAAGACTTGATTTTCCATTTTTTTTCATTTTACTCATCATACAATACTTGCCATTCTAAAACTTAATTCTTGGCGTTAGTACCTATTAGCAATTGGTGCTGCTTTAAATACTTACGCTTGTACAATATTCACTATGATGAAAATCTTTTTTCTTAAACCGATTATGTAAATATATCTTTTGTCCAAGAATACAATCGCAGCAGCCACTAGCCTTCAAACTCGATGAGTTTAAACGAAGCATAATACCGCCGAAGTTATTTCGCCGCCAGCTCGCAATGATAACGGTAGCAGAACCTGATTTCTAGTCTATTGGAAAAGGAATGAGAAGTTTTAATTGAAAACAAATACCTAACTTAATTAGAATTATGCTTGAATGACTGGTATGTGAAGTCGAGTATTAGATGTAAATGCTCCTTTTTGAATTTACATCCAATCCTCGATTTTTATTTTTTTTACAATAATCTATACTTAATATTATAAAGCTGAAGAGTTTGTTTGTTTGTTTGAACGCGCTAATCTCAGGAACTACTGGTCCGATTTGAAAAAGTCTTTCAGTGTTAGATAGCCCATTTATCGAGGAAGGCTTTATCCGGGTTCGTGCAGAGGTTTCCACGGGATGCGGGTGAAACCGCTGGCAGAAGCTAGTTTTGAATATACAGATCTTGTTATATAACTTTTGCCACTCTGGAGTTAGCTATTTGACAGTCCGCGCTTGCAGTAGTGGTGGTCTATTGGTTATGGCATCAGCCTCTAAAGCATGAGCAGTACCAAACTACATACTACAGAAAATGTATATAAAACAACAAAAAAACAATTATTCATATTTCCCAGTCGGAATTAAAAAAGAGCGAAGACGTATTATTATAAAATTCTAACAAAGAACAACCATTTCGTTTCCAACTTCAGTGAAGAATCAAGTATTCTCTTTACGTGGAACTCGAATAATAATTATATATTTTTTTGGTGGAAATATTAAAGAAAAAAGTTGTAGCATACGATTTTACAATTCCTTTCTTTTTTATTAGGACAGAAACTATCTATCTTCTTTTCTTTTAAATATTCTGTTTATTTTGTACATAAGTCAGTACAATCTATTGTTAAAACTATTTTTTGGCATTAAGCATATGTTGATAAAACCATTGTGTATGATTGAATTTAAGGCTAAACTAGCTTTCTCACTAGGTTTTACCTACGTTTTAAAGAAACTAGGAACTTTCTTACCTCATTCCGTCACAATTGGATCACCTTTTTATTTACCTCAAAAGCATAACCAACCGACAGACTCAATTTCGTATTTATAATGTCGTAGATTTTCTGTATATTTGAAAAAATTGTACAGACGTCAACATAGTTTTTCAGGCCATTAGTTAAAGAAATTAATTAGCTATGGCTAGTCTGTCTAATGTTGACTTTCAGCTTCAAAAGCAGTGTTTCAGAGAAATTACAGAATAATTTCTCATTTAAGGAGGAACATCAGTTCACTAGAAACAGTTTTTGAAATTATGATTTTTATTTTTCTAATTAGAATAAATGGCTTCTCTTGAAAAAAGTATAAATATAAGACTTGATTTAAAGAGTCTATTAGATATGTTTTTTACTGAAATCATTAAATTAAGCTTGAAATATTAACTAAAATCTCTATTCAAAGCTAGTTGTTTCCTTCGTTTCATCTACGTCTCTGAAGAACCAGTTTTTCAATCGGGTAAAAAGTTGACTGTATCCCAGATCAGGGTGTAGACTATCTGTGTACACTATTCAATTTAAATGATAAGTTTAAAAGTACTTGATGCTTTGTATTATCTAAATGCACGAAGTTTGAGCGGATTTCCTTTGATACAGGTACGTAACAAACTAGTTGCTCAATAAAAGGTCATTTCATTCTAAAGTTTTAGAATTATTTTTAAAAATCTCTGTTCAACTGTTGTAATTAAATAAATAATGTGCTTAGAACAGTACACGTTTATTGCACATTTCTGTACATTATTTTGTACAGTGTACATGGATGGTATTTATACTTGCCACTCTGGACGTCTAGACGTCTAAATGTATTTTATTGCGGTAAATAAAAGAGTAATTGAAAGATACAATAACATGTACAAATAAACTTGAAAAATTGCAGAAAGTTTATTTTTTTATGTTCCTCTGCTCGTCGTTTTATAATCTCTGTATCACTATTGTGTGAACTGTGTATGTACCAGATTTATTACATTTTTACAAACATTGGTACAGTTTTTCAAACGGCTGTCCGCAACTAAATTACTTACCTATAATTACTTACCCTCAAATATTATGGGATATGATGTAAATTACCAGCTAGTAAAGAACTTAATTGACCCAAAAATAAAACGAACAAAGCACGGGTAGAAATATTTATTACAACAGAATTGAAGACTATACACAACCTAATAATTATAATATACACGATATCTTTAACAGGAATACATTTTGTACAATTAATTATATAATTTCAACGATGAAAATCTATGAATTTGATCTTAAATATTAATATTAACATTACAAATACAGGCCAATTTCCAATTGTTTTTATTTGTAAGAACAATATAATAAATTGCGATCTGCGTACAGATGTTTGATGAAGCTTATTTATACGTGAAATTATTTCGGAAGGTTTAATATAACTTAACTGTAGAAGCCTTATTTACTCTTTCTCATTATATGCTTAAAAATTTTGAATGATACTTGAATTGTCTTAACACAAAGTGTAGTGAGAAAACATTGAATGTTACAACAACTGAGTATGTAATTGAATCATACAATTTACATTAAATGCTTACAAAATCACACATTCATTGATTACACAGTCCCAATATAAAGACAGTACATACACGTATTTTGATAGTCGCAACCTAAACTCCAGTTCACCAGTTCAGCTTTACAAACCATATTGACTTGCATAGAGCAGTCTATTCGCAGCTCACCATGATATTGAATATGCATCGGGAAACTTACCACATGGAATCGTATGGCTGAACTACGTCACACTCATGAATGAACTAGAAATATATTATCAAAGCTGACGTTGGATTTCAAGGAATTGATAAATAAACGGTCAAACTGTGCTCAAGTTATCTTTATGTTATGCCCGGTTTACACTTTATTAAGTTAACACTGCAGGTGATTAGTGCAGGTGTTTAGTAATCAAGGTATGAACGGAAGCGTAAAGTGATTAGTGTTAAGTGATACGTGCGATTAGTACTTATTGATTAGTGCGAGTGAATAGAATCAAGGTCTATTTTTGTTGTTAAAGGCCGGTTTACACTTTGCGAAGTGTGAAGTGATAAGTGTTAAGCGTTAACTTTACGCGATATGTCTCAAGTGTTAAGTAATTTTTTCCATCTCCGTTTACACAGTGTTTAGGAAGAAGCTCATAGGGGTACTGTCCGTTGTGCATAGTGTCTCTAGAAATGGAAGATGAACAGAGCCTAATATTGAGACAAATAATTAAGGAGATTGTATCTGTTGTGGTATATGATATAGAAAATGAACTCAATTTTGAAATCGGGAATTCCCATCGCTTCACTCAGTTTCAATAGGGCCGCATCTCTCAACTGTTTGTTTTTAAATTCTGCGCACTTTACATTGTATAGGCATTCAAACTTTATGTATTCTTGTACGAATTTTAAAGTATGTTGTTCCGTCCACTTCATTTTCGCTTTGAACTTGACACTGCGCACTTAAGACACACGTATTTACACACTGATTAGTACAGGCAAATTGCGAGAGAGGGTAGTAGAAAAGTTGAGAGGGGGTAGTCACTTAACAACAAAAATAGACCTTGATTCTATTCACTCGCACTAATCAATAAGTACTAATCGCACGTATCACTTAACACTAATCACTTTACGCTTCCGTTCACACCTTGATTACTAAACACCTGCACTAATCACCTGCAGTGTTAACTTAACAAAGTGTAAACCGGGCATAAGTGACTATCCCCTCTCAACTTTTCTACTACCCTCTCTCGCAATTTGCCTATACTAATCAGTGTGTAAATACGTGTGTGTTAAGTGCGCAGTGTCAAGTTCAAAGCGAAAATGAAGTGGACGGAACAACATACTTTAAAATTCGTACAAGAATACATAAAGTTTGAATGCCTATACAATGTAAAGTGCGCAGAATTTAAAAACAAACAGTTGAGAGATGCGGCCCTATTGAAACTGAGTGAAGCGATGGGAATTCCCGATTTCAAAATTGAGTTCATTTTCTATATCAGATACCACAACAGATACAATCTCCTTAATTATTTGTCTCAATATTAGGCTCTGTTCATCTTCCATTTCTAGAGACACTATGCACAACGGACAGTACCACTATGAGCTTCTTCCTAAACACTGTGTAAACGGAGATGGAAAAGACTACTTAACACTTGAGACTTATCGCGTAAAGTTTACGCTTAACACTTATAACTTCACACTTCGCAAAGTGTAAACCGGCCTTAAAAGAGTTTGTAGCATAAGTGGATCACTTAGGAGCGTTAGGCTAGTTTTACGGTAAGGCCCAAAGAGAGAATACATGAAAAAACTAAAAGAACTACTCTCAGGGAAACTTCTGAGTAGGCAGATACGAGATGTTTGAATAAAGAAATACTTTTGGTTGTTAAAAACTTCTCCAATCCACTCCGATTTGGTAGCCGCAAAGTTGGCCAACAATGCTGATAGCATTAAATGAAAAGTCAGCTTAACAACGCCAGATCAAATTGCGTCTTCTCGGTCCTATAATATGGGCAGATTTTTCACCAACTGGACATTTTATTCCTCTGATGTTGGCTACATAATAGAGACGTAATAGCATGGTTGCCAGATAAGAGATTTATTATTTATTCCGCATTTAACAAAAATACCTGACTATTAAAAACTCACACGCCTTACATTCCGGCAAAAAAATATTCAAGTACAATATGAGGCGTTCAGGCATGGAAGGTTATAATAAAAAATCAGTTCACGTTACTAACAGGATATTTAATAAAATTCCGCGGGAATTGCTTCACTGGCTTTGGTCTCATGTATAATTAAAGGATAAAATGGGCTATAATCTTGATATAGATGGCAGTAGTATCGTTACGCGGGATCAAACTTAAATTAGACTCGAAATGCTTGTACAAGAAGCATAATTATAATTTTGTTGCTGATATCATTTGGGGAAGGAAATGTTACTGTATTTTGTTTTGTAAATATTTATGTATCTTTGTGATTACTTGTATTCAGTATCTTTCCTTATCAATTTATTCTTTAAAGTTTAAATTTCCGTCACTACACAATTCAAAAACTTTTCAAACACGTGCTTCCCGAAAATAATTTTCCATCGCTGAAATTGGAACGTAACAAATTATTATGCAATTATCAAATTGATACGAAATTGATGTTAATTATTTATTCATGATACGTGGCAATTACACGATGCTTTATTACTTGCACTAGTAATGGACTATTATGCTCTATCAACGGCATGAAAGGCTACGTACTAATTTTGTTTTTATGTGCCCTTGATACATTTCAGTAAGGTTTATATAGACTGATTTTCAAAATCAATAGTTTTAGGTTCGCATTATTTCTAAAGTTAAAGGCGAAGGTTTTGGTATAAGATTTAATAAATAATCTCGGTCCAATACTTCGTGTTTACGTATCCATTAAAACTGTGTCCTGAAAACACGAAAATTGTATCAAATATGATCAAAATTAAAGTGAAAATATCTTCAAACAATAAATTGTAGAAAAAAGTAAACCTGAACAAAGATATTTCATAAATATAGTACTACCACCCTATGTGTTAGTTCTGAGGAATAGGTACGAAGATATGGGTCCCGATCAAATTGAGTTCTGTGTTCAAATTCTAGGCACCGGCCTTCCCAAATCGATAATCACTCAAGCATAAGTCTTGTCTTGACCACGTGTAACGCGCCTTCTGATTGATTGAATCAGAACGTAAGCTAAGCCGAGACACATAGGTTTTTTAAAAAGATATGACGAAAAAATAGATAACGTAAATTTACACATTGGATTATGAAATTAAAACTGTGATAGTTCTATGGCTGAGGTGAACTAGCAATAGAGAAGTTGTTAATTCTATCGCCAGCCATTACACAACTGATGGCAATTCACTCGAGGCACGAGTACATTAAGCTAAGCTGGAGGTTTCCAAAAGTATGAGGTAATATTCAAACCAAATAGCTATTCAGTTTAAAAATTCAACATTCAAGTACCTAACATCACACAACATTCATTTGTTGTAAAATTATCTCATGAGCCAATTGATTCAGTTCAGACGGTCTTTGTTTTGTTAAACTTGAGCTGCTCAAACAAACCGGTCTTGTTAGCTGCAGTATATATTTCTTTGTTGATTCTACACAGACTAAGATAATTTAAGCGATGGATAGTAATAGCGGTCTTATCGCTAAAAGCCCTGCCTATGTGACGTCCATTGTTTAGAAAGGACAGACGAAGTACTAATTTGAATAGGCTTAAGATTGATAGACTTGAATGCTAAGTTTCATGGTCATTTAGGCCTAATTGTATTTTATATTTAGTACATTCAATTGGCCAGATTTTCAATTAGTGTTTAGTATAATAGATGGCTGTATTCTGAGTATTATTATGCGCGGTATAAATAGGTATTATTTTTTAAGGTATCATAAGGAACTAATAAGTCACGCACAAATCTGCTTAATAATTGTGTTTAAAATTATACTTACTTATGATAATTCCAAAAACAAAACATTTACTTACTTTGTGAGAAACTGTAGCAATATTGTTTATGGAGAAAACGTACATAAGACTTATGATAAATATAATTTTTATAAAAGAATGAACATGAAGACAATATACAGGCCTGCGGTTAAATGTTACAGCTTGCAATGGCGTCTTGAACATATCAGTATTTTACAGTCAGACAGTGGAACAAATAAGTTTATGAGAGTAATGAGAACAGTTGTAAAAGGCTTCTATTAAAACCTTCCGAATTAGATTGAAAATAGGTTCAAGTCTATGTTCAAATATTCATTACCTATATCGAACAAAATTAATTCATATTTTAGTCCTTTTAGTAAAATATTAACATACACTTGTGACATTCCACGTTTATTAATCACCTATATGAAGTTTAATTCACAAATGAAAAGCCGCATGTATTTACGTGTGCATTCTTCACTATAGAACATTAATTTTACCCTAATTGCGCGAATGAAATACGTACGAATATAGTACATTTTCATCTAAAACAATTTAACATTACTCAATCTCCCGCGTTCCTGATACTCGATCAACAATAAAATAAGTCTGTGTAACTATTTACATCAATCCGGCTTATATTAAAAGCCGAGTTTCGTTTTCGCTCTAAAACATATACCTAGTAGATAAACCTCTGGTAAAATTCCCGAAAGCTAGATAATTTTAAGCGTCCGGGCTTACGATGCTCGCATTCGGAATTTTGCCCGAATAGCTGAATCACACATTGGGTTAATCCCTTAGGAGTCTTCTTTAACGAGATGAATTTTTTTGCCTGTGCACCTTATGAAACTTGACACACTCGAACAAAATAGAACATTTATTTTTGAAATATAAAAGTGTGCGGTGGTCGTCCAATTACTGGTTGATTGTTATTGACAGGAGTACCTACTACAAATAATTGTGTGGTTTAGGTAGTATCGAAAAAGTCCATTTTTTTTTTTGTTTAGAACTACATATATACAATGTCATTAATGTTTATGTCCACTGCAGATTTTTATTTTCAGTCAACGTTTCATAAACAGTTAATAACGTTAATGGATTAAAAGTACCAGTGATATGTCATAGCGCATACGCTTTCCAAAATAACAGCTCACACGAATTAATTAAACGAAACGATTGCTCTACCAACCACCGCACAAAATAGGCGACAACGACATCTACATCCAGAAACAAATATATATCTGTACACGAGAAATACACTAATTAACGTCTAATATCACAAATATCTTTGTCTCATACTTATAATTAACACAACAGCATAAATATAATTAAGATTAAATACGGAGATATTTTATCAGCATGCGAAAAAGCTTTTAGCCTGATCTCGTTTTGAACCGGGTGTCCATATTCCTCATTTTGCCTGAGCTCCTTAGGGCACGGGAGAGTTTCTAAGGGTATATCGGTGAGTTTTGTAGCCTTTTTCGTGAATTTCTTCTCAGCGTAGTCGTCGTTTTTATCGTAATAGTCATAAGTGTCTTCGGGTACGGCATTATCTTTGACATTTTCGTTATCTTCCTGGTCGTTCAAGTGTCGGTCGGCGGTGAGGTCGGTGACACACGATACTTTCTCGAGGGCTTGCCTCAGCGTGTTGTCTCTGGTCTCATTGCGTAACGCGTATATCCACGAGAGACGACAATTACAGCTGAGTGGGTTACCTGTAAACAGAGAGCCTGTTAACGTGCTTGTTTTAGAAAAAGGTTTATTCTCTCCCCGATATTTTATTACACATTCAATAATGGGAGTATTTCTCTCAAAATAAATGTGATATGCCGTAGGCTGGTATTGATAAAAGGATCTATTATTGGTAAAAGGCAAATACGCTTAAAATACACAGAAGTATGTTTAAGCCGAATATTTGGCATATTGGCATGATTAAAGTTCATTAAAATTGACCTATAAAAAGTTATGGCATTATTGAGGAACTAATAACGGTTGAGTATCACTTAAAGCTAATACATCCCAACTTTAAATTAATTTCCCTTGACTACGATTTCATAGTTTGCTTTTGCTATTTTGATCGCATTTTTTTAAAAGCTGTACAAAAGTATGGTCTTTTGAAATGACAATAACAATGATAAAATCCTGCCTATTATCAAAATTGTCATCATCAATTAATCATCATAACGTATGGTTTTTGCCGAACAAAAGGCGACCCTCTTCTCGCGGTTGAAGATTTCAGATATGAGTTTAAATCACTATAGCATTCAACCGTTGAAAAAACCGCAAATAAATCTAGTTTCTATAAGATTGTTGAAGGTTAAGGAAGTGTGGTACATTTGTGTCGAAGGGACAGTCCCATTCAGAAAACTGTACCAAGGCCGAGGAAATGTCATGGATTATGTTATTTTGCCGGTTTGGTGAGCACAATACTTTGTGAAAAATGGATAATAATTTGATCAAGAATACAATCTAATGCAATAATTTATAAGGGCCAAATAAAAACTATTTAATTTATGAAAAAATCTTATTAGCCGATTTAATAGTTTAGTACACAGGATAGTCTAGTCTATTTTTTATCTATGTACGAAAAATAGTTTTCTGTTGACATGGATGAAATCGTGGGGAACAGCCTGTATAAACCTAGTCACTCATTAAACATCTGGTAAGTATGATGATCAAAACATGCCATTAGATTATCGTCAAACACGTCGGTCGTGTAAAATCATTCTAACTAAATATAAAACCGCACTTTAACTTCCACTACTTCATAAACCAAACTTAACTAAACTTCTAAGAACACGAAACAATATCAGCAATATGTTCCGTATCGTGAGCGTACTTATCCCATTCACTGCCCGTACTTCAATTGATTACAAAAGTCCATGTTATATAACACGTTACAATGTTTCACGGGACGGTTGCGAGCTTGTTACAATCAAGTTAACTTGTGAGACAAGCTGAGCTGAGCCGCGGGCAACAGAATAGAGCTGTGTACAGGCTGTTACATAATATGTGGTTTAGTTGCACTCTTTGTTGCTTGGTTTTGGTCGTTTTATGAAGGACGTTGCGCGTTGCATGAGATGTTACTCAAACGTGGTCATGGATAGGTCACGCGTGATTTTTTTTTAGATAATTAAGCAGGTTCCAGTGTGATTTTTAATAAAGTAATGAATAACTGAAACATCGTTTTTGTTTTTAGAAATCCGAGAAAATCCTGCGGAAAAATAACCTGTTCGCAAACTTAGCTATCGAACTAGGTGGTCGATTAATCGTTGTGGTCGTCGACTTCTGAACCTTTTCGCAGCTAAGCCAAAATACACAAGTCATTCGCTTAGCGTGACTCCACACTTTCCTTAGGTATTACACGCCCAAATTTTGTGGAATTAATTAGGTTACTAACTAGGACTTTCCTTCTAGGTAGTTTTAATTTGCATAAAAGTTTATAAATAGTTTTTTAGGGCATGATTTTTTAAGCTCTAATTAATTAGTTCTGTCTAATGAAAACCATGGCTAAGTTTTATTTAGTTAAGTATTTTTAATTTAAATTCAAGGCAGGTTTTCTCAGGTACAGGTAAAAAATTTTGAGTGACGGGTAATTCGATAAACCACACTACAGTAAAAGTTAAAACTGACAACTGGCAAAAATGGCAATTTGTTCAAAAATGACGAATAATGAACGAAGAAATGGCTCGTAAGAGCGTAAACGTAATGATTAAGTCACAGGTATTGTAATATTCTATTAACAGTGCTTTTGCTAAAGCAGATTTCAATAAGTGGCGTAACCACTTACCATCACAGGAACCAGCTATTTTCTACCCATCATAAAAATATACACCATACTTATAAGCCTCGTCACTTAATACCAGAGGCAGCCCGTTGTAGGTAGCCATTTAGCCACCCCTTTCACGGCTAGTGGAAGCGGCTCAATTTCAAGGGCTGGGCTCTTAGCCACGTAAACCTTTACGACGCAGTTTTGTACTACTTAAATTTTATTTTAGTAATCAACTCTAGTGTAGGAGGAGTTCAAGCCAATTTGTAACAAAATATCTCGATCATAGCGATATTAAGAGAGTCTGTAAGTAACGAAAAATATTAAAACAATTTTTTGACCATTATGGTAACAGTTTGAGGTATAATAACAATTTTAATGTTAATTGCTTACGGTTATGCTATATTCTTTAATTTTACCTTTTGGCGTGGGAACGCAATTTCGTAATTGTTAATTTTGTCTGTGGTAACAGGGACGGTACTTTAAATATTTCAACCTGGATGTAGTTACAATAAACCGGTGTTTGTTTTCGCCAATGAATGGATTATTGCGCAGTTTGTTTAAAGCTTAGTTTGTTTGCTCTATTTTAATAGGAATAGCTATTATAAATAAGTTTCGGTTATGCTGGCATCGTTGTGTAACAACTGAGCGCAGTGTATTGGGCTGTGTGGTGGGCTGTGGTCTACTCGTTGGCACAAAGGGTACTGGTAATAATATTATGTGGGCTTATGTAAATAAATTGTAGCTTGAATCAAATGTACCACATTAACGTAACATTTTTCACGACTAGTTTAAAAAAAGAAAATTAGCAATTCAGTTTTTTTTAACATTTATTATTTCTTTAAAAAGTACCTATAAATCTTTCGGCATGTCAATTTTCTAAACAATAGTAACACGTTAAAGCAAGCTTTCACCCGTAACTGCTAAACAGCGATAGATACGCGAATGGTCCCCACAAATCTTACTTAAGCCTGTATTTAGCCAACTGCAGAGACACGATAGGACACATACCCTAGCTTACATTGAACACAAGTACAGTACTTATGTGTTATTTCTATACCTACAGCCCAAACTAAGAGGTTTAGTGAACCTTTGCATTAAAAGTCTAGAGCATTCTAGCGTTTGGACGAAGTTGTATTTACCTATTGTCGAAATGACTGAGCTATACATAAGCACTTACGGTCAGTTTTTCAAATGGAAGCTCTGGCAGACTTCAGACTAAATTGTCGGCCATTACTATAACTATACCTCCTCCTCCGAGCCTTTTCCCAATCATGTTGGGGTCGGCTTCCAGTCTAACCGGATTCAGCTGAGTACCAGTGCTTTACAAGAAGCGACTGCCTATCTGACCTCCTCAACCCAGTTACCCGGGCAACCCGATACCCCTTGGTTAGACTGGTGTCAGACTTACTGGCTTCTGACTACCCGTAACGACTGCCAAGGATGTTCAATGACAGCCGGGACCTACAGTTTAACGTGCCATCCGAAACACAGTCCATGGTGTCTAAGATATACTTAGAAAGTACATACAAACTTAGAAAAGTTGCATTGGTACTTGCCTGACCTGGGATCGAACCCGCGCCCTCATACTTGAGAGGTTGGTCCTTTACCCACTAGGCCACCACGACTTTTTACTATAACTATACCTACATAAGTATTCATGAATCCTAACAAACTTCTTAAGCCGATACCTGATCTTTTTAGCGCGTATGGTACACTAGAATACATCTCCATAATTAGGTATTAAAAGCCTCTTAGGTATCAAACTATAAGCAGACAAAAAGTTTGCAGGCCAAGGAGGTTTGAAGCGACTAATGCTTATATTTTATTGACTGTTCTCTTTTCAAAATGCGTATTTTTTCCTAACTATATTAATTTATTTACTAAGAACTGATTCTAAATTTGAAACTGGCTAATTGCGTATACCTCGTGAATCTGTGGTTACACGTGTCAAGTAAGAGGTTGAAACACATTTGAATAACATTTTCTTTATAAAGCTTTCCTCGTCGTTTAAACTAGACACAATTACCTATAAATAAATGGAAACATAAACAAAATCAGCAAACAAGGCCCATACCGTTGCATCGAGGAGTGAGACAAGGGGATGTTATTTCCCCGAAACTGTTCACTAATGCAATGGAGGATATGTTCAAGACGCTGAACTGGAAAGGACGTGGCATCAACATCAATGGCGAACACATCTCTCACTTGCGATTTGCTGACGATATCGTCATCATGGCAGAAACGCTGCAGGACCTACAACAAATGCTGAACGACCTGGCTGAATCTTCTCTACGCATCGGCCTACGGATGAACTTGGACAAAACCAAGGTCATGTTCAATGAACATGTTCTACCGGAACCGATTGCGATACACGGTGCCGTTCTCGAAGTTGTTCGGAAATATGTATACCTCGGGCATACATTGCAGTTAGGTAGAAACAACTTTGAGGACGAGGTGAATAGGAGAATTCAGTTGGGTTGGGCTGCATTTGGGAAGCTACGTCGAGTCCTAACATCGTCGATCCCACAGTGCCTAAAGACGAAAGTCTTCAATCAGTGCGTCCTACCTGTCATGACTTACGGAGCCGAAACGTGGACACTGACGGTACGGCTGGTCCACAAGTTTAAAGTCGCTCAGCGGGCTATGGAAAGGGCTATGCTTGGCATTTCTCTGAGGGATCGCATCAGAAATGAGGTAATCCGTCAGAGAACCAAGGTCATCGACATAGCCCACCGAATCAGCAAGCTGAAGTGGCAGTGGGCTGGCCATATTAGCCGAAGAACCGATAACCGTTGGGGTAAACGAGTTCTAGAGTGGAGACCACGCCTCGGCAAGCGTAGTGTAGGACGTCCTCAGGCACGGTGGAGTGATGACTTGCGCAAGACGGCTGGCAGGAGCTGGATGCGAGTAGCCGAAAATCGATCTCAGTGGCGTGCACTTGGAGAGGCCTATGTCCAGCAGTGGACTGCGATAGGCTGATGATGATAAACACTCGGTCTAAAATGTACTGGACGATATTCTATGTCATTTGAAATCAATCAAAAATTGACAGTGCAATTTAGTTCTGAGTAATAAATGTATCAATCAAATTGCAATTTTAACGAAACATTTGAATATGTAGGAGAGTGTTTTAATAACAAGCTGTCGTATGGAAGTTATTTCAATCCTATTTTTTTTATAAAACGTGAATTCGCAAAACCTTTATTGAGTAACGAGCAATTTAAAACCTCACATTGATAGGGTTGAAACTGACAGTTGGTATAGAAAATAAAATTTTTTGAAGGATGTTCAAAAATAACAGATAAAAAAAATTGAAAACGCTACCAATAGTTTTTCATACGTCACATGTTTTCAATTGAGTTTTTTTATTTAATGTTTATCAGATGTCAAAAAAGTGGAACAGCTTAATGCTGATAAGTTGAACAACGGTAGATTTAAATATTAAAAATTTAAAGATTAAAGATTAAAAAAATATATAGAGTAATAGACATGTTATTACAGGAATCTCTTTCAGCTTAAATAACGCCCTATACAAAGCCTACAAGCATACATACACATTGAATTTATGATTATGTTATCAGCGAGACTTTTCGAGCACAAAGGTTTTCGTTAATTATCCTATCCTCGTAAAAATATCCAACCTGTTAAAAATGCTACTCGCTAACATTATGGTTTACGCCTCATGGAATTCACAGAGGTAACAAACGAACAAGCCACGTCGGAACAAAAAACGAAAAAGTTTCTAATTTATATTGTCCCCGTAACTTCAAGCTCCATAATTCCCAATTAGCACCTCGCCCGGTTGCCAGTATTAAATTCACAATACAACACACACCAAAAAACGTTTTAAAAAAAGAACAGGTACAGACGGAAAACAAAAAATAATTATTGGAACCTTTTTGGGAGAATAATTTTATTTGTGTCTGTGATCTATTTTATTTGCATTCTGTAGAGGATTTATCAGAGTTGCCGACGCAGCGTCCTGCCTCCGCCAGATAGCTGGCAGAAGAAAAATGGCGATCGGTATGGCACGCCCCGAAGCCGCTATTCTGAACAAATAGTGGCCGACAAATTCAATGCGTGGAGTTACTGAATCGCTAACAGAAGAATTGTGTTCAGTTACGTACATTTACAGAGGTACATAATAAATAAAACATAATATGGAGTATGGAGAAACAATAAAAAAGTAAGAAACAACTCTTCAAATTTAGTATTTCTTTTATTTTATTATCGGAATTCAAAAATTGTAGTATTCACTGAACGAATTTCATACTTGCAATATCCAACCCTGTATTTACGAGTTTATTAGATGAAAGCCTTCTTAGGTTACTTTGAGTAACTTATCCGTCAATTTTCTTTTCAATGTTCTAGTGTGGAGGTATGAGAGCAGAGAGTAAAGCTCATCATACCTCGCAGTAAAGGGAGGATCCTCCGACCGGACAGGTGTTTTTGTCCGGTGGGCTACTGCCCGACAGTTGTTGTCGGGGTGATCTATGCGTATTCAATGTGCGCGCGAACACTGCATGTGCGATGTAGGATAGTTGTTGAAAGTTGCGTCGACGAATGTGTAGATGGTGGTGTTGACAGTTGTAGTACCGCTACACTAGTATCTTTGACGAGAAGAAATTGCTAGTTTTACGAAACTTATTGATCTATGGAATGACAAATGAGATGTCTACAATAACTATCTATTCTATGATTTATTCTCGATACAGTATGTTCAGATTAGCACAACTTACTAACTAAACTAGTATCTTACACGATACGTGTACAATTAACTAAAATTAGTTTATCAAAGTGACGTGCTATCATTACCCTTGGTTCTCGCCAAGACATGAATCTTAATGGGGGACGAGAGGCGACTAGATTTTGGGTTTGACGAACACTGTACAGGAATATTATATCTACCAATAATTTCATCAGGGAAGTTTGTTTATAAGTTTATATAGAACTGGTTTGAAACTGGAACTTGCTCAAGGTCCCAGCTAACTTCTTCCCGCTCAAGGATGAAAGGTATCCTTTGTCCATTCTCAGACTTTAGACTATCTGTGTGCCTTTTATTTTAATCGGTTTAGTAGTTTTGGCATGAAAACGCAGAAGACAGATTGACTTTCATATTTACATTACTAAGGATATATTGCACAAAACAAAAATTTGCTATTTGGTTGTTGATGTCAACGTTGTAATTTAATTTCTTGAACCTAAACTTGATCATAGGTATGTACATAATAATATTTAAGCAATTTTAAATAATATGCTCTTCATAGTTTTATATCCAAGAAGTAACGAATTTGCTTATTAAAAGCGATCTATTAAATCGCTAGCAGATTTATTTCCAAGCACTGTAAGGTTAGAACTGAAATCCGTTTGAAACAGTTTGTATTGATTTGATTCAATTTGTACCAGATAGATATCTGACCCAGTTTTACAACAATTAATTCTTGTCTAACCTACATGACTCAAACTTTAGTGCGATAGCTGGACTGAATATTATATTAAAGTCAATAAGAAAATGTAGACTTATGAAAATGGTTGGTTGTTTTTCCCGCGGTTTCAATTGTGTCCAAAGATAACTACTTTTCAAACGTGGCTAAAGTAGCCTATGTTTTACCTAATTACATTAGCTAATTACATACCTAATTAATCCATGTTACACTAACTATCTGTCAGCAAAAATATGTCTAGCCATTGACAAGATTAGCCGGAATTTACAAGCAGACAGAAATATTTTGAAGAAACATCACGATCTTAGTAAAATGTGTAAGTACCTAGGTATTTCCAATATATTTTTGAAGAACCTTATCAGCTGTAGGTACCTAATCCCTCAAACAAACGCTGAGCTCAGCCGGCAAACGAGTTAGCCTCCTATTCCACAGTTATTTAAGAAATGCCCAACTTGCGTTCCTCTAATTCCCAAAATTAAATCGACAAAATGAAACTCGACGGACGATCGTTCTCTTGGAAGTTAAATTATAAAATTGTTTGGAAGGTGAGTTATTAGTATTAAGACTTTCTTTGATGCAGTTAATTGAATCAAATTCCCTGTAAGGTCAACCATTAGGAACTTAATTGAATTAATAAAAATATTCTCCCTCTAACAGCCTTCGAGTAAACTTCTAAAATGTTAGTGGTTCGGCGAAACTAAAAAACTTTTTCTGTATTTTATGTTAAAAGGCAATAAGCTATAAAAGAAAACAACTTTCGAGATTTCTGAATGCGAAATATTTTCGTTATATTGTATTATAGTGAAACAGTAAAATAAAATTAAGAATTTTCGCGTCGAATAAAACCTTCTTATTATTACAAAAGAAAGACAACATCCATGAAAACTTTCCTTCTTTATGACGGTGTAAGTCACGAAAATCTTAATGTACCGTTCTCAACTTGTTATTCACAGTAAGAAGAATAAAGCTCGCTAGCGTAACGAGAAAAGTAATAATATAAAAAATAAACAAATAAGTCACAAAAGCCACTCGTGAATAATAAAATAAGCGACCTGTATCCGATACAACACACAAAACACGTAATAAACAAACGGGTTTGCGAATAAAAAGCTATTTCCCGATGGTGGGACGGGCCAAATTTATCGGGTCGCTCCGCAAAATATAGGTGCAATCCTGCCAACGGTGGAAAGGTGATTTACGTACGCGATGTCTATGAAACGCAAGAAATAAAAGGATTTGTGTATCTTCCGGAGCCGAAATTGTGTATCAAATGCGATTGAGATATAAGTGTCGTTTGCAAATGTCACGCGACTATATATTTGGCGCCGCTGACGCTTCAAGTGTTGTGCACACATTGTTACCCACATTGATACTCTTTGCTATGCTATTTTCGTAACAACACTATTATGCTCAAAGTGAAGAGCTTTTGACCAATCGTTCGTTTTAGCAGCACTTAAAGTAATGTGGGTTCGGGTAATGTAAAGTTTTTTCTGTTTCTGAAACTTAGAGAGGTCTCAATAGCCCTCGTGTAAATGCGAAGTCTTAATTTACCGAGGCCTACAGGTACTTGGCAAAAACACGTAGGTACCACTTTAACACCTAAATCCCTTGTTTACGACCACAATTTAGTTTTAGGTCTAGCAAAAGTGGTCTAAAAAAACAAAACTAATACTAGAACGATTTTGGGCATCGCTATTGGTTATTTAAATTTTATCGAACGCCCAAAGGAGCCCTCTATTTATATTTCTTTCAAATCCCGCATTTAGCAATATTCTATTGAATCAATAATCGATTCAAATCGTTTGCGAGAGCTCACACGATTTCGATGACCACGCATATCAAGTCGACCCTTACGAAATTGAATTGGTAGTTATAAGTTACCGGGAGCACACGTAGCTACACTAAATATATAGAATATCGGTCAAAGAACAAAGGTATTGCTCTATATTCGCAGCTAGACGCCTTTATCATATCAACCGTTTCAATTTGGAACATCCATCACTATTAGGAAAGCTAAGAAATAGATTCTTTGAATAAAGATTAAAGTTTATTTCTGGCTCAACTTCGCAGTCTAGAGAAGCCCTTTCTAATGTACTATTTTTACGTTCTACTGTAGCGCTTAAAGCTTCTGTTCGATCAATCTTAAGCTGGTCAATGGCCATGACAGCACCAAGATATATTATGTGAAGTCGTTTTAAAAAATACTTAAATATTTTCTTCTATTAAAGAGCCGTATTTTATACGCGTTAATATTAAGCTCAGTTTTTTGTGAACAAAGAAAATAGATTCTCACATTACTTTTTTTATTTTTTGCCAAAAATACCATTTTACTTTTTATACTATCTAAGCTTTTACATTATTCGTAAGGAACACTCATGTAAATGACTGAATATATTTGCTTGTCTGACATTTTTACCTACATACTACGTAGTCTTTGTATACTAAACGAAATGTGACGCTAAAAGCGACTTTGCTTTCACAAAAAGTAAAGTAGGTATTGAATAGGGTGTACACTCTATCTAGCTTTGATAAATTGATTCAACGTCCCCAATTAATCGAAATCGATGAAAACAGGCCACTTCGCTGTGACTTGTACAAAATCGTTCAAAAATAACTAAAACTATCCTCTATAAAGTCACGTTAGCAAGGATCAAAGTATTCGTATTGATTTTACTCCATTTTGCGACACTTAAATTTATAGCTACAATGATTTCCCATTTTCTCAACCATTTATCCTCCGATATACGATAGAATTTCGACTTGAATACGTGTTTATTTTTAGTCTAAACCAAATTCCGTTTCTTTGTTTGAAACGAGAATTGTAATATCGTACCCGCAACGGAATCCCTCGGAACTGCCAAAATAAACGTAGGTAAACCACGGCCAGGTATCTAATCGCCTTTGGAAGGCCTTCAATATAATACAATTTGGTATTCTCAGCTTTTTTATTTGTTTAGATAGTGTCACGTAATGGGCACGCAAGTGGTGTAATGATTGTTTTAGTTTTTTTCCTATTTTCGTCAAACAAACAGTTGATTTTCCGTCACGGAGCAATTACGTGACTAATGATCAGTTCTATTATTCATGAAATATTTACACAATACGTGACAACGGTGTGTGTTTCAACGTGACAATAAATGTTACCCGCGTGTGATATATTCGTATCTCACCAACAGGATGCTCATAATATTTTACTACATGAAAACCACATCATAAATAATACAAAAATCTACTCCTATATTTTCGTATTCACAAGGAGATTTGAGCAAAAACAAAGAGAATGGTACCGAAGTAATCGGATTTTGCATTAGACGGTATACTGAGAATAAAATATTCAAAACCCCATACGCACCGGGTGTTCACGGGTGGAAAGTCACGTGAGTCAACCGCTCATATATTCGGTTTAATAGTCGGTATTAGGGTAATAAATAAGAAAAGTTCTAACTCACCTTCCAAATAAACTGCAGTTGAAGCAGATTTGTCATTCTCCACCACGGGACGTACAGTCTCGTACGTAATCACTTCCAACATATTGTACCTCAGGTCTAATACGACCAGGCTCCTTATGTCCTCCAATATATCTTCGTAGAACGTTTTTAGTTTATTACCAGACAACGACAATTTTCTCAGCTGAGCGAGGCCACCGAAAGCCCTTTCTGATATATACTCTATGGCATTGTTGTCTAACATGAGCTCCTTCAAGCCCCACAGCTCACTAAAAGCCAAATTGCCAACCATCGTCAGTTTATTATTCCTCAAATATAACCGAGAAAGGTTCTCCAGTCCCTCCAACATTTCCCTAGTCACTACTGATATGTAATTATAGTCCAAATTGAGTTCTATTAAATTATTCAAGTGTTTAAAACAACCTTCGTGTATCAAACTTAGATTGTTATTCGATAAGTGTAGAACGTGAAGGTTAGGTAAACCAATAAACACGTCCCTCTTTAATTCCGAAATTTGATTTTCGTCCAAACTTAAGTTCGATAGCATCATCATCTGTGAAAATGAGTGCTTCTCTAGTGTTGCAATCTTATTCGATTTCAGTACGATTTGTCTGACTGTTGAAGAATTTGTGAAAGCGTAAGGTGGGATCCTTTTGATGGTTCCAAATTGTATAGAGATATGTTTAAGTTTGTCTAGTCTTACTATAGCTTTCGCTGGTATGAATGTTAGCGCGTCGTCTGACCTGACATTGAACATCAGGTGTTCTATTTCGGACTGCGATGAAAAACTGGGCCAGATGAGGTCTTCCTCAGTAATACCTCCGCTAAATACCCAGCAGTCCGCTCTTGTGGCCATTTTTGGTTTGTTACTGTCACAATAGCAATGCACTTTGGACCGCCGGTCGACGATGTCACAAACGTTGATAAACATCGGCGAATAATACAGCCTTTCCATTTTTGGCTGTGTGTCTTCATTCGTACTGCCCGTCACTGTGAACTTGACGGTCATTAGTGACGCGATGATGACCAAATATTTCGTAATTTGCTCCATTCTTCTTCAAACCAAAATATCTGAAACAAAAGAAAGAGAATTTGAATATTTGTATTTCGAACTCGTTTGGATATAATATAAAGTCACAACTTTCGATTTATAGAAGTTAAAATAGCCAACTATTCTTCAGACGTTATTAGAAGAGTCGGCCTTTATAAATTTATAAATTTCTAAGATACGATAATATGAAGGTAATAACAGTGATCTAAACGCTTTCTTAAGTGCTTTAGTTTAATAGGTTCAGATAAGAAATGATAGTCTATAACTAATTTGGTACTAGCTTAAGTTACTTCCATACTGTAACAAAATGTTAAAGAAAAAATCTTATCGGTAATCTTTGCACATAAATCTGTAAGCCTAAGGAAATGGGCTAAAATAATAACACAAGTAGACTAAGATTTACAGGCCATTTTTATGTTTAGCAGCCGGGAAAAGTTATTTAAGTCTGCGTGCGAAACAAAAAGGACATAAAACTAGAATAGGGTATGAAAACACGAGCGTGAAATATACTAAAGTAAAAACACAGGTTTGTGAAAATGTTATATTGGTATCATCAAAGATAACAATGTGAATTTAAATGGAGACAATCTCATTGTTTGTTCGTTGCTCCAAATAAAAACATGTGCCAAACGAATAAAATGGAAGGTAATAAACACGACTCGTATTAATATCGATTCGGTTCCAATACTGTCGTCCGGGGCCCCTAAATACGATATATTGCGATACAGTGTAATTACACGTACGGGAGGCGTGCTACAGATAAACACAAAATATTCTTTTTCATAGCAGCACAGGCATCCCACGAAGGGCCAGGTCACCCTTTGATATATTACCCTCATAAATAACCCTAAATATTCGGTTTCACACATTGCCAGGTCACGACACGGCAAAAAATATCTTCCATTAACAAGTTGATTAACAATTGATTAACAAGTTTTAACCTAATTAAAACGAAGGCAGCTAATAATGTTATATAATACGGAGTATTAGATTTCGCGACCAGTTTTGTCAGCCTTCGGCTTTTAGGATTTTGAAACTATAAAGTTGCTTTTGGTTAAAGTTTCGCAAGCGGATTAAAAGTAGTGCTCCCGGGGTTTTAAAATGCATTTTTAACGCGGATAAAAGTTTTTATCAACTATTTTTGTGTTTCGTTAAAATCGGATTTGTGTGACCGGGATTTTAGATCCCGCTAAGAATACTTTAAAAGTTGATTCCGAATGAAACACGTACTGAATACTAACAAGGGAACTTGGATAATCGTAGGAGATGGGATGACATATTTTTGCACAACTTTGCACAAACTCTGCAAAAATATGTCATCGCTTTCGAAATTTTAGATGGAATTTTGAATGAAATTGCCAAAGTTGAGTATGATGTCGGTAGCACCTTCTTATATCACGAATCAAATATTTATTTATACGTGCGTAGTGCGTATTCCCGTTATTTATTTGTCTTAACCTTAGTATAAATACTTCCATCACTAAAGCGATTGATTCAGCAAACCTTATTTATCTTTTTCATTGAATCATGAGAGCGAAGTCAAATAAAAATATCACTTACATTATCTTTGTTTGAAAGGTTTTCTTCTAATTATCTTAAAAGACAAGTACAAAGTCCATAATATGTGAGAATTTGGTATTCATGTAGTTCCTTTCATACACATTTATAAGGTCTTATCACTGGTAGGTACATACATTATTATGACAGTAATATTGGTATCAGTTTCTCTATTCTGCGTGTTTCTTCATTGTTGATTTATGTTTCTACAGCGCGTTATTAATTTATAGAAATCGGAAGGCATTAATTTGTGGTGGCCATAATTCTCGTTGTGACAAGGCAGCTGTTGTTTTTTTGTTTGTATTGTCGAACTGGATAGAAAACTTTCTGTTTGCGGTAACCGGTAGAGTCTGTTTGCACGCGGGTATCATAAACCGGCGACTAGGGGGTTATATAACGCGGAAGGGTACTAAAATTCTTCAGAATAAAGTGAAAAGTTAGGAATATGTCAATTTGTCTTTCTGGGTGTTCATTTGAGACGTGTTTGGTTTGACGTAACAGAATATTTTCGCTTTCTCATTTTATTGCTTGAGGCGATGTTGCTATGCGGCATATTTACTAACGTCTTGAGAGAAAGCCTGACTTTTATGCCGTGATAGCTAATGTTATGAACCTCGTTATGTCCTATACTCTGTAGTAATTTTATTCGCGTGCGTTCTGATTTATCCTTCTTTAAAAGATCTCCTACACAAATCTAAATCTCTAACATACCTATTAGGTATTCTACCAGATTTGCCGAATTCATCAAATCCTGCAGCTATTTTCCGTAAAATCAGGAACATTTACCATAATAACATGGATGAAAGGATTCTGTGCTTGTCAATAGTCGCACGAACAGTTTCTTCAGTAAAGCCTTGGCGACCGGCCAAGAAACGTGGCCATGAAAAAAGATTGAAGTAGGATTAAAGAAAATTATTTGAGCCGAACCTCACTCCATGAAGTTGAGCCTTTGAAATTGTTTTAAGTGATATCGCTGCTTTAAGTTTTGTGAGACTGAGATAAGATAGAATATTTTTAATATCTTCCTTAAATTTTGAAAATGAGGAAGTTTAGAACGATGAATATGTTTATGTATAGGTTATAATTATTGTAGTTACTTACTCGCTAAATCGCGCGGCTGTCATTGACCATCATTGGCAGTCGTTACGGGTAGTCAGAAGCCAGTAAGTCTGACACCAATCTAACCAAGGGGTACCGGATTGCCCGGGTAACTGGGTTGAGGAGGTCAGATAGGCAGTCGCTTCTTGTAAAGCACTGGTACTCAGCTGAATCCGGTCAGACTAGAAGCCGACCTCAACATAATTTGGAAAAAGGCTCGGTGGACGGTGGACGGACTCGCTAAAACTACGGGATTGATTTTGATGCAATTTTGGCTTGTAAAAAAGCGACAGATACACAGAGTAAGCTTCACATTTACAATGTTAGTTTGATATTAAGTCTCCTAGTAAAATTATATTAGTCTCTCTGAACACAGCCTCTTCCTATTTGTGATCATAGAACCTTTAGCTAGATGTTCAAAGCCAATAAAGCTATAAAGCATGAACCAAAATTTGCTGAAAATGTCTTACATACAAGTATTACGTATAAGTAATTAGGCACCAGGTGATGTAGCCAACTTGCACAAATTAATATCAACGGAACGCGTTCCCGAGTTCAGATTTTGTAATCTTATTACAACGATAGCATAAAGTTGTATTAGTTTCAAATTTGAGCTAATGAGGCCGGTCGATATGCAACAAATATGCTTAAACAAGCTTATTTGAAAGTTTGTTTGATTTTGTGGCGCAATTAATTATTATTTGATGCGTCAATTAATAACTGTTTGTTGTATGATCTATTTTGAGTTTTCCTTCTATGTTTAAGAGGAGACCTGAATTAGAACGGAAAAAAATAGAAAAAGGAAAAAAAGACTGATTGGAAACAGTAAAATAATTTACTTAGAATTTGTTTTTTTTCACTAACGAGACTAGATACTACTTGACAGTTTTTCCGAACTTAATAGTTCATATAAAAATGCAGGAAATACTACTGCCAAATAGAAATACAATACGTGAATAATTTGGGATATCGAAGGGACAAAACATCCTGGTACGTCACACAATAGTCACATCTCCGTCACGTTTCACGAAACTAAAATAGATTGTAACATTAGCGACTCACTTTGAGCGGCGAAAATTGCGTTAAAATCATTGGCTCATCCTTGAGGATATAAGTAAAAGTGCGGCCACAGAAACAAGGTTTACTCACAGTAATAAAATTAATACGGATAACGTTATTAAAGGGATAGATATAACATCAGACGGATGGCCTTTCTTCCTGTTTAAGACTTGGAACGTAATGGCATTATGTATAGAGGAATTAGTTTAGTGGATGGTTTTAGCTATACAATGGTCTGTGGGTAATCAAATCTAGCCATTTGCTGCGTTATTTTAGGGTACATTTTGCTATAGCGAATTTAGGATGTAATGTGCTGGTCATAGTTTTGTTTTGATATTTCACATATTTCTTGGTGCTGGCTAGACGTATGTAGTGTTTAAATTATCTTACAATCTAGAAGATGTGATGCTTACAAAAAAAACGTGCGATCAAATTGAGAACCACCCTTGTTATAAGTAGTAAATCAAACTGTTAACAATGTTACCAATACTCCTTTTTGTTCCAAAATTAAAATATTCCAGACTAAAGTTTTAAGTAACAAGATTTTCAAGACACTAAACAGACTTAGAAAAAGATCTAGGTTAAAGGCGTTACGAGAAGATACTTTTATTAATTTTAATTTCGCTCCGTAAAGAAAATTTCATGCCTTAGTTCTGCTTTTCTTAGAGTCAAATGTGTTAGACAATGGATAAGAATATCTTTAGGTATTGATGAAATATTCGCTCCAATTTTCCCTTCAGCGTCTGTATTTCAGTTTTAGCTCGTTCGCCTAGAATGTGGCTGACAGCTATTATTATACAAGATCTATTCGAGATTCTGAAACGCAATTCCACTTGTTTTTAAGTTCCAGACTTTGGAAATAGTGTCATAGTTTTCTATTTCAGTATTTCTATTTCAATCTTGTCATGAATAAATTGAATAGTTCTATTAACGACTTCTGTCTATAACTTCGAAACAATATAAATAGTATAGGGAATAAATACTTTTTGGCAATCCAAACCCGACACTAAAAAAACCTTATAGTGCCACCGGGTGCTGTTGACAGCTGTCAGTTTGACTGACAGCAACTGCTAACTCAAAAATAGGCAGACTACAATCATATTTTTTTAAATAGGATAAAATGTGCCTGCTATATGTACTGGTACACATAGTAAGTACACTATTTCCGTGACTGTAAACACCATAATTATATTCCAGTGAAATCATAGAGAACGTGATTGTGTACAATTCCTATGTACGTACGTACAGTATAGTGGACCGTCCTTTGTTTCATGTGTTTCGCCTTGTATAGTTATTGTTTAGGCAGAATGTTATACGATACTGTTGTGTTCAGTTTACGAATTTTTAATGATGAAGTTACTAGCTTCTAACTGCGGTTTCACCCGCGTCCCATGGGAATTGCTTCTTCTTGCTTAACTTCCTCGATAAACCGGCTATTAAAAAGAGTTTTTCAAATTGTTCTTACAAACGATTCTTTTGGAGGAACATATGAGTCATGTTTACTTTTGACAACAGCGGTATGGCGAAAGAAAGTTTCCTACCTAATTTCCTATGTTCTGAATAAAAGAAAATACCTACAATCAAACAGTTTCTTACAAGCGAATTAATAAGAAATCTTTTTATTTGTGTATCGAAAATAGTTGTAGTTTCGGTTCCCACATGGGACATACTAAAGGGCTCCTAAGTAAATATCCGTTAATCGGATACAGAAGGGTAAAGACCTTACTAGTTCTGAGAACAATAGTTGATATTGCTACATTGATTCTTTTGTGTACAAACTGGGCGACCTTATCGAACTTCTGCAGAAATGTGAAACATTCCAATATGCATAGTCGAACTGTAGAACGCGAAGTTTCGATACAAAAGGAAGACTGGTGATTGTGAACGACTAGCTCAATCAGAACACTGGCATTCGATGCCAGTTCCCAATTTCTTGATGAAAACGCGCAGTTTTGTTTTGGAAAGGAATGAAAGAGAAGACATGTGAGAACAGTTGTTGAGGCAGCAAACTATGTTGTAGAGAATAATCATAAAAATATTTTGTTATCAAACAAAGCTGATAGAGTGACTTCTGACTGGTAAATCGTATAAATGAGTCATAAAGTTTACGAAAATGGAGAAGTTTGAATTATTCGAATGCGTACTTGTTATCTACACACATAATTTTCAATTCTTACATTAATCAATCTTCAAAAGCTTGAAAATGAGTTTTATATTGATATCTTAACTTGTCGACCTATTCAAGTGTCACTTTTTAATCTTCGGTATTATTATTAGTTTTTAAGTTATTTATATATTATGTATTAGTGTATTATAATTTAATGTTATTATATTTAAGTATTGTATTTTCTATGGGCCTCAGATTCCTGATGCAAATAAATAAAAAAATAAAATAAATAAAAATTTATTTCATACACCCTACTTTTAGGCACATGTGTGTAAAATGAACAATACAATGCAAAGATCTTCTATCAAAAATGTTTAATGAAGCCCTTATTTCTGTCCGTAATTTGATTCCGCAACGCATCTAGGTACAACTTGTAATCCTGCGGCGCTGAATGAGCACGGTGGGTATCTAATCAGTACGCTCGCAAATTAGCTACAGCTACGCTTGCTCATTCTATGCTACCTAATTCTGTGTGAGAAATAGCTTGCCTGTTTAGACGAGAAGGTTGATGTGTATATCTTGTTTTGTTGGCGTGTTTTAATTAGGTGTTTGATGATATCTTTGATACATAAGGAGGCTTATGTAACAGTCACGAGCTTACGGCGTGACTTAAATGTTTTTCTCTGCTTTCTTCTATTTGTTTTTGTATTCTTCTGATTGTACTCAGTCATCATCGTCTGCCTATACCTTTCCCAAGTATGTTAGGCTTTTAGTCTAACCAGATGCAGCTGACTACCAGTGTGTTAGGAGCGACTGCCTATCTGACCTTCTCAACCCAGTTACTCGGGCAACCCAATACCCCCTTGGTAAGGCTTGTTGTCGGGCAGCACTCTTTCTGAATTCGCTCTTTCAGTTATTGTTGTCGAGGTTATAAAGCCTCAGAACTTTGAAATTGGTTTAAGCTACATAAATAATTTTTAATTGAAATTCCGTACACCTATCCCATGAACATTGAAAATTACGACAGCATTAAGCATAATTCCTGCCATGTAATTATCATTAATATTAAGGCAAATTGCCCAAAAGGCTGATTCCCCAAAGATAAAGAGTGAGCGGTTATAAAATAAACGATTATGTACGGAGAGACACGTAATCGTTCCCCAGTGGTTGGTGAACGTGGCCCGCCGTCAACCTGTCGCTTTGGGCAACCAGGGGTACCCGTATCAACCTGCCTTGTTCATCTGAATTATATTGACCTTTTATATAAAATGCGTTAAACATGTCTTAGGATTTCAAGAGATAGTTTAGATTTAAAAATTTGTTCAATTTTTTTCCTATGTTTCTGTTTATCACAGTTTCAGATTTCAAGAGATAGTTTAGATTTAAAAAATTGTTCATTTTTTTTCCTGTGTTTCTGTTTATCACAGTTTCAGATTTCAAGAGATAGTTTAGATTTAAAAAAATTGTTCAGTTTTTTTCCTATGTTTCTGTTTATCACAGTTTCAGATTTCAAGAGATAGTTTAGATTTAAAAATGTGTTCAATTTTTTTCCTATGTTTCTGTTTATCACAGTTTCGACTCTTTATACCTACCCTAAAGCTAATCAATCAAAAATAATGTGGGTAGGTATTTACTTTACTAAATAGCGTTCTAAACTAGAACCTCGTTTTGGACAAAAGTGTTTTTAACTCCGACTTAATGTTCAAAATGTAGGTTTCGAGCCAATCTAGATTACAGTTGAAACGAATTTCAGAGAAATGGACCAAAAATATCTAAATGTTACAGCTTTGCTTCGAAGCTTTGGAGTTGTATAATGTGTTATAATATTACAAGTAAAATTTTAAGATTACCTTAAATATAACTCTTGCTACAAGTATATTTTTATGATAAATATTAAGTTTCTGGAGAAAACTTTAAAGTTTTATTTGGTTATTGTCTCAACTTGGAAAATATACCAGTTTTTAAACAGAAGTTGGTTAATTTTAAGTATTTACGTTTTAAGATTCATCAGTAATCATCTTTTGTTATAATCTAAAAAAAAAAACAACTGAACAACAGTCATGATGTAACTACAATGATTCTAATGATTCCATTCCCCTTTAATTATTTCCTGTACTTTATTTTATTTTATTTTGATATATTTACCTACAAAGTCACCTCAATCTCTACACTTTTCACTTTTTAGTTTTAAACACACGATTAACCCTAATTTATTTAAGTTCCACACGTCATTGACCAAACAAATCTTATTAATAGTACCTATCTACACTGTCGTTACGTAGAAACTTCTACTAACGCTCACATTACCAATCCAAATATAGACCAACCCAAATGAAACAAATTGATTGAAAAAAGGGTTTTTTCCTACGCTCGACTTATTCGGAAATATATTAGTACTTTAAAATTACATAATGGAATTGAATTCCCGCTTTAGCAGGTTTCTACTGCGTATATAAACGAGTTAATGTATCCTTGATGCAAATTAAATTACTTATCCGATATCTAATTTAGTTCAAGTAATTAGTATGTGTAGACTTGATTTAGTAATATTTTTCTCAATTAACTAAAGAATGTGGACTTCGGTGTGGTGTTTTAAAGGGAGTTGTGTATCATCATCAGCAACCTTCTAACTAACCGTCTCATTGTACAGACTTCTCGCCATGTAAAGCGTTAATCACCACACTTGCTCAAAGTATTTTAGTAATTTTGGACTTTGATTTTGGATTTTGGACTTATAAGTCCAGATTTTCTAAAGCCTCGTACATTACATAGGTTTGTACATACTTTTTAGACGGCTCTTGGAAAAACCTTTTCCTGATGTCCTTGACTTTTAATTAGCTTTAAACTGTGTAGTGGCCAGGTATATGACCTTTCATAAGTTCGAAGACTGATCTAAAGCTTATTTGAACAAAGTATTTGACTTTGAATGGGCAACGAACTAGACAGTAGTGATTAAACTTTCCCAACATATTTTATACGTGATTAAACATTGGTATAACAACAAATATTAGTTCTGCTTCGATTAATTTCTTTGGAGTAAATAAAACATTTTCACCAAAGCGTTGGTAATACACGAGCTACTTACGCAAAAATAGCTTTATGGAATTAATTATAAGGAGACAAGATGGCGACGTATATTGGCGGGAAAATGCTGGCATATTCCGTACGCTTGACAGGCTGTGTGGTGACCGCATGTAATGTTATTAGTTAATAGGCGAATGCTGGCCGTCTCCGGACGTAAGCCTTTAGTCCCCTCCGTTAAAGCGACGAAGCGAACTTATACGTGTTATGAGTGAAGGCAGATGTTTATATATGTCACCGTAAGATTACAAACATCGTTAGATTACAATCTATCTCGAGAGATTGTAAACTGTCGAATTATTGTAAACCGTAACACCTGATTGCAATTTAACGCATTATTTTTCGCTATATTATAATCTATCGATGAGAAATTGTCAAATTGTCAACTGTCCGAAAGCTCTCCCTGATTGGTCAGTCTTTTTGTAAGATCGAGAGCGATGTAGAGCGGTCAAATTGTCAACTGGCGTAGAACGGAATGCATCTTGCGCGCTGATTGGTAGAACGTCAAAAAAGACAATGTTCTTTGCAACTCCCGGTGTCACAGCTCTTTGACGTGCAAAAATAAGTGACGGTTTAATTTTTTATAAAATCAAAAATTGTACTTAATTTTTAAGACTCAAATTACACACAATTAAAAATTGTATTAAAAATTGAAGTTAGTTACGAAAACGAATCGCTGCAAAACCGACTCCACGTAGTCTTGTCTGCCCTACCCCTAGAGTGCAATTCAAAACCGAGTAGGCGCGGAGGGGCGAGGCGGCCTGCGAGCTGAGGCGCAGGTAGTTTCAGCGCTCGCCGCCGCGGCTGAGGCTGGCCGGCTCTGCCGGCCAGCAAGCCGAAGCTGCGGTGGTGAGCGTGAAAACCATCTGCGACGATAAGCTCGCATGGGACCGCCGGAGCCCCGCAGCGCCGGAGCCGTGACAGAAGTTATGCTTGCTGCATGTTGCATGCTTACTTCCATGCTGGGTCAATTAATATGGGATGTGTTATATTTTAAACAAAAAACTCAGTAGGTACGAGTTAAAAAATTAGAAGTTAAATAAATATTTTTATGATGTCATTTAATAGTATTTAAGAAGATTACTGTTAGAATGCATGCTACAAATTTAGATGCAAAAAAATAACCATCAAGCTGAGTTGTATTTAGAGTGGAAGATAACTCGTGGCTAAGATAGTATTATTTAGATGCTCGACGCTTTATTAATTGTGGCTGACTTAGTAATTTAGAAGGCAACATACATTTTTGGGGGCGAATAATGATATTAAAAAGAAGCCTGTTTAATTAGCACCCCTTTTATTTTATTTTTAAATATTAGTTTGTATTTGAAGACAAAATACCTAACTGTATTTTTATAAGAGTTATTTTTATATAAATTTAATACTTGAAGAATTTTTGAAGAGCATTTATTTTATTTAACTGACACCTCTATTTCATTCCTAACTCTACGGGAACTCCATGGGAACAGAACGGCTGGTCGTGATTGGTCGATCTTACAAAAAGACTGACCAATCAGAGAGAGCTTTCGGACAGTTGACAATTTGACAATTTCTCATCGATAGATTATAATATAGCGAAAAATAATGCGTTAAATTGCAATCAGATGTTACGGTTCACAATAATTCGACAGTTTACAATCTCTCGAGATAGATTGTAATCTAACGATGTTTGTAATCTTACGGTAACATATACATTATTTAGGACTAGCTTTGGCGCTTGGTGTCTCCCTTTATTCTGTCTTCTGATAAAAAGCCTTTGTATAAGCTAAATTACTGCGGAGTTTCATCAAAATTCGTTTAATCAGTGTTGCTATATAGAACAACACACATCCAAAACTTCACGTCTGTAAAAATATGTACTGATTTTCGCATGCGGTTTTGCACGCATCGCTTTAAAAAGTAGCCTATGATTTTATTTCTAGTGTATAAGACTGTCCCGTTTTCACGAAAAAGTCTTGAAAAGATTTAAATGAATTTAGTATAAAGATATTTTAGAGCCTGCAATACAAAAACAGACTATTTTAATACCGCGTGGAATATATAGTATTTTTATAACACAGCACAGTGATAAGATGTCTGTGGTATAAGTTCGAAGCATGAATATTCAGTGGCATCTAGTTAGTTTGTTGGTAGACATGCCAACTTGAGGGCGAACTTACGACAGGCGCCGAAGTTCAATATACCAGATCTATGAGTTTCATATGAATATGATAATGTTTGTTTATTTATAAAAAAAATATATTCAGTAAATGTAAAAATGCGATGACATGTGAGACTTTTAGCGTACCCGCACACTGCAAACTTTTAGTCGGTCGATAGTTTGTTTGGGCTCATAAATCAGTATGGTCATGATTGGTAGTGCGCACATTACAAAGACAAACACGAAAGGCACAATTACAGGTCTTGTCAAAAAACTTTGCCGCTAGCGGCATCTGTCCAACTGTCTTCATCGCATTTTTACACCAAAAGTAATAATCCTATTTACCACACATGGATAAAAGTAATCTATTTGTTATTATACTACATAAGGTGCTGAAAATTTTTCCTCAAAATTTTAAAATCGTCTCATAACAGTAGTACTCGCGTGAAAGAAAACAAAGGTATATGAGAATAGCAAAAAGCTATTAAGATAATTTGAAACAAACATTCCTAGCCGAAGGTTTGTTCGTAATTAATATTGGTAATTCTAACAACCCTTATTATCCAGTGTCTATTAGTATTAGTATTTAACATTCGTACGGCGATTAGAATATGTAATGTGTTGTTTTAATTAGTGCGATCCAAATTGCTGTATATTTTAGTAGTTATGCCGCTGTTGTCGGCGTAACAGACCCGCAATGTTTGTAGTTTGGCTTGTAACATTTATTTGTGCGCTATTATTATTTGTTGAAGTCTAGTGATATTTTTTAAAAATCATTAGTCGATTAGGTGATCGTAACTTCTTTAAATCAACACTACCAAAATAAAGAACCGTCTGTCCACTAGATATTAACAACAAAAATATTTCAATTTTTTTTTTAAAGAGAATGAAATGCTTATCTACTACGACATTTTTTAATAACACCCAATAAGCTATATACACATCAGTAAAAGCGTCAAAAAAAACTTTTGAAAATCTTTCATAATAAGAAATGCGCCCTCTACAAGGACAAAATTTCCCAATAAACTCGCTCGACATACATTTCATTTTATAAATATTCAGGTACAAGAATCTCGTTAAGTGAACCCAAGCTAAGGTCCCCTCACTTATTTGTATATGAAAAGCAATATTTTCTCAATTTATCACTTCGGAGTTTTTAAGGCGCCCGCTATAAATTTCTGTTCGGTATCACAAACTTTCTTCATATATTTCATATAGGTATCTGACAACTTTTTTGGGCATCGTATTTTTTTCTTATTAATATTTTTTCGGTGAAACGCTCAACAAGAATTTATGTCAAACAACTTATTCAATATCAACATGACCTAGGACAGAATAAATCAGAAAATAAATAGCAGTATCAGACATTCTGTCATGTTCGCTTAAAATACATTGTTTTTATGAAAGGCTTCTTTCTTTTAGATGTAACTAAGCACTGTATATTTTAGATTTATTTAATGTCTTTTGATATTCAAATAAAATGTTTAGATAGAATTCAATCAAAAAGCTTTCTACTAAATCCTAGGATAATCTCAAACTTCGTCTTCAATCTTATTTAAACCTTAAAAATTGCTGTCAAAGAAGTCACCTTATTTACTTGGAACGTTAATTACAATTCATCCAACCAACATAATTATCACTCGAATTTATTTATTCGATTTTCCATTCGATTAATCGAACTCGATTTATCGAAATCGTCTTAGAGGCTCAAAGTACTTAAAGCGTTTTCCAATTCTAAGCAAGCGATTATTTATCACAGCATTAGCATACTTCGTTCGAGTAAATCCATCTTGTAAAGGGGATAATGATCAATAGAAGATGCTGTACGAGCTAGAGATTGCTTCAACGCTTCATTACTCCTTGTCATGCATTAAAAGCTATTATATTGTGAACGTGACCGATTTGCCAATCTACTCGAAATTGTCTCCGATGTGCGGTGCAGTTGAGTTTATCGATGATGTAACCATCGATTTGGAGTCTACAGTGTCGGAGTTCTGTTATACTATTTAAGTATATGTACAGTAAGGTATACACAAAATCATGTAACCCTTAATAATATATTATATTATATATATATTTGACTTAATTAACAACTCTCTGTTAAAAACACACCGTAAAGTAATTAGAAACAAACGCAATTAATTAACCTACATTTGCAGTCGATACCCGAATATCGAGAGCAAGAAACTAATTACAGCCATTGCCAAATATTAACAAATTAATGCAAAGTACGCGAACCTGTTCCATCGATAATGTATCGATATTACGCCCGCTCACAGAGCGAGTTATCGATAACTTATTTCGCTTGGGGGGTGCCGCGCTTGTCTTTGCTTTCAGACCAAACCTTGTTAGTTAAGAGCATGTATTGTGACGTCATCTCCGAACTACGCCCTCATTGGTTATTAAATTGTGTAGGAATAGGGAATGTTCGCAAAAATTGAAATGAAATTTCCTCCGGGGCCTTTACTGCGTCCGAGGGCGACTATCTAAACTTTGAGGTTATAAAGAGAACGATCCATCATTCTGTTTTGAAGTTATGGATTGTTTTGCTTTTTATTTTGATAATAAAGAAAAATATTGGAGCGGAATTTTCTCTTAAAGTCTAGCGTCAATGTGGTGATAGAAATGTCCATGTTTTAGGGGTAATAAATGACAATAACAAGATAGAAATTGGAATTTTTGATCGACGTCTTTGACAGAACAGAATGGGGTCTCATATTTTTTTTTAGATAAAAGAATAACTTAGGGATATCTTTGAGAGCAAGATATTGTCTTTTCATCCAACTAAAATACTCTTGTGTACTTTTTATAGGACCATTAAACAAGCACGGCAGTATTATCACAACGTGCAGAACTTCTTTGAAAAAGGTATCCTTAGTTAATATACGAAGGTACTCTAGAGAGATTTCTCAATACAATACGTACTACAATAAATCCTATTCACACGACCACATAATTTCACTCCGCAAGAAAGAAAGACAGACTGAATTAGTTATCAATGTCAGTCTCGATAACTCACTTTTCTCTTCGAGATTTCAGGGCGAGTCCCTTGCGAGTTCTACGTTACTTTGTAGTACATACAAATGTCCATGGAGAACAAAATGATAAGCGGAGGTGTCTTAACGCAAAATCTCCTAAGAAAGTAGCGCGTCAAAATGCAGGTGTTCGATAGACGAGGAAATTAACGTTCCTCGTCTATCGAACACCTGCATTTTCTATGGAACCAATCAAGCAAGACCAAACTTTGACAGATTGGTTTTGATTAGAAAAGGAACACGAACGCCTCGTTTGTTCTTGTAACTGTACGTCGATTCTATAAAATTCAGACAACAACTCGCATTTCACTTCGCTATTCACTCTCACTTCGCATTCGGTTCAAAACGTTCTAAAAGTCATCTCATACTTTATCTGTCAAAATCTCGAGTTTAATTTAGTTCAACTCGCAAACACGCTCGTAAGAGTAGTGCTAGTGTAGTTTGAGAATGCCAACGAAACTCACGGCGGATTCAGATGCGAAGTTAAGAATGAAGTCTTACAGAATCACACCACAGATCTGGCCTGCCATACGTTGCTTGACCTACAAGAATGCGCCAACCCTTCCTTCCTTATGCCATCTCCACTATATTTCCTTCCTCCGTGCAAATGTCTAAGTACATACGTTGCTAGAATCTGTTCCTAGTAACAGAGTATTGTATTTCAATTAGGCTCAATTCACACTAGATTGCCGATGTCGTCGTTCTCGCTTCAGTAAAACACTGTAGATTGAGTAACAATAGAACTGTGTGTGTGTGTGTGAACAAGGTGGCCAGTTCTTACGCTTCAAGGATGTTCAGAAAAGACACATGAAAAGGTGCAACATTGATCCTCAGAACTGGGAGACAAAAGCCATTTGCCGCCCTGAATGGAGAGGCCTACTTAAAAATGCGATCAAAGATTTCGAAGAGCAAAGGATATCCGCACTGGATGCGAAGCGTGATGCTCTTAAGGCTAAAACACCAGTAGCCATTCATTATAACTACGTGGACGGTATCCTAACGTGCAGCCAATGCTCGCGCACGTTTACACATAAAATAGGGTACTGCAGCCATCAAAGGGCGCATAGAAGAGCTGATCATCCTAGTTCTTCTCTCAATGATAACTGAAAGCAGTCACCATAGCCGAAATCGGCAGGGAAGTATATATATAGAACTGTGTGTAGAGAGCTGTATTTATCAATTTGAAAATAGAACTTTTGCAGAATTTATTTTTGAATGGTGATTATGTCAAGTGTTACTTTACTCATTTCGAGAGGTTTTGATGGTGGATATGTTTAACAGCTTGAGCATATTTTTTTATTGCTGGCCAAAGATGTATTAACAAAGACAGTTCTTTTAGGTACTTCATAGACTACGGCTTTTAATGATTTGACATTTTTGGAAATGTTTTGGTTGCAACATAGCATAAAGTAATAACAAAGTAACTTTAAAAAATAACTAAGGAAGGGCAAATACTAGCAACGTCATAGGGGTAGGTAATTAACGAGCTTTATACCTACCTGTTAGTTTGCCACCTGTTTTAGTTAACGTATGAAATGTTCATTTTTTATAATGTTATTTTATTATAAAAAGTTCTTTTAGTATACTTTGTTACAAACACCACAAAGAAGCAACTTAGTACTTACTCAGAAGAGTGACTAGACAAACTATGCTCATTTGCATGCAAGCCCGGTGTCACTTGCATCCGCAATATCTTGCCCAGCTGCCGCCATTTTTCTCAATGACATCTGACGTCGCAGAGCAATAAGTTGCCACCGTGACACGGGACGTGTTACTAAAGCGGTTAGTCTAGAAGTTTCATGATCTGAGGCTGATGTTGAGAAAGTTTTGACATTTTCATAAATACTGACTAATTTTCTAATTCAGAATCCATATCCCAAAAACATTGATAAACAAGCTTTAAACATGTATTCAGTAATCTTCTGTTTTGCTATGAGAGTGAAGGAATAGAGAGTGCACCTGTGTCTGGACGAATGTCTGTGCATTATAATATGTCCTGCGCAGCTGGCTGATCCCCTTATATGAGAATAGCCGCCGTGGCCGAAATCGGCCGTGGACGTATTATTAAGTCTTCTGTAGTCATTAAGCAACTTTTTGTAAGTGCATGGACACACTGAGTGTTAAAATTGAGCTCAAATGCTATGTTGACCAAATGTAAGAAACGAAGTGCTGTGCCCAAAACGATGTGTTCACTAATAGGCCTTCTGTCTAACCTATTTAGCAGTGGCGGCCAAACGGCAGCGTCGCAAACGAGTAACGCGTTTAACGGAACGTCGACGAAGTGAATAATGAATAAACGGTCCGCACTGAGAACAGACATGATGGACCACGGTACAAGTTGTGAACGGAAAGGGGAAGTTTGGTCAAACATTGGCTCAAAAGTTGGCTCAATCAATACTATGAGAAAGTTTGATTGGTCATTAAAAATTCATGGGGCATCCTGAGTCGTGTCATATGCAGTTGACGTTTGTAGTACCTACCAGGAGTTTGAAACAAGTTGGATTGGAAACTTGCTGCCGATTTCATGACTTGTATTTTGACTTCAGTTGGAACTTTAAAATAACTCTAACTCTGTTGAAACAACAGCATTAAAATGTTCTCAGAATATCTAACTGAACTAGCTATTCGTCTTCAGCTTTTTAACGAAATCTTACAAAGACGGAACCGCGTTGAATCTAACAAGTAAATTATAAAATACATTGCAGAACTTCTAGAATTGCTTTAATATGGTAATAATAACAATAAAGTTCTACGGAATTCTCTTCTAGAAACTCATCTTTAGTAATAAAACTATCCAATAGTTGTGAGTCCCAATCCGCTATTCGTTCACTCTGCAGCCCGCAGGCCACATTTCTGCAACGTGTAGCCAGTCGGCATCTGCCGAGTGCTATCCCTGGAGATAAAGCCTGATGACGTCACGCTGAGCCCTTTTTTTTTTTATCGACGTAAAATCATCAAATGTCCCCTCCCGCTGTGGGTTAGCAGCGGTGAGGGAGTGTCAGACTCTTACTGACTAAAATCGTCGTGTTCCGTCATAGGCCTTTTATGTACCAGGGCCGCGGTATCTCTTTCGAACAACCCGCAGCCCCGGACGCTGAGCCCTCCCGCCAACATTATTAGCACCTTATCCTCTATATAACTTATCACGCTGTTTTATTTACTAACTCCCAAGATTTCTTCGCTTATCTCAAGGATAACTAGGTTTAGGAGGATGATCTTTCCCTTTAAGGCTCCCTTGAGACTTTTTTTGTATAAAATGTTACCTCGTTTACTAGGTTTTGAAAGGATCTTAAACTTAGGCTGGTACAAAGAAAACAAAAGCATAATTTATATAGGATGAAAATTGTATCTCGAAAAAATTGTGACACACAAAATGAAAAATATTTTTATCCTCAACATTCCCTAAAAAGCTCGTATACATTGTTTCGAAAGTCGGTGTCTTTAATTAAGTTTTGTGTAGTTTTTGTCGACTTGAAAAACAATGCGTTTGTTTGCGAATGTTTTCGTAAAACGAAATTATTTTCAAACTCGCCCCATTCATAATTCACTCGTTTTATGAAGTCGTGCGAAAACAAAAACAAGATTGAAATCAAAACAATACAATTTATTAAATTAGTCGATGCGTTCTTGGAATATCGAAAGGGTTTTCCCAAGAAATCAATTTCCCCCGTGACCTGAATTTTTATATAGGTTAGATCGATCTTCTAGCAATCATATCTAGTGCTATTTATTATTTATCTTTTGAGAACAGACATATCATCGGAAAGCAAAATGTAAGACTTACGTCAAATTATTTTATTGAACTTTGTGAGTAGAAACGTCATACACACACGTTATGAAAGCCTTATAACATTTTTAACCAATCCTGTTTTTATGAACGCAAACTGTATAGTGTGGACCATGGAAAGCCAGATATTTTAGCTAAATACTCCTTCAACACCAAATTAGCAACAGTGCATAAATAAACACTGGCCACCACTCAGCTAATGCACATGAGTGCGACATTTTATTTTAAATAACGAATACTTTGTCGGGTTGCCAGCCTTCTGTTTATGGCCAGTAAAACTTTCCTCTAAACCTGCTTTGAGTTTTATGGTACATTTGAATTTCGAACCTTATGTCAAAGCGTTTGTAATGCGAACGACTATATCACAAAGAAATAGACATCATGGCATTTCAGTATCTAAATCGAATAAGTACGTCCAAAATAATATTCTGGATATTGGTATGTTAGTATCAAAATATTCAGTATAAAAATGCCAATGTATTTTTATTGATACTACATGTGTATGTGTAAGGGGAAGAAGCATGTCCCGTAAAGGAAAATTGGATATTGACATGCCTTCACACACAGGCTGCACGCAAAGATAAGCGAATCAATCTATACCGTAACATGTTAAAGTATGTTTCAAATATTTTTATCGATAAAAGTACTCTCGTATGTACACAAATAATGTTTTCATAAATATGCGTAGGTACTGGTAATTTGATATTAGTTAGCACAATAAAACATAATTGTGGTTATTTCAACAATTATTATTCAACTAATCAAACATAAAAAATAATATGCATTGTATTCTACTGGCATACAAAAGCTCGCTAAAATAAAATATTTGTCAAAAATGTAGGACATGAATTTCATTAAAAATTTTCATGAAAAATTCGCAGCTTTAACGTAATTAAAAAATATTTACATTCAAGTTAATCTGAATAGCTCTCGTATTTATATCAACGTCACTTATGTAGTTTCATCTCTCTACTAAAAAGTAATTTCATAATATTTGTGTTTGGACAAATCAGAATGAGTAAAATATTAATTTCGTGCGAAATATTTACTCTAGCTGACTTTATGTAGGCCAAGAACGTAAGCCAACCGGCACAAAATAAAAAGCTGCTTTAAAAAGACGATTATTTTCCGTTAAATTCATAATAAATCTTCATAAACCATATCGTCGTCCGCATAAATATTTATTTAGGCAGACAGATTGATTAAATGTAAAGAACAAAAACTGTTTTTGCAAATCTGTATTCTGTCATCGCGCGGTTTAGCCAAAATTGAATGAAAGTTTCGCGAGGGATGAAGGTAACATAGCCTCCTTATGTTTATATCCAAACTACTCATATATTGTTCGTGAACTGTACTTGTTTGTTTACTGCTTTAATTATATTACATTACTTGAGAACTTAATTAAAATAAGGCATGGCGACCCTAAGCCATACTCCGTTTATTATAAACTCTATTCTTGACAGCTGTTGACGATATTCTACGTGACTTTACACACAGCCGCTCCGACCCTTGTTTTTTTTGGGCTAATTAAAAATGTGCCATGGCTATATAAATAAAAAAGTTTTGACAACCCAGATTACAATTTTTTGAATAAACAAAGCATTGTTCTAAGATTAAAAATAAAACGAACACGAGGTCACAGTCACTTTCACATGCAAAAATAAATTCGTGTTCTTTTTTCAAATACCAATATATAAAAACGGCCAGTTTGTGGTGGAATTGGGGTAATTTATTAAAGAGTATAAAATATGTATTTAAAAGCTAAATCTGCAATATCCATGATAAAGCAAATTCTACGTTACTTTTTCAAATGTTGCTTTTAACTGAAATTGCTCGCTGAAACAATTACTTAGTTTAATGGTTTAAAACGGACTCTAATGCGTTAGAATGAAATTAAAAGTAAACCTTTGAAGGTAAATGCAAGATTAGTATTATGAACCTTGAGGTTTAATACCTATCTCTAACAAAACAAACATTATAGTAATTCTATTAAATTATTCAATGTATCGAACACTAATTGGATTTAAATTATTCGAGTTACGTGTCGTACCAATATCTGTTATCAAATGATTTGATCGTAAACTAATATCGTGGTGACAATATTAAAATATTAATTATACACACATACAATGATTTTTGTTGGTTTTTGTTACACCTGTAGATTATTATTTCTATATTCAGTTCGTGATTATTTTAGGTCATGGTTTGATAAATGATACCTATTTTAGTAACCAAAAATTGTATACGTCAAAAGCATTAACTTTTTTGAAAAGAAAATGCGGAGCGTCATTTTCTCCGGCTATATATTACTTTATATTCCTTTCATAACCGACAAATCAAGATAAAATACAACGTTCCGAGTTACGCACTAGTCTTGCAGACGCTACGTAAAAACTTAAGCCTCTCGTGTGGCCTGTGTAAATTCTTAAGACGTCCTCTCACAGTGTGCGTTAAATATTTAATGGCAGGGTCTACTTTACATATTACGGTTGGTAGGTACACACGACACGAACCGCCATGGGCATTGCTCAGCATTTCGATAGCTAATGTCCATAATTTACCAAAGTTGCGCTTCAGTAATTATGGCCTGAAGTTGATGTATTGTTTGTCGTTTATTTGTCGATTTTCCGCTCGAAAATGTTTATTCTGTTAATGCTTTGGTATATTTATTTCAATTATACCATAATTTGGTCACAAATTGTCTTTTAGATTATCAGCAGTTCAGTGGGAATGAGATTTATTTTCCTTTTATTCGGAACTATTGTATAATGGAACTCGCTATTTTGGATAACTATAAAACCTCTGTTAGTAAGTGCTACAAAGATATCCTTTTTTTTAAAGTAGCTTAGGTTGTTATGAATCTACAGGCTGTTACATTAATGGAGGGGCAACAGCTTACATAAATATGTATCATACATTATCAAGCTCTATCTAGTTTACATCGAATCTAAGCGTAAGTGCACAGCAATCTCAATTTAAGCTTTATTGAATAATCTGCCCTGCGTTTCTGACAGCTACTTTCAACAACTGCTTACTGTTCAAAAATCTCACTCAAATTGACACCAGCATACTTTCGCAAATAATAAAGATTACCAAAAGAAATCTAACCGGCCAATATACCTGTCCATTTAATCTGTAATTCACGTCACCCTTGAGTTGGTGTTACGCACTAAATTGTATGAAGGACGTCATTAACAGCGAGTGTGTCTCTGGGGTGTCCTGTCGGACGTACCGCTTCCAGTTACGACGAAGCTATAAATTCTTCTAGTTAATCTTTCACTCGTGGTTCAGAGCAAATGGTGCCACTTCTAGATGGATCCTGGATGGCTTATTTTTTATTTCTATGATACTTTATGATGTTTATGATTTTCTTTAAATGTGTCCTGAGTTTGAGTGGTATTATTATTTTATTTTTGAGATTTGTGACTTTGTTTGTGACTTATAAATGTTTACTTTAAATACTTTGCAAAAAGAGCTTTACTCGGCTCCTTTCATTTTTGTGCGTGTGGTATATACCAACGCAATTTATGTAAACTTATCGAAAATAATGCAGCAGATTTTGTTTCTTTCTATATATTAACAAACTTTTCCCACTACCTAGCAAATCACGAGTACTAGGTACGCAGACATTCGAGGCGGTAGTTAAAGCTCTACTTACTAACTTGCTAAGCTAGCCTGCAATTACAATAAAAGGCCCTTGAAGTAACCACAATGGGCTATTACTACTTTTATGGCTAGTTATACAGCCGAGGTCAGGTTAAATGGTCGTAAGCATGGAGAACAAAACGAATAACGGAGATGTCCCTAACCTTACTTGCTCTGTCCTTGCACGCCTTCCTCCTCCTTCGAGTGGAAGGAATCCTGATTTACTTTCAAAAAAAAACCCCAAATCAATCGAGCGTTATAGTTCGGCCATTCAGAGAATGCGTTCCTGACACGTCGCGATTGAACTGACGACGTAATAACATTCATTGATTATTGATATAATAATGTTGTTTTAATGCTCCTCAATTGTTAAAACGGTAAACAACCAGCAAAAATATTTTTATCGTAACTGCAACGCCATTGCAAAGTTACGTCGTCAGTTCAATCGCGACGTGTCAGGAACGCATTCTCTGAATGGCCGAACTATAGTTCTGTTAATAATCACGCCCACTTGACCTACAGGAATGTACTTGACCTACCTTCCTCAGGGCATCTCCGTTATCTTTCCTTTCTCCGTGGTCATAAGGAAGCGGTGACGTCACGAGCTTAAAGTGACAGGATAGAAAATGTATGTGTTCTTACTCTAGCTTTTACGCTGAGGATCAAGTTATCATGTAGTGTGCGCTCGCCTTTGTGAAATGTCCATTGTTTGTCTTGTGTTGTTTATGAATTTTATTGTATGTTCTGACCTTTATTTTTATTAAAGTTGTATATTGTAAATTAAAATTTTCTGACGTTGATGTTAGTGGTACTATCTACTCTATTTACTTTTACGAACTAGTTACTTGTCTTGGTTTTGCAAACTTTTTGGCGTGAATGTTATTGACTGAAAAATAAACTATCGGCACTGATTTTACATGGATATATTTCAGATCCAACTTGACGTTCATCGTAAAGATGATTTTTTTCAGTGCCTAATAGCAAAGACAGATTACGCGAAAGATTTATTTAAATAAAAACAAGTAATTTTATAGAACTCCAACAAAACTAGAAGACCATTTGACTTAATTATTATCTCCAAGGAAACTGTAGTCATGTATCTAGTCTAAGTAAATTACCTTACAGGACAACATGCACAATGTACTAAGTAATAATAAACTAAGCTAACAAGGCTATAAACAGTTTTATGGCCGTCATTCCAATTTACTGTTGTAAGCCATTTTCTGTTTGCCTCTTATAATCATTATGTTATAATGTTCGACCCTTAGATTTTCATAACGAAGGGAAATTGTACGGCATTGTAGACACGGGCTGCGTTTTATTTGGGAAGAAATCTGGCCGTAGCGAAAGAGACTTAATTTGAGATTTTACGTCTTGATATTAAAATTAAAGAAAAATTACTTACTCGTAAGTGTCATTTCAATATAATTTTTAATGTGATTCTAAAGATTTAATGTGATTCTAATGGAACTTAGTTGGAAAGCTTTAGTGTTCAAGTATCTAATTCGAAAAAAAAAGCGCTTGTATAGTTTATCACACAAATTATAACGGTAATCTAAAATCACAGAAAAATCGGTTATCAAACTATGTATGTATAAGTATTCAATACCTAAAAGAAGATCGTATATAGTAACTCAAACGTATGATCCAATTTAATAATAATACGCTTTATTACGCTGTTACACTCGGAGGCCATCAATCAAGCTTTAGTTTGCTTTAGCAAAAGAATTGAAACCCTTACCAAGAATACATTATTTACTTAAACGTTCTCAATCACTAGCACCTATGTACGTTTATTAAAAAATGTTACATCGTACTCCAATACTTCCATTCTCCTCAGAAAGCTAAGATTCATGGTTTCCAAGATTTTTGTAACAAGACCCGATTTCATTGCTCCCGACTGTAGGTACCTTCAAGAAATATTACGTTATTATACCCTTTAATATTATTCCGAGGCGTGGGAAGTAAGCAGCTGATTCAATTGTTTTTCCAACGCCCCCACAAATGATTTATACAGATATTTCACTCAATTAACTGACACAGAAATGAGGCAATATTGTTTGTGACCTCCTTTCGATGTTAACCACAACAACAGAAATAAATCACAGGAAACAAAACAACATCAGAAATAGTTCCAAGAATATGGCTGAATATTGTTATACAGCAATAAATACAAGCCATGTTTGAAGTATTTGAGCATTAATTTAGCTCTTAAGAAGCAAGTTAATCGAGTTGAAAATTACTTCTGCTTACAGAAATAATATTAAGAAAACATAAGGAAAGTTAAGCACTTTCAGCGTATACATATTTCTTCAAAAGATTTTAGTTAAATGATCCGAGCGGAGCGCCGCCATTAACCGTAAAATGGCGCTATTTTCGCGAGTGATAGTTCATCTTAAGCTACATCAATACATTATCGTTACTACACTCACAATGGCATAATAAATGTATAATAGTAGTTAAAAGCCCGTTTAATTTAGTGCTATACATTACTATTATTTAGGGATTAGGACCATTACGCACGATGCGTCATGTTTACGCCGAAAACATAATACGAAGTTTAAACAATTGTTTTGACAAATCCTTTTGTAGTCCGACAGAGCTGGGGACTATAGGTCCATAGAGATGTTACTCATATATTATGTATACGCGAATACGAATATTAATTCGTCAAAAGGTATTTTCGCTAAGGGGTAACAGTGCGTAAATAATCTCGCTGAATAACTATTGATGTTACTTAGCTTTTATATTTACCAAGTATAAAGCTTTTAGTTGCAATTAAAGTTTAATTGATCGCTGCCATTAATTTAAGTGCCTAATTCATTTAAGACTCTTTATTAATGCAATTTGCCAGAGTAATGTTAAATGAGATCGCATTATTAAAAGAAAAAACAACGAAGTTTATGTTAGACATTTTAAGAAATCAACACGTTCAAAATAAATGTAGTCTTTTGTAATGGCTTCACGCCAGCAACATAAACTACAAATTGATGTTGTACGAATTGACATCAATCGAATCAGACCGTATTAAAAACATTTTTTCATAGAGAAACGTCAAACTTCTCACATTATGTTAGACTATTAACCCAACATCAGACTAATAGCACAATATCAGACCACTAGCTCCGCTACCCACTATAGAACACTACAGCACCTCAAGCACTTTACTGGCAGTTCATTCACAGCACACAAACTATGCCCGTGACTTCACCTGTGTGAAAATCAATCAACACTTCGCCAATCACCTGTCACCAGCCAATTATCATACAATCAATTATCAACTATAATGGGCGAAATTCGGAAAACCACATTGTGTACCTTCCAATCTATCATGACCCCTGCTTTGTATAGGAACGCAAACAAAGGGGAGGTCAAGTTATTTGTGAGAATAACGTTGCTGGTAGACCTCTTCGGTTTCTATGCTAGCCTGGTAGCTACATAGATTATCCTTAGTCATTTATATTGTTTACGCGAAATTTTGTCTTTTTTGATGTTTGTACCTCTTTCACTTTAAAACACATGGATGGATTTAGATAATACTTAGCAGTAATATAGGTTATATATCAAAACGGCTAATTTTTATTCATAAGTCCCTCAGGACGCAGGCGAAATCACAGGCATAAGCTAGAAAATAAATGTTAAAGCTACTTTCTCTTTATCACGCTTTCTTCTTGTTCAGCTGAAATTCATTATTTTCAACGTTCTACACGTTATTATATTTTTTATGAACTAAGCCCGCTGATCTCGATAAACGAATATAAAATATTACCTACCTAGTAATCTAAAAAAATATATCGATTCATGTTACGTTGCTATTTAATAAAGGTCGCGTTTACATAAAAGTTTTATTCAAATGTGCCTATATATATTGTGTGACCTCTATATTGCAAAAAAAACGTATGTGTGTATGTAAGATAAAAATAAAAACAAATGTGATCCATTTTCAATCAGTTTCGATTGCCATCAGGGGAGATACTGGTGAAAAGCTTGCCTAGCATCAATAAAATATAAATAAAATTATTGAAATAAAAAAGGCCAAAAACGGTTCTTGCACAATTCGTTACTCAAAAATACCTATTCTTAGATTCTCAGTACGAAAACTTGTACTCACACACAAATACAGTACCTAAATCCATGAGAACAAAATTTCTTGCAACATCTACACTAAATATAAGCCGTTGTTAACGAAACTGAAACGAACAGCCCTACCCACAACACCAGTCGTACTTACTAAGTTGATTTATTACATTAAAGGAAGCTCCGAGAATTAGACACAATTGCCTACAAGATTAATGATTAAGGATACAACAAATTTTATGCTTAGGACACCCCAGATTTACGTTCCGCTAGCTTGGGTTTTGTTTTAAGAACTCTGTGTATATATTTCTCGATTCGAAGTGTTATAACACTGTTCCTTGTTCGGAATGTTTTGGTGAAAATAGATATTAAGAAAAACTGTTGAGATTGGGTTTAAAAACATGTCGGCATTGATACTCTTTAACTCTTTGTAATCTTGCTTTCTGATCAACCCACATTGTGTGGTCCTTCTATGTATATGTGCGAGGAGGCTTGTACCCAACATAGCAATGATAAAAAGTTGATGATGATAATCTTTCTTCTGGTGAGGTAAACTGTTAACTGTGAAATAGATAGCTTAGGTACTTCATTCTAGGTTTCGTGCATAAAATAACTATAACACATAAAATCATTTAACAAAATAACAGAATCTTATCATCAGATTCTCAATATAAATGGTGCTCATTAAAGACATACTTGCACCCCAGGATTTGTTTACGAAATTGAGGGTAATCTTGAGGCGTCAAGAATTATAAGCACCCTTCAAGCTCACCCACTCCTAACGACTGATGCGTCTTGTAAATATCCAAACCAAGGACATAATGAATAACAAGGAATATTCAAATCAGTGGTACTAAAGACGTCTTTAAGATTCGGGACCCTTTGGAGTTAATGATTTGGACCAGGGGTCGGTTGTGAGGCAAATTGTACAGAATTATTTATTTCAACCCTCCCACTAAGGCTTGTGGTTGTCTGCACATAAAAAGCTATCTCTCTCTTGGCAAGGGTTGAAAAGAGATGACTAACTTGGCACGTTTTTGATAGTAAAGCTATTTGGAACATTTTTTTCTTCGTTTGGTAACACAGCGTTCTCTTTATACTGTTGGTGAAATTGGGGACTTCTTTGCAAACACTGGCCTTTGGTTGTTTAAAATTGGGAAAAGCAAAAATAAAATAAGGAGTGCTTTGCATGCGAAGCAATACAAAGCGGTCACTACAGGGTTATGATGACGTAACTACGAGCTACGAGTCATGTGTAATATGCAAAACAAAAGTTCAAATAACACAGAAAATGTGGAAATATTAAAAGCGGAGTTCGAAAACAATAATTTATAAACTGTAACACACGATACAGTAGTATTTTGTATTGTTGACGCATACGAACATTTTGATATCTACTCTTGCTTTTTGTTTTTTATTTTATGTAATATTTATAAAAAAAGGCAACACACATACCGACATATAGAAACATAATAAATACTGTAAATTTTTCATACCTATATAAAACTCCATACCTGACTTTTAATAACAAATTATCACTATTTCATTCCTCCTTAAAATAACGTACCTACATATTTAATTTTATGCACCATCGAACACATTGAACCAATAATTTCATTTAAGCACCAAAATTACGTATTCCTCGAGACTAGACCAACCCTTTAATTGAAAAGATAGCCATTCTAGCCCACTAGAAAATTAGAAATTCCCTTAGATACCTGACCAAATTAATATATTGGTTTGAGCATAATATAAATATGTGTATCTTTATGTAAGTCACCGTAAAGGAAATTAAATTTCCGGCCTGTAGGGTACTCTAATGCCCTATGAATTAAAATTCTAAAAGATGATATGTGAACGCTTGTAATAAACAAAGTATTTTGACAGATTTATATACATAAGCACGTAGTTATAATATTAGGCCTACGTACACGAGGCCTTTGATATTTTTAGATTTAATTTCATAATCTCTGATGTCATAATATCCTTGTGGCTTTTTATAAGTATGAAGATGCCTTCTTATATACATAAATAACGTAGGCACTCCTCGTGACTGTTTGTAGTCTACCATAGATTAAAAAAAAAATAAGATGACTGGAGATATAATGGAAACCAAAAATAGATATGTGAATGTAGATACATAAAAATACGTGTGACACTCGGGGACTGCCGCGGTAAAGCTATTGCATAGCATTCTGTATCAACTTATGCAATTAAAATTATTTATTTTTCACAAACAGCTGATTATGTATTCGTCCGATTTCGGAGCAGCTCGTCTCGATTCGGGCGAGTTCCGTAAAGTCGTACAATACGTCTAATCGCACGACACACAGCGCCGTGTCGAAGACTGCCGAACTGACACGACGTTAGACGATGCACGGCCTTCAAGCCACACCTCCGTGCCCGTCGGAGTGGGGAGCGTGAGGTTTTTTCGTTACGGAATTTCTGGATTTGGTCCCCGCGCTCAAGGCCTGCGTTAGAAGCTATGCAATAGCTTAATACTTTCAGAGTGATAATATTTAATGAGGCTGACAAATGGTTAAAAAAAGAAATGAAAAGCGTTCGTAATGCAAAATTTTGATTCTATAATACCTAGCCATTATAGGAGCCAACACATTTTCCCACATGCCAGATTATAAAAGCAAAAAACCCAGACGAAAAACACTTTTTTATATGCAGATTACTAAAAAAATCTCATCATAATTTTCAACATTTAAAGTGGTGAAGTCAAAAAGGTATTTAGTTTATACATGACCACATTAGGTCTAATATTTTAAAGTACGTTATGGACAACGTAATATATTTTATGAATAGATTTTGCACAAAGGCACACGCTGTCCATTGATGGATTGGTAACAAATTTAATGGAGCTTTTGTGTACCAACTGACCAGTGGACGTAAAAGGGACTATACTAATATTAGGTATTAAGTTTTGCTTCAAAATTTAACTTTCAATTATAATTTTAGATACGTGAATCCAGGCATCGAATCCATCAATGTCTAATCGAAAACATTTGTTTATTGCTACAAGTATTAAATAAAGTACTTTTTTTTTTTTTTTTATCGACGTAAAATCATCAAATGACCCCTCCCGCTGTGGGTTAGCAGCGGTGAGGGAGTGTCAGACTCTTACTGACTAAAATCGTCGTGTTCCGTCATAGGCCTTTTATGTACCAGGGCCGCGGTATCTCTTTCGAACAACCCGCAGCCCCGGCAGGCCTTGGCCCTGCTGGGCCCCGCTGGGGTTGCTGACGTCTCTTTGAGGAGCGCGTGGAACAACGCGCGCCGTCGACACGGGTCTGTCGTCTAGGAAGACAGAGGGACGATGAGCCACCCGAACTCACCGCCCACAGACCCACGCCTACGGTGGCCGGGAGTCATCTCGCGACACCCGGCGCCCATGGTGTCTACCTGGTCCAGCGCGGCGGCCGGGATGAGAGGTGCGAACTCTCTGGCGTTCCGCCTCCTCCTTCTCGAGCATGACCGCTTCGCAGAAGGAGGCGACGGCATCCCATTCCCTCTCGCCCCGGACCATGGCCTGAACCAGGGCCGGACGCGAGAGGTCGCCGCCGCCCAAAGCCTCGACGAGGACCCGGCGGTGCCCTTCCCATGCGGGGCACACCTGGACTGTGTGGTCCACCGTGTCCTCGGGGCTGTCCGCACAATGGTGACACCCGGGCGCCTCCTCACGACCGATGCGGTGCAGGTACCTCCCGAAACAACCGTGTCCGGTGAGGACCTGCGTCATGCGGTACGTGAGGGCGCCGTGACTCCTCCCGAGCCACTCCTCAAAGAGGGGACTTACCGCCACGATGGTGGCGTGCCCTGCACTGGGTTGCGATAGTCGCTCCCTCCAGGCCACCGTGAGATCGCGCCGGAGCTCCGCCCGCTGCGCGACAACTTGCCGCGGCAACGGGGTTTCTCCCCGGCGCTGAGCCTCCTCGCGCCAGTCGTACAGGCGCAAGAAGACCCTCGCCTCCAGATCCCACGGTGGCAGTCCAGCGAGTAGGCCAGCTGCTTCGCGGGAGATCGTCCGGTACCCCCGGATTAGCCTAATGGCTATCACCCTTTGGGGCACGTTCAGGTAGTGCACAGCCCGCGGCCGTGCCGAACGTGCCCATACCGGGGCCCCGTAAAGGGCCATGGACCGCATGACCCCCGCGTAGAGTTTACGGCAGGGGGCGTTTGGGCCTCCCAGGTTGGGCAGGAGCCGCTTGAATGCAGCACCTGCCTTCTCCAGTTTGGGGCCCAAACGTCGGAAGTGCTCGACGAAGCTCCACCGGCCGTCGAGGACGAGTCCCAGGTACTTCATCGCCCTCTCGACGCCGATGGTAGCCCCCCCCACCGTGACTTGGGAGCCTGAAGGTGGCGCGTTCCGAAGCCCATGAAAGCACATGGCCTCGGATTTGTGCAAGGCCACCTCCAGTCCCAGCAGCTGGATCCTCTCGATGACTATCGCAACCCCGCGCGTCATTATGTCGGCCGCCTCCTGGTGCGACCTCCCTTGTGCCAGAACCAGCGTGTCGTCAGCGTAGCAGACCACGCTGACGCCGCTAGGGAGGTCGGCGCGCAGCACCCAGTCGTAGCCGATGTTCCACAAGAGCGGCCCCAGTACCGACCCCTGCGGAACACCGCACGACATCTCTCGCCGGTTCCATTCCCCGTTGTGACCAGGGTAAATGATGGACCTATCCGACAGATAGGCCTCGACCACGCGACGAAGGTAGGTCGGCACCCGGTGATACCGGAGTGCCTCCCTGATGCAACTCCAGGGAAGGGTGTTGAAGGCGTTGGCGATGTCAAGAGACACCGCCAAGACGACCCCCCCCCGGGACACAGCATCCCCCGTCGTGAGAGCTCTCACGCGCATGATGGCGTCCACCGTTGAGCGCCCCTTGCGGAAACCGAACTGGTGGTCCGCAAGGTCCGGCCCTATCCCCCCAAGGTGCGCGACGAGGCGGTGTGCGACAACTCGCTCAAAGAGCTTGCCCACCTCGTCGAGCAACACGATAGGCCGGTATGCGGACGGAGAGTCCGCAGGGCGCCCCGGCTTCCGTATGAGGACCAGTTTCCCTGTCTTCCAACGAAGTGGGAACTGGCCCCTCTCCAAACATGCGCTGAGAAGCCCCCTAAGTCGAGGCCCGAGAGCCTCAAGGGCCAGGACCCAGGCCTTGCCAGGCAGGCCATCAGGCCCTGGGGCGGTGTTTTTGGCTTTCAGCCTAGCCACCGCCACTCTCAGGTCCACCCCAGTCACCTCGGGGACATCGTCGTCGTCGGAAGTGTGGTCCGTACTTGACACCGCGGGTTGCAGAGACATGGGCGGGGGAGAGTGTTCCCCGCGCGAAGGGAACAGAGCGCTCACCACCTCCTCCACCAGCTGAGGCCGAAGACTCTGGGTCAGCGGGGGGGCCCATGGGCGGAGCTTGCCCCGCACCATTTTGTACGGGCGCCCCCACGGGTCCCTGTCCAGAGACCCCAGCAGCTCCGCATTGGCCACCTCCTTGGCCTGGACGATGGCCAATTGGAGGGCGGTCTTCGCAGCTCTGTAACCCTCGTACAGCTCTGCTTCCCTGGCTTCTGCATCCGGAGGGCGGATGCGCAGCCTGCTAAATAAAGTAATAATGCAGTAATAAAGTACTTAATCGTCAACAAATCGACAATAATCGATATTAACTTGTACAAGTAAACTTTAGTTGCAGTTTGAGATAAAGGATCCTTAAATCGATCAGTAGCTGGTCATTATATACACTTAATTTCACTGCATTGATAGGATTTAAACTTAGTACAAGTATCACTCATTCTAAATACGATTCTTTTAACAAAATTCTATGTACCAACACCAACAAGTATCAATCTTGGCTGGATATTGGGTACTTCTATCATCGGGTACCTAGGTATAGCAAGGGTATATCTGTTGGTTTAATCACAGATACATGGAGTATTTCAGCTTTGTTTTGAAACTGCCATTGCTTCGTCTATGCCTTTGGTACTGCAGATATTGAAAGGAGGGATTGATCAGGTGTTGCGATCTTGATTGTAAAATACATACAACGAAATACAGCAGGAAAAGAAGAGTTTGATTACGATTTCAGCTCATCATAGATGTAACTTTCTTTGATTCATAAAAGGGAATGAGCTTCTTGAAATGTAAAAAATGCTATAAGCTGCCCATAAAAATAGGTGCTCAGAAAACATCCATTGGATCATCTTTACCATAAATCTCAAAATATTTTTCCTTTAATTTATTTGAAAGGGAATCACAAATAAATCCTAGAAAAGCGTATGTTAGATATGTATAAATTCCCTCTTTTTTACCCAAGTTTTTCCAAACCGTTGGCTTGTGGACCACGGTCCATCTTCATTAAGTTACGGTGAAGATAGTACTTACGTTCACTCGAGTGAATGAACGAGGATCCTATGAGGTGTATACGATACCAGTAGTCCTTTTTATGAAGTATTAGTTGTGTCTCTTGAAGTTAATCGTCGTATGATTGGGAGAGAATTGGGCGACTGAGATAGTATTGGTAAAATAGTAATAGAAGACCTAAGGATTTGATGGAAGGATCAAATGTAGGGTTTGGATGCTAAGTCTCTCTTTGATGTTGCTAAGTCTCTTTAGGTGAACATTATTTATCAGAATTTAGTTTTGTTGAGACCCTTTCAAGGTAAGGGTTCATAAAGACAGGCAAGGTAACAGATTTGTCTCATATCAGAATGTGAAAGAGCTTCCTCACGATAAATAACCAATTAATATTTGCACAAATATGTGAACATATTGCTCGAATACCGATACTCACTAGTACGAATATCAATAAAATTCCATCAAACAAATGAACTGCATTTATTTCAGCATTCCTTTGCCAATGTTATTTAGTAAATGCTGCATCATTATTCCGTGTTATTTCGAAACAAGCAACCCGTAATTAAAACAAAATTCTCACAGCTTGTGCTGATGCGGTTTTGATTATCCGAAACATTTCGTACGGGAGCGTTTAAATTCTATAATTGCTTGAAACACATCCCTTTGCGCGTCATGTTTTGGACGCCATAACACAAATGTCTACCGTCCATGCTCGCGGTATGCATACTGATATGCTCGTTCAAACATTTGTTCGGATTCTGTTACACTACAAGCGCAGAAGATAGAGGTAAAAAAATAATAATATAGGATTGTAAACACTTTTGTTTTGCTATAATGCCAAAGAATGACTTTACTACCTGCACGTGTACTTCCTCATGAGAGTTCCCATGATGATTCAGAAGTTGAAAATAATTAACAAAATCAAAAATTATAAACAAGTATACACGTAAGTAGCAGTTTGAAAATGGTGTCAGTGACAACATTTCTATAGAAATTGTTTGTCATGGTATGTAAGGCGAAGGAATGAAGGACATGCCACCGAAAAGGTTTTGAGTACAAATGTTCGTACAACAATAGAGAGCCACTAAGAAAACGGTGGGTAGACTGTATGAAAGAGGATTAGCCCCGAAAGGGAATAAATACTAAGCTAAGCTTATAGTGTTGTGTGGAATAATAAGATATAAATAAATTGGGTTAAGAATAGGACGATGACATTTAGGTTATAAGCCTTTGATATCATATTTTTGTATTTGATGCCGATTGTACGAGTATTCGGTCATTTCTAGCATTTGATCTTGGGAAATAAGAGGCTATTATCTGGGATTATTTTCTAGTACTGGATATAGCTTTAGTTTTATAAAATAACCAATCTATGAACACGTTGAACCTAGAGTACTAAAATATCCTTGAAGTCGTTACGAAAGTTATGAACAAAAGCTAATGTAACAAAAAAGGGCCGATGTTAATATATATTGTATGTCATTAGCGTCAACATGATCTCAAACATTTTAAATTATTATTGATCTTATTGGTTAAATAGGTAATAATGTAGTACTTCTGGAATTTTAACAAAACACTTGCAAACAAGTTCTCAAGACAATTGCTCTCATATCCAGATATCTAACCCGCAAACTGTTGACACAAGTTCTCGTCTTCAAAAAATAAATACAGTCATGGACACGTAATTAAAGACACTGTTGGAATCTTAACTTACCGGGGCATTTCATCTGTATTTCTTTTTTTACATTGCCGTGGGAACTTTCTTTTCTATTTTAAAATATTTAAGAAGGCATTGTGAAATGTTAAAACTAATGACTATATTTAATAATCCCCCGCCCCTAGTTTTTTTTTCGCTTTATCCGAATCCCGGGCGGTATGATCCATAACGAAGCCTGGCCATCTAATTAAAGACACTTCATTTGCTCAGAGGAAGAAATAGTTAGGAGTACGAGAAATAGGAGTTACCTTTCTACAACAACATTCCCTACACTATAATTAAACATTTCAATAAGTATTATAATTTAGTTTATTTCATTTTACCTCAGTAACAGTACGACATCCCTGAACGAGCAAGCGGTCCGTTTTGTAGAAGTCGCTGAGGGAATTTTCTTCCATGCTTAATTAAAATCTGTGTAAAATTGATCGATGTTCCATGTACAACTTATTGCCATAGTATTTTTCGCCTATAAACAGTTTTTATTTCATTGGATTTGCAATAGGCCAAACCAAAGCCGCCCTTAAGTTGCCCGATTAAACAGTCATTTTTACTACCCTTGCAGTGTTTTTCAGAGCTTTTCTAATTTGGAAAGGCCTAATGACCGGTAAATTATGCTTAGCTTATAACGATATGCTCGTTTATGAAATATTATAGTATTTGAATTCGCCTATTTTTAATAATACCTCTCTGAAGGGTGTTTCACTAAACAGTGGTGACTAGCCCCACACTATAACATTTTCGCCTCCTACGTTTGAAAACTTTCTTGGTGTACCTTGGTTACATCACATGTTTTGGAAGTGACTAAAATCAATTATTTTTTTTAGAATTCTTCAAATCCCTTTGTTTTATCAAATAAAAAAGTCATTTTTCAATACTTGTTCAGAGCAACTTTCATCTTTGCTAAAAAACGCCAACTACAGTATGGACGTGCGGTGCTTTTCCAAAAGTAACATCTTCCGAAACACTTTGCATTACAGGTTTTCCCGGCCCGAGTGTTATCCTAAAGTTCTGCAGACACAATTTTCGTCCTTTTAGCATCAAATGACTCCGAAAAAACAGTACCGAATAATATTAATGGTTCTCTATTTTCGTTATAACACCACCGTGAAGTCTGTTATAGTTCGGCCATTCAGAGAATGCGTTCCTGACACGTCGCGATTGAACTGACGACGTAACTTTGCAATGGCGTTGCAGTTACGATAAAAATATTTTTGCTGGTTGTTTACCGTTTTAACAATTGAGGAGCATTAAAACAACATTATTATATCAATAATCAATGAATGTTATTACGTCGTCAGTTCAATCGCGACGTGTCAGGAACGCATTCTCTGAATGGCCGAACTATAATGCGGATAAGTTTTCCTTGACGGCGGTTTTCAGTTGTTCTCAAACCTCGACTTTTTTAGTGCATTAACAAGGCATCTTTAATAATAATTTTATTACCATGTTCTTATAACAGTTCAAGTGGTATGAATGAATCCGCATGATAAAACTTTATTTAAAAAAGCCTAAAACATTTTACTTACCAGAAATTTTGTTTTAGTCGTATTGATTGGACTTAAATGAAAAATGTTAATGAAGGGAACCTAAATTATTACCTAATTTGAGTTCTCATAAATATTTTACTCACTTAAAAAAAGGTATGGCGACTATTTCTATATCTTCCATTTTTTTTTCTTAACTAAGCATTTACTGTCTTTAATTAGCTGACCAGCCAAGTATCCGCTACAAAAGTTAGTGTTCAGTTCCCATAAAGCGTTTTATCTAAAGTATTAAAGACAGTAAATATTTTTTGTCCTTAATTTAAAGAACACAATGTAATATTTGTTTTAATAATAATTACATTACATTTTATACCGTGCTTAAGCTCATCTCAGTACCATAACTATTTATTTCACTTCGAGTCGGGGGTGTCTTTAATTATGTGTCCATGACTGTACATAGTCACAGTTATTACTGACACCAACACTGTTTCGTCATCAGCCTAGTCCTTTCCCAACTATGTTGGGGTCGGCTTGCAATCTAACTGAATACAGCTGAGGACCAGTATTTTACAAGGAGCGACTGCTTATTCCTTCCAGGCGTAGCAACCCCCTGGTAAAACTGGTTGCCAGACTTACTGGCTTCTGACTAGCCGTAACAACTGCCAAAAATGCTCAAATGACAGCCCGTAACTATAGTTTAGGTACTGCATGTAAAAACCAAATACATTATCACCATTATTTCCGACACCTTCACTATAATTTATGAGAACATAAACTATGTATAAAAGAACGAACATCACACGGGCGTTAGCACCGATGACTAACAAGAGCATCAGTTCATCTTGATAAGCCGTAAGTAGGCGGAGATTGAACTAAAACAAATTGTCGCTCGCATCCTGTGCCCACCTTCATTATTTACATTCTGACAGAGGTAAGGACATTTTTTATTATACATATATTTTTTTGAATTAATATTCTGGTATTTGCTGAATATCTGTTATAATTGACAAGCAAATTAATCATAATTTTGCTTTCATGAAATGTTAGATACTCTTAATTAATACAAAGATAACCATTATGTTTGATACCCTCGTTCTGAAAACATCAGTCTCAAATCTCAAGTACAAGTATGTGGGTTTGATTCCAAATCAAGTAAGTACTAATGTAGCTTTTTTTTATTTTTAAGTAATATGTACTTTCTAATATAGCTTTTTGAGTGAACCTGGTCTCAAAGTCTAAAATCACCAATCCGCCTTGAGCAAGCGTTGAGATTAACACTTAATCCATCTCTGTATGAGAAAAGACCTGTATCCTGCAGTATAACAATGCAAGGGCTGATGATGAATGACGATGTAACTTTTGTTCACGACAATACCGACATAATACTTCAAGTAAATGAAACATAGCATTCATATAATAAAGACTTCAAACAAAGGCATCATTTAAATATTACATAATAAGTGTGAAGAATAAGGTAACATCATTCTTTGTTTTGTCTTATTGTTTTGATTGTATCACTCACGATTGTGTTTGTACGCACGTAGATTCGATTACAATGACAAATATACTATGTAGTGATCATTTGTCTACGATACCGTAACGCGAGCATGAAGTCTCATATATGTATAGTCATAGCCAAGCTACATAATTTTCTACAGAACACATTTTCTTTTACACTATCTGCTTAGCTTATTCCCAACAAATGTTGAGATCCGCTTTTAGTCTAACTAATGATGCCAAGTGTAATGTTGAGCAACTGCTTGATTTTCACAACCCAGATTCCCGGGAAACCTATATTGGCTCTCCCTTCCATTGTATAAAAATGAAATAACAATATACCGCACATCAACCTATTGCGTCTGTATATCTAAGGATGGACCAACCTTAATGATTTCACTTAAGATATAAATCAGCGCCGGGACTCTGCCTCATAATAGGGTCACAGCATTATGCTACGATGTGGCCAACGCAAATTTTCCCTTTATCTCTTCTCTTCGGTCAAATCTCTTATTCCTACTTTTATATGGTCCACCTATCGTGATCTCCCAAGGTATTGGGGTAACTGGTTGAGTTCGTCTGGCTACATCAGGTTGGACTTTAAGCCGACCCAAATATAGTTGGAAAAAGGCTCGGGAGACGATGATATGTCATGATCTCCTAAATAATCATATGTTCGGTCTGTCTTTCTATTCTAGTAACTACAAGAACTCCAACATATCGATCTCTTATATTGTCAACCTTCGTAAGTGATAACATGTAAACCATTACTGCATTGTTCAGAAACTATGACAACTGTCTTTTATCATCACCTTACTAACAATGGACTTAACTATACGACATCAATCAAGATGAAAAGAATACTCGATCATTGATTACACATCAAAATATAAATTCCCACTTCATTTTGTAGCCCCTTCGTTTGCCTGGATTGCCCGGGTTGAAAAGCAGTCGATCCTTCTAAAACACTGGTGCACAGCTGCATTCGGTTAGACTGGAAGTCAACCCCAACATAGATGGGAAAAGTCTAGGCAGATGATGATGATGATTTTGAAACTCCTTAAACGTGCAATTAGAACATGTAGAAACTGGCCCTATATGTTAACAAATATAGCTATATGCCAATAGCTGCATTAGCAATCCCAGTGCGTGATAATACTGCCTAGCATCTTACACAATAGACTTACTACGTAGTCTTCTCCATTTAGCACCATTCTCCCCTTTCCGGGAACCGAGCTAAGATCAAGCGTCGACCGAAACGACCCCGTGGAATTACTTATATAATAAATCCAGGGCTCTTAATGTCTCTAAGGCTTAAGCCGCGGATTACCGATACGATTCCGTTTTCAGGTTAAATCGACTGTTTCAGGTTTTCGAGTTTGAATTAAAGATCGTTTTTTTTTGTGGTTTAAAAGAAGATGGTGAATGGATATTGTTATTTTTTTTTTTGTAAATTATAGCTAAAATGTTGAGACCGTTATTTTAAAAAATCAAAAATGTGCACTTTTTTCCAGGAGACTGATAGATTTAAAAGTATCTATTCGTGGATACTATATAAACTAATAATACTTATACCTCTAATTATATGTATATCATATTCGTAGCTATGTTTAAAAACCATGTAGTCCAAAATCATAAAGGCTGCAATTACGGCACTAGTTTAAAATTGCACTTTCTAAACGACTATAGCTTAATCTGTTACGCAATTTTATTTATGACACAAATAAAAACTCCTTTGAAGTAGGTAAATAAAAAGATTTCAAAATCACTCACCTCAAAAACAACCCAAAATAATTCGTCCATAAACAAACTGCCACTTAAAAACAAAAGCGTTCGATTTTCAAATTTCGTAACACCGATAAGCGAAGGAAACTTCACATAGAGCCACAACGAGGCGCGTACTACCCCCACGGCGGCACAGAGTCTACTGAATTTGAGGCTCTCGTGAAAATTATCTGTTGCACTATGTTCTATACATGCGCAAAGCGAACTTGTGCAAACCGCCTCACTAGTTAAACATTGCCGCACGGCTAACAACTGAAACTTCGTACACTCAAACAAACACTGCAATGTATACGACACTTCGAATATTCACATGAAGATTATGACATTTGGAAAAATAATTTTTCGCCTTGTTTAGCAATATTCGACGTGAATTTTGAGTCAAAAGATTTTCTTTGTCAGCGTCCGTTTGTGCTATTGGGAGGAATGTTCTTTCATATATTTCTTATTGTGTGGCGTACAAAATATTATGTTCAAACGGAAGAAAGATAAATATTCCAAAAATATGTTGTATCGACGTGGTGGGCTTACAAACTTTGGTGGTGTATATAGGTGTTACTTATAAATTGGCGGTTTAATTAAACTTTGGAAATTTTGAAGTATCTAAAAGGGTTACCATGCTTCGGTGTCCCATTAGGGGTTTGTAAAGCCATAAAGGGTAATTGGTGATCGCATTTTTATACTGTTGAATTTAAAATAATAATACTTAAATGCTCATTACATTAGGATAGGTAAACCGAGAGCGCCTTAATTATGTAAATCCTAATTTGTAAATATAAAATGTTAGCGGTTACTTTTTTTTCATTTACCTACCAAAAATATTTAATTTTGATTTAAGAACACGACACAAACGACCCCTATGAGCAGCAGAAGAAATATAATTTTATGCAAGTGATATAATTAATGTAATCACCAATGGCATACAAAAAGCACAATACACTTTTTGGGCCCCCAAAATCCAGTATTATTAACACTGGGGGCGGCATTTAATCCCCTAAATACGGTAATTTTGAAAGTCGAAGCGAATGGGGCCAACTGTTTAATTATGTTTATTCTAATTTAATTTCCGACACTCTGTACACAGGGAATTAGTTGTGCACAATGGTGCGTGATGACTAGAAGTGGCTTCATACGATAGATTCATTAAATTAAAGTCAAATTGATAAAACAATATTTTGGCTGAAGGAGTATGTAATTAATTTCTGTCAAAGCTTTTCAGGGTTAAAATTAGAATTAAGAATCTCCTTCTTAAGTCATTTTGAAAATTTGTTGCTCTTCAATGTAATACAACTTATTTACATTACCATCAGGACATATTATGCCGTAGGTAAATAATACCACACTAAATCTTTGTTCGTAATCTAGTCGTGCGATCCTACTAATTTATTTCACCGATCTTAACTGCATGGGGACTACTCCTTACATAGCGTGAGCGGGTAAATGTTTACCATAGCCAAGTAAAAGTAGATTACAGAGCGCAAACAATGAACTCCATCAACTATGCTAAGTTGGTGTCTTAGTACTTCAGTATATGCACATTTACAGCAAGGCTTTCACTCCCTACACCTCGACATCTCAAACATGTCTTGATTAATTTTCTACCGAGTCGAGATTTTTCCACCAGCTCCGGGAACAAAATTGAATTGTCACTTCTAGCAAATCATACATCTGAGTCCTTTTTAAGGGTGCACGGCACAGTCGAAAAATTTAAAAAATACTTTAACAAAAAAATTCTAGCATACCGTAATATGAAGGAGAGTTTATTTTAATTTAGCAGATGTAGTCTTGTGAAGTAAAAAATAATTATGTGAGAAAATGTTGAGAGAAGCGTTTTGTGCGCGCCTGTACCTGCATTTAAAAGTACACTTGGGGCCAACGTGGTTTTAATTTTTGTTTTAGAGTGGAATTTTTATTTTTTGCCTTAAACCTTAATTAAGAAAATAATAAAGGAAGTTAATTGTAACCGTTAAATTATTGCTTAATGGTTCAGAAATTATCGTCAAACATTTCATCATATATGTATGTATATTAGAGAATTTTAGGCAGTTATAATATGTACAGCATTCATCAAAAATTCAAATCATATCATATCCAAGTATAATTGAGCTCCATTTTAATTTTCACAGAAAAAAAAAAAAAAATATTGCTTACAATTTAAAAAGCAAAATATTTTTACTTTACTTTCTAAAAATAAAGGATTAACTTTCAAACTTGAATACATTTTAATAAGTCAAATGTTAGAATTTTGTGTGACCATTTAAATCAGGCAGTTTCTAAATGCAGAACTTTAATAACGACTGGTTCTGATCTCACTAATGCAGAAGACTTGTCACACGAAACTATTTCTAAATATATATCTAGTTTCATTTCAGTTGTAGATACTAATGTAGCTTTCAGATGTTTAGTGGTTAAAATGCATGCAATTTGTTAAATATCAAGAAAGATATTTTGATTGCTATTGTTACAATAATGTAATAATGTTAATAGTGTTAATTAAATATAATTACAATATAAAACTAATTAGTAATTAATAAGTAATTTATATTTCGTTAATGTCAAAGTTGTTTTTTTTTTTCAAAGTTGACAAAATTATATACTTTGTACTGCCTAACCCTACAGCTGACAATTGAACTAGGGCAATAGCAGAAATAAAATAATTATAAAACCGTTCAACAATATGTGTCGAATAGTCAGAAACAATTTAAAACATTACATTTACACAAAAGCATCTATGTCTTTTTTATTTATTTGCATTGAATGTAACAAAACAGCACATTCACAAAAAATACAGTACATTAAAATTAAAAAAAATAATAATGTCACAAAGGCAGAAACGTCGCCTTAACACAATTACTGGAGTAGAGTCATCAGTTCCCCTGTACATCGCGATGCATTAGCATAGAAATGCCGCACAGAGATTTGCCTTTAACAATTTGCTAATCAGATATACAGGTGCTAATTGGAAAAACAACATGCACTTGTTTCTACTTTGGGACTAATAAGTGTAGTGTAAAATGAAGTCCATATGAGCAAGAAAAATTACACTAATAAAATAAAGAGGATTTTTTTTGTTTGTCTTCCAGAGTAGTATAGGTGATATTTTATCCCGGTACGGGTAGTAGTTCCCACTGGATGAGTGTACAATCGCGGAAAAACGTTAAGTAAGCCTATACTTATAATGAGGACCTCCATGGTTCGATTCCCGGTTCGATTGACATTTGTGTAATGAGCATGCTTTTTGGCCGTGGTCAGCGTCAAATAGTTAGTGACACTCAGGGTATTCAAATAAATAGACGCAACCAAAAAGTCAATAATATCGGTACAAACAAAGTTTCCATATTGTTGTCAACAATATATTCGCTCAAAAGGTCGAAACGTTTAAAATGTCATATAGATCGGTCAAACCGCCATAAATATGGTTACAGTCATCCCGCCAATGGTATCCAAGCATTATAAATGTTCAAAAATATGGAACACATTAGAAAAATAAACTAGCATGTAAGGACGGCCGCACATGTCAGGTACCTGATTTGATTCTCCAATTGGAAACCCGATCGGAGGAGTCCCACATACAGGCGATTGATTGTATTGGCGATTGTATCAAAGAACGCTTATAATTTTTTTTTTTTTTTTTTTAACTAAAAATGGAGATTACGAATTTCTATTAGCAACTAATGTCAAAAGAATGTAAGAATGAAAGAAAAGAAAGCGATGCTATTGGGAATACACAGAGATTAATTCTATCGTTTAAGTCGTCATGACGTATGTTCCATAAACATACGGGATACTTTTTGACAGTTAATTAGCACCACGTACGTCCGCACCGCACGATGGCCAAGGCGACCTGGACATCTGGAGACAAACCCGTACGAACGAACCGAATGTGTGCACCGCTACATAGAAATTGTACTGCGAGTGCGCCTTCAGGTACCCGATTCGGTTACTTGAACGGTCGTCGAGTCGATCCGATGCACTGCTCGTGCATCCTGGTCGGACGTTAGATTTTTTAATCATTCGGGCAGAATCGTGCGTGTGCGGCTTAAGAATATTTTCTATGGAATTGACGGCTTCGGGTACCTTGATTTGATAACCGCATCGGGAACCCGACGCAAAAATCTGAAGTGTGCGGCCGCCCTTTTAGAAGTAAACGGTTTCCCAAACAAGAAAACCTCTTTAGGCAATCTAGTATTGTTTGCATGTCATTATATTATCTATCAGTCATATCAATGTCAAGTTCACTACTAAAGCAAGCTAGAAATAAGTTTTTCATGCTTAAATATGGCTACTTATCGCATTAGTGAGACCACAAAACACCGAATTATATATTTGAGAGAGGAAGGTGTTTCCGTAACAGATATTTCAAATGAATTGGGAATATCCGTAAGTATCGCTTTAGATGAGTTATATCGAATCGAATTGAATTATTCGCATCTCTTCAGTTTTTTTTCTTTCTTTTATTTAGAGAAACACCGTATACCGTTGGCTAGAGAGATGGCAAAGTGATGGTGCATTGCAAAACCATGTTTCATTTGGTCGTCCACGTCGAACGAGTATAAATCAAGACAGAAATATAGTGCAGCGAGCTATTATAGTTCGGCCATTCAGAGAATGCGTTCCTGACACGTCGCGATTGAACTGACGACGTAACTTTGCAATGGCGTTGCAGTTACGATAAAAATATTTTTGCTGGTTGTTTACCGTTTTAACAATTGAGGAGCATTAAAACAACATTATTATATCAATAATCAATGAATGTAGTTACGTCGTCAGTTCAATCGCGACGTGTCAGGAACGCATTCTCTGAATGGCCGAACTATAGCAATCGTTTTATAAACTCCAGGAGTATGTCTGTGGAATTTGGTATATCACAGAGCACAATAAGACGTCGCCTGCGAGAGCATGGGTTACGCCATCGTATTCCTGCTAAAAAGCCTATATTAACACCGAGGCTTAAAGCGCAGCGTTTACAATTCGCACGAAATTATTTAAATTTCAGTTTTGATAACGTGATCTTTGTAGATGAAAAAGTTTTTTGTTCGTCTGCTCAGGGACGCTTATCTCTATACCGAACATCGAACACAAGGTATGATGAAAGAAATGTCCTCCCTAACAACCGCAGTGGCCGAATCACCTTAGGATTTTGGGGATGGATGACCCAAAGCGGACCAGGAGAGCTAGTCGAAGTGGGAGGAAGAATGAATGGCCCCAGATACAAAGACATACTCGAAAACGTTTTGCTTCCAACAGCCAGGATTTTTTTTCCCCATGAAAGGATTAGGTTTGTCCAAGATAACAGTTCCGTGCACAACTCCAGAGTTGTTCAAAATTACTTGGATGGTAACATGGACCTGGAATTAATTTCGATGCCGCCTCATAGTCCCGACCTAAACCCGATCGAAAATTTATGGGGCAAAATGGTTCAGGTATGGGACAGTACTCGAGCACGAACCACCGCAAATTTAAGGACTCACGTCGAAGAAGTCTGGGATTCCATGAGAGGAGACAATTTTTGCTATAATGCGGTACAATCCATGCGAAGACGTCTTTCTGACGTAATTCTAGCAGAGGGTGGCTATACACGATTTTAGTAAAAAAAATAAAAATAAAGATAATTAAAGCAAAAATGTTTTTGTTTATTTTTACACCCGTTGAGAGTTTTCTGTGTTCTATACGTTCCAAAGTGACTTGATAAAAAGTGCTCATTTTGTCGTTAATACGGAATGTGGTCATTTTAATTAAGTACAAAAGTTAAATTAAATACGAAATAATTTCGTATTAAGCAACATACATTTGTGACATGAACATGTTATTGAATCATAGATAAGCACTCTTTCTCTATGAGATATATGTACTCATACTCATTATCAATGAGGTTTACATCTATTTCCAGTCGGCTATTTCTTGCATAAAATATAAGTACTTATCGTAAACGGCTATGCACGAAATTATTTACAAAACAAAAGACATGTCTATGACGTCATGCTTAAAATGAAAAGGACAGCAGAAGTTTCTATCCCTTTCATTTTGTGAAATGTTGACGTGAGAAATAATATTTAAAATATAAAGCAGTAAAGTTCATTTTTCTAATGTGTTCCATATTTTTGAACACTTATAATGCTTGGATACCATTGGCGGGATGACTGTAACCATATTTATGGCGGTTTGACTGAACCGATCTATCTGACATTTTAAACGTTTCGACCTTTTGAGCGAATATATTGTTGACAACAATATGGAAACTTTGTTTGTACCGATATTATTGACTTTTTGGTTGCGTCTATTTATTTGAATACCCTGAGTGTCACTAACTATTTGACGCTGACTGTACAATATGTATTTATAAATATGTATACATATGTGTATATGAATGAAAGATGTATATGTAGTTTGTCAGTTGTGTTAACACCCATAACACAAGTTAATTAATAACTTAGCATGGGGCTAACCGAACGTGTGTGAAAATGTGTCCCACATTATTTATTTATTATTTATATCGGCCTGAGATGATTTTCATATGTGAAGACATTCTTTTAATTGGCATATTTACAGAATTATTTCTGTGAGAATGTTTTCTCTAAATTCCAGTATGTATGAAAGAAAATAAAATAAATAGATGAACTTTACAAACCCAGAGGACTGAATTTATAAGTTATTTACAGAAAGGAATAGAATTTACTGTTATGATTGTACTACATTATGGTAAGTGCACCTGCATGCAATGAATTTGTGAATAATTAAAAATACACAATGCATAGCGTGATTAGAAAACGTGGGACATCTTTTTTTTCAGGTGGGAAATCATCAGATAACCCTACCAACTTTCTTCTTTCTGGAGCCCTTTGCGTACCAAGGCCGTGGAAAATCTTTTAAAAAATCCTGCAGCCTCAGCAAGGTTGCTGGAAAAAATAATCCTAAAACCTACTCCTACATTAGGCTTAACTTTACCGATATTTACACAAAAAATAACAAATTGTATTTTCCCAAGAACGAAAGAAAACTTGTGTTAAATATTTTCTAGTACTAAGAAGAAGAAATTTATCAATCTATAGACGTAATCGTAATAAAATCACTAGCACGAAAGTCCAGACGCTCAGCAAACATCGGCCGGCCAACAAATATTTGTTTTAACCGGGAATTGAACCTTGACCTTCGGGCTGCCACAACATATGTAGTACTAGCTGTTTCTCACGGTTTCACTCGTGTTACCCGGAAAAATCTTGTTAGATAAATGTGCCCAATATTACATCAGTCTGCCACATTAGAACGGTGTGACAACTTTTATATTGTAATCCTAAGAAAGAATAAAAAAGTAGTAGATAACTCAATGTTTCCGGAACAAACAGTCCTTAAAAGAAAACATATACCTACTTTTTGTATGCCTCAAAGCAAACATGACAGAAAACTTATTTACCTAACAACGTGCATCATAGTTGTTTTTCTATTAATTACATTAGTTGCTCCGTACTTTTCTTAGGTTTATATCTCTGGTTTGTATCTCTGTCCGTTTCACATATGAATACTGCGGACTAAACAGTATGCCGATATGGTTGTAAAAAAATATATTTTTAAGTCAATAAAAGTTTTTAGTCGGTAGGATACCGGCCAAATGCCTGATCGTTGTTCTCTGATACTACCATACATTAATATACTGATTTATAAGTCCGATCAAACTGTCGGGCGACTAAAAGTTTGTAGGAGACTACATCTGAATCTATCCAGCCGGTTCTACTGTACCAAACAAACACACATATTTACATTATTCGTATTAGTTACGATAACCCTTCTCAACCAGCATTTTCAATTAAAGGGCTAAAACAATGGTTTGTGATTGAATAACGAGGTAGAAGGTAGAATTAAAGAATATTCACACCGCCGCGGGGCATGTCAGCGATACAAAAGCGATCTTGTGTGGTTGTTTTAAAGAGACACTGCTTCCTGTCTGGTGGGGCGGTTGTGGTACAATTTGTAGAAGAATGCGGTTCGAGATGACTGTTAGAATGCTATGTATAAACAATGCAATATGTCAATAGCTGCTTAGATTGATGGATAAACCATCTAAAGACAAGGCTGTATCTTACCTTGGAAAGTAAAAATTGAGAATTAAATGATGAGTCAAAATTGTACAGTGAACAATGGACAATACTGAAAAGTTTTGACAGTTAGTAGTAAATGTTAGTAAAATCATAAACCTCATTTAGATTTTTAATAACTTAAAAACAAATAAAGACACCGAGGACAAGAATATTTTCGTCAGTGGCGTGTGAATAATAATTATTATTTAAGCCAAAATCACCAAACAGACCATCCGAATCTAAACATATCGTGTGTCCATTTTCCACAATTTCCAATCGGAATATACCCTCATCCTCGCTTGTAACTCACACCACTTACAAAAGAAACATCACTGGCAGGGTCATAGAACAAAAGGTCTTGAAAGTGGAGGGCTCACCACTCCACTTGCTTTGTCCCCTGTGTCACATTGTTTAACTTTCACACACCTACGTTCACATCACACCATGTTCGTAATATTATGTACAAACTGTGGTATAAATTCATTGAACCTATCTATACTAATATTATAAAGAGGAAAACTTTGTTTGTTTGTTTGTTTGGTTGTAATGAATAGGCCCAAAAACTACTGGACCGTTTTTAAAAATTCTTTCACCATTCGAAAGCTACATTATCCACGAGTAACATAGGCTATATTTTATCCCGGTACGGGCAGTAGTTACCACGGGACGCGGCTGAAACCGCGGGAAAACGGCTAGTCAGTAAATAAAATGTTTGTCGTTGCTACGCCGTCGTCAGTGCTACGAGTGCTACGCGGCTACGGTTTCGTAGCATTCTGCTTAGACGAATTGTTTTATTTGTGGCATATTAATGATTCAAAGTTTCGGTAAATAATAAATTGATCTTTGAACTTATTATCTCAAAAGTTTTTCATGGGTAATAGCTTATCTGAGTAGTACTTTAAAGTTTATAAATAAATCCATTTAAAATCTACGCGGGCTATCATTAACACTTTAGATTCAGGTTCATAATAAATTCATAAAATCTATTCCAATTCAATTTCAAATAATTTCTGATTAAACAAAGATACAAAATTTGATTTGATGCCCTATTCTTAATTTAAAATTGAATCTTCAGATTTATCTAGATTCATACAAGACTGGCTTTTATATAATTATTTTATTTCTTTTCAACGTTTAACTCAATGACGCACAAACCTCAGTGGAATCAAATTTAATTTAGTTCATAATTGATATAACGAAATTTAAAACTAATTGCTAAACAAAAAACGCAGCTGAAAAATATTTATTTTAATAAAAACATCACCGCAGAATAGAATTTAATTGAACCACTCTTTGACCAAAACGAGTCGATACAAAGTCAATAATCATAACCAATACCAGACCAAACTAGTTTATACCAAATAGCTCACTATTATAGATATTCCACTTTTATGTACCATAAAAAGTTATCGTAAAAACATTCGCGCGATGTTTTATTATAATAAACTACACTGTTGCCTCAAGGAGAGGAATTCAAGACTCTTCAATTCACATTTCGACACTCATAAAACACATAAATAAATTGGATATTTGAGGAAAAAGTTGATCCGTGAGCGATTTTTATTGTTTTCCCAAGTGTTGATCGTGACCACTTAAACGAACCACCAGGTCAAACAAAAATGATCTTTATGTACTTCTAATAAAGGTTAAGAGGCATGCAGAAGGATGTTTGTAGTAGTAGTGGGATGCTTGTGACATCCTTTTGTGGGGAACTAGAGCACTTTTGTCTAATAGCACCTTTGTTCGTTTGTTTGTTAACAACGTCGGCACTCTGATTAACTGCATGACATACAACTTGGTTATAATTGAAAAAGAAAATGATTTTTGCATTTTCCAACGAGCAGCGTTCTGTTTGACTCGTAACGTGTGTTGAGGTTTTAATCATGACCCTTTCACAGAACGTATCTGTGTCTGACAAAATGTTGGGATTGCATTTAAAAATGTTTATTCTTTCGTTTACTTTTACAATTCACAGATTAATAACTATATTTTGTAGAAAATAAAGCCTGCTTTTCTAAATTAAAATCACTTTTTTCAATTAAAAAAGTTAAATTAAACATCAAATTAATAATCCCGATGAAATTGCAACTCATATGTTAAATTAAAAATAAACACAAACTCGCATTGATGCTTCCATTACAAATATTGCGAATTTATATAACTAGTCATGCGTCGATAACATTAAACTCCACTGTAGATTTAATCGCTTATTACTACCACTTTTGACCTCGACTATACTTAGGTACAGTCGAACTCAAAAGTTACACATTATTTTCACATCCATTGAAGGTATTGTAGCTAGTTCGAAAGTTACTTTAGTACAAAACCAGCGGTAGAACAGAGACATCTAGTGACGGCTTTTGCATACCAAGTAGGGGTTCATATAGTACAAGGGAACGGTGTTTCGGTATAACGGCCATATTAACTGGAATTCCTTTCAGATTGGCCGGGGCTCGACCCTCATCAGATTGGACACTGTCATTACACATTAGATAATTTCGGATAGTCTCATGTTGTGTACAGTCGCGGTATCAAGTGAAAATTGCATTTAAAACGCACTTTAAAATTTTAACGATTATTATTTTGAATTGAGAATCGTTTTCGGCCAGCACCAAATGCTAATGGAACTTTAGATAGAACGTTCCTAATTTTAAATTGGCCAATCAGTGTGTTCAATTTTAAATTGCATTTTTTTAGCAAAGGTGACTTAATGAATCGATTACAACTAGTAACTTTTAGGTGTTCTTAAATTATAACTTTTGAAATTAAAGTTTTTAGACGAGTATTTTTCTTGGAAATCGTTCTATTTGCACTAAGTATGAACAACTTTTTAGAAACACTCCTATTATTTCAAAGAAATTTTAATACGATAGGCTTAAAAATTTACTGGCCGAAATTCTGCACGGTTGCTCCTATTAGTATGCTGAGAACATTCATTTTAAGACTTAGTAACTAACTTGAATTTTAAGTGGATTGATTACTGAATTTTGAATAATGCCCTGAGAACTGTTGTATCGTTTGCGTACATAGTTGTTTACAACTCTGTGTACTAACAAATTCTCTTACCTCTTTACTGATTCACGGTTTGAACTCCCAACAGGATTCTTGGTCCGTTACAAGCGTTTTGGGCTTGTCTGTACATACCAAGTTAAATTACGCTATTACGCGAAACACCGCCGCAATACCTAACAATGGATCGCATTAGACTGATGCCCAATGAACCGCCGCAGTCAGGATCACTTGATTTCCCCGAAGGATCCACAGATCTGTCCAAATCTTACCCTTGTAATATACGATTTGGATAACAGATTGCTTTTGAAATTACGATTGAGTAACCAATAAAATTCTGGTTCTATTGTACCGTTGCAGCCCTTCAATCAAAATGTAATGGTATTAACTGCCTCGTTGGTCTAGTTGTCGCAAGTGTGGCTGCTGAGCACGAGGTCTCGGGTTCGATTCCCGAGTCGGGCCGAAATCGCTATGTGGGTTTTAGAAGACTTTCACAAAGCAGCCCGAAGCCTGGAAGTTGGTGATTGATTCACCCGTGCATCGGAGAGCACGAAAATGTCGGTCCTGCGCCTGATCTCTTTCCGGTCGTGTCGGATTGCCGTCCCATCGGGCTATGAGAGTGAAGGAATAGGGAGTGCACCTGTGTCTGCGCAAATGCTTGTGCACTATAATATGTCCTGCGCAGTTGGCTAATCTCCTTACATGAGAACAGCCGCCGTAGCCGATAATCGGCTAGGACATCATCATCAATGGTATTAATACTGTAGACCAATTTCACCGATAGACGTTTATGTAATCGGTTGATTAAATGACAATCTGTCTTTTATTAGAAAGTGGGAATTTTCATAAAGCCTACTTCATGTCCAACAATCATTGAAGTAATGCGAGTATCAAATAAACTATTAACCTTTGTGTATATATGGTTTTAATCAATATTAAACAGTTGTTTTCCCTTAACCGGCCGTTTCTTGTTGGTGAAAATTGGCATAAGACTGTAATAACATGGTCGTATTCCACCATTCAAGTCTAGTTTGATCAGTTATTGGATCGACCTAGATTCAAGAAAATATATCTGAAGCGAAGGAAAAAGTGGCCAATAAACGACACAGCTTGTTTGCATAATTTTTCTTTAGTTACTGTAATAAGCTTTCAGCTTAGACCCTGGATCTGATTGCGGTGTAGCTGGGGTAATGTACACTAATTCCTGTCTGGTTTTATTAAATTATTTTTATGAGCTGCAATGTAATAGAATATTGTTTTAAGTACGTAATTTTATTTTGTGTTTCTTTGAATTACTTGTAATAGACGAGAAGTCCGTCATTAGGACTCTTGCTTTTTGAGTACAGCGTTCTACAAAAATGTATAAAATGTATAAAACTTCCTGTAATGTATAATTCTTTATACATTACAGGAAGCTATTTTCCACGACCTCTATAATGGGGAAACGGTGTTTCAGAACTTCACTTATTAAAAACTCACCAGTGTTCCTTCTAGAAACACTAGTACTAGTAGTAGTAGACTGGAAGCCGACCCCAACATAGTTGGGAAAAGGCTCGGAGAATGATGATGATATTCCTTCTAGAACCTTTAATGTCTAGTTTTATTTGCACAATTTACTTTTATATACTCAAATATGCTGCAGTTAAATTTTGAAACATTTTTATTAAAATTTTACATAATTGATTTGTCCCCAAAAAGCTTTTCATTTTATTACTACGGGTAATCAAATTCTTATTTTTTGTCTTAAGATTTTTTGCTGACATTAACATTTAGAAGATTGTAAATTACGTTAAAATATTTATTCTTAAATTCAAGACATTTTATTTCAAAATATTTTTGGACAATGCAGCTTTACGAAAAGATTTTAAAGGACTATGATTGTTTTGGATAACTTAAGCTTTGAACATGACTTGCAAAAATTTTATAAAAAAATACAAATACAAATTAAATTATGAAAAATTATATTCATAGAACATCTACGTAAATAAAAACTACATAAGTAAGAAATTTAAGTAGTTAACAGTTTCGAAATGATGTAGGCCTGCAGGCTTCATTTGGATATTGATCTAGATTAGAACTCTTAATTGATATTTCGTATCATATTGTATCTTGTAGGATACAATAATATTTAAAAAAAATCAACTTAATACACATGCTCAGATAAAACACAGCTTAACCAAAAACCTAATTCCATATTGCACCCAAAAGTCCACAAAAAAAAAAAAAAAACAAAAATTCACAATAACTTGGTACCCTCGCGTCAAAAATACTGGAGTGCGTTGAGTGAACAATTTTATGAAATCCTTTATGTACAGTTAGAGTTCCCGTGACGTTAGTGTTGGGTGTAATTAGAGCAGCCTGGGTACAAGGACGGTGGTGCAATTACCCTGGCACCGTTTCAATGGTCTGGTGACCGCTGCCCTATGCTGTACACAGGGCCGTATTTTAAAGAAGAATTGTAGGCCTCGCTAATAGGAAGGCCCTGCAACATATGCCCAAAAGGGCAGTGGGAACGGCCTAGTTCTTTTCGCTGTAAAGTGTGTACTCAGATTAAAGTAAGATTGTTTTAATACTTTGAAGGGCCTTGCAATATTTTTTATATCAAATCAAAATATACCTATTTATTTTCAGGCAACACTGTCCCATCGTCTCTTAAAGACTAACTAAAAAATAAGTATAGGTTGGTGCGCTCGAGTAGGACTTGTCCGCGAAAGCACCGAAACACCACGTCATGTGGCCATCTCGAGGTGCACGTAAGAACGTTGAAGTCCAGGTTTACTCACGATTTTTTTAACGGGCTCTTGCTTACGAATCTGCCTCGCAATTCGGCCCTGTAGGCACATAGAAAAAAACTCTGGGCCTCGACAGGGGATTTTTTTAGGTACAGTCAGACAGTGTTTTGTTTTCGCCTGCTGTGTTCGCAAGCTATTGTCAGAAAGGTGGCTTGTGCCCAACATTATGGGTTTTATTATATTAGTTTGATCTTAGGTGACCTGTGTTTATAAAATGGATGTTTAGTAATTACGTATTAATTTACAATAATATGCTTATTAAAACGATACAGCAGATTGAATAGAAATTGATCATGCTGTTGATTCTATAGTATACCACAATAGCCGCTTTGATAATTTCACAAAATTAATAGTCCGTTTGGTCTCCTCAATAGATGCAATATCCTTTCATAATTCAACTTAATACTCCAAAACAAAAGAAAAGCACAACAGATCTTCTTATTTCAAAACATTCGCCAAAAATGCTACCAAAACATTCACAAAACGAACCAGCATTTTTATTTAAATCATCCGCATTACCGATTTTTTCTAAGCTTAATAATATGTCATAACTCACCCTTACTGAGGTCAGGGTTGCCTCAAACGAGAACATAATGCGAGCTGACCGCTCTTATTGTTTTGTTGTAATCAATTCATGGCCATTCCTAAATATAACTTAAATAGGGTTACATTTTGTATAACGCTTTGTTGTAACCCCTTGGGAAGTAATGTTGTTAAAGATTTATGTTTGTTTATATGTTGTTGTGACTGTTTAGCTGTAAGTTTGCTAATATTTGGTACAGCATTTTTAAGTGGCTGTTTCTAGCTTAATTCTGGTTTAACGCAAAATCTGGATTCCAGTAAACCTGGTGCAATTTTGTTATAAGCATTGTCCTGTATATTTTTAAAGGATAATATCTTTACAACAAACGGTTTTTTGCCGCTCAACCGCAAAAAAACAATTTGTAAAACAATTCCTTGGCAAACTGCATTTCTTTTCCCATAACGTATAAGTAATTCAATTTAGGAGTTCACCTTTCAAATACGAACAAAATAACGCTGTTGATACACCTACTTCTGACTTATTCCATTCCCATTCCTTAAAAAGTTAATTTTCTTTTTCCTTAACTTTCTTTGGCATTCGCTCTCGCCTTCAAGAAAACCCATACGTGTTTGTAATCTAACTCTTGTTTGTATCTTTTTAACAACTTGAATACTCCCATAATAGAAGAAAAGAATGCTACCTTTACTTTAATAATCATAACGCAGGATATCTTTTTATAAACCCTAATAACAATAAAGAAAGGTACCGTAATTTCAGGTGGCAACAGGCTGCCCCAATATTCCATAATGACAAATCCGTGAGAAAATCTGTTACGAAAGCAAAGAAAAAAAAAACAATAAGTCTCTGCCAATTCCAAAAAAAGGTCAGACCGAAAAGTAATTAAGATAAAAGATGTCATTACACATTTTTTTGATCTTTAAAATTTTCCTCCCGGTGCAAAATCTTTTATTGTTTTTTTTTCACAATTTTATTTTCGTTTAGTGTTGTAATTTGGTTTCTGAGTCAAGAGGGGAAAAAAGTTAATTGGGTACAATTAAAAAATTCTGCGGCCTCTAAAAATATATGTTGCGTTATAAATTACGTCTGGACGCGACATTAAAAGGCGAATGAGTAATTTAAAACAATCTGAATTATGAGCTCATTTATTCTCAGATGAAAATCCGAAATTATTATTCATGCACCTTAAATAGGCATCTGGTACAAAATGATATGAGAAATAAAGCACACAAATACTGAGGTTTTTATTTCAGAAAAAAAAACAGTCTTGGACATAACGTAATTGATTTTTTTTTTTATGACAGAATTCAATAAGTTTAAAAAGTATGTACATAGTGACTTTTTACAAGTAGTCACTTCCAGTTTAATATACGCCAATGATATACGTTTACCAAGTTTTTATTCGCCAGGTTTCAAGCTTGCCAATTATTGAGCTTTCTGCCTCAAAATCCAACTTCCACATAAACTATGTCAGCTAATTAGCCAGTCTAACGTTTAAACAAAAACATTTAATATTAATATTTCATTTCCAAAATTCGTATTTAGGTAAACTTTATTAGTGAGACATCGACAAAGGGTTTTATTCAGCCAATGATCAAAGCCGGGGCGGTCGGCAATTTCCTTTGTTCAAGGAAACAATAATGTAGTGGGTTCTTTACGAAATATGAATTTGGATGGATTTCCAAAACATCATTATCTTAGTGGTTTTCTCGTTATTTAAGTTAATAAGGAAAGTTCTTTTGATTGGGCACCTGGAATGTTGTTTTGGTAATTTGGTAGCATTGAATTACGTTTTAGACTTTAGATCCTGTCAGTGAAATTGAAAGTTAAGTTTGAAATATTTAATTACTGGATTTTGAAATATTGTATCACAATGTTCCATATTGTTTATAATCATCGCTCATTTCATTAAAATGACAAATGTTTACGGTCTGTATAAAACGACCACAATTTAGCTCAAGAAATTTCAAAAACGTCCAAACAAAATAGATCCTTTGGCTTCCCCAGTAATATTACGGAGCGACCAAGTTGTCAGCTTCTAACACACTCCAAAATAAGGTTGGCAGTTATTCATATACACTAAAAAGAGAGTATGCGGACGGCAAAAATACCGCACGCTTTGAATGAAGTATAAAATTTCGCATCGTCAACACAAAGGACGCGGGTGCTACCACAAAAGTTTGAAATGAAAGCCTTTCCTTCAATGTAAGGTTGACAGCCCTACGAGCGCCTGCAGCGAACAATGTAATTTTTTGCTTTTTTAATAGAAACCGCAACTTGACAAGCGAAACGTGGATACACAGACAGTTGCGGCACAACTTTAAATAAGGTACCGGTTATAGCCAACCCTAATTTGTTACGGAAAAGCTTAGCTTTATATTTTATGGAAATTGTGAAATTTAAAGTGTATTTTTGTGTTTAAGGAGAATTTCATGCAATGTTTGGGGGAACATTTGGTCTATTTGCGAAGGATTGGTTTGTTGAGCTTTAACTCGCAGTTTGCTTTTAGTTGTTAATGCAGACATAGAAAGCTAAGTTTTTTGTCCCTTAGTCACATGTTGTGTGCTGACAATATCATGCTTAATTTTATTTCAAGTGGAATTTCAGTACAAATCATACACTACATTTTATAGATACCTACAATATAAAGCATACTGATGCAGAGCTCATCAGCTTATTAAGTTGTCATCTGTTTGCCGGCAATGACGCGTCACTGCAAATCAGTGAAACACTCGTACTACAGATAATGTGATTGCTTTCAATGGCTGCAACTTTTCCAAAAATGCAAACATCAGTGTTTATTTATTTGCCAAAAATAATATGATCTCTTCATTACAGGACTTACCTAGAAATGTAGATGAGAATAATTATGATAGTTGATTTGCCTATAAAAAAGTGTTTTTTTTTTTTTAATATTTTTGTTTCTAAGCTGTAGTCACGCGCCATCTTTGCACAGGCCTACCTATACCGCTAGAAGCGATAAACAGACACACAGACGCAGTGACGAACTGTTTTACCGTTCTGATTGGAATTCTGAAACTTAGCTAACATTGTACTAATTTGTGTACATAAAGTTCAAGCAGGTACAATCAGGAACAAAACAACAATTACATTTAGACTCACTATCTTCCAGTTCAAGGAAAACTGGAGAAACCGTTAATTCTACTTCACTGTGACATTTACGCCGCCATATTGAAAACAAATTGACACACAATTGATATTTGTGTGTAATAACGACCTTTCCCCGTAATAGTTCATACGTTCATAACATTTTTGCTATACTTGTCATGTGGGTGGTAAAGGATCATTTTAAAGTCAATATTGTAACCCACCTAAATCTTTAGTGACCTTTTTATGTGTATTGTAGGCGTGCTTTTTATTGGCATTTACTCAGTTTTTTTTTGCAAAACTTCACAGCTTGTTCGGTACATACCTCATCATCATCCTCCGAGCCTTTTCCCAAACTATGTTGGGGTCGGCTTCCAGTCTAACCGGATTCAGCTGAGTACCAGTGCTTTACAAGAAGCGACTGCCTATCTGACCTCCTCAACCCAGTTACCCGGGCAACCCGATACCCCTTGATTAGACTGGTGTCAGACTTACTGGCTTCTGACTACCCGTAACGACTGCCAAGGATGTTCAATGACAGCCGGGACCTACAGTTTAACGTGCCATCCGAAACACAGTCATTGGTGTCTAAGGTACATTTAGAAATTACATACAAACTTAGAAAAGTTGCATTGGTACTTGCCTGACCTGGAATCGAACCCGCGCCCTCTTACTCGAGAGGTTGGTTCTTTGCCCACTAGGCCACCACGACTTCAGTACATACCTAAGTCATTTTTATGTTTATATGAAACCCTCACCAATTTAGTTTATCGATGTTTTTCTGCATATACAGAGTCACCAAACGGGGGTAATGGAAACTAAGTGGGTGAGCGTGATGGAATATTAAAAGCGTCTCTGAGTAACCCAGGTGAGGTTGGTGTAAATAATTAGCTTGTAAGATGTCTGCAAGTATTATGTGGTGGCTTCTCTGTATGCACTTAAGTCATTCTAGTTTAAGTTTTAAAGTGTGTTTGAAGTTTAAACTTAACTTTCGAAAGTAAAAAAATAAGATCGAATTAGGTAGAGCATATCATATTACAAAATAGACGGGCCTGTACGGCAGTAATATAAAAAAATATGTACTTCTTACATGTGCCAAAACATTGTCAATCAATCAGAGTGCTGATTTCGAGTTTTGTAAGTTTACGCGCTCGATACGTAATTATAACTTGGCTGGAGTAAAGAGTCGTATGCTACATCACATGATTAGAATATAGCACGTTCATTCATTTTTCCAGGTAATGACGTTTACTATTTCGCAATTGAGCGCGTTTATAATGCAACCAAGTGCCGATGACAGCCTGTATTAAATAGACAGTTATAAAATGATTGCAACGTAAATTAGTTGTATAATAATTTACGCATCGAGCAAGTTAACTTGCAAATCTCGCACTAGGCACTCAGATCACATCAAGTTCTGTACGATTTACGAATACACATACATTATCAAAAAATACCTTTTAAATTCTTCGTTGACTTTCTGCTGACTGTACCTCTCAAATGAAGTGTGACAAAATTAATACCACATTGAATACAGTAACGTATGCTAATAAGGTCACAAATCGACATAATATTTCAATAACAAACAACACAGAACAATAACGCTGGCAACAAATTTTTGCATTCCACTTCTAGTGCAGTTACTCCACGAATATTAATAATTTATAGCCCAACTTGGAACGTTCGCGTTGCTTACTTTTCTCATTATCATAATTTTAACGTTGTCATGTAGCTTTCCACAGGCCTCGCGCAAAGACTTTATTATTTCAACATTTCTGTTGTTATGTAAAGAAGGTCAGAAGTTCAATGGTAACAATTATTTTGGTGAATATTTTGATAAATATACTAAGCAATTATTTTTTTATGAAGTTTAGGGGAAGTTTTTACATAGATTATAAAGCGAAAAAATTGGTATTATACATTACCTAAAACGAGGACCCAGTATCAGATAATTATCTACGAAATCAATCAAACAGTTACCAGAAGATAATTATGTAAATACTCAAAAGGTAATTTTAAAAGTTTAGATAAAATACAATGCGCCACCAATCCATTGATAGCAATAAAAAACGGTTCGATTTATTAACTTTAAACGTCCCAAGCCGCTTACAAAATAGAGCATTGTCGATTGAGAAGCTTTAAAATAACCATTGAAAAGGAATTTTAACTGAATGGTAACGTTATACTGCACTGCAGTCAAACGCCGGCTTTAAACGATTTCAAAAATAAAAGTTTATTTGATTTTAAGTTATTTTAACATAAAGTATTTTAGAGGACAAAAGTTTTTAACTCTTGGAATGAATCTTCTACACTCCAGTGATTTAATGAACTTTAATGATTTATTTAATTTTGTTAAATAGTTATTTCTTAAGTTAAAAGGTAACAGGTATCTGAAAGATTTATTACTTTGTTCATCACCACTAAATTGTAGCTCGCTTGTCGTTTTGCTTGCATTTGCAATAACGTGTGATAACGACGAGTTGGTCTTATAAAGATTTTAAATTTTCACTATTCATAGCGGTACGTTTAATTATGATCAAACATTTTGCCTTACTTTCATTTCGCAAAGTGGATTTTCTGCCCAAAACATTGTGGTATCCGGAATATTTTTCAGTTTTACGCGGTTTTTTTTTTATATTTCGATGTCAAAGACGTCACAATAAATCTTTGGGTATTAAGGTTGACGAGACTTTTGGCATTATCTGAGATTAAAAACGCGGTATTCGAATGTGTTTCAATGTTTTTACGAATGTTTGATCATGTGGGGTTGATTTTGTAGGTACTCTTGGGAGTGTTTCTGATTCTTTTATAATAAGAATGAATGGAAGTACACGTTATGGGCTAGGCTATATTTGATTCGAAACAGCGATTTTACACCAGCGGATTGAACGCTCGATTTTTAGGTAAAAAAAACCTTCCACCCACTTTGCAGTATTACACGTTATTTTCAATTAACAAAAAATATATAGTTCTAACTATAAAATAACATAAAAATTCATAACAAAAGTAATAAGCTATTCTACCCACTTCAATCATTTTTTTTTTCCGTATCGGTGTCAACTGGAAGTGCCCAAACAAACAATCAATGCTGCTATTTGTGGAAGAACAGTAGTTATAACATGTCATTATGTAGCAATACATGGCATAGTGTTATAATATACGAGTGCTGATAATAGCTTGCTGTAATATACGGTATGTAACTGTAATAGATAGCATTAGAATTTAGGTATGTCCTTTTTGACGTTGTTTGAAAATAGTTTATTTTTTTTAACAATTGCTGTTCAAATTCTTTTTATGTTACTAAAATATTGTTATTATTTATATATGTAAATGTATTTCTGTTTGTTTCAGTGCCGCCCTACTAACACGTTAAGTTTGACTCAATTTAATTTTATCCTTTTGTCAATCACAAGCATTACTTGCTTCTCATTCCACTTGTCATTGGCAGAATCGTCGACATTTGCATCGACATGAATTGCCATAAATAAAAATAGAATAGAATTGCGGTTCAAAGCTAGGAAGCCGATAACAACATAGTTGGCAAAAGGGTAGGCAGATGATGATAATTCTTGTCTCATTATGTTGGCTGAAACTGTCATTGTAGAAGCCGAAGATGACAGCGTTTGAACACTAGCAGATATTTTGCTCGGCTTTACTACGCGCGACATATTCTACGTGGCAAAAAACCTGCGTGCGGTTTCATTTTTTGAACCGGTAGCTGTCACTTGTTTGTCGACGCGAGTAGTGAGATGACGTCCATACGATCCGCGCGGAAAAACCGCTAGTGAGATATCCCCAACACAGTGAGTAACATCACAAACATATAAAAAATTTATTAATCCACAGCCTCCGTAAACTGCCAGTCACTTCTGCAATATATTTTCGATAGATAATAGCAATAAAGTTCACAGTAGAATTATCCCGAACACGTGATCAAAAATAGTTATGTACCAAGACTATTTTTGAATTCGCATCAGCATACAAAGACGAGATTACGCTCAAGACTCAAAATAGAACAAAATCCAACACATACTAACTTTAGAAGTTTATCACAAATAGACTGTGCCCAATAAAATCTATTCGCATGAGCAAATCGGTTTTAATCAGGAAAAGGTCAATAGTATTTTTATGCATGACAGCTCTATTTTCGTAAGTGATATTTTGTTTTGAAAAGAGTGTCTATGTTATGGACCATGTGATTAATTCGGGCATTATTTATAATGCCCGAGCATTATGAATAATGTCTAGCTTTATCGGGCCAAGTGATTAATAACTATCTTAACTTCATTATTTATCACATTGTAAGGGCATTATTATATTGCTACATGATAGTTGGGCAATTTGATAATAAAGCATATTTTACGCGGTGCGAGGGTGGCAGTTGTTCTAATAAATAAATCCTGTTACTTGCTACATATTTTATGATTATTGTTTTGCAAATCATATGTTCTATTTTAATGGGAAATTATAAGTCTAGCCACAAAATTATTTATTGGACAATTGTCATCTAATTTACTAACTCGGCCTCGTTTTTTTTATCTCATTTTACTTGGCTTGTTTTTTTATGGTAGAATTTAATTTGGATTCAAAACATTGTATTAAAAATTGAAGTAAGTGACGAAAACAAATCGCTGCAAAACCGACTCCACGTAGTCTTGTCTGCCCTACCCCTAGAGTGTAATTCAAAACCGCGTAGGCGCGGAGGGGCGAGGCGGCCTGCGGGCTAAGGCGTAGGTAGTTGAAGCGCTCGCCGCCGCGGCTGAGGCTGGCCGGCTCTGCCGGGCAGCAAGCCGAAGCTGCGGTGGTGAGCGTGAAAACCATCTGCGACGACAAGCTCGCATGGAACCGCCGGAGCCCCGCAGCGCCGGAGCCGTGACAGAAGCCATGCTTGCTGCATGTTGCATGCTAACTTCCATGCTGGGTCAATTAATATGGGATGTGTTATATTTTAAACGTACTGAGTAAAAAACTTAGAAGCGAAATAAATATATTTTATGATGTCATTTAATAGTATTGTAGAAGTTTACTTTAGTTTAGTTAGAATGCGTGCTACACATTTAGATGCTAAAAAATAACCATCATGCTGAGTTGTATTTCGAGTGGTTTATTAGAAGATAACTAGTGGCTAAGATAGTATTATTCAGATGCTCGTTAATTGTGGTTGACTTAGTAATTTAGAAGGCAACATACATTTTTGGGGGCGAATAACGATATTAAAAAGAAGCCTGTTTAAATAGCACCCTATTTTAATTATATTTTCATTTGACTTTTATTTAGAGAAGATGCTAATTATGCCAAATAATGAATCTGATTACTTTAGTTTATTTATTTTGTTTAATAATAAAAAGTCATTTCTATAAAACAAAGATATGTTGTAAAATAATTATATTTTATAATATATTTTTAATATGACTCTCCTTAACTTTTAAATGCAAAAACTAGTGGATTTTTAAGGCCTTTTAGAAGTCCTTCATAATTAATCCAAATCATGAGGTTGATTATTTAATTGGTTTAATATTTAGTTTATTTTAAGTTAAATGTCAATAACAATAAAAAATATGAAATTAAATATGTTTGTATTACTTTGCCCAAAAGGTCACGGGCAATATGTATAGTGCCCGGTCAATTTAATTATTTGAATAATTATTATCAAATTGCACTCTCATATTGGGCATTTTTCATAATGACCGGGCATTATGTATACTGCCTAATTTATCACTTGGTCCATAACATCTATACAGTTTTACGTACTCTCTGGAACTGTGCCCCTTGCTTTCGTAAGAATCCGTAATATGAAATAATAACTTTTGAGGCAGTAATTACTTATAATCTTCCCCGAAAAAGTACATAAATTAGTAATAGTATACATACATCAATAAATAATAATTTTGCATTACTATTCAATTCACAAAAGAGTTAGACGGACGAGTCACGTGTTTAATGAAAATTCTCCATACAAAATGTTATCTTTTTGCAGTAAGACCATGAAGGTTTAAAGCTAAAGGTAACATAAACTTTTCTCGTGAACTAAGCCCGAAATCCAGCCAGAGTCAACGACTCATACTTAATATGGCTTGGATAAAAAAAAAGAGACCAGATTACTATTTTTGGTTGCTCTTTCGAATTTTAAATGCCAGCAAACGATTGACCTATAAGTTTACACGCCGATACCCTTCCGTGCCTCAGAGAGCACGTTAGCCGTCGAGTCTGTTGTCAGGCGAACTCCATAGATTCACATGGATAGTTGAGCCTTCGAAATATGTATTCATTTGTATATTCAGCTACAAATCATCATCAGTCAGCAGTCTGGCTTTAAAACTCCATTTTGCTGATTGACAAAAATATTATCAACACATGCCTACTCTTTTCTGAACTATAGATACTGGGTTACCTTACCGTTCAACCAGCGAGCAGCTGAGTAGCAGTGTTCTACCCATTCATCGTGCCTTCCAAAACACGAAGCTCAGGAACTCGTAATGTTAAGACTGTCACCCATCCACGACTGATCTCACCAATCGTTATTTAACTTATGATACTTCGACACGTGCATATGTTACTGAGTCTCCTGCCTTGTACAACAGCATGAAAAACTCTTTATAAAATATATTCAGAAGTCAAAACAATATACACGAGTAGAAAAAAAAACTAGAACAATAATAAAAATCTGTATGAACATGAATTGTGCCCTAGAGTGATGAGATGTAAGCACTGTGACAATCACTATGCATGAGTCTAGGCTTCATCCCAGGGTACCCGTGTTTACGCAACGCGAACTATGAAATTGTGTACAACCACTTCATTTTAAATCTTGAACACTAGTTTCTGTACTCAGTTTCACCCGCATCATAGCATCGCATCATCAAAAAAAGCTATATATTATACCTATAACCTTTTTTTTAACCTTTATTTTGGTATGTAAAGTAGGTACTTTTCATACCAAAATAAAAAGGTTATAATATATAGTTTTTTTTTTGGAGTCAATAGTTCCCTAGATTAGCCACTTTAAGCAAACAATTAGTCCTTAACCTTAGTAGGTATATATATATATATATATCATTTTATTAAAGTTTGCCTAAATAAGTGCAATTCAACAAACATTACTACTTACGTGAACAATTAATCATCAAACATGTTTCAAAAATCCGCACCATTTATAAAACAGCTTTTCAGAAAAAAAAAACATATTTTCTGATCTTTTAATCTAGCAGCCCTGAAAATTAAGGTTAAACTATACTTTGAAATCGCTCTGTGAGAATTATACCCCGTTCACAGCTGTCTTAACATACGTCATGCAGACGTGTCCAAGATCTAAGGAAACTTGACCTACATGCTTTTGTACGCAGAATATTTGTACAATGTTTATGTACCAACATCTCATTCATATGTAGTTCTGACCTAGACATACAGGTCTTTATTTATCTTTGTATGTATTTGTAGAGCTGTTATTTTAAGTAAAGTTTTTTTTTAAGACGCACTTTTGTAATGTAACTTATAACCCTGTTTTATTTTTAAGATTATAAATTTGAGAGATCGAATTTAGGACCCTTGGTTAACAGTTGCGCTTTGAGTGTTTGGTCCCAAGGATACAGTATGGAATCCGAGAGTACCGCTATGGAATTCAACGTGATTGAACTCCTATCCATGTATTCCGAAACTATCTATGTAAATATTTCTCATACTAAAATCTCTCACAAACAAACCGTAAACAGAAAGCCCAGCCCACAAGCGATCTCACATTTTTTATCGCCACAAACCTCATTTGCTTCATTCAACTGCCAGTTATTTATAATTTGCAGCTAAGCGTGGCCTTGTTTTGGACAGATAAACAATTAAATGACAAAAGGTTTCTAATTGTCCAATTTAGATACGGAACCACGGCTGGCTTTTGTGTTGGCGTTCAAAGGGTGATTGTTGTGGCTTGAGATACATTTTAAAGCTTTGGGCGATGCTGAAAATGTTGGAGTTGACTTTTGTCATTCGAGCACTACTTCAGCGTCTTAATTTTGGTCACCCTGTATATTAGTTTATAGAATTTCATTGTCAAGCACTCTGTTGTTATGACGGAGGTATTATTGTTTTGTTTAGGCTCCTGTACAGTTTGATAAAACTTGCCATCATTGGCATTCTGCTACATTCGACTACCTCTATTTTGGGATACATAAAATGATGCACAGTGCATTCATTTATCTTACAACATATTATTTATATTTCTAAATATTAGATTATAAAAAAAAATGATGCACTATTATTATAAGAAATCAGTGGGCTAGTATGCGAAAATCAAAAGTAATTTTACATGTATCCACGAGAGTAAAAACCGATGTTAAAACCGTCATTATACCCAAAATGACTACTAAATCCCATCACAAAATATTTTACCATACCTTGACAGGTTAATATTCTGGCTACAGAGAATCGAAACGACTGAAATGCTCTTAAGCTGTACCTTCTTACGTAGTTACCATCCGGCTAGTTTCATATGACGGTGCAAATACCCATTTAATTCAATAGGGTTAAGGCGTATACGTAATCCTGGGTGGGGAATGAATACGAGGCGTTAGGACCTCCATAACGCGCCCTTCATATTTCGTGCCCACGCAATTCATGTCTAAGACATGAACTGCATGATTATGCTGGTTTGTTTGTTATTCCATTTTACTCTAGATTCACTGATTACGAATAAGAAACGTCTCGTAATATTTGTGGGTACACTGTTTATTGTGTGAAGATTTCTTGGTGTCCAAATTTTCTGATTACGTGCTCAAATATTTGGTTGTAGGGATGTTACATTGTGTTCAGTTGTTTTGAGTATTCTTAAGGACAGGAACTATCTGATATGACATAGATACATTCATAACTTTCATAGTTTCATAATTTATCAATCAATCAATCAAATCTCTTTATTTTCATAGATATATACCTTAAACACTAATGCCCATTTTCACCAACAATCTCTTAATCTAAGTGCCACTTAGAATAAGGGCTCTCCCAATTTTGACATAAATAACTATGGATAAGGGATACCTAAACTTTGGTGAAAACGAAATTCTTATTAAGTGTTCCGTAAATGCTCTTAGGGGATCCCTTAATTTAGGTATTTGTTGGTGAAAATGGGCATAACATACATAACATTGTTAAGTAACAACATTAGCTAAGTAAATACTTTCAGGTGTGTTTCTAGTCCTATACGTGTGTGTTTTTCTTTCTAGTATTCAAATCTTCTTTCTTATATAAAAACTTTAATGGACTTCCCGGGACCTCTCTTATTTTATTACAATAAAGTTCGACGTAGTTATTCTTTTGAGGTAACTAAGTTGGCGGCCAATTTGTCATGAATTAAGCATAATTAAAATATTTCTTTTGTTTTCTTTTCTTTTACTGAAATTTAGACTTTCAAGGTTTTGTAGGAGGCCTACACTCTCTGTGAATACGTAATTTGTAATGATAATAAGTTTAACAGTTTCTAGGTTAAATATTATAATGAGATTTTATTCAAAGTTTTTTCAGAGTTTTTTATCACTCACGTAATCATTTTATTTATTTAGTTTTACGCTTCTCTCGGATTGGTCTTTTGAATCTAGAGAGTGTTTTACAGACAAATTATATTTGCTTATTATGGACTAAGAAAAATCATTTTAATGTGCTACATAATTCTTCAGCTTAAGCAACGAATCATTTGCGATTTTACTACATTTTGCCTTAATATTTCCACCCTCACTATCCCTCTTAACGTTACACTGTAAAGTCACGTTAACCTTCTGCGAACAAAACATTTCTGTTGTAAACGTACTAAATTACTCACGTTCACCACAGTGTACATTCAAGTAACAAGTCAGTACTTTATGATTTAAGCGATGTTAATATTCTGTATTGCCTAAGAACAGTCCGAAATGTACTTTAGAACGAACACTGAGTGATGGCTTGACATTTATTTCCTAAATACATCACTCCGCCATTGTTGGCTTCCTTTATGAAGAAAGATAAAATATTTCCTCAAGCGCGGAGGGCATTGTCGGGGAAATGTCGCGGGGTGAGGGGAGCGGAGAGCTCGCGAGGTATACGGGACAAGTCATAAGCTGAAGCGATTTAAGCAACTTAACGGTGTGGTTACTATTTTGATGCCACAGTTGCTGGTGTTTAAACTCATATCAGTTGTTACGTCTTTCAGTGTGATGTTTTAACTAAAAAAATATATTAAATACTCAGGCACTGCGAAACCTATTGCTATTTGGGCAGGGCAACAATCACATTAACTAAGTTGGCTGTTGCGGTAAAGTACGTAAATATCATATCATAATTATTTTTACCTAGTGAAACTCTCGTCTATCCAGTACGAAAGGTGCCAGCCATTAATATTTTATACATAAGGTTCTGCACAGGCGCTGTTTTGCGCGAATGGACGTGGAGAAATTACTTAAAGATGCCTCCGACATTGACTGGACACCTCTTATTGATGCTGTCACAGTTGATGAAAAGGTTGCTGTATTTAATTATAAGGTAAATAGCTTGTATGATGTCCATGCTCCGATTAAAAAAGTTAAGTTAAAACGACCACCAGCACCGTGGATGACGCCGTTGATTAAAATTGCCATGAGACGAAGAGATCGCGCTTTTAGGAAATATAAGAAGATTCGTACGGATGAGAACTGGGAACTTTTCAGGGTTGCTAGGAATCGGTGTAATCAGATGATACGCAACGCTAAACGCCGCCATATATTTGCTCATGTATCATCATCTTCTTCTGCCGATATCTGGAAGTTCTTAGGAACTTTAGGTATTGGTAAATCGCAGAATGTAGACTTTCCTAATACTATTGATTTAAGCGATTTAAATCGCCATTTCTGTGCAACACCTCTTTTGGATCTTCGTATCCAATCGGATACTATCAATTACATATCTAGTCTACCGCGCCCCAATATAGAACCTTTTCTTTTTGTACCAATCAGTGAAGAAGACACAAAAAAGATAATCCTTTCCATTAAGTCAAAAGCAGTTGGTTATGACAACATAAGTCGTGGCATGATTGTCACTATCCTGGATCAATTGGTACCTGCAATCACCCACATAATTAACTTCTCCCTTTTCACTGGTAAATTCCCTTCACTATGGCGAAAAGCCTACGTGCGTCCTTTACCCAAGATCCCTGTTCCTACCCTTCCCAGTAATTTCCGTCCAATTTCCATTTTACCTTTTCTTTCTAAGGTGCTTGAGGCTTGTGCCCATAAGCAGTTCTCTCGTTTTATATGTGTCAATAAAGTTATCAGCCCTTTCCAATCCGGCTTTAGGCCTGGGCATAGCACCTGCTCTGCTCTCCTTAAAGTGACTGGCGATATTCGAACAAGCATGGAGGAAACCAAGCTCACAGTGCTGGTGTTAATTGACTTCTCGAATGCGTTCAATACAGTCAGTCACGATCTCCTGATACACATCCTATCCTTCTACAAGGTGTCTTCTCAAGCGCTGGATTGGTTCATGTCTTATCTTCAGGATCGCCAGCAGTCAGTACGAGTTGATGAAGTGACATCAAATTGGTGCAAACTGGATGCTGGTGTGCCATAAGGCGGTATTCTTTCTCCACTTTTATTTTCAATTTTTATAAATCTCCTAACTCTTGAACTTCAGTCTGCGTATCATCTTTATGCTGATGACTTGCAACTATATCGTCACTCCAGCCTCGAGGGCTTATCTGCTACAATCATGGAATTAAATAATGATCTAGCTGGGTTGAAGAGCTGGGCTGATAGGTTTGGAGTGGCGGTAAATCCTGGCAAGTGCCAAGCTATTTTAGTTGGTAGTAGTCGCATTATGCAGAGAGTGGATTTAAGCAGCTTACATCCGGTACAATTTGATGGTATGAACATCCCTTATAACTCAAGCGCGAAAAACCTGGGCTTACATATCGACACTACGTTAAGCTGGCAATCTCATATTGGGAGTGTTAGCCAGAAGGTTTGCTGCGCTACTTTTATCGGTTAAAAAACCTTCTCCCGTTCAACGTGAAAGCAATGCTTGTGCGAACCTTGATCTTTCCCATAATTGACTATGGTGATGTTTGCTTCTACGACCTGAATGCAGATCTGCTCAATAAACTTGACCGGCTTCTCAACAATTGCATTCGATTCGTTTTTAATCTTCGCAAGTACGATCATGTGTCTGCTTATCGAGAACAGCTTAGATGGCTGCCAATTAGGCAAAGACGTGAGATGAGAGCATTAACTACTCTATTTTCCATTCTTCATACTCCTTGTTCACCTCCATATTTATCATGCCACTTCCAGTTTTTGTGTTCTCAACATGACAGAAATTTGCGTTCCTCCAACAACCGTCTACTCCAATGTCCCTCACATCGCACAGATTTCCTTCATTCCTCCTTTTTTGTCCAATCTATTCTCTTATGGAACAAGTTGCCCTCGGAAATTAGGATGGTAGATAGCCGATTGACTTTCAAATTGAAGCTTCGTGAGTATCTTCACCAGAGTTTGCAGAATTGACACAACTATGCATTTGATTTTGTGTTATTTATATATGTATTAAAGTTTATTTAATATTATATATATATATATATATATATATATGTGTGTATGTATAATAAGTCTATGTACGTTTATATATTTTCGATTTGTCTTATATACATATTTAGTGCACCTGCCATGAAATTTCTCCTCCACCTAAAGGTTGACTGGTAGAGAACGCCTAAGGCGTTAAGTCCGCCTTTGTACATTGTTTTTTTTTTTTGTAAAATGTGTGCAAAAAGTATAATAAATAAATAAATATATAGGAAAATATACAAAAAATATGCTTATGAATACTTCAATCTGAAAAAAGGCAGTAAATAAAATTTATTTTTATGTCATCTTCATGAAGCGATAGCTTAATCGCCACCGCACACATCTTAGACAGAATCAAAGTTCCCACTGTAAACCTCCAACAAAGGCAGACGCCGACGTCAGTGAATTGACGAATATTTATGTTGTAAATTTTACTATATTCTTTATATTGTGTATCGACAGCCGTTACACATCGCGGCGTCTTTTCACGAGCACCGCTAATGTTACCTATTGTAATATTGTTACGGATATAAAGGCCTTATTATCAAACTAGGCTGCATTTTTGTTTGTTTATTATAGGGTTAATAGATTTATACTTTTGTTGTGACCTGGTTAGCGATGAAAGGGTTTTGTAGTAGGCGAAAGTTTGTTCGGGGTTTAAGGTAGTTTTTTTTATTTACATGTGTTCGGTCTTAAATAAAAAAAATATACAAAAATCCTTTATTATTTTTTGCTGCATGATTAATGGAATTTATCCCGAAGTACCTATACCTATTGCACGTCATGTAAACTACATTTTATGTAAATCACTTGTACAATATAATATACAGTCAAGGTCAACTAATTAAAGACACCCCCCGACTCGAAGTGAAATAAATAGTTATGGTACCAACACGAGCTTAAACACTGTTTAAAATGTAATGTTATTATTATTTAAATAAACATTACATTTAGTTCTTTAAATTGAAGACAAAAAATATTTACTTTCTTTAATACTTTAGATATAACGCTCTATGGGAACTGAACACTAACTTTTGTAGCGGATACTTGGCTGGTCAGCTAATTAAAGACGGTAACAGCGGAGTTAAGAAAAAGAACGACACTGTTTAAAATGTAATGTTATTATTATTTAAATAAACATTACATTTAGTTCTTTAAATTGAAGACAAAAAATATTTACTTTCTTTAATACTTTAGATATAACGCTCTATGGGAACTGAACACTAACTTTTGTAGCGGATACTTGGCTGGTCAGCTAATTAAAGACGGTAACAGCGGAGTTAAGAAAAAGAACGAAAGATAGAAATAGTTCCCCATACTTTTTTTTAAAGTGAGAAAAATATTTATGAAAACTCACATTAGGTAATCATTTAGGTTACCTTCACAATTTTTTTTCATTTTAGTTCAATCAATACTACTAAAACAAAACTTCTGGTAAGTAAAATGTTTTAGGCTTTTTCAAATAAAGTTTTGTCATGCGAATTCATTCATACGACTTGAACTGAAATAAGGACATATAGTTCGGCCGTTCAGAGAATGCGTTCCTGACACCTATCAGTTAGTCAGGACTAGTGATGGGCACAACATAACACTGAGTTCGTTACCGTTCCCCCAAAATAAACCGCCGCATTATTTTAAGATTATTTTCGTTTTAAATTGGCGGAATCATTTAAAATTTATATTTTAGTTATTTAAGTGGAAACCAAAAAAAGGTAATATTCATATAATAAAATCGTTTTATTTATTCTTTGTTACAAAGTTACAATCTGTATTTCTATGCAATAAAGTAAGTACATTGAATTGAATGTGCGTACAGAATGTTAATCAGACTCCGATTCGCTTGAGGAGGTGGTGTCTTCATCATCATCTTCGCCTACGTGTATATTAGGTATTATCAATAACAGAATCAATCCTGATATCTCGGTCAAAATCTTCCAAAATCAGGTTTTTAGAGCTCTACCTCACTGGGACGCCATGGCGACGTCGCCAGCGGCACAGGTCTGGCTACTTCTGGCATCCAAATGTCGCCAAGTCGAGTGGCCATGGCGTCTCGACAGTCAATTGTTTACGTTGTCGCTCAAGAAATTGCAAGCTGACTGGCGACCACATTGGCGACTGTGTGAGGGAGGTGCGCTTTACCGTGTACATTATAGTGGCTACTGTGGCCACGTCGCCAAGTTGCCACGGTAGCCAGAAGCCACATAGGGAACTGTAGCTCGTTGCCACGCCTCCAATTTGGCGACGTTACCAAACCGTCGCCAAGTGAGTTAGGTTCCATACATTTCAATACTAACTGCTTGGATACGTAGCCGGCGACGTCGCCATTGGCGTCCTAATGAGGCAGGGCACTTAGTCTTAGCGCACGAAACGACAACAAATGACTATTTAGCGTCACAAAATGACGGCCCATGATGCCATTTGGGGTTACCATTTTCAACCTAAATATAAAAATGCTACTTTCTTTCGCGCGTTCAGTTTGATCATAGTTTTATTTTTATATTTCATAAAAGTTATCCTATAGTCCATTATTTTCAAATTCTTAAAAAGAAAAACAAAACGTATTATTTTATATTATAAGTACCTATAACTGTATAAGAACCATCAACCAGAACAGATTACGATACTTGCCTGTTATTTTTAGCACAGCACTACAAATATAAAGCGCTGACATAACCTTGTAATAGCGCAGTATAGATTTAGAAAAATATTGTTTACCAAGTTATTTGACACTCAATTTGGCACAAAATTACAACATTCATTGATTATTATTGATATAATAATGTTGTTTTAATGCTCAACAATTGTTAAAACGATAAACAACCAGCAAAAATATTTTTATCGTACTGCAACGCCATTACAAAGTTACGTCGTCAGTTCAATCGCGATGTGTCAGAAACGCATTCTCTGAGCGGCCGAACTATAGTAATAAATTTATTATTAAAAATGCCTTGTTCATGGCAATAAAAAGTCAAAGTTTGGGAATAACTGAAAACCGACGTCAAGGAAAACTTGTCCGCAAACAGACTTTACAGTGGTGTTATAAGGAAATTCACATTATTCGGTATTGTTTTTTTCGGGGTCATCTAATGCTAAAAGGACGAAAATTGTGTCTGCAGAAGTTTAAGATGACAGTCCGGTCGGGAAAACCTGTAGTGCATGTGTATACGATGATGTTACTTTTGGAAAAGCACGGCGTATCCATACTGTAGTTGGCGTTTTCTATCAAAGGTGAAAGTTGCTCTGAACAAATATTTAAAAAATGTTTTTTTTTTTTAATCTGATAAAACAAAAGGATTTGATAAATTATATAAAAATAAATTAAAAATAATTGATTGAGATTAATTGAAAAATCCAAAACATAAGATGGAACCAAAGTACCCCAAGAAAGTTCTCAAACGTAGGAGGTAAAAATGTTACAGTGTGGGGCTACTCGCCACTGTTTAGTGTAAGACCCTTCAGAAAGGTATTATTAAAAACAGACGAATTCAAGTACTATAATATTTCAGAAATAAGCATATTCTTATAAGCTAAGCATAATTTATCGGTCACTAGGACTTTCTAAATTAGAAAAGTTCTGAAAAACACTGCAAGAGTAGTAAAAATTACTCTTTGATCGAGCAACTTATGACGGTTTTGTTTTGGCCTATTGGAAATCCAATGAAACAAAAACTGGTAATAGGCGAAAACTACCATGGCAGTAAATCGTACATGGAACATCGGTCAATTTTACACAGATTTTAATTAAGCATGGAAGAAAATTCTCTTAGCAACTTCTACAAACCTGACCGCGTGCTCGTTCAGGGATGTCGTACTGTTATTGAGGTAAAAGGAAATAAACCAAATATTAATACTTATTGGAATGTTTAATTATAGTGGAGGGAATGTTGTTGTAGATAGGTAACTCCAATAATATCAATAATTCGTATTTCTTACTCTGAGCAAATGGAGTGTCTTTAATTAGATGGCCAGGCCTCGTTGTGGATCATACCGCCCAAGATTCGGATAAAGCGAAAAAAAAACTAGGTGCGGGAGATTATTGAATATAGTCATTAGTTTTAACAGTTCTCAATGCCCTCTTAAGGCGACGAATTGGTCAACAATAATTCCATAACCGGCACGCGCATCTAAGGCGCCAAAAGGGGTCGGAGCGTCTGAGCGGGGCGAGGATAACAATACGCGCGCTAGCTTATAACTAAAAGTCGTAAGCGACAAAATGGTTTTGTAATTTTATTATTTAGAAATGATAATTTGATAAAAATTCCTTCTACAATTTTAAAGAGTATGTATATACTCAACTACTAAAAAAGTTAAGAGGCTTAAATCGGTCCCGTTTGCCCATAATATGTGAATCTCTTTTTAAAAAGAGGTATGTTTGATATATTTTTCTCTGTTATAAAAGTTACCTAATCATGTTTCTACGTCTAACAAAATAAGGTTTATATCATGAACTTTCAGGTAACCAAGTTGTATTTTGATCCGTTTTGTATTTACTGAGAAAAATTGAGATCCTTGGCGCCAAAAATTCCAATTCGTCCTCTTAAATATTTTAAAATAGAAAAGAAAGTTTCAATAGCAATCTGAAAAAAGCAATACAGATGAAAAGCCCCGGTAAGTTAAGATTCCAACAGTGTCTTTAATTAGTTGACCACGACTGTATATAGGGATGGTCTTAAACAACAGGAACGTAACATAAAGTAATCCAGTTAAAGAAATTCAAACTTCTAACAAAAATTGCAAAGTAGATTCGTGAGTTTCAGAATCAAATAGAATTTCTAAGACAGAAGAGATTAGCTTTTCGTTTTTAAGTACAAAAGAGCTTAAGTCTCTCGAAAAAGGCTGAAAACCTGTATCAAGTGGAACCTTTTTGAACTAACCTATTTAGCAGTCTTTTGGTAAAATTATTGTGCCAAGTCACAATGGTGGCTTGAGGCTCGAAAAAAAAACTTTTTGTTGTGAACCGACATTAATGAAATGACAAACGATGTTTGTGGACGCTAGTTCTTTAAATTCTTTGTTATTTTGGTTTAATGTATCCTTTTTAGTAGATGGAGTGTATAATATAACAGATTGTACATAATATTTAAGTTATGTAATAAAAGTTATGTCTTGAACTGGAAACATTTTTACTTTCATTATATCAATATTTGAAAATTTTTGAACATCAGTTCTTTGAACTGAGAGAATTCCTGAAAAATATTAACCGTCGTACCACAAACACTTTTAAACGTCTGTTGAACACTTGTCTAAAAAAATACAGATTATAACGTTGAAATAAGGTCCGTTATGCAGCCACACTTTTTGGGACAAGTGTTCAAGATATGTTTAAGTTTTTGTAATAAGGCTGCATGTATTTATTAAAATATTATACTTATAGGATGATTTTTGTTTATACCAACTACAATTTTTGTTTATACCAACTGCAAATCACTCAAGCCTCTCAGCTGCTCATAAACACCCTTTTAACAAAAAAAAACAAATAAAGCTTAAAACAACACAGTCATATCAGCAGTATAATTCCAAAGGAAGAAAAACAAAACACTTAGCTGAAACAAATGCCGGCTAAAAATAATAAAGTATGATATCTCGTTCGGCAAAGCATTGAATAAAACTCCCGATCGAACTTGGCCCGCTTGAAAATTTTGACAAAACTTTACGATTAGATAAGAAACAGAGTTAAATCCGATTGAAAAGTTTTCATTCGACACCCCTGAGAAAAGATTAGAGCATCGTGTAGGGTGAGCAGGTATTTTTCACTTTTGGGGAATTTCCTAGTTTGAACTGATGAGCATTTTGTTTCTTTTATTTGTAGAATACTTTTTGAAGCTTTCTGTTTCAAAATTGTTTGTTTTAAATGTAAAAAGATATATATATGTAGTTATTCCAAGAACCAAACCCCGATGACAATTGTTTGTGATGAATATTAATACGTTAGCACTGTGGTTACGTCGATCAAATCTGTCCTTATTTATAGTTATACCTCTACCTTTACCTACAGACAGTGAAACCGTGAATATAAACTCAATGTCCCGTTATATTCAGGCCAGGAATATCTGAAACCGGCAGGTATGTGGGCGTTGCGGGTTACCCCTAACCACTACATAGGAACTGCCGCTCTTCGGGACAACGAGTTCCCTAGTACCTGTATTTGACACAAGATTATATTATACCTTGTCACCTTTACTGGTATACCTGTATATAATATCGTTGCCATTCGAGAACTATTACTGAAATAAACGTGTAAGTGGATTTATGGGTTGGTAGATAGGATACAATATCTACTTCTTATTCCTTCACAAATGGGGAAAACCCAAAAACTGTTAATGTAAGGAAGCACCTATTTTTCGGCATTATTGTGTACAAGTACCTAGTTAAAAACCTTATAAATGATACAAAACGCTAGCTTCAATTAAATTAATAAACAAAGCAAAGAAATGCGATTTCCGAAAGATGTCCGGGTTTTTTGAATCTTTATCCGGAATTGGAATAACAGATCCGAAATGCGAGATAGCAACACTAAATTGGACCAACGAAAAACAGTGACAATGAAAATGATGGCACATAAATTATAATTTCCTCTGACATTCATGAACTCCTTGAAAAAGAAATCAATAATTTGTTGGCAACTTCGTGGAGCGAGCGCCATCTATCGGTGAATTAAAAGCGCGGGCGCCTCGCTCGTGACGTGACTTCCATCGCTGCACCTGGTGGAGGGGCGACCGGCTGACGGCGGCAGTGGCGCGTCGAGCTCGCTCTCTTGGGTGGACCGTGCAACGGAATAGTGTTCTAACCTTGATTCTATTATTTGATTTGTAAAATAATCAGTTTGTTCCCCAATTTTCAAAAGGTTTTATTTAAATGTGAGATTTGTTAACGGCTAATCTGATAATTTGATTTCTATAACTCAATAACATTTTGTTGTAAGTAAATATATTGTATAAGTGCATATATTGTTGTAATATTTACGTAGTTAAATAAATAATTGTGTTCTAATGTCGTTTTTTTTAATACATTTTAAATATTTTTTATCACCGATTCCTAATCAATCTCAAAGCTTGGTCACCATACCGCGTTCTCGCGATCTTTAAGAGTTTTAAGTGAGTAGCTAAGTGAGACCAAAGTTATTACAGGTGTTACTTTATATTATACTTATCGTGTATCTGAAGTATCTTGGTACCTATAGGTGTTGTACAACTTTTTTAGTGAACCGATCTCATAAAGCTGTAGTTATTAAACTTCAGTATTTTCCAAACATTCTTTTTTTTAAAAAAAAATCGTCTGAAACGTAATTTTTTATTACCAAGTGGCTTATTTGAAATCTAGACACACGGCAGTGTGTCCGCCAAGTTCGAGCAAAAAAAGCGACACACCGGCCGTGGGTTATATTACACGAACAATTTCGGGCCAAATTCGACCCCCCCCCCTATAACTCAAAATCTATTTTATTTACGCATATCAAATTTCTAGTATCTGTTGAGACCCCCTCACTTAGCTAAAATACAAAATTTCATTAATATACCTATTGTAGGTCTTGAGATATTGACGTCAGAAAATCGCTATTTTTACTATACACTCACTGACTGACTGATTCACTGATTCACTGACTCACTCATCAAAAACCTAGACCACTTCCAATGGTCGCATTGACTTGAAATTTGGCATGGAGGTAGGTCTTTATATCAAGGCAAAGGGAAAAATCTGAAAATGGCCAAGTGTGAGTCGGTTTCAAAATAATGAAGGTGTAAAATACTCAGTGTAAATTTATAACCCTAAGGAACTAAAACGAACTAAATTTATCTGTATTTATATAATATATCTTCGAATGGTCGTACCGATCTGAAATTCGTTACAAAGGTTTGTATTTAGTCAAAGTAAAAATCTGAAAACGGCCAAGTGTGAGTCACTTTCGAAAATAACGAATGTGTAACTTTGATCCACGAACATAATTTAATAATAACATGTCATGTCAGTCAGTTGGTAAATCTAGTCCATTTAGTTAATCTAGTTCATTTCATTGTTAGAAGCATAGTGCATATTCAAAAATCTGAAAGATAGTATAAATGAGACATTTCCTTAACTAACCTAATCATAAGAAAAAAATAAAATAAACAACCTTACAAAAATAAATGAAATCCCACCCAAAACAAAAATGTGAAAGACTGCCAAGTTCGATAATATGGAAATCCTTCGCCTATAAAAGAAGTGAGATCTGAATATGTGCCAAGTTCCATACACATACCTCAGTTAAAAATTGTTACTTTTTAATAATGTTACTTGGCAAGTTTTAATAGAAAATTAAATACTTGATTCATTGCGTTTAGTAGGTTTATAACAAGGTGTGTGAAAACTTGCCAAGTAACATCATTAAAAAGTAACTATTTTTAACTGAGGTATGTGTATGGAACTTGGTACTTATTCAGATCTCACTCCTTTTATAGGCGAAGGATTTCCATATTATCGAACTTGGCAATCTTTCACATTTTTGTTTTGGGTGGGAGAAGGTTTACTACCGCAAGAATGTTGTTAAGAGATGCAGTTTATACATTTGTTATGGATATTGTATGCTAAATCAACTCTATCGTTATTTAAAGTAGAAATAGACATAATTAATGAAATACAGAGAGTATTTAACGATTATTGTATTTAGTGAGCCGTAGAACAAGCCGCACGAAATGCTGATTTTCAAACGTATTTTGACAAAGTTTAATTAAAATTAATTATTTGACTTTGAACTTCAGTTATGGGTTGATTTATTTTGGGCAAAAATAAATTCATAGGTATGTTAGTACATACTCCTTTACATAAACCTTTCGAATATCGCAGACATTATTTAAAACTAACTATGTCTCGCAGTACTACCCGCGTTCTTACGATACTACTTCAATAGTCAGAAAAATATGCCTAGCCTATATCACTTGGGGTTTAGTGTAGCTTTAGAACAGTGCTTTTTTTAACATGGAAGGTACAAAAAATATTACGTTCCTTGTATGGATTAGTCTCATTTATTCAAGTTCAAGACTTCTTATAAAATAATTTGCTATCGAAACCAACTTTCAAGTAGAGAAAAGACTTTTCTGATATGAATAGAGGAACTTGCTATGTCTTTGTCACCCATATATGGAGAAACAATACTAACCTTGTTATGCTGTCGTAGCTTTACCACAAGCGCCTCGAACATATAATATTAAGACGCCACCGTGATTTTGATAGCCGTTTGCCATGCCAAATTATAGGACTACCCGCTTACCAATGGATCTGAAATTTTGATATAGGTAAATTGATATCTTTATCTAGATTCTGCCAGAACGAAAACACGATACTGATAATTTTACTCGATCGTAATTAATTCCGAAAACACGTCTAAAAAACCGGCCAAGTGCGAGTCGGACTCGTGCACGAAGGGTTCCGTAAATTACAGTTAAATCAACCTATCTCAAAAACTATAAGAGATACTTTGATCAAACCAAAAATCGTTGAAAGAGTTAATTAGCATGCATCACCTCTATTTTTTTTAGAATTTTATACCCCGTAGTTATAAAAATAGAGGGGGGGGGACATACTTTTTACGACTTTGAGAGCTGATATCTCAAAAACCGTTCACTTTAAGAAAAATGTTTTTTAGAAAACTTTATATCATTTTAAAAGACCTTTCCATTGATATCCCACACGGGTATGTACATCGAAAAAAAAAATTTCATCCCTCAGTTACATGTATGGGGGGCCCCACCCCCAATTCTTTTTTTTACTATTTAGTGTCATATTTTTGTAGCGGTTCATACAACACATATTCCCATCAAATTTCATCACTGTAGTACTTATAGTTTCCGAGTAAATCGGCTGTGACAGACGGACAGACGGACAGACGGACAGACGGACATGACGAAACTATAAGGGTTCCGTTTTTGCCATTTTGGCTACGGAACCCTAAAAAGTACTATTTTTGAAATTACAAGGAAGTTACACTATCTTTACGTTTCAAAATTACTCTAATATATTCTTAACATCAATATTAACGTTCTGTCAAAGTCATTTTTCCATAACTATTACCAAACATTTTTAATTAAAGTTTTAAGATATTGGATTTTTTGAGCGGCAGCGATCATGATAGACGCTACGCAATTCTGAACCTTATGTCCGTGCTCTAGCGATTGATACACAATGTGTACGGAGACGAGCCAGTCCGGCGATAGCCCTCGTCGAGGTCGGACCTGCGCATGTTGTCGCTCCGGCCGTAGGTATAATAATTTGTGACGATAACTCAGATTTGCGCGCGGCCCTATGTGTGCGTCGGCTTGTAAATATACAACTTTCGCTCGTGTGACAGTGACGTCGTCCGAGCATGACGTGTTCTTATCGCTTTTTGTTATGGGTACAGTCGTTTACAAAAATGTCTAGTTGTTCACGAAGAAAATGTTTAAGGAGTCAGGTAGCGTTTCAAAAAATGAAACAACATCCAAAGCTTTTTATTATTACATCTTACAGTTTTTCATTATTTTCTCATAAGTTTTTTCAAATTGACATTCTATCTATCTAAGAAATAAATGAGGTGAAATATCTAAGATGAATTAAATACTCCTTACATATTTTCTAGCTCGGGGTACGAGGACAATAAATAAAAGTGTGGACTTGATTTTTCAAGTAGCGATTCAGAATCATTATAAATAAATAAATATTTTTATTGGGTATTAAACAAATCAAAAACCAACTTAATAATTTCAATAGATATTTACACAGATAAATAAACATTAAATTACGTAATAACTGTTTTTCCTTAAACAGCCGTAACCCCTAAATAACTGTATTTGTACCCGACTGTACCTCTTGTCACGCACACAAAGTCACTGTATATGTACAAGGGTTACCCACACATAACCGCGCGCAAGACTGAGTTGAACTTACTATAAGCACTCTGAGAACAAAAAATCTATGGAGACCGTGTTATACTATAAATTCTTTTTTTTTACATTATATTATTATTTATATTTCAGTTTTAATAAAAATGTTTAAAAATGAATTACTTAGCTTCATTACTTCTTTGATACCTTACAGCTTCACTACATACATTTATAGCATACATAACACACAAGATCTGCGACGCTTTTATTCCTTAACCACTTAATTTTTACTAGCTGTTTAACGCGATTTTAGCCGCATTCCCGGGGAATTTCTTCCTGTGCCCGGATAAAATATGGCCTACATTCACTGGGGATAGTGTAAATCTCTAATTGTGAAAGCAAATCAAATCAGTTAAGCAGTTTCAGAGCTTATACAATCCACAGAAACAAACAATCAAATCTTCCCTCTTTATAACATTAGTATAAATTATTTAACACTGGTCAAACGCTTTCATTTGATACCCATATTGAGAGAGCTATAAAAAAACAATGCAATTCAGCATTTTCTGGCGGTGGCTATCTTGGACTTTAAATAATATTATACATGATTCTACATACTAATCAAGCCCTTTCATTTGATATCCATACTGAAGGAATTGTAAAAAAAATATGTTATTCGCCATTTTGTGGCGGCGGCCATCTTGGGCCGATATTCACCAAATAAAGCTAGGAACACTCCCGATTAATTTCATTTCAAACAAAAAAACCTAAATACATATCGATTCATCCGTTCTGGATATACAAACACACATACACGACACACCACACATACATACACACAACCATACGCGTCCAAATTATCATATTACTCTTCATAAAAAGTTTTCATTACAAATAATTTTTGTAAGTACAACAAAAAAAAAATCCGATCAAAAAATAAAAAACTTAGGTAAGTTGCGGCTCCCTATCTTCCCTGTTCGGTTCTCCTGACCCCGCGCTGACCTCGGCGTGTGCGATTGGCGCGAAATTCAAATTTTACACATTGAGTGAAGAGTATAGCTTGCGCGACGCGATAGACGCGGAAGTGTAGTGGGCGGAGCTATCTAAAATCAAAAAGTCCGCGGTGCGGTCTTAATATAAATTAACATATAACATATTAAAGTCGTGGTGGCCTTGCGGGTAAAGGACCAACCTCTCAAGTATGAGGGCGCGGGTTCGATCCCAGGTCAGGCAAAGTACCAATGCAACTTTTCTAAGTTTGTACTTATGTACTTTCTAAGTATATCTTAGACATCAAAGACTGTGTTTCGGATGGCACGTTAAACTGTAGGTCCCGGCTGTCATTGAACATCCTTGGCAGTCGTTACGGGTAGTCAGAAGCCAGTAAATCTGACACCAGTCTAACCAAGGGGTATCGGGTTGCCCGGGTAACTGAGTTGAGGAGATCAGATAGGCAGTCGCTTCTTGTAAAGCACTGGTACTCAGCTGAATCCGGTTAGACTGGAAGCCGACCCCAACATAGTTGGGAAAAAGGCTCGGAGGATGATAACATATTAATATAACAATCAGCAGTCATAAAGTAATTTTAATACCGCATTACGGATGGCCTAATTCTAACTAATCGCGAGCTATAATAATTTACAATATTAATCTGAATTATTCCTATTAATTACGATGACACTATTAATTTGGGAACGTTTATTTGATAATTAATTAATCAATTATAATTTATTGGTGATAACGCATATTATGGAATGGCCATCTAACGATGAAATTGGTTGTTGAATTACAGATGTCTGATTATAGTGTCAAGTGTTTCTAATTTCAGTCTTATACTTAATATTTTTTTTCGAAGGAATTACAATGGCCCTGCTACATGAAGGACTCCAGTTTTAGTTAGTAAGGGTCTAACACTTTCTCATGCTGCACGGACGGGGGGGGCTCATATGGTGATTTCTCAACAAAAACTGAAGATGTAAGTATGCTATCGCAAACATTCCGACGCCAAAATAAGTTAAAATATCTAGCACCAATTTAAATAATTTATAAAATAATGTTTTTGACTCGTTGGATGGCCATGCTGATCCTTTGTCCGAGGTTAAGCCAGCCTTTTGGTCACGAGAAGCGTCAACCAGCCGCCTAGACAGATCTTTAAATAGGGTGTGCGCATTCGGACCCCACGACCCGACCAAAGGATCAGCATGGCCATCGAACGAGGTAATGCTGCCAGCCTCTTGGGTACGCTTCCAGTGGACAGCTATGGGGATGAATTTTTTGACGCTTTTTAGATAGGTATAGTGTTTTTTTTAATTGTTTTACTAGAATAGTTTTTTTATGTTGTAATTATCTTTGTAAATAAAAATGTTTTTCTACATCTTATAAATCACTTTGTTTTTATTACAGTATACTATTGAAATTTTAAAAAGAAGTTAATTTTCTCACAGTATGGGCTCGCTTTTTGAAGTACCCAACCACTACAAAACGTAGTAATAATTCATAAATTTTACCAATTAACCTCAAACGAACATTAAATACGCCACTTTAATCTCTTTTGCCGTAAGTCCTAAAATTGACATTAAAAGCCAATTATAAGAGAGGTAAATTATGACTAAATTGTTCATAAAATTTATTGTGGGCCTAAATAAATGTCTCATTAATAAATATTGGGGTTATTCGGAATGTCTGTGGCTAATGTCATTGCCATCACTAGTCTGAAAGGTTCATTTTATCCATTCAATAATTATTAGGATACCACACATAGTTCGAATATGTGGATAAAAGCAACATTATAATCGCAATTATTGGCATACTGGTATGTAGCAAATAAATAATGTGGCTAGATCTAAACTATAAAGACCATACTCTTGCATTGGCATATCCATACTTAACTGTATAAATAAAACTTCAATTGACTTGCGTTGTATTCGGAATTGACGACAAAATAATTCTTTGGAGAAAAGAAAATATTAATGTTGCACCTTGGATTTAAAATAATTGCTTGCATATAAATATGTAAAGTAAAAGAACTACAAATAAATAAAATGACGACATTAAACGTGTATTTAATACACGCCATTACGAAAATAATTACATCGTTTTCGCGAAGTAATAACACGAAATGAGTTCAGCGGTTTACAAATAATCAGGTTTTTATTTAACTGTAATTACAGAGGTAAGTATCACGCAATTTGCCTACCATCTGGGTTTTTAATTAAAATATTTCCAGTAACGTCCAACACGGTATCCATAAGTTCAATACAGTTGTTCAATGATTGTTAAATAACACATATTTACTGGACCGAGAAACCCAGATGCGGGAAAACTTTGTTCAGTATTATTTCACTGTGTTATTCTCTCACGTATCTACGTAATTCGCTGTTGACCAAATTCTACGAAAAAGTTGTGTGTACTGTTTGAATAATTTTTGATGGAGGTGTATACAGATTTTCAATAACTCTTGTAATTAATCATTAAATAAGATTAAGAGTTAAACCGCAGACAATAATTACAAGGTACTTGAAAATATGCAAAAGCAAAGATACATAAAAATAAGTACGAATACAATCAGTAAGAAGGAATTGCAAAGCTTCTTTATTTTTAGAAGTGCTAAAAATAAGCACTTTACTTTCCCACGATACTATACTTTTGAGTTCTTTAGTACTTAAACAGCTTTTAAAACTACACCAACCAGTGTTGCCAGGTCCCTGTGTTCTGTTGATGCTAACATTCGGAAAACTTCACAATTGATGCCCCACTTCGAATCGCGGATTCCCCAAGTTTGGGGAAGTATAGGCTTTATTTTAGAAAAGTAACTACGCTTTTTGGAGAACTTTTAAGTTTATTTTGAATTTTGTTATCTGTTTTCAGTTTGAGATTCAAGTTATTTGTGTTTTTAACTTGTGATATTGTACGTTCGTGAAGGCATTGTTTGAATATTAGGTATGTCAAATTATTGACTAGAAGAAGAATATAATATAATGTGTTAACATCACACTCAAATCATAACATTGTTCAACATCATCCTCCGAGCCTTTTTCCCAACTATGTTGGGGTCGGCTTCCAGTCTAACCGGATTCAGCTGAGTACCAGTGCTTTACAAGGAGCGACTGCCTATCTGAGCTCCTCAACCCAGTTACCTGGGCAACCCGATATCCCTTGGTTAAACTGGTGTCAGACTTACTGGCTTCATAACATTGTTTAAAATGAAAAAAAAAAAACATAATTCTCTTCATTGTAAAATCATAAACACGTAAACCAATAATTTCCGTTTCATTGTTAATCTGAATCATTTTACTGCTTACACATAATGGCGTTGAAGGTAAATTGTGAAAATAACTAACCGTTAACATTTATTACGGATACTACTATGTTATGATTTTTAATTGTTTTGATGTATGCATATATTATTAATGAACTAACTTTCGCCAGCGGTTGCACCCGCAACAAATAAAAATACATAAGAAGTGAAAAAAAATATCTAATGGGCTAAGACACTTTCATAACATAAGCAACCAATTAGGAATCAGAAAATATTAACTACTCGGAACTTACGAAAATAATTAGTCGTACTGTAAAACATATGTATGAGAAAATTCTTGAATACTCTTAGATTTAAAATGTATGCTTTAAACATACACACATACAAACTCAAGGAAAGAGATAATAAAACAAATAAGAGCAGACAACGTCAGACCACAGAGTAGTAGGCATTGTACATGTCGCGGTAATCTGGTTCAATCTGCTATTTGATTGAATGCTCAGGGCGTTCAGTCAATTACTACATTAAATTGAATGACTAAAAACATGTGTCGTTCATTCAATCAAATAGCAAAATTCAACCTGATGACTGCGACATATACACCATAGCATGTTTCTCCATGTGGTCGGTGGTTAACCCGGTACTAATCAACGCTGGTTTTCAATCCGTCATCTGACTTTGCTACTACAGACTACGGGAGCGTACCACGTTCAAAGTAAACAAACATTTGGCTTCAGTACCTACAGTATAAAAAATTAATTTAATACAAAATAATTATAAATATCTACTTCTCATTTTTCCGAAGAATTTCCACTCATAAGAGAGGCCTACCATACTTTTCAGACTGTATAATTTCGTTCAAAGTTTGCTTAAAAACAAACTAAAAACTAAAAATAAAAATTAAATTAAACTAAAAATCTAGGTCCCCAAAAGACCTTGGTTACACACTTAAAACGAGTTTTCCCTTCCAGCATTTTTTGAGAGAGGCCAGCAAAAAAAGGTTTCACGAAAAATATTTAAACATTAAAAAATATTCTTTACGAAGGCTCTCAAGCCCAACAGGGTGCAAGCGTGCCCATGAATAATTATTTGACCCTCTCCAATTAAAAAGTGCCGAGTGGGTACAGGTATTTAGCACTTCACAAACCTTGTTATTTGTGAATCATTTAACAGAAATACGACAAAAAAGGCTAAATACGCGAAGTAACGGGCGACATTCAGATAATATTTTACGAGTTAAATATAACTGGTGACCCCTTAAGCACTAAACTATTGAGTTTAAGATAAATCAGAAAAACTAATAAAACCGCCATGTTTTACGCCACGTGAAACAGCAGGACAGACAGAAAATAAAAGAAATTAAAACATTTTTAGATATTATTCAAATTAATTTCTTCCGAACACGTATAGTATTTTCTTAAAGCGAATGAACGATTCAATATACAACGCAACAGTAAAAGCTATTATTACTATATATATGTTATTATTTATATAGTCCTATATTTACGACTGTTGACGCAAAGATTTCACGCAAGTTAACGTGTTTTCAAATATTGGTACCTTTATAGAGCAATACTGTTAAAGTTTAAATGTTCTCTAATACTTTAAAATGAATTTATTTTAGACTCATATCATTTTGTATAACCGTAAAACAAAATTCTCGAGAATATTCACGCACCACCGCACAATATCGCAGACACATTTCTCTGAACTATTGCAAAGTGAAATCGAGCCTAAAGGATTTGTGTTTCAAATGAACGACCTCTCCTATAGTCTGACGAAGTAAGTAAAGCCAGTACTCCATAGGAGAGAGAATAACCCCGCTTTACAAAAACTGTTTCAGTCATAAAAACGACTTCGAGATAAAAAGAATACATATAACAAAAACTACTGGAGAGACAGAGCCAACGAATATATGCGATCCGTTTTATCGTCCGATCCATATAAATATCGGATGCGAAACGAAGAACCAACATAAAGTTTATACGCAGTAAAAGCTAGACTATCGTAATGTCGTCACTATTTCGTCGCTTCGAATTTATTGCATATCGATGAATATTTTTTCTCGATAAAATTGGAGACGCTGATGGCACTGCAGAAATCTATTTAAAATTGAATATTATTAGGATTTTTTTTTTGTGCAACCTGGCTTCTGCTTGATATCAGAGAAAGGTAATAATGAAACCTAGAATTGTAGGGAGAAATAATAAAACTTTTTTTATTTTTTATAAGATATGAAAGATATTTAGAGTACCTGGTGACCTTAAAAGTATTAAACATTTTTTAAGGACAAGAACATCTAAATTAAAGACGCTATAACAAAACTATACAGAACATTTCAGAACAAAATGGAAGGAATTTTCACATTTCTATCTTTAGCCAGCAGTAATTTTATGTATAGTCGAGAGTTAATTACTCTCTCGGGACTAAGACAAATATCTCAAACACAGAGACAGGCTGAAACAGAAATAGGTAGGTGTATAGAAACCTGGAAATTAAATACCAAGCATTTTGAGTACCCAAACACAAAGAGAAACAATATAAACTTTTAGTCGACTGATAGTTTATTGGGGCTAATAAATCAGTACGAAGATGAGTAGTATTACGCAAATAACTATAACAAACCGACTAAAAACTTTGATTGGAATCAAAATTTCCTTTTAAAAAATTGCCGTCTATTGCATCGGGTCAACTGCCGAAAATTTTGTCAACAGTGAGCAGGTAGTAAAAAAATATGGTAGACTAGTAATCCCTATTTTTGTTCGTTTAAATTGCATGCTCGAATGTTAATCCCTATGCTACTCCAGGTACATGCTGAATAATTTAAATTCCACCAAAAAAAGTTTACGCAATTTTTCCACCGTAAAAAGTTTTGAGATCGCATAGAAGCCAAGTCCTGTTCAACTTTATTTGTAATAATAAATTAATATTTTGTGACTATATCAATGGTTTTGTTCACATTCCTATGAAATAGGACTAGTCCTTTGAAATAGGACTTTGGCTTAAGATTTTCATTCCATATATGTTTAAGATATTTACTTACCTCTTCTAAAGCAGCTTAACTCGGCCATGTTTTCGTCATTAAGTCATGATCATATGTAACATTAAGTCCTAAAATGCCTCAAGAAGCTCATCTCAGATGTACCGACTTCGGTATTTATAACACGGTTTCGGTATTACCGGTAAAGCTTCATTGATATTGGACAAGCGCTTGTGCACGGCCATAAAACAACTGCTTAATTCTTGGACGAAAATCGAAGTCGGAACACCGACTTCAAGAAAGTCGTAACATTTGAATTGTAGGTGAACATAAATAAGAATTCTACTACGATTTGAATTTTTATTTTTCGAACTTCTATCGAACGCTGTGTTGGCGATTTTGAAGATATTCCTAGTTATAGATCTTGGTGTCTTTTGAACTTATTTATGTACACTGGTTTATATACTTACCTACACATAAGTTAAAAAAACTAAAGTTATTTGTTTAGGAACAGTTATTGTTTAAATAAATGATTGTCTAAATTCCAAACTTTCGTTATTATCTGGCTAAATAAGCCATGAAGGTTATAAAACAAAACTGAGGTTTTAGTTCATCATTTTAACTTTTACTTAGGTATACATCTAATCCTGTAAAATTATCTTTCAAAAACAAATCGAACAACCAATTTCATAAATCGATCACTTTACACGTTTATTCCAAAATGGCAAATGGATCCATAACAGATTAAAACTAAGGCTCTTCACAAAACCTATAACTTGAGGCGTAAAAGTAAAAATATTAAAACCTCTTTTCGTCGTAAAAGGTTGCGTAAATTTTACTGTACCCGAATTTGACGGGTTTGGGCTTGAACTGGCTGAACCGAATTATCCAATGCTCTGATCGGATAAGAGACGATTTACATCGGCCCTGTGGGAGCGATCTGTTTTATTTATTTGTTACATCAAACAATTAATAAGATTACTTCGATTTAAATCAAATCAAAATATTTTTTTAATTTAGATATAAAAGATGTTACAAATAAATATAGAGTGCATTTATCCAGTCTTTAGGTAATCAATTTTTTTAATCATAAATAATTTTCAATGATTTGTGTTATTTATCAATTGTTGATTAACTTCTTGAATGTCGCTAATTATAACAATAGAAATTCAATGGTGTCTCGCTTATATCTCCGCTAAGACATACCACAGATTAAAGCTCGTTTGGTTAAGTTCGATTCACTCAATATGTGTTACAGTATTGTAATGATATATCAGTACAATCACCCTGAAAAAACAACTAAGAACGTGTCCAGAGCACTACCATACTCTGTGCTTTGTGAGTGTAAAAAATTGAAAATTATAATCTTAGTCGGAAAGACATACAAATAGCTTTTATAGAACATTTCAAAAATAGAGCAGCAATCTTTTCTACTATATTACTATATAAACTTACAGTAAAAATGTTTTACTCCTTTCTGAAGTTTGATAGCATTACAGCTTTCTCCAGTTAATTAAGAGTGCTTTAAAATCTACGATAGCACCTGCGAGTGATCCCACAAATGGGATTTCGTTTAAAAATAACGCCACTAATGCAAACCGTAAAATCTTGTACTTGTCGGATAGGCGAAACATCAGGATGGCACTATTGTCCGACATCAGTTAGGGTAACCGTACAAAGAGATAACTCAAAAGAACTCAAAAACGTTTATTCAAATTAGTCAGAACAAAAGACAGCCCCCAAAACGCCCGCCCTTCGCCACTTCCTATGTGTTTTGGCTGGGGAGAAGAAGTGGCGGAACAAACTCCCCAGCAACACATGTCTGTCTGTTAGGTTAGAAGAACCTTACCATACGACAGATGTTACAATAATCTTTGTACTTTACAATATGGATCTACAACGGTACGACAACACTAGGTAATAACACTAGGTACACTAGACGTGACGTAAGGCAGTTTCGAGATGTGTGCAACACGACGGCTCAACGAAGACAGCTCCGCCGACGCCACGTTGACCACCACGACTCTGCCAAGCGCGCCAAAATGTTGTTTCACCGGAAGCGCCACCAGATGGCGCGCTTGCGTCTCGTTTAGCGTCCGTACTATTGACAGTCTCCGACATACTAATTAGGCATTTTATTGCTAGGAAAACTAAACAAATCTTTTCTTCACATTCATACCAGTTAAGAATATTTATGTTTCCAGTAATTTCCCATTTCCCTGCACAATTGATTGTACTTGAAATCTATTTTGTTTTGCAAATATGTGCTTCAGAGGTATTCTATAAGAAAATATTTCTAATATACAAATCAAATATTCTTATCGAACAAAAATGCTTGATATGTGAGCCGGTCTTATTCGAAGTCATGGGTACCTGTTAAGGCGAAGTTACACGAGTTACGGAGCATATTTTTATAAACACACCTGGCTTATTTTATTGGCAAAGTTGAAAAGCATATAAAACGCTCCAGTTCGAGGTATTAATACTGTACTGCTACTTTACTGGAGGTACATGAATTTATTATTTTATTACGAACCTCGTATTTGGGCTTATTTAATACAATACTCAAGCAAAGATATTAAACATTGAAATAAGCTATCATAACATCTTAGTTATTCTTTAATATACGTTCAAAAAAATATTGTGCTTAGATGTGAAATTTTTAAGCTTTTTCTATACTAATATTATAAAGAGGAAAACTTTGTTTGTTTGTTTGGTTGTAATGAATAGGCTTAAAAACTACTGGACAGTTTTTAAACATTCTTTCACCATTCGAAAGCTACATTATCCACGAGTAACATAGGATATATTTATCCCGGTACGTGCAGTAGTTACCACGGGACGCGGGTGAAACCGCGGGGAAAACGGCTAGTAATATATAAAAAAAACTCAGTACCACAAACGACAAAGGAACAACGTCATAAATAATCATTATAAACAAGAATTATCACGCAAGTGTAGACCTTCCCATAAAAAAGGCTGATCAACAAAATAACATAGCCCAAAAAAACAGAGTAGTAACACGAACAAATTCCATCGCAAATCCATCACAAACAAACAAAATGTACAATAAATCATTACGAAAAACAACTTATTCAATTGGACCTTCTATTTCGGTACTAACTGTCCAATGTTTTGTTTCGTAGATTCCCCTTGGGTGAGGGCGGTGGAAAGTTAGAGAATTGAATTTTACGATACTGTGCCCATACTCCCTTTACTCCTTGTGTGGAATCATTTAAAATTAGTCCCTCCAGTAGCGGGTTTGCCAACTAAAGTTCTTTAGAATTTTGAGATTGTGTGTTTCTTACCATTTTGGCTGCAAGTTTTCTGGGCTAAGTTTTGAGGTTTCGCGGTGAAAACTGACCAAACTAAAATGTTGCTATGCATTGTGTGGGCCATTCTGTGGTATGGAAACAAAGGCTGGTAAAATTACAAAGCAACAAAACATCGAGTATCATTTGTTTTAATGAATTTTATACTATATAAAATGAACGAGCCAGTTTCTTCAATTGACTAAAAATAAATATACAAATTAATCGGGAAGTAAAAATTGATAAAACAAAAAATAAATAAAGATGTTTTCCGTTCATACTGATTTAAGGATTAAATTAATCAGGTTCAGAGTACAGATGTTCAATCCAGCGAAACAAACCATTATTAATGCAAGAATTATTACGGTTTCTTTAATTAAACATGAATACAAACTCAACGTTTCATGAAGATATACATAAAACTATAATATGAAGTATTTGAAATAGTAATTATTTTAGTATAAAAACAATACTTGTGGTTACCCAGATGTGCACACCGCACGGTCTTCACAAAGCGAATAAAGAATTGTGGATACAATTAGATTTTTTTTACATTTTCATTACCTTATCAATCTTATAAATTATTCTAATAGAAATCATTAAAATGATCTTCTCAAGAGTTTGGTTTTTAGTTTGAAATCAAGTCAAAATAATTTATTTTTACGCCATGTAAATATGTGAAGACTACATTATAGAATTTGTTAACAAAAAAAAGTTAAAATAAATAAAAATAGTTAAATTAGCGCTTCCCCTTAAAAATATGAAAAATTCATCCTCATGGCACGACGGACCTTTATAGAGTGCCAACGGTTTATTGTCCCTGTCTTAAAAGTTTTATGCATATCTTATTGCGTGCTTTAAAAATTATAAAAATACTTTCAACTTCATTGTTAAACCATTTGTGGGAGTAGAAATAACACAGGTTTTATTTCCGTATTTTATGAGTATTTTTTTTTACGTCCGACACGTTTCGGTCGGTTTTTAGTCGATCTCGGACAAATTCCTGTACGTCGATTCTATAAAATTCAGACAACAACTCGCATTTCACTTCGCTATTCACTCTCACTTCGCATTCGGTTCAAAACGTTCTAAAAGTCATCTCACTCAGTCACTTTATCTGTCAAAATCTCGAGTTTAATTTAGTTCAACTCGCAAACACGCTCGCAAGAGTAGCGCTAGTGTAGTTTGAGAATGCCAATCACGAAACTCACGGCGGATTCAGATGCGAAGTTAAGAATGAAGTCTTATAGAATCACACCACTGATCGTTGTTACGTGCATACTTTTTTGCATCTTCATGCTGATTTAAGGGCCTAAACTAGCAATCAACCGAGAAACCAAAAGTTTGTAGTGTGCGCGTACACTGATATTGATTAAAAATCAATTAAAATGTTAATTAGAACTTTTTATAAATTATTTTTTTCTTTTCTTAAATATCTCTTATTTTAGTCCGTTTTAGAGGTGTTCTTCTAACTAGCGAGGTAGCGACTTCGAAGTCGAAGTTGCAAAGAAGGGTAAACCAGGTGTTCCAGTGATGGAGATATCGCGGTTCTACGTGCTCTGAATTAATTACTTAGTGACGCGGTCCCATGATTAATGTGCCGGATACCAACTGATTATTAAATAGGGCTTCCAATGATATACGGCCACTACCACATTACCATACGTAACGCACAATTATTTGAGAAACTTTTTGAAATTGTATGAACAACTTTTAGAATATTTTATGGGTACTTTTAATGCTGTTATATTCATTTAATTTATTATTCGCCTGTTGCAAATTATTTTTTACTTTTTCTATTTGTTTTTTACAATTCATCTTCTCTCAAAGTACCTCTCTCTATCCATGTTAGTGGCAGCTAGAAGTGACTTGGTTTTCAAAAATCACGAGCCTTAACCCTTTGTTTTTTAAGAAACCCTTTTGCCATATTTAAACTCACGACCAGCATATAAATAAGACTTGTGATAATACTGTTATTTAACTTCGTTTACCAAAATCTTTAATTAAGTGCAATTTTATCAAGTAGGTAATATTATCTTTACAAAAAATATAATACGAAAACCGCACCCGGAAACCGTCCCAAGGTGACTACATAAAGAGTTTTAAGTCAGCGTAAGGGACTGATCAGATACAGAGGCCTGAACCCTCGGTGAACGTGACCTGTCACAACGAGGCTTGCCTGAGGGCAAACCAACCCACAGGAATAGGATATGATCTGGGAAGTAAGCTACTTTAAGAGTATAAATGAGACAACCATGTAGCTGTATTGTAAGTGATAAAAATTATTTTATGACCCTCATAAATGGCTGTGGGTCGGCCAAAGAGCAATACGCACAGCAAGCCTTGCTCACTGCTAAATAACTTATTAGGTATTATATTATCATAAAAATTCCGCTGAATTGTCTAACTCTTGATGTGAAATAAAGAAGCTAAAAACTATGTCTGTGCAATTAAAACTCGTCATAAAGAAACCAATGTTTTTAACAGAGTAAAAGTGCTTCGAGAATTGTATCAACTAAGCACCCGCTCTGTATATGTACTAGTAGAATTCTAACCGAGCCCCGCTAAAACTGCATACTAAAGACTAAAAAAATCCTTGTCTAATATATACTCAAAGGATCCCGGCCACACGACCCAAAGCCTCCACTCCTGTTTTATTTAGATGACACCTCGTTTCATTTAGATTCGGATCTGATGGGTAAAAAGAGCTCGTGAATTCACACAAGATTTAAGTAATGTGAAATTGGACGGATACCGTAATGGTATTTTGGGATTTAGGTATATGCAGCTAATTAAGTGGGAAATAAATCAAAGGTATAAAGTGATGCAATACACATCGGTTTTTTTTATCTAATTCCACAATTTCTCATCCATATATATCCATATAGGTTCTTAGCTTCGAAAACTGCTTTTTAAATACTTTACCAAAAATTAACCTCGAGGTAGGCATATGAATGCACAAACGCGAAAAATATATCTAATTCATTTATTTCAACCTCTAGAAATAATTGGCTTTGAGCCAACTACGAGTATCTTACCGACTAGCAATGTCTATGGATTCCCCGCTTATTTCCCAAAGCACTGGAGACCTGAGAAACCTGCACACACTTCAGAGCAAACAGTCGGCCGACAGTTGAAAAAATATATTTCTCCATCAAAGTTTTTAGTCGCTCTGTTACCGATCAAATACCTAATCGTTGTTACGTGTCGCTTGCTTAGTATTAAAGTGACCGAATTCAAAATCAATCAATCATGAGTTAGATACACTGTCATCTTTAAAACAACGCCATCTGTGACAAACTCCAAGAAACTCTTAAAAAGTTAGAGTTATACTGCTCTTACAATGTTTCGGTCTCTTTCACACTTATGAATTTGAAGACGCCATTTTGACATTACACTGACACATTCAGTAATCGTTTAACCGGCTCAAAACGAACATCTGGTCGTTTGTCATAAAAGTGACCTATTAATATTTAGGATTGTGTAACAGTGAAATCGAAGGTAAGTTTTACTGATTATTTTTGTTGTATTTTGACCCAATACGTAATGAGTCTATTTTATATTAAATTTGTTAATTTATTGTACGATATATTACGTTTTAGGACTGTTTAAAACTAAAACTTCTAGATGATTCTACAGCACATTAATGATTAGGTCTCTTTTTGAATAAAAAACTTAGTAAATTTATTCGTACACTCTGTAGAATTCATTGTTAAGTCTGTTTATTACAAATAATGATAATGTATTTTTAGTAACATTCAGTATTTGGTCTGTACTATACTAAAAAAAAAACGGAATTTTGCTATGAATGTGCTAGGTGATTTAAGTTCAGGATTGAGTCACTTTAAAACGAAATATGGAACAAAAAAAGAAGTTTCACTTGTTGACCTATAATTATAATTAAGTATTTTTTTATTAGGATGACGTCGTCTACTTCGCGATCAAGAAAAATTCTAGATTTAATTCAAATTGAAGATAACATTATTCCAACTCAAAATGTTGATGTTCAGGTGTGTAAAAATCGTTGAATTGTCTTTATGGTGTCTTTCTTTATTTACGTCTACCTGCAATTTACTGACTAATACTTCTTTTATTGTTAACAGACGATTTGTTGTGATGCAACTAAAGAGCCCGAAAATGTTACGAATATTATTCCAACTCAAAGTGCTGATGTCCAGGTTTGTAAAAATAATTGTATTGTCAAGGTATTTTATTTATGGCTAGCTGCAATTTACTGACTTACTCACCTTTAATTGTTAACAGACGATGATATGTGACGCATCTAAAGAGCCCGAAAATGATACTGATATTGTTTCAACTCAAAGTGGTGATGTCCAGGTATGTAAAATTACTACTTAGCACTTACTTATTTATTGATACTTTATGTAGGTATGTTTAGTTAAATTTGTTTATTCACCTTTTATGTTTACTTGCAGATGTTATGTGATGTTTATAATAAACCCGAAAATCAACGACATTTGAATGCCTCTGAGTATTTCAAACATACTGAAGGCCGTAACAAGGCAGTTATAGATTATCGTGTGTCACCTGTTAATTCTGGAGAAAGCGACGCAGATTTAAGTGATGGCGATCCTACTTTCGAAACCGTACAAAAGGGCCAACAGGGTAGTCATTTGCTATTTCCCCGTACCCGTAGTTCAAGTTCGAGTAGTAGTTCTTCTTCAACTTCAGACTCAAGTTCATCATCTGATAGCTCTAACGAAGAGACTTTGGAAGAACAGTTAAATGCCAATAACACAGAAAATAGAACACCTGAGCCAACAAGAGAGTTAGACGGAGGAACAATGGAGAATCAAGATAATTTAACAGAAGACACAACTTCCGGAACACCTACAGTTTCTACTAAGCCAAAAGGTAAAAAACGCACTAGACAACCGGAAAACTGGAAGCAAACTAGAGCAAAAAAATTGAGAAATTGTGGTAAGTCATATATTAATAGTAAAAATATTATAACTAAAGCTCGTGAACTTAAACCACCATGTAATGACCAGTGCAGGCTGCAATGTTCTAGCAAGATTGATTCTGTTCAAAGGCAAAGTATTTTCGACGCATACTGGGAACTTGGAGATATTCATAATCAGCGATCTTTCATTTTGTCGTGTTTATCTGATATCACACCCAGATATAAATATACCAATGCATTGACCCCACGGCATTGTAACAAAGCTTTCCATTTTGTTGTTGCTGGTAATTCGATCAGAGTTTGTAAAACCTTTTTTACTAATACTTTGAACATATCCGATCGTATGATTCGTACTGTTAAACATAAGACTGATAAACATGGAATTTTGAAGACGGATTGTAGAGGAATAACCGGTAATCATAAATCAGATGAAGTATTAATTTCTGACATCAAAGAATTTATCAATTCTATTCCAAGAACTGATTCTCATTACACACGACAATCATCGACCCGTGAATACATAGACGGTGGAAAAACGATAGTAGATCTCTTTAAAGACTTTGAAGAAGTCCAAAAACAAAAAAATAAGCCAGCAGGAAAGTATTGCACATTTTATAAGGTTTTTAATACACAATTCAATATATCATTTTTTCGCCCAAGAAAGGATCAATGCGACACATGTTTGCAATACCAGAATTCATCGCCTGAACAAAAACTTATTATTCAAGAAAAATATGATTCCCATTTAGAAGAAAAAACCCTCAGCCGACAGGAAAAATATAATGACCGACTTAAAATTGATGACAGTAATAAAGTAATTTTGTTCGACCTCCAAGCTGTTCTTCAATCACCTAAAGGGGACACTTCAGCTTTCTATTACAAAAGTAAGCTCAATAGCTATAATTTCACTGTTGCCTCCTTAAACAAAAAAGTAGAAGGCAAAGTACAGGAATCGTACAGTAACGTGCATTGTTATTTTTGGAATGAAACTGATGCAAAAAGAGGTGCCAATGAAATAGGCTCTTGTCTACTCCATTATTTCGAACAACTTTGTATCGAATCCAGGGCTACTAATGAGGAAGGCATCAATCTTATACTGTATTCGGACAATTGCGGAGGACAAAATAAAAATAAATATATCGTTACACTTTATCTTTACGCAGTTACACATCTTAATATTAATTCCATCACACATAAATACTTAATCAAAGGGCATACGCAGAATGAAGCCGATAACATACATAGCCTTATAGAAAAAGAGGTAAAAAAGAATTTAAGATCTGGACCTATATATTCACCACACCAATATGTATCAATAATTAAAAATGCACGAAAATCAGGAAACAAATTTATAGTAAATGAGCGTACATTTCATGACTTTTATGACTTGAAAAAGTTACAAGAAGCTTGGGGATACAATTTTAATAAAACAAAGAATGGAGATAATATTGTATGGAATGACGTAAAAATGATTAAGGTGACAAAGAAAAACCCCTTTTCATTTTTTATAAAAAAATCTTATAAACAGGATTTTTTGGAAGTATGTGTAAGAAACAGGCGAACCAAAATGTTGCCTTTAAACGAGTTAACGCTAGTCAAAGCGTACACTGGAAAACAAGAGCTAAGTGAAAATAAAAAAAAAGATTTACGCGAATTATTGTCTAAGAATTTGATCCCTAACTTTTATTCTGACTTTTATAATTCCATTCTTTAATCAGTAAAGGTAAAGATGACTCCTCCGTTTTCATCTTATATTTTTAAATAATTTATGTTTTGTTAACTGATTTATACCTAGACTGCGGACCTACTAAGAATACCATAACGCTGATTAGATTCGCTAAGATCTCTTTTAATTTTGCTACGATGTTATAATTATAGTTTATAATAGTTATCATAGTTTTTTACAATACTATATACTACTTTGTATAAAAAAACTATATTTGCTTTTTGTTAATTTTGAAGGTATATGAAAATGTATACTATTTTTTTTATTATATTTCTCGTAATCATTTAAATAAAGACTTGTAATTTAAAAAGCGATAGTTAGGATAGAAGAGTGATTTTTGTGAACTGATGTAAACCTACTTAGAATACCATGAGACTGATTGATTTATTGCTTAGAAGTTAAGATCTCTTTTAATTATATTAATAAGTTCGGTATAAAAACATCTAACATCTTCTATTAATAAGTGTTAAAATGAAAATAACAGTTTTTTTATAATTTTAGTTCCTTAATGTTGATCTCTTTTTTTTAATTAAAAACCGTAACTACAAAAATGTATTTTCATTTTTATGTATTTTCGTTTAGTATTATTATGACTTAAACCTTACATATACAACCAAGTAGTATTTGAATTTAATAATAAATCAACTCAAAATTAATTAGGTCTTTATCTTTTTGGCAGACTAACTGTTACTTAGTATTATATAGACCTAAAACTACAAAAGTAATTTTGACAGCCTACAATAAACAAAATAAATAGTATTCAATTGAAATTTAAGTTTCAACCAACTATGTGGTTCATATTCTATCATTAAAAAATAAAAATAACTATGCGAGTAACATCTTGTAACATTTATGTCTAAATAAACAGCCAAAGTCCTAATTGCAAAACGTTTTTTGCGATTTGCCAAAAAACTAGTTTTTTCAATTCGGTCACTTTAATAATAAGCGTGCGGTGTGTACTTCCATTCATCTTCATGCTCATTTATGAGCCCAAACCAACTACTGGGCGACTAAAGTTTGTAGCGTGTGCGCGCTCCGAGACTTCTTCGGAAGCCTTGAACTGCTGGTCTTTGGGGATGCTCGCAAACTCTTAGGCTCACTTGATGATTATTGCAGCAATGAATTTAAAATTTCGGCTCCTTATCAGTGAAATTTTGACTGTAAATAATATCCTTGCATACCCCGGGATCGCAGGCTCAAATACTTCTAAACGAAGAATATGATATCTTGTCTCCGGGAGTAAAATCTCGAGTAACTTAACTCGTTATTTAAAGAGGTATATAACATTCTAAGACTTTTGGACCAATTAAAAATCCTGTAACTAATGTATCTTTCTGTAAATCTAGAAATCTGTAACTAGTGTAATAATGGTTAAGATTAAAACGTGTTTTGGTTAAAAACACAAGATATATCGCCGTCGTAAAAAGCAGCCTTGAAACCTTCGCCCCTCCAGCGATACTATTAATTGGTAAAAAAGCAATTGTGGCACACTCGCTATAAGCACTAACCACTAGGGGGAAACGCCAAATAAATTGCCCCCATATATCGTTGGCTCAATCTATTAAAACCCGTTAAACGGGTTAGAAACTCGAAAAGTAGTAGTTAGTGTCCAACAGGCTCGTTCAATAGATTCGAATAAGTGGACCGTTACTCGTCCAGCAATATCCGGATTGAAGCGGAAAAAACTCGATTAAAAAAGGTTAGGTTAATGGGTGGACCAGTGAGAAGTGATGCAATTACGTTAAATTGATTCTACCCTTTGTTCTTTCACTCAAGAGACTGATTTGTAATGAAACCACTTTTCTATCTAAGCTATATTTACATTTTTATTTATTTCTAGTCTAGTCTAGTCTAGTCTAGTGGTCGCAAGCGCGGCTGCTGTCCTCGAGGTCTCGGGTTCGATTCCCAGGTCGGGCCGAAATCGCTTTGTGGATTTTCTTAAACTTTCACAAAGCAGCCCGTAGTCTGGGAGTTGGTGATTGAGTCACCCGTGCATCGGAGAGCACGTAAATGTCGGTCCTGCGCCTGATCTCTTTCCAGTTGTGTCGGATTACCGTCCCATCGGGTTATGAGAGTGAAGGAATAGGGTGTGCCCTGCGCAGCAGGCTGATCTCCTTAAAAATGAGAACAGCCACCGTGGCCGAAATCGGCCGTGAACGCCATTATTAATTATATTGAAAATAAAATCACTGGTAAAGACCACATCAATCAACGGCTTTTCTATGTTCTTAAGAGACAAATTCCTCAAAAATAAAACATTCGACATAGATGGTGTGTTTTCTTTATGAATTCAATACATTACGACATGTTTTATCTCCGCTTCGTCTTTTGATCGTGTAAGCGGATTGTATATCTTCCTGTAAAAGGCACTTACATTATAAAACGGCAACAAGCCCACGGGCCTTCTTAGATATAACAGGACCTTTTGTCCATTTACAAGAATAATATTCAGAGGATTTACTTATTGAAAATCAATGGCTAGCTTAGGAGGTAACAGGACTGGCGTTATCTCCTTAATTTTAAAGTCAAATTCTTAATCCGCAAAGTATTCGGGGCACGTCTGCCCCGCCTGACTACTTTGCGTTGCAAATACCACTGCAGGGTTACGGTCGGACTAGAGAAAGTATGTTTTGCTATGTCATTTTAGGAGCTAATCGTCCTACCTAACCTCAGCTGTTAGAACATAAGACCTTGTCTATACGAATAATGCTTACAGACAAACAGTATCGGTAGTCAAGTTGAAAAAACATTGTTATTTTTTCTTATAAAACTATGCGCTACTCTAGGATTTTCTGTTGTGTCTCGAGTGGTTTTAAAAACATAACTGGTACTTCGATTTTCTAGTGCGGGATTCGAAACCGCACTACTATGGCACACGTCGTGTCAAGCATCTCTAATGTATGATAGGTGTGTGAAGACGGTTTTATTCGATAGAGGAAGAAATAAGTAAGTACTAGGCTGTCATAAACTAAAGGATACAAACCCAGCACTGTTCTCTTCAGTGTAAAGTCATCTAGCATTTAGTGCTTCATCAAGCATCTCTGTGGCAGGTTTTACTCGAAAGAAGGAGATGTAAGTACCTATTAGGCTATCATAAAATAGAGAATACAAACCCAGTACTGCTCTCTTCTTACCAGTGTGAGGTGGTCTAGCGTCCAACGCCCGCCATATATCTCTGACATCACCGTACAATGACAATTTTACCGATAGAGAGAGATGTAAGTACGAATACTAACCATTACCTGTATCATACTAAGCTCAATCAGAGGCACAGTCATCAACATCAAACTCGCTAACCTCAAAGGGTAAAAAAGCTACACAATTCCTTTGCAATGTCCTCGGTCCTCTAATAAGATTCTGAGTAAGTACCGTGCACAGACACGACTATAAGAAATCTACAAATAGGCCGTTACAAGCCTCTTCAGTAAACAATGGTCGATGCAGCTTGATAAGCGGTTGCATCGTATTTTAAAGTCAAATCGCCAATCGCAAAATATTCAAAGCTACCCCACTGTTCCGACTTGCAAATCTTAGGTAGGTATAGGCTTACTCCACTGAATTGGGCAGACGAGTACATGTTTGTTTTTGTTCAACTTCTTTACCTACCTACTGAGCTGTAGGTACACTAAGATATGTACATTGAAAGTGAACTTTAAATCGTAATTTATTTTACGAAAAAAGTTAAAGGAGAAGTACAATGAATTTTTATGTCCTTACATATATAATTACTTAATGTATAGCTAGACAATGTAAAACATATAATTAGATACGTACATATTATAATTTCATTATATCTGTTTAGTATATGTAAACAGTGCCACAAAGATTGTTTATCTTCAGTTAAATGCCTACTCCAATGGAATATAGAAGAAATTATATATTTCACCTTTGCATGGCCGTGTAACCTAATAGCATGGAGAACAAAATGACACACGGAGGTGCCATAACTGAAAATCTCCTGAGAAAGTAGCGCGCCAAAATGCGGGTGTGCGAGGAACGAGAAACGTTGCTGTCTTCGCTCTTAATACGCGTTCTTTGGATCCGACCATTCTTTGTAATACCAAAATCGTTGTCAAATGTCCCAAAAAAATTGAACGTCTCATTAGTTTACTCGGAACTGATGGTTTTTGACCGAGGAGAAGGCACCTGACGTACCAGCATTATGGCACCTCTGCTAATATTTCCTTGCTCCGTGTCTAATAGTCACGTTAAGCTGATTCTGCTGGTGTCACAACATTGTAATAATGTATTAATTGGCAACTTAGAATTATCATATCTGCCATGTCAACTGAACTTCTGTTAGTTGCGTAACTAGATACTTTACAAACTAGCTTGAGCCCCGGAACTGTCTCCCACTTTTTTGTTATAAGTAATAGGATAGTCAAATATTGAGATACTTTTATGTTGCGATATTTTTTTTTCTTGTTTCGAATGTAAACTTCAACTAAAATGATATATTCAACGGTGGTAAATATGAAATGAAGAAGGAATATTGTGAAGGCTGGCAGTTTTGTCTAATAGCCGGTTTGTGAGCACCTATATCAGCGATATTCATTCATTTTTAACCGTGGACAAGGGTGCCCATATACTAAGTCAGTGAGGTTCTGCCAGGGCTGTGGGAATTTTTGAGAGTTACCGCGGCCCTGGTACACAAAGTGCCCAAGCAGGCGCATGGTGGGTAAAAGTCTGACACTCCCCTACGCTCCCACATCTGATGGTTTCCTACCAAAAAAGAGCTGCTGAATTGTTCGAAAGAGTAATCGCGGCCTTCCTCAGAAAAAAATATAACGGATATAGTTTATTAGATAACGGCTATGGTATACAATAAACAATTGTTGGTAACAAACAAACTACTTTATTGTGTATTATCGGAGTATACTTAAACCTTTGACTTCCAGTGATAAAATAAATTATGTTCCCTTATATGGCATGTGCCTTTTTTCAACAGAATTATTAATTGTAAAGAACACTTTTATACAAAAAAAAAACCAACTGTTCCACTCGCTTTCACCCGCGTCCCGGAGAACCTTCTTCCGTACCCGGATAAAGCATATTCCCATGGTCAGCGCAGATAGTGTAGCTTCCTGACAGTGAAAGAACTAATGCAAGTCAGTTCAACAGATCCAGAGCTTAATCGATTCATGATAATATGTATTGGTACTTGGAACTCTTAATAAGAATAGTTAATTTTCAATAGATTTAGAAAGTAATTTGGTGTATATCTTTTTTATATCGCAATTTCTTAATGTAGAACATAATTATATATTCTGTATAGTAATCTGTGGATAACGTGTTGAGTAGTATATTTGTTAGTTTTATTATAAGCTCCATTTTGTGTACTCTACTGTGTTTTTAACTCCTGGTTTTCTCGGAAAATATCTTTAAATACCAACATTAATCTGGGGCCTGATTCTCCTAAGTGAATGATGTCAAAATTGGATCGCAATAGCAGTTTTAACCATATCGGGCATTCTGCTACTAATAAAAGACCAATCGTATTCCAATGACATTCGATTGGTTTGCGATAGGTCTACCATTTGGTCTATACGGTAGTTTGCTCTACAATCATATTGCAATCATAAATAATTAGCAGACAATATGATTCATTATTGAATCACAGAAACGGATAAGAACGTTTATTTGAAAGAAAAAATAGCGGAATGCCACATACGCTCCAATCGTAATTGAGTCCCGATTGTTCCGTGGGTCTATTGCGTAGAAAGATGAACTGATAGATATACTGTATATCAGGGAGGAAGGATAGATGATCGCAGATGCTATAAGACAGGTATCGGTACAAGTACAAACCGATCAGTTACAGTGAACTAACGGGGCGTTCGGGTTCTTCGAGACACCTGTCAACTATTTTTGATATAATATAAAAATGGTTGGGTCCAAAGAAGATATAAAATTTTCGAGCGAGTAATTTTCTTCAATATAGTTTCTCAGGAGATTTTGCGTTACTACATCTCCGCTAGTCATATTGTTATCCATGCTTTTATAGCTTGTAATAGGAATGATGATCAATATCCTTGCCTGTACGAAATTAGCTCTTGTGGTCTCGCAATATTGTATCAACCTGTATAACAAAACTGTCTATGTATGCTTTAAACAAGGTTCTTACCCGACCATAAACAATCCATATTTTTTAGTAATATATCGCCCTTATATATATTTAAAGTTAGCTGATTAAGCTCATTCAGTACAGTGAAGCGTTTCAATAAATAATGAAGTGTATATTGTTGGCTGCATTTTTGCTAGGTAAGCAGTTGACTGTTAATTTCATTTTAAATGAGAATATTCTGTTCTAAAAATTAACTTTCGTCGTGATGGATTTTCGTCCATAGGTGTACAAGTTAATATATAAATAAAAATTGAGATGAAGTTTTCACACATCCATAAGCTCTTGTCATATAAACTACTTTATTAACTGTTACTCTTACAGGCGCACTTCTGCCTGCACACTCTCGCCATGTCCACTTCTATAGAAAGGACTACACATACTTTGAAGAGTTCGATGCATTTTATAAACTGCATTGGGACCTAACTGGTACTGACTGGAACAGGGCTTTCTTGACTTGTGACGACGAAGGGTCCACTCTCTTCTACCCGAAGGCCAAAACGGAGTGGACTTTAGTCAAGAACTTGACTGATCGTATGTTGGAAACCCCTAATGTGACAGACATCTTTGTTGGACTCCACGACGCGTTCGAACTAGGAGAGTTTATCACCGTTGACGGTAAGAATTGATTACAGGTACTTGCGAGAATCATATTATGATGCAATATTATACAGTGAGTGGGTAACCCGTTAACCAATGTTGTGTCCAGTTCTCAAACCCTTGCCAAAATTAAAAAAAAGCAAAAGAAATAACTAACTTAACATACTTAATTAGAAATACATTTTACAGGACAGTCTACGCCATACCCATTGCCTTCGGAAAGCTCTCTATTATCTCAACCGGATAATTGTATAACTATGAACATAGAAAGCGGATTATTCAGTGTAGATACGTGTCACAGAGTGCCTGATTCACCGCTGCCATTCGTGTGCAAGAAAGTTGAAGAAAAGACTTGCCCGACGATAGACCGCAGTAAGTTTAATTTTGTGTTGATGTCTCAAGGATCAGATTAGTGCAGCTAAGTAACAACCCGCACGAGTCAATGGATTTTGCATTCTTTCGCGGTCGGTCTGTGGATGGATGACCATCTCCATGATGAACTTCTGCGTGTTTTAAAAGGCACGTGAATTTGGTATGTCCCGGTTGTCATTTTATCATCAGGTAGCCGTTACGGATAGTCAGACACCAGTAACTATGACAACAAGTTATAAACAATGGTATTGGGTTGCAAGAATGACTGGATTAAGGAGGTCAGATAGGGAGTTGCTCCTTGTAAAACACTAAAACACATCTGTATTTGGTAAGATTAGTTTCCGATCCTAACATAGTTGGGAAAAGGCTAGGCAGATGATGAGTAGTTGCTAAACAAGTATTAACTACTCATTATTTGCATTACAGGTTAAAGGTTGTATTTTTTTAAAATCACGGTGTTATTGTGGTATTTTAGTCTCCGAACACAACTCGTGAACTAGTTTTTTTTTTTATTTGCAAATGACTGCTTCTATTTGCCGTGGCCGTGCTTTCAAAGTTCCCAAAATATAACTACAGGTACGGAGTTTTGTTTTCATATGATTAGAGTAATAACGACATAATATAAATTTCAGAATACAAATTCGTGAAGTCAGTAAGAAAATGCTACAAAATAAATAAAAAGCCGATGATGTGGCAAGATGCAATGAGGACCTGCTATATGGAAGGCGGAATACTGACTGTCATAGAAAACAGTGAACAAGCAGATATAATTCGACAGATGATTTCCTACGATGATCGATATTTTGTAGGAATAAGGAGGCTCTTTTCGCGCAGCGACTACTATACAGTTAAAGGTAAATTATTTTATGATAATTCACACTTTGAAAAGTCACCTTGAGTTATTTTGCGGTGGCATGTCTTCTAACTAGATGTGGAAGAACTTGAACAATTTAGAGATTTATCTATTTGTTTTTGAAACTAGCGCTATGTATTACTAGGTGTTTCCCCATGGTTTCACCCGCGTCCAGGGTGAACCTCTTCCCGTATCCGGGCCGAATATAGTTCTTTATGTTACTCCGGGATAGTCTAGCTTTCTAAAATATTTTTTCAGTGGTTTCGGGTCACCCTACAGGGTAAAAGCAAAAAATATGTGTCATCTTTATTATATTAATACAGACACAACTTCAACTTCGTTAGTTCTAGTAATTGATCCTCACCAAGGCCTCACCAAGCTACTCTAATTTCAACAATTTATTAAAATAATATACCTAATGTTTACTAACCTCCCCACTCAGAGACATTTAATGATTACTTAAGTCACTCCTTAGTGACGGAATGTCATACAAATCCTTCACTAAGGAATGGCTTAAGTAACCATTAAATGTCTCTGAGTGGAGAGGTAAGAAAATTGCTTTCTTTTGCAGGAACAAAATTCATGGAAATGTATGAACGTAAGTATGACGATGGCAACTATAATTCTCATGACTGTGGAACGATTTTAAACAATGGTAATCAAGTTCTATATACTTCTACAGCAGACTGTGTCAGTCCGTTGCCTTTTGTTTGTGAAATGGAATTATCCGAATGATAGGTTATCACTTGGTTTATAACAAGTAACTGACGTATAAATAAAGATTCATCATTAAATAGTAGATATTTCGTTGTCAACTTGTTTCACTTGCACCCAACATGAAAGGACCCAACGAACATAGAACTAAAATTAAAACGAGAGCATTTTTTCGTATTCAAGTATTCCATTCAATATAATAATATCAACGTAATATGAATAATGTGACTAGGTGGGATACAATTAGCATAATTCTCAATTAAATTCTCTCGTAAGTACCACTTTGAATGGCACCAAACGTATGAGCTCAAAATGCTACAGAAAACTCGCGTTTCAGACCTCGTACCATACCTTCGATTTCTTAATATCGACTTGCCTTTAGTGGACGCAGACTAACCGTCATTAATAATTAAATTTTCCTAAATTTTGAAATTAAAATAAGGAATCGAGGATTAATCGTTTTCTCTGGGATATTCAGCAGAGTTCGATCTAAAATCTAAATCAGAATAGCGGCGTCTCAGAATAGAAATCGTGTATCAAACACTTCAAATATAAGTAGTCGTATTACTAGTTTCTTAAATACGATTGAAAATAAATAAATTCAATTCCTACCACAGCAAACCAGAATATTTTATTCTATTGGTTATTCTGAGAACGTTTGCTTATATTTTTACGATGTTCACTCAAATCCCTAATATGATTCGATGGTTTTCAATTTCCCGGCCGTGATGTAGGCTCGCGTGATCATACCCTCTGTAATATAGTGTGGCGATATAATAAATATTGGGACGACCAAAACATGTTTTACTTGTCCTCGGGGAAATTGCGATCATCGCAGTGGCCAGCCAATTAGGTACTTCTATGATATAAAAGGTATTGTGAACTTTAATTCAGTCTATGTGACACTGTAACTTAATAAAGAATTCAAATACTTTTTTAGTCATACATATGTCACACATTTTCATCAAAACAGGGCCTACAGTTTTTTTATTAGCTACCATCAAAATAAAGCTAATAAATTGAATTTAATTAGCAGTTAATTCACTGGACTTTTTCTTGCATTTTAATTAAGTTTTCGTCAGTAAAGCGTTTACTTTATTTAATTAACTCACCAGAGACGTCTTAGAAAAACACTGAGAATTTAAATTCCACTTAATTTTTTCGAAAAATAATCAGATGCAATTAGGGAGCATCTTTACGTACTTCTCTCTTACAAAATATTGTAGTTAACGTGAAAGTTTCTGGGCTTGAATTTTTGTTCCTCAATCACGTTTTAACTGCTGAAGAAATTTTGATAAAATTGGAAGTAAGCAGGTAAGAAGTAAGTAGGTAGTAAGCTATTACTTAGGTACCTATATTTATCTGAGTGCAGAAAGCGGCTTTGTGAAAGAAAAGAAGATGGATCAAAATTGCCCCACGTCCTATAACAATGTGACGTATCTCAAAAAAAAGATAAAAATGTTAAAAAAATTATGGCATACTCTCTAATTTATTTTTTTCACACCTTCATACGAAAAAACTGCTTTAAAAATTGTTCAGGCGCTGTTATGAAAACGTCGTTCGTAGGACTATTTATGGACCATTTTATTAAATATGTTTTTTGTTTGATAGGGTATACCACACAGGTGGTCCCATTATCATCAGGTCAGGATCTGATGTTGGAAACCCTGAGAAACCCAGGGCAACTTTTAAAAGTTGTAGGCATGCACAGGATAAAAACTTGACTATGAGGTGTATGTCTGGTAAAACTATGCAACAATGAAGGTTTGGAGCTGACCTAATGATGGAGACGAAAAAAGGTCGAGGGAACTCAACAACTGAATATGTAAACTACCTTGTGTTAGGGCTTATATTATTCGTATTGAATAGACCTTTGCAACAGTGAAGGTTTGGAGCTGACCTAATGATGGAGACCAGAGAAGGTCGAGGGAACTCAACAACTGAATATGTAAACTACCTTGTGTTAGGGCTTATATTATTTGTATTGAATAGACCTTTGCAACAGTGAAGGTTTGGAGCTAACCTAATGATGGAGACCAGAGAAGGTCGAGGGAACTCGACAACTGAATATGTAAACTACTTCGTATTTGGTCTTTTATTATTCGTATTGATGAGAACTTTCTACAAATCCGGATAGTGACAACTATGCTTGTCACAGAAAAGCCAAAAAAAAAACTTTTTACACTAAAATAAAACCGACTCCCAAAAACACTTAAAATCAAGATAAAACTATTCTTAGGTGCATCGGCCTAGAGACTTCTAGGCCGATGCACCTAAGAATAGTATTTTTTTCGTTTTAGTAGAAGGTTCTCATCAATTCGAATAATATAAGCCCAAACACGAGGTAGTTTACCTACATATTCAGTTGTTGAGTTCCCTCGATCTTTTTTCGTCTCCATCATCAGGTCAGTTCCAAACCTTCACTGTTGCATAGTGTTACCAGACATACACCTCATAGTCAAGTTTTTATCCTGCGCATGCCTACAACTTTTAAAAGTTGCCCTGGGTTTCTCAGGGTTTCCATCATCAGATCCTGACCTGATGATTATGGGACCACCTGTGTGGTATACCCTATCAAACAAATAAAATATTTAATAAGATGGTCCATAAATAGTCCTACGAACGATGTTTTCATAACAGCGCCTGAACAATTTTTAAAGCAGTATTTTCGTATGAAGGTGTGAAAAAAATAAATTAGAGAGTATGCCATATTTTTTTTTACATTTTTATCTTTTTTTTGAGATATGTCACATTGTTATAGGACGTGGGGCAATTTTGTATGGATTGTGATCCGTCTTCTTTAATGAATGCATACCTTACCTAATAGGTAAAGAAGTACTAAAAGTCTTCAGTCAGTGGTTTTTGCCTAAATTGGTGGGTATATCTTTAAATGTCTAATCTAACTAGATCCCTATATAACAACTATTACTAGCAATTCCTTGGCTGTAGCCAATGTAACTTACCGAGATAGTTACGCCATCTACCTATGCAATACTTAACCACATACATGTGGGATTGAATGTTTCTGAACGATTGAGATGTGTGTAAGATGATGGACGTTTCTAAACGAATGAGTGGGAGTAAGAGGGAATGAATGAATGAGAGTGAGAGATTGGTTTGGAGATTTTGAGAATTTAATTTAAAGATGGAAGAGTTAACAGATTGTCGATGTACCTAACGATTTTTAGAAATAAATAGTTTAGATTGAAATTCAACGGTTATTATTGAATTACGCAAGTATTCCACGAACCCTGATCCCCACAGTTTTGGGGGCTCGTCCGGGATCAGTGCTGTGGATACGATTCGTACCGACGAACAAAGACGCCACGTGGAACGCCATTACGCCCCTGCACGCCGCACCGGTTTCCTTCGAAAATTATTACGACGACGACGACGACTAACGAAAACTACGACGCTACGACTACTACGATTTCAAGAAGATGTCGAAGGATACTGATGCCGGTGGTTCACCAGACCACGAGCAGCTCTGGTACACCAAGGACGCCGTTCCATCGTTCAGCGGGCAGGACAAGATGTACCCCGTCTCGAAATGGATTCAAGATATCGAGGATAATAAAGACATATTCCAGTGGTCACCAATACAACAGCTCATCGTCGCCAGGCGCTCGCTTACTGGTACAGCCGCGCTCTGGTTCCGAGCCGAAAAAACCTTCAAGACATGGGACGAGTTGAAAACGGCTATCTCAAAGGAATTTCCTGACACGTTGGATCAAAAAACAGTGCATGAATTAATGAGTGCGCGTAGAAAAAAACCCAGTGAGTCCCTATTAGAGTACCTATATACAATGAAGGAATTAGGAAAACGTGGTAAAATGCCGGACTATATCGCTATCCGCTACATTGTAGACGGGATACCTGACCTAGAGAGTAACAAGATCATGCTTTACGGTGTTACAACATATCCAGACCTAAAAGATAAGTTTAAAATTTATGAGATGGTGAAAGAAAAAATGAAGGCGAGAACATTGAGTGTGCGCAGTAAGCCTCAAGCGGTGAGTCACAATGATTATCATAAGCCATTTCAACCAAGATGTTACAGCTGCGGCGATCGAAGCCACATGTCAGACCAGTGCCCGAATAGCAGTAAAGGCAAGAAATGTTTCCATTGTAACGATTTTGGGCATATTTCGGTAGAATGTCCGAATAAGAAGCATGCAACGCCTTCAAAAACATTCATGCAATCAAGAAAAGATGGCGGCGGCGGTGAACGAACAACCCGAACAACTGAACGGCACGAATATCCACGGAGTCGCCCGACACCGGACGTAGCTACGCGACTTCCGCCGAAGCAGACCTACTTCACGAGTGAGATTGAGAACGAGAGCGATCGCGATGAGATCGACGACGTCGTGCACGATGTTCATGTTGTCAACACGGGTATGAAGTGCGCCACGATTCATGATGAACGAAACGCAACGTATGACAGTGACAGCTCATCAAGTGACGTTATCGATCAAGATCAAGATGTCAATAATAACAACAACATAGCACTGTTTACATCGAAATCGCGCCAGAAACCGCTGAAAACGGTGGAAATATGCGGTAAAACAACAGATGCGCTGGTGGATTCGGGCAGCGATATCAATCTTATTACGGATGAGTGTCGTCGTCAACTAGGAATGAGTGTTAACGGTGATAGTGTTTCGGTCAGTGGTTTAGGTTTATCAGTGATAAAAACGAGTGGTTCGTGCACAGTGGACATTGTTATAGACAATAAGAAATACGAAAACGTTAAGTTTTATGTTATCTCGAAACGTGAAATGCCTTTTTGTATCATATTAGGCAATGATTTTTTACAAAGAGTGACAATGTGTATGAGTGGTAATTCTGTGTGGTTTGGTAGTAAAGATGACGAGTGGTTGAGCTGCATGTTGAGTGAGGCTTATGTGTGCTTTGATTTTCCTTCCACATACATTTATCATCAAATATTGCTTTCAGGGCCTAGATAGAGGCTCTATCTATTTAATAATGTTTAAATTTATAATTATCATCATCGATAACACGTATTTTTTTTTATATTTTCCTATTCATAATGACTGGATTATAATTTATTTTGAGTTTGTAATCTACGTTTTCCCCTACGCCATCTACTTATATTTTTTTGTAAATGTTTCCTTTTGGAAGTAGAAAAAGCGACACCTATCGTCAATATGGCGAAACAAATCTATATCACGCAGCGCATCTTACTAAGTAGTACATTAAAGTTACGATAGATGGAAGCAAGTGTCTTAGATATAAGAATGAAATCATCTCTATTTTGTGAAGATTTCTTCTGCTTTAAAGCATTATTTTAATTTGAGTCGAACTACGTATGCCTTTTATAATCAGTGTGCCACATCCAACGTGGCAATGCCGCCAGCCTATTGGCTACACTCCCGGGAGACAGCGATGAGGACCAATTTTTCGACACCCTTTATTATGTTTAGGATTCTTATTTATGTAAATATAGATAGAGTTTACTTTAAAATAATGTACTGTTTATTTACAATAAATTTAGGGGTGTGAGTACTTACCTACTAGGTGCTTACGTACGAGTATACTGATCATTACGTAGACAATATTTACATAGGTACCTACCTGCCTAATTGGCCATTTATGGGTCCAATATCAGTTAGATATGCATTAAAGAAATACTCTACCTATCTTAATTTTGAAGTTACGATTTTTGTTTCTTTCTAACATAGGTTCTATCCTCTGATTTATCTATGTCATTGGATTTTAAAGCCATGTAAATCTATACTAATATTATACCTAAAGAGGAAAACTTTGTTTGTTTGTTTGGTTGTAATGAATAGGCTCAAAAACTACTGGACAGTTTTTACAAATTCTTTCACCATTCGAAAGCTACATTATCCACGAGTAACATAGCCTATATTTTATCCCGGTACGGGCAGTAGTTACCACGGGACGCGGGTGAAACCAATCATTTTCATTATATCATCCGATTGCCGTCCACTACTGTACGTAAACCTCCCTCAACGAACGCCAACCAATAATAATTATTCCGATCAATGTTATACAAATACACAGAACAATAAAACAATACAAAACTTAAAATTGTTTAATTTAATGACTGTGAGAGAGTGTTTAACATTATCAACTAAAGAGCTAAATATATTTGTGATTTAATAAAAATACAGTCTAAAGCATAATATAATAGATACTAAAGCGACACTGTTCACATTTCTAATTGCGTTATTGTAATTCATTTCAGGAGTTGTTTTTTTCTCTTCCTGAATGCTCCTGTGTGAGTGCTCTTTAATTTTCTCAGGCCTTGCTTCATCAGATGCCATATCTTGATCATAATTATGTTCAGTTGGTTTAGCAGAGACAGTAGCTAGACGTACAGTAGTGAATGTTTCTTTACTCTTAGTTCCATTATCTTTACTTGCTTTTTCTATTTTATCTTCTTTGGGTTTCGTTGCTTCAAGTAATGTATCTTGGTTAGAACGTACAGTTGACCTCAGCGTACTATATTCTGTGCTAGTCTTAGGTGAAGTTACTGGACTAGTGATTGCTTTGGTATTTTGCTTCACGGTGGTTTTTACGGCTTTCTGCGTTGCGGCTCCTTCATTTCCTGCAGTTGATCCATGAGAGGTGATATTGGTACAGTTTGCCAAATCCCTTATATCTGTGTAAAAGAGCTTTCCATTGAGCTGTGTGTCGTCGTAATATTCGTAGTCAGTGTTTTGCGCTGGAGGATCGTCTTCGTCTAACGGTTGACCTGTATTCTTCTCCGTATCTTCAGTTTTAGTCCAGAGTTCCTTAAGGTTGTCGTCGGGGTTACATTTGAGATTTTCTGTGGCGTGCCGCAAGTAACTGTTCTGTGTCTTGTTCATTAGAGACATGAACCATTCTAAACGGCAGTCGCAGGGGAAGTTGTTGTCTGAAACATGAAAGTAAATTTTGTTAGGAAATAAATTAGACAGACACGTCCAAATCTTTTTATGATAAAAATTAAATTAATTGACATCTTTTATTCTGAACTACAGAACTGAAAAGGTTTTTGCTTCTATAAACTACATTCATGCATATAAGCCTAAAATGATAAAAAAAGCTACTATGGTTACTAAAGCATAGTTTTGTTGTTCAACACACAAATAAAATATCTTTATCTTATATTTAACCATATTTACCGGTTGCCATTGATTTGGACGAGAGCTAACTAATAAATAGTAGGTACTTTCTTAAATCGAAATGTTCATGCATTTTTATAACTTGCAGTTTGAGAAGCTAAAGTACATTATTTGTGTGATTATGGTATAACAGTTAATCAGAGGGAATAATTTTTATTTTTAATCTCTAATTCTCTCAAAAAAATTCTTACCTTCCACATCCAAACTGCTAACATTGCCGTAAAAATTACTCAAAATCGGTGACATCACTTGCGGCTTTAATTCAGTAAGCTGGTTGCTTTTCAAGCTTAAACTTGTCAAAGAGTCCAGACCTTCAAATGTTTTCACATTTTCAATGGTAATCAGCTTGTTATGCGCTAAATTCAAGGCATTCAATAACCCTAAGCCATTAAATGCTTTCTCGTCTAGCATCTGAATCTTGTTCTCCTCTAAATTCAGAGTTCTCAATTTTACAAGTGGCAAAAATGTATTATCTCCGATTACCTCCAGACTGTTACTACTGAGATCTAATTTTTGCAAATTTCTTAATCCGGAAAAAGTCTCACTGTTTAAACTAAACAGCCCATTTCTGTCTATTTCAAGCTCACTTAAATTAATTAAATGCACAAAGGCCCTATCATGTATCGTCGTTATTTTATTGTTTGTCAGATATAATCTTTCTAAAGATGGCAGTTCAACGAAAACATCTCTGTTAATCTCGGTTATGATATTGGAGTCCAATCCAATAAGACTTAAATCTCTATGATGAGCGAACGCATTCTTTTCCAAAACTTTGATTTGGTTATCGCTTAGTGTTATTTCTTCAATAAGGCTTAAGTTAGCAAAAGCAAATGCGTCAATTTTCTCGATGTTCCCATACTTGATGTCCACTTTCATAAGTTTATCCAAGAACGTGAGTGCATATGTTGGAATATATGGGATTGCGATGCCTCTTGTGTTGGAGATTGTTAGTTTGGTGGTATCTTTTATGACTTCAAAACTGTTCCAAGTTTTGTCGTCTCGAAGGACGTCTTTTTTTAACAGGTGACAGCTAGCACTTTGCACCATATCTTTGTTTCGACTCGGAGTACAGTAGCACTGTATGGCATTCGTATTGTTGTACACGGGATCACAAATGTTAGTCGTTGTTTCGCGTTTTTGATGGTGATACCATTTTGCTTCGGCGAAGATTGATGTGGCAAAGGCGAGTGTCATTATCCTCCACAATGCCATTTTGATCCTTTGATACTGCTTGCCTGAAAAAAAATCAGAAATTACATATTAGAAAGTTATTAATTATTAATGTTATAAGTTATTAATGTTTAATTTTAAGTGTGTAGAGTAGTTTAGATTAAGTATCTGTAAAATTGTCAATACACTATTGCATTAGGTTCTCCTGTAATGATAGTTGTATTTTGTGATAAATAAATAAATAAATAAATAAATAAATAAAAATTATCAAACATAAGGCGTTTTATGTACAATATTAACTGCTTGAATGCCGCTAATAAGAGAACAATAGAAAATCAATTGTGTCTATGTGGATCCACGCCACCGGCGTACAAGGGGTTAAGGATAGCCATGTACATATCAATTGTAATTCGATTATTGTAGTTCTTAAAAAGCTGAAGTCTTTGAAGTGACTTAAACACATTATTTTGATGTCTTTTGCATAATTTACGAGTACGTATCATACGTAAAAGCTGCACCAATAAATATCATGTGGACTATTCATCATTAATCTCCGAAGTAATAAGCCAATTCCAATGAGATTCCTTTTATGCGATTATTTATATTTCGGGGTTCGTAAATATTAACTTTATGTTCTCAGGGTATTGGAGCAGATAATATTAAAATGATGTCGCATTGCTGCCGTACACAAAATTCGCTGCAGTATTAAATCATTGATATATAAAGTCCTATATTTATCTGTAGTGGCTGCAGTAGTATTCTATTAGGAACTTTCTGCACATACCTGAATAAACCTTGTCTAGAACTAACAAGAGACTATCAGAATGAATGCTTAAAAGAAGACATCAGAATCTCTAAATTGGTCAAGTTTCCCTCGATTTTTGTTATTTACAACTTCAGTTAAAACAAAATAATATTACAGAACATCCTGAAGCTCAAGATAAAATGTAGAATATTTATCCAAGTGATTTAGAAAAAGCGTTATTGGCAGTGGGCTCAAGTTAAGCCCCCGACACTCTGGCAAAGATCGACGGCCATTTCTCAAATGGGATTTAGTTAACTTCGTAACTTTGTACCAGGTGGCAGCCGGGAAAAACGTCTATATTACATGTTATTTTATACAAATTGAAAAACCTGCTCTTCGTTTTTCCTTATAGAAGCAATTTTTATGAAGTAAATATAAATGCTTTATTTCCTGTCCTAGTTTTTTGTTAACTTTTGTCTGAATATTCTGAAATCCACCAAAATTATTAACCTAAAGAGGCTTTTTGGTAGATGCGCTCAAGATTTGCTGATCTAATTTGTAAAAGTTTATCAGTTTCAAAATCAGTGTCATATAGGAGAATGTTTTTGATCATTTTCCATCTTACACTAAAGCCGGAATGAATGGTGTCTACATTATGAGTACCTAGGATAACAATATTTTTGAGATTAACACAAAATTTGGTCGTTTATACCACCTGTGTTGTGAATAACGATGACTCAAACTGCCGTGAGGGTAATTAACCCCATTTAACCCCATACCTTTTTATTAAATGCCAAGGATAAATACTTTTGCAATGTAAGACTGTGATTTAATAAATTTTTTTCTATCTACTAAGGAGGGCTAGTTGGAAACGGCTAGCATATTATTTAAAAAACTATTCAGGTTGGATGTTAGTTTCTGAAGTGACCCACTGTAATCAGAACGAGCCGTTTGCTAAATCGGGAACCTGGGATACTTGTTAGACAAATAAGTAGATAATAATTTAACCTTGAATTAATAATTGCCTTTGAAAACCATTCGTCTGGATATATAGATAACTAAACGGACAGCGAACAGCCCACACAGAATTACCTTGTTACATACAATACAAGTTTTACAAACGTATTTTGCTTATCTTAATGTTCCAGAATGTCTTAATTTAATTGCAAAGCTAGCTGGATTTTTGTATTGGATGTAGGTAAGTACTTATCAGTAGGTGTTAATTTAGATGAAAACTATAGGTACCAGTACCTAAGTATGTAAAAGAAGATATTTGATTTTGCTGTCCAGTAATAGTAACGAAGTATATCATTAAATTATTTACCAATATTTATCTACTAACTCGGTGTTATAAATATCTACTTACATGTATTTTTTAAACACCTAACATATAATTAAAAGGTAACATTACATGAGTATTCAATCTAATCTAATCTTTAGATACCTAGACAAAAATTATTTCAATATTTAAATGCAAGCAAAAGCGAATACTCCAAGCATGATTAACGATTCATGTCAAAAATATCGATTAGGGAAAACAAAGTTTTATAGATCCGCTATCAATAACCTTTCCTTGTGCGCGTGGGCCAGTATTTCTGTATACACGAATAAAACGTATTTATAACGCCTGCTAAACATTTGAGCAATACTCAAACTTGTTCTAACTAAAGTTGTAGGTATAACAAAAGAAAATAAGGTAAAGGGGAAACAGACCACAGAAAAATTAATGTCAAATTCAAAGTTACAGTTTAGACGTAAAAAAATATTGCATAAAATAAGTGTATGTACCTACGCAAATTAGACTGGACGAGTTGCTCACAAATAATGTATCTAGATTTAAGGTTATTTAGATGTATTATTTACAGTTAAGGACATAAAGTATCAAAAAATATGTCTATACCTTAAAAACGCCTTTACCTAACTAACTTCGAATACCCAAATATTTAGCTCTCGATTGTAAAACAACTTTAGCACTACTTTAAACCGTTTCCATCGAAGCGATAAGACAACATAAACGCAGACACTGTTTACACGGTTTTAGCTATATATTGTAAAGTCGCGGACAAACTTTGCAGTCTCTCCTATAATTCTAGCTAACTCAGATACATTTGATTTTCAACCGTATGCTTTCAGCAATAAGATGGAAAATTGTTCAGGTCTTGTAAGTAGGGAGTGCCGGCTTTTCTGGGCTCAATCAATGGATTATTTTGTCTCTAACTGCGCCCAAGGGATAATTGCCTCGCCAATGACCGAATTCAAAACGTCACTCAATTTTAAGACAAAGGCTGCTATACATAGTACCGTCTTAGTAAGACTTCACAAAGAGTATACCAAATCTATGTATAAAATAGGATTGAGTATGTAGGCAATACTGTTCAAGTTCAAGCGCAAGCAAAAGTTATTGATTTCGTTTGAGGTATTCTAAAAGAAGAAAAAATAACTTGCTTAAGAGTGTCTTTACAATTTATAAACAAAACAGCATCCACATTATGGAACGCAACTCCGCAGTCGAAAATAACAAAATTAAATTCCGTCTCACAAACTCCGTTCGTTACTTGAAGTAGTTTTGAAATAACGTCAAAGTCAGAATCTTTATGACGTTATAATAAAAGCAACTACACTTCTACATGGTTCCTCCATTTTCCTCCGTACACTTGCTTGCACATTAAAGTACGCACTGTTACGTCTGTTATGTTCTTAATTAGATTCGCCTGTCAATTTGGTGTAGTCTGACATGATTGAATCACGTCAATCCAATCCGAGTACATATTAATTCGTGATGAGTACTTGAGTGTGCTCGCAAGTGTACTGAATTTGCTTATTGTAATTAATTGATGTCAGTCTTCAGGGATTTGTGTTGATGATAATCTATATAGTTATTAAGAAAGGATTAGGCAACAGGTGAAGACTAATCCAAACGCTTAATACTCATTTTCAAAATGGGATCTGATATATGCTGTTAATTTTTACCGAATGCCCTATTAGGGTACGATAATTTGGGAAAACACTAATGTCAAATAAATTCAAAGCTAATTTCTTCCATACTTGATTAAGTTTCCAAGTTAATAGGAAGAAGAATACCAAAGACTGGAATTTCATTGGACGCATACAATTTGCAATATTGATCCAATCGCTTTTGGGCATGCTTGAATAATGAATCTATTTGAATATATTTGAATTTGGAAGGATCGTATTAGCTCTCGTTATGTTTGGTCTGGTCATAGTCGATCTTTCTTATAGCCTTTTAAGCGCTGTTTTCCTAGTATTGTACATTTAAAAATTTTGAGCTTTCTAAGATAGAATACTTACCTAGTACTTACCTAGTTTGCTTAGTTTCTTCATAAGTTTAGATATTAAAAAACGTATTGAATAGGAATTGGTTTGGTGCCAATATATTTTACTAATTTGTTATTGATTAATTTAAAAAAAATAGGTCACAGCTATTTATACCTTTTTGAGTTTTCATGACGAAAATAAAAAATAGACTCAATAGTATGCCATTGCCAACTTACCAACTTCTTAAAAACACTTCAAACACAACAACAGAGCAACTAACTACAGTAAAAAAACAAAATTTCTCACGTACAATTCAGGCCATAAAATCTAGGCAAGGATAACATTTGAAAGAAATAAAAACAAAAATCACAGTTTCATGCATTATTCGATAAACACGTGTTTATCGCACACCAGTCGAATCTGTACTAGACCTTGTGTACATTATGTTCCGAATTGTTCTAATTACGAGTACAATAGCTGTTTATTAAAATTGTGTAAATATTATGTGTGATAGGAACTGTAAACTGACAATGTCGTTATAACAATCTATTGAATCCAACGTAAGGGAGCCCTAAATGATAAATAAACAGTGGTGCTCATTAATTGGGCTGAACACCTTGTGATTTTAGTCGTATATTATATGGACCAGTTTATTTTTCGCTCTGTAGCAGTAACGAGCTGAAGGGCTGAATAAAATTCTGGCTTCAATTCTTGTGAAAAACTGTCTACAGCAGTGTGCGATCTAGATAGGTTTTGGTGTGGTTTTTAGGCATGGGATAAGTAATAAAATTTAACAGTTGTTGCGTTTCAACCCGGAATCAGTACCTACAGAAATAATTTTCAACGGGCATCTATCTATTTGTTTAATGAATCTATATCCATAAAAAAAACACTCGTTATTATACATTATATCTTGTTATCAATCATACATATTATAAAGGACATTTTAACTAGATTTTTTACCTTTTTTTTGTCTCTTACGATAGCAGTTTCATATAAATCAACAACGCGTTGTCAAGCAGGTAAGTTAAAAGTAATGCTAAACATACAATCGCAGATATTTTATTTACGAGAGCGGATTGTGTCTTTTGCGCACTGTCTTAGTATGACTTGGCCACTACTGAGCACTACCGACCCAAAAAAAATGTACTCCCGAGCTCACGCTTACATAGGTGTGCAAGTACAATTACATAAGAATGGCTCATCCAGTTTCTTAAAAAAAGACAACTGTACCTACCTGTATGTTTAATCAAACAAAATACCTAATAACAAAGCACTCAATGTATGTTCTCAAAACAAAATACGCTTGAATGGTAAGTAGCTGAACAGAATTCCTGTCTTCAGACCTGTATTGAATTTCCCTTTAAACAAATTCTAGAAATTAAATTGTACATTTTCTCTGCGCTGTAGGCGGATTTGTCAGCAAAACAGACACGGTGCGAAGTGTGAACGTGAAATTGCAAACAAAATTGTAAAATCCAAGTTAGGACCAGGTGTTTCCTTGAACACTGGTCAGCCTAAACCCTTTCGAAATGATTTAGGCCCAAGCTAGCGTGAGCGCTAAATCTTCAAGCTCGTAAATTAAGTTGTGGGGAAATGGTCCTAAGTAGATGTATGGACTTTTATTATCCTCGAAAAGGTAATCGTTGACGCACGTATTGTTTTTTCTTGCTGTTTACGTAGACATATAGATGTCTTTAAGTTTTTACGTAAACAGCAAAAATAAAACCCTAGTAATTAATAATTTAGTTGAAAAAGAAAAGAAACATTAAGTATAGTCTTAATATTTTCTAGGTAGATGAGGTTTATCTAAAGACCACTTAGATGCGTTCCTCGGTACGCCATTGTAAAATGAAACGGCTTGGAAAACTATCAACTGCTCTCAATTACTACCCATAAAGGTTAGACGACACTCGGTACAGAAATTATGTTACCAGGGCCCAGCAGGAGTAGCCCAGTGCAGTTCACGATATAATTCAATATGGAACCACCCTTGTTTATAATGTTATTGAGAGTCTAGCTTCCAGTAAAACTTTGTATGATCAAATGCCGATCATTTGGCCAGAGTGCGCAGCACAGCTCGCCTCCAGTGGAAAATAATGGAATTATTTATTTTTGCATGTACATTTGTAATTACTATATCGGGTGTGTCGTTCACAATCACATTAAATCCTATCGCATATACTTTATGATATTCTATGACGAATTGTAAAAAAAATAACCTAATCCATTCAGTGGTTTAACCACAGCAATCATTTTTCGTTTTTATAATTTACAACATCATGTGTAAAGCAGAGATAAAGTTAGGAGTATCAAATGTTTTGATCAGTTGACAGCTGTCAGTTTTCAAGGGAGAATTTCAGTTGTTTGTAATGACTGGCTTTTATATGGTGTTCTAATTTTCACACATTTTTATTCTAATTACTTTGTTTGAAAAAACATTTTTTTTTATTTTTACGTATTTTTCTTTTTTGTTTGTATTAATCGACATATATTAACCAGTATATTAACGCATTTCATTTAATGTGATTGTGAACGACACACCCGATATAAGCAATGGCATAGACACTTGAGCGCCACGTCTTCAACAGTTCTTTCGCATTTACAGCTTAGCTTATTAAAATGATGTTGATTAAAAATATTTTATTAGTCTGGCTACTGCTGGGCAAATTCCAGTTCGAATTCTTCCCACTACATTACCATCCCGCCGCGTCCATAGAAATAATTTCAACGAAGGTACATTACAACCTCAATTTTCCATTAGTGCATAATGCTTCATATTTACCACGATAGCGAACGTTTTCTTTACTGGCTCCTCTAGACATCGTAAAAATGAATTCACGGCTCCTCGGTGATCGATGAAAGCAATTCCGATGTTAGTGTTACCATCAAGTTATGAAGCGAAGAATGACAGAACTTATTTCCTTTTTAAACAAAATGTAAAATATTAAAATATAAGCTTAACCATTTATAAACTGGTGACAGTTTTAAGAAATCAGTCTCTTTCCTGTTGACACTACCATCAATTACCAAACCATGTAGCAAACAAATAAAGATTGAATTAATACATGATATTGTAGTGAGGTTCTTGTGAACAATAACGTAATATGATTAAATGATCTAATTGTGCTTGCCTCGCTTTCACGGGTCACGTAAGTAACCAATCGTAACTCATTGTTTAGGCAATTCACTGCTGTAATAATTCTTAAAAAATAAAGTACATACCTACACTGCAAAAAAATGGCAATACACAAAAATATCTAGGTCTCATAATTAATGCACTCAACGACTTCTATTAATTTGGTACATTTTTAATTGAACAAATTAACGTTTTGTATCATGCAAATGAAGAAACTGACATTGTAATAATTAATAGCGTGGGTTGTTCTTAAATGCTTCTTAGCTAGATTTTGAGTCTGACAATAGTCAATTCGGATTTTAGAATAGAAGTCATAAGCAATCGGAAGAAATACCTACTAACATCATCTCGGCCACGACAATCTCGTCCACGTGGCCGAAACGGGAAAATTGGGCCCACACGTCAACCAAACGAATTCAGCTGTTTTATGGAAAGAGCAAGCAAGCCGAGTAACTCGGCCTAATAATACCTATAATATAATGAAAAATTATTATGTAAAGGATGCAGCATACGTCGCTGTAGTCAAATCGATATTCTAGAAGTATAATGTCTTGCATCCGGTCGCATGAGTCAAGGATATGCATACGAATTGCAATATTAATCGAAAGATTTTAGCTGACAATTTAAAAATATCACTGACGTTAAATTGTAGAATACGTTTGTATATAGGGACTGAATATGGTAATAGCAACAGCTAGCTTTTTTATTTGTAGGTCCTGTAAATTTCAAAGTTTCAAATTATTGTATTTTTTTCACAAGAATCATTATTTGGATCTACACTTCAAGTAACATGGCTTCTGAATATAACTTTCTTCTTTTTTCACAATCGGCTTTTGCCTTTCTTAAATATTTATTGTTATCATAGAAGATTGCAAAATACTTGCTGCACCGACCGCAAATAAAATTGGGATAAGGCAGGGTGGCGACGAAATTCATCAAAACACGCGTAGCTCTTTTAGTTAATCGAAAACGTGCAGTACGAAAGCCTTTGATTAGAATCGATCTGTATTAGTCGCCCACACTTTATCCTATTTGAGACCAGTTCGCCAATCTAGAACTAGTCATGTTGTAATTAAAGTCGATTATGATGCAACTGACACCGACGTCAACTTGGCCGTGGCGCGAAATGCAAGGATTTTTGTGAACATAATATAGATAAGTACATCATTTCGAAAATAACGAGGATGTGTTACATAACAGTACCTAACTGCTCAATTCGATTATTCGATTTTTTGATGATCGATTCTGGCAACACTAAGATGAAAACGTTAATCGGCGTGCAGTGCTCTTAATAAAAAAAATGCATAAAGGAAGTGACTATGTGAATGTGTACTAAAATAAATAGCTAAGAATAAAGACTACAATTTCCATATAAGTAGGCTTCATCGCTTTATTAGATACTTTCCCTATCCCATACTATTTCTTACTATGTATTTACAAAATACCTACTTACATGAATTCGGTAAGACTAGTAATGTCACTACAAACCTGAAGCAAAGGCTGTAGTGTAAATATTTCACACAAAAAATTTAAATACCTCGATAATCAAAAGTATTTGAGCAACGAACAATAAAGCAGAAATAACGGAAAACATCTGTTTTCAATGTGCAGAACCTCAAGAGGATTATGATTTATCTCGCCACTCCAAACGTTGTGAAGACGAAACGTTTCAACTGGAACTGTGTTGAAAACTAGATAACATATTTCCTTTGTCTAGCTTTACGGATGGTATTTGCTGACTGGTTTTTTTTTTTATTTTATTTTAATAATATCTACACTAAACCCTACATGTAATATGTTAAATACTTAACAACGTTTGTAGGAACGTATGCCACATGGGTAATATTATTACTATCTTCACGCTAATTATTGTAGATGAATTCTGATGGAACTCGGCAGTTATGTATCTGTTATGGACCAAGTGATAAATTGGGCATTATACATAATGCCCGGTCATTATGAAAAATGCCCAATATGAGAGTGCAATTTGATAATAATTATTCAAATAATCAAATTGACCGGGCACTATACATATTGCCCGTGACCTTTTGGGCAAAGTAATATAAACATATTTAATTTCATTTTTTTTTATTGTTATTGACATTTAACGTAAACTAAATATTAATAGCATGCAACATGCAGCAAGCATGGCTTCTGTCACGGCTCCGGCGGTCCCATGCGAGCTAATCGTCGCAGATGGTTTTCACGCTCAACACCGGCGAGCGTTAAAACTACCTGCGCCTCAGCTCGCAGGCCGCCTTGACCCCCCGCGCCTACGCGATTTTGAATTGCACTCTAGGGGTAGGGCAGACAAGACTACGTGGAGTCTTGTTTGGAGCGATTCGTTTTCGTCACTGACTTCAATTTTTAATACAATGTTTTGAATCCAAATTAAATTCTACCATAAAAAAAACGAGCCAAGAAAAATGAGATCAAGAAAAACGATGCCGCGTAAGTAAATTAGATGACAATTGTCCAATAAATAATTTTGTGGTTAGACTTAAAATTTCCCATAAAAAAAGAACATATAATTTTCGAAACAATAATCATAAAATATGTAGCAAGTAACAGAATTTGTTTATTAGAACAATTGCCACCCTCGCACCGCATAACATATAGCTTTATTATCAAATTGCCCAACTGTCATGTAGCAATATAATAATGCCCGTGCAATGTGATAAATAATGAAGTTGAGATAGTTATTAATCACTTGGCCCGATAAAGCTAGACATTATTCATAATGCTCGGGCATTATAAATAATGCCCGAATTAATCACATGGTCCATAACATATCTATTGTAAATTAGAATGATATGTAGGCTACTTTTTATTCATGTGCGGGAAGAAGTTCTGCCCTACACGCGAGTGAAGCTAGCCACGATATAAAAATATTGAACCTAGAAAACTGTGTTCAGACAGGTCGACTTTAGACCACTTTTCATTTTATTTTTTTTGTAACTTCTGTAGAAAACTAAATGAAAATAACTTAAGACTCTCAATTCCCAATTGTGTACCTAAAATTAACGTCTTGTAAAAGTTTTAAGTGCAAGCCTCAGGAGACTTACTATTGTATTTGAAACGCGAAAGTTTTGATATTAAAATTAAAGACGCGACAATATTGCGGCATCAGGCATCTTCAATTTCACAAGTATGTGCTGAGCGGGCTAATATTAAAAAAGGAGCTCGGGACGGGAACAGTCAAAGAATTTGCTAAAAGAATACTTTTTCAAATCTGCGTCTATGTTTTTTTTATGTTCAGTAGCAAAATAAACGGGTTAAAGAGAATATAAAGATTAAGTAAAATAAACATTGACGAATATGAATAGTTTTAATGATTAATGACGTAGAGGCACCACGGGCAGTTTAAATAACTTCTAATTCAATTTATCAAACAGGAATACCATGCACAGTTTTGCAATTTTAGAAAAATGTAACTATCCCAAAAATATTGCTCGTGAGTGTACATTACAAAACTAGAGAGTGGTCTAAATAACTCTGAATTCCGAAAACCAATGTTTGGTTAACAAACCACTACTCCATGTTATACGCGTAGTAAATTCAAAGCAGAAAAGCTAACTAATTAATTCAATAGGATTTTAGGGTATCTTGTTGTGGTAAACTGCAAGCCAACCCTGATATAGTTGGGAACAGACTAGACAGAAGATGATGATATTGCGGTACAAATAGCCACTTCTTTGAATGTTTATAAATATCAGTTTACAATAATAAAAGTGATATATTTTTCCGTGGCGGGCTAAAACCAAATTATTTTCCATTACGTATAATTATTGTGAAAAACCTAAGTTACTAGGAATTGCTTTTTACTGGAAACTTGTCACATACACGCTCCGCTTTTAAAAGGATAATAAAATTATTATTACGGTTATTATAATTACCAGGAATAGTGCTATCACTATTGTTTGTTGGCTTATATGCGCTAATGCCAGGAACTACAGGTCCGGTGAGAAAAATATCGTTTAAAGCAAAAGTCCCGACTTATTGAGGAAGTTACCATTCTGGCGCAATATACAAGGACCTATGTTTCTAATCTTACATTATTTCTAATTTTTATCCGGGTCTACGAAGTACCTATAGCTCCCATGTGAAACTCCTGAAGAAAGGTAGTACTCGTACATAAGTTAAACCAAGACAGCTGTTAGAACATATTTTGTAACAATGCAAACAAAATAAGTGTGAATAAAAAACGAGTTAGGCACATTTATTGAAGCATATAAACCTACTTTTTCGGGATTCTACTCCGTCTAGAGGACATGTAAGGGCAATTTTGAATGTTCCTATGTAAGTATGTGCCTTTACCTAAATATGCTTGAATTTTCACATAAGTTATTCTTCACAAGTTAAGTGAATTTACTTGGCTGTCATTTACAAAGTCGTGTTACTTAACCCGAGCTTTTATCAAAAGTAAACACAAGAATACCTGAATTGGATAATAAATAATGACTATTTTAAAGAATAGAGCAAATCAGCTAAACATCTAAAAATCTGTTTAAGTGAACATTTGGAACAAGGGTTATATAAAAAAAAAACTATCATCGTATCCTTAAGATTAATTTAAGAAACAGTAAAACTCGTAGCAACGTTTTATGAAGAAAGAACATACTATATTTTTCCGATTTTAACCATCGCAGTAACACTTTTAGAGTGTACAAAGGCCTTTTTTACAGAACCTGGCTCATGCAGTTAAGTACAACATGTTAACCCCATTAGTGAATATGAGTTCGTATTTAATAAGGATGCACGTTATGCGAAATGAAGCGAAACGACGAGGTTTCCTACCTTTTGTTGAAGCTTTTAGCGAAATTGTTGTAGATTTTGTACCTACGTTCTATGTGTACTGTTGACATGACAAGTGTGTAGGTATGTGATGATTGCATGGTTCCTATATAGGTTAGTATTTATGTTGATAATTAATTAACGTTGATGATATATTTTTTTTAATATTCCTAAATTTTAAGCAGACTTTCGGGTTTTGCCATAACTTTGTAAATAGTTAAAATAAGTTTAGTGTAGTGTACTCACATGTTTTGTTTTGGGAATCGTACCTATCGATCTTGCAAATTATTGTATTCAAATGTTTTCTGTTAAATTTTAAGTTTAAAATGCAATATCATTAATAAAGTGTTTTATACTAGGTACCTACTTAAATTGAATGTGATGATAGTTCAATGTAAAAAAAAAACTACCTAATCATTAACCGGCAGTATCTAAACCTAATTAACTAGATAAACAAACAATAAAGCATTATTAATAGTTTTAAGAAACGGCTTATCGTAATAATAGTAGCTTATTATGGGACCGTTGACCTATCGTGATAAATAATAGTCAATAGACGCGTTCTACTCCTGTTTTATCTCCCACTATAATGGGTATTTTTAATGTTAGAGCACACTATCTAAAGTTGTAAGTAGGTACCTATATGGGTACTAAATGAACTATAGGAATAGCTGAGTTCATAGACATGAGACACCTGATATACAAGTACTTAAGTGAATATGAAAATGATAATTGGAGGAAAACTGAGTTGTGTGTAAGTATGTAGGTATTAATTTAGTAATTAAATCAAATTAGTCATACAACCAGATGACTGCGACGTAATTGCGTATCATAAAGTAGATATGTATTTTTGACCAAAAAATATTTGAATGGCTCGAGGTGATTTGTTTGTCAAATAAGTATCATCATATCAAATGGTAACAACTGAATATCCGCAAATAATGCTAAATAAATCAATATATATATATAAAAAAAAACTTTTCATTTCCTATTCAATACAAAGCACACATTTATAACGGAAAGGAAATAGAAAAACCCACACACATTTAAAATAAATCACACCCTCAGTAAACTTAAGGTGTCATAGAATAAAAATGTTGCCTGCTACAAAAAAAGAAATCTACCAGCGAGTGATATTTATTCCACTAGTGTTGTGTAGCGTATGTTGTCATAAAGTGTCGGAATAATGTTATGTTCGTGACAATATGGGCCAGTAGCTCATGAACAAACCCGTACTGATTCTAATTTTGTTCGCCATGACATCATATTTCGATGCATTCGATGATTGAGTCATTTTGCTGCTACATTGCTTATTTATGTTTTTTTTTTGTCGCTTCCAGTCTTAAGTATGGCTTTGAATTATTTGAAACTGCAAATTGCTTCCCGTTGGCTTGTTTTAGATGGATGCAAATTGAATGACAATCATGAGTCTCAGATTACATGATGAATTTGTAGTAGCGAAAAAATTTGTTTAACAATAATAGAATCTTGAATTACCTACTGCTTGAGGATTTTATAAAGATCACTTGAAATTGGACTGATCTGCTATGGTCTCAGTTTTACTCTCATTAAGCCAAATTGTTTCTTAGGCATCACTGAAAACACGGCAAAAGTATTTAATCGCCCGATTTAAAACAGATACAAATAGCACACGGAAATATCTCCGTTTAATTTACCTATTAATAAAAGATTACCCGTTTTCTTAGTCACCTCAGTGTTTACGAATAATCGTCTATTTCTGAACTATTTAATCACACTACTATATTTTCTCACGAGCACTTTCAAACGGTCGATTTGTTTATCAATTGTGGTTGAGCTCCTAAAGTCAATGGATTCATCAAGGGAACAGCTGACATCTAAATCTGTCTTGAGGATGAGATCATCGGAATGGTGTCCCATAAACTATACTTTATGGGAACGGCAGTATTAGTGTTTTACACCTATCAACTATTTAGTATTGAGTCAATGAGTCAGCGACTAAAGTGAAGGAAAAAGAAAACTAAGAGTACTCGTGTTAATTAAAGTTTTGAATCCTTTAAAATGGACAAGAATTCGGTGGAGGTATTTATTTCTCGCAGACGTCAACTCTACAACAATCTTCATCTCGAAATATTGAACACTCTTAACAACAAAAACTTTGTTTTACAAATTATTGCCTTTCCAAAAATGTCGCTAACCTAACCTTCGGAAAGAAAAAGAAGTTTCCATTTAATAGCTTAGAAATAATACCCTAATACATTTTATTTGGCACTTATGACTTCCCACATAAAACTGGCATCTGAAACATTTTCTTGTTCCATTCCTTAGGGTTCAATTCCTAATTCCAATATCCTTAGATAATTCAACCAACAGGAGACGTCATTGCTGTGCTTTTACTAAAGCGCTAGTTATACTCGTATATAAACTTGTGCGGTAATTGTTTCACAATATTGACGTGCGTGTTCGTAATTATATGATCAAAAGTATTGTACGAGCATCGCCAGTTAATATTACTTGTTTTACTTTTTAGATTACTTAGCATTAAATTGTTTTGTCGATTATGCTGACCTAGCTTACACGCGTAGTCGATATTATTTAGGTTAATATTTTGTAAGACAGTGTAAACAATAAAATCACTCCGGTAGCACGGACACAATACAGCGGTTTTACTCCCTGACTACATCCCGTCTGCTGCAACAACCAACCTCACCACCACCTCACATACTACATCTCTTCTGTACGGGCTAGCGGCTCGTACATTTTGGTCCTTCGAGCCGGATGGTCGCAACTGGTACCACAGTCCTGCACCTTGTCTCAGGTACGAAGTATTCCTATTTGCGATAGCGAATCGGTTCACCTGGTCTCCCACAAGCGGGTCGCCCCAGTTGAATTGAGAAGGCGCACATATCGTACTCGAGATATCTTCTGATCCTGCGATCACAACAGGCTACGCCAACAGAGAGCGATCCGGAAGCTATTGAAGTCAACAGGAGTTAGTGTCCCACAACTACAATGGACGCTAAACAACAAGAACTTCTAAAGCGGCAGGAAATCATTGCTGAAGGCATCAGGAAAATCGGTGTCAACTTCGGGAAGGATGGTCCTGACCGCAAAAACACTACATACATCAAGGTTAGATTGGATAATCTCAAGGCTCACTGGAATGAGTTTGAGATGAACCATAAGATTCTGCAAGACGCTGAAAACCAGTCAAATGACTACTACGCCACTCAAGTATACGAGCGGGTCAAAGGTGAGTACCTAACAATACTACAGAAGTTGCAAGCCTGGCCCTCTTATGCTCCTGGCGACAAGGATTCTGAAACTTTCGGGAATCAAGGTGAACCCATAAAGAATGTTGGAATCCTTTCAAAGTCGGACGAGCTCAAAACACAACAAGCAACCAATTTCAGAGCTTTCTCACGCTTCACCCGTAACATGGTTATGGCTGACTTGACTGAAAAATGGGATATTGAGGACAAACTCAAGACGCTCGAAGCCCGATGGAAGGTGATCGACGAAGTACATTGGAAACTCGACAACATTCTCGTCGGCAGTGACGTAACCTATGAGCTTGAGTTTTCAAAGTATGAAGGAACCTACGAGTCAACAAAGCGAGATCTTAACCGCAAACTAAATCTCGCGGTACAGCAACGTGACAGCGCACCGAAAATCGAAATACCGGTATTTTCGGGGAATTACGCTCAGTGGCCGACATTCCTAGACCTATACGTCGCTGCGATTCACAAGAACCCTACCTTCTCAAAAGCCCAAAAGATGCAGCATTTGAAGGGAAAACTAAAGGGAGAGGCTGAGCGCTTGGTGCAACATTTATCTGTTTCGGAAACCAACTACGACTCCTGCTGGGAACTTCTTAACCACAGGTACAACAATCGACAGCTACTCTTCACGAAACAGATGCAAACCCTCATGAGTCAGCCAACAAGTCAACATCAAAATGCTTACGAGTTGAAGCGTCTACACGACACTAGTTTGGAAGTAGTGCACGCCCTTCGCAACTTAGGCATAGACACTACTACGTGGGATCCCATTCTAGTACACATTCTTGGGGGTAAACTCGACTCTCAGACCTACTCCGATTACATGGAATTGAGAAAACATCCCAGAGAGCTTCCTGTGTTTGAAGAATTTATTCAGTTTATCGAGAACAAGTTTACAGCGCTAGAATCTACAACGAAGAAAAGAAATCCATCTAACTTCAACAAACAAGCATCCTCATTTCAGGACAAGGAGGCTACATCATTCCACAGGGACGTCTACAAATACAAAAGGACACCCAAGGCAAATCACACAAGCTCCGACAAAAATTGTCCTATCTGCAAAACAAATCACCTCTTAATTAAGTGTTCATCATTTCAAGAAATGAGCCCGGAACTTAAATTAAGGTCACTCGAGCAATTGAACATTTGCAAGAATTGCATGTTTACACACAAAGAAAATAAATGCAACTCGCAAAAAAGGTGTAGAGTGTGCAACAATGCACATCATACCACTTTACATGATATGTTCCGTGACACAGCACTAATCACTCTACCCAACGGTCAACGAACCAACAACAAGCCGTCAACGTCACAAGGCACAGCGAATCACGTGTCAGGAAATTTTAACGAAGTTCTGCTCTCAACAGTCATGCTCAAGGTCAGAGCCATCGATGGAACTTACACAACCTTAAGATGCCTTCTAGATCAAGGATCTCAATTAAACCTTATTACTGAGTCGGCTGTGCAACGACTTGGGCTTCGGAGATACAACCAAAATTCAACGGTATCCGGAGTCGGAACCTTTATAAGTCATAGCAACGGAACGGTTCAGCTGGAATGCGAGTCACTTTATGGGGACTACCAGTTTACAACACAGGCACTGGTCATGGCAAAATTACTTAACAATCTGCCCAACTATTCCTTTGAGAAACAAAACTGGCCTCACATTCAAAATATCCACCTGGCTGATCCACATTTCAACCTATCTCGGCCAGTTGATATCCTGCTCGATGCGGGAGTATACGCCGATATTATCATGAACAATATCCTCCGAGGAACCCTACACGCACCGATTGCGCAACAAACAAAGCTCGGATGGGTTTTAGTTGGAAACACCAAAACGTTTAACTGCCATGTAGTAGTAAATACTGAGGACATCTCTCGATTTTGGGAGATGGAAGAGATCACAGCTCAAAACGATGACTTAACAGTCGAGGCAGAGTACTGTGAGTTACTGTACACTCAAACAACAAGAAGGCTTGAAGATGGGCGATACGCAGTGAGAATACCCATGAAACAAGACTTTGATCAACATCTGGGACAATCAAAACCACAAGCGGTAGCTCAATTCAAACAACTGGAAAAACGATTTGCTCGAGACGAATCCTTCGCAGCCAGCTACAAGGCCTTCATTGACGAGTACATAGCTCTCGAGCACATGAGACCATGCACCATGCTGACAGCACCCAGTTGCTTTTTACCTCACCACGGAGTACTACGACCTGATTCAACTACAACAAAGTTACGCGTGGTATTCAACGCGTCGGCAGTCACGACCACTGGACGTAGTTTGAACGAACTCATGGAATGCGGACCCAATTTGCAACAAGACATTCAAGCCATGATTCTGCGCTGGAGAGCGTTTCAATACGTATTTACAGCCGATATCGAGAAATTTTATCGGCAGATTCGACTTCAGGAAACGGACCAACACTTACAGAAAATAATCTGGCGAAATTCTGCTACAGAACCACTACAAGAATTTCAACTGACTACAGTGACTTATGGCACCAAATCAGCGCCATTTTTGGCCATGCGCACAATCCAACAATTGATCAAAGATGACGGCGCTGAATTTCCTCTGGCAGGAGAGATGCTCTCAAATCAGCTGTATGTCGACGATCTCCTGGGAGGCTGCAACGACATCGTCACCGCAAAGAAGGCTCAACATGAACTAATAACCATGTTGAAGGGCGGTGGATTCAATCTTCGAAAGTGGACTAGCAACAATAAATGCCTACTCGAGAATTTGCCAAATGACCTAGTCAGTCAAGGAATGTTTGATTTCAAAGACTTAGAAACAAACAAAACATTAGGCATAACATGGAATCCGCGCACGGATCAATTTACATATAAACGAATAGCGCTGATCAACAAGCGTGACGTCAACACCAAACGCACATTGCTGTCCGATATATCCAAATTGTATGACCCATTAGGTTGGCTCTCGCCAGTCACACTACGGGCCAAATTGATCTTTCAACAAGCTTGGAAAACAACGGCAGGCTGGGATGAGGAGCTACCCCTGAACATACAACTAGAATGGGAGCAATTCCGCCAACAGATGAACTACATTCACGATATTTACATACCACGATGGATTGGCAACACAGAGCTGCCGTTCGAAATATATGGCTTTTGCGATTCATCTGAACGAGCTTACGGATGTGTTGTTTACTGCAAATCCACTGATAAGGAAGGGCAACAGTTGATTCGACTAGTGGCAGCAAAAACCAAACTAGCTCCGCTGAAGAAACCCATCTCTCTTCCTCGTTTAGAGTTATGTGGGGCGGCCCTACTCGCCCAACTTATCAAAAAGGTCCAGGACTCAATCAACACGCAACAAAAGGTTACAACCTACTGTTGGACAGACTCGATGGTGGTACTAGGGTGGTTACAGGGTGATCGTTGGAAGAGCTTCGTGGCTAACAGAGTAGAAAAGATTAAACAGATTATTCCATCTGACGTATGGAGACACGTCAAATCGCAAGAAAATCCAGCAGATTGCGCAAGCAGAGGAGTCTTGCCAGCCGACCTTAGGAACCATACGCTATGGTGGCATGGCCCCGCTTGGCTCCAAAACAACAACATTCCCAAACAAGAGAATTTTGAAACCAACGAGGAGCTAAGGAGCCGGGAACAAAGTTGTGCAACACAAACAAGCCAAATACCACTTATTGAGACCCTTTTGCAAGAACACAGTTCGATTACTCGTGTAACGAGAACCGTAAGTTGGATACTACGATTCATAAACAACTCACGTGACGTAGCAAAGGCAAAACGGACAACTCAGCTAACGACCGAAGACTTACAATTAGCTGAATACACGATCATCAAAAGTGTACAAAACAAGTCATTTGGCGACGATATTGCATACATGCAGAAATACAAGAAAGTACGGGCCACTAGTAAACTCTTGAACTTGTGTCCAATTTTAGACAACCAAGGCATTCTTAGAGTGGGTGGAAGGCTTGAACATGCCAAATTAAGTAACTCGCAAAAACATCCAATTATTTTGCCCAACAACCACAAATTATCAGAACTGTTGATTGAACAAGCCCATAAACAAACGCTTCATGGTGGTGCCAGGCTTACCTTGGGACATCTTCGAAACAAATACTGGATTCTTGGTGGAATGAAAATAATTAAAAACCAATTAAATAAATGCATAATGTGTCATCGTTATAAAAGTCAACGCAGCAATCAGCTGATGGCGGACTTACCGCCGGCTCGAGTTACGCCGTCGCGGCCGTTCACACATACAGGTGTGGATTTTACAGGCCATGTTGAAATAAAGGCAAACAAAGGCCGCGGCATAAAAACAGTGAAGGCATACATTGCTATTTTTGTTTGTCTATGTACCAAAGCCGCACATCTCGAGTTAGTCTCAGACCTCAGCACCGCAACATTTTTGGCAGCGTTGAAGCGACTTTGCGCACGACGGGGAACACCGAAACATGTCTACAGTGACAACGGAACAAACTTCGTTGGCGCAGCACGAGCTCTAGCTAAGGAACGCCAAGAGGCATTGCAACTACTAAACAAAAACGACCTCCTAAAAAACATCTCAGAATGTGGCATTGAGTGGCATTTCAATGCTCCAGCATGGCCAACGGCTGGAGGGTTATGGGAAGCTGCAGTCAAAAGCATGAAACACCACCTTAAACGTGTTATTGGCGAACAAAAATTGACGTACGAGGAATTCAACACATTCCTGTCACAAATCGAAGCATGCCTCAACTCTCGGCCACTTGTCGCTCTAACAAACGACCCCGATGACTTGGACTACTTAACACCAGGGCACTTTTTAGTCGGCGGTCCGGTGCTGGCGCCACCTATGACATCAGAATTTGACAACACAACATTAACCATACGATGGCGACTGACGGAAAAAATGTACAAGGAATTTTGGAAAAAGTGGTCCCAAGATTACTTACAAACACTCCAAGTACGAGGAAAATGGCAAACTCGCACACAAAACATTGCAGTGGGTGATGTTGTCCTTATAAAGGAAGATCAGATCCCCCCTGCAAGGTGGTTACTGGGACGCGTCACAGAAACGCATCCGGGAGCTGATGACTTAGTACGAGTAGTGACTTTAAAAACCAAGTCAAGTATTATGAAGCGGCCGATAACCAAGGTGTCAAGATTACCCATTGAAACAACACGCCAACTTGAGAAACCTTCTGAAGAGCCTGATAACACACTAAGGGAGTCGACTTCAGCTGCACCATCGCGGCACAGTCGACAGAGACCTGCAAGTGCAAAGAAAGGAATCTTCACAACTTGCTTGAGTACGATGTTGTTGTTCATGACAATGTGTGTGGCACCGTCCGTTCAACAATTAGTTAACGTCACAGCTCTCGATCCGGCCCGCCTTGTATTCTTCGATAAAAGCGCAGACGTTCAGATAATTCAAGACGATTGGCGATTAGTTATTTATTACAACATGTCAACATATTGGAGAAGTGTTTCCGCTGTTGAACAATATGTCACACAATTACAAGAACTCGATCAGCGAAATACCGCCTACTTTGCTATATCAACACAATTCGAGCACGAATTGAGTGAGCTAAGGCACTATCATCAAGTCTTAAAAGATGAGCACGGGAAGCGTGCACGACGAGGTCTTATAAACGGGATAGGCAACATTGCTAACTCCTTGTTTGGAGTGCTCGATGATAAATTCGCTGAGAAATACAGTAAGGACATAAAATTGATACAAAGCAACGAGGATCACTTGCTTAATCTCTACAAAAACCAAACATCGATCATTGAAGGCGAATACAATCTACTGAAAAGGAACGAGCAAGTAATGAACCGACAGTTCATTGTAATCAATAAACAGCTAAGAGAGTGCATTCAGCAATTGAAAACAGAACAAGACAAGGCAACTTTCATTGTCGCCACTGCAGTAGCCGCGAACATGATGATTGATAACTTACGAAGAATACAAGGTACATTGATCGACCTCATTACAGACATTCACAGCGGCAAGGTCGACACTCACTTGTTGAGACCTGATGCGTTCGAAAAACAACTAAACATTATATCAGGAAAGGTGCCGAAAGGATTATCGCTACCCTGTACAAGCAGTCTTAAATGCATCAGAAAAATGTACAAACTATCAAGTGTTCACGGAAAACTTATAGAAGACTTCCTTATATTTGAAGTGACCATTCCTTTGGTGACAGACGAACAATATGAATTAACGCAAGTTATACCCATTAGCAACATAAAAGGAAGCTCCATGGTCAGCATAATACCTACAGCTAAATATATGGCCGTGAACTTGAGAAAGGACATGATAATACCGTTGCACGAACAACAACTGCTATCGTGCATACATATCAACACAAATCAGCTGTTATGCAATTTTGACCTACCTATATATGAAATAAAAACTGCAACAAACATTTGCGAAGCAGACATAATAAACAACCGAGTAGCATCCAGTTGCCGCACAAGAATATCAAGTTGCACGAATGACTGGATCAAACTACACGGCAAGAACACGTGGTTGTTTCGGTGTTGCGAGGAATGCACTATGCGCATTTTCTGTCCAGCTGGAATTACGTCACAGACACTACGAAATACGGGCACGATTGCCTTAGCGACAGGATGCATGATGCGTGGTGACAATCACCTTATTCACTCGCACTATAATCTACAAAGCAAAATGGAATTGGACAATGACGACGATGTTTACGTACCCGAGACAAGCATAAACCATTTAGTTTCAAGTAATAGTAACATTGCCTACTTGACGAATATGACAATAGAAACGCATGAAGAACAACTCGACACTCTGAAGAAGAAAATAGAGCTGATAAAAGATCAACAAGATATACAAACAATAAGGTCAACAGATGCGGAACAACACCATTATGTTCTTTACGGTTTCATGACAATCTGTGGAATACTGTTCAGCATTTGGATCTTCTTCAAGTTGAGGACCGCACGAGAACAGTGCGCCTGTTCACCTCAAGCTCACGAACGCAAGGAGGAAATTGAAATGATGGGAACTTCGGAGAGCAGGACACCTGCACGGGCGCAGGAATCGGCAACAGAAGATAGCTTCGGGCACCTACGAGACAGCCGAAGCAATATCAAGACGGAATGTGGAACGTCTCCTATGTCAGTCCGAGCTGAACCGAGCACGTCCTAAGCTTTCCCTTATTTGTTACCATGTAAATTACTTTATGTTTTATTTTTAAGATTTTTATTTCCTCACTTATTATGTCTAACTGATCTTTTCTGCTAGTAAAATCTTTTCTGTTTATTTTTTTGTTGTTGGCAAGATGTACGAGCATCGCCAGTTAATATTACTTGTTTTACTTTTTAGATTACTTAGCATTAAATTGTTTTGTCGATTATGCTGACCTAGCTTACACGCGTAGTCGATATTATTTAGGTTAATATTTTGTAAGACAGTGTAAACAATAAAATCACTCCGGTAGCACGGACACAATACAGCGGTTTTACTCCCTGACTACATCCCGTCTGCTGCAACAACCAACCTCACCACCACCTCACATACTACATCTCTTCTGTACGGGCTAGCGGCTCGTACAAGTATGAATGAAAAGTTAAGAATGAGCTATCACTTCATTTTCTCAAGCGTTGCCTTAACCCAACGCGTCAACTGACAGACTATTTCGCGTAGTTTTTTTATCATGGCGGCTCCAGTTGGTTCAATGCTCTGAGCCAGTATCTAATGTAATTGGGCCTCTAGTGTATTCTTATTAGAAGTCCCAAGATGAAATTGTGCTATTCCGGAAACTTGTACCTTGAAACTGCTAATGATCTGTGTATCTACTTGATTCTAGTAACTTCTTACTGTCTCATGTATCAGAAAAGACATGTTAAGAAGACTTTTTTGACTTTGTTTTTCATAAAATATTTTTATATTGCCGAAAATATTTGTATTTGATCTTGTTGTTCTACTAATTCCATGTTACATTATGTACCGTAATTTGATTATAACAGGTTTCCAAAAAGGCAGACTTTGCCGTTTGAAAGGTAGACCATGAGTGGTTTTAGATAAGATTTTCTTTAGCGGGTAATTGATCAGGTGAATATGAAAGTAGTTTCTTATCAGACATAATAATTTGAAGGTTCGAAAACCTCAAAAAGAAAATCTTACCACTACAGTTAAAACTAGATCCCAAAGCCAGCTATCTACACCTAACAATTTTCTTTAGTAATTTAATTTCGTGTAGTGTTCAAATAGTATCTAACCATGAAACGGTTTTAGATCACACTATTATGTGCGATTCTAAAATAGAATGAAGAAACTTTGAATGAAGAGTGACGGTTGATTGGACGTTAATTTTTGATTGCTACGGGTGAGGAAAGATAATCTGCAATACTTTCAGGATTTAATGTTGCTAATAGTCCCTTAGTAGTGAAGGAAAATAAATGTTCACAATTTGATAACAGGAAACAATGAATTTAAGTATAACATCAAGTCTTATCAAACAGTTCACTTTCATTACAATATATTCAATCCATCATAGATTTCGGTCGTACACTGTACAATTCCTCTTCTCTGCTTATAAACTTCATTGGTCGTCATTATTTCATTAAGTTTCTTCTGTGATACAATATGTTTTGCAAAAAGGCCCGCTTGTACCTGTAACAGCTCATCACGTACTTTTACGATTTGGTAAATAATTACGTAATCGTCTTGCACAAATCTCACTACACTGAACATCTTCTCATTTCTTTTCAACTCTTCGTCATGACACTGCGCAGTTAGATTCAAGGCAGGCATCACTTGTGCGAAATCTTCGACCAATGTTGCAATTGTGGTAGTACTATACCAGAAACTTCCATTGGCGTTCATAATCTCTGCTTGAAGTGCAATACCTCTGTTTCCATCAGAAAACGTGCACTGTACATCTTCTGGATACTTAGAGAATCTATGCCGTGTACAATGTCTTGGGAGAGTACCATTAGGCTCCGGATAATAGGCGGCTAATACCCAGTCGATGTCGTATAGGTCTTTTATGTCCGCAGCTTGAGCGACGATGAAGAGAACCGATAGAGTTATGAACTACCACATGTTTAAATAATAGATAAAGATACAACCATTGTTCTGATTGATTCTAGTATCAAACAAGCGTTATATAAAAATCATTCTGAAATATCATGTCATGAAATTACCCTAGGTAACCCTTGACATGCTGCTGATATTAATGTTTTGTAAATGTATCTAGTTGTTACTTTAGAGATCCACAATCAAGTTTATAAACTTTAATTATTGATAGATGGACTCATATATCTTTAACAGTATCAATGATGTTTTGTACACTAGTAGTGAATGAAAATAATTCAACACAATTTTATACCTAATAGGAAACTATTTATTCATGTAAAATATTAATATCAAGTCTTGGCACACAGTTAATTTCAATTACTGCTTATTTAATCCATCATAAATTTCTTTCGTACACGTTACAACTGCCCCTTTTCTTTGGTTCAATCCTTCAATGGTCGTCATTGCTGTGTTAAGTTTCTCCTGTGATATTATATCTCTTGTAAAAAGGCCGGCATGGTTTTGTACCACCCCATCTTGCATTATTATGTTTTGGTAAACAATCAAGTAATCGTCCACAAAGTTCACTATACTGAAATCCTTCTTTTCTTCTTCACCGCACTTGGAAGTTAGATTTAAGGTAGGCATCACTTGTGCGAAATTATCGACCACGGTCATGACTGTGGTAGAACGGAAAATGAATCGTCCTGAGGCCTTCATAATATCTGCATGAACTGAGAAAGCGCTGCTTCCATCAGACAACGTACACTGTACATTGTCTGTATTCGTAGAGAATCTGTACCGTGTGCAATCTAGTGGAGTTGGAAAATGAAGCACTGGATAAAAGGCGGACAGTACCCATTCGTGGACGTTTAGGTCTTTTATGTCCGCAGCTTGAGCGACGGTTACGAGTATCGATAGACTTATGAACTTCCACATGTTTAAAGTATTATAACGACACAGCCGATGTTGCGTACTGTTTGTCTTCTACTGATTGATTCTAATGTTAAACGCAAGCATTGAAAATAAGAATCTGATTGTAATTGTTAACCCTTGACATGCTGCTGATAACTGACATGTGTAACGTGTTAATATTTTAAAGTTCCACGAAAAGTTCTTGTTTACTCATTTACTTCTAAATATCTACACTCATCATGTTTAACAGCATTAGTTTTATCCTCTAAAATAGAAAATCCTTCACTTATAGCAACGTTGTTCACCTTGTCAGTGTAAATTAAGATAGTTCTATTTTCCTATTTCGTTCCCGGTCACATTAAGCCATGTCGACTTAATGCAGTCTAGCTAACTTACGGTATATTTAAGTTGATCAAAACTGCTAAAGCTGCTCTAAGACAAACAAAACAATTCCTATTATAAGAACAAATATAAACTTAAAACGTCTTGAAAAGCGAACACTAATTTAACAAAAACTAGCTGACAGCTATTAATTTACTAGTTGACTGCTTAAAAATATGACATCACTGTCAACACAATACCTATTGAGCTTAGCCAAAATGGTCTTCTTATGGACGACGGCCAGCTTTCGAAAACGTCCAGTCGTTTAAACGCATACTATTAATGGATGTTTTATTCTATTGTTATGGGATCCTTAAATGGGCCTTTGTGAAAGTTCGTAGACAAATTTCGACCTAGAAAAGTATTCAAAAAATTGTTTTCGTTGTTCTGCTTGCATTCTTCGATTCATCAGCGAAAAAAGGACTATTTTTTTAGCTACACCGATAAGTACCTACAGGTGAGTAAAAAATAAGAAAAGGAGGTAAAGGAGTAATTATAGACATCGTTTTAATAATAGTGGGCCACCATAGATACGCAATGAAGAACGAGAACAAATTGTTCTTGAAATAGCAAATCTGATTTGTTGCAATAAATTATTTACTATCTCCCATGCTTTCATTAACATAACACATTGAACTTTACAGTTATAGAAGTTGAAAAATTTATTCAAATTATGATACTCTCCAACTTTCAGTGACGTCATCGAGCATATTTCTATTACACATTGCTTTCATAGCATCGCGCCTACGTATGTTTGGTTTACCTCTTTAAAGTTTCATCATCGTTTACATTGCATTCTATACAAGAATCGTCTTGTCTTTCGTCACTATATTGTGATGTTCTTCAAAAGTTACCTACTTTCATTCATACCATGATAAGTATCCTAGCAGTTTTTAAGATACTTTCAGATCTTCTTCTTCTACCTGGCCTTTATCCCATTTACTTGGGGTCAGCCCTTCTGGTCAATCTTTGCCAGGACAGTCTGTCCTGTGTCGTCTGGGATGATAATTGCGTCCTTTTCCTTCAGATCCTTTTCAATAACGGACATCGATGTAAGGCGGGGTCTACCGCATCTTCTGAGCTGGGTACCAATATCGAGCACTTTTCTCGTCATGTGGTAAGATACTTTCAGATCCGTATTAAGATAACATAATTCAATTTGAGTTGACAAATGGTGTGATCAGATAAAGATTTATGTTTGTGGCTGTATACTAATCTTACCATACCTAACTGAAAGATCAAGGTTTTAATGAAATCCCTCTGTATAAATTAGCCGCGTTAGATAATTTTGGGGAAAAAATATGTAATTAGATTGAATTAAAGCATAAGTCTCACATATATCAATTCTATATTGAACCATTTTCGAGTAGCAGGATAAATGGATATATTAGAGATCCTAAGTGGATCTTTGACCAATTTACTGATAGATTAATTAAATCTGGACGGACTTTTATGTATAATTTTTATTACATAAGGGCTATAACTTAATGATGATTCTAATACAGCTTATTTTTAATCCATCATTTGTTTTACGTCATTGCTGATTCCTTTATTAAGATTAGTCGCATCGTGACTATATAACTGATCATTATGAGTTAAACCAAACACTTGCAGCAGCTGTTGGCTTCAAATTAACAGATGTAAGCAGTACATAAGGTTAATTTGCACATCTTTAGTAACAGATTAGTCAAATGCAAATCTATTAACATTATTTGCATTATTGTATGTGTACACAGTTATTTGTACGGTATCAATGACATGGATGTGAAAACAAACTTTAATAGTTCCTATTGACAGTTTAATTGCCTATTCCATGTAGAGCCTTGAAAAATATTTTTTCGTGAAGTAATGATGATTCAAAAATAGTTTCTATTTTCATGAGGATTTCTGGATTGAAGATTCTTCTTGATGTCACTTTACGACTACGAATTTTGTTGCAGAATTGAGTGACGAAATATGTTTAGATAAGTAGGCACCTACAATTTATGTTCTAATAGAATCAGTTATCGCAGTTAACAAAAAGTCTGCCTATTAACTTTCTTTGCACCTGAAATTGGATATGATGTCACAATATAAAATGAAAAAGTGATGGATTTTGTGTAAAGGTTCGAAGATTTTATTTCGAAAGTTACCACAAAATCCATTAAAACGTTATATTTCGAGTCAGTAAGTAAACAAGCAATCGATACCTAGAGGTTCTATTTCTAAACTGAGATTGAACATCACAGATAAAAACGAGAAGTAATGAGTGTAGTATGCTGACATATGTATTTAAAAAAAATTGGTAAGTAATTGATATTTTTTTTTGTCAAAGGTTTATGTGATCGTTAACATTACGACTGCTTTCAACAAGACGGTACAATCTACCGCAGTAGGTAAGTAGCAATAAGCCGCGATTACGATATATTACAGTTTTATATTTATTGTTTTATCCCTTCTGACCTCGAATTTCTGAATGGGTAACGTAAACAAACCTTACGGATACACATACGTACATATGGCTTGTGTGCTGAAGTAACGCCGCACAAATGTTATTTGTACATACCTAAGGTATAAGCACACTATAGACTTTTAGTCGGCCGATAGTTTGGGTTCACAAATCTATACATATAATAAATCTGTAGAAAAGTAATTTTTGTACATTGAAGAAATTGACAAAAAAAATAGCCAGCATGTTAAAGGATAACTAACAGAACCCATTTCCATCATTTTTGTCATTTTTGTCTGTTTGTCTGTCTGTCTGTTTGTCTGTTTGTCTGTTTGTCTGTTTATCTGTTTGTTTGTTCGCGATTCACGTAAAATCTACGAATTAAATGCAGACAATGCTTATATACAAAAACTCTACGTAACTTGGGGTATTACTTAGTTTTTGTTTCATCGAAATCGATTCACTCTATCAAAAGATATGATTAATTTTGTGAATTCAAGATGTAAAATATTACGACACGCAATCTATTTGTCAAAACTGTACATTTGAATGTTGTACTTATATTAGTTGATCGGCCTATTATTAATTTTTACACAGAAAATCACACCTTTATAGGTAACTTCGGAAGAAAAAAAAAAATGAAAATTTTGTTTAGCCAAGGTTAAAGTACTCCATCTGTGGTAAATAAAATACATCATCAATTTGTCAAAGGAGCGAGGTGGAATGACAATATTACCATACATTCTTTATAGAGGATTATTATTTCAACAGATGGAGTTGTGTATTTTCCGTAATTCTCCATATTTTAACAAGAAGTGTAATTTTTCGATAGACATTTCAATAGTGTTTGTCAGTTTGCCGTGCCACATCAAAATCCAACTATAATTATTACCTTGATGATAGGAAAATTAATAGTTCTCGGCCAAATTTAAAACGGTGCCATCTAAATTATTTTTTGAACATTATGTCAAAAATGATGACTTTAGTGGAACAATTAATTATCATTTAAAGTTACAGATGGAGTTCATATCAGGATTTTTTCATAGACATAGTTTAGCTTATCTTCCACTAATGTGGTGGCCTTAAAACAAATTACTTTGAGTGAGTAGTATTAAGTAGACCTTAATTATTTTTTCTGATGCAAAATATGTAAACTTAATCCTAGAAGAAATGAGGATCTATCTCTCGCAAGCGCTGCTAAGCGTGAGGTAGGTAATGTAGGATTCTGTAGCTTTAAAAACAAGCCCAGATACAAAGTGCAGATAAGAAATGGGAGCTTTCTCGATTTATACCATACACACGTAAAATGCTTTATGCGTCTGAAAACGTACAAATTACGCGCCGCATACCAGAGACATGTTAACTTTCAACTTTTGATCGCAAATACACTGTTCACGATTACGAACAGTCTCAGTAAGACCCGAGCCAAGTCTAAAAAAACACCTTTTATATAAAACTACGTTTGATGTCATTTAATCACAAAGACAGAATTGTTCTCTGTTGCAAATCCTATCCACCTATATCCTATCCTAATCCAGAATGCATTGCAGGTGTGCATTGCACAAAAACCAATGGTATCCTATTCGAGAAGTCAAAAGAGTTGACCTGCTAACGTCAGCTTCTGCGCTAAGCAAGTGTTCTTAATAGTACCATCAGAATTACATTCATCGTTGAATGAGGTGATTAAATTTTCAGAAACCACAATAACAGTAGGAGCCAAAGCGTATGATCGCTTCATAGAGCTCTGATTGGCTCCAGGTGACCAAGTCAGGTCTGATTTGTTTGTTCATCAGATCTTTGAAAGTGTTTCGGTGGATACTTACTGTCGTCCTGTTTACGTGTGACACAAAATATGGTATATAAACGTCCTCCTCAATAGCGAAATTTTCCCGGTGTGCGGTAGTGATGCACAGTATATAACACTTATGTTTCTTTTGATTTGCTGGCTCCACCAAGAAATGGCAAATTGCGAGCGTATATTTTGAAAATCTTGGCAAAACTGCAGGTTTCAAGTACGAACACATGAAGCGGACTCGCACAGATACGTACATTTTGCCTATTCGTGAACTAATGCAAACATTTCGGTGGAGTCCCGGCTTAGACCACCACATTAGGCGTGCGCGATCCTCGGGCGTGTGAGTAGTGCGGGCGCCGCGCGTGCGTCGCGAGCGCGTTGCGTGAGCGTCGCGTTTTGCTGCCCTGCGGCATTTGCAGCGCGCTCGCGGCGCGCACGCGCCGCTCTCCTTGACGTTTAACTGCTAAGGCGTTTAGCGGGCGGCGGGGATAGCGGGCGAAGGGGTAAGAACGCAACTCGAGCGCCGCGTGCTCGCCGCGAGCGCGTCGCTTGCACTCTTCACACATGCCGCAGGGCAGCAAAACGCGACGTTCACGCAGCGCGCTCGCGACGCCCGCGCTACTCACACGCCCGAGGATCACGCACGCCTAATGTGGGGTCAGCCTTACCATAGTGAGTAAGTGCACAGAAAATCCCCGTTATACAAGTGTTTCTCCCCAGTAGTGAAACTATCCTACCCTATGCGCCTGCTGATGATGATGACTCATTTTATCATCCATCCAGCTATTCCCCAACTATGTTGGTGTTGGCTTCCAGTCACCGAATCTGTTTGAGTACCAATATTTTGCTTGGAGCGACTACCTATCTACTTATCTTCAATCCAGTCAACTACACAAGACGATATCCATGGTAAGACTGACAGACTGGCTTCTGATTAGTCGCAGCAGCTGCAGAAAAAGTACAAATGACAGCTTTGTCAGACTCAAAGCATATAGACATAGATTATAGCTGTTTCCTGTGAAAATTACTTACGCACCATACGTAATAATTTCCCAAATTGGCTGACTAGATCCAGAGATATTCATATCGTCATAAACTTTACTTCTTTTGTTTAGATAAATGGTCACATCCACAACACAACCTTGATCAATGAATCTATGCGACTGCTAAGTGCTAATCCTAATTATACTGTCACGTGAAAGAATGCACCTACGGGATAAGTAGTATTTTGACTATTCTATATTGCCCACGCAGACGAAGTTGCGGGCAACAGCTAGTCTGTATTAAGGTCTCTGCACACAGCGGGCGCGGCGCGGCGGGACGGGACGGCGACGCGACACTGAGCAGTTGTAATGTACTAGATATTACGGACGACACCACACAGAGCCGTCCCGCTCGATGCGACGTGACGCGACGATCTAGTACATTGTGTCGCGTCGCCGTCCCGTCCCGCCGCGCCGCGCCCGCTGTGTGCAGAGACCTTTAACCCTTAACAGCCCACAAGTGTCTCGCGGATACATTTTTGCGTTTATGTTTTCATAAAAACGAAAGCATTTATTTTTATGAATCGGCCTTTTATCTAATTTATCACCAATGTTTTACGAATCTAAATGTGCAATGAAAATATTTGTAACATGAATAGTTTATTATTTTTTGTTAATAAACGAAAATAGTACTTCATCAACCCACAAGTGTCCAACAGACACAGTAACATTTTGTTTGATTCAAGTGTGAAGGTAGATTGTTTTTTATTTACATTTATTTATACATAATCTTATGGTGTCGGGTGCCATGCAAGATGTGGCAGGGTCAAATCGGGTAGCTACTCAACCATCTGAACCTGCTGCGAAAAGCAAGAAGCGTTGTTATATTTGCCCTTCGAAATTCTTCGGGCTTCTAAACAGTGTTGTGATAAATGCAATCGCAATGTCTGCTCTGAACATTCTGATGAAAAAAAAATGTATAATATCTATAAATGAATAAGTGTAAAAAAACATTACTGAAATACATTATACTGTCTTTTTAATTCAAAATAACTTTATTTTGCTTTGTCGTACCTTACCTACATTTATAAAGTGTCTGTTGGACACTACTGGTCAGTTACGTCACAAAAGCATTCTGGATAGTTAAGGGTTAAGATGAATGGAATTACACACGTAGCAACGATCAGGTATTTGTCCGGTATCAGACCGACTAAAATACACAATTTTCTAAAATATACAAGCTGTTGATTTGCATCTGTGCCATATTCAAGGAGGTAATTATGCTAATGATTCTCGACCCAAATCAATAAAAAAATTGGTACGTCATTTTTTTTCTTTAATTTTTTTTCGGAATTCCATAAATGTCATCTAGCCTTATTTAAACTTGGCGCGTATGTTACTGGCCTTAAAACCGTGCTGCGCCCTCACACAAACGCAAACACAAAGCATACGCAACGATTAATCATAAATTTAATTCATAAAATTGGATGACTTCTGAAATACTACGACATTTCAATGACAAAAAAAGCAGTGCATATTAGTTATTTCCCATCTACTGTAATTCCAATCGATTATTTACGTATTGTATGTCCTCCTCCTGAACTATGGCACAAATGCAAATCAACACCTTGTATAATTTTCCAACTGTCGGCCGACTGTTTGGTCTGCAGTGTGTAAGGGTTTTACGTAATATTTTTTTAATTTGCTTATACGAACACTTTGGAAGTTATAAGTTTGTTCTTATTGAATTGGTTATAAAAGTTTTGAAGCTTAGTAGGTTATTAGGAATTGAGGTTAGTGATGTCACAAATTTGTCTTTTCCTTTTGTCGAATTACATAGTTTTTTGTGTCACATGATGCCACATTACCCGACTGCGCCAGGAGGGGTTAATATTTTTCTACCTAAATAGTTCGATGGCTCATCGTGACTAAAAATATTGCCATTGTATCGACTCGCTCAGTGTGGGGCTAATCAACGACGTCCACTCTACAGGGTGCTATTATTGTCAATGTTTGTTTTATCAGTTAAAGACTGAGACCAATATAATGTAGGTACTGATCAACAGAAATAGCAACCCAGATAACATTTTAAACATACTTATAGATAAGTGCTTCCGAGCTTACATTTTTCAAATCGGATATTCATAAAGCTCTTACAGTAAGTACATGGATACTCGAAGTTAATCTAATCTGGCGTCGTTTCCATCCTGTACTTGAGTGGCCTTTGAAACAATATTATAATATCAAAAGGCGGCTTATTAAGCGTTATTGATGGCGGCAAAACCCTTTCAGAGTGTTTTAAGGGTAGAGTAATGTTGTTTTCTTTTGTTATGGGAATTTAACTAGCACAATCTTTGTGACCTTCATAATCGTTTAAGTGCTTAAGTTGCATTAATTTTTGAAAGCTGGTCCTTGTTCTGGTATTTGCTTTGTAGGAATGCTCAGTGTTGATTCTAGGTTTGAAAGCGATGACAATAATTTCAATATATCTGGCCAATTTAGGATACTTTGTGACTGTTTAAAATGTTCTGTACTCCTTACCCGCGCTAACTACGGAATGAGGATGGAATGCAGAAGGGATTATCAGACTTTTTCAAACTAAATCCCACCTATTATCATCTATCATCATTTTCAGGAGGAATTTGTGCTTCAGGGCAGCAGTAAGAACCTCTTTCAAACGTTCCCACAGCCCCAAAACAAAGGTCCCTAAATTACCTGTTTAGCATTCCCATTTTTGGCGGTACTGGCAATAAATAAAAACTATGATATCCTGCACATCCTGTCCTTGGTTAGATTTTGTAATAATATTAGCATATCAAAAGGCAGTTCGCTTATTTAGACTGATTGATGACGCCGAGACCCGTGAGCTGCATAGAAAGTGGCCACCGTACCGAAATGTAGATGCATTTGCTATGCATCAGCTATAAATGTTAAAGCGAAGCTTAAGGTGGGTACAGATACGAATATTTGTATATTTTGCCTTATATTTGTAACTATTAGAAATCGAATCTGGGAAGAAACAAAAAAGCTTGTTTCAGAACGCTCTTAACCCGGTTCTAATAAACAATACCTTTATTTACAGTAAAATGAACTACATACCTAATTACAAAGTTGATCGCTCATTGCAGCATCTATACTTGCCTTGTCAGATAAATAATAAATTAAAACTACCTACTTAAGATAATGTCGCGACATAATAATGTCGCGACACCTTTTCACACACGGTCGGTTAGCCCCATGGTAAGTTATTTATTAACTTGTGTTATGGGTGCTAACACAACTGATAAACTACGTATAGCTACATATATACATATTTATAAATACATATAGTAACACCCAGACCACGGCCAACAAGCATGCTCATCACACAAATATCGACCGAACCGGGAATCGAACCCGGGACCTCAGGTTCGGCAGTCCGGCTTGGTGACCTTTGCGCCACAGAGGTCGTCAGATACATAATAAGATTAATCTACAATGGTAAAATCATATGAATTCTATTAATAGGGAAACTTTATTTTTCGTAGGTACCAAAAAAAAGCACTGGTACTCAGCTGAATCCGGTTAGACTGGCAGCCGACCCCAATATAGTTGGGAAAAGGCTCGGAGGATGATAATGATTTTTCGTACCCCAAAAAACTTTTTTTTACTTCTCAAAAATGAAATTGATAATCCTTCGGCTCCTCTGTGTCTAGTCTTTAATCCCCATGAGTCACTCTATGACATAATGCATCACCGTTATGACAACAATGTGTCATTAATTCGATATGCATTGAGCTGACTCACTGACGATATAGCGTCAAACCGCTCATTCACAAACAACCTATTAATTTATCTTTATGCGAAACTTTACCGTGAAAGCAAAATAAATAGAGAAGTACAACTCTTGACTTCGCACGTTTTATGTGTTCTAAGATCATGTCAAAGAATGGCTTCTCAAAGTGCACTTCACACTTCCAGCATTGGTATTATTACATGCAACTTATTGGATAGAATTAAATCACAGCATAAGATACGATACCTACCGAAATAAATGGTCTTCTTTTATTTTACCCTTTATGGCAAATGAACATGAATATTCTTGTCGTTTTTGCTAACAGCCGTCTGCATACATAAACTATCAGGTGCAATAGATCCAGAATCGATATTATTTTATAATCTTTAGGACAGTTTAGTACACCCAACAAAACAGATCGCATCAAACTCTGGTCACAATCTACAAGTTTTAATTGTTCTCTAACATAAGCATCGCGTTTCAATACTACGGAAACTGTCATCTAACTTCGAAACCCCAATTATGTGAACATGAAATTCAATATTACCCAATACCCTTACGTTGATCAATGGCAATCTCCACTTTTACCCTTCGCAAGTACCTAGGGGGTTACCTTACTCAAGTCATTTTGCTTATCAACGCTTATCTCATCCATGCGTGTCCTAATCATATTCTGATGTAAAATATGTGACGAAGGAACATCGAACAGGATGTCGTTATGGTAAGGTATGGGGTATGAAATGTATCGACCTTGAAGCAATGTGAAATCGATAAATTGAAGTATTCTCAATCCATCATCCTTCACGAAGCATTTTATTTCAAAGAGAAATATGAAAGTGGCCAGTTAACTTTATTTTGGACAAAAGTTTTTACTACTACAGTAGTCCTCTTTACTTTAGTCCGTCCCATTAAAAAAACTTTAAAACTGGCTGGATACTAGCTTTTGTCAATCAAAGCACATGGTTCTTCTGCATTCTGCCTGTATTGAGTCACTAATGTATATTTACTCGCGCACTTAACGCGTATGCGGTTCTACTATCGCTGAAGCTATAACTGAAATTACCATTTAAAAATATTAATTGCCAGTTTAATAGAACAACACGATGAATTATTGCAACAATAATAATAATATATTAGAGCAGTAATTATTTTTATAATGACATATATTTGTTTGCAATGTGTCGTGCATTTAAATATTGCAGTGCTGATGAGTAATAGTACCTAATCTTTAAGACTTTGTTATGACTGTTTGAAGATCAATAAAGATCATCGCCCTGAAAGCTGTAGCAACAATCACAGTGCAACTCCGTTGTCTTCATCAGCCGACTAAAATGTAGGGTCATTTACTACCTTACCCATATTTCGTGGGTTAGGTATGCTTATTTCTTATCCGCTCTATTTAATAGTGACATCCAATGTAATCAAATTTATGGGTTTCTATTAAAAATAAAATAAACCAGACCACACATGGCAATCAGATAATAATATAGCTCATTTGGCTAAACCATAACGATGAGAAAACAATAGGCTCGCGTCACACCTCCGCATTTGATCTGCTCTATAATAAATTAGTTTTTTAATACAGCCTTCAACTATACATTTATCGAAAGAAAATTAAACAAGAATTTATCTCATATCATTATACAGTCAAAACAGTAAGAGCGCTTGTACACAAGCGGATATTTTTCGCGCGTATTCGCTCGTCGTTGTTACGCGTGACATTTTCGGGACAAAAAATCGCACAAGTATAAACTAAGTGGAAAATCCCCTGGTTTGAAAGCGCTGGCATTCAAAATTGTTTCATCAAAAATTCTACTGTTCATTCGTGGAACTCTTAAGTGTGTATTTACCAATGTACATACTCCCCTACAAATACTTCTTAGGCAAAAATATGTGAGTCACAGGATGATTTAACAACAAATTAAGTCAAAAGCAAAAATAGAATCATTGACTTCTTCTTACTCATTTATTATTTACTCAGAATAGTACTTACAAACGCAGATTATGTACTTTATAAACACCGAATAGTGTGGGAGAAATCTAATATCCTCGACATAAATATTAAAACAATACGTAAATACACAAAGGAGCCTTGGCCAATATTTATTTAGACTCGTTAGGTTAAGTTTCTAGGCAATAACGCCTTTGCCCATTAGGCTGCTAGAGAAACATACGGGGCAATTTAACGCACGCGCCCGTTTATTTATTCGCCTTTGAAATCCAGTGCACAAAGCTCTAGTAAATCATGGTGCTATAAAAATCGTATGCGTAATCTCCAAGATTTAAACAATCCCACTTGCACTGGCCTCGGAGGTTTTTTTTTTTGCATATTATGATTTTATTTTTGCAATGAGGTCAGCATTCAAAAATTTTTCCGGAAAAAAGATGAAGTAATTTCAGTTGTGATTCAGTAATTTTGCTTATTACCCTAATTTTGCTCATGATCATAATATGTATAATTAATTATAATAGGTACCATATATTCTTTGGATATATAATTACGTATGTACCTACCTATTAATCAAAATGTACATCACCAACAATGAATCACTTTTTGCTATCAGTTTAATTTCACTGAACTGTCCATAAAAGAAACAAAATAACAATTTGAAATTCGTAACAAATTATTATAATTTAATCCACTTTAAGCCCGCCACCTGTAATGCAAGATACGTGACACGTACATATTTATTATCTTCATGCATCATTCATAGCAAATTCAGACAACCCAAATGCAAAGTTTTATAGCCTTACATCGGTCTGAATAAAAATGAATGAACAATTGAGTGGTACGCCGTTACACGTTCCTACAACCAGCTTTGGATATCGGTGCCATACTGTCTAGCTATTCTTAACTGCGACGCGACCGCACCAACCGCTGAGCCGAATATATTTACAAATATTAAAAGCTGAGATCATCCACTAAGAAGTTCGCCGACGTATTCCAAGAACAGCATATAAAATTTAATACAGCTGCAAGTATGATAAAATTGAGGATTACTGGTGAATTTTAATTAAAACTGCCATAGGTTTACATGGAAAATGGCACGTAACTGGTTTTAGGTCAATTTCATGTTTGCTGTTTTAAACTATTTCCAAGTAAATGAACGATATGACAAATTCTATGTATTAATGTTTCTGTGGAAGCTTATGAAGCATTATTACGGTCAGTGACATGAATTAGTTAATACGTGCGAATCATATTAACCAGATTTATGATTTCTGATGATTAGGTTATCTAATAGTATAGTCAAACCTTGAGCCAAAACTAGTTCATTTTTAGATGTAATAGAATTATACATAGAGTTACTTATACTGGTATTTATTATAAAGCATACGGCCTATGTGATATGCTTTTTTTTTTTTTTTTTTTTTTTTTTTTTTTTAAATTTATTTATTATTTCTATATTTAAATTAATTTTAAAAATTAAAAATAAACTTCTATATACAACTTAAAACTAATACATAGCATCAAAAAATTGCTCCTCATCGCTGTCACCGGGTAATGTACCCAGAAGGCTGGCAGCATTGCCACGTTGGATCGCAATGCTCAGCCTCTGTGCGAAATAAAAGCCAGCCTTTGGGTCACGGGAAGTGTCAACAAGGCGCTTAGAAATTTCCTTCGCAAGCGCGTGAGCACTCGGACCCCACGGCCCGAGAGTTTCGACCCCAAACGGCTCAAACATGTAATTCCCGATAAGGCTACTATATTTGCGCCGTTTGAGGTCCTCTGCTTGTGAAGCGGCGGAGCCGACACAACACGCAGTTCTAGGAAGATGGGATGGCGCAAGAGTGTCGACGCAGGTCGCGTCCCACACTAAAGTCCTACCCATCTTCCACGGAAATAGCGACATGCCGTCTGGTCTCTTGCCATCGTCGCGTGCCAAACCATTTGGTTCAAGTACGGCTGGCACGCCGACGGCAACAAGAGCCCGACGGATCACGTCGTTGATATTCGCATGTCGTGGTATGCGGCCCGCACTCCGACTGCACGACAGGCCGTGGTGACCGAGGCTGTTGACAGCTTCCCCGCAGTGGCAGCGGTGAGGAGTGCAGCACGAAGCACCCAGACGCAGGCAGACAGCGAGTCTGAAAGTGGTGTCGTCAAACATGGTGCCTATGTTTGCCGACGGAAATGCGTGAAGCCAAAGACCTGACTCCCATTCACCCACAGCCAGTAGGCGTGCTCGCTCCGCAGAAGTAATTGACGTATCAATGAGATTTTTCCGTATTACTCTGCAGAGCGGCTCATCCCACTGTCTCTGGGAGGATGGGTTGGCGGGTAGATCGGTATTCGGGCATGTGACTTTCCAGGCATTAATAGCCTCCGCCAGGCATGGCACCTCAAAATTGATCAGTGTAATAGGTAGGATTTTCCTGATCAATTTGTCAGTACCATGGACGGAGGAAATAAATGCCGGTAAACTAATACTGGAAATTTTGCGGACGCCAAGCCCTCCCATACGGATGGGAAGTGTAGCTTGAGACCAAGCTTTGTCATCCAAGGCCACATTTAAAATTGATGAAAGTGTGTGTCGAATTATTTTATCAATTTGATCCAAAAGGTTGATGTGCTTCCATAAATGAGAAGCACGCAAGATGTAGGTTAATTTGGGGCCAAAGCAGCAGTATCGTAGGATGGTGATGGCTGAATGTATATTAATTTTGAATAACCTTTCCGAAATATCATTGAAATTTTGAATTTTGTTCTCAATAAAATCCGAAAATGACTCTTCTAGTACTGGTGACCCCAGGAGGCAAAGAGAACTTTTGTCTATTATTTTTATGCCATCGGCTACTGCGTTAAAATTTTGGAGTGTCGTCTGTCTGTCGGTTGTGTCAGATATAAATAGTTCGCATTTGGAAATGTTTAGGTCAAGGCCAATGTTATGGAGTTTATGTGATATGTTTTGAATAAAAAATCCTTACCGAGAAATCACCGTCTGTCCCACATAACTAGGTTTAATATCTAGCTTTAATATCTGTTTAACCATTCATACAGGTCTGCCTACACAAATGACTATTCTCAAATATGTCCCATGTCCTTGGTGCTTTAAACGTCTCATAAGTCATGGCAATGTTTTTATTTCTGCCATATTTATTGTTCATAGTTCTGTCCGAATATCAATAGTGCCATATTTAGAAACTATTGTTTATACCTATCTACTTGTTTATTTTTCTTGGTATTTTACGATAATATTATGGTGAAGTGACATCATTCGCGGTGTGCGGTTTGTTATACTTACGATTTTTTGTAAAACAATAACATATGTTTTAGAAGTTAGTAAGTGTTATGTGATGACATAAATAATAATAGCTATTCTGTCACCAGTCGAATAATTCAGCTTAATAATGATGTGCGTAATTCCAGAGCCATATTATGCAGTTAACTCTGTTTCGAACTTAAGTCTGGATATTTCGAACCGTTGAATGACATCATTTCTCTACCATAAACACGCCAAAACAGTATTTCGAGTTATAGTTTCAATTAACCAATAAATAAGGAAATTATAAATTAGTAGCCTAGTAGATAAAAATTAGAAATCTGTTTAAATAGCATAACAGGTAATGTCTATGAATAGGAAAATATAGCACAATACCTGATATTATTGACCAAATAGTTGCCTAGTTTAATTTAGTTTGATAAATGATTGATGGATAAGGATGTAATCAATATTATGACATTAACCTCCCCACTCAGAGACATTTAATGGTTACTTAAGCCATTCCTTAGTAAAGGATTTGTATGACATTCCGTCACTAAGGAGTGACTTAAGTAATAATTAAATGTCTCTGAGTGGGGAGGTGAGCTAAATGTAAACTAATTTATTTATAGATTTTTAATAACGCTGTTAGTTAATAAACACGCATTTACATTTACGTTTATGTAGTTAACTGTATATACCTAAGTAACAGTGGCTGAAACCTATATTCACCTGCCTATCTTCACCGGACCGAATGTTCTTTTTTCTAAAATATGCACTAAATAGGACGTTGTAAGATATAATGTTGCAGTAAATTTACCTAAACAAATACATAAGGCTTAGCAATGAATGACGGCCTATGAACCTAATAACGAAATGATTTATGACCAAAAATACATTGACTACCAACTTCAGAGATAGCAAACGAGCGAGCGGTTGCAATAAACGTTTTAATAAAAATATTCGAATAGCAGTAGCTTTGAAATATGAAAAAGTAACTCTAGACCATAAAACGCAATATGCTGCAATAAGCACTTACGACGTAAATGTATTGAAAAAAAAATTGGGATGTGTAACGTCGGAGTACCAAACATTACTGGGAGTACAGGCAATTTTTCTGATATTTATTTACTCGTATGCGCTGAAATTGATTTACCTTCAATTTTTGATGCACGGGTTCTCAAATTCAAAAAACCAAGTTTTTAGCGCGTACTAGGAAATTGTAATGAAGATACATATTGAAATCCAAACATGAGAGCTGAGTGAGTTACACTAAAAGTGGATTCTCGGAACATAACGTTTATTGTAACGTGTCATATTGCTTCAAGGTTTTTACAACAATAGTTTTTAAGGAATGTGGTTAAATCATGAAAACTGGGTACTAAGTTTGGAACGCTGATCTGTATACTAATAAGTTTCTTGGTTGGTTGGCGTATTAAGTTCGTACCTACCTACATATTTCAGCTGATAGCCTCAGTAGAATCTGGCGGATAAGCACGCTCCTAGTAATTAGGTAGGCCAAAATAATAAACTTCTACAAAGAGTAAACTGATGTTGTATTTATCTTTTTACAAAATATAAGTACACAGTCAAAAAAAAATAAATAAAAATCCCACATGAAAGTTTCAGAACCTTTGATCAGTAAAGAGTTTTATACAAATTCAGAGTGCCTGCTTTTAACTTTACCCTGTTTTTTTAGGGGATCGGAATATACCAACGGCCGAGTGAAATACTAGGCAGGTACGCATTTTACATTTGCAGTGAATCATATTGCTCAATGTACGTAAATTATTTATTTGTTAAAACTTCATGCAACAAGCTGTCTCGGTATAGGCATTGTTCTTTTTGATTCCGCAATGAATATAAATAAATCAAGTTTCCTCTCCATTTGCCTTTGTCCCCAGTGAGTCAAAAAATTGAATATCTGAATAAATAATCTGTTGCTGGCCCCTGAATTCTTTGCAAAGGCTATTCTGGTTCAGTGTGGCTTTAACAAGGCCCAAGGAAACTGTCATATTTTGTAAATTATGCAAAATAAGTTGACCCAAAAACCTAAGACAGTTTGATAAAATGTCCTTTTTCTTAGCTTTGACCTCTGTCGTAGCCTTCTCAGTATCTCCGGCGAAAGCCTACGAGAATAACTAGATCGCAGTTTTTTTTAAGGCAAGCTTTAAACGCTAACAATATTAGTGCTGTTTTGTTCTTTATAACTTTTCCTTCCTCTTACAGTCTTAACATCTTTTATTAAAACTGAAGTTATTTGCAACTAGATAATAATAATTTTATCTCTACCTTGTACTTTGAATAACCTGTAAAATAAATATTTTTAGAATACTGAAAGTTCAACAACAGTACCGACTGAATAAAGATGACATTTTCCTGTGTTTGAAAGTGGCAACACTGGCAACTCCCGCTGACATCCCGCAGGTGGCTCCTCAATACAATAAGCTGGCTTTCTGCGCTTCCCTCGAGAACATGTCCACGAATTTAATTTAAAACTTTTCTATTTTTATACAACTCCAAAGTAAGTATATTGGATAACTTGTTGAAGAATGGCTAGACTCCTTCAGAGTACAGGTCGTCACAAAAACGTCAGGTAACAAACAGTTTTTAATAAAACTAGTTCTAAGAAGAAAATATTACAAAACAAATCTCGGAGAAAAGTTACGTTGTTATTGTGAGTTAGTTCTTGAAAAAAAAAATCTGAGACGTCGGCGTCCCTATTTACTCACATATTTTACAAGGATTCTTGACACGACGAGAAATATACAAAAACCGGTCAAGTGCGACAGAGACTTACTTGGTGAAGGTTTCATATCTTAGTAACGAAGAATTTCAGGGCTGCGTGTACACAATGGTGCCATATTTTATGCCGCATCAATAAGCAAGTAACGTATGCTTTTTGGTCAACGGATTTTATTGCGTAAGGTTAGCAATCTTGGTTTTAGGACAAGATTTATTAGAATTTTTATTGCAGTCCCAAAATAAACTTATTTGTGAAACATACAAAATTTCTGTGACAAAATTGATTAGTCAATTTGTTAGCTCCATTTAAACGAGATAGGTAGTGTACCCTTAAATTATCTTTCTCGGCAGCCAACTTTTAAATATTAGGCCTTCATAACAATTTTATTCCCAGTTTACCACATACATTTTATTGTAGCGATTACTGTAACGAGTTTGTTTTGCGATGTAAAAATATTGAAAGCATTAAAACGAATTGGGATGTTCAATAAACTTTTCTTGGGCTTGAATAAAATAACAATACGCCATATTTTATTGCAGACTCCATAATTCACAACGAATATTGTTTCTTTTTGTATGTTTACATAACATCTGTTTGGAACTAAAAAAAATTAAGATATTCCTTTAGTGTATTTCTATTAGTATGGAATCAATAGCATTGTTTTTATTATTTTCAGTAATAAAATAAAAATCTGTGTTTTATGCACGTAAAGATAAGCAATAGCTTTGTGCAAGGATGTGTTTCGTAGAAATGAGTGGAATTCCATCCATTATTTTTAGTCATAGCATAACATTTTTCACTATTTTTTACATTCACGCTATAATCATTATTTTTATATTAAAGTTAAACATTCTGATATGCAATAAATAGTAGATACCTATATCAGGGACCATTTGTCTCAAGAAGGTAACTGGACCTGCCTGGTATGATTTATTATACGTCATACGAGATAAACTGTGGGATACGATACGATCTATATTTATTACTAAGCACATCCTTGATATTCTAACGGTGTGTAGTCAGGGTTGGTATTTAGTGGCAAGGGTTAGAAACTCAGCCTAGGGTTGACACGACTTAAATATAGGTCGAGAAAAACTAATAACGATGTTTTGTAAAAGTTGAACTATAGTATGAAAAGGGGAATATATTTATTTCTCGAAAGTATATAAAAAAATCGGTAATCTTGTGTACTTGTAAGACCACAGTACATTCACAAGTGATACACTAGAAATAAATAATGTCTTATTTTTAAACTAAATAAGCTAGATACTTCAATACCTCTCTGCTTTGTCAACTCTCCACGTACAATTGTAACTGACCCTTTTTACACAAATACCAACGGAATACCTACATTAAATCAAGTAATCTTATGAGTACCTAAAGGGATCGGTCAAGTTTCTAGCATTAGATATAATTTACGTAAAAGGTAAAGGGGATATAGAGTGTCATAACTGTCTAGCACAGCCATTGAAATATGAACTTTATAGCAATGTGGAGACGACTTATGACTTTCAAGCGAGCTATGAAGATGCTTTACGGTTCCTTTCTAATTGTCAGAATGCTTTGATGTTCGTTCCACATTTTTTTACCCTTAGTAGACCGTAAGGGGTCATAAGCGGAACATTACCTTATATTTCCATTCCAAAACAAAAAGTTACATGGTTTAATTCATCTCGCGAGGTCTACATATTTGCTTAATTAAGTTACAGTCCACACTGAACACTTACCACTCCACTTTTCCACTCTGTGAACGAAAATAGTTTTCTGTGTGGACACGTGTCGGCAGATGGAACAAATAACTCAATTCCAGAGCAGTTGGACGTAGAAACTTGTATGCGGAATGTTTTATGTGCCAACCATTTACATCGCAAAGTTCAATTTGTATTTACTTAAGTTTGAAAGCAGTCCAAAATGTTTTTATTGTTACATTTCTGTGATCACCCACTATGTTAAGGTTTGATAGTCTGTAGCACGTATAAAGTAAAACTCATTTTAAATTTGCGCGGTCACCGAAAAACCTGCCCTACATATCGTTGAAATTCCGCACCGAAAAATGTAAGGTCTCCAAAAAATCAGTTGCAGGTCGCAGTGTAAATGCACGTGATTCATTTCTGTAAACGCAACCACGGTTCAAAAGAATGCACGGGCTTTGGAAGCTTTATAGGTATTCTACTCGAAAAATTGCATTGTCTCCCTCTTTCATCATACAGAATTCATAGATTTTCGCACCATTAAAGTAATGAATGGATCTCAATATCATTCTGTAATATTTTATACCTATTACGCCAAATATCGGCTAGTAACTGCACATTATTTCCGAGTCCCTCCCATCAAGTGCGCGAAACTAGGTTCAGTAGTTCCCGAATTATAACTTTTAGTAGTAACGTTTGTGAAAACGACGGTCATACAACCGTTTGTTCGAAATAGAAGCACATAACGTATTTACAGCATTTAGAAACATCGTTTTAGCCTCTTATATATTTTGAAACAATCTATTTTCTGGCCCCGGGATAAGAAATAATTCCCAGTGGTATTTTTGAAGGGGTAGATTGATGTCACTATTCTACCGTCTTCGAGTAAACTTAGGTAATCATGCCTAGAAGGTGTTGGAGCGTTATATCTTAAGTTTAAGATGAAAATTCGCTGGCCGAAGTCAAATAAAGTACACTGGGGAAATTTTGACTTCGCAAATTCATCACAACAACCTAGTAATAGTGGATTTAAGACCGCGTCTTTATTCCCTTAAGAGTATCCGATGTAAGTATTTTGTTTGGTAAAGATAAAATTCTAGGTCAATTGAGAAAATGCCTATTGGAATATATAAAAGAATCTTTATTTTTGGATTCAAAAAGAGATTCTGAAAATCAGTATGTTTTTAAAATGCGTAAAGGCTTTAAAGCACTATGTTCTATTATTCTGATTGAGTGTACTGAATTATTTTAATTTTAACTGAAAATTGAAAACAGAGGTTTCGATAACTTTCAATAAATTAAGCATTTTCGTTCAAGGTAAAATACACCTAGTCTATCTTCGTAACTAAAAAGTAATTCAATATTCTATCTTCGTCTCGCGTTTCCGTATCTCCGACTGATTTTAATTAAAATCGCGGCTTCGGATCTGCGTGTCAGTGAAATGCCAAAAATGAACGTAGGAAGAATTTAATTATTTTAATGTAATTTTTACTTCCGCAAATACTAATTGTTTTGAAAGTATGATAATGTTAGAGGTCGTCCAGTTTTAAATAAATAGGCTTTTAAATAAAACTTTGACCATCAAGAGGTTTTAGGTGGTTCTCTGAATATATGATCGAGAAATATTTTTTTTCCAAACGCAGATATAAAATGTAATATGGAATGATCCATGTTTAGAACGAAGGATTTGAATTCGATGATAGTTATTCTGTTTACATCCAGCCTTAGAAAATCGCTGGATACCTTAAAAGTAAACTTTTAGCACACATTTAGGACAAGTGTTTGTGTTACAAAGACATGAAGCGCTTGAAGCAAACTAAAACAGTGAAATCGATTTGGAAGCAATTTGGCGCGAACGTCGTTTTTAGCTGACGTAGGGGCACAGCTGGACAGTTATGCTAGAGACGTACCGTAGAAACGAAGGCTGGAAATTCTTGTGCGAAAAAATCTACTTTATGTAGGCTTTTGGTTATCAACTGTTCTTTGAATAAGCGGATTTTGAAAACAAAGGAATTTTGAATTTTGCGAAATCCTTTTATTTCAATCTACTTCATGATCGAAGTGATTCTCTTTTTTCTGAGTAAGTAGGTACCACTACGAATAAACTTCTGTAACCAGTCCATCTATTATCCGTAAACCAGTGATGGCTTCTCTTAAACCATAGTATGAACTTTAACACCATTAGCATTAGCAGCATTATGCTGAATCAAACTTATAAAATTGGCTAGACTTATGGTCAGCTTTTTTGCAGAATATTATGTTAATACCACGTTATCAAGTAAAACGACTTACTGGACCTTACCAAAATGGCCTCAGTGGATATTGTGAAACTACGAAAAAAGGTTTTTTTGTTAAACAATGCGTTTCTTAATAAGGTGTGGTTACATCATGCACGATTGGAACAGAATGCCAATATTTAACAGAGTCTACTTTCCATAACTAGTAAAAAGACAAAATACTTGAATGAAATCTTTTGGAATGGTATAAATATTTATAAATTAATAAACTTTTAAAAGCATACTGCAAATTTTAATCGTTTTAATAAAGTACCCTGAATAAGTTTTGATATTCACACAGGTTGAAGCGCGTTCGCAATATCCATAACTTTGTGAGGTTCGTTACAAGATGATTGGGTTAAAAAAATGCAATTTTGTTGTTACCTGGTCCACCGAAATGGCCGCTGTCATACGGCTTGTAGTTATTTAAAATTTGACACCTATAAAGCACTAGCAAAAGTGTGGGATCAATACTATAACTGCTTATTTCTGTGAAGATGCAAATACAATAAGACCTTTATGATTTTACCCAACCTTTGTTCCAGTACCATCATTGATTCTCTTCGTACTCCTCAGTCGTTTGTACATCATTCTAACTGCTGCATTAGTCACTAAGACGGATCTATCGCACATTCGCTGTTCATTTAACTATAAATTAAGACTGGGACCTAACGTATTGGCAAACAATTCTGCTAAATTACAAACACTAAATTTAGTTTCTAAGGTCTCGGGAATGAAATCAAAATCTGGCTTATTTAGAGCGACAATTAAAAGCAACAGGTACCTAAATGATAAATGTAAATACAAAATACGATAGAAACGCCTTTCTGTGTCAAGTTTACGACAAAATAATAGCCTGCTGACGCTACGGTAGGACTAGGTAACTGTGGAATCAGCGAAGCGACTCATTAGGTTTTATTGTCACCAAGACTCAGCTTCTGTAAAACGAAGCCATGTTTACTAAGAACTTCTTAAGGCTGAGTTTACAGCCCGATTTGTTGCAAGGCCAAAATATATTCGTCTTCACCCAAGGTCATCATTATTTCATACGATAGTCATAGCTTCAATACACCTAAAGCAAGTCTGATGCATTTTTAACGATACACTATTGCAGACATACTGAGATCGTTCATCATAGCTGAATAGCCGTGCATCCATTAAAGCATTTTCACGGGTCGTTAACCTCACAAAAATATTTTTGCAAGAGATTTAAGGCTGAAAATGCGCTTTATGGAGTGCAGAAGGAAAATGGATGAATGGCCCGTAAAACGGGTCAGAAGCAAAGAAAAATTAAACGTTGTATATATTTACGGTAAAAAATGACACATGGTTTTTGTGAATTAAACAAAACTTTTGAATTTGGTATTAAGGAATTATTTTTAGACCCCACTGCATCGACTGATGTGATTAAATTTTGTAAGAGGAGCAAAAATAACATCAGAGTTTATAAATATTTAGGTACCTACTGGTACTGTCAAAAGTAATAGACAATGTTAATTTGGTAAGAATGAGGTTTTAGGTACTATAACTCATATTCATCGTGCAAACAGGCATACAGAAGTTAAAAATATTTATATTTTCAGTATCAAACTAACGAAAAACTTTATTCCAACCACATAAACTGAAAACGATCCATCACACCCAATGACAAACGTTTGCAAAAACAATCTGCCTTCCAATTCGATTGATGATGCAGAGTTTAATGCAAAACTCGTTCGAAAGGAAATAACGCCGAATCAATTTGGGATGGAAAGTGAAAAATAAATCGCAGGTACAGCTGGCCCACATCGAATCGACGTAACTCGATATCGGAGTGCCCCGAGCGACGCTCTGACCGAAATGCTCGCATTATCGAGAATGTTCGTACCTGATGCATGAGACTTATCTATTAGAGCGGGTGTCAAAAGTAGCGTTATTAACTTTTGCATGAAGCTTGATGGTACTGTTTCTAAATTGAACGTGAACGTTTCGTAAAATGTTCCTTAGAAATGACAATAATGCTTGTTGCCGTACCTACGTTTGACTTAAATCTGTGAAATGTGTGCAGCAGGTAAGTAAGTATGACACATTTTTTCCTTGACCTTAAAGGGGATAGTACTTGTACATTTGTACTGGAATTATTTTTTCTGAATTCCAAAGCAATAATCGATTAACGATCCAGTTATTGATACACCATTATTGTGCGCGATCATTCACAGAATAAATCTACAACCTAATGAGGTGCTCTCGATTTAATGAACAGGTATACCCATAATGAGCACACCCGGATCAGGTCCAATCCCGGGAGGTTGCTGTTATCACATAGAGAAGCAACTTTTTCTCCCAAGATTAAAAACTGGCTTTCACAACTCCCATGGGAAGAGATTTCTGCCAACAAATTCTTGCTACAATGTTTTATTATAACGTAAACAATAAAAACTATTTTGACGGAAACTCTTCAACTATAAATTCATTAAACGCGTTTACGATTTCATTCTACTATAAATTAACTGGGTCAGCTCTTATTCTTAGTTTTTTCCACAGAAAACAATTCGAGACGAACAAATAAAAATTCAGGGCAGATCGGGTGATTCATCAAACGTATAAAAGCTTGCACCTACGCTTGAAGTACTGAATCTGACAAATTCACACGTTTTCTCATAGCGATGATTGAACTTTATGGAGGTTGTACAAACATTTTTTAAAGATTCAATGACTCATGTAACTGCATCTGACGATAAATAGCTTCTCATTTTGTCGGACGATGTTCTGAATCCTAGTTTAATTCCAGGAACTAGTTCTTTCAAATAGATAGGGTGACATTTTACCGTTGATACGATGGAACGTTTGAAGATTATTGGATTGGTCTTATAAATGTCTCAAGCAGTTAATACTAAATCGTCTGTAGGTGTCAACATACCTACTTCTAGTTAGAACGAAATATTAAAAAAGATTTATTGCAAAATACAAAAACCATTAGGATCACTTTATATCTGAACGTATACCGAAAGTCATAATTCTATACCTCCTATCATATTTAATACACCCGCAATAATTCGGAACAGATATCAATATCTTCAAGAAACCATAAAACAAACAAGGGTTATTAAACTCACGCAGGAAATAACACTCGGGGGTATCTGAAGTTAGTATCGTCGGAACGTGTACGCCTGATCTTTTGTGGCTCCCGTGGGCCACATACAAGGCTTCCGAACCCTAAAGGGGCTGTAACCAAACTGACCCTAAACCGATTTGTGTAAATTAAACCAACACAAAACAATCAGTCGACCGGACCCGTGATTGATAGATTCTACTTCGTGTTTTTAAAACTTATTAGTTCTCTGGAATGTGTATTGAGTCTGCCTTTGTCTGATGAATATTAAGGACCTGAACCCTTAGATATTTGTCTTCCTAACACATACCCTTACCCTTGGTGTGTTATTACCCATGTACAAAGGCCTATTAATGCCGTAAGACATGTTTAATGAATACATAAACATGATACGCTGATGGCACAATATGGGGTGTCACAGTATTATGTTTGGCCACTGAATAAGGACACCCAATTATCCTTTGAAAGAGGTTTTCTTAAATTAAATTGTCCAAAAATAATGTTATTCGTCCTTTGCTAACAGTATTACTTCATCTTCTACTGTTTGTATATGTCACCGTAAGATTACAAACATCGTTAGATTACAATCTATCTCGAGAGATTGTAAACTGTCGAATTATTGTTAACCGTAACACCTGATTGCAATTTAACGCATTATTTTTCGCTATATTATAATCTATCGATGAGAAATTGTCAAATTGTCAACTGTCCGAAAGCTCTCCCTGATTGGTCAGTCTTTTTGTAAGATCGAGAGCGATGTAGAGCGGTCAAATTGTCAACTGGCGTAGAACGGAATGCATCTTGCGCGCTGATTGGTAGAACGTCAAAAAAGACAATGTTCTTTGCAACTCCCGGTGTCACAGCTCTTTGACGTGCAAAAATAAGTGACGGTTTAATTTTTTATAAAATCAAAAATTGTACTTAATTTTTAAAACTCAAATTACACACAATTAAAAATTGTATTAAAAATTGAAGTTAGTGACGAAAACGAATCGCTGCAAAACCGACTCTACGTAGTCTTGTCTGCCCTACCCCTAGAGTGCAATTCAAAACCGCGTAGGCGCGGAGGGGCGAGGCGGCCTGCGAGCTGAGGCGCAGGTAGTTTCAGCGCTCGCCGCCGCGGCTGAGGCTGGCCGGCTCTGCCGGCCAGCAAGCCGAAGCTGCGGTGGTGAGCGTGAAAACCATCTGCGACGATAAGCTCGCATGGGACCGCCGGAGCCCCGCAGCGCCGGAGCCGTGACAGAAGTTATGCTTGCTGCATGTTGCATGCTTACTTCCATGCTGGGTCAATTAATATGGGATGTGTTATATTTTAAACAAAAAACTCAGTAGGTACGAGTTAAAAAATTAGAAGGTAAATAAATATTTTTATGATGTCATTTAATAGTATTTAAGAAGTTTACTGTTAGAATGCATGCTACAAATTTAGATGCAAAAAAATAACCATCATGCTGAGTTGTATTTAGAGTGGAAGATAACTCGTGGCTAAGATAGTATTATTTAGATGCTCGACGCTTTATTAATTGTGGCTGACTTAGTAATTTAGAAGGCAACATACATTTTTGGGGGCGAATAATGATATTAAAAAGAAGCCTGTTTAATTAGCACCCCTTTTATTTTATTTTTAAATATTAGTTTGTATTTGAAGACAAAATACCTAACTGTATTTTTATAAGAGTTATTTTTATATAAATTTAATACTTGAAGAATTTTTGAAGAGCATTTATTTTATTTAACTGACACCTCTATTTCATTCCTAACTCTACGGGAACTCCATGGGAACAGAACGGCTGGTCGTGATTGGTCGATCTTACAAAAAGACTGACCAATCAGAGAGAGCTTTCGGACAGTTGACAATTTGACAATTTCTCATCGATAGATTATAATATAGCGAAAAATAATGCGTTAAATTGCAATCAGATGTTACGGTTCACAATAGTTCGACAGTTTACAATCTCTCGAGATAGATTGTAATCTAACGATGTTTGTAATCTTACGGTAACATATACGTAAATATAGGAGACAAATTTTGCTTTTTCGTTTTCGCAACAGTTTTGACACTTAAAGGTCCTAAATCATGAAATGCCGTTCGTTTTCAGAAAATTAATTTCCAACAAAAGTGAATGAATCATACTGTTGTTCCCACACTAGTTTTTGGAGTCAATCGAGGTCAATGCTCAGTAGTAAATGGTGTGCTGATTTGATCACTGTGAGACATTTCATTAGAAGTGTTTATTGCCGGCATGTCTTGAAAAGAATCAGTTTGTAGAGATCATTAGTGTCTTAATATTTGCCGAATTTCCTTTAAATTTTGACAACATTCCATGGATATTTTTCTTAAAAGACGTTACGCAAGAAACATCTAAATAAAAACAAAATTGAAGAACGAATTTATACTGGAATTCAGCCTGTATTTCTGTTACTTATTAGCACTGCAGATATAATCCCCGGTGGCGCTGAAGTGTCACATAATTCTATACAAGAGAGTCCAAAGCTTGCTTTATTTTTCACAAAGATACACAACAAATAACGGCTAATTAGCAGCTTGGAAAATGTAATAAGCGTAAGAACAAAATAAGGATAAGCTGTCTAAATATACATAGTTTCGATATTTATGGAGGTAAAATAGTATCGCGAAATTGATGCAAATTGCATATTTAACAGTTAGTTAAGTTAAAATAAACTACATATCTATAACAAACAGAAGATAATGTAACTTCGTTACTAAGTACAGAAACACATACACGGTATAGGTACATATAGATAGCAAGATTGGGCTAGAATCACAAACCACATTTTGGTGTCATCTCAAGTCGAGTTTGTCACTATTCATGATAAGTAACAATAACGATGCGCTAGGCGTAATCTTCGCATGGATAAATATTTGTCGCGTCAAAAATATTATATAAATTGTTTGCTGGTTGTGAGTAAAAGTTACTGCAGAAGGACCACTTGACACATTCATATTATTGGCCCGAGTATCAGTAGATAATGCTAGAGAACAGTTAATGTGACACTTGTTATTATTCCTAAAAAAAGTATACATTCTGTAATATGTATATCTCTAGCAATAGGTAAGTTCCAGTCGTCAAAGAGATTATAGCCAATTGTACAATACTTAATCTGGAATGACTATTATTTACCGAAGAAAAGGTAGTAACTGCTGTGTTTTATTTAGTAACGCCTAAGTATATCTCTTCACCATAAGTCACCTTTTATATTTTGTACGAATGGCACTTCTGAACGAGCTTAATAAATGTTCTCCGTGTGAACGTTCAATGCTAGCAATAACTTGGTTATCATCACAGCAAATGAACACGCGTATATTGTAATTGGTATAATATTTGATTTAGTTATTTGGTTAGTAAGACTCATAATTATGGTTATTTAGGTTGCAACAGCTAACGTGAACTGATTGAGTAAATTACGCAACGCCAAATTGATTATGTAAATTATTTCGACTCAAAAAATAATAAACTATGACACCAACTATTAGGTATTGCATTTTTAAGTTCATGGATAAACAATTGACTTAGGTCATTGAAAAATATTCTTATATCATGGAATGGATGATGAATTCACACATACCTACATTTACCGTCTCCAATATTTGGAACATCTCAGCTCAAAGTTACGTCATCAAGATGCATCACAGCGCATTGGATCAACAGCAAAATAAACAAATGCTTTCGAAGTTGTGACGTCATACTTGTGCCAGTAATTAAAAGCTTCTGCGATATTAATCAGTGATTCCGAGTACTAGGAAATTTTAGCTTTGACGTAATTTCATCAATTTTTTTCAGAGATTCTATCTGAAAAATTATTTGGAATGCTTTCGTATTTATACTTATCAGATGAGATATGTTAGGTACAGTCTGTTTTGCTAAATATCTTTGCTTTAATATTTTCCGATCCTAAATGACGAAAAAATTGCAGCTCCAGACGTAAAGTCTAATTAAACTATTGAATGCGTACGATGCGATGACGAGTACATTTTTAAGTCACAATTTTAAATAGGTTATTCAACAATCACACTACAAAACAAATGCGTTAAGTTCATTGCCCTAAAACGTAACACTTAGCAGTTAATTCCGAACCATGGTAACAATGTGTGCACTTTAAAATCATGATACCCTATGAACCGAAAGATTTCGTTTAGTGACCCATTTATCGTGTTAAATGGTGTAACAGCAGGCTATTTAGAATACCCGCCAAACTGCGGACTTTTAGTCGGCCGACAGTTTGATCGGGCGATTTATAAGTAAGAAAATGAATGGTAGTACACATATAACGAACACATAACAACGATCAGATATGACTGGTATCTGAGTGACTAAAAGCTTTGACTAAATACAAGATTTTCTTTATTTTATTATTATAATTTTTTTTCTTTCCATATCGGGTCAACTATCAGCCGACTTTTAAGTCTACAGTGTGCATGAACTCTTAATTGTCCAAATTGATATCACAACGCATCGTACGCCTTTTATTAGGATTAAATTGCGAGAATATATTTGCATGGTCATTGGTCAGTAGCCACTTGATTGAGTATGGCCGTTAAAAGTGGATTTACTGTAAATATTTATTAGTTGGGGAGTAATTTTGACGCTGATATTGATTAAGGTATTAAGATTATGCTCAAATAAAATTTAAGAAATTAGGTTTTAACAAAAACAATATAATCATTATTTAATAAAATTAGAAAAAATGGGAATTTTAATAAGCGTTGTTTCAAAGCCTGCTAATTGAAATAAATCTTTTCAAAACAAGTGCAATGAAATTAGTATGTATCTTAAATTGAAAAGGTCAAACAAGGCCTACTTATTCCTAATCTTTTCTGAAGATTACTTACACTCGCAAGCTTAACACAATATTTATTTTTTAATAAAGCCGCGAGCAAATGTTCTTTTTACTTCATTTCTTTGTATACTACAATGGGTATAAAATCAAATATATACTCTGAAATGTAATAATTTTACGCACTCATAACAATGAACGTTAAGAAATAATGCTCTTCGTCCATTAGTTGTAATTAGATTCTGGTGGATAGTATCATATTACTTTGTCACTGTTTTCTGTATTCTAGATGAGACTTCAACAGCTTGAACTCCGAACAAGTTTCGCTGAACAGAGAGTAATAAGTATAATTAATTGTGTCAAACAAGAATTTCGTAACTACATTTTCCTGCCACGTTAACGACACAATTTCTCGTTTTATGAACACTGGCTTCTTAGCAACTTGTATTTCTGAACTTTTGAGCCCGTAAAGTTGTACGACGCTGTCTTGCAAAAGGACATACCTATCGGTCCTTTCACGTCTCTTTCATAAGCTGGTATTGGACACTCGCTTTTCAAACTTTTATTGAAAGAAAATCCCAAACACTTCCCTGACAGGTTCAGGATATGTTGGAAAATCAAAAAATCTTATTTCATTGAACCGTCGACAGCATATCAAATGGCAGTGGCCTTAATAATCATATTCCAAGGAGAATGATAATCGCCTACGTGAGTCATAATAGATATAGCCTTTAATTTTACTGGTAATAAAACTGATATAAACAATTGCTATACAGCATTAGTAATAATGTCACGCTTCAATTAAACGCATTTGTTCAATTAATTCGGTAAAGGGACGGAGGGACCATTGTGAAGGACTTTGTCTGTGGCAAATAGTCTTCGGAGCGGAATGAGGGTGTTAATTAGGTATATGTAAGGAAGACCCGTTCTTACTGGCGTTTATGTCAGGCTTTAACCTAAAGGTCTTTAACTTAATGAGGATAGACCACTGTTTGTGGTTCTATTCAAGATCGCAAAAAAGGACACAACATTCTTCTTGAGCAGAGAAATCCTCTAGTTTACTTATTTCCAAGTTGTTCATGAATAGAATTTGTTAGGTAATAATTACGTAAACAAGAAATATTGGGGTCGTCCAACCACTCAGTCCGACCAATCAGTAGTTATTAATGAAAAAATAACAAAGCAATTTCTTCAATAAAAATACACCTGGGCACCAATATTTTTTTCGTTGAACTAATTTTACCATCATTCATTACCATATCATAGGCCGTACCTTATCTGTTACCTTACAAGATCGTTTTATCTGCTAACCATTTTTCATCGGCCCACCTGAACATTAATCAATCTATTCTTATAATAGCCGAATGTAAACATGCCCACCCTTTTAGCAGCTATTTATTAGGAGTTATTTGCTAACAATCTTCGTTCCCACGCTTAGTAACGGCTTCAGTAAAACATCGACAAACGTTTTCTATATAAGTAATTGACGCCATAATCAGGCACTTCACGTTGCTAGGAAAAAGGTTGAATTATTGGCAAATTTGCCGCTTCGTAACGAAAGACTTACGCCTCTTTGTACTCCTACAGACTTTTTACAGCAACCGAAAATGATCGCATTCAAGGACCGTAAACGTTAATAGTGATGTAACGCTAATACGAAATCGTAAAAATATATCACAATAAGACATAAGTGTCACTCTGTCAGTAAAACGATGACAAGATCGTGAAATATAAAAGCTGAGTGTTTTGCTTATAGCACTAACACCTACATATTTTTTCGGATACCATTTAGTATGGAACGCTCCGTAGTAAAATCGTTCATTATTTTATTTTTTTATGGGTTTAAGCATTTTTATGTCTTCATCATAAAACAAACAACGTAATCTGATGAAATAAATTAAAATATAAACATAAACTTTAGCGTTTTTCGGTAGGGCAGCATAACGTACATTCAATGTACTCAAAATTAATGAACACGTGTTAATGAAAATCCGCTGTGACAATGCTTAATGGTCTTGCTAAGCAAATAGGGTCACGTCAAGCCAAAAGCTCGCAACGAGCAATATGTACGCCGAGCGACAGATTTGAATGACAGTATTATTCCCTGATGCTTCATTTAAAACAGTGCGAAATATAAAGGCTGTGGATATATTTCAAACAAGTTGTTTAAGCGTGCGTGGAGGAAAAATAGCTTCAACTATACTAAAATTATTTTAGGGTCCCATAAAGTCTTTCGCAAAATTAGGTAGCTTATATTCCCTCAAAATATTTCCACTTTTATACGTCCCAAAATTTTAGCATACGCTAACTGAAGTGCAGACTACGCGAGATAGACACTTTATGGCACGCGTTAAATAAAGCTTTGCGAGACTTGAATTAGGAACAAAATTATTGTTTTGAAAGATAATTTGAGGAACTTTAACTCTAGTCAGTAGAAATAGTATTTATTCTAGTTTGAATAACTATTTCTTCAAAAATAAACATCGAAAATATTTTCCTATTCTAACGGTACTTTTTTGACCAATGAACAACACTCAAAAAATCGTCAGCATAAAAATAGAAACATAATTGCTTCATCCAAGCTCAGTTTACAGTTTGACGGGTCAGCCGTCGATTTTACGAGTGATCCCATACTAAACCCACTAAGTGATTATGTCCACAAAGTGGCCAAAAAAGCTAAACGCTATAACTCAAACAAAACAGTCGTAAAACGACAATGACGTAATCCGGGGCAGTATACCCTACAGGGTTTATGGGTGTTTAGTAAAACAGGTCACCGGTATGGAGGTCGTAAAGTAAAGTTTCCTAGATTGGTACAAGTTTGGAGATTGTGCGGCTTTGTTTAACGAAGATTCTAAAAATCCTGCCAAGTGGGAATCGGACTCGTGTTAGAAGGATTCCGTACTTTCCAAAAATCACGTTTGTTTTATGGGATCTACTTAAAATGTTTTTTTTTTTTACAGTTTTCAGTATTCGTTGTTAAAGCGGTAAGAGCAAATCAGAAACATTGTAATATAAGGTTCATAATTTATGACAACTATCACGATACAGTCTAGTGACAGACGGACAGCCAAGTTTAAGTTTTGGGGTCCCATTTTACCCTTTGGATCCCTAAAAATTAGAAACTCGATAGTTTCAGATTTCTTGATAAAACTTTTCCTCTACTTCAAATTCGGGGATTTCAAGTCTCTTATATTCTATGTTTCAAAATGTTTATTATTTTCAGGTAAAATCGTATTTCTAGCTGCCAGGCCATTGCATCTTAAAATAGCGTCAATAGTTTAGTCGTCCATACATTTGGATGCAATAGTGTTACACAACCTAGCGTCAGTATGCACTTTGCAACATTATCTGTAAATGCAGTTCTATTTTGCACTTTATAAAAATATAGGGACTACCTATATTTTTGTTTTGCTTGAAGTGTCTTTGAAATGGCTAATTCTCTTCAGGTTAACTCGGTGATCGAAGCTGTTTCGATAAAAAGCTAAGAGTTAATTTTAAAACTTCTTGCTTTTATAATAGTAATTTACTAGCCTTTGATAGTATTTACCTAGCAAAAAAATATATTGTATGAACTGTCATTAAACTTTTCTTTGCCCCAAACGCAATCTAGGAAAGTAGACGATGCTGTTAGTTTATAAAAAAAAAAAACCTTTTTTGTAATTTCTACTCCATAAGCGACAACGGACCAATTAAGTAAGCGTGCTTCGGAATAGTATTAAAGTGTTGTGATCAAACGTTTTTTATCTGCTATAAAAACTTCGTTATTAATAGCCAGCTGATATTATGATCTTAATTTTAACAGCCTTTGTTTCAGATGCTTTTGATTTTTCAAATGTTTTGTAACCATAAACTTTGTGGCTGAAAACATCTATTTATTTTAACCGAAATAGATTTAATTTGCTTTAAAATGTTAGATATTGACTATGTAATGCCTACGATAATGTTTTATATAAAGACAAATATCACACATTTTTAAATGAACATTGGTATTATGATGATATATATTTATAAAGTGAAATAAGTGTACGTATTTGAGTAGTAAGTACCACTGTTTCAAAATTAACCCAACGGAAATCTCTAGCATGTCCTTCTCCGACTAGATCAAACATTCGGAGCACAATCAGGTGAAACTCTTCAGAGGCTCTCTTTACGGTAAGTTTTCACTTCAGAAGCAATTGTACGTTCTCCAACAGTTACAATCCAAGCGTCGTTGACCCATGTCCCCGCTTGACCTACTCCCTTTTTGTTTTCAGTCTACAACTTTTCTCTGCAGTTATAATTAGGTTTAGTTAGCATTGTTAAGTATTCGTTTATTAATGGTAATAATAAAATGATTTGAGGATGGTTGCGCTAATTTGCTGCACTGCGCTAATGGGCCATATGGACGTTATTGTATTTGTTTTAGTATAATTGATATTTGACCTATTCGAAAATTAATTGCATTTGTATAACGGAAAATTGGTTGGTGAAAGATTTTTATCAATACTTTATTAGCACAAACTATGGTTAGTGACACGTTGTCATGTTCAAAATTGTTTCCTTCGTCGTTGTTTGTCTTGACATAATAAACCACGTCAATTTTCTAAGAATTCTAGGCACACAATTTCATACTAACTTCATCTTCATCTTCCACAAAATACCTACACACCCTTGAATCCGAACATTGTTTACAACTTCACAAGTTCCTTTATGCTTGTAACAGACTACGTTGCGTAACGCTTATTTTAAACCAGATTGTGTTCACAAATTCTCGGTAACTGCACGTTACGGATATTTATTAACTGATAGTTAACCCGTTGAACCGTTTTCACGTGTTGTCTAACTATTGCGTTAGGATTTATTTACGTTATGTAAGTTTTGTTTACGTTAAAACGCAGGGTGAGATGGTGCGATCGGTGGTTGTATGTGTAAGATAGCTTATGATAAATATAGGGCACATGCTATTGTCGTGTTTTCAACGGATCTTGTTTGTGTAAGATATTTTTATGGGCTGGATGACATGTTGCTGTGTTATGTCTCAGGATTTTTATCTCCGGCTCAAAGTTCCAGTTATTCTACGCCTATAGAGTATTTGCAGCCCAAAAGAAAATTATAAACTTAATGTAAAGAATACTTAAAAGCCCGTAATATTTAAACATTTATTACTGGAAATCTAAATAAAAAGCTTTCAAAGGAGATTTGAAAGAGCCGCTTCTAAACAAATATCTGTAAAGCTATTTATAATATAGATAAACAAATCGCTCCTCTTTTATTCAGCGATGCGAACAAAATTCTAAGTACAAATTAATTATTAATTTTATCTGTCAGTTGCCAGAAGTTCATTTCATTATCTGAATACAAAAGAGACATTGTCGGTGTTTTCTGTAAAAAGGTCTTATCGCTTTACGAGCTTGTTATCGTGAACTAACTTTTTCTATTCGGACAATAAACGGTATGCATTGTTACGAGTAATGTAAACTATTGTGCACAATGCATTGGAATTGTCATATTTTTTGGGATAGTAAAGCAAACGTGGGCTATTAGATACTTTGTTTTACTTTTTAACACAGAAATGCAAATAAGAATTACATAATTAATTGTGTAAGTTTACGAAATATATCTTAAGGTAATTTTAAAATAAAATTTAAAACGCATAGCTTTTGCATCAAATTAGCCTGAAAAGTGCCAACCAACTGTAATAAGCATTATCTCACTATATAAATCAGAATAATGCACCATCACTGGCTCGAAGACCCACTTTTCTTATCGTTCCCTGCTCTTTCTAAGCTAACACTTTAGGACCTAAATTGTTGGAAGACAATTTTCAACGAAGATTGTTTCAAGTTTATAGGATCGTTAAGTTCTTATAAAACTAGCTTCCTCGGGTCCATCCGCGTCCCTGGGAACTATTTCGCGTACAGAAAGGGATAAAAAGCCTAGCTTACGCCTTTCTCAATAAATAAGTTTTTTAACATTTTCAAAAATATTCAAAACTGAGATCGGCGTGTCCAAGCAAGCGAACAAACTCTTTTTAGCTTTATAATAGGTATTGGTATACATACATAGATATCTTGCATACTTTTGCATTAAAAATATGTCGTCTGAAAGGCAAAGTCGGACACAGCTTACCTAGTCCAATGTTGCTGGTCCAAAATCGAATTTTCCCCATAATCGACTTAGGAATTTGACCATAAATACCAAACTAATTAAAACGGAATCAAAACAAGCAAATCAATTGTTGCATTCAGCGGCATGCGATTGAAGAGATTGAGTCTGATGCACTGGTGCACGCGATGTCAAGCTTCATTAAATCCTAGATAGAACCTAGTATGTACATAATATGTATGAGGATAAGTACTTATCTTACAGAGAATTGAAATAATTAACACTGCTAAATATAAATGAACTTCTGTTGTGTGTCACTACTAAAAGCCGTATACAATGTTTGCATTTGTCGTATTGCGTACTAAAGAAACAATTAATGTAGGTTCAGTTTTAACGTATGACTCTTTTATGTTAATGATTGTTGGAATATACGCACGATGTACGTATAATACCTCCTTTACAAATATCCAAGATTATATAAAGCATACCTACTTCAATCATTCGTCAAACATTCAATCATTCAATGTTCACTTTAATCGTACGTTCTTACATTCGAAATATAACAGTCGTTCAGGATACATGTGTTTTCTTTGTCTCACCTGCACCCATATCCAACAGGTTATGGGCCCAGGCCGTTTTCTGTAGTTAAAAGTAATACAACAAAATTTTTAAATTCAGTGAAAGAGTGTAAATTAAAATTGCATTAACAATGAACAAAATATCACATCTTATGACGGTGTTATTTCTGCGTTGCTAGGTGATAAGCAACTCAATATGGTTTCTGTGAAGACTACGCCTACTACTAGACTACGACTCGATCATGAATTGTATAATAATAATGAGACCCACATGAGACCCACACTCAAAATAAAAATAATTAGTGCTCTCGCTGTGGCGGCATATTGGGCTGACAAAGTGTAGTCTCACTATAAGACATGTCATCGACACGAAAGAAGAAGAATAAAAATAATTATTTATCAACCCGGAAATTCAATGCATATAATATCAAAAAAAAAATGTATTGTGATCATTGCGGACGTCGGAATAATTTCAAAAAGGACTGCCGTTACTTAAAGGGACTGCAGCAAAATAATCAATGGGTGAACTTCAAAAGTCTGCCAATAACATTGAATACTGCAACAATGACCAGGACGGTTTCATTTTTATGATTTAATAATGTAAATTGTCTGCTAATTATGTAGAAAATAATACTGTTTATTTTCTTTTAGATTCTGGTGTGACAGATCATGATGACATATATCATATTAAAAAAAAAAAAAAAATTAAAAGATTGACAATGTAAAAAGGTTTTAACCTCGTACGTCGAATTATCCACACCATTGAAGATCGGTGTTGCTAGGAAAGGAGTTTCAATCCTGGAGTTTGGTAAAGGGTAAATCGAGGTAACAACATAAATTCAAGGATCAATTGATGACGTTTTATATTCACCGGAGGTACGTTATAATATGCCAAAAGACTGGTATGTCGGTAATTTTTTTTTAACATTTATGGTAAAAATAATAAATGTTTTATGACAGGTGAGAACATCAATCACTAATGTTTTTTTTTTTAGTATTACTTTTAAACAGTAATAATTCTCTGAGTAATTTAAATTTTGTTGAAGAGAATCACCAAGACTGTGTAAAAGAGTATAAATAATACGGCATAGTACTCACTTAAATAAACAGAAAAATCAAATGTTCAAATATGGAGTTGATGAAAATAATGTTTTTATTTGATAATTCTGATGAATTATGTGAACCTTGCATATTTGGTAAAAACCATGTACTGTATATGATAAGAACTATTTTGCTACGTTTATAGACAATTTTATACATTACAGTGCAATATCACACTGTTATATATTTGATGTACCTACGCTAAGTCAGAAGTGCTGACATGTTTTCAAGATTTTGTTGCTAAAAGTGAAAATTTATTTAACCATAAAGTAAACTAATTTATATTGCGATAGTGGGCGAGAATATCTTTCTAATGAATTTAAAGATTATTATTGTGTTTGTAAGGAATAACTTAGGTACTGTTTAACAGTATCGAATAGCCACAACAAAATGGTGTCGAGGAGCGTATGAATCGTACGTTAACCGAAATGGCTCGACCATTGGTTACAAATTTAGTTACAAATTGGTTAGAAATTATATAAAATATTCTGGGATGAAGCTATATTAATATACATATTTAACAAATAGACTACCCACAAAAGCGCTCGCCAATAATAAAACACCATACGAAACATGACACAATCAATACCGAAAATACGAAACCAAAAATAAGTCATTCAAGACATTTAAAATAATGATGATGATTCGGTTCAACATGTTCATGATAAAACTAAAGCCTCGAAATTTGACGAAAAGTCATTTAAAGCCATATTAGTTGGTTACGACCAAAATGGTTACAAACTATTTACCTAATACAGAAAATAACCAATTCCCTATTGCGAGGGATGTTGATTTGATGAAAGAAAGTGCTTGCGGCACTAATAACCGCGTAGACAAGCACTGCCACAATCATCTGTCCAAGATGCTCTGTGGCCAATGATGATGATGATTTGATGAGTTGTATTTCTATAATACCTGTTCAAATTCCCGCCTAAATTAACAAGCACGATAACGACGATAAATCGGCAAAGTTAATAGGCAACAAACACAAACATAATCATTCCCCTGATAATAGCTCAGAAGCTGGACCTTCATCTAGCAAACTGAGACGTAATACAAATAATTCTCAAAGTACCCCAATAGATTATAAAAGGATTGATGACCCATTTTTGCTTATCGCTCACAACTGTTCAATCACTACCATGCACCTATTGTGACATTTTTAGTGGGGATGATTCTAGTATACATATGTTGAAAACCACAAAAAGTGAAATAGAGTCTAATCATAGAAATAATACTTGGACTCTCATAGCAAGACCTAAAAATTTTAACATAAAAAGCTCAAATTGGGTATGTACAATTAAAAATAACGAGTTGGGTAAACCCACATGGTATAAAGCCCGATTAGTAGCTCGTGGTGTCACTCAACAATGCTTACAAGATTATAACGAAACGTTGACTCCAGTAGCTCAAATATAATCTTTCCAATTTATTTTAACTCTTGCAAATCAGTTTGATTTACATGCCCATCTTATGGATGTAAAAACCGCCGTTTAGAAAGGCATTCTCAAGGGAGATATCTATATGGAAGTGCCTTATGTACGCAATGCGCATGCAATGCTTAGTACATGACCAAATATTTGTGCTGCTATAGGTATTATAAGTCAGTATCAAAGTAAAATTAATGAAGTTATGGAAGTGGTTAAAACATCTTTTGAGATACATAAAAGGAACTCTTAAATTAAAGCTCACCTATGTGAAATGTGATTACAAACAACTGATGGCAGGGTATGCAGATTCTGATTGGTTGAGGCGACGTTATTGACCGCATAAGTACAACAGATCACATATTTAAAGTGTTTGATAATTGTACAATTTCGTGGAATACACGGAAACAAAATAGTCGCCGGTTCCTCAACAGAAGCTGAATATATGCTTATTTGAAGCTATAAGAGAAGCTATTTGGATAAAATCATTATAACATAGTTCTATTCTGATAAAACAGACAATGATGATATATGAAGTTAATAACAGTTGTATTAGCATCGCTAATAATCCTACAAATCACAAACGATATTGTGACGAATTTAGTTAAGTTTTTATGTGTTGATTTGTGTGATGTGATGTGATGTGTTATTTATGTGTTTTTAGTTTAGTTTAGAATTAATAAGAACCCATCTGCCGCATTAGGCACGTCCTGTAAGGGTAGATGTAAGGTTGTATATGTAAATAAATAAGTAAATGTAATAACAAAATACCAGACAACCAGGCAACAGTCTGGAACTGAATGACATGAGGTTTAAAACTCATATATAAAAAAGCCACACTTTTTAAGAAAGCATATTATAAGTTAGAACATTAAGTTCAAGATAAAAATGCTTAGAAATGTGGTGGTCCTGCTCCATAGGACATAACAATATCTAATTAATAACCAAATTAAAATTTTACCAGCTAGTAAAATTGTATTTTTCCTTTGACTATTTGTCTGGTGACAAAATATGTACGTATAAAAGTATTAATTAATGTAAAATATGTGAATGTTTATACTTATTACAAGATAAGTTACAAAGTACATTAAAAGATTCATATCATGTTTAATAATTATTCTTATAAATGGTATTTGACTCATGCATTTTCGTGAAACATGAAAATTTGAAGCATGAAGCATTTTAATGGTAATTTAATTCTCATATGTTTTTGTTTGTGATTCTACATGACCTTCGCATGCTGTTATTGTATGTATCAATACATATAAACTGTAATACCATACTATGTATTAAAAAAAAAAAAAAAAAAAAAAAAAAGTAACCATGGAGTTACTTGCCTGTTCTTCTCTATAGGAAGCTACTGTTGGAATGAGCAACTAGAATCAAACTTATTTATGTTTTTGACTTTCATAAGTGCTTGTTATGGTCTAAATGAAGTAAATGTTTTGACTTTGACTTATGATGCAAAGTTTTTAGAATTAAGTTGAACTTAATGTAAATTTTTGAATAATTTCAGTTCAATGATTTTATTTAGAATGCTATTATGTTTATAATCTAAGCTGTTGATCAAAGTTATTGTAATTTGATATGCAGCAGGTACTATTTATGACTGTATAAAGTGTATGTAAATATTGCATATTGTCCTATACTGCAATGTACAAATTGTATTGTATACTTTATATATCAAACAATGTTTAAGGTTCTTCTAACCTACAGACAGACATGTGTTGCTGGGGAGTTTGTTGCGCCACTTCTTCTTCCCAGTAAAAACACATAGGAAGTGGTGAAAGGTGGGCGTTTTGGGGACTGTCTTTTATAAATTCCTGACGTTCAAAAGGTGCTGTTTTGCAGCCAAGTTTGGGTAAACGATTTTTGACTTATGATTGTATAAAATGCTTGTACATTTGAGGGGGGCTGTTGGAATATACGCACGATGTACGTATAATACCTCCTTTACAAATATCCAAGATTATATAAAGCATACCTACTTCAATCATTCGTCAAACATTCAATCATTCAATGTTCACTTTAATCGTACGTTCTTACATTCGAAATATAACAGTCGTTCAGGATACATGTGTTTTCTTTGTCTCACCTGCACCCATATCCAACAATGATGATTAAACTATACAAAAAATATTCTGAAGCTACAATAACATTTATCAATGTTTTAAAGGACACTGAAACAAAGCTTAAGCCAACATCGGCACTAAGTAGCGACTTCAATTCAACCCGCTAATTTCTTTGAAGCGCAAGCAAACGCGATAAAAATGTTTCAGTACAAGTCTTTCATTTAAAATATACTTAAACGCCGCTCAGTGAAAGCACTTCCTGTATTTACTCAAGCGTTTACTTTCAGTAAAAAATATACTGACGAAAGGAAGGGTCGGAGTTGTAAGACAAACTGGGGCGATGCATGTAGGTCAGTCCATGTGGTCGCAGGTTAAATTATGCATATAACTGCAGCCGCTGTCGATAACTCGGTACCGGCCGGGATAAATTGAATGAAGCCCGTCTTTCAAGCAAAAATGGCGATGCACGTATATCGCGGAAATTGACGAGGTATCATCGATCGGTGGTAAAATGAAGCCGACTTTTATCAAAAGTGAATTTTCCTTATCCAATCATGCAAAGAACTGTATTTATCACAATAATGAAAAATAATTTATGTAAATTTATCAAGCTAGGCCAAGATTTAAAACTGCTAAGGAGAAGTTAAAGACCGCATTTTGTCTTAATTGGGGCAATTTTAAAGTTGACAAAGTGCACCACAAAGGCATTTTCCTCCAATCTGAGTTCATGAGTTGCGTGAAATTTAAAGGAGCTAAGAACGTGCCGCCTATTGTTGAGCATAAACTGTCATCTAAATCTTTTAGCACTTCGAAGAAAAGCCGTGATCCGCGTATTAATAAACTCCATTATTCTTTTATTTCTGAATGACCTTAGTCCACCACAGCTTAGGATGATATGCAAATTCGCTATAATTTAGAATCACAATACCTTTAAACTTGGGTATTGATGATCGAACAATTAATTCAAAGTCTTTAGCTCACCATCCGTCTATGCCCAAACTCAGCACAATGAAAAAGATAGATAGTCCTAGTTTGCGGAATTCCTTTGCAGGGAAAATTTACGGGCTCTCGATATCTGCGAACTATTCGACAAGTGGAATTTTAAACAGAATAACTAAGGTAATAAAATTGTAGCGTTCCATGTTCTACATAAGCATTTTATATAAAGCTTTTGTAATGGAGCCGGTCTCTTTGTGCAATGTTTTGCAGTAGCGCGGTTTCAGTGCTGAGGGGAACTTCACACTTTTTAGAGTTCCGTATCTTTGTTCTGTTATTTAAATGTGTTCGTTTAACTTTGTAATGTGACATCTCTGTTTCACAATAACACTACCTACTATAATTATTTGCAAGTCTTTCTTCGTACAAATTCCTGAATTTATTGAACCTTATTGGCAATATAGTACCAATTCACGTTCAGTAGTAAACATATTCATATTACCCTATCGGTAAATAATATTAGGTACATTCACTTTTCATCATATTTACTTTTTCATCAAAACTACATATATTCAGCGTGGGAATTCTCATTTCAAATAACATCTCAGCATCCTAACATTTCTCGTATAATACAGTTAAAAATCTTCCTTAATGTTTCTTGTTCTTTGACGACCTCGATGGCGCAATGGTCATCATGCCGGACCGCCGAACCTGAGGTCCCGGGTTCGATTCCCGGTTCGGTCGACATTTGTGTGATGAGCATGCTTGTTGGCCGTGGTCTGGGTGTTATGATATGTATTTATAAATATGTATATATGTAGCTATATGTAGTTTATCAGTTGTGTTAGCACCCATAACACAAGTTAATTAATAACTTACCATGGGGCTAACCGACCGTGTGTGAAAAAGGTGTCCCGACATTATTTATTTATATCTTGTTACTGCAATAAATGTGACCTCTGCCTTAAAGTAAGATGTTGCAGTCGCAACGTTAGGACATACGAAGGTTTATTAAAGTTTAGAGAAAATTTCGCTCATATCATTTCATTTTATTTGCTCGTTCTTAGTAAGTTTCAGTTGTGAACTTTCATTTTGAAGAACCGTATACAACCCCTTTTCATCAACCATGGTCTTGAAGAACCTCGTGAAGTAGGGAGATATAATGTTCTACTAGGAGTACAGAAAATGTGTTTGCTCATGTAGCGTTAGAAGCAACAAAGATCGAATATATTAAGGTAGAAGATTGGCAGTACCTCACTCCCCGTGAGCTAGAACAAAGCCTTCGATCGGTTTGTGTGAATACTGATGAACTAAATTGACCTTTGAATATTAAACCTATCTCTCCGGGTCAGCTTAGGCTAAAGGATGTTATCTACCTAAAACATATAGGTTCAAATTCAAAGGATGTGTATCTAGTATTATAACGTTGTAATAAGAGTAATGTATAAAGCACATCAGAGGTCTTCTGTTCATTTAATTACTTACATGAGATCTCACAATTGAATGAAGATCGGTGACACTTGTCACAAAGAAGCGCACCTTTGTTTGAAATCGAAAGCAATCCAGAAATAAACATAGACAACATACATTTCATTAAATGGATTGTAGGCAAGGTGCCCGAACAATCACTTGAAACACTTGAACTGTCTACTAGGCGGAGTACCGCGTGGGATACGAGCTATTCGACACATAAGTAGTTCAAGTATTCACTATTACTACAAATAGACAGGTACAGAAGAACGAATACACAGAAGAGGTAATTGAAAAGGCTTAAAGCTTCTAGAGCATTAACTTATCTATTAACAAAGGAACATCATGACTGCTTGACATTATAATTAGAACATAGGTAGGTACTTACGGCGGATTTTACCAATTCTATCTTCCTAGAGACAGGCATTTCAAATTACTTGTAGGTACAAAGTTAATATCAAAATTGAATCTCTTGCTAGAGATGCAACATGCACAAGTTCAAATCCATGGGGATAAAATCACAAAATTAGAGACAAATCTCAGACAACAATGCCCTGACCCAGCTCAACATGACTGCAGTGGTGCTTCTGAATCTCTTTATCTCTGTCTCCACTTATACAAACAACAAATACTTCTAGCAATGTGTTACGTGTGATAGAACGGAATATTTACTTTACCCCGCTTTCTGCATTGTTACTTTTGACATTTTATTCCCTAGTTCGTTTCTCTGCAGCTGTAATAAAAGTGAAGCAAAAAGGAAATCTAACGGAAATCGGGATATAAAACCTACTATTAGACATGTGAAAATATGTTTGCTTTTCAATTTCCTTCTAACATTTTGGTCAGAAACCAAGGACCAGATAATGGCTGAAGTGCAAATAAAATTCGTCATAGCTTTCTGACTGTATTGAGTAGATATTGCAAAACGCTTTCACAAAGCTCAGTGTTTGTGTTTGTTGCCAAAATTGGCCCCATGCGTGATTGTAGACGCCAAAGATAATATCCGTAATTTCCATGACTTATCAAAATATCTTACTATTACCTCATCAAATTCCATCTGAATAAATCGAGGGAATTCTTTTCAAAGAATCTCATGAACGCAAAGGATAGTTACAAGACCCAAATATCATTGTTTCTATTATGAAACTATTTGGGAAGTTATTTGGCGTAGATGACGACGTAGACGGTATGCGAACCGTACCACGCGTGTGGACTTATCTAATCTAACTTCAGAAGTTAAACTTCTATGCTCTCAGGAACAAATAGTATTAGTGAAATCTTCGCCACTGGTATAACTCAGGTCATTTTGACAGTGACTGCAGGTATAACTTCCTAAAATAGAATGAAGTATTATAATTAGTTCTGCTCAATACATAACCTGTTTTAGTCCTTGCGCTTTTAAGTTTATTTTTGCCATAAATCTCTATCCTGTGTATCACTAGTTTCCTGCAAATCCCTATTAATATACTTAATCAGTTTAAAGTTGTCGTTCTATAAATTATTCATAATTATAATTTACGATACTATGAACTATAATCAGCACTGTACTGCGACTGTACCAACCAAGGTTATCATTCCAGGGGTGCTTAACAAATCTCTTACTCAATAAACATATTTATGCACTCAACATTATTATCGAACAACACAAGCCCGTGGAAACAATCCAGCAATTATTAATTACATAGGTTTCTCAAAACAAACGTTTGATGTTTTATTTTTGCAAACTTGATTGCGCAGGCAGCGTTTGAAAAAGGCTTCTTTGTTTGAACAAAAGGCATGTTTTGATTCCGCTGCGTTTCCCCGATAGTACACAACATCGTAGAATTTATTAACTATTGTTCTATAGTGCTTGACCGCTTCGGAGAGTTAGCATAGGTACCCATTTTGTATTCTGCACTGACTTGGGGAATTAGCCCAAACTAATATTGCTAGTGGTCCTACGAGACGAGTAAGATAATGCCAACATGGGCAGCATCTGCCTTGGTACTAATAACATTATGCTGCGGTCAACAATCCAATCAGCCGGGAGGATTATACCGATGTCTCCCCAAGATCGTTTGTTGTAGGTCTCCTCGGTGCTGCACCGTTTACTATTGTACCTACCTACCTATATCGTGATGATATGAATACACACCTCCATAAGCTTAAGTGAAATTAAGCTTTGATAACGCAAATTGCTTTTGGCTTATACTACAGGCAAATCCGCAAAAAGAAAAACAAAATCAGAAAACGTTTTCTAGAAATGCCCTACCTTTGCTCCCTCGATTTGATTGTGTTCCAAATAAAAAGAGATATTTATTTGAGGTAATTACGTGTCTAACAGAAGCTATCAAGAAAGACAGTGAGAGTTTAACCTAATTACTTCCTTGCCTGACAATTGGCCATCGATGTGTCAAAGTAGGTTATAAACCTATTTTGGTTATTACATCTTTCAATCCATTAATGGAAATGAGCATATGGATTATGGATGGAGCATTAATTTACGGAAAAGCTTCCCCGCTTATTAAATATATTTCGTTTTCAATCTGATTTTACGGGCAAAGCAACTAAACTAGGTTATCATACTTAATTTTCCGTGGGTCAACCATCTTCGATGTATCGCGACTCCTACTCCTAATCCATGTACAGTTTTCAAAAACAAAACTTTAAACGATAAAAGCATTTTACTTGTGCACAATAGTGATAGGCTTGTTTCTTTTCTTCACTTGGTTTAGGTACAAAAATTCTGATTCTGCCACACCAAATTTTCCGCGTACGAAATTTTCCGGAACGCAGTTGCATTACATTCAATGCAAACACCATTTGCTAATTCCGTCGATACCGCATTAACATGCGAATTCACGTGGCGACAATTTCTGGTTGAAATCCTATAAATTAGCAAGGTTTAATAGTTGTACGCTGGCTACATAGCCATTGCCAATTACAATAGATAGTGTCGCACGTTACTATCGTACCAAGAGTGATAGTTTAACGTCCGAGAGTTTTATGACCCATTCTTTTATCGCACGGTAGGTGGATTGTCCTGTAATAGATATAAACGTATAACTTGATCTACTGGAAGCTCGGAAAAGGGTTGTATCCTTCGTAACTGTATTATACGATGTTTATCAGGATCACATATTAGCTCTCAATATTAGAGGCCATGATCCAACTAGGGTGTTTGCATTTCAGATTGGTTTCATGCTTTCTACAACAATGTGTTTGCGTTTGTACTAATAGATAAACCAAGTTGAAACTGTTACAACTGAAATTATTTAGTACAAAGAGACAATAGACGGTAGATTATTTAATTGTCGACAGGTATTGAAACCGACATCCAAAATGGAGCTCAATTACACAAACTTATTTAAAAGAGAAATGAAATCCCCTAACTACTACAAATAAATTCTCTTGAAATTAGATTAAGTGTGGCAGAAAAAAATATTAAAATAAATCTCCTTTCGCGTTGCGGACATTTTTTAATTAAAATTCTGCTGCCGCGATGCACTGAATGGTTCCATTTTTTTATATTAATTTCTTTCAACATCTTATCGCTGGTCTGACACCCACTCTTTACATTAGTTAAATGAATGAGCAAACTGTTTACTTGTGCTTTATGTAATCAAGAAATCTCTTTCACTAGACAAGTCATAAACTTTTTCTATGCAAAAATAGACGTAACTTGTTGAATATATGCATTATTCGATACTTTTTCTTCATTTCAGTGTTTTTAAGTGAGCCATTCATTTAAAACGTTAAACCAGGTAAAGTGTGGATAAAAATGAGACCACGACGTAAAAAATTCTCGTGCTATTTTATCAAGCTGAACTGCAAATCCTTTCATTTTATCTATGTAGCTTTTTTATTTGTAAACTATTTTTCTAAGGTATTCTTGAACATTTCTTTAGTAGTTGTAATTTCAAATTTTACCTACTGTGCATTTTCAAATAGGTATTTGTTTATGGCTTTTTGCTTGTCTCCTGCAGCTCCAGAACAGATTCAAGCTCATATGAATGTTGAAAACTTGAACTACAACGACCAGCTTCAGCACTAACGCCATGTCATAACTCGGACAAAATTACCATTTAAATTCAACAATATTATATTCCAAGGCTTTTTGAGTTAGCACTGCAGTTGAAACGAAGAATTTCATACAGAAATGTAAATTGGGTACTTGGATGAAAACTATGCTTTTGAACGTAAAAACTTAGGCCTCAAAGGTATGCTTGGTACTCGGCGCTTTAATTTTATATGCTTTATTCTTCTTCAACAGGGCGTGACCTACGTGCAGTAACTTTTGGGGTGGAAACGGTGCATAAAGTTTAAAAGGCGCCCGTGATGCTGGTAGTCTCGGAAACGGACTAAATTAAAGAGTCTTTTTCGTGACTCTTTAATTTTTAATGATGTACCAAGTAAGAATTTACTTTTTAGTGATGTATGTAATAAGGGATATGAATGCATAGACACATGCCCGCATGCATTTTTACACGTAGTTAATTTAAAATGAATTTTACCCTAAATAATGGGGAACTTCGTTGAAACAACGAAAGTATCTGTCAAATAATTAAATCACTAATGTTTTCTATATTAAAATGTCGTTCTAGTATGTTTTCATTATAAAAAAAAAGAACTTAGTTGCAAAAATTTAGAAGTAGGTACCTACCTTAATTAAATTCCTAATAGCTGTGGAATTGCTAAATATAGAAATTAGAAGTAGGCGTAGAATGTCATCATTTCATTGGTAAAGACTAGGAAACATAACTTTAGTCAGTTTTAAGCACTACATACTTTTAGGTACCTATTGCACAAGACTTGGTCATCCTGTTGTTAATGAATACTAATAAAATTAACATCTGGTTCCACAGAATCATTACTTCTTCGTGACTTCTTTTTGTATTGTAAAAATATACTCTCAAGGATAAAAGAAGTTACTTACTCGTTTCAAGTTTTCTTTTCGAGGGAAGTCTTCATAGACGTAAAAAGTCACCTACTTCACTAAAATAGCTATTATTTTCCTTGGATTTTCCAATGAAAAAGGCTAGATAGGTACCTAAGTATCTAAGTAGTGAGGACTCCAAAAAAGTACCTAAATAATAAAACGTTGTAAACTAAGGAACGATTTTAGAACGATTTGTAGGTACGTATTTTCACAAACAGATTGTTGCTTTTAGCTTTTAAATTATCAGAATTTAACTAGGCACATTTTCATATTACTTAAAACCTGTTCAGGAAAAAAAGAAACACTTTTGTCACTAAAAAGACTTAAAAAATGATTCAGGAGATTAACGATTAAGATTCAATGAAAATCCTTTAGATAGCAAATAAAAAATTGAGTAGTTGAGTAGGTACTAATGTTTAATACCTAACTAATTGAAAATATTTTTAAAAAGTCCTCAGTACCAGAAAATATCAGGACGTTCATTGTTGACCCATTTTTCAAAAAAGTTATTAAGTAGGCAATAATTTAATTAATTCAGAAAGTATAATAAATTATGCTTATTAAAGGTAGTTTATAATTAAAAAAATAAGTGTTTTAGGTACTTACAATATCAAAGTAAAATCCTTCCCGTCGTATTCACTTCTTGCTTTCTCACATCAAACCACTTTTCAAAAAAATAATTTTAAAATGTCATTATTTATAAAAAATAAAACAGTACATAAAAACACAGAAAATAGGGGTCCAAATAGCAATGTTTTAGTACTCAATAAGTAATACTATAACTGATCAACAATAATTCAACTTTCGATCTTATAAGAGGAGAGACAACGACACACAAGCAGCTTCAGCCGGTCTTTTTCAAATGCCGCTACAAACAATCTCGCGCGATATCCATTTTCCCGCCAAATTAATGGTTCCAATCCGCCCAAAGCCAAAAGGCATCATTGGTTGTAGACTTCGAATCTACAGCTGGGCTTTCTCATTTGTCCGTCGTATAGCAGTCTCATTCATATTTTATTATAATGCAACCAAATTCAGAAGAAGGTTTACAAAGAGGACCACAGTTACGAGATAATTATTTGTATTTTGGTCATTTAATATTACGTTTGCAGTGACATCTAGCGGTGCGTTCATACACCTTTACAGTAGTCCCACATAACGACATCTATGAATAGTATTATGAACTTAAAACAAAACAATATTTTAAAAACAAATTGGTTGCACCTGCAATTATAAAATTGCACTGAATAAAACGAGTATTTTTTATAATTCAAAAGTTCACAACACAAATATTGTTTTTTTTTTTTCATTTTTTTATATTAATATTCATAGTGGCAACATCCATTATTCTTATTTCAAATAACGATTTGTCATTGGTCCTTTCATTTCACAGATACATTTTGACAAAATGTTTTTTTAATTTCTACCGAAAGAATTCAACCCAATTTTTATGTCGTCAAGTTTGGAAATTCTGATGAAATAATTGTAACTGGTATAGCAGAATACCAATTCCTATCTTATTATCGTATACAGACCCCAAACTCACGATGTTTCGACCCGTCTGCACATTGAATCAAAGAATCTCATTTGAGAGGAAAACCAAAGAATTTATCAGGACCAAAGTGGTTCGCCCCGCTTCTATCTTGAAACCGGCAGAAAAGTTGAAACTTTATAACAAGGAGAATAAAGAATTGTTCGGTCCCTTATTAGAGACAAGCAAACAGAAGAAACAGCGTGTTCAGAAGGCTGGTGAGTTGTGATTTGTTTTTAACTTGAAAGGTTTCTGCAACCTTGCGACTGAGCGGATCAACTACTTTCTAAAGACTAGCAGACAGCTGCGACACATGAGGAAGCCACTTGTGTCATTAGTGCACAATCGGATCTCTTTGTGTCGATATTAATAGTGGTGTTTACACTGTCGTGTTGACTTTCGATCTCAATAAGCGTATATACTACGTATTACAATGATTACGTCTGCGTAGCGAATCTTGCCAATTAACATCATATGACATTTCAGTTTTGGCGCCGCGGGTTATACACGCGCACGCATAACGCCGCTTCTATCTGTGTGTTTCAGCTAAAAATAGAGCTTCACATCAAAACAACAGCGCGACTGCTCCTAACGAAAATACATTGAAATTCCAAGAAAGTACAGAGAGAAATGGTTATAGACCGAGTCAGACGCTGACCGGGTACTCCAAGTATAACCCTGTGTTTGCTGTGAATGTGTTAAAATCCAAAATGTGGCAGAATACGAGGCATTGTGTGAACTTTGTTGGTGTTGTCTTGAATAATGCAGTGCGAGGTGTAGCTACTTCTGCATCATGTAATGCAGCCCGCAGCTCTCCTGCTCAGCCTGGGTACGCAAGCGAAGACAAAATCCTTCAAATTAAACAGCATAAGAATGATTTTGCTCAGCAGTACCCATCTGTGACCCTGATCTTGAACAAAACTATGACTGAAGAATCTAGGACTGCATTGGAAAAATGGAAGCAAGAAAGAATAGCTGAAATGGGTGAAGAGGAATTTAACAAATTCTATGCAGGTATGTGTAAATCACTTTTTTTCAAATATTTTAATCTAGAAAGCAACCTATAAAAATTATATTCAATATATATTTTCAATATATTTTGCATAATTTTAAATATGTATTCACTAAAGTAAATAATAACTTACTCATCTGAAACAACATAGTGAAAAAATGTGGAAGTGAAATGAAATCACCATAATATGATTGTTTTCAGTACAAGGAATCTTCAATGTAAAATTCTTATAAATTCTCATTGCTGTCATCTAACAAATAAATGCTAGAGACTATTGTAAGAAACAGGTTTTTAGAGGACCTACATACATTGGGTGATACCGTAGCAAATTGAAAACAAATCCTGCAATGATGCAATAATAGTAAATATGACAACATAAATACTACTGATTGCTTATAAAGAATTATTCTGAACGTAAATATTTTAGAATTTTGCACAGAGATAGTTTACATAATGGCTGTAAAATTGAGCTCATCAAAAAGTAATAACAAGTAACGAAATCACAAATAAAACCTACAATTCAAAGCCTGTTTTAGTACATACAACTACAATAAAAAAAAAAAACAAGTTCAATGATATCTCATGACAATAACACAGCTGTTTAAATATAAACTACACAGTTGTTGTCTTTGGCACAATGCAAACTATTCAGCTTGTCTGTAGAATGCATTTACTTTTTTTTATAATTTCTCATCTATCAACTTGTGTAAAAATATAGTTTCCGCATCATTTGAATGTGTCATGTGAAATATTTTTAAGTATTTATACTTTTTGGAATTCATTTTTACTTTAATGTCAAGTCATTCTAATGATATCAGCAAGTTTTATGAAGCTGTCTTAATATAAACTCTTTAATCTTCCTAAAGGTCAGACCGTCATCAATACCTTTTTGAGTTTGTAGGTAAATTCCCTACTTTGCTCACTTAACCTCTGTACAAGTTTTTATGATAATTTTATGCTTAGCGAAATCAAACAGAAAATGTGTCTATAAGGGCTACTTATTTTCTGTTTTACAAGTACTCTTAATAGTAGAGAGTAAGAATTGGGGTCAAGGGTAAATGTTTTTACTATGGTTTTTACTATCGTTTTTTGCAAGGGTGATGTAAGCTAATATTAAAGCATACTGGAGCTTACCTCGATAACTTACTGTTTTGCAAGTCGAATATTTATAGCAGCAAAAAAGGGCATTAAGAATAAACTACGCAAATGCTCCCTCTATCCCTTTTGTGTAATAAATATCTCCAATATAAATAACTGACAGTCTGGACACGTTGGTCTAAACTGAACTTAGTTCTTGCCAAGACATGTGATGTTAGAGAAATCTGAACTTCTAACCTATTTGATGGATACTTGGCTAGCTTTTAAGTACCTGGCGCCATAAGTCCTGAAGATAGATTTTAATAGACACGCGACAAGACGTCAGAAACTAATATACATATAAAATTTAAATTAGGTACCCAAACTGGGAGGAAAGTTTGAGAGGGAAATCTCGACCCTATCTTTTTATTTCATCTGGGTAATTAGGGCTACAACTGAGGCGTTGCTCATGTTAATGGTTTAAAGTTTAGAAGGTCTTGCTATGTTTGCAAACTGAAATATAACTAATAATACTTCAAAATGTCTTAAAGATGATACTTAGTCTAAACACTGAATAAGAATAAAATAAAATCTTGCAAATCAATTCTGATACCTATTTTACTGGTCACACTTTATTCATAAAAATATTTATTTTTAAAATTAATAAAAAATACCTTTGTATGTCACTTTAATTAAATAAAACCTGTATCCTTCACAGCGCAAATGGCAGTCGGTACCAAATTCCATAGCACACTGAAGAACTATTTCACGCAGCCACAGACTCAGCTACGCATAGAGAAGGAAGTCGAAGGAGTTTGGGTGTCAGTCGCCGATGTCCTCAAGAGCATATCAGCACCGAAAGCCATTGAATCCAATGTGATACATCCTGTGCTGAAATACAGGGGGATATTTGATGCCATAGCTGATTATGAGTGAGTAGAAAATTTTATTTTAATCAACTTCCCAAAATTGAAAAGCCATATCCCAAAAAAGTAGGTTCTCTATTATTTGACTGTGTATCTTATCTTGGAATAAGTTATGGTTGTGCAATATTCTGCAATTTTACAACATCATACCAAAATAAGTTAGGCAGGTAATTCAATGAGCAGGCGAATGCAAAATATTTCGAAACAAGGAAAAACTAAAGTATAACTATAGACTATTAGGAACTATTATTACTAAGGTCAACTATCTAACTTAACAAATAGGTATAGAATTAAACCATATCACGATATGTAGTTGACCACATCCTACAACCTACCATAAATACCGAACATGCTAAAATATTAAGCACGCATAGACTTAAGAATGAACAGTAAGGGCAAAACATACCCACCTATACAGGTTTGATTAGCGCAACTGTCTAGTGCAGTTCATTTACATACTACTTATCTCAAGCAAGCGCCCAGACGTATTACGCAAAGCAAAGTAGGTTTGTTAGACTGCAGCTCGACCGGTTTTGAAACGAACAGTTTGAGGAGCCCCTGACTAGGCCTGAAGCCTAATTCAAGGTTGTTTGAAAACCTTCATCATCGGTGTAGTGAGACTATATTACCACTGAGTTGTCCTGAGTTCTATGACTGAAAAAACTTAACAAAAAAAAATTATGCAGCTCTTAAAATAGTTGGGGTTATCCTGGCAGTATGACTAAATGATATTTATTTTTTTATGCAAAAAAGAAATCACTAACAACGTCATTTGTTTTATCATATTTATCACTATCGCCCACGAAATGCCTCAGCGATAAAGAAGTCACTGACTTCGAAATTTCAAGTATAACAGATTGCTAATGTCAAGGGAAAACTCAAGGTTATCAGTCTTTATATAATCTCTTTTTATACAGTTCTCGTGCCAAACTTTCTTCATACCAATGCGCTAATAACATAGGTAGGTAATATTTCATGTTCTGGCCATTTGATTTTCTTGGCTGCGATAAAGGTGATAAAATTTCAATCAAATCTTTCTTTCTTATCATACTTTCGCGATTATTTTCTGCTCGCAGCATCCATTCATATGTGACAAAATCGTTTTGAAGACCTTTTCATGATTTAATAAATAAGTTTACACTGCCTGCTCACAGTAGGTAGGTATATCATAAAGGATAAATGGAGAAAGAAATGGTCTATTAATTTACCTTACTAATACCTATTATAAATCACCTCTGACAGCAACTCTGTTTTCCATAACAAATCTACTGAATCGATTACTCATCCTGAGAAATTACATAGGCTACTGTTCATCCGGAGGCGTGGGACGTAGTTACTCAGGACGCGGGTAGAACTGCGATACGTAGCTAATTTGGACCATAAAATCATGCTAGTTGCTAGTATGTTAAAACTACTTGGATTCGGTATGCGACTATGAAGGGAGATAAAATAAACGCAAAAGATTAGTTGTATTTATCTATTTTGGTTGTTATCTAAAACTACGCGTTATTAAGCGAAGGCGTAGTTTGGTTCAAGATCTTACCGGTAGAAACGTGTATTTTCTTGGATAAAAATATTTACTGTTGCCATAATGTGACGTTGTGAGAACAACGCAGTTTGTAAGTTGATACATTTCTTAAGACACTGATTAATCGGATATTCACATGGAAAAGACTTCCCACAGTTTCACAATCATACCTTAAGTAGGTAGGTAGCTATTTTCCTGAGACTATTCCCATATCAATCAGATAAAAATAATGGATGTTTGAAATGTAGGTACTTCGAGCATGATAGTTAATTTTATAATCTCGTCCAAATAGGTATGTAGGCACTGATATGGTTAAATTGCAAACAACTCGTACCTATCTATCTATGTTCTCGTGCCTATGGACAATAGACTTACATCGTAAAAAATGTGAAAATATAACCAGAACCCAATATTTATATGATTCTTCTTTGTACTTCCAGAGAAAAACCAACTCTAATCGAATGGAAGAAATCGGATAAACCGCGCAAATCGATAGCAAATACTTACGACAATCCCGTGCAACTGGCCGCATACTTCGGCGCGGTTTGCCACGACCTGAACTACAAGCATTTCAACGTGCGCGACGCCTTACTCGTCATAGCATACACGGATGGATCAAAGGCCGATGTGTTCCATCTCTCCCCCGACAAACTGAGGGAGCATTGGGCACAATGGCTCATCAGATTAGAGGAGTACACGAAAAAGTTTGGCAATGATTCCGAGAAGATGTTGAAAGGCGGGAAGAGGTTGTTCGAAGAGGATATCGGGAATCTCCAGTAAGTTACGGTTGGTATCAAATGCTGGTACATTTTACATAATCAATTATCATAATTCATTGTCTTTAATCTTAATCTAATTTAAACTCGATTTTGGCCTAAGTGTGGGTTAAGTCTTCTCTGCTTGGCTACATATCCATTTGGAGTCGGAGCAATATGTTTTTCGTCTGTTATCTGTTGTCGTATATCTTATTTCACACAATCCATCTTTCATTTCTCCGATCTTTCTCAACCTCTAAATCCGTTCATGATCACGCTCAAAAAATATGGTACGGAAGATGCAAAATATTTTCAATCAGTATACACTATGCAGTGAATCTAGAATAGTGTGCCAATTTCTGATATAAGAATCTATAGTTCTCTGCTATGATATAAGAACTGCGGGGTTTTCCACTGATGACACTTAGAACACTTTTAATTTCTGCCCTTTGTTAAAAGTGATAAAGTCCTTTGGGGAGTTTCCCTTGAGAATCAAGAACATTAGTTACCTAGTTTCAATGTTCCGATTGCTTTTCATATTATTCTCGATTGCAGCATTGCTGTCATATCAGAAGAAATTCTAACTATTATTTGAAATATTTCACCTATGACACTAATTTATGAGATCTATTTGTTTATGAAATATTTAAAAAGAAAGAAAATGCATTTACATTTGTAACAACGCATGAAATTATTTACATATTTTTGATATTAATTTATTAGACTGTAATCAATTCTAATGATATTTATTTTTCGATTCCAGTGGAGCTGGATAAGAAACTGAACATGGATATAATTTACCTTAGTGACAAGTTTTGGTAATTATTACAACCCGCCTTATCACATGTTATGTTTACACACACATAAATTATAAAAAGGCAATATTATAAGAAACTTATCACCCAAGTGCAAAGCTTATTGTCAAACTCTCACTTGGAGAAGTATGTTAAACGAATCATTCTGAATGTAGATTAAAGGTAAGCGTCCACAGGCACGCGTCCCAAGTATCGGACGCATCGCACGTAACGGATTTTACTTTGCTATGTATATTGTTAATTCATACAACGGCGTCCACTGATCCGCCTCGTATGGACTACTCAGATACATATCTATGCTATAATGCGATACGTCCGATACGTGCGATGCGGGCCTGTGGACGTTACCATTAGAGTATTGTAAAGAAAATTGTTGATTGTTGAACTGATTTCAGACTGATTTTGCGTTTGTAAGTAGGTAAATTGGATGGTCTGACAATATAGGTACTGAAATGCCGAATAAGAAAGAAGCTATGTAATCATACCTATAGCTTAACTTCCTTGGAATAAACCACACTTAAAATTGTCTCTGAAAAAATCAAAGCATGTGAAACTCTTTGCAAACTTTATTTTACACTGAACGATAGGAATGCATAGGTCTTCTTCCTAAGTATGGTTACATCGACAGCTTGAGCCGGCATTAAATCGCATCGCATTAAACGTCAATAATCGGATTTGTTGCGTTAAATATCGATTTTACAGTATATTTATAGACTGGCTGACAGTTGTGCAGAAAACAGAGAAAAAATGTAGAAGTATCGATTTTTTTTTTCTTGTTCCAAATTTGAAACAAAAACGAACTGAAAATAGAGCAACGTACGGGGCATGTCACAAATATTCTGGCCCATTTAATTTGTACATGTGACATAGTTGGCTTAATGCCTATTTCTATTGAAAACGTATTAGTCGACGCCGCCGTCAACGGCCTGACATGGCTCTTATGAATGATGCGTGTATTCTTACATCAGAAAGAAAGTTACCAAATAAATGTCGCAAGTTTTTTGTTTCAAAGATGGAAGGAAAAATTATGGCAAGTTTGACCCAGTAGACATGACCATAAAAATAGCTAAAAACATCCCGATTAACCCAGCTGTCAATTGAAAACTGTATTGAAATCTGTTTATTAGAGGTAGTTTGATATGCCACAGATCAGTCTGAAATTAGTAGGTTATTAAAGTAATTCGGCTAGAACTGTTTGTTTGGGTATGTTCTTGTATGTATGTATAACATAAAGACTGGATATGTGTCGAATGATTTTCACCTTCATAGAAATTACTGTAGATAAACCACGATCAGAAATATACTAAAAAGCTAAGCATGTAAACATTAAATACTTTTTATTTAAGGCATTTTAGAGCGCTTTACTTAATTATGCCCAAATAAAGAGTCATGATTTCTGCTTGGTCAATCTACAGTAATTAGCATCTATTCACATTAATTATATAGTTTAGTTTATATAACTTATAATCACAATTAAAGTACCTTGAGTTTTCTTGTTTTAGGACCTTATACCATAGTTCCTTCAAGCATTTTGGCGAAGAAAGCTTGAAGGTCTTAATGTATCACAATATGTTATTATATGTATATTCAATTTTAGGTCGTGACCGAACAGAATATAGGTATACTTCAATAGGGACATTTTTCTTCTTCCCTTATTTTTGTTACTTTTCGTACGGTCACGCCCTCTATCTTGAAATGTGTCGCCATTTTTGTTATACCTCCATTATATTTTTGTACCTACTATGTTAGTCTCAATATGAGTGCACTTTCTGGATTCAGTACTTATCGATACCTACACTAATGGATTCCGATTTTTGTCATATTTATAATTTTACTATGGCAGGGACTTGCAGGAATATGACGTTTGGTTCGATACAACATCGATACTACTATTTAGTTTTAAAGTTTATTCATAAGCGCTGTATTGAAAATCGAATCGAAAGTCTGTTCTGAATCGAGAATTGTTTTTGCCATTTTGGTGTTCTCGTAATCAACAAATCGCTGTATTCTGTTTTAAAAGAGGCATACATATATATTATCCATTTAACAGTCTCGATGTAACACGCTCTCGAATGGATTTTTCCGTACAAGCCTTGATCTACTTAGATTTATCCTTAATTGCCAAAAACTGAGTTAGTACTAGTCCAATATTGGTACAAATTGTGTTCAATTTACTAGAAACCCTTACTGAATATTGTATATATTTTTATTCTTTGGCCTCAAAGGTTTGTATGTTATTTGTAGGAAGTTTTTACTACCACTATATTTTTTCTTATTAGTGGAATAAAATGCTTCGTAAATCATTTTGAAATGTTTTACTGTAGTTTTTTAATTATATTTTTTTGTTCTTAACGGGGCTGAAGTAGCGATGCCAGAAATATGTTCAAGATGAAGCTTTCTTAACATAATATTTAAACAGCATTTATTACTTTTATGCCCCTTCCAGAAAAATGACGTTAAGTTTTTATTGTGTTTCTAGAATTGCCTTACGAAGAATTGTATCTTTGTACAATTAGTTTCATAACTCTGTATCTATATTATATTGTTATGTCACATTTGAATAATATAATATTAATTTTTCAGTTATAAACATTTATTCGTGATAAATTGCTTGCTTCATATTTTGTCAACTATTTAAAGGAAGAAATATCTGTATCTATTGTACTTCTCCTAGGTACGTATATATTTAATTTTGTATAATTTTATGCGTTCTTTTATACTTTGACTGCTTCTAATACTTAGCCGTCTAAAGTAAGGTCTGAATTAAGTATGTATCACTGTAATTCACTGATATTAAATAACCTAGAATTTATTTATGTATTTATTTTTTTGTACCCAATATTTATTCCATAAAAATATGTGGCCTTTGCTGACCCATAATAATATTTATGGAGAGTAACTCCGCTTATTATTTTGCATAGCGACAATGCAGGTCTGTGTGTTTATACTGACCTATGCTTTCAATTTACATTATATTTACATAACAACAAGGTGCAAGGTACGGAACCAATTTACTCCATAAATTGCTGCACCCACGCCCGCGCCCCCGTTGTGCTATTGTTTATAATATGTGTGAAGTTAAATTGAATAATATTTACTTTGTTTGTTACTGTAATAAATATCATTAGTCATGCCAATAGTAATGTTATGTTACATTAAATTACACTGGTATGACCAATTTAATTAGTTACTCTACAAAAAAGTAGTATTTGACATCTATCATATTAGAATCTTGCGTAGAACGAAACGTAAACAGCTGTTTATCGCATTCCAATGGTAATTTGAGAAGGCCGGCGGATTTTACGTGAACTAATACGATCTCTCTTTCACTCTCGTGCACGCCACATAGACACTAGCGCCACAATTTTTAATGTTTACGTATATTAAATTTGTTCGCTTCATCAATCTTTGAAAACAAAGTGAAAGCTCGTCGGTGTCTAGTCGCTTGTTATGCGTTGTTTCAAAGTCCAAGGACACAAAGATTTGCTAGTAAACTAAGTTTGCTATTATCGAATTTAACAATAGATCGGCGGATGTGTTGTTGTGACTTATATTCGTGTATTATTTAACCGACTACTGGGAGTTACCTCAGAACCGTGTTCGGCGAGGAAACGGATAGTCGTGTGAAACCGTAGGTGTTATGTTGTAAATATTTTTATTACTTAGTTTATATTAAAATTGGCATTTATAAATAGAATTTTAGTTTATAGTTTTTTTTGGACTGTTGTTTATAAAATTTTTGTAGCAAAGTTGAATTAAAATTTCGTAGAATGTTATGATATCAAGATACTATTATTTTATGAATAAAGTGTTTCTGAATTAATTAAAGCTAGGTGCGCAGATTATTTAAATAAATGTTAATTGTTTACTAGTACCTACATGGAATTGTATAGCAACAAACTTTGTGTATAATCACTTCTCTGTTTTTACAAATTTTATTATTGTTAATTTTTTTAAGTGTCTTTAATTTAATTTTATCTTTTTTCAGTCAGAAAAAATGGCAAGTGCAGTGAGAAGTAAAGTGCTAAAAGTTTTAAACAAACAGAAAAATGGATTGTCATTTGCCGCTGTCAGACAAAACAGTTCAGCTCCAGAGAAAAATATTCTGACGTCTGTGTATAAAGATCTTCCTGCAACCAGTAGTACAGTAAATGACTTTGTATGGCACAATTTGGACAGGTGGCCTGATAAAACCGCTACGGTAAGTTATCTTTATGACCCTTATATTTGTATCTTTATCATAAAGAAATACTTCTACAGTTTACTGAAAAAAATGGTATGCACGGAAACATGTAAGCTACTTACTGAATGGTCCAAGTAAATAAATTTTGTTGATATGCATAAATCATTTACATAAATGTGTGTTAGAAAAAAATAATTCAGAAAAAGTATAGGTATTTGAAATGACTGATGTCCTAAAAAACACAAACACAAATACTTATAAAGTGTTGGACTAAAAAGTAATTTTATTTAAAAGGATATACTGCCTATTCACTGCTTGTATATCTCTTATTATACCTAGAACAATAGAAAATCAATTATGTCTTGTGTATATCTGCGCTATGAAATACAATGGGTTAATAGAAGCAAATAAAATAAGAACAATGAATATCCAGTTTTGTACTCAGTTTTATCCCCACTATCAACGTTTGTACAGTTGTAACTAATTCCTATGCAGATATAACTAGATCATTATGATAAGATTAGGTACTAATAAATAAATATTAGATAACTATTTTATCTTTCTTCAGGTTCATACATTAACCTGTTTTAGCCCATTATAAAAGAAATAGAAAAAAATATAGTAATGAAAATATTGCTGTGTAGAAAAATTCAGTGCTAATGTGGATGTAATTTGTAAGAGAGAGAAATAAACTTCAGGGCAGTACATAAAATACCTATGTACATTCCTATCAAACTACTTTAAAGGAACTATCATTACTCACATTTTTCAATATTAATGAGTTCACAAATTAAAAAGCAATTTATACCTACAGTTTATATGACAGAGTTGCTAACGTAATTCTCATTATGATCCCATTTACATAGGGTTCAACAGCCAATAAAAACTATGTTGTATTTCAAATACTCGGCATGGATTTTATAAATGGAAAAATACACAAGTGGGAGGGAAGTACACAAAGCATTATAATTGCTTTTGAACCTTGTAATCATTTTATAGGATAATAAAATAGATTGAGTTAAGTTTTAACACTAGTAAAATTTTTATACTTTAATAAAACCATTGCAATGTTCAAAGTTTAACCATGTGCACAAATACCTATGTGGGGATGACATGCAAAAATTAATTTAATTTAATATCAATTATCAATCATGATTAGGCCATTGATTACTCAGGATTATGTATTTAGATACTTATCATGGTTAGTTTAGGTACCTACTTATTAAACGAGGGATTGTCAGTAACAGCTGCATATCCTAACTAATATTATAAATGTGAAAGTAACTCTGTCTGTCTGTCTGTCTGTCTGTCTGTCTATCTGTCTTCACGCCTAAACTACTGAACCGATTTGTGTGAAATTTGGTACAGACATAGTTTGGAACTTGAGAAAGGACATAGGATAGTTTTTATTTCAAAAAAAATATATATAAAAATAAAAAATAAAATTTATTCCGGACATATAGCGCCATCTATTGGTCAAACCAAAAATATGCCGGAAGTCACTATTCCATGCGAACGAAGTCGCGGGAAAAAGCTAGTCTACCATAAGTTGTGCCTGTTGCGGTCAGTCAATGGATGGGTAACCATCTATGCTGAAAAACAGTTAAACCCTTGGCCTCGTCTGCCATTTAAGATCTATATCTTGTTTCTATAGGTAGTAAAAAGCTAGAAAGCCTAACAAACCATTCAGTCTTAGGGACTTTTAGGAGCCATTTAATCATCAAATAATATGGCCCTTCCCTCTGTAGTGGAGCGGAAGAGATTAAATTAAACCTCTGGTCAGACTTCCTGACCATTCTTCCGGAACCTTTTGTATAATCATCGGCAGGCATATTGAGCCCTGACCTTCACCTGCGCAGAAGCGATTTATTGGTTTATTGCACAGTTGTACAGTGCGCAAAGCGATCCCCACTCTTCCACCGAGAGCTCAATATCCGTGCCGATAACTATACTTCAGAGAAAGGATTAGTTTTTCGAACAATAAAACTCAGCTGTGACCTTAAGAGACAAGCCTTTTGTGGCTTATTATGATAACAGGCCATCTTGTATTATATAATTTCAACATTGTAATAAATAATTATTTATTACAATGTTGAAAATTATTAAATAAGGTAAACGCGGGTGAAGTCGTCATGCCCCAATAGTCGTCAATTAATCTAAAAACTTTTATTTATTATTTCTACTTAACTTAAAATGGGCCGGTTCATATGTCAACATATTGTTGATAATATATTGCACAATTGAAATGACAATACGGGGTTTTAACGGTCATGGCGTCCAAGATATGTTATTCGAAACGTGTGTGCCCTAACAAAAAAGTTTTTTCGTGAAGTTCAGCTGTCAAAAGTGAAACTCAGCACGTGGTTTTGTGTTTTGATTTACATAACTCCAGTGGGGTCTGTGGTATGTTTCTTTGTTTAATTAGATAGTTAAGTTTATTTGCTAACGATGTAATATGCAATTTGGAATATTTTTAACATAGAAGATATATTTTTTTAATGTGACATCTACTGGTACTTTAGAACTCCCATTTGACCCAAAACCCGTCAATTTTATAATTATTATGACGACTACTGGGACATGCTCAAAAATTGCACCTAAACTCGTCATAATGAGGATATTTTGTGTTTTACAGTACAAAATGCGAATAAATAGCTAATATCGGGACTTTTACAAAATTGTTAACTCTCTAGAACAAACATATTTAAGGTTTAGACTACATTTGTTGATAAAACTGCGTTTCTTTTAAGCTTTTTCTTAGGGGTTCATTTTACTCAGCTGGTTCTAGATGCACGTACACAGTCATGTTATTCGATTCAATTAATAGGTTTCTTAATGGCTAAATCCCCTGTTTTCTATAAGTATGCACTTTCTACGAGTGTTTTTTTTTTAGGTATATATTGGCCGCTGTAGGCCTCCGCCATTCGATTAAGGACACGCGATACACATCTACCGCTTTGGGTACAACTACCACTAGCCTTTGTTTCTACTACGCTTGGATTACAATTTGTGGCAAGCACAAATTGACTGTTCTTACACTACGCTTTTCGTTCGAAATAACTGCATCTCGTCACGCGTATTGTACCGCGTCTCCCTAACGTGCCTTAATAGCGCCTGTATAAAAATTATGTCATTCAACAAGTTTCGACGCAAACAATATTAAAATCAGTTTTAAAACTAAGACATAGCTTCCATCTCTGTCACTTCTTTGCTTGTCGTATTCGATATTGATGGGTAAAGAGTAATCTTAAGATTTTTATATTTAAAATTGTATGTACCTAGTCATTGCATGATCGTAATTTTAATAGCAGATCATGACTGAAAGAAACTACAAGCAAGAGGGCCTTTCAAAAGTCATAGAAGCTGTAAATCAAAGGGCCACAACATCAGATGCAGCAAGAAAATTTAAAACGCCCTTTTAAGACAACTTTAATGAAATGGTGACACAAAACCGATGATTATCCCTGTATATATATACTATAGAAATGAACCCAAGGACAAGGCTATTGCGTTGAGATGTTAGTGGATTAGGATATAGGAAACTATAGGAACTATGGCACCTGCCGATGACAATGTATAAAATATATGTTAAAAGGTGGAAGCTCGCCAGCTCACTTACTGGACCCCCGGGAATCAGTCATTGAATAGCAACAAGAGGGCAATACATGAGCGGCTGAAGGGTGAGGATACCTCGGCGGACTTTAAACGCAGATCACGCACTCCCTGCGGGTCCAGCATCACCGGCCCAATCGTCACTTACCACGAGGCACCTACCCTCCGAGCCGGGCTACTAACCCTACTCTAGCGACTCCACTCTGGACGGCCAATGAAGGCAAGCCAGAGGCGGAAGACCTATCCCCCGTCATGCTTCACTCCGTCCAGCCGGAGTGAAGCAGGACAGGGACAGTATACTCTCCCTGGAGTACTCGGTATATATAGCCCCGCGGGGTCGCTACTCCCCGTCATCCGCCTCAGATGTCCTGCGGGGCTAATTAAGATTATTATTAGATATCTCTTCCAGACCTTGGGACTACAGAGTTCCGGATTTTCGGAATGCGAACGTGGGGCCGAAGCCAACACGCTGAAGCCCTTTATTGTGATGGGATGCTAATATAATGGACTAGGAATGGGGAAACTACGGGAACTATGGCACCTGCCGATTAAAATGTATTAAATACATGTAAAAATGGCAGGTGGAGACTCGTCACCTCACTTACTGGGCCCCCGGGAATCAGTCGCTAAATCGCAACAAGAGGGCAGCAGGTACATGAGCGGCTGAAGGGTGAGGATACCGCAGCGGACTTTAAATGCAGATCACGCGCTCCCAGTGGGTTCAGCACCACCGGCCCACTCGCCACTTACCACGAGGCACCTAATCTCCGAGCAGGGCTGCTAACCCTGCTCTAGACTCCACTCTGGTCGGCCAATGAAGGCAAGCCAAGAGGCGGGAGACCTATCCCCCGTCATGCTTCACTCCGGCCGGCCGGAGGTGGGGGACAGTATAAGTAAACTCTTTCTTAAATATTTTAATAGTAATAAATTTACTCGTGCTACATATGCACATGACTGCATGGTTATATGATTGATTACGAAATATGTTTTATTTATAGACTGATTTTGTGATTCCAAGCGTTTGATAGATAGGAATATTAATTAAAATGCAACTATGTAGGTATCTGTTTTATTGAATACCGGCTCTTCTAACAGATTATGACCTGCTATTCTAAATAGGGATTTGGTTTTCTATCTATCTACCTAATGTTTCAAAGGCATAAGTATGCTTAACAAATTCAAGCACAAAAAAAATGTAAATAACTTGAACCTTATGTTCAAGAGCAGAGAGTTTACATTAGCATTAAAAGTTGACGAGTACTGGGAATATTTGACGAGTATCCGTACAAATCAGACGACTATTGGTACAAATCGCCCTTTTTTTACTTTTGGCTTAATAAGTACATAAACCCATGAAAATTATTAAAAAAACATTAGTTACTTAGAATAACGAATACATACTCTATCACGTCATGCAAAAAATTTCATTTTCTATTGAATATTTAACACACAGTGGCGCTTCAAAGTCGGTGATTTCCGAAATCCGACGAGTATTGGTACGTTTACCTTAATTATAATCAAGTCCAGTTCCAAGACACGTCTGTAACTAGTTTCGTTTGAAAAACATAATAATGTATAGTCATTTGCATAATAAGTGTTGACGTAACTGCTTTTAGATTATTTTCCACGTGTGTATTTTTTTTTTCAATTTGTTTCTCTGCTTATGATGTCTTTTTATGTAGTTTTGATTGTACAGTGTCTTAGTCCAATTGTGTTCAATTTTCATTTACGAATTTATCTAACCCTAATGTCGGTTCCCCAACCCTGCTAAAGATCCAAGGAATCCAGATCAGTTCTTAACAAGCTATAGTAAGTTCAACTCAGTCTTGCGCGCGGCCTTATGTGTGGGTAACCCTTGTACATATACAGTGACTTTGTGTGCGTGAGAAGAGGTACAGTCGGATACAAATACAGTTATTTAGGGGTACGTTACGGCGGTTTAAAGAAAAACAGTTATTACGTAATTTAATGTTTATTTATTTATACCTAATGATTCTGAATCGCTACTTGAAAAATCATACCTATGATGTATTTTGCATTTTTAGTCCACACTTTTATTTATTGTCCTCGTACCCCGAGCTAGAAAATATGTAAGGAGTATTTAATTCATCTTAGATATTTCACCTCATTTATTTCTTAGATACTGTCAATGTCAATTTGAAAAAACGTATGAGAAAATAATGAAAAACTGTAAAATGTAATAATAAAAAGCTTTGAATGTTGTTTCATTTTTTGAAACGTTACCTGACTCCTTAAACATTTTCTCCGTGAAGAACTAGACATTTTTGTAAACGACTGTACCCAAAACAAAAAGCGATAAGAACATGTCATGCTCGGACGACGTCACTGTCACACGAACGAAAGTTGTATATTTACAAGCCGACGCACACATAGGGCCGCGCGCAAATCTGAGTTGAACTATCTATAAACTGACTGATTTTTATAGCAAACGGATCAACCAACAAGAATTTAGAAGAATTCCAAAAAAAAAATAGATCCTTATGAAATCGCACAAGATATTCTTAGCTAACTTAAGCTAGATAAATGTGAACAACAAAATAGGATAAACCTGTTACATACTTTATTTATATTAAGAATCTACTAATGCCATTTTTTCATATTGATGATTAGTATACGAATTTTGAGTGACGCACGAATTACGGCTTAAATGGCAAAGGTCACATTTGTATACATACCTGCTTATCACTTGTACATGTTAGTATATTTTGGTGTTTATGTAACTAACTCTTGTTCAAGGTATGTGCAGTAACGGGCCTAGGATACACATATGCGCAAACGCATAAGATGTCCATATCGTTTGCCGCCTCTTTGAGGACAAAACTCAAGTTGCAGAACGATGATAAGGTGGCCATAGTTCTGCCAAATATCCCGGAATATCCTGTCACTATTCTGGGCGTACTACAGGCTGGATGTATTGCCAGTATGATGAACCCTATTTATACAGCAGGTGAGAAATTAAATAAACAAAGTTAGAAAAAGCTTCATTACCGGATTATTATATTAGACAGGTTAACCTACCGCTATGAGTGAGAAGCCCTTGTCCGACAGTATGTATTTGAAAGAACGAAATACCAAAACCCAAAAAACGTCTTTTATTTTTTTACACTGTCTTAATTTTCATAAATCTTTCTTTTCAGAGGAACTGAAACGCCAAATACAATTAATCAAATGCAAAGCTGTGATCGCGTCGAAAATATCTTACGCGAACATCAAAAAAGCTTTAACAGAACTGAAAGTAGACATACCAATAATTTTAGTGGATAACGATGGTCTACCAGAAGGTACCATAAAGTTCTCAGAGTTTGCTCAAGATTTTAGCATAGACACGACTTGTTTGAAAGAGGTGAAAAGAGGTCCTAAGGACTTGGCGATATTGCCATTTTCGAGCGGGACTACAGGGTTCCCTAAAGCTGTGGTGCTCACACACTCAAGTGTTGTTGCCATGAACCAGCAGATTATTGACCCTGAAATCGTCGCTATTAAAGAAACTACATGTAAGATTTACATTACATCTACATTATCATCTACATTACATTTACATTGCCTTATAATGACATTACATTAATTGATATAAATAAATAAACATTGTAGGTACTTTATTTCTTGCATTTTACTCATGATATTATCTAATTAACTTATACTACTACTATTTGATCATATAATCTAATTTACTCTATCGCTGTTTCAAATGACTCCACCCCGCCAAGGCTTTTTTCATTGATACAAATTAAAATCCACCCCGTTTGGAAGCCTTTCTAAAACTTTGTTTGGCCTTTAAATGTATGGACCAAGTATCCTTTCAGTCTTACATATTTTGGTATGTTAGAACCTAATCTCTTACCTTTATGTTGTAAGTAATCCCAAATTCTTTTTTTTTACTTCCAGCAACAAACCAAGCAGTGTTGCCAGCAATATTACCCTTCTTCCACATATTCGGGTTTAACGCTCTGATGATGAATCAAATGGCGTTGGGCGTTAAGCTGGTTACCATGCCTTACTTCAAACCTGAACTATTTCTTCAGACGTTGGTTCAACATAAAGCTGAAGTCTTGTTCTTGGTGCCACCTATGGGTAAGATTTTAAAATTAGTGCCCTCATGTTGTATTGAGAAAGTGTAAAGTGAAAGCTTGAAGCTTTAGGAAAAGGTGAAGTCGATGTTAGTTTGCTGTTGTGTGATATCGCACCGACCCCAAACAATACCAAGTTGTTTACAGCGCAGAAAAAAGCAGTTCTTATCTGCTTTATAGCAAATTAAAATCAGATTATGATATGAAATGGAAATGTATTTTTTCTTCGATAGGATTTCTAATTATTTCCCAGTCATGCCTGGTATACATTTTGACAATCAGAATCAATGCGAATATCTTCGTTAGCACATACCTATTATCATAAAAGTTCCTTATCAAAGAATTTAGACTCTGGCAACTGATAATTATCTCTTAACTAAACTTTGTACTTAAAAACAATTTGGGCTCCTGTTCAGCAATCCAATGTTAACATAACCAGACTATTTTGAAAGATTGCGTTCAAATTCATGAATATCCTTGACATTTGAGACCTCTCTAAAAAGTACTATTATTATTCCAGTGGTATTCCTGGGTAAGCATCCAGCCGTCACGCCTAAGCATTTGGAGTCTGTCTACGGCATCGTGAGCGGAGCTGCACCAATCTCTAAACAAGACGCCGAAGCTGTTATTGCTAAGAATGTAAGTTTTGTTCATATACCCGGTCTTTTGCGGCTTTTGAAGACGAACCAACGATGGTCCTTTGTTCAAATACAAGAGTTTTTTGTTGGTAGGTCAAATTGCCCCTCCCTCCAAGGGTGAAGGTAGTGATAGACTTACTAACTAAAATTCACCGTCTGTTCATTGTGTGAGCTAATGTTCCAATGTATAATATCTTAATCTTTATCAGAAACCTGGTCACCATTAGAGCTTCGTAAAACAGCATCACAGCATAATTTGATATGGCCTGCTAAAATCATAAAAATCTGTCTAAAATTCAATTTGAAACTAGTTTTCTGTTCCTAGCAACAGTAAACATGTTCATAATATCATTTAGCACATACAAATCATTCTAGATATAAATAGCTATCTACCGACGCAAGTGAAAAGTTCATTCAACCGTGACAGCATACCAATTTAACACTCAAATAACTTATGTGCGAATAGTTCGAATGGGAACTTATTAGTATAGTTCTTGTTATCCTATTGTCTATTATGAGCTCAGATTTGATGACGTCACAGCGTTGAATAGAGCATACTTTATCATAGTTGACCTACTTCTCATTCAGCGTGTATCCTAAGTACTGATTAATAGGTATCATATTATGCGAAATGTAGTTGTGATTCTATTTTAGTACAATGTTGGAATAAGATGAGACTTATAAATATTTTGATCCTATATACATTTTTCTATAAGCAAGCGTAGCAAAGGAGGCCTGTACCCAGCAGTGGGACATTAAAAATGTTGATGATGATGATGAGAAGATTTCAAAGATTCTATGACCTTTTTCTTGGGTTACTAGCCTACCTACAACATTCCTGAGTACTTTTACAAATACCTAAAAGATGTAATCGTACCTATAGATTAATTTACGTTACACGAAAATTGCGCTTGCACAATCTCTTTTACTTCCTATCCTTGACTATGCCGATGCCAGCTATCTCGACCTCAGAGTGGACCAACTAGATAAACTTGAGCGACTTCAAAATGTTTGTATAAGATTCATATTTGGTTTGCGCAAATATGATCATGTATCAGAATTTCGCACTAAACTCAAGTGGCTTCCCATACGACTTCGTCGGAATGCTCATATCCTTTCTTTACTGTACTGTATTCTCTTCCACCCTACGACCTCTTCTTATCTTAAAGATCGTTTTGAGTTTGTATGTGACACGCATTCGCGGTCTCTAAGGTCATCAGAGAACTTAAAACTGAAGATGCCGGTGCATTCCTCGACTTTTTATGACAAGTCATTTGTTGTCCAAGCAACTCGTTTGTGGAATGCACTGCCTGTATCTATCAGGCACACACAGTCTCTTGCTGTTTTCAAGAGTATGGTGAAGAGCTATTATATGAAACTTTAACACTCTCTCTACTTTCTTTATATTTATATTTTTTTCTCCCATCCAACTTTCCTTATATATGTGTATGTATTGTTTATTTGCTTATACTTGTATATATACCTTTTTAATCATTATTTGTACGCCTACTACCCGTAATATATCTATTTAAAATCGACTCCATCCAAAGGTTGTCTGTAAGAGATTGCTTTTGAGCGATAAGACCGTCTATTGTACTCACAGGTATTTTTTTTGTAATGTCCTTCTCTATGTTTGTTTTGGTGTACAATAAAGAATATTCTATCTATCTATATTAAAGTACTTACATAATTACTTATCGTAGACATAATAAATTATCTTTTAAAATATTTAAGCACCTACTTGAGACACTAAAGTCCTTTTGAAGAAAGCAATGAAAGGTTATTTTACTACAGTCGCTTACATAACGTTATGCAACGGCTTAGTGCCTATACTTACACTTATTATTGTTTTCTAAGGAATGTCACAAATAGTAGAGCTTTATATTAAGAAAGTTTTGCTTCTTAGAGCTAGAATTTTGACTTTACAAGAAATGTCAAACTCATATATTTTAGTGCAAAAACCTGAAGAGGTATCAATAAACAAACACCATTTCCCATAAATAAAATAATCTAACAAATTACTAACCGATTATACGCACATTGTACCTTCTACAGCACACCTTGTGCACCTGTTATCAAAAGATAAATATACTATTGTCTGATAGCTAAGTACATTTCAACTTTTGTCTGATAACACCTTCGTAGTGGAGTTTAGCATCCGATAATATATCGGTATCTTTTGTTATTGACCTCTGGAACTGTAAAGAGGTCTTACTTTATCTTTGAACTTGAATACAAAGGTTCCTTGTTCGAGTTATATTATTTTTCACAACAATTTTTTTTTGTTTTGAGATGATGTCGGTCCGATCGGACTCTGGACTTGTAGTTGTAGTTTTATTTTGTCATTGTTTGTTGAGTGTAGAAATAGAAACTTTGATATAAATAGATTTAGACTTTGGTAATATACATGGACTAAAATGTTTACCTATTTCAAAGCATGTCTCTTCAATAAGTTGAAATAACGAGTATCTTATAAATAAAAATAAAACATTAATGTTCATACAAGATTTTTATACAACAGGCCAAGCACATGCACCATTATCCCGAAGTAGTTAAAATAACAACCAAGAAAAGTCACCTTAGACATTATATTCACGGCTACAATAATTAATCTTTATTTTACTAATTATAAAAAAAAAAAATCTCAAAAATGTCTTCTTTCTTTTTAATTCCTGTACTACTAATTAACTTAAAATATTCACAGAAAACTTTAAAATTTTCAGAAAAACATAATGTTCCGTCAAGGCTATGGGTTGACGGAGACCAATGGTGGTATCTCCGTGGCGAGGAACGTCGATTCGAACCATGCATCTGTTGGCTTTGTGTTCGCTAGCAGTGAGGTGAAGATCGCTGATGTTAATACGCAAGAGGCTTTGGGACCTGGACAGGTAAGCAATTATTACTTATCTATACATATTTGTTAACGCTCAATCCTTCTCCATGAAGAGTAGGCCTGTACCTAGGGCTGCCATCCGTCCCGGATTAGTCCTCGTTTGGAGGCCGTCCGGGGGCCGTCCGGGCGGGGTTTCAAGAAGTATCCGGGGAAAACTCGGACACTTTTCATGTAAGGAAGCACCTCATTGAATTTAAGTATATATTAATAGTAAATGGATTACAAATTAGGTATTATTTTGTTTAAAAAAATAGTACTCGTTCAGGAAAAAATGCGATTTACGCGAAATGTCCGGATTTTTTTAATGTTTGTCCGGGTTTGGCGAAATTCGAGATGGCAGCCCTATCTGTACCCAGCAGTGGGACGATAAAAAGGCTGTAACGATATTTGACGTAGTAATTATTAATCTTATCTGCCTTGCCTTTTTCTAACATGTTGAAACAAGTCAGGCGCCTTCTTGTAAGTCAACGTGCGATAGGTGTGATAAGTTACTAGAACTAACGAGGCGTTCAGGTTCCTTGTTAGATCAAAACCAATCTGTCAAAGATTGGACCCCCATCCAAGGACCGACAGCGCGTAGCGTTGCTTAACCTTGTGATCAACTAACCTGTTCGCTTGCTACTTAGCCATGATAAAACCACCACTTTTATCTCTAAAACCAACAAAACCATGCTAAGAAGCCAGGTCTCATATTATAATCTAGTACTATTCCGAATTAACCTAGTAACATAAACCAATATTCTTATAAAAAAAACGGTTGTCTGTAAAGTCGTTTTACTGACGATAGTCGAACGTGACAACGTCATAAGAAATTGATCGTCAGATGTCGAACGCTGCCTAAAGCGGAGGCCGATCGTGCCTCTTTGTCTCTCGTTGCGTGCTCTCGCTTGCACTTTTAGCCTTAAACGGAACGCCTCAGAGCGAGGTAACGCCGCATGAGTCATGTTTTTTCGTGCGTGCAGCCGGCTCCGTCGATTTATAAGACGTTGTCACGTCAAAACATAATATTTACAGGAAGGCGAGATCTGGTTCCGAGGCCCCAACGTGATGTCAAGTTACTATGAAAACGAGGAGGCGACTAAAGAGGTTCTGACTCAAGACGGATGGTACAAAACTGGTGATATTGGACGATATGATGAGAACAAGTATCTATATGTTACTGACAGACTAAAGGAACTTATAAAGGTAAATTGGAAAACTTTATTAGCTTGAAAATAAATCATAATGGTTATTCTCATACAATAAGGAGATCAGCCGGCTTACGCAGGACATATTATAGTACACAAGCATTTGCGCAGACACAGGTGCACGCACACCTTATTCCTTCACTTACATAGCCCGATGGGACGGCAATCCGAGTTGTTCTAATATACTTCCAACAAAGTGTGCAATTAAGTCGTTTAATAATACTAAATTAGTCTTCATGCGTAATAGATGTTCATATTTTTCTTTTGGATGAATTTATCGAACTGTTTGTCCTAAATCTAAGCTGTCTTGCTTCTAGCATTCAAGACAACTCCATATTCACAGAAATCCAATTTCTTGTATAAAAATATTTTTAATAAACTTATTTCAGGTTAAAGGCTTTCAAGTACCTCCAGCAGAATTAGAAATGGTTCTAAGAACGAACCCCAAAGTACTTGATTGCGCCGTCCTTGGTATTCCTGATCCAATATCAGGAGAAGTTCCCAAAGCATTTATAGTGACACAAGCCGGCCAAGAATTGAAACCAGAGGAAATTTTAGATTACGTTAACACCAAAGTTACAGCCTTCAAGAAAATCAAAGAAGTCCAATTTGTACCAGAAATTCCTAAAAACGCAGCTGGTAAGATTTTAAGGAAACAGCTAAAGGAAAAATACTGTTAGCATTTATTTTAAGACGGTACGAATGGTTGGGTGAAATGCAAGTATGGATTTTTGGTATTTTTTTTGCATTTAGACTTTGTACAAAACTTTTTTATTGGCCTGTGTGAGTTGTCTCTTGGTTTAAGGTATTGTTTCTAAACTTTTCATACGTAATTTTACAATAATATATAAGTATGCAATCAGTAAATGACCAAAAAATACATTGCAGTATTTTCACCGTATAATATACCTACACCGTACCACCACAATGTTTATAGTTTCTCGGCGCTTCGATAGATGGCGCTGTTCATTTGACGCTCATTTCTGTATCGCGGTGTTAAGATTCTCCGCGATTGAACGACCCTCGCCCGTCACTTTAATTCGGTATCGCTTCTCGGCCTTTTGGCTAAGATCAAAGTGTAGTATCTGTTCTTTTCAGCTTAATATCTGAAAGTTCCCTCACTGAGGGACCAGAGTGCTTAGTGCGAGTTTTCGTGAATTTTTTTACGGACTCACATGAGAGCGCGTATACTAAGATTTGTATGCAGTGTTGCCAACTTAGTGGATTTTCCACTAATACTGGTGGTTTAAGTCCCCTATTTAGTGGCGAAATGTTGAAAGTACTGCGGGTCAAGTAGCGAAATGTAAGTTTTGTGGTACAGTAGACTGCATATCAGTGGTAACTGTCATGCACCTTAACTCAATAGTAATAAGTACGATTTTCCTATAAAACTGTTACCACTGACCTGAAGTTGACTGTACAACTTTAAGGAGTTACTATGGAGATTTGAAGTCTCACGGAATGTCAAAAAAGCATCTACAAAACAAAAAGGTGAACGACTACTATATAATTATATTAAGTACTCATTCATTGGTCAAATGCGTAACTAAACAATTTGTGAAACTACTACGCCGATTATAATTTGTGAAGGATTCGGATCGGGTCGGATGAATTGCTAAACAGATGTAATGCTTTGTCTGTTTTAATTTTCTATCGTTGCCGAGTTACATCTTTGGATGATTAAATTGTTTTAGGTTACAATAAAATATAAACAATATTTTTTTAGTGGTGAATTTGGTGATTTTAAGTGTGGGATAATATAAACAATATTTTTTTAGTGGTGAATTTGGTGATTTTAAGTGTGGGATAAATTTTTGTTAGTGGTTTTCTGGTGGTTTTAAAAGTTGACTCTGGTGGTAAGCTTCTACAACTGTTGGCAACACTGTTTGTATGGAACAAAAACAGGTTCCAATTTTTGACACTAGGTGGAGCTGTTTTTGTTCCATACAAATCTTAGTATACGCGCTCTCATGTGAGTCCGTAAAAAAATTCACGAAAACTCGCACTAAGCACTCAGTATATTAAACTGATTTTTGTAAACTGAGTGCTTAGTGCGAGTTTTCGTGAATTTTTTTACGGACTCACATGAGAGCGCGTATACTAAGATTTGTATGGAACAAAAACAGCTCCACCTAGTGTCAAAAATTGGAACCTGTTTTTGTTCCATACAAACAGTGTTGCCAACAGTTGTAGAAGCTTACCACCAGAGTCAACTTTTAAAACCACCAGAAAACCACTAACAAAAATTTATCCCACACTTAAAATCACCAAATTCACCACTAAAAAAATATTGTTTATATTTTATTGTAACCTAAAACAATTTAATCATCCAAAGATGTAACTCGGCAACGATAGAAAATTAAAACAGACAAAGCATTACATCTGTTTAGCAATTCATCCGACCCGATCCGAATCCTTCACAAATTATAATCGGCGTAGTAGTTTCACAAATTGTTTAGTTACGCATTTGACCAATGAATGAGTACTTAATATAATTATATAGTAGTCGTTCACCTTTTTGTTTTGTAGATGCTTTTTTGACATTCCGTGAGACTTCAAATCTCCATAGTAACTCCTTAAAGTTGTACCACAAAACTTACATTTCGCTACTTGACCCGCAGTACTTTCAACATTTCGCCACTAAATAGGGGACTTAAACCACCAGTATTAGTGGAAAATCCACTAAGTTGGCAACACTGCATACAAATCTTAGTATACGCGCTCTCACGTGAGTCCGTAAAAAAATTCACGAAAACTCGCACTAAGCACTCTGATGGGATGTTCGGGGCTCGCTCCACTCCCGTCACGGGTCGGCCCGGCATTGCAGTGCCGCCGGGATCGGCCCACATAAATACAAATCTCTTCCTCATTACAGGAAATACTCATTATGAGTTAATTTGTTGAGACAGCGTGAGAATTAAAGTCTTTCCAGCAAATCAATGAATTCCTGTCCGTAACAAAAATATAGCCATTGCCTAAAAAATATATTCTACCAACATTATACAACAAAGTTTTCCCTAGTTTATTATGGTGAAACGGCCTTATACCAGAGAATAACTTTGTTTTATCCTTAGAATTTAGGATTAAGAATAAATCATAAGACAATAAAGTTTAAGGATATTTTGTTTTTATAATTATTACATATTTTTGAGCATTTTAAAGAAAAGTGCCTTTCCAATGTGGTAGCCTGCAATAAACAACTAGTCTGTAGTTTTTTTTTTATATATAAAATAATTAAAAGGACAATGGGCACTTTGTATGAGATTTGGTACCCGCTCCAACAGTAACGTATGATATATCATTAGAAAGGTATTTACGTGAAGAATAATAAAAAACCGGCCAAGTGCGAGTCGGACTCGTGCACGAAGGGTTCCGTAAATTACAGTTAAATCAACCTATCTCAAAAACTATAAGAGATACTTTGATCAAACCAAACATCGTTGAAAGAGTTAATTAGCATGCATCACCTCTATTTTTTTTAGAATTTTATACCCCGTAGTTATAAAAATAGAGAGGGGGGACATACTTTTTACGACTTTGAGAGCTGATATCTCAAAAACCGTTCACTTTAAGAAAAATGTTTTTTAGAAAACTTTATATCATTTTAAAAGACCTTTCCATTGATACCCCACACGGGTATGTACATCGAAAAAAAAATTTTCATCCCTCAGTTACATGTATGGGGGGCCCCACCCCCAATTCTTTTTTTTACTATTTAGTGTCATATTTTTGTAGCGGTTCATACAACACATATTCCCATCAAATTTCATCACTGTAGTACTTATAGTTTCCGAGTAAATCGGCTGTGACAGACGGACAGACGGACAGACGGACAGACGGACATGACGAAACTATAAGGGTTCCGTTTTTGCCATTTTGGCTACGGAACCCTAAAAACTATGGGGCTTGCCTCAATTAGCTGTCCGATCCGAGTAACGATAAAAATTGAATCTACATATAAACAAGTATGTCATCCATATATGCAAATTCATGAAGAGGAATATGTCGTCAGTGTAATAATTTTAAACTCAGTTAATAGACTTCTTACATTGTTTGAGATACACTCTATTATAATCTAAAGGTTGTAATAGTCTATGGAGTCATACTACGGAAACACAATCGTCATCTGATTTGACAAAAGTTCAAAACATTTCTATTCATCTTTTTTAGGGTTCCGTAGCCAAAATGGCAAAAACGGAACCCTTATAGTTTCGTCATGTCCGTCTGTCCGTCTGTCCGTCTGTCCGTCTGTCACAGCCGATTTACTCGGAAACTATAAGTACTACAGTGATGAAATTTGATGGGAATATGTGTTGTATGAACCGCTACAAAAATATGACACTAAATAGTAAAAAAAAGAATTGGGGGTGGGGCCCCCCATACATGTAACTGAGGGATGAAATTTTTTTTTTCGATGTACATACCCGTGTGGGGTATCAATGGAAAGGTCTTTTAAAATGATATAAAGTTTTCTAAAAAACATTTTTCTTAAAGTGAACGGTTTTTGAGATATCAGCTCTCAAAGTCGTAAAAAGTATGTCCCCCCCCCTCTATTTTTATAACTACGGGGTATAAAATTCTAAAAAAAATAGAGGTGATGCATGCTAATTAACTCTTTCAACGATTTTTGGTTTGATCAAAGTATCTCTTATAGTTTTTGAGATAGGTTGATTTAACTGTAATTTACGGAACCCTTCGTGCACGAGTCCGACTCGCACTTGGCCGGTTTTGAAGAATAAATTCATCATTACCTCAGCACCTCTTGGGGAGCAAGATTAAGTCGTAATATGTACTATGTTAACATCGTCTCCTGACTTAACAACCTTAATTGATTGTAAATACTGAAAGACTTTTATCAAATACATAAGCTAGTTCTGCGTGAACTGCAAAGGTTTGCACAGTCTTTTTTTAAAGAAGTCGGTAGGCAAACATTCTAAGAAGGCCAAATTCCTGTTTTTTTGTTACTTTACCAGTTTTTATTCAATACAGTTGGATTTAAGAACTACATCTACGTTGATGATTTATGAACATTACACATTCTATTAGTCGATGTCACGCGAAATGGACAAGGATTTGGGACTAGTCGTCATAGTAAACATTTTTTGCCTTACCAAGACCTACGCAATGGTACTAGAATCAACACTGTTGGACAGGGTACCAAAACGCCCATCGTCCTTTGTTAATTTAACAAAAAGTTTTTAAAGTTTAAAAGCCGTATTCGGTAAAGGAATAATATTTGTATAGTAAAATTAAGAGTCAAAAATAATATTTGAAATTGTGCTCAGATTTACTTAAATTAGTTAACTGTCAGAGACAATACTTGCCAAGCAAATTATGTCTGTGATTTTGTTATTTACCTACTGATATTAAAACTATATACTGTTTTTACCATATCAACCTTTATACGTACTGTATACGTATTTTTATACCTATAGGAATAATAAAATAAAACAAAACTGTTTTACCGAAATGAAAATGCTGCCTGCTATTGTATTGAAATTATGTTGGAATGAAATTCCGCTTTAATCATGTTAATATATGTTTAATATACAATTTTTATATGTAGGTATAAGTAGATTTTCTATAATCATGTTATGACCTTATTTCACTTGGACAATAAGCATTTCTACTGTTTCAAATGTTTACCTAGTTTATACCTACTTACACATATCTAAAGCTTTTATAAAAATCAAATGTTGTTATATTATACGTTATAATTTGTTAATAACTTTTTTAGATATAAAAAAATAAAATTTATTTAATGGTTTGTTTTGGTTTTATTCATAAATTGTACTTAAACACATTTATGTAAACATGTAAACTAATAAAGAAATAAATTAGTAAGTAATCATAATTATGCATATTTTAACCTTTAGAAGTATACCTCTATAATTTTGTTAATTAAAAAGTTTACGTCTAGTACGTACGTACGTAGTTTACTTTAGTCTTAATTTTTTATCATACTTATATTATAAATGTAAAAGTTTGTGAGAATGTATGGATGTATGTTTGTTATTCAATCACGCAAAAACGGCTGGACCGATTTGGTTGAAATTTGGTATGTAGATAGGTGATACCCTGGATTAACACATAGGCAACTTTTTATCAACACACCACGCGGGCGAAGCCGCTGGCGGAAGCTAGTTTTTCATAATGAAAAAATATGTTAATAAGAATGGATATTCCTCGATGGGTAGCAAACACTTACATCATTTTTCAAATCGGATCCAAATGGTCTTATAATTATGTTACTCGGGAATAGCGTAGGTTTCCCACTCAAATATTTTTCAAATCGGACCTTAAATTACCGCGTTCAAGCAAACAAATACATTTTTGAGCCTAACTACATAACATTATGATAATATTAGTACTTCGAAGAGTTTAGTAATATTCTGTAATTTCAGGTGTAGGTACTCATACGGTAGATATAGTTAATATAGACACACCCATTGGTAAACTGGTTGCCGTCATCCAGTTGACCTTGGTCTCCGCATCAACTACGTCATCGGCCCACGTTTGTATACAGACGGGCACGACGAGATTTTTGTCGACAAAACTTCTTTTATATTTTTTGTAAGTACTACAATCTGTTTTGTAATGTTGTAATTTTAATAAGGTGTTTTTCTTTTAAATATAGGTAATACTTAAGTAGGTATACTAAATTATTAATATTTTATCAAGTGGAAACTCTCCTTCAAAATTAAGCTGTAAGTAGCATTATACACACACATACCTACTTGAAGGGAAGGGAACAATTTTATTGATTTTACCGACCAAATTATTATTTGATAGACGAATGAACTGATGAAAATCAGTCTTGAAAATAAAAACATTACACAAACATTAACTTTGTTAGTGTTCATTACTGTTTTGTTACCTTGAAAATGTATTAACCTTACTGCATTGTAGTTTTGGGCGCAGAATAAAATTTCTAAGTTCAAACCTTATAATAACACTAACTTCCACCAGCGGTTTCACACGCGTCCCGTGGGAGGAACTGCTTTGCGCATCCGGATAATCCTTTACCCATCTTCAATTAATGCACTATTTAACACTGACAGTTTTGTTTTTAATCGGACCTTTAGTTCCTGAGAGTAAGTCGTCAAGATAATAAACTCTTCAGCTTTATAATACTGGGATAGAAATACCTTAATAAATAATGTTCTATGAATAGGTACTGTGGCCTTGTAAGTAGATGTTCTATTTTATCATCGTGCATTGAACTTTGAGCTTTCACGAACTATTTTCATCCGGCTTGTTTTAATAACGGATAGTCTAGTACATTCTCTGTGGTGGGTGTGTCATAGACAAATGGGTGTGTTTTTGTCGTGATCAGAAACCATAGATATAATATTACTAAACAAGATTGCGCACGCTCAAAATATATATTTACGAAAATGAACTCTATCCTAACGCAATAAGGTACTAAATTGGTTGCATAATACACAGAGGCAAATCCGAGCCAAGAGGGATAGTTCGAACGGAGGCTGTTTGTCTCTTTCTAACACCTTGCCAGCATAAAAAAAAATGTTGTGATCAAAAGTTTTGTCTTCCCAAAAACAATTGAATCACTTATATTTTTATCTCATTTTAACAATTGTAAGTCAACAAATTAATAACAATCGCATTAATTTATTCGTATTTATTATTAAAACATAAACAACATAAATTTTTATTTTGCTTTTTTTTATTTTCTAGCGGTAACCCTGAACATTCTTGGCGCGTAATCAGCATTTAAAATTTTGTTTATATTTTTTTGTATTAAATCAATTTAAACTATTAAAATGGTGAAAAAGTGTTGCGTTTCTACTTGCAAAAGTAAATCCTATGGTGGTTGCAATATATCGTTCCACAGGTTAGCTAATAATAACATTTTCGTAAACCAAACAACTAGGGTGCCCATGAATTCTTGTAACGAGTCAAAATATGGGTGATGGATTTTAAAACTGTTGTACTATTGTTATAGCTTCCCAAAAAATGAAGAAAGGCGACATAAATGGCTCAGCAGTCTATATATGAAGTAGAAATACAAAAAAAACAGTTTGCACTTCGAATCTTCCTGCTTTTATACTGCTAATTTCCGCTAATTATTAAAAGCCTTTATTAGTATCTTAAGGTCACAAACTGCGTAAGTTAAAACTTCAATACTAATCTGTGTTTAATAATCTTAGCAAATTCGGATTTGTCTCACATAGCTTAATCTCATAGTCACCCTATTAGAAAGGGGCAGACAGCCTCCGTACTAACTGTTTCACTCGGCTCGTTTTTTGGGTTTATATGCGCAGTCCTGTTTACTAATATTATGTCTATGTCAGAAACTAAGAACGATGATCGGACAACTGCAAAAAGTTTGAATGCATTGGTGAAACCTATCGTTATATAGTGGCTTGCTACATCCTTATTTAAGATAGCATATTATATAGCATAAGATACTTAGGTGTTAGGTTACTTAATATTATTTACTGCGTTTTAGTGGTTTTAATTTTGAATAGTTTCGTTCATTCACAAATAAACCAACTACAACGTAAAATCTTAAGTGAGTGAACATTATCTGGACACTTTCTAAGGGCAATGCCTGAGATTCTTTGGAGAAACCAAACCTGTTTGGCTGAACTGGACGCGAAGTGTAATTCTGTAGTAAACCTCACTATTAGGTAATATGTGGTACTTATATGCATCAGATTCTCGTTGCGATTGCATAAATCGCTTATTTAATTAATTAATATATATATAATTATTAATTAATATTAATTAATAAAATGCCATAAACTTATTTAATTATTATTTAATAAAATGCTGTCTCAGTAGATGTTGTGTTTACGTGCATCCTTGCTAATCTCTTTTTAACGGCTGGATTAATTAAGAACCAATTTGGAATAAGTTGTGATAGATGGGACTTTGGATCCTTCACCTAGATCTTGACCTGCGTTACAAGTTGGAAGTTGGTATAAAACGCGTCAACAGATTTTTGTTTTCATTACCTACCTAGGTACCTATTCCGACACAGCCTTCAAAGTCGATGGAATGTCTTCTATTCCTGTTTAAGTAGGTCGTTAAGTATACCTACCTAGGACATAGCAAAGTTCAAAGTCTACTGGTATTTATCAACTACTCGGTCAGGCTGAATGTTAGCCTGGGTGATATTTACATAATATATTTTCCTGTAAAACTGAACTTTGTACTGAGCCTAGGTACCTACCTATACTTATTTCCTCATTCGCGATTTTCTGATGTCTCGTGTTCCAATAGCAACTGAATATTAATAGATTGGCAAACTATCATACATTATTAAAATAGGAAATAGGTAGCCAGGTAACTACAGCTCCGGTAGCTAAATAAAAAATGAAATTAAATCTTAAATGACCTATATTTCAGTACTTTTTGTATATGTCTCAAATTAATTTCAGATTTAAATTAGCGTGTCCTATTTAAATATGCGTCAAAAATAATTAGCCTGCATTTACCTGGGTAAATCACTTGAAATAAAATTTAGGTAAATAGGTAGGTACTTACCTACTATTTAGTAATCTGTGAATTCATACTTAATCACAATAAACTTTTATTTACCTACTCCGTAAAACATTGCAGTCATTGCGATAAATGGACAAATTATCAAGTTCAAAGTTTTCGTTTATTAACTCGCAGCGTTTAGTTTGCAATCAGTCGCAAACCGACCCCCGACAGTCGTTCACACGCCGCCGGCAAAATCGCGCGCAAACATGCACAATATGGCGCGAAAACTTCTCTTACGAGAAATTAAAAACTTAAAATGGCAAAGGAAATTGTCAACCAGTGCAGTGTTCAGGAAAGATGATTTTATTATAAAATCGACTGTTCCTGATATTGTTGTGCCCAAAACTAGGTTTATTGACCGTTTGTGGGAAGAGTCTGCTGGATATAAGAATCAGGTTGCACTAGTAAGTATTTTGCGCTATTTATTAAATTATTTGGCTTTCACCAAGTTTCCTTGGGCATGAAAAAAGCTAAATAGCTTTTTTAAAAAAAGGATTTTATAGTGATGTGCCCCATTCTTTTTTAGTCGAGTAATTTCACAATTTTTATATTGCATTTGTTATCAAACACCTTGAGTGTGGATTGTAAAAATCTTAACGTTATCGCGAGAAATGTTTGCACATAAAACACAGGTACTAAAATAAAGCTGAAAACTTCGCAATTGGACTTTGGACTCCAAAAATTTGCTCTGCGTATTTACAATTCATTTGGCGGGAACAAAACATCTTACTCATCAATTACTCGCCAATTGAGTTGAACTACCTATTTGGTCCGCTTTGGTATTTGTACCTACTAGTTACGTTACGTATGATTGTTTTATTATTTAACTGTTATTGGTTACTGCCTGAACGAAGCCGGTAGTTTCAATAAGAGTTTTCCCACATTTTTTTAGCTTACAATTTTATTTACAAAATCTCAAAATTAGGAAAATAAATAACGACAGTCGAAATTAAATGAATTTTCCAGGTAAAAAAAGTCCAGTGAAAAACCCTGACAGTTTTTCTACATCCATACTTAAAAAAATCTAAAAAAGAAGCCTGAGGATAGTCCAAAAATCCTAAGATTTCAACGTTGAATGAGATGAAATTAATTTCCTACTCAGTCCTAATAAATCAAAACTTGGTAAGGTTAAGTCCCCTGTCCCTTATTTCATCATTTTTCCAATTATATAGATTTTTATTGTTATTCAAACAATAACTAAATAAGACCAAATTGTTATTGCTCTAATTTATTATTGGAAAAAACTAATCAAATAATCTATGAGAAATGATATATTTCACCTTTGCACCAAAAATGCTGTTGACCAGTGTAATTACTACCCTAGGTACAAAGTTCTTACAAAGTAAAAACCCATTTTACCAAAAAAAGTTATGATAAAGTAGGTACCTAATGATAACATTTATTTTAAGGAAAATAGTTAAAGTAAACTGTAGACTTTGAGCTCTGGCAGATAAAAACTACAAGTAGGTACCTAGGTATTCTGTATTATCTCAAAGCAGGTTTACAAAAAGATTTGTAGTACCAAAGTCCAAAAATTATAAACTATCGGTTTTGTAACATTATCTGTCAGCTACAAAAACTACTAACAGTTACTACCTACCCATTTAAAGCTGATAGTAAAAATATGTTGTCAATTTTTTTACATGTTATAATATACTTACTTGCTCAAGGTCCCTGTCCATTAAGAGGACGAATTGGAATTTTTGGCGCCAAGGATCTTAATTTTTCTCAGTAAATACAAAACGGATCAAAATAAAACTTGGTTACCTGAAAGTTCATGATATAAACCTTATTTTGTTAGACGTCAAAACATGATTAGGTAACTTTTATAACAGAGAAAAATATATCAAACATACCTCTTTTTAAAAAGAGATTCACATATTATGGGCAAACGGGACCGATTTAAGCCTCTTAACTTTTTTAGTAGTTGAGTATATATATACTCTTTAAAATTGTAGAAGGATTTTTTATCAAATTATCATTTCAAAATAATAAAATTACAAAACTATTTTGTCGCTTACGACTTTGAGTTATAAGCTAGCGCGCGTATTGTTATCCTCGCCCCGCTCAGACGCTCCGACCCCTTTTGGCGCCTTAGATGCGCGTGCCGGTTATGGAATTATTGTTGACCAATTCGTCGCCTTAAAGTTAGACATACCTAGAGATTATTATTTAACCTATACTTACTTAGAAACAAACACATGTAGGTTTGTTATGACTATCTCGTTTAATTGTTTAGAATTCTATTTATCTCTTTATGTTATCGTTATTTATATTAACACAGATCCTCTTTTAACCATGTGTCCGATTAGATGTACCTCTTACCTCTAAGTATTTTTTTACATTTGTCAATTTTTGCTACCTCAACCGACAAATTGTTGAGTCCTACAGGCAATCACAGGTCAAGAATGTTTTTTTGCCAATGCCCAATATTTTGTATATTCCTAACAATGCCCAATTTGGTTAATAGTCATTGAGTAACCTGTTATAATGACGTTTATTAAGGTTATCGACATTAACTCTATTGTTTTGGTAAACGCAAATTAATTAATTAAGATTTAAATTACACTGAATGTCAACGTATTTTATTAATTTACTCATTTTATAAAAAGAAATTGACAGTCTTTTTCGGATTAAAATTGGTAATTCTTAGTCGATCATTTAGACCGGCACTGTTCTTTGCATAAGCCCAGATTACTGTATAGTTACCACATAAACATAAGTATGACATTTAAAAGAAAAAAAAATAGGTACCTATTCGTACCACAAAGTCCGTACCAACCTTATTGATGTCACCTATTAACCGCCGAATTCTTCGCCTAGTCTAGACACAACGCTAGAAGAACGAAACTTTAAATATATTCTGGACTTTGAACCGGATAGCAATAAAGTTTAAAATAAAACAACAGCTGTGCTGATCCAGACTTTGATCTGATTGGTCTATTTCTCATATACAAAGACGTAATATCTCCACTACCTCCCATTAGTTTACTTATAGACATAGAATTTTGTCATTAGCTCCTTACAAGTAACGTCAAATTCTTATCTCAAACAACAGATAGAATATTAAAACGGCCGCAAGTGCACCTATTTCCATAAATCTCGAACCTCACTCTTCATTACTGGTCATGATCTTATAATTGAATGGGCATTTAGAGCAAATGGTTCAATGAACTGAAAGCGGTACGCGTTTATACAATGTTTGATTACAGTCTCTAGATAGTAACAGTATTGTACTAGATGTAATAGATATGAGTAATCCCTTTTAAGTATTTAAGTTATGGTTTTCTAAGAGGCTTTAGTCCACTTCTCATATTTTTGTTATTTTTTCCAATTAATTTTTATTTCCTTCAATTTTAGTTCAAAGGTCCTTTCTTGGAAAATTGATACCTACTTAGGTATACCAAGAACAAGAACTATATTATGGTCTAAAGCTGTAGTACTGATTTTCACGTACCTACCTATTTGGCGGTAAGCTAAAGTACGCTTACAGAGCCCTTGCACTATGTGTTCATTCATTCAATCATTATTTCGATAAAAGACGAGCCCTTGTCTAATTCAGCAAATCATACTGCACCGAATCGTTTCCACGGTCGCCATTGACGTAAACCGTTAAAATAGATATTTTGAACCAATTTGCGAGATTTGCACGTGCTTTCAGTCCGAGGTTCCGAACCAAGGTTTTTGTCCTTACCTACTAATATATGCAAAAGACGGTTTGTCACGGTAAAATTGCTGAACCGGTGGACAAGTAAAGCCTAGTTGAATTTGATACGGTCTTTTTGTAGGTTCCCCGGCGACTGTTTATCCGGATACAAAATGTAGAAATACCGGTGAATGCAGACAAGTAGTACATCCAACAAGTGTGTACAACTGGGTTGAGGACGCCAGGCATCCGGTAGACTAGAAGCCGTCCCCAGCATAGTTGGGAAAAGGCTCGGGATAAGTCAAGATATACAGGTTAACAAGCTTACTGGTCAATGGTCTTTTCTTTAGAGGCGGACACAATCTTACTTAAAACAATAAGCTCGTTCTACTGATTAAATAATAACAACTATTGTTCTGTTACTGATAATGTAGTGTATTAAGGACTTTATATCCTTATCACAATTTATTTCCTGTTAGATATTTGATACTGGCTTTTATTTCTAAGGAAAACTGAATCCCGATGTGATCAGTGGTTAAAGTAGATAGAGTCCAGTATAAATAGGGTCCCGCTATGGGTGCAGCGTGAGGAAGTGTCAAACTCTTACTGACTAAAACCCGTCATATTTCTTCTTAAGCCCTCGCGGTAACTCTTTCGAACAATCCCGCAGTATCGGTAGGACTTACTTCGGAATTCGGAAATGATTATAATACCACATTAACATCTAAATAGTCAAATGACCCATAGCCGTGAATAATAATGAGATTTGTCAATATTGATCGACCTCTATGTTAGAAAACCTCGGAAGTTACTTCAAGTTAATGAATAGGCATGGTGACATAATATAATAATTATGTTAAATGATCGTTGTGATCATTTATCAACACTAGATAATGCATAACCTTTTTCAAATAAATACATTAAAATCTAAACAGTAAAAAATCGTCATTTGTGCAAATAATACCGCACTTGAAATAAAATAATGGTTGAAAACTTTAATGACAATATTGCCATTGAAATACACAGACTCTGACTTAATAACCAGTTTAAAGAAAACTAGTTTGACTAAATATGTTCTGTTTGTTTTAAGGTCAGTAAGATTCTTTACAAAGACATACGTTATGAAGGCTTTTGAAGTGCTAATTACTATACAGATGATATTATTTGCAAGCTATTTTGGCCTATATGACATTATTTTAAAGTCAAAATCTGACTGAACGTTCAATTAACATTACAGTTTGCTATTTTGATTTTGATAAACGAGCATGGAAGGTCTGTTAAGCCGGCAGTTATCAGGTGTATCACGTTGTCTTCCTTCACACACATCGTCTACATACATCAGTCAGATCCATTTTAAGGCATTATAAATCTTTCCACTTCACCTTAATTGACTCTTACCTTCTTCGTATCCCCAGATTATCCTGCTAATATCAATCTGTTAGACATCGTTTTCCTTGCTTATGTACTGGGAGTTGACCTCCCTCCGCAAAATCAAGAATTGTTTATTCTTATATATCTCTTTTCAAACGTCACTAAAATATTATAGCTCTCAAATAATTCACCAACAGCCTCCTATATGTTTTTTGTGAGAAAATGTGTGATGGCTAGGTTTTTTGTTATTTGTTTTTGTAACCATCTTTAATCCAAAATGTTCTACACGTGTATATAAATCAATTGATACCTATTAAGGTTCTATGAGGTATTTTGGTAAACAAATTGGAACAGTCAACAATCAACGACTCTGATTTATGATGTCAACCCACTTATTATGCACTAACCTACAATAGACTTTGATCGACACGGTCAAGGATTTCTAGTACAATGTTTTGTTTTTAGTCTAAATGGCTCCAATGTCCAATGATTTGAATGAATTTCGGCAAAAAGTTTGAGCAATGACCTGTATTAGGACATAGGTAAAGACAGAATAGTAAATGATTATAAATTAGTTGATGAATCAATCAAATTAATGTTAGGTGATCTTCACACTGCCCCGCATCATGCTGCATCTTGCGTGTCGACGCACCTACGCGCGTTTCTACGGGAGTGCAGATCTGCATCATCGTGCGGGTTTTTTACGCACTCACGCGCGTAGGTGCGTTTTGTAGATTCACGCACGGCGGCTCTCATCGAGATCCATTTTCAAATATACACGTCACACCCATTCAAAATCACGCGCGGCACTGCGGGATTCGGTGTGCCATACCTTGCGTCTCGCCCCGCACCTACGCGCGGGGGTGCATGTTTCTCCGCGTGTATGCGCGTGATCCGCATGAACGCGCGTGGATGCATTTTCAGTGTGTTGTACTATGCGTGTTTTCCATACAAACGGAGATATTTACAAGCAACGGAAAAAAAAACGCATCCACGCGCTACGCTGCATCATGCGGGGCAGTGTGATAATCGCCTTAGATCCAATATTCGATGAACTAGTACGATCTCAAGAGAAGACTCGAAACCTCACAAATGTTTGTATGAAACATGCTCATTGAGCGTACACTCAGTGCGCATGTACTCACTTTACAGCTAGCATGCTGAATTAATAAGAAGTGATGGTCTTTCTAAACTATGAATGAACGCAAGTGTCAACGAGTCTGTTTTTCCTTTTTTGTAGGTCTAAGACCTTTGAACGTTCATGAGGAAGTGGATTTCGGGTCCCCTCGTCTTGTAGTGCCCCCTTGTTAGCGTGAGACTTTAGGCAAGTGCTCATAGTTCCCAATGGTGAATGGTCCAATGGTACAATGGATAAGCGGGCCCTAAGTGTCGATTAGTTTCAACAAACCAGAAATATATTAGTTTTGGTAGTTCAAGATTAAACAGAAGCAGTGCAGAAGACTGCTTGTAATCTAGAAACAGTTTGCAACAACGTAAACAATTCCATAGATCCGCTTACTGAATCATCTAAAGAGTTAATTAGCTTCCGATATGAAGAGATATGTTTATCTGGGTTGCACACTCCAGACGATTAATTGCACTTTGTCACGCTATCGGAAGATAACATTGAATGTCAATAGCTGGTGGCTAAGGTGAGCGATCATTGAGCAATTATCATAATGCTATGAATAGAAACAGGATTCACACGTGATATGATATTTGTGATTTTCCTTTGACTTCTCTCTGTTTAGATTTTGTCCAGAATAGTCTTTGAAGTCGATTGGACTTTGTCTAATTTAGCATTGATTCACATAATAATACGTGTTACTAGAAGAACTCGTTTAAGAGATTAGGTAAAACACTCGCTCGGGGAAGTACCAAACTACCAACTTCCCATATCGCATCATTGATCCAAGTATAATTACCGTTACGGTAGATATTGCAAAATTCTATTTTGTCTGGAACAAGTTAATCGACTTTTGAATGCTGTCTGAATGATAACTATCGAGTAATCTGTGGTAGAAATGATGGTTTTAGTTCAGCATTTTCTAGTGGTCCCAAAAGATTGAAACATTAGTTTTGGCACTAATACTGTCTAAAATATTAGCTCGAATCATTGTCTAAACAATAACGTATGAACAAAGTAATTGTTCGATGCAATCATCGACGCCGGCGCAGTTTGTTATTTCACTGGTTATATCACTTTCTTCCTCGTATTCATGATATGACTAATCAGTATTTTCTTTACCCTTCGTAATTGTTGAAGAAGAAATATTCAGCATAGTTGTGGAAAGGTCATTATCTAGATGTTGGTGGTGAATATATTACCCTTCATGCGTTACTGAACCTTGACAAAAATCCTCTAGAATAATCTAAAATTAAATAGGCTTATCTTATAATCATGTAAATGGACTTATCTTCATAATTAGCTCATCATAATGACTTGAGTGATTCGCTAAACTTAAATGTCTTCAATCTGTACCTCGGGTGATTCGACTTTTACAGCTGTTAATCAGTTTATATTTATTGTGATTAGTTAATCATTATTTAGACTGCAAGCCGACCCCAACATAGTTGGGAAAAGGCCTAGGAGATAATAGGTAATGAGTTAGTCGTTATATGATATCGAAAGATATTCAGGATGGCTTGGAAAATATCCACCATCTTGTGCAAAACATCATGTCTATTCACTTCATCAGTCTCAATTATTAAATCTTTCCTTCTTCCAGGAAAGTGCAGAAACAAAGAAGACGTACACATACTCCCAATTAGAAAAGAATACATCAGCTTTCGCGACTTCTTTGATCAAGAAGTTCGGTTTGAAGCCAGGAGATGTCGTGGCAGTCATGTTACCAAACTGCCCCGAATTTCCCGTAGTGGCCTTCGGGAGTCTACAAGCAGGATGTGTGCTGACAACTGTCAACCCTATTTATAAGGAGTGTGAGTATATTTTGGGTTGTTATCGGTTTGAGAGGGGAAGAACTGGATTTCTTTTGTAAATTGCTCCTTATTGTAGAGGTAATAATAATAATTTTGTTTTGGTAGTAGCAATAGTTACTCGTCGGTCAATGTTTTTTTTTTTGATAATTTCATGCAGAAATGTAACTTGCAGTAATGAAGAACATTTAAATGCAAACGTACATGAATTAACATAAAATTATACAACTACATACATACTTAACATTGAAGAATTGCTGTCGAATGTTATAATAAATGCAAGTTATTGATAGCACCGGCACATTTCATTGTGTCTACATTAATTTTGATATTGGTCATGAACTCAAACGAATTCTATGACAGTAGTGGACATTTTATAAATTTTCTGGGCTTATTGGGCTTTTGACAGCCGCTCAAAAATTGCCATCGCGGACGGTATTTCACGTCCACACGGCGGGGTATTGGTAAAGTTTTCAACTAGCAATAATCGCACCTCGGATTAACCTCATTGGTTACGATATTGCCTCTGCGCAAAGTTGATCCAGGGAACATTTAGACCGAGCGTCATCAAAACGATGTAACGAAACCATAGCGCGATCTAACTCGATCCCAACGCCATCTATCGAGGCGTGGTGTAAACTTATTCATGTACTTGTGTTGTACTTTTCATACAGTTTTGAGTTTTTTTTTATTATTCTTTTATTAAGCAATTTGTAGAATAAAATATTTTTACCAAGATACATTTTGTATAAATCCTAAAAAACAGGTCTGAGTAATTTATTGAAACATTTAACCTTTAAAATGTTAAATGTATGGGACAAAGGTTGGTTATATCTGGCCAAGATAATAATACCTATAAGTACCTAAATAGATATTATGCCAGGTGCATAAGAGTCACTAGCAAAACTGCATAATCATAATAACATAGCAAAAATCGGTTTACGATGTCTTACAATTTCGGCCTTGTTTGATCGAGCGATTATATAGTAACTCACTGTTATGTTTTTTTTTGTTTATCTGTGATGAGATCACCTTTTTGGCAGTTTCATTGTAAAATGTCGCTAAAATTAATCCTTGAAAAACCGCGTAAAATATCCATTTGGTTTTTATGAAGGTTTTACATTACACAAACAGTTTTTATTATGCAAACTAATTGTACTGTAGGTGTGCTCAAAAAACGAAATAAAAAAATACTTCATAGTGAGACTCAAAAAATTACAAAAAATCAACAATGTATGTAGGTATTTCATGGTAGCAATTTTGCATTTGTAATTTTCAGCGACAGATTTTTTTTAAAAATTTATTGCTTCCGAAACTAATAGTGTGTGTGTAATTTTACTTGTACCTATAGGGACTACAGGAACCCATAAACACCCTGTATTACATGTTTACGATAAAAAAATTAGATAGGGAAATAATACTAAAATGCTTATAAAGAATGAAATAATTTGTTCTAGTACTGTGGTATTTCGGTCTGAACACCCCCTTGCTTTGTTGTTGCGTTATAATCGACTGGCACAAAATAAATACGTGGGCACAGGTGTATTTCTATGTGAATTTTCATAGGTAATAAAGTACTTATTTACTATCTATACATACACAAACACATAAGGTATCTAAGCAAAATTTTGCAATTCATGCAGATAAAGAACATAGCGTACCTATTTATTTTATTTAGATAGGTTTGGTTAGTTCTTATGTGCATAAATATATTTTTACATAATTGTGCTGAAAGAAAGACCTCGAACTTTGTATTTAGAATAAAGAAGTCAAATATTATATGAAGCATTCTTCAATATAAATAGGGTCGTTTAGGCCTAATGGATTCTCTTCAGTTAGTTTTTCTACTGACTTCTAGACTTAATTTAGAATAGACTTTTGTCATCTAGAATTTAACGACTTTATTTGAGGTGCTAAAACATCAAATAACATATCGCCGTGAGTGCAATGTCAGACTTTTACTGACTAAAATTCACCATGTTCCTTCTTGAGCCATCTGTCTATCAGGGCTGGGGTAACAGCCAACAATCCCGCAGTTCCAACAATTACCAAATTCAACCGATTTATCAATTTCTGCTTTCTTACTTCCCTATCAAATTATCATTAATTTCGTTCTAATGATATCTAATAAATATGCAGGACCACAACATGGGTATTACGATAAGCAAGTCGTAAATATATCACATGTTATCTTTCGAAGTTGATAGATATTTAGGTAGTCATGGTTAGAGCTGAGGAACATGTTTTTCTGCTAGCTAAATAGGTATTAACTTTCCTAGATAGTTGATAAGTTACCTAGAAAAGCAGGAGAGCTGAATAATTAGGTAATTGAAACTGACCAAAAAATATAAATTGTGATATACAGGGTATATATACTAATGCTGCTGCCAATGAATACTTACCTCCCCACTCACGAGACATTTAATGGTTACTTAAGCCATTCCTTAGAGAAGGATTTGTATGACATTCCGTCACTAAGGAGTGACTTAAGTAATCATTAAATGTCTCTGAGTGGGGAGGTTAGTCATTAGTATAATTTGTCATTAGAGAAAATCAAAAAGAAATTAACTGTTAGAGATGTTTATGATAAAAAAAGTCTTGCATATTTTGTTGGTAGTAGTAGTATGGTTGTTGTACAACATATTTATGTTCTTTCAGAAAAGTTTGTCCCGTCTGTAAATTACCTCAAGACTTCATTCAAGATTCAAAATAAGCGACGTCTCATGGCGCTAAAGATTATAAAATACTTTCGCCACAGAACGATGACGATAAAATAAAAAGAGATCAAACTCCACATTGATAACTATCACATACTTAAGTTTTGCCCCTAAGATAAGATTATTTTCTTTATTATCTCAGACATTTATTGCATATTATGAAAAATTCGCTGTCGTACGACAACAGGGACTGATAACAGTTGGCAAAGCCTAACAAAACTAATTGATAAGAATTGTCATGTCTATTGTGAAACGACTGTTATTGAGCGGTTGAAGTTGATTTTTCAGTGTCGTTTATATATTATATTGCCGCTGGAATAAAATATAAGGGATAAGGATACAAGGTTGCCAATTTTAGAAATTAAAATGACTAGATACAAAACAGGATTTTGATATAATCGGATCTGCAATTTGCAATGATTTTCAAAATAAAGTAGAAGCTTTTGCTGACAGGCCTAAATGGATTAAAGATATTGATAAAATTTGCATGGATCATATCATTAATGCTGATTTGGAATTAGAAGGCACGATAAAAGAGCATAAAAATGTTCAGTGTATAAGAATGACAAATGAGCATCAGCCAGATGGTGATAAAATTCATGCATATGGTGATATTTCCTTGAAAGTAACGATCATAAAGTAGGATTTAGATTAAATTACAAAGGTAATAAATAGATTTAAAGCTGTTTTTGTGATACACTGACATCATTGTACGATAAGTAATATCGGAACTTTGGGTGTGGTTATAGCAATCACACCTACATTAGGTAAGGTATTTAAACCTGACCTAGGTTTAACTAGGACTGTGGAAAGACTCGTTCTTACTCCTTCTTACTCATTCATAATTAAGTAAAGGCTGACCACAAATTAATTATGCCAATGGCGCTGACACGTTTTAACTAAGAGTGAATATGTTTTCTACAGTTAATATAAATTGGTATTTTTATTTGAAACAATGTAACTGCTAAAGTGTACAAAAAAATGGAAATCTCAATTTATTCATAAAACAATAGGCAGTTGTCGACAATGTCATTCTGTTCTTTCAATTATTTAAATTAACTTGAGGCTATTTACATATCTTCTAATACATATTATTCCATTGTTACAGTCGAACTAGCCCATCAAGTAAGCATCACGGAGCCAAAAGTCTTCGTCACATTACCAGAATGCTACGATACAGTAACAAAATCTTTAAACGCAGCTAAAATCAAAGCCAAAATAATCCTAGTAGACAGTCCTAACAAACCAGTTCCTGATGGTGTCTCAAGATACACAGAAGTAGCTGAATCGGGTGAAGCTGATTACAAACTACTGGATAAAATAGAAAGGAAAGGAAATGATATTGCTTGCATACCATTTTCAAGTGGTACCACTGGATTGCCTAAAGGCGTGGAGATAACTTATGATAATATATTGGCTGGAATGGAGATGATGTCTCAGAAAGAGAACTCTTTCCCGACCCTCGCAAATGGTAAGGTTTTGAGCCATCTTATGACACCTAACGCTTGGACTATAGAAAGTCTTCGATTCCTTAGTTGTTGCATTTATGTATTTTGGTTGTGAGCGTGTGACTTAACTCATGTGAACTATTGGTATAATAAAAAGCAAAAAAAAAAAACTATTTTTAGGTGCATCGGCCTAGAAGTCGGTGTCTAATGGATGTTACTAAGTTAATTTTGCCACCGACTTCTAGGCCGATGCACCTAAAAATAGTTTTTTTTTTTTGCTTTTTAGTGTTTTGGGAAGTCGGTTTAATTTTTTTGTAAAAAAGTTTTTTATTTAAAGCTTTTCAGTGATACGAATAGTTGTCACTATCCATACAAGTGAGAAGTTCTCATCAATACAAAGAATATAAGTCCAAATACGAGGTATTTTACATATTCAGTTGTCGAGTTCCCTCGACTTACTTTCTCTGGTCTCCATCATCAGGTCAGCTCCAAACCTTCACTGTTGCAAAGGTCTTGTCAATACAAATAATTTAAGCCCAAACACGAGGTAGTTTACATATTCAGTTGTCGAGTTCCCTCGACCCTCTCTGGTTTCCTCATCAGATCAGCTCCAAATCTTCACAGTTGAATAGTGCTTTTAGGCGTACACCTGAGTGTCAAGTTTTTACCCTATGTATGCCTACAACTTTCGAAGGTTGCCCTCGATTTCTCAGGGTTTCCATCATCAGATCCTGACCTGATGACTATGGGACCAACTGGCAGCTATTCCGAGTCGAACAAAAAAAGAATCACGTAAATCGGTCTATAAACCTCGGAGTAATCGATGTACATACATAGAAAAAAAAAAAAAAAAAACATACCGGCCGAATTGATAACCTCCTCCTTTTTGGGAAGTCGGTTAAAAATAAAATATTTTTTCCAGATAATTACCAAGATATTCTCCCAGCATTCCTGCCATTCTTCCACATTTACGGTCTCGTCATTGGTCTGCTTGGGCATCTGTCCAAAGGCTGCAAATTGGTTACTATGTCCAAATTCTCTGCTAGCATGTATCTGGACATCTTGAAGACACAGAAGACTACCTTGCTTTATATCGTTCCCCCTGTTGGTAAGTACATAGTTATATTCCATCGAACTCTTTTTTATTTTTTTCCATATAATTATGAAGTGGTTTTAAATCAGTACGTCAGTACTTTGTATCTTGCTGCCCCATTGGTCTTGGCTCCATTGTTATTATTTTGCATCTTTTAATAAATATAAATCTCTACTGGAAAAATATCGTTGATGTCATTAGAAACTAGGGCATTTTAAAATTTGCCTTGATGGAAACCTCGCCACATCTTGAAGCTGGACCAGTTAACTTAGTACTTCATTTTCTTGTCTTTCCAGCTATTCTGTTGGGCAAACATCCAGACGTGAATGAAGGGCATTACCGTCATGTGAGGCATATCATCTGTGGTGCCGCACCTTTGGCTGCATCCGATGTTGAAGCTATTTTACAAAAGAGTAAAGTAAGTTCACTAACATGAATATTATTTCGCTGTCAAGTTTAACATGCATTTCAATAATCCAAGCTTTAAGGTATCTTTTCCGTACAATCGTACCCGTTGAAAAGTTTTTTTTAAACAACCCACAAAAGCAGATTGAGTTGTTTTAAAAAAACTTTTAATTCAGAATCTTAAATCATCAAAGCTTAAATTCGCTGTCCGTCATACTTTGCTACATCTAATTGCTTGTTAAAGGAAAATACGTCATAAATACCAAATAGGTACGCTCTTGTCCCAGATATTTAAATCAAGAGCCATCAACTTTAACTATGAAGACATGCTCGTTACTATAATAAGATAGGGCAATGGGTACGTCCTTGTCCTAAAGGCCATGTCATAATAGGTCTGATATGGCAAATGACATGTTATTAACAGGATGTTTTGTACGATTAATAGTTTCTTGCCCACAATTATATAGAACAGTTTCCTTGATGATACTGCATTTAGTAAAATTTTGAGATGCGACATTGTTAGAGTTGTTAGACTTGCTATTTATTGTGAAATTTCCTAAACATGCCCAGTACATATTAGGAATTCGATGCTTTGGGAAAGAATGCACATCGTCGATGAGATCCCGACGAATTCAGTCAAACCAAGCTCCCAAAATTTTGTACAACATATTTGTAATTTTAATGTTTACTCACTTCCAGCGAGCCATCGAATTCAATCAAGGCTTCGGTATGACGGAGACCACGTCACTCGCTACATCCACCTTTAAAGGCACTAAGAATGTAGACTTCAATGCTTGTGGAGTACCCATGGCTAATGTTGAGCTGAAGTTTGCTGATCCCATCACTGGTGAAGCCGTGCCAATTGGACAGGTAAGATGGGAAAAATCAAATAATCATAAAATTACTTGTAGTAAAATTATAGAAGGAAAGTGTAGTATGTAAAGATCTCGTTATTACCTTAAGTAAGGTATTGTCTGAGAATGTTATGATTGTTTCGGACATGTTCCGTTCTTCTTATTGCTAAACCTACAAAAGATGACATTATGAAGGTAAAAATGGACACTGCCACTCCCAAAGAAGCAGTACCTATCTTAAAATATATTTTTATACTTTTTTTCATGGATCCATATTTTTGGGTAAATGCCCATCTACCCCAAAAGCTTTCGCGTTTATAATATCACAATTAATTTAAAATTTCTGTTGCTTCTAGTCCGGCGAAATGTACATCAGGAGTCCTACAATAATGAAGGGTTACCATAAGAACCCCAAAGCTACCGAGGAGTCTATGACCAAAGACGGCTTCTTCAAGACTGGTGACTTGGGCTACTACAAGCCTGGCTCCGGCTTATATATTACTGATAGGATTAAGGAATTAATTAAGGTAAGTTTACGCATTTCTTAAGTACTGTCTATCAGATCATTCAGTTCTGCAAATTTATTGGAATTGTAATTTTACTCACGAGTCAGTTTATCTGATTTAATTTTGCTGCCTGACACTCTTGCTGGCTTATTATTTTTACGACAGATTTCCATTTTCGAGTTTGGTTTTACTATTTCAACAGTTACATTTTTTGAAGACTAGACCTCACAATAATTTATCTTTGTTTTCAGGTAAAAGGAATGCAAGTCGCACCAGCGGAATTAGAAAGCCTCTTAAGATCTCATCCAGCAGTGCAAGACGCAGCCGTCATTGGTGTTCCTCATCAATTCTATGGCGAGGCTCCTAAAGCCTTCATCATCAGGAAGAATGGCTTGAAGATCACTGAAGAAGAACTTCAAGACTTTGTGGCTAGTAAAGTAGCAGTTTACAAGAAAATAGAAGAAGTTATGTTCGTTGATGACATTCCTAAAACGGCGTCGGGCAAAATTTTGAGGAAAGAATTGAAGAAAATGTACGCGTAATAGTGAGAAAACAAATGCTAGCTGCTCTTCGTAGGTATGATTTAGATAACGTGATTAGCAGATAGAGTTGTTATTTCAAATACACCTTGGTGTGATCTTATGAAAGTTTTAACCACAGACTGAATTCGCTTAGGTGTAAGATTTTGATGTGGACAATTAATCTTTCTTATGACTGTATGCAAAATCTTGGGTGATTTCTTCTAAGGAAAAAATCACTTAGCTTGACCGGAGTGAATTGAAGAGACTGCGTAAGGAGAATTAAAATGGGTATGATTTAAGCTGTCACCAATTTAATTCATTTTGTGTTTCTTAAATAATAGGGTTTGCCCTCAAAATAGTAGATTTGTCTCCAAATGTAGTCACCAAACAATATAAAATCATTTCCACAATAAATTACCGAAAATCATGGAGATATGGGGTCAAGTACCAAATAAATGATTTTGTATGTATTATAATAGGTTTGTCCTAATAGTATTTAAGCAAACTAATTTAAAGAGATCACCAATAAATCATATATTATATCACTAGAAAATTTCATGAAGGTCTAAAAATGTAGGGTGGTCGTCATCATCATTTCAACCAAAAGAGTCTACTACTTAACTGGCCATGTGCCTCCCCCCAAGGGCTTTAGTTTCCACAGGTAGTATAAATATATTTAAATTAAATTTCTAGCTGAATAGTAAATAAAACAATTAATCAAAGTCAAAATAATCAATATTTATTGTTAAAAATCTCACTGCCCGCGCCCCGCATCGTATGATCGTACCTACAACCAACCTACAACCCATTCGTTGAGGCCCGAAAGCGCGCCAATTTGTCTCCCTTCCCTTCCTCTTCCCTTTGAACATATTTTTATTAAAATTATAAACTGATGTATTAAATTGGTAACGAATACATTATTTTAATAACTGAACGAAATAAAATGTAACTACTGTATTGGTGACAAAATAACAAATAAAAAGGAGTCGCAGTCAGGGATCGATTAATCGATTTATTTGGTGACAGATCTACCATTTTGAGCACCAAGCTATTATTTAAGTAATAAAACTATTATTATAAGAACGAAGTTTATATTCATGTAATGCACTACAATTTTATTGGTAATCCATCTCATATTTTACACATTATATTAACAATAATTTGCTAATTCATACCTGGGAACACTCTTTGTTTATCTGAGAACGAAAATATTTCGTGGCGATAGATCTATTTATTAGGTGATACAACTTGATGACAAATATAAATTTTGGTGACAAAAAATATAGTTCCCAATTGAAATTAATCCTGTTATAGACGAAGAGTTGTAGCATTACTGTTACTTAGGTTTAACCAAATGGGACGTTGTTAAGAAATTGTTGAATAGTTTTGTACAGTTTTTAATATTAAGGGGCCATCGAAATATTGTAAATTACTTCTGATACCTTCCTTGTTTATCTCGAGTTTAGAAGCGTGATCAACTTTTCTGTTTTTTCTTTTGTTTAAATGACACGATTTCTCGATGGCCTCATCTTGTAAATAATTTAATTTACTCTAGTGTAGGTTCGTAGTTAAGAGAAAAAATTGGAATACGTAACTTGTTCAACTAGATGTTTCCTATATTCTACTGAACTGATTAGGTGATATCCGTCACTAAAGCATTTAATTCATCGCTGGTAAGTTGCAAAAAAAAACTTGAATAAAATTCGGTATTTTATACTTGTTACCTTGTTCCATTTGTCAAAAAGTTCCTTAAAAGCTGTGCTATATTTGTTTAAAAACATAATTATCTGAAATTGTGCCTTATGTATATGTTTAAAGAAAGTATATTATCGATATTGATAATGTGGGTAGGTGCAAAGTACTTTTAAGCTAATTATTTTTATATAACTGTAGTTAAAAAGAAATAAAATATTTTTTTAATAATCAGTTTTGTTTTATTTTCCTTAAGAATCTACTCATCTCCCAACGTCCCCAGAAGCCTCTAGAGGTGTGGTCACCTCGATTCTGTTATTAACTGATGTGCGGGAAATCTTAAATCAAATTTTCGTAATTTTCAAATCGCATCTACAAAGCTGCAGCTTTCGACCTTGTCGCCACTATTTAGAGAACATAAGGTAAACTACAAAGTCTAAACAGGTTTTAACATACTAAGATCAACTAATAATATAAAGTGATATTTTGTATGTACTTCTCTCAGTGAGCAACCTTGACATTGATATCGCTTAACTACTCATATGCATTAATAGAAACCGGAGGTTCAAACCGAGCAGATAACTGGAACTATAGGTACAATAAATAAAAAATAATGAGGTGATTTGCCTTCTATCGAACTTTGACCAGAACTATTGACGTCAGAGATAAATGTGCGGTGGTTAATGGCCGGTGTTAAGGCACATTTCGGCGATAACAATATTTTGTCAAAACAAAAACAAAATCCAAGCGGTGAGCCAACCAGTTAAGCAGCGCCATCTAGTAAGCTGTTTGAGAAACTCGCTTTCAAACTTCTGGAATATAAAACTAGATGGCGCTAGTAGGTGGTATAAAAATTAAACTGAAATTCAAATCGGTGTTCCTGAGATTAGCGAGTTCAGTTGTTTTTAAAACATTTAGGTAGATATAAGTCTTGCGTTAAGACTTATCACTCGTTTGCAGAATGATCTTCAGGTGGAAACCGGTTCATTGTGATAGGTTTTCAATTGTTTCTGTTTTTATCAACTTTTTATCGAAGTACAAACGTCATTACCTAACAGCATGTCATAATGTTCGTAAACAATTTGTAAACATCACGGAGTATGAACAAATGGAGTGCTAAAGTTTATTTACTTAAGGCTTGTCATTCCCCAAAGAGAGTTAGCTAACTCAGGTGCCCCTTTATTACCTTGCTGGGGTTACGGGATGTTTGAAAGAGTTTTTAAGGCCATAGTACACACGTGCAGGGCTTCAGAAGGATGGATTTTAGTCAAGAGTCTGACACTTCCTCACGCTGCACCTACAGCAGGAGGGGTCATTCTATGTATCCCCACAAAAAATCTATGTAGATATTGACAGGACAGATTGATAGGGGGGAGGGAGGGAGAAGATTGACAGGATTCAGTTCAATGAGGTTTAGTTATTTTTTCCCTTGTATCGTAAAGTACACTGTTAACAGTGAAATTGAGTCCTCCATTTCTTCATCATCCGTGGTACGATAGGTACCGATTACATAGTCGGCTTCACTAATTTAGAATTCATATGCACAGCAAGGCACGTAAGCCATTGAAACCGGCTTTCATTCCATACTACTTTGTCTAGCTAATGTTGTGTACACATTATGAATGGTAAAGACCTTAGAAAGCAATTATTTTATTTTCTGCCTTTCTTTGCAATCAGTTCTGTTAACCAAATTAACCAATGTTAAATCTTATACCACCTGTCTTTTAAGCAAATAAATGTTTCTTTCTTTTTGTCCTAAAATATCAATTATTAGTGCAGTCATTGAAGCGAAAAATATGGTCTAACCTCCGAATTTTTTTACTGTGAACCGATTTGCATGAAATTTTGGAATTAGGTTCATCTTACCCTTAACTTCAAAAGTGAATATGATTTGAACTCCGCTACCCCCCCTGGGGGTGGTTGCCAGCCCTTCTTTGGGGTGAATATTATTTTTGCAAAATAACCTCGGATATCGATAGAAGACCTAATTTTAAGCAAAAGTTGTCTTTAAAGTTTTAAAAAAAATCCAATACTTTTCAAGTTATTGGCAATTGAAAATTCGCAATTTTTTCACGTTTTTCATCGGTTTTTTGCAAATATCTCCAAAAATATACGTTTTATCGAAAATGTATAAAGAACAAAATTGTAGCAGGTAAAACAACAAATAATTTGTTTTTTTATAAAGTGTTCTAAGTGCAATATTAAGCTAGATATTAAAGATCAAAGCCGTTTTTTATTTTGTCTGAAATTTAATCGACGTAGTTTATGCCATCTATTATTTTAGTAAGTTGATCAATTTACGAGTTTTATTATTTTCCGGTGACATATATACACATTACAATAGTTGTGACTCTTTATTATACTGCCTACTTTCACATTGCTCCAAATATTGACACTCCGAAGTTTTCAGTTACTAAGTAGAAAAAAATATGACAAGTTTTTGGACCATAACTCCTTCAATTTTCATGCTATCACAATTTATAAAAAAACACTGTAAAAGTAATTAAGAGAGCTACAACATCCATCATTGCAATATATAGTAAAGAACTTTTTTCTAAAACGGTGAAGGGTTAAAGGGCTTAAGAGAGGCTGTGATTGCGCTGCCACGCGCTCTTTAAACAATCATATCTCCGTCAATTTTTGTTCGACAGAAAAAACAAACAAACCAAATTGTTTGTCAGAATAATACCTAATTTTTTTTTCAGTACACTTTTATACGTATCTGTCGTAATTTTTGAGATATTATGAAAAACAAGTGGGTTTTTCTTTAATTTGAAATTTTGTTCTTTTCGTTAATCGTGACTTTTTTGAAAAATATCTGTCCTGAAGCAGCCAAACTGATACTATCTATCAAACTCTTCATAATAAAGTTAATCCTAGGCGGAATACGATTAATTTTAATTTTGGTGGAAATGGCACTTATGAAACCCATTGATTTAAAAGAAAAAATATAAGATGCTCCCCTTATTTGCAATACAGCTCACTTATTTTACGTGGAAAAGCCTTTTAATAGTGCTCATCTTAAAGCTTATTTCAAGCACTACAAAACCCATTTGTATTAGAATGTATAAAATGCATCTACTCGCCGCTACATGGCATTGACCACAACGATTAAATTTCAGACAAAATAAAAAACGGCTTTGATCTTTAATATCTAGCTTAATATTGCACTTAGGACATTTTATAAAAAAAACAAATTGTTCGTTGTTTTACCTGCTACAATTTCGTTCTTTATACATTTTCGATAAAACGTATATTTTTGGAGATATTTGCAAAAAACCGATGAAAAACGTGAAAAAATTGCGAATTTTCAATTGCCAATAACTTGAAAAGTATTGGATTTTTTTTTAAACTTTAAAGACAACTTTTGCTTAAAATTAGGTCTTCTATCGATATCCGAGGTTATTTTGCAAAAATAATATTCACCCCAAAGAAGGGCTGGCAACCACCCCCAGGGGGGGTGGCGGAGTTCAAATCATATTCACTTTTGAAGTTAAGGGTAAGATGAACCTAATTCCAAAATTTCATGCAAATCGGTTCACAGTAAAAAAAATCGTAGCAATAATGCTTCAATGACTGCACTATATAGTTCATTTATGACTGTCTCATATAGTTTTGAACAAAATAATTTATCTCAAAAAATTATCTTTCAGAAAAGGGTCGTCCCAAACCGCAATAGGTATGCTTCCAAACACGGAAGGGGTTCTCTTTCTTCCGTGGTTTACAAAAACATGTTCCATTCACTCCCACCAAAACAAAATGCATTCGAATCTATATTTAGCACCCACCAAACTAGTCGCAATGTAAATAAATGCATCAACGTTATACATACATATATAGCTGTCGATAACTAACTGTCTTTTGATTAATAACTAGCATCACCAGAAACAAGTAACTAGTACTTATATTCTAGGTTTAGAAGTCAGTTTACTTCGGGAGCTCGACGTGAGCGGGCGTCACATTACCCCGCAGCGAGAAATTTAAATTTTTATTTTCATACCGGTGTTGTGCGTGGCCTGTGTTTAAACTGTGATTTGGTATTTGAATTAGGAATTGTTATGTAAGTAAATGCAGGTTTAAGGAGATATGGGTGTACTTTAAACAGCGTTATCAGTAAGCGTTTGTTGTTATAACTCCTGACCGATGTACGGTAGGGTTCATTTGACAGCATGACTATAGGAACTTAATAGATAGTTAATGAAAACATTAGGTTTTAATAGTTCTAACTAATGTCATTGCGAAGGGAATGACAAGTTAATAAGTTTGTGACGCTTTGTCACGTTTGCGGTACTTTGTTGAACTTTAATGTTTGAACTTGAAAATCAACAATATTTCTTCCATTTCTACGGGAAAGTGGTAGTGTTTGTATTAGGTTGGTAGAAGCATAGAAAACTATGACAACATTTGTACTGTAGCATTCAAATGAAGTATCGTATTTCGTACACAACAAACTACGGAAAATTCTGTAATGTTTCCCATTAAGAGTTGATATGTAAACCAACTTTGTACTGTAAACAATTAACATAACTTAATTAATTTTACCACTTAAATTATTCTGATATTTACAGCACATTAAACATGCTTTATTTCTTTGTAATGTTTCACTAGTCTTCGTTAAAAAAATACACACTGAACGGTTATGATCGCCCGCGCACAAACAAACATTGCGTTGCTGCATCAGGGTCAATGCACTAGACTAGACGCATAAGGTTGATACGCGCGACAATGTGTGACCTACATTTTTTATAGTTTTCGGCTTTTTCCTATCAGTTTCTGGGTCAATGATATACTTGTGTTTAATAGAATTGAACAATTGTAGCTCAGATCAAATCTGAGATTTGTAGCATATATTAATTTTGGTAACTGTTTGAAGGAATATACACGGTGTAAACAATGTTTGGTTTGCGATATAAACATGTAATTGTTAATTCAATTCATTACAAGTTAATTGCGATGTTTTTAATGTAGGTAATTGGCTAGGCATATACCTACCCCGAGAAAGTTTTTTTAAAATAAAAAACATAAATAGTTCTGTAACTACTTAATAAGCCAGGATAAATGCCAAAAATCCAAGTAAGTAAACCCAAAGCTAGATTTAGCAACCAGGTTATTAACAAAGTAAACATCTCATCGTCATCTCAGCCATAGGACGTCCACTGCTGAATATAGGCCTCCCCCTTAGATCTCCACAGATACCTGTTGGAGGCGACTTGCATCAAGCGTCTTCCGGCGACCTTTATAAGATCGTTTGTCCACCTTGCTAGTGTTGGTGTGTAAACATCTGTTACAGATAAAAATGCAAATCGATTTGCATCGAACTGAAACTAATTCAGAATTTAAGCATATTTGATAAAGCTACTGACCTTCATTTGCACTTGAAATCAGCTATGAAAAATATCATGTATGATAATCATGCTTTATTATATGACAAAGTCTGAAGCTTCAGGCATTTTACTGATATCAATTGATCTCTGAATGACATTGGCGTGACTTTCTTTACGTGGGTAATATTATAGTTTTCCATGATGAACTGTTATTGAAAATAGCTTCGAATAAAGATAATTTAATCGTAACTTAGGTACTAAAATTATTGTGGTAGTTTATTTCTTGAGCTGTTTTTTTGAGGTCAATCTTTGGAATCGTTCTAGGCAGTTAAAAACTACTTAGGAAAATCCTGAGTCTCATACTACGTATTTTGGAGAAAAACTCGGATACTTATAATCAGATCAAATGAGATACTCATAATATTTCATGACTGTAGGTCACATCACCTAGAAGTACATTTTTTTTTAAAAATTTGGTGCATGTAAAAAAACTAAAAGTTTTTAATCAATTTCTTTACATGTAATTTTATTTTTAAATGTTCTTTTGTGATAATAAAAACAATAACAAATACCACATCAATTAATTTCTCATTATCAGGTTTGTGGTTATAACAGTATTATTATAATTAAGTATAAAAATGTTTTTATCTTTATACGGATGTTTTGTTTAAAAGTATGAGAAAGTATAAGTTTTATTGTTGCGACAAAGATAACAAAGGTTTAAAATATTATGGTTTTTATATGTACCTATCACGTCATGTAATATACGTACAATGTGTTAAGGAAGTAAAATGTGTTTTTTTTCCTTACTATATTGTAATGTTTAGCTAGACTAGCTTTTAAAAGTGAAATATGAAACTTCGAAACTAATGGAGATATAATTTATTGATATAATTGAATGGGCAGAATACTGGATAAGTATCGGATTATTGTTCCTCAGCCTTATTTTAATATACTTCTGTTTGAGTGTTCTCGAGGCACGAAAACATTTATTTATACCTTGGAAACTTGGAAAATAATCATATTTAAAAATTCCTTCACGCTGACTCTCCTTACAATTTTGTAGTCCTTTGTTTCAATGAACGTGTCTTATTTATATTTTTACATTGTGATAACCCGTTTGCTTTGTTTTCCATTTAAGACCGCACCGCGGATTTTTTGATTTTAGATAGCTCCGCCCACTACACTTTCGCGTCTATCGCGTCGCGCAAGCTATACTCTTCACTCAATGTGTAAAATTTGAATTTCGCGCCAATCGCAGACGCCGAGGTCAGCGCGGGGTCAGGAGAACCGAACAGGGAAGATAGGGAGCCGCAACTTACCTAAGTTTTTTATTTTTTGATCGGATTTTTTTTTTGTTGTACTTACAAAAATTATTTGTAATGAAAACTTTTTATGAAGAGTAATATGATAATTTGGACGCGTATGGTTGTGTGTATGTATGTGTGGTGTGTCGTGTATGTGTGTTTGTATATCCAGAACGGATGAATCGATATGTATTTAGGTTTTTTTGTTTGAAATGAAATTAATCGGGAGTGTTCCTAGCTTTATTTGGTGAATATCGGCCCAAGATGGCAGCCGCCACAAAATGGCGAATAACATATTTTTTTTACAATTCCTTCAGTATGGATATCAAATGAAAGGGCTTGATTAGTATGTAGAATCATGTATAATATTATTTAAAGTCCAAGATAGCCACCGCCAGAAAATGCTGAATTGCATTGTTTTTTTATAGCTCTCTCAATATGGGTATCAAATGAAAGCGTTTGACCAGTGTTAAATAATTTATACTAATGTTATAAAGAGGGAAGATTTGATTGTTTGTTTCTGTGGATTGTATAAGCTCTAAAACTATTTAACTGATTTGATTTGCTTTCACAATTAGAGATTTACACTATCCCCAGTGAATGTAGGCCATATTTTATCCGGGCACAGGAAGAAGTTCCCCGGGAATGCGGCTAAAATCGCGTTAAACAGCTAGTAAAAATTAAGTGGTTAAGGAATAAAAGCGTCGCAGATCTTGTGTGTTATGTATGCTATAAATGTATGTAGTGAAGCTGTAAGGTATCAAAGAAGTAATGAAGCTAAGTAATTCATTTTTAAACATATTTATTAAAACTGAAATATAAATAATAATATAATGTAAAAAAAAGAATTTATAGTATAACACGGTCTCCATAGATTTTTTGTTCATAGTAAGTTCAACTCAGTCTTGCGCGCCGTTATGTGTGGGTAACCCTTGTACATATACAGTGACTTTGTGTGCGTGACAAGAGGTACAGTCGGGTACAAATACAGTTATTTAGGGGTTACGGCTGTTTAAGGAAAAACAGTTATTACGTAATTTAATGTTTATTTATCTGTGTAAATATCTATTGAAATTATTAAGTTAGTTTTTGATTTGTTTAATACCCAATAAAAATATTTATTTATTTATAATGATTCTGAATCGCTACTTGAAAAATCAAGTCCACACTTTTATTTAATGTCCTCGTACCCCGAGCTAGAAAATATGTAAGGAGTATTTAATTCATCTTAGATATTTCACCTCATTTATTTCTTAGATACTGTCAATGTCAATTTGAAAAAACTTATGAGAAAATAATGAAAAACTGTAAGATGTAATAATAAAAAGCTTTGGATGTTGTTTCATTTTTTGAAACGCTATCGTTCGGCCATTCAGAGAATGCGTTCCTGACACGTCGCGATTGAACTGACGACGTAACTTTGCAATGGCGTTGCAGTTACGATAAAAATATTTTTGCTGGTTGTTTACCGTTTTAACAATTGAGGAGCATTAAAACAACATTATTATATCAATAATCAATGAATGTTATTACGTCGTCAGTTCAATCGCGACGTGTCAGGAACGCATTCTCTGAATGGCCGAACTATACCTGACTCCTTAAACATTTTCTTCGTGAACAACTAGACATTTTTGTAAACGACTGTACCCATAACAAAAAGCGATAAGAACACGTCATGCTCGGACGACGTCACTGTCACACGAGCGAAAGTTGTATATTTACAAGCCGACGCACACATAGGGCCGCGCGCAAATCTGAGTTATCGTCACAAATTATTATACCTACGGCCGGAGCGACAACATGCGCAGGTCCGACCTCGACGAGGGCTATCGCCGGACTGGCTCGTCTCCGTACACATTGTGTATCAATCGCTAGAGCACGGACATAAGGTTCAGAATTGCGTAGCGTCTATCATGATCGCTGCCGCTCAAAAAATCCAATATCTTAAAACTTTAATTAAAAATGTTTGGTAATAGTTATGGAAAAATGACTTTGACAGAACGTTAATATTGATGTTAAGAATATATTAGAGTAATTTTGAAACATAAAGATAGTGTAACTTCCTTGTAATTTCAAAAATAGTACTTTTTTAGACGTGTTTTCGGAATTAATTATGATCGAGTAAAATTATCAGTATCATGTTTTCGTTCTGGCAGAATCTAGATAAAGATATCAATTTACCTATATCAAAATTTCAGATCCATTGGTAAGCGGGTAGTCCTATAATTTGGCATGGCAAACGGCTATCAAAATCACGGTGGCGTCTTAACTACACTTCACTGATTATGTGGTAAAGAAAATTAGCCACTACCTATATTTAATACCAATTATTTAATTTAAAGTAGCAAAACTTATAACTAGCCAAAATATTGTTATTGACAAAACTCGATAATATTTTGCCACTTACAGCTTTTTCACACCGGCGGATTTTCCGTGTGAAAAAACCGGTACAACATTACACAGTTAGCACGGGGGCTGTCGCCCGTCAAAAGTCATATCAACATTATTATAATGTTTAATTGATTATCTAACCAATTAGAGAATAGTTTGTTTCTATTTTAAGTTCACAATGTGAAAACAACAGCTTTTCCTTTATAAAAAGGACACCAAATGTTAAGAACATAATGTCCCTTGAATTCGGATAAAACAATTGACGAACTGAGGCTTATCCACTGCGTCAATTAACAAGCTTGATACAAAGAACATTCATGCTACATATATACATACAGACAGACAGTATGACAGACTCTATTTATAGAATGAACTGGCCGTATTCATCAGATACTGACACACGTACTCGTTCAACGCAGTTGTGTATTATGGCAAGTATTATTGTATGCAGAAGTTCAAGTCTTTATTATGCAGCCGTGATAAAGATAGGTTTTCTGAATACTACAAGTTATTTATCTACAACAGTTGTACTAACACTATACTTGCCATGAATAAGAAGGGACCGAATGTTAGTATGACAAGAGACAGAGAGACCCCAAATAAAATTGGCAACAGGACAGACAAAGAAGTTGTATGTACAACATACCAGTACATAAGAAGTTATAAAAAAAACATATTCTTAAAAATGACTGTTTTTACGGATACTGCCATAACCATTTTTCGTTCAACACCATATACTTCTCTGTCAAAAATCATTGTGTAATTATAATGATTCATCAATTAGGTAATGACACATCTTAAATGGAACTAAACTACTGTTCAGTACTTTCTTTTACTACTCAGCAAATGACAAAAGGTTATGGTCTCAGGCTTAATAAAAACGTTTTTTAGGGTTCCGTACCTCGAAAGGAAAAAACGGAACCCTTATAGGATCACTTTGTTGTCCGTCTGTCTGTCTGTCTGTCTGTCTGTCTGTCAAGACCCTTTATCTTAAGAACGCGTGGACGTATCAAGCTGAAATTCACATGAAATACTCGGGTCTATTGTCCCTTTAGGCTGTGAAAATATCAAGCTTCTAAGCCAAGCCAATCAAAAGATACAACCGATTATGTCGATATTTTCAACAAATTCTCGACACTCGCAAAGGAATCAAAACCTACAGGGTACTTCCCGTAAACTCAGAATCTTGAAATTTGGCATGAAGCATTGTTATATAATGCAAATATAGGAAAAATTGCGAAAATCTCATTTTTTTTGTTATATAATATAATAAAAATATTTTAATAAAATGAAACTTACTACCTTATTTCTCACGAACGAATAAAGGTACCAAATTGAAATTTATACCAAATACCTAGGTCTATTGTCCCTTTAAGCAATGAAAAAATCAAACTTCTAAGTTAACGCGATCAAAAGATACAGCAGTTTTACCAACACCTTAGACGAATTTCCGTCACACGCTAGGGAATCAAAACCTACAAGCTACTTCCCGTGAACTCAGAATCTTAAAATTCGGCACGAAGCAACGTTATATAGTACAGATAAAGGAAAAATTGCGAAAATGATAAATTTGAAGTTACATAAAATATTAAAATATTATTTTTGCTTACATGACATAAAATATTTTTTTAATAATTATAAACTTACTACCTACCCTTTTTTACATGAACGCGTAGAGATATTAAAGTTTTGAATAAAAAGTGAAATTCATATCAAACACTTCTTAAATATAATGGCCTCTAAACTGTGAAAAATTTTAAATCATTCAAAGGTCATTGGGCACCTTAGTATGAAAACCATACCCACGGCGGATACGAACGAAATATAGCACAGTATAATTATAAAGGCTCTGATTTACTACGGCATTAGTCGCATCAATGTGAACCATGGGAATCTAGAGAAAATCAGGTGTAAACATCAAATATTTTCCTCATTTCAATGGGGAATTTAAACGACCAAGTTTGACGGATTTGAGAAATCATTTCTTTGTAGTGAAAGAGTATACTCGCCGTTTATTTCCATTGTCATCAGGTCAGGATCTGATGATGGAAATCCTGAGAAATCGAGGGCAACTATCAGAAATTGTAGGCATGCATAGGATTAAAACTTGATTCTCAGATGTATGTCTGGTGATACTATCAAACAGTGAAGGTTTAGAGCTTATCTGATGATGGAGACGTGAGAAAGTCGAGAGAACTCGGTATGTTTTAGTTACGTCGTGTTTGGGCTTATATTATTCGTATTGACGAGAACTTTTCACAAAAGTTAAAAATAAAAACTTTTTACAAAAAAAAAAAACAACTTCTAAAACAACAAGAAAACTGTTTATATGCATCGGTTTAGATCTCGGTGGTTAAATCAATATAGATGCATCCTCTAGACACCGACTTCTAGACCGATGTACCTAACATCTTTTTAATTTCTTTCTTGCTTTTGTTTTCTTGTTGCTTTTTTATATGTTTGAAGTTGGATTTGTTTGTAAAATGCTACAAAATAAAATAATGCCGACTTTATAAAACAAAGAAAGGGACAGAATTACACTTTTGTCAAGGCTCTAGAAACGTAAAGCCAGCAGCCCCGAATCCTACTCTCTAGAAGTCGTTGTTACAAATCGACAGCTACAAGTCGTCAGGCGGTTTCGAAAAAAACCTGAAACTGGGGCTCTTTAGGTGATTAATCCCTCAAAAATAAAAGATCCCATTCCTGCAATGGCTGCTTTAACCCAAGTTAGTAGTGAATTCTCATCACCTAAAATAAAATAAGCTCCAACACAAGGTTACGTTATAAATTGTAAAGGAGTTCCCATAACTATATCTGATCTTAGCTGTCGATCCCACAATGGCAGTCAAACCTATCTTTGTGGAAAGTCTTTGCCAATACGAATAAAATAAGCCCAAACACGTGGTAGGTGCAACATACCGTTCGGGAGTTCCCTTGACTCTCTGTAGTCTCCATAATCAAATCAGCTCCAAACCTTCACTGTTTACCAGTACCCTCAAAAATACACTCACATGTCTGGTTCTCGATGCGTGCCTACAATATTCAAGAGTTGCCCTCGATTTCTCAGGGTTTCCAGATCCTCATCAGATCCTGGTCATCCAGATTGGCACCTTCCTTCTTTATGAAATGTCTTTAATAATAAAAACTAGCATTGCAACCTGTACAATCCTCTGAAACTGCTTGTCTTTTATATTTTTCAAACGATCCTGGACATTCGTCTCCATGGAATTTTAATAAAATATTTATATTCAAAGAAACGTCATACCATTCTCCACGATTTAAAACTACTTTGATTCATGTCCGCCACTTTTTACAAAGCGGGTCAGATATGCCCCATGACCTTTAAGACATAATTAGTTATTTTCAATCAGATTTATGAATGATGACTATAAAATGTTGTATATAAATAACTTCAATAAAATAACTTTTACAAGGTACTGGCCTACTATTTTAGTTATATTATAAAATAAAAAATATTAACTATTTTGACTCTCACGAAATTACTATGATTGTTCTAAACTGAACGGTTGGCGCGAAACTCACTTTTTATCTATACAGCATTTGTACGGAACCCTCGGTGCGCGAGTCCGACTCGCACTTGGCCGGTTTTTTATACTTAGCATTTATTTATAGCTAACCATGTAGCCATGTAGCAAAGAGCAACAATGGGAACATACTTAGACTGCGTTTACATACAATAAGTGTAAAAACACCTAAGTTACGTAACTTTATGAAATCCTTGGCATTATTATAATTACTATGTTGAGATAGGTTTGATGTACAAACGAGCGGCATGTACAAAATGTGGCAGGATTGCCTTTAAAAGTTTCATAGCCCTTTTGTGGGAGAAAATCCTCTAAATCAAATCAGACCCTCAAGACACAGGCTGTGGCCTAGTTTGAGGGTCATTACCAAACTTTTATTGTAATTCTTTTTGATGAATAATTTTTTTTTATTAAAATGATTTCTTTTTAATCCTAAGTTTATCATTGACTTGATAGTTGTATCTATATGTCAAAGATCTCAGGTAGGTGCTGGACGCGTGCTGCGTTCAAGCCGTCCGTTTCGAAATCAATCGGGGAGGGTTATATTCAGCAATGGAAGACTTATAACCGGCATGATGATGATAATTGGTTTCGTTCCTATATTGCCTTAGTTTTGGTAACATATTAGGCAATATTGTTACACCATTAAGACAAAGACATTAGAGAGCATTTAATGATAATGTCTTATACCATTAGCTGTTATCTGTACTGCAGTATCTGCAGCTAGATATTTATCGAAACACTACCGTCTTCATTAAAAGACCATTAAAGATTCGGAAGAAAAAATAGAGACTGTCCTATAATTATAAACTTAAAAAATACTTTACTGAAAATTAGCACAACTAACAAAAAACTTTCTGTAGTTTCTTGTCAGTTCTTCAGAATATTCGTTTTTGAAGTCGAAGACGAGTATCTGACGTGTCATAAAAGCTTGCAACAACTCATTTGGTATAATAAAATAAAAATACTCAGACTCAGATTACAATGTATAGTTTGGAAAACAAGTATGATAGGCATTTATTACTAAAAGAACTTACATAAATAGAGCTATATATTAAAAACTGCAACTGATTGTAAGATAAAGTATTCAAATGAGCAGCAATAAGCAACGATAGCTTCTTCAGGCATACCCTATGTAGATCTTGACCAGGTGTTGGCAATTGGTTACGACTAGGGCATGCAATACCGGTTAACCGGTTTCGTTTTTACCGGTAAATCGCCCATTTTTGCGGGTTTTAAATTACCGGTAAAAATAATATGAAACCGGTAATTTACCGGTTTTTACATTTTTCTGATAAAATATAGCAATTGTTCATTTAACGTCAAATCTTTGTTATGTAGCCTGAATATAATGTAATGTTGCATACATTACGTATTGTAAGAGTGTTATAGTTGCTGTTTTTTAGAAAAGTAAACTTGTGTGCCCTTAACTATCTCTAGGTTAGATACAAATCTTCTTTCTCATCTTAATTTATAAAATCTAAACAAATTGTATTCATTCAGTTATTCTGTTTTTCCTCATAGCTGTCAGCTCATACTAGGTACACATGTAGCTAATGCTTATTTTACCTACTCTATGACCTTACTGAGCAAGGGCTTTTACTTCACCACCATGCGGACTGCTCTGAGGACACGGTGGAGCACACAGTCCAGGTGTGCACTGCCTGGGAAGGGTACCGCCGTGTTGTCGTCGAGGCAATAGGCAGCGGCGACCTTTCGCGTCCTTCCCTGGTTCAAGCCATGGTCCGGAGCTAGACGGAATGGGAAGCCGTCGCCCCTTCTGCGAAGCAGTCATGCTCGAGAAGGAGACGGCGGAGCGACTGCGAGTAGCACCTCTCATCCCAGCCGCTGTAGTGGACCAGGAAGACACCACGGGCGCCAAGGGTCGAGAGACGACTCCCGGCCACCGTAGGCGTCGGTCTGTAGGCGGTGAGTTCGAGTGGCTCATCGTTCCACCGTCTGCATAGACAACAGACCCGTGTCAGCGGCGCGCGTTGTTCCACGGGCTCCTCAGGGAGATGTCAGCAAACCCAGTGGGGCCCAGCAGGGCCAAGGCCTGCCGGGGCCGCGGGATTGTTCGAAAGAGTTACCGCTACCCTGGTCCATAAAACGCCTACTAAAAAACATGGGTTTTAGACAGAAAGAGTCTGTCATTTGATGATTTACCATAAAAAAGGGCTTTCCCTTCAATGAAAAATATATTTTTTACGGTAATTCTTAGCGTTTATCCCATCTTGTGACGGGGTCGGCTTTCCGTATCTTCCTTCTTCCACTTCGCTCTATCCTCCTGAATAGACATCTTCCTCTTCGAGTTCGCAGATTTTCATGTCATTCATTACGACACTCAACCACCACGGTTTCGACCTGCCTTTGCGCCTTTGACCGGGTATATTGAGATTGAGTATCACATTCACACTGCCGGTGTCCTCAGGTATCACTCCTTTTTAATGTCCGTACCATCGCAGCCGTTTCTCTTGCATTTTGTCGGCGACATCGCGTACGGATGGTACTGACATGTTTTTTGTTACGGCCTACGACACAAAAAACGTTTACCACCTTATACTTTGCATATTTATTTAGTTTTTGCTTTAAGACTACCCAATCTTATTGTTATAATATCACATTTTAAAAAAATTACAAAAATTACCGTTTTACCGGTTTACCGGTAAAAATATTTTTATTACCGATTTTTTACCGGTAATTTTTGTTTTACCGAAATTGCATGCCCTAGTTACGACTCACGACTTCTTTAATAACATACCTACTTCCTTTTATCTTATCGTGCAAACGATTCATTGTTTATTTTTAATTTTCTTTTAGGTAGCAAGTAAAAAAAATACATTATTTTTTTAGGCGTATACCTTAATTTCGCAAAACTACATGATGGACTTGGATGTCAGGGTAACTGAGGAATTGAAGTCTGCTTGTTTGTACCCTAAAGGCTCCGAAAGTGCTGAAGCGATTCGAAAAATTCTTGCACTGTTCTAAAGCTGCAATAAATAACTATATTTTATCCCGGCACGGGCTCCTTCCCTTCGAGAAGTACTCTCTACTTCAATACGGTCCCTTTGGGAGTAGGTAGTCCCAAAGTGAAACCGCGGGAAAACAGCTAGTAAAATAGGTATATTCGTATTCTATTTATCAATATTGTTGATCACTGTCATAATGCTATCAGACTGCAATCGGCTTATGACTATCACTTATCCTATACTACCTATCATTCGACTTTATTACCAAACAAACAGTTTACCTACTTAATCTAGACACACGGCAGTGTGTCCGCCAAGTTCGAGCAAAAAAAAGCGACACACCGGCCGTGGGTTATATTACACGAACCATTTCGGGCCAAATTCGACCCCCCTATAACTCAAAATCTATTTTATTTCCGCATATCAAATTTCTAGTATCTGTTGAGACCCCCTCACTTATCTAAAATAAAAAATTTCATTAATATACCTGTAGTAGGTCTTGAGATATTGACGTCAGAAAATCGCTATTTTTACTATACACTCACTGACTGACTGACTCACTCATCAAAAACCTAGACCACTTCCAATAGTCGTATTGACTTGAAATTTGGCATGGAGGTAGGTCTTTATGTCAAGGTAAAGGGAAAAATCTGAAAATGGCCAAGTGTGAGTCGGTTTCAAAATAATGAAGGTGTTTTATACCCCTAAGGAACTAAAACGAACTAAATTCATCTATATTTATATAATACTAGCTTCCGCCAGCGGCTTCGCCCGCGTGGTGTGTTGATAAAAAGTTACCTATGTGTTAATCCAGGGTATCACCTATCTACATACCAAATTTCAATCAAATCGGCCCAGCCGTTTTTGCATGATTGAATAACAAACATACATCCATACATTCTCACAAACTTTCACATTTATAATATAAGTAGGATATCTTCGAATGGTCGTACCGATCTGAAATTCGTTACAAAGGTTTGTATTTAGTCAAAGTAAAGTAAAAATCTGAAAACGGCCAAGTGTGAGTCACTTTCGAAAATAACGAATGTGTAACTTTGATCCACGAACATAATATATGATAATATGTCATGTCAGTCAGTTGGTAAATCTAGTCCATTTAGTTAATCTAGTTCATTTCTTTGTAAGAAGCATAGTGCATATTCAAAAATCTGAAAGATAGTATAAATAAGACATTTCCTTAACTAACTTAATCATAAGAAAAAATTAAAATAAACAACCTTACAAAAATAAATGAAATCCCACCCAAAACAAAAATGTGAAAGGCTGCCAAGTTCGATAATATGGGGATGCTTCGCCTATAAAAGAAGTGAGATCTGAATAAGTACCAAGTTCCATAAACATACCTAAGTTAAAAATAATTACTTTTTAATGATGTTACTTGGCAAGTTTTAATAGAAAATGATATACTTGATTCATTGCGTTTAGTAGGTTTATAACAAGGTGTGTGAAAGCTTGCCAAGTAACATCATTAAAAAGTAACTATTTTTAACTGAGGTATGTTTATGGAACTTGGTACTTATTCAGATCTCACTTCTTTTATAGGCGAAGCATCCCCATATTATCGAACTTGGCAGCCTTTCACATTTTTGTTTTGGGTGGGATACAAATTACGTAAGTACACCCATATCAGCTGTTGACACGAAAATTAAATAATTTACTATCCAGTCTTCGTAAACATCAGTGCATATCAGAACAATGGTAGCCAAAAACTTGTTCACGGTAAAAAGGACTTTAAATACAGTGAAGCAGAGTTCGAAATATGCAAGTGTTGTGATTAGAAAACATAGTGTATGGACGCAGGATAGAGTGATCACGTCGCCTTACAAGAGCATTGAAATACCAAACTATACGTTGTACGAGTACGTATGGCATAATTTGGATAAATGGCCGGAAAGGACTGCTTCTGTAAGTATATTTTCTACGATGTATCTTAAGTTATAAGCCAGGGACCCGTAATTGCTATTAATAAAATTACAGTAAACTTTTGCGTAGACATTTGGATCTTTGATATCCTTCTAAGGTCCAAACTGCTTGCGAAACCCTGCAGCCCCGTGACATAGTTTGATTTTATGTGACAAAAAATATAAACGTGACATGGTTACTTTTAAAAAGCCTAAAAGCCTCAAAACATGATCGTCAACCATAAGTTGAAAACACGGCCCTTCATAACAACACAGATGATATTATTATCTTACCACTTGCGAAGCAGATTACTGATATATGTATTTATCAAGATGACAACGGATCGGCTTAATACTTTTATTTTTCCACTTGAAATGATGCCTATAATCGGACATCGCTTCTTGTTTTGTTATTGCAATCAAAGATTCCGTCCATAACGATATCGAAAATTATCAGATAAGTCATGAAAAATACACTTTTAAATCATCTTTCTTCTATATCAAGTGATTGTTATTGTTAGTTTAGCTCCTTCATCTATAGTTTTTTATCTGAAAATGTTGTCCAAAACACGTGGAAAAACCTTAGTAAATACCCTAGCTAAGACTCCATTTTATGAAGATATGAATAATATAGCAGATGATGTTGCTATGCAGCATCGGTTCGCAGAAGGCTATCTTGTGACTAACGCATCAATAATCTTAAAATAGAGCATTCAGAAAATGTTTCTACTGATCGCATATAAGATGCCAACAATCCACGTGAAACCTACACCGTGTCTTCACTGTTTGGAGCAGTAGAAGTTGTGGCTTACCGCACACCGGGTTTTATTAAAAAGTAGATCTTAAAGGTTAAAGATCTACAAGACTATCTAACACAGAATTAATTGTCAAATCCGTCCCGTAGGTCCTGAGATCAACACGTTCAAACAAACTCTTCAGCTTTATAATATGAAGTATTCATAGATAACTTTACGTTCCAGGTTTGTGCAGTAACAGGCAGAGGCTACACCTATGAACAAGCATTCAAGCTTTCAAACAGATTTGGGGCGAACCTTAGGACCAAGTTCAAGATTCGCGATGGAGACACAGTCGCGATCATGCTGCCTAATATTCCAGACTACCCACTGGTAGCTTTGGGTATATTGGAGGCTGGAGGAGTGATCACAAGTATCAATCCCATCTATACTGCTCGTAAGTTTTCTATGGATTGATTAAGAATAGGTGTTAGAATCGAAGTTGTAATTTATGAACTAGGTTCCACGCTAGAAATATGTTCAGTATCCATGCTCCTGCTACTTACGAAAGTTGGATTAGAAAAATAACTGCATTTCAATGAAAACTTAGACTTGGTTGATGAAAATACAATTCATGAAATAAAAGATAGGTCCTCAAGAATTGTAATGATTTATTGACTAAAATATTCTGTACAATTTTCAGATGAAATACAACGCCAGCTAAAGATGTCGGCATCAAAGATGATAGTCACACTACCAGAGGCAGTACCAACAGTCAAAGAAGCTTTAAAACTTGCCAAACTAAACATTCCAATAGTCGTTGTCAAAACCAATGGAGACCCGGCTCCTGAAGGAACAGCTTTATTTAACGAACTGAGTGAAGATATTCACGCAGATAAGTCTTGTCTGAAGAAAGTTAGAAGGAACCCCAATGATATTTGCTTCCTACCTTATTCAAGTGGGACGACAGGATTGCCGAAAGGAGTGGAGCTCTCACATAGAAACATCATTGCTAATTGCCAGCAGATTAATGAGCCTCAAATAAGGTTACACCATGATACTACTGGTGAGTTCAGAATTTTGATGTTTATTTTTGGTGTCATTTACTAAACAACATCACTTATCTCGTCTTTCGGACTGCTTTTCTCTTATCTGATATTGAAAAATTTAAGACAATTATGTGTTAGTGAAATTTCCATTAGGGAGGTGTAAGGTAGTGTATAAGAAAGTACGTAAGGAAGTTCCCATCTAAAAAAAGGATAATTAGGTATATCTTACCACTTGCTAAGCAGATTACCTACTTAAAACACAAAACAAGGAAGTCCTTATATATTACTTTCTTACACTTTTGTTCCTCTAGATTTATCTGTCTCTCTGTTACTTTCAGCAACCCATCAAGACGTGGTAATGGGAGTCTTGCCGTTCTTCCACATCTATGCAGCAACAGTCCTGATGTTCCACAAGCTGTCCATCGGGGCCAAACTGGTGGCTTTAGCCAAGTTCAGCCCAGAATCATTCCTGAAGACTATTGAGAAACAGAAAACGAATACTCTGATGGTTGCACCACCGCTGAGTAAGTATTCATTCTAGTATTTTTCTGGATAATTCCTGATTAAAGTAAAAGGATTGAACATGATCACTGGGTCTGCAAAATAGTAATCACTATTCCAAGTTGTAAAAACAATTGACAAAGGATAAACAGGGACTCTTCAGGTCCAAAAACATGGATAGGTTTGAGTCAGTTAGATATATTCCTGACATAATGGCTATAGCAGAAGGGAGGAGTTTTTTCTTTTGAATATTAGGGCCCGATTCCAATATTTTGGGAACACTGCTGTTTGTTTGGTATGCAAATAAAACATTAAACTCTTTTATCATGTTTACATCCTGTAGGCTGTTTGAACGAATTTAGTGATACTGATAATGCTGCTGCCATAAAAAGATATGCCGATACTAAAATTTATTGTAAAGTTATAAATGAATGTCGTAAATACAGATTCTATTCAGGTAATATTTACGATGAAAGTAATACTCTTTGTATTACTATTGAAGGCAATATAAGAATTATTACAGCAAGAGGGAACATATCATAAATATCTACAGAATCACACGATTTGAAAGCCAATCAAAACGAACAAATCAATTGGAAAAAAACATTAATATATTCAATATTTGCTGTTAAGCTAGCTGTCTCCATACACCAAAAACGTAAACAAACCCACACAAGCTGAGAACGGCGTACGTAAACAAGAGACAGGTTTTATGCATGTGTGTGTATGACGCCTTGCGCGTGTGGACATCGTCGGTGTATTAATAACTTCATACTCATACGCCGCTCACGTACACACCTCCTTTATTTGTTTACTTCTGGCATTTTGCAATTGGTTCTGTTCAAGGCCGTTTTGGACTTGATCATAGATATAATATTACTAAACAAGATTGCGCACGCTCAAAATATATATTTACGAAAATGAACTCTATTCTAACGCAATAAGGTACTAAATTGGTTGCATAATACACAGAGGCAAATCCGAGCCGAGAGGGATAGTTCGAACGGAGGCTGTTTGTCTCTTTCTAACACCTTGCCAGCATAAAAAAATGTCGTGATCAAAAGTTTTGTCTTCCCAAAAACAATTGAATCACTTATATTTTTATCTTATTTTAACAATTGTAAGTCAACAAATTAATAGCAATCGCATTAATTTATTCGTATTTATTATTAAAACATAAACAACATAAATTTTTATTTTGCTTTTTTTTATTTTCTAGCGGTAACCCTGAACATTCTTGGCGCGTAATCAGCATTTAAAATTTTGTTTATATTTTTTTGTATTAAATCAATTTAAACTATTAAAATGGTGAAAAAGTGTTGCGTTTCTACTTGCAAAGGTGAATCCTATGGTGGTTGCAATATATCGTTCCACAGGTTAGCTAAAAATAACATTTTCGTAAACCAAACAACTAGGGTGCCCATGAATTCTTGTAACGAGTCAAAATATGGGTGATGGATTTTAAAACTGTTGTACTATTGTTATAGCTTCCCAAAAAATGAAGAAAGGCGACATAAATGGCTCAGCAGTCTATATATGAAGTAGAAATACAAAAAAAACAGTCTTCACTTCGAATCTTCCTGCTTTTATACTGCTAATTTCCGCTAATTATTAAAAGCCTTTATTAGTATCTTAAGGTCACAAACTGCGTAAGTTAAAACTTCAATACTAATCTGTGTTTAATAATCTTAGCAAATTCGGATTTGTCTCACATAGCTTAATCTCATAGTCACCCTATTAGAAAGGGACAGACAGCCTCCGTACTAACTGTTTCACTCGGCTCGTTTTTTGTGTTTATATGCGCAGTCCTGTTTACTAATATTATGTCTATGGACTTGATTGACTGGGTTTTGGTAGACTTGTTTTTCATCAGCAATGGTTACTTTGGCCCTATCACTATTTATTTAGGCCTTTAGTTCTTTATCCGTTACATGTATCATTTTTTTCTTGTTCCAATTTAGTACTACATAACTTACAGATGTTTCAGTAATTGTAGCTGCAATAGTTGCAAATCTTAATTTTACAAACATGTGAAATCTTTCGCATTATTTACATTTGCGTTGTCATGGTCTGTCGATTAAATTTGCTAATTCCAAATCTCATGTTATAATGGTCTTGTTTATTTATCGTTAAACATGTAAAATGAACCATATTTAGACACTACAATACACGAAAGTGATGTCATCGTTGACGCACGACTTTTTTTTTCAACATAACAATGTTTGGAATGGTCGCCTGATCCATTGGTAACATTCCTGACTTACAAGTTGGGACACACCTTTATCACAAAAAAGCTAAAATCATAACAACGAAGTTGAACAGGATCACAATTTTTTTGTTACAAACTTAGAGCTCCTCCTTTGATACGACTAAGCAGACTGTCCATTATTCCGAAAGATAAAATAAATAGTAGGTATACGAATACACAACATTTTTAACCGATCGATTTGCCACATACAAGCTGTACAGCAAAAGAAGTTTAAACCAAACCAATACTTATAATGTACGACAATAATAATAATAAATACTTACAGTTCAAAGAACGAGAACGATTCTTTTTAAGGGAAGACTGGTTCTTCTACGATAAATTAATGTTGGTCTAATCTTTGTTTGTGATCTCCATTCCAGTTCTGATGATGAGCTCTCATCCTGCAGCCACAGCGAAAACATTCCAGCACGTGGACTTCGTGTGTAATGGAGCGGCGCCTCTTGCAGCGTCTGATGCCGAAAGATTATTGTCACGATGCCAGGTACAAACTTCTGCATTAACGATATTATTTACAAACAATACAAACGCAGGAGAGCAGTATACAAACGCAGGAGTGCAGAATACTGCGAACTGTTTAACTGTATTATGTAAGCATTCCACACAATAGTACCAACTATTCTTTGTGTCCTAGAATCTGCACTAACAGAGGTCTTATAGTCGGTCGATGAGTCTGTAAGATTCTCAATATTTTACATCTCTCACAGTTAGAATTTAGTCGAAAAAATTTAAGAGGGTTCTGAAGAAAATAATGCACAAAGGTCGAAAGACCTACCAGAATATGAAAGTTTCATACTAACAAAGCTTATTCTCTTTTTCAGCGTGACATAGACTTCAGACAAGGCTACGGTCTCACGGAGACTTCTCCAACAGTCACTCTATCACCAACAGGATCAAAGCGGTACGAGGCCACTGGTCCACCAATACCAAATACTGAGCTGAGGATTGTGGACAAAGATCTTAACAATTTGGGACCTAAAGAGGTATGTGAAGGTTTATAGTTCTACAGATACCCATAGTGAGGTAATAGCAAAAATAAAGTTAGACTAAATAAAATTGATTTTTGTAAGACGTTGACAATATGTGCCACATTTAAACTGTAGTATTTTTTACATGTTTATCTGTTTTGTTCATAGTAATATATTAAATACCCATTCCTTTTTAGAATATTTTCAATTGTTAATTTTTTTACGGATTGGATTTCAGACTGGTGAGATCCTTATCCGAGGTCCTCAAGTAATGCGAGGATACAGAGATAACCCACAAGCCAATAACGAGGCTTTCACAGCAGACGGTTGGTTCAGGACTGGTGATATGGGCATAGCTGACGCAGATGGAACTATCACTATTACTGATAGATTAAAGGAGCTCATTAAGGTAAATATATAAGGGTACATAGATTTGAATGGTGCTGAGTATGATTAAAGAACTTCGGCAAGGCAGAGTGATGGTCTGGGTCTAGCTAACTTAAGAGCAATTGGTTTTTAAGTTTTACTGGAAGAACTCCTCTTGCAGTGACTCCAAAGTCGGCAAGGACTGGCAGTTACCTTAAATGAAAGACTATATTTATTGAGATTGAACTGTAGAACAAAACGAATGCTTTAGAAGTTAAGGTAGAACAGAGTATCTTGATAGATTATAAGAAATGTGCTTATTCACAGGTAAAAGGTTTCCAAGTACCTCCAGCAGAATTAGAATCCATTTTACGTGAGCACCCTTCAGTAGATGACGCAGCCGTTGTAGGAGTACCTCATCAGACCAAAGGAGAATCACCGAAAGCCTTCGTAGTACTTAAGAATGGTCACAAATGTACTACAAATGACCTATCAAAGTTTGTCAATGAGAAAGTAGCGGCATATAAACATGTGGACGATATATCTTTCATTGATAAAGTTCCTAAAAGTGCAGCTGGCAAGATTTTGAGAAGGGTGCTGAAGGAACAGTACTGTTAGGGTTAAAATTTAGAATCAGGGTATATTAAGTACAGTTCGCCTCAAATAACTTTGGATATCTGAAGTTAGCCGTAGAAGGGCTCAGGCATGAACGGTAGTGTTTTATTCATGTTGACGAAGACAAATAGTGGTCAACTTCAGACAAAGAAATACATATTTTCTACAGGAACAAGGGTGCAAAGTTATGTGGTGCAAACTGTACTTTCAGTCAATTTGTTCGGTCTAAGTAAGTTTTAAGATGAACATTATTATAAAGTTTTAGTATCATTGAAATTGTACATTTTGGAATTGAAAGAGTTTATTGAATGTTAATTTGTAACGATGACAGACTTGAATATATTTTGTAAGTTTATACAAGAATGAAAGGCGAATTGATAAAAACGACGATATTTGAATGGAAATAAATATTTTTGTAGCAATTTAAGACAGCATTTTGACTAAAGATTTTTGTAAAGCTTTAACATTAAATACGTATTTTTAATAACTCATTTGGTTTTAAGTCTCGTATCATTTTGAGGACTGCGTAAGGTTTAAGGGTAAATATAAAAATAATGTTGAAATTATTATTTGGTTAATTGCGACTGTATGTTATGTTGTAATCATGTTATGTACTTGTTATCGGCAAAAATATAAAACTTTTTTTGTATACTTTTGTTTTTTCTCTTTCGGGTTTGTCTAAATCCATACTATTTATTTTATAAAGCTAGAAAGTTTCGTTTGTTTGCTTGAACGGAAAATTCTGCCACTTTCAGCTTTCAAAATTCTTTTGGCTTTGTCGATGTGTTCGATAGTTCCTATGTGACGCAGGTGAAACTGCTGGGTGAAGCTAGTTATAAACTATAGGTAAGTGGATAGATAATCTGAGGTACCTACCTACTTTAAAGATAATCTACTTTTAAAACTATATTGCTAGGAGACTACATACCTAGGTACTTAAATATTTTCTATTTTATGACACATATTATCTCAAGGCAGCGTGATTATACAGTTTGTATAACATTTGATAAAAATAATTATCAGTCGTATTACCTTTAAGGAGTTTATCTAAATAAATACAATTAAATAAATACAAAAAATTAATACAATGTGCAGATTAGGAACAGAAGTACCGGTTTATTGTTTTTTTTAAGGTTTTTGAATATCACTGTATACAGAACGTTTGCACAGTGTGTTTAATTGAATATTAATTTGCTTGTTGAGTTAATTTATTTACATAGATATTTACAATACAACTGAAAGAGCTAACATTAAAAACTAAAACGCGTCCAAAAAATAACTTGCTTGATCAATAAATATAATTATGACCAGAACGGTCATGTCTTGTCTGTTTGACATGGTTTCAATCAAAATGTGTAAACTAATATTAGGCTATTATCTTGATTTGATATTAGGTAATTTTGATGAACTTTTTGTTACAGTTGGCAATGACAACTGTTTCCCACGATCCAAGGTTAAAATAACTAGAATTAAAAAATACCTGTTTATAAAACATGACGTGGATAGTATTCGAAATTATAAGTTTCACAAAAACGGCTGTTTTTGTTCGTATTATACTCGTATGTTGTAATATGGTATGGGTCTTTTTACAGGAAGACATTATGTGCAGTAGTCCAAATAAAATAATTTAGCCACTTCACCGTCCACGAAGCGGACACAATACTTAAACAACGGGTGTTTATCACAAATTATGAGACAGGGAAGCTATTAAGTAGAAAATAAAAATTATGAGATTGAAAGACAAAAACCTTTTAAATCAAAATAAATATGAATATATTTTGGGTTAATTTCTAATTTTTCACGCTATGGAACCATGAAAGAAATGTGGGAGTATCAAAATTTAAGTATTTTAAAAATATTCGTTTATCAACCTTGGCACCTAAATATGATTTCTAATTGGTTATTATGATATAAGATTAATTATCTGGTTAATAATTAATAACGAGACCTTAAGAGATATTTTATCTACAGTTAATGTATGAAATTATGTTTATCATATTTCTTTAGAGAGATAACAATCAACCCAGTTTGTATTTTATGTTCAAGTAGTACATCCTGCTTATAGAATATGAATGTCCACTGACAGACTAGATGGATGGACTACGTGATGTCAACAAGCATTGAATAGCCATCTGGCGTGTAGATACAATATAAATAATACAGAAGAGCAGTAAATAAAGAAAATGACAACTTTTACAACACAATACAATAGTAATATCAGAAAGATAAATTATTTTAACGTATTTTACATTGAAAAAAGTTAAAGATAAGAACACAGCAAGGTCGTTTTGTGCTTTTATTACAGCAAGCATTTAATACATTCAATACATTATTAACGCGTTACTTTCCATTTAAAAGTCATACGAGCCTAACTAAAATTATTCCTAAAAAAGTAGTCAGTTAAAATTAAAAACTAACTATTTTTAGATGACCTGAAATAAACAGGCAAACAGCCGCACTTATAGTAATAGTTGGCATTACTACAAAAAAAAAATCAATTTTTTTTTTTGTAAAAAAAATCAATTTTTTTTTTGTACACCCTACATTTACGCAGTTATGCTTCTGCAACTCACCTGTATGTTGTCTTGTCAACAACCGAGTAATCATAATCACTATACTCGATTCATTGCCAGTAGTAGTAGCATTGAATTCGTCCGCGCTCGTCAACAGTATTTTATTTATACAAATACAAATCTATTTTTATCGCAAAATGTCTACAATTATATGCCGTTTAAAACCGCGTTTTAAGAGAATTGTTGGTGTTAGGGAAAGCAGTGTTTGGAGTCAGGATAAAGTTGTGTCTTCGTGTTTTAAAGATGTAGATGTGCCGAATTTGACTATGGACCAATTCCTGTTTAAGGATTTGGAGAAATGGGCCGGTAAGACTGCTACGGTAAGTACCCGTATTTTGCAATAAAAAGGCTAATTAAAAACTGACTTAATGAAGAGTTAAAGTTACTAAAGTGTTTACTATTTGTAAACATCGTTTGTCCGTCAATTAGGTAGATTAGCGATCGGACGGTAGAATAAATGTAAAAAAACTTTCAAAAGTGGTATTAAAAAACTGTGTCCTGTATCTATCTGAAAAATAACTGTATGTAGTTCACTAACACTTAATTACAATTATAATTTCAAAAAAAGATTTAAAAAAATCGACACTTGACTGAATTGAGTCAAGGTGTGGACAACCTATGGTTTTTGTAATTGTTTTAGAGTAAAAGTTTAATATTACATTGGCTCTGAAAATATAAATAAATATACAAAAAAAGTTAATATTTGTAGTAAATTCTTCGTTATAAATTTACATATAGTAGGAAACTTGCCGGTAGACGTTGATAAATTCGTACCTACGTCTGATTAGCAGTCGATTGTTTCTCCGATCAAAGTTCACTCAACTCACTCTTGGAGTGAGTTTATTTGAACGATAACAATCTTAAAATAAATATTTCTTAACAAGATAGTGTTTCAAAATGTAACAAATACAGTGCACATTGAAGTAAAATTTGTGAAATTATCATAATAGTATGCAGACGTTAAAGGTCGATTACGACTGTAAAATAGTGCCCTATAAATCTGTCTCCCTTCATAATGCATACTTATAAAGGTGAAATTTGGTTGTTTGCTTGAACGTAGTAGGTAATCTCAGGTACCACTGGGATGATATGACAAAATAGCCTATTTATCTAGGAAGTCTACTTTTTATCCTAGTACACGAAGTATTTTTTCGGGAAAAAACCAACTGCTGGAAGAAGATGTAATGTTTACTTTGCCTTTAGCTTATAGATTAAACCTTAAAATCTCCGTTAGTTAAAGTACTTTCTGATACACTAAACATCCTGATGCATACAAAGGGATCATCATCCATCAGCATCATCAGCCTATCGTAGTCCACTGCTGGACATAGGCCTCTCCAAGTGCACGCCACTGAGATCGATTTTCGGCTTATACAAAGGGATAAATAATATAATTTAGAACAATGATGCCACACTTATATTTTAGAACAATGATGCCACACTTATAATTTAGAACAATGATGCCACACTTATATTTTTACTATCTTTGTTTGTTGTAATGGTTTTAAATACAAAGTCTAAGTCAAAGTCCTGAAAAATGACTTTAAATAAGAAAACATTATATTCGACAGATATGTGGACACACTGGTCGAGAGTACACCTTCGAACAAATATACAAGAAATCAAGAATATTTGCGGCAAACTTAAGAAGAAAGTTCAAAGTTAAAGATGGTGATACTGTTGCTGTTTTATTACCCAATGCACCGGAGTATCCCATAGTTACGTTTGGAGTTCTAGCTGCTGGCGGTGTTGTTACAACTATGAACCCTGTTTATACGGCATGTAAGTTCAAATTCATTTAAAATTCTGAAATTGTAGCATGGGAAGAGCATGGAATGCCAGAACAAACGTTCTGGTAATAGGTATCGAAACTCATAAAAGTAATTGAAAAACAATGGACAAAGTTCAAAAACAAACCACTACAACGTTTCCATATCAATTGATAAAGCTTCATGATTGTCCAGATTTTTGACAGGTCATCTTAATTATCTACATTTTAATAATACATCGATTGGAACGTAAGACCGTGTGCAAAGGAACCTAACAATTTCTTAAATTTGATTTCAGATGAAATACAAAGGCAGATTCTCCTATCAGATACATCCATGATCATCACAAATGTAGATCTAGTGCCAACAGTGAAAGAAGCACTCACACTAGCAAAGAAAGATTTTCCCATAATAGCTCTAAATATGAATCAGAGTTTACCAGAGGGAACAATATCATATAAAGAATTAGTTGAAGATAATAATGTAGACTTAAGTGTACTGAAAGAAGTTAGAAGGAATGCAGAGGACGTAGCATTTTTGCCGTATTCTAGTGGTACTACAGGACTCCCTAAAGGAGTGCAATTAACTAATAGAAATGTTGTAGCTAATTGTGTACAACAGAATACTGAATTGAGACAGTTCGAGGATACTACTGGTAAGTTAGTTACTAATTAAACTGTAGAGGTAGACAGACCAAAATAGATAAACAGGTCTATAGATTGACAGACAGAGTAGATAAGAGCAATACATGGGAAACAGCTTTGTTAAAACTCGTGATATAATAATATGATTTGCAATAAAACAAAATAAAGATAAAGCTGACTTGCAATAATAAAAGAAACACAAGTTAAGTGTTTTAATTAACAAAGATAACAATTAGGTTATTTTGAAGGTGCATACGAATTACCTTGTTAGAATTACCAAAAACCGATAGGTAAAGGATTAAGCAAATAAAACCAGTTTAACAAGTTCAGTTAATTGAGAAAGGGTACCTACTATTTAACATATTTAGTTAAATAAGCTTGTTAAAAATAAAACACTCTGACATTATAACAAAAACGCATCTCAATTACTTAGATCTCAACCTTAACGAATAATATATTAAAGTGCTTATTAACATAGATATTTACATATTTACAATACCTTCATATAAAAAAAACCATTCTATTAAAACAAAACAAAAACACCACTATAACTAAAACGCTTCCAAAAAAGCCCCATCGCTGTCGACTACCTAAACTGTTACTGATATCTATATCTGTCAAAGTTTTTCCAACCATATTGGAGTCGTCTAATCCGATGAAGCTGAGTACTAACGTTTTACATGGGGCAACTGGCTACCTGACCTTCTCAACTTAGTTATCTGGGCAAACTGGTACTGACTTTGAAAATTTTTACAATGAACGATGTTTTGGTTTCTAGAATCACATCAGGACAGCACTTTGGTAGTGCTACCAATGTTCCACTCATACGGGTTGTCAATCTGTATGCTGCACAAGCTGTCAGTAGGGGTGAAACTGGTGACGTTGCCGAAGTTCCAGCCAGATATGTTCCTGAACACGCTGTTGAAACATAAGCTGCATCTGATGTATTTGGCACCGCCTATGGGTAAACTGTCATTGATATTATTGGAATCGTAAATAGAAAGAATTATAATAAAGCATATGACCAATATGAGATGTTTACCATTATTTTGGGATGTAGGTATCAGGACAATAACTAATGAATGAATGAAAAAAGATGGCGAGAGAGAAATTAGGGCAGCAATCCACGCGGTGGGGTGCTTTCTAAATATACTCTTATAATCAAGAAAAAACCAGTAAAACTAAAGAAAACAGTTTTACAAACTGTCAACTGTCAAAGTTTCCAGTAAGGCAGAGGGCCAAAATCAGGGAAAAAATCGAACCTACATTGAAACCAAAAATATTCTGTTCACAGTATTGTTCCTTGGATCGTATCCCGAAGTGACTGCGCAACATCTGGAACATGTCAGAAGTGTTACCTCAGGCGCTGCTCCTTTACCGTATGCTGATATCCAAAGGCTTTTTGAAAAAGCTGAGGTAATAAGAATGTTTTTCTATTTCATGAAGTTTAAGCCCAAGCCTCTCTATAAGTCGTTATATAATGTCCCTATCCATATCCCTATTGATTCATTCATTCTTCGACGGACAGCATGTATATGTTTAAAGTAGGATATATTTACGTAGTTTTTACCTACAACACAAGCAAATCAAATAGCCAACCTCAGAGCTAGACGACTAAGTGTGAAAAAGGTTTTCCGATTTTTATGAAATGGTCCTGATATTTAAAAGAACCAATCAAATTAAAAATTTCAGCGAAAGATTCATTTCGGCCAAGGTTATGGTATGACAGAAGCATCGCCATTGGTTACCCTGTCGGCAAGGGGGACAAAAACATATGAAGATGTTGGATTCGCTCTACCAAATGTGCAACTGAGGATCGTCGATGGAAACATGAAGAATCTGGGACCGGGCGAGGTTAGTATAAAGTCCATTACATATAATGCTAGAGATCCCATTTGAAATATTACGGTACCATAGTGCCTGAATGACGAGCAAAAAATATTTCAAATCTGCTTGTTGTCTGTAATTTATTACGCCAGATAATATTTTTGTGAAACCTGTAATCATACGATTCGAATGCAGCATTCAATGTCAATCAGATTATGATTACAGGTAGCATATTTTACTGTAATGTTTATTTGTCCTCTTTCCTACAAGAAAATAATAAGTCTTTAAGGTTATCTACTGGCGAGGGGGCACCTTACGTTTCAGTGTGCTGAGCACCAAAGTCACCTTTACAAAATGTTGTCCACGTATTTGTACTTTGAATTATTCACTATCTTGCATTTTCTTCAGCTGCCAAATTCTTGATATGGCTAGCATGTGTTGAGCTAGAGATTTATATGGAAAGACACGATACAATAATGATCAGAAAAACCATAAAATAAATAGATGCGATTTGAAGTGTTCTGAATGGTAGTATTTATTTTATGGGTAGTATACATACATAAACTATTTTATTAGTTATTAATATCTTAGAATCGGATATTAATAAAGACTCATTCATTTTGTCATAAACTGTGGTTACAGTTGCCCCTGACATAATTAGATTGCTCTTCATGCAAAACAGACATGATTCATTTTTAGGACTGCCTAGATAAATAATTTTGGCCCTACAAAGTTTTATATCAAAAATACTACATGCAAAAAAAATATCGTGACTAGCTCCATCTCTATTTTATATATTTATACCCCGAAAAGAAAATGATCAAAAGTCAATTTTCTTTTCCAGGTTGGTGAACTTCTAGTAAAAGGCCCTAATGTTATGAAAGGGTACTTGAAGAATCCTCAGGCAAATAGTGAAGTGTTTGTAGGAGAATGGCTGAGGACAGGAGACTTGGGCAAGATTGAAGAAAACGGACTCTTGACCATAGCTGATAGACTCAAGGAACTCATTAAGGTAACCATCTTACTTCACGAGCCGAGGCAATCGCAATTGTGTTGTTGAGTTAGTTCTTTTGTTGGCATTGCATAGATGGCGCTACTATCAATTTCAGTAATGCAATAAGAGCCTTGAAGAAAAACAGAGCAATATTGTTTTTCGGACAATGTTTGCTGTTATTAATTTTGTAGGAGCTTAACACAGTAGAAGATATTTGTTGTTAAGAGGTGGCTTATTAGCATTTATAATTTAATAGTACAACCACCACTGAATGCTATTTTATTTATGATGATTTTAATAATACGATTATTTATTCAAATATGAGTGCAAACTTTATTAATACAAAGTCCACGTGTATTTTATAAACACTTTAAAAAATAAGTATCGTTATAATAACTAAATTAGAAGTGATATTTTTTGCAAATTATTAATTATTTTGCTTTATTTTTCAGGTCAAAGGTTATCAAGTTCCACCAGCAGAATTGGAGAACGTTTTGAAAGAACATTCCGCCATATTGGATGCAGCTGTCATTGGCGTCCCGGACTCAAGTGCAGGAGAGAGACCACGCGGTTTCGTAGTATTAAAACCCGGGAATAAAGTGACTGACAAAGAAATTATAGAATTTGTCACCAAAAGAGTAGCCCCATACAAGAGAATAAGCGAAATTACATTTGTTAATGAAATCCCCAAAAATCCGTCCGGAAAAATACTGAGAAAAGCGTTGAAAGATGAATTTTGTAAATAAATAATATTTAATAATACATTAATTTTAATGAATTAAATCATAAATTACTTTACTTCATAGTTTTATTCCTAACTAGCTGTTTCACCTGCGTCCCGAGCGAATTTATTACCGTACCTGAGTGAAACACAGGCAATGTTCAGCGAAGTGTAAAAAGACACAAATACCCAATAGCCAATAGCCCCATGGAGCCAAAATACTCCTTGGATGAAACTTGAAAAAAAAAAATTGTTTACATCAATAGGTTAGTTATGAATTATTAAACATCAGACGGCGCCAACATTATACATTATCTGCAATATTTTTAAAGTCATAATTTAATGTTATTGGTATAGGATTAAAAGGTTCGAACTGAACTCGATACATAAACAAAATAAAAACGAAATATTCCGTTAAACTAGTTTCGTTCACACGTAAACACCAAAAATGTATTAAAGTAAATGTATTAAAAATGTATTAAGGCGACCAATTATAATTAGTATTCGAGCATAAATGACAAAGTATTGAGAATACAAATTCAATATATTTTACAATAACAATCATTATCATAATTATTTATAGTTCATTTTTAAACGATCAATTTTGTAGACTTATCACGTTTTCAATAGACAGCTTTAAGCTACACGTTTTTGATAATCACGATTATCACTATTTTTCTGTACATAGTATGCACCTTAATTATAATGGGTTTCATTTAAGGATATAAAGTATCTCAAATCACATTAGTCGCTTTTGAAAGTGTTGAAAACTATTTAGAGTCGGCTCAGCAAGTTCCATTACTTTTAGCCAGCAATCATACTATTGCATTTTAAAAGTTCTCATAGTTTTCTAGTCTTAGAAAGTCCTAAAGTATTTGAGTATAATTTAAGTATTTATATTGAAAATCACGATACAAGCAGTATTTAAACTTTTTAAACTAAAACACGACATATCTCTCTATTTTTATATCATCCAAATTCCAACAAAGGAATTCAATGTCAAAGACAAGCATTTCACGAATTTACAATTAACATAAATCTATTGCTATGCAGGCGCCACTATTCCGTATCAGATTATGTCTCAAATTATACAACAGACAATTTATTAGCAATAATATATTCAGTAGGTAGTTGAATAGCCATCAAAACAACACAACAGATTCCGGCTCAAAGGAAATTACCATACGATTATTATAAAATAAATTTTAATACAAACTTTTTGTATCGAATACTTTTACTTGATAGTGCTGGCTGGCGCCATCCTAGACTAATATTGTTTTGTTTTTTTATCGATAAAATATCGACTCGATTTCTCCTTGATGAATGATACCTACTGACGTGGGATTAAATCGTTTTATTTGTGAGATTTACACATTCTTTCGATCAAGATAGGAATGTTTGCAGATATTATTTTGTTTTATAGAGCAATAAATGCTAATATTTAAGAATGTTTGTGGTGTCTATGCTAGCTTTTGAAGTATCATCTTTGTTAGTTTTTTTAGCGACATAGATAGATACATGGGTACTATGTTTATAAAGGTAATGTCTTGTAAGGAGGCGGAGCAGAATATAAACTATAAGATGACTATCTTAAGAGGATGTAAAGCTGTATAGCATTGTCTGTGAAAAAATGATAGTGCAAAATTAACTAGGTACGCCATTTCTCACGCTTATACATATAATGCCTCGCGGTTTGCTGGCTCAGCTCTTAGGATTGTTTAAATATGTTGTACTAAACCAAGGAAGTGAGTTTTTCCTGCTTTATAAAAATGACGTTGATTTTGTAGCAACACTGGATTTTTTAGGTCCTAAGCACAGATTGGATAAAATCGTCTAAAATACATTTATACATCTTTATATCCGCAAAGGATTTCGATAAAAAAGTATTCAATCTTAATGCGCATAATAAAGACCAACACCAACGTGGGTAGGTAGATGAGTTCAAAGAATTGGGACTCATCAATTACTTTTTGTTATATTTTACAAGGAAAATCTCAAATCGTGAGAAATAATTTATTTTGGCGCAGCTGTAAAAAACATTCGTGTACCTAAAACTAGTTGTGCCTAGATGAACACATCATCTATGTTTCGCAGTTGGTAAAAAGAACATTAACTTAGAATTTTGAAGCTAGCCATTAGATTACTTGAGCAGTTATGCATTTAGCATTATTTTCGAGAAGTTGGCAATCATTGACTTCACAGTTGTAAACAAATATGAACAAAACACTACTGCGCATTGTGCATGCATAAAGGTACGTTTTGAATTATAGCTGCCGACTGCAACTGCCGACCGCACATGCCGCAACTGCATGAAATTGGTCGAAAGAGAGAGTGAGTGCACATGCTGCTGCCGCTTCGATCCAAAACGGTTTCATGTAAATACATACAAATCAGAAGTGCAGCAGTGGCCGATTTTTGCAGTCACGGCATGTGAGGTCGGCAGTTGCAGTAGGCAGCTAGCATTCAAAACGTACCTCAAGGCGTCAAATAGCTGATTTCAGAAATGCAAAGCTATCTGGCACAGAGTAAATTTTTGAATTATAAAAAGAATTACAGAAAAGGTAAATATATTTTTACACACGTGTCCAATTATATTATCAGCGAGTGATTCACAGCTTTTGATTGAAACAAGACGTTGACAAGGTCTTACCAATAAAATATTACCTTGAAATAAAATAATTGCATAATTATGTTGCAATATTTCGTTTACAGTAAACTTTAAGATGGTATTACATTTAAATTATTTGGCAAAAATAAACATAAAATGAATGTAACATATTTTTTTACATTCATTTTATCAGCAAAACATGTTCTAATAAATTTCAAATTTACAAAACGGCGTCTCCAAAATTATCATTAATTTGGCTTCGAAAACCAATCATAAAGTATTATAATGTCTCGTAGTCTATGAGAATATTTAAAATAATACTAATTAACATTTTGATTGACAATTATTAGATAATAAAATAGCGGGAGGTATTAAAAGCTCTATACGTTATTGAGTTGTGAAACTTATAATTAATGTCAGACATTTTTGTCTATAAAAATAGAAAACAATAAATTATTATTTGAATTAAATTATGTAACGTCGCGACAACGTTTTGGCTATGAATAAAATTACATTGATTGCAGTTCTAGATAGTGTTTTATTAATTGGTGGTATTTAAGTTAAACATTAATTTGTAATTCTTTTTTAAGCGTATATGTTTGTCTCGAAAATGTGTGATTTATTACGGTGTTAAAAGTTTTATAAAAAATTGAATATTGTAAAGTTGGATTGTTTGCATCTTAACTAGATTCTTTTACTGTTAAAATGTTATGGATATACAAGCTGTTGATTTGCATCCGTGCCATAGTCAAGGACGTAATTATACTAATGATTCTCGACCCAAATCAACAAAAAAATTGGTACGTAATTTTTTTTTTTTCGGAATTCCGTCAATGTCATCTAGCCGTATTTAAACTTGGCGCGTGTGTTACTGGCCTTAAAACCGTGCTGCACCCTCACACAAACGCAAACACAAAGCATACGCAACGATTAGGTATTCATAAATTTCATTCATAAAATTGGATTACTTCTGAAATACTGCGACATTACAATGACAAAAAAAGTAGTGCATATTAGCTATTTCCCGTCTACTGTAATTCCAATCGATTATTTACGTATTGTATGTCCTCCTCCTGACGTATATGGCACAAATGCAAATCAACACCTTGTATACCCCTTACTTATAAAATCTCTAATCACCTTCTAAGCAACATTTTAACTAATCACTACTTAAAAAGTCTTAAGTAGTGATTCTTCTTTCTCCTGCCCTGTTCCCAAATTTTACTTGTTGTCGGCGCAATATGTCATTTTCTTCCATTTTGCATTTAGTTAAGACATGCTTAAGCAACGTTTATAAGTAAGAATTTTCTTAAACAGCCCTTAAGTATTACTTATATTTAATTCACGTTTATAAGTAAGGCTGATAATATTTAGCATGAATTCTACCACTAATTATCTATTCCCTGCGATTACCGTGCGTTGCACAGGAATTACTTTCCGTGCTTATCCATATAAAAAGCGGCCTTCCAGGTTAAACCCTTCAGTAGTATTGTTTTAGCCTGCATTTTGTACCTCTGTCCCATATCCTGTTTACTTAAACTTTCAACTCCAAGACAATTTAAATATAGCACAAATTGAAGACAATCCTTTAAGCAAAGTGTGCAGTAAGTGAATGCCGTATAAGATGAGTAAGTAAACGCAGTTAAATGACTTAACAACATGATGTGGCTTACATATTATTTCGCGTTTGCTCAACTAGTTGCGAGCACAAACGTGGCTCTTTGTCACAAGTTCTTGTAATGCAACAAAGTTTCAGTCGACTCAATTCCATTTGCGACATTGTAGCAGCACAAATATGAAATTAACATTTTAGAGAAAATATACAAAGTGTCAAGAAAGTTATAATAGATAAATGTCATACATGCTACGTTAATGTCAATGAAATCCTTACAAAATTACTGGAAGGATTAGCATAAGAAAAAATAGTAACTTTGTCGATTTTCATTCACAATCGAACCACGGTTATTTGATCAGGTCAGGAAGTAGAAACGTAGCTTTTCCAAGTTATTTAATAGTTAGACGTCTTTAACGCTCATCCCTTTTCTACACTGAAAAAAGTATTTTACAAAACTAGTTGAGTTAATTCACAAATAACCAAACCTTGATAAAAGACAAACGAATTTCATTTACGTATTGATCAACTGCTTCTGTTGCATTTTACAAAAATATTTTTGTTATTTGAGTTGGTTATAAGCTACAAAATTTTATGTTATCCAATACAAAATTCGGTTTCGGCACTTTGCAACATAATATGTTTTGCTATACTCTACACACTTGTGACTTTACAGTTGACCCAACTAAAACTATTTTTTTAACGAATAGTTGCTGTTTTTCAAGTCTGCTATATTAGTTTGTTACCAGCTAAATAGTATTGTTGAGATTTGTTTTGCAAAGTTACTAAAATTAAACAAAAAATTTGGCTGTGATCAACTAATATTGATTATGTTGGTTTTAGAATATTTTTGGTTCTCAATAATACAGCAATATAATAGGTGGTGAATAAAGTTATGCTGCGCATAACAAAACGTTTTGGTTGCATCAGACACGGTCACGGAAGTAACCTGTAGAAACCTGTTCTTCTCGTGTTGCGTTGCGAGTAGGTACTTGCGAGGCGAGTGTAGGTCTAGGTAGTGGATGTGTGTCTGTTGTGCAATGTGCATCGTCTATGGCGAGCGGGAAAGCCGGCGTTTTCGATTTTATGCATGAATCATATATCATCAAGCAACGTCAAGAAGATTTCAAGAATGGAGCCGCCGCCGGTAGACGAGGCGGCAGAGAAAACGATCTCGGACTATCTGCGGTCTTGGGGATTGGAAGCTTACATTCCAAAATTTTTGGGTGAGTGTTTTTCACTTCTATTTCTTACATAATTAGGACAATAGGTAGTGTTTCATTCGTTAAATCACTATTTTAAACAGGGCATTTCCCGTTAGATGCACTTTTGCATTCTTCTGATGCGTAGTGCTACTTTGCCGAAAAGTAGAAAAGCAAGCACCATACTACTACACATCAGGGTGTCGCACAAGGCGACTGATGTCAAGGTTTACCGCCTAATAGGTACCTTCGTAGGCCAGGAAACGGCAGGGTAGCAGCGTTTTCTTCCAAACATGGAGATTATGACAGTACTCTGCAGTATTGGAGAACGTATATATGTTCAGCAATGGACTGTTATGAGCTATTGTTTGACTATTTATGCAGGTCTTTTGCTTTCCTAGCGTATGATATTATTAACTGCCTACCTACCACACCCAAAGATGATCCACTGACCCCCGCACCTACATAACCTAGGGCCTGTCCTCTCCCAACCAACTCTTATTTTTATTAAGAAAAGTCCCGTGGTACTAGTAAACAAGCTGACTAACTGACTTAGTGCGGAGATAAAAAGACTAAACTTATCCATATTATTTCAGAAGAATCCATTGATGTGGAGACTCTCCAAATGTTGTCAGAGGCTGACTTGAAAGACTTAGTGCCAATTATTGGACACCGGGCTAAGCTGACGACAAAAATCAAACTTTTGACCAATATAATGTCAAATGCTTTTGAGAACACTGTAAGTAATAATAACAACAATTAATACTTAATTAGTCATTTAAATCTACACTAATATTATAAAGCGAAAAGATTTGTATTTCTGTGTGTGTGTGTGTGTGTATGTTTGTAATGAATAAACTCAAAAACTACTGCACCAATTTCAAAAATCCTTTTATAATTAGAAAGCTACATTTACCGTGAGTAACATAGGCTATAGTTTATCTCCATAGTACGGGAACGGGAACTACACGGGTGAAATCGCGTGACATTTGCTAGTTAACATTAAAATATTTAATAAAAACATTTATATATGTTATAATTCATGTATGTATGTTAGTAATGATTACTTTTTAATTTCATTACTGTCTCTGTGGTCTAGTGGTTTGGGGCTTTGGCACCTGATCCAGAGGTTGTGGAATTGAATCCCATTGAAAATACTTAGAGCATGAAAGTCATTTTGTGAAGTTGTTCCCAGTTTGATTAGGATAATGCAGGCCGAACCAAATCCAGGGTTGTTGTCTGTCCAATAGGTTATCCTGTGCTTTGGAAGGCATGTTCAGCCATCAGTCCCTGTCACTGTCTCGGACAGTGGTCGTCATATAAAACCATGTTAGAGTTTGATCAGGATATTATTTTATATTTCAGTGTTCTAATACTACTCCGGACTCAAACAACCAAGTAATGCTGTATACAGTGGAAGATTTGCCAGTTGTACAGACATTACCTGATGAAAAATGGAAATGATCGAATTTTAAATACTATTATAGTGTATGTAGCTAGGTTTGGCTAGTATAGTGTGCTAGTTCTTTGTCTGAATTAATTATAAGTTCCTACTAAAATTAATTGATTTGATACTTAATAAATAAATATAATTGTAAAAAACAAATTTGTTTTTCTTATTCTATCTCAAGTTTGTAACCGAAATGAATACCATAGTAGGTAAGATTTGGGGCAGGATATATCTTGCTAAAACTTCTTATAGGTAGGTAAATGAAAATCTACAAGAAAAAAAAAACACTTCAGGCTGATGCTACAGGGTAGCCCGCGAAATTCAAATTTTCTTACGTTTTTTGCAATTTGCTGGCCAGTGCTAGGTTGTATGTTGATTAAAATATTGTTCACGATTGTAAGACGTATGTAGTTACAGAACTAATAATCATCAAAAGCATCAGTACAATCCTCCAAGTTCTAAAAGGTCTAGCAAAAAAGATTTTTTCAAGGTCAAAGTCATTGCTAGACCTTTTAGAACTTGGAGGATTGTATTGATGCTTTTGATGATTATTAGTTCTGTAACTACATACGTCTTACAATCGTGAACAATATTTTAATCAACATACAACCTAGCACTGGCCTGCAAATTGCAAAAAAACGTAAGAAAATTTGAATTTCGCGGGCTGATCGGAGCAGTCACTCTAACTAAAAAGTTATGTTACTTTTAACCGAAAAGTTCAGTTACAAATAACAAAATAGTTTGGTTACAATAATATTATAGTGATGTTACTAATAACTGAACTATACCAAACCCATGATCAAGTTTTAACCAAACGGATTTGTACGCGCTAACAATAAAACGTGGCTATTTTTACATAACACTTTTGTTTTATAATACACATATTAAGTTATTTATTCTAGAACACTTTGGTACAACGTGAATAATAAATTTGTTAAGAAGTTATCATTTTTGTCGAGCTACTAATAACAGATCTCTAATAACAAAACTGAATTTGTCTAATAAGAACTATAGTTATGTAGTCACTATTTTTATGTAACAGGTTACTCAATTGTTTGTTATTTGTTACTCAAAACTTTTTTCAGTGTATGAGGCCCATGCCCCGCAAAGTCGCTTATGCTTGCTTTTGAGCTTGTCAAAAATAAAACACATTAAGAAACAAAAACACTGAAAACTCCCAAGAAAGTTAAAATATAACAAAATGTCGTCGTAAAAACTTCGGCATGGCAACAAAAAGTCATTGGAATTTGTCTCTAGACATGTCATTTGTCATTCACACACGCTCACTCTTGGGTTTTTCAATCCTACTTTTTTATGAGATAAAACACCTATTTCGCGATGTGATTTTGATATTAGTTATTTAGGGAAAAAGCTTAAATATAATGCTATAATTTCAGTCAGCTTCTTTTTTCGGACATCTTAAGTTTATCTTAACTTCTTCTGAAACATAACACATTGAGAAGGCATTTCTGTGAAGTATCTTCTTGTATGTACAGAAAAGACACTAGAGCGATGCAATAGACCGACTAAGTCAAGCTGCAGTCATTGATCCACTGCACGAGTGTAAACGAAGAGCTATAAGGACCTACAAGAAGAATGGCGGCGATGGATTGACTGTCAAGCGTGTGACGACGAAAAAGAAGAAATGGGGGGGTTGTTACTTAGCCAAGAGTGATAAAATGGCAAATAAATCTTTCTAGACACGAATATTAATAGTAAAGTATTTTCCGCCAATTTAGTAAACTATTGAGTTGCATGTCCGTGTCAAATAACGCAAGGTCTTTTAAAACTAGTTTCCAAAGAATGTCTGGACATTAAGCCATAAATCAGAAGGAGACATCGTGGTATAGCAAAGAGTTTGAACACATCAATATTATTTATGACACGATCATTAGTTGAAGCAAAAAAACTGGCTTCGTCAGTCAATTTGGTGTATACCTACTTTGATTTATTAAGAATAATTTATACAAGAATTTTTGTGTTTCATAGTGTAGCGATACAATATACTTTATTGCTGGCTTTAATAAAATACGAGAGTGGATACTGTAAAACGATCGTGCATTTTTTGGTTTATGGCGGGGAAAATATTGTTTTCATAATGTTTTTTTTTCTTGTCGTGCTGTATTGGTTTGGTTATGTTTCAGTAATCATGAATCTAATAGGGATTTAGGATTGATTCCTGATCCATTTATGGCTAAGTCTCTTAGTTTTGTATGAATTCGGAATTTCTTTTAAGGAAACTGCATACAAAAAATCCAGATATACTTACTTAACTCACTTTGATATTATCCATTTTGAAAGGTTATCAGACTATCGAATGCATATTTTTCTTAAACAGAAAGTGAGATTAATAATACGTATATTCCAAAATATTTAAAATAACCAAAGTTCTTATGACCTCTTGACCTCTACACGACAGATAAGTTTTTTAAACTGCGATTTATAAACATATTAATCTGTACTTAATCAATGACATGTAGTTATACAAGCTGTTGATTTGCATTTGTGCCATAGTTCAGGAGGAGGACATACAATACGTATATAATCGATTGGAATTACAGTAGATGGGAAATAACTAATATGCACTGCTTTTTTTGTCATTGTAATGTCGTGGTATTTCAGAAGTAATCCAATTTTATGAATGAAATTTATAAGTGATCGTTGCGTATGCTTTGTGTTTGCGTTTGTGTGAGGGCGCAGCGCGGTTTTAAAGGCCATTAACACACGCGCCAAGTTTAAATAAGGCTAGATGACATTTACGGAATTCCGAAAAAAAATTAAAGAAAAAAAATTACGTACCAATTTTTTTATTGATTTGGGTCGAGAATCATTAGCATAATTACCTCCTTGAATATGGCACGGATGCAAATCAACAGCTTGTATTTTAAAGAGAATTAAGCGCGATATCACCGAATCTTGGGTTTTACGAAGTCGCATTGTAAGATTGGAAATAGGTTTTAGTGAAAGTTGTCACTTGAATATCTATATCTATACTAATATTATAAAGAAGAAAACTTTGTTTGTTTGTTTGTTTGGTTGTAATGAATAGGCTCAAAAACGACTGGACCGTTTTTAAAAATTCTTTCACCATTCGAAAGCTACATTATCCACGAGTAACATAGGCTATATTTTATCCCGGTACGGGCAGTAGTTACCACGGGACGCGGGTGAAACCGCGGGAAAACGGCTAGTAATAAATAAAGAGGAAAATTGATTGTTTGTTTGTGCCCTAAAAGTTCAGAAACTACTGAACCAATTTGAAAATTCCCACACTGTCAGAAAGCTACATTCTTCCCGAGTAGAATAGTCTATATTTTATCCCGGTACGGGCAGTAGTTCCCACGGGTCGCGGGAAACCGCGGGAAAACGGCTAGTGTGTAATAAAGGTTTATATAGTTTGTATAGGTCCTTTTAAAATCTTTTAGTGGTGTTTATGGGTCTAATGAGTAAATAATATGCATTACTTATTATACTAGCAGTATTTTATTGCTTTAATGTATGCACGTGTAGTCTAAATGAAGATAGAATATTGATTTCATTTCCTAATTTCTGTTTATTATTCTTGTTAATATTATCAGTAATGACATATTTATGTGACCTGCTTACAAATTGACCTTGACTTATTTATGATAACACAAAACACGAGTAATTTAGTCCCCTTAACGAAGGAGTAACACAAATATGTACAACATAATTTAATAGTTACGTACTTACCTTCATATAATGTTTTAAATACTGGTCATATTATAGGTAATTAGATAAGAAGAAGAATCAAAAAGGTCCAAAGAAGGTGACTTTTTTGATATCTTTGAGTCAAACATATTATTTTGAAGGTCCGGGATATTATCTATCATTTCAAAACAGTATGTAATTTATTTTTAAATATGTCTCTATATTATTATTTCTCTTGAACTGAGATATAACACGATAAGTTACTAGTTACTTTGAAATAATCGTTAAAAACAATACCAAAAACAGATCGATTTATGACTAATTATTATGCGTGATTCTCCGAGTTTTGTCAATGTGGTTTTTCGACATTATTGCCCAAAACATGTGATTTTCTCATTGTAAGGAACTTTAATGATGGCTTGAATACCGAAAGCATTGAAGAGCTTAGTTCTCGGTACACATCTGCGGTTACATCCTAATAAAGTAAGGAAAAGGCTACGCATCTGATATACAATCCAACTACTCTAGCTAGAGAATAAGAAGGGTTGAAGGTATGGTAAAACAAGATATGGTATGTCAACTCCAAATAGGTTTTTGACTAGGAGAGATTGAAGAAAAATATACGTATTATGTTTTAGACTTATTACCTACTTTTTCATTTTATAAATTCTTTGGAACTTACCTCAAGAAATCTAGTCCGCATTAAGTTTCGGTAAAGGAAAACCTGTACCTCCTTAAAATTCTCGTTTAAACCGGCCATGAACCAACATAGAAGGACATTTATACAATAACGGCCTGATATATGTAATGTATTAAATTGGGTCCGATCACCCTTTACGGTAATAAAATTTTCTCATTAAAATGTTTAGTAAACAAATCCGGGATCCGGGGTTTCTATAGGTACCTGAAGCTGAACGAGGTAGTAAAATAAAGATTAGGTAAATTAAAACATTATTTTATCAAAAAAACAAAAAAAAATCATCTTTATATATGACAATATTTTGTGAAGTACCTCAAGATACTCAGATCCTATTCGAGTATTTATGCATGAAAGAGCAGAGAAAAAGCCATTTATTTAATGGCGTGGTTAATCCCCGTAATAAATTATTTCCATAGCATTGAAGTGTGGTTTATTATCTTATGATTATGCGATCAAAGTATTCATACTAAGTAGCTTGGCACTTAAATGACGTACCTATACTTATGTGATGACGATGACATAGGATATAGGCAGAGAGAGAGCACTGCTTCGGCTCGCGGTTTCATCCGCTTTCTGAGAGAATCACATCCCCATACAGATTGAAAATAGCTTATATATTAGTCTAATACATAAGCTATGTTTACTACCATGTTTTCCATCAAAAGCTGTAGAGTTAAAGAGTTATAAACGGACACAAAAACCGACATACATCCTTACAAACCTTCGCATTTATAATATTAATAGTTACAAGGACGAATGCGGTAAATGCAAGATGCACCGATCATTTATGACTTTTCTAGCAATCATGACAAATTGATGTCATCACGAACACGATGGTGTGATCTCAGAGTACGAGAAAACGTGGTTTCATTCACGTATTTAGTTTCTACTATATTTTCTTCAAGGCTTCAATTAGTTAAAGATCTACTATTAGGTTGAGCATTTTACAATATAAACATACATAGGGCACCGATAAGAGGAACAACTTTCCACCAAAAATATTTTGGAGTTCCCCTTTGACATTCCAAAGTTTATATTTTACAACTTTCGTAAATTCTTAAGCAGATGCAGATTATTAAGTCATAATACATCGAACGACCTTTGCCTCAGTCGCAAGAATGTGGCCTTAAGTGGTCCATAAAAAATAACAACAAACGCTACGTTTAGAAGACGCAAAAAGTTTGGCGACAGCCTTTGTAAAAATAGGTACTTCACGGATCTATGAGAACATTTTCGGAAATAAAAAAGTTTGTTTACATATAATGTGATGAATCACATGTAAATCCCAAGTACGCATTCCGAAGCTGCCTGCGACCTTCATAAGGCTGGCTGCACAACTTACGACTGTAGTGTGGTTTTGTGAATTTTATCTGCAAATAGAAATCTTTTGGAGCTCACTGTTGGTAATGTCTTTGAACTTTGATTTGTGCATGGTCATTGGTTTTTTTTAATGTTATCTTTGCAAGTGTGTGTGCATTTTGTAAAAGGTTTTACTTGATGGTTCAATTATAGAAACTTGTCACCATTTTTAGCAAGTTGCACTGTTTTAAAAGTCATGATGAACTACTTGCAACTGTTGCAACGCACAATTTTCAGAAATATGGCAATACCTATAAAATATACGAGTAGGTATGTCTAACCTGTAGGAATATTTCCTCTTAAATTGGGCATCTTGTGGTAATAATTAAAAAATACTCTTTGAACTCATATAAAAAAATACTGTGCCTATTAATCATCCATTATTTATTATCCTAAAACTAATATCCTGCTCGAAATTCCAGCCCAAAACATATAAATTACAGTTACAGAACATAAAAGAAAAACAAAACATAAGTAGGTAATTAATTTACGAAAATAAAACGCAAATCGCAAGTGTGTATGCGGTTGTTTGGGAACAAAAACAAGATCACGGCCGGCGAGCGGTCATTCGAACTCTCGCATAGCTTGGAACAACACTTATATAGACGTGCGATACTCATACATACCAAAAGTGGACAAAACAGTATACAAAAATAGTTTAAAAAGTATTTAGAATTTTTGTTTGGTTTTCAAAATGGTGTCGAAAATCGTAGTTTTTGCGTTGATCGTTGGTACTGCCAGTGCTGCCACATTCATGGGCTTGAACCCACCAAAGCCTAGCAGTTTAGGTAAGCTGATTTTGTTTTGTTTTTTTTTTCTCTCGATATTTTTATTTTGAGCTTTTGCTGTGTACTGTTAACTTCATCACTTCCCGAGCCGAATGCAGCTGAGTACCAGTGCTTTACAAGCACTCAGTGCTAGTAAAGCACTGGTTTACAGCTTTACAAGAAGAGCGACTGCTTATCTGACCTCCTCAACCCAGTGACCCGGGCAATTACTAAGGGTACTGTTAGGTTATCAATTGTTTTTTTTAAACATTGATAATGTCAAATCTATATTTTTTGTTGCTACGGTAGCAAACCTTGTTTTATACTTTAATTGGAATAACAATTGAAGATCGTATAATTTGTTGGTTTTCATATCAATATACCTACATGAAGTATTGACATAGTGTTATCTATACATAATTGTATATTTATGTTTAATCCGTGTTCTTGAGTACATTGATACAAGTTTAAGAGACGATACTCGAAAGAGATATAATAAGATACATAATTATTTTTTTCGTGTCAATGTAATCATGGTCGTTTCGAATTAAAAACTGAAACCAGAATTGTGTTGATGACGCAAAAGATAATCTTATGGTTGTTTTATTATTACGAATCCTTTTAATTTTCAATAACAACATACTAAATAAACTAGATGATCATTAATTAATGAATACGCATGGCTACTTTTATTTAAATGATGTTTTCAAGTTAAACTCTAATTAATGGTGACTTGATAAATATGTACGGCAATATGTTCATCATTTTTTTTAATATTCTGAAATCAAGTTTACTCATATCATGCAAAACATGAATGTGATACATTTAAGTAAATACTGTATAGGAAACACGTTTTTATAGTTGAAAGGTTAAAGTCTAAGTTCCAGTAGCGTGATAACCAAAATAATAATATACGCAACTTTTTTTGGCAACGTACTTCTTATAACAGGTTTCAGGTTTACTAAGCAAAACAAGCTTCTGATCATAGTATTGTTTTGATAGGAATATTTTTGCAAAAACAACTTATTTGTATTAAATTGAAACCAAAAAATTCCGAAATTGTCAATACCTACGCCTTGAGCAAGTGAGGTGACTGACCTTCATTCCTTCTTAATATGAGAAGAGGCTGGTATCCTGCATAGTTTGTGAAGATGATGTTAGTTTAACTGCCTGTATGTTCCTAGTTATAAAACAATATAAAAATCAACTGTGTCTCGCGTATATTTGTGCTCAGATATATAACGGCTTAATCGATTAATAAGTGATCTCAAACCATGTCTAATTAAACTCCTATTATTTTAGTGTTATTTCTAGTTCTTTTTTCTTTATCTAATGTTTTTTTTTTCTTTTAATTTCCAGCTCACAAAGAAGGCTGCTACATCAAGGAGATAAACGATGTGATTCCTTTCGGCGAAACTGTGACACCCATCGGCCACTGTTACAGAATATCATGCGGCGGTGAATACATTGACTATGCCTCGTAAGTTATTTTGAATTATTATTATTTTCTACTAATTCCTAAGAAAATCTTTGAGACTACTACCTGATAAAAGGTGAAGGAAAACTCATTGAGCATCCTTCTCTGTGTAAGAAGAAGCCTGTGTCCAGCAGTGAGATGATAAAAAGGCTGATGAACATGACCTTATAATTTAAGATTATTGATATACTTACCCTTTCGTTGGTCTTTCACTAAAAGCGTAAACTTTGATTATTAGAATACACAGTAGATACACAGATTAATCCCTATAGGGTCACAAACTCACAATCCACTTACATTAACTCTTCATACTAGCACAGATTACTAATAAAACCTTCTTTTGTTCCAGATGTGGTGTCGTCGCAACTGATGATCCCAAATGCTACATTACCGACGAGGATCTGAGTAAACCCTACCCCGATTGCTGTCCCGACATCAAGTGTGATCTCGACAACAACCTTGTATAGTTTAGTGTTATAAGTTCTAGGGTTAAGTTTAATGTATTGTGTTAGAATCTGGGCGTTATTGAGGGCCTTTTTCACCAGTCTTTTAAGAAATCAGCTACCAAAACCATCAACTGTCGAAAGTAAGTTAGATAAACTTTGGGGACATCGTTTACTTATTTTTTTTTTTTTTTTGCAAATATTATTCGTTGAATCAGTTTTTCTGCAGATGGTGAAATTGGCTACTAGGATAGAGTTGACTTTGGGGTTGAAAAATGCAATGAGAAATGTATTTCAATGTGCCATATAAAATTAATTTATATGTAGTAAATAAATAAAATATTTTTGTATAAATATTTAAAAAATGTGAGAGTGTGGAGTTTTGATTGTGAAGAAAAAAAAAATGAAGTTTGTATTGTTGAAATTAGAATGTTTCAATAACGCCACTATTGTAACATTGCGCGATGTCTAGAGTCTTTATGACGAATAGATAGAGTTCCTTTTTCAAAGAGTTTGTATCCAAACTCTAGAAGCTATCTTGCCACCAAATTGTTGAATTTAATTTATTTTTATTGAATTAGAAATTATTTTAATTATTTTGTGTTTTATTTATTACATATTATATTATGTCATCCAGTCTTACCAAGGGGTATTGGGTTGTCTGGGTAACTGGAGGGCAGGTGAGGAGGTCAGATAGGCTGTCGCTCCTTGTAACACAGGCACTCAGCTGCATCAGGTTAGATTGGAAACCAACCTCTACATAGTTGGCAAACGGCTCGGAAGGTGATTATTTATGCTACTTTATGTTTCTTGCATCCTTTAAAATATGGTCAATCGACTGCAATCCAGTACAACAACTTTCACTGTTTAAAAAGATTTATTGACTGGATTAATTTCTCAGATAATTAAATAAAAGAAAGTGCGGTAAATCAGGAAATAAGAAGGACTGCTTATAAATAACCAGTTTAAGAGAATCCTAACTAATACCTGCTTCCGAGTGTTGGGGTTTTTTTGCTTTACACAATTGTCGCGACACCTTTTCACACACGGTCGGTTAGCCCCATGGTAAGTTATTTATTAACTTGTGTTATGGGTGCTAACAAAACTGATAAACTACATATAGCTACATATATACATATTTATAAATACATATAGTAACACCCAGACCACGGCCAACAAGCATGCTCATCACACAAATATCGACCGAACCGGGAATCGAACCCGGGACCTCAGGTTCGGCAGTCCGGCTTGGTGACCTTTGCGCCACAGAGGTCGTCAAATGGTATCATTAGGAAGTTAAGTTAATATTAAAATCAAACTGCTTGTTACAAAAGATGAACCTATTCTTTCCGCATCATCTTCCTCCACTTAAAAGATGAACCTATTTTGTTCTACAATACTTTTCTCACGTTATATGAGAGATTTATAATATTCATTAAAACATGTTACCCTGTCATGAAAATATTGTATGAATATTGAATGTGGCTTTAAGAGCCTATGCTAAAGTGATGAACAAATTACACTTTAATTTGACAAGGATTCGCTCTCAGTGTATAAATATTCAAGTTAACCTCTGCCGACCCTACAATAATATAACGACCATGAAGGCCGAATATATTTCACTGATTAAATTGAATGTACAAATTTAAAAAAGCATGTCATAATTTAAAACAATATTTCTCATTCTCCACTGAAACATAATTGAAATTAAATAAATTAACTTCGTAGATTCAAGGCGCTGAGATAATATAGCATGAAAATTCAAATGAATTTTACAATTAAGGATAACATTCAATTCAATTGAAGTTTGGGTACGATTATTAAAACGCAAATAAAATATGAACTTAACGTGTGAGAGAATGTGTGCTCACCATTTATAGGCACATGATCTAAAAGAGGTGCAAATTAAAGAAACAAATTCCGGAACAAAAGCAAACTTTGGGAAATACTATCTACGCCTGTTAAATGCGTCAATTTATTCTATTTTTATCGAGATAGTGTTAAGAGTAAGAATTGCAAACGAAGAAAGTCGAGTCGAGAATGAGAAAAGTCGGGACCGTGTAGCCGGCCTGTTTCTTAGAATACTCAATTTCAAGAGTAGATTATAATTTTATTAATATTTTTTTCATATATTTTTTATTCGGAATTTCAAATCAGTGGTCACGGAATGACGATTTCAGCCGTTTGGGCCTTTTTAGTTTTTATTTTGACAGCTGGTGCAATTGCTTTGCAATGGAGCGCAGAGTTACCACCAATACCACGTAGATTCGGTTAGTACCATATATTTTTATAATTAGACTAACTATTTTACTACACTTTCTGCATAGATTAAAAACAAACACCTGTAAAAGTGAGCCGCCGATTTTACCCGCATCCCATTTGTATTATGCAGGCAACACATAGTTACAAACATAGTTTTGGCTATTTCTACGTAGGTTGTTATCAATGGCATGCCATGCTATGACAAGTTAAACTCAAACGCTGTAGAGAAAAGTAAACATTGAAATTCAATCTTCTGTTTTTAGGTTAGGGTGGTTTTAATGGTTCATTACCCAAGACTATAACTTTATACATATAAACTTACATAACTACTTCTTACTGTACATTACTACTTCTTACTGTACATTACTACTTCTTACTGTACATTACTACTTACTTTGTACTTACTGTGACTTAGAATTACAACTGAATCAGTTCAACATATTGACTACACTACATATGTCTGATTTTGATAGCATTTTATCTCAGTAATAAGTTTATACCTAATCTTTCTTTTTTTTAACCCGTGTGCATCTGTTTTCAGGTAACAAAACGGGATGTTATATAAAAGAAATGCATGATGTGATCAACTTCAACGAAACTGTTCCCGTTCTTGGATATTGTTACGTAGTTCATTGCACTGTCCATGAGATTGAATATTTATCGTAAGTTTTGTATCACATCTTCGGTTTTTCTTAGTTTAGAAGGTGCTGCCTCGTTGGTCTAGCTGCTCGCTCGGGTTCGATTCCCGGGTCGGACCGAAATAGCTTTGTGGGTTTTAGAAACGTTCACAAAGCAGCCCTGGAGTCTTGAAGTTCACATGCACAGCAGTCGCACTACACGACAACTAGACCAACGAGGCAGTCAACTACTAACACTACCTATTACCTACTCATATTACTAGGTGTATTATCACTATCAATCCTACTACTATAATAATGGCGTCCACGGCCGATTTCGGCCACGGCAGCTATCCTCATATAAGGAGATCAGCCAGCTGCGCAGGACATATTATAGTACACGAGCATCAATATATACATATATTAAAATTGAATGGAGAGGAATCTTTTCATTCGAACTTTTATCAATTTTTTCAGGTGCGGTTGGTCTTCTTATGAGAACGATACTAGGGATTGTATCATCATTGAAGCAAAAATGGATGAACCTTACCCCAAATGCTGTCCACAAGTCGTCTGCATAGACAGAGATGTACCTTGGTTAAATAAGAATAAAACAGACACTTATCGTAAAACAAAAGAGATCGTATGGAAACTGTAAAAATTTACTAATCAAAGGTTCCAAAAGTTTTTGATTTCTTGCAATTAATCATTTACCATTTACCTGACTACCTTATTCATATCCATCTCCTGAGCCTTTTACCAACTATGTTGACTTGTATCTTTCTTAGCCGTATCCCATTTGAGTTTATATGATTTTAACTCGTCGGCTCTCCATCATATTTTAATCACTTTTTAGAGACCGAAGACCTTTTTCCAACTACATAATTATGGTAGTATCGGCTTCCAGTCTGGACTCATACCACTGTTTAACATGGAGCGACCCATCTGACCTCCATAACCCTCGTCATACACATACAATACCTCTTCGTAGGTCAAAATAGCTTATGCAAATAGCACGCATGTTGGGGCACATGTGCAGGTTACACGCATTTTGAAAACGTGCGGGTCCAGCGACTCGCGCATGTACCAAAGCTAAATACCCACCCGCGTGCTCTTGTCACTTGTCACTTGAGCATGTTGACTTACTCCAGCTACATGCACCGTGTAGACGCACCCTAAGCCACGCCGTCCTCTTGCAACACAGCATAATTATATCATCAATGAAACTAAGGTATATTCATCTGGCTGACAAAATATAAAATGTATCATTTTGGCTAGAAAATCTTTCTTTTTTTTAAACGGTTTTATTTAGCTCACCCAGTTTGTTTTATTCATTCTTGGGTCAAATTTAGTAATTCAAATTTCACCCTCTTCCTGTCAACCGATTAATCTGAAATTTTGTATACACCTTTAATTCCGATGACAATACAATATAGTAATATCAATAACATTGTAAATCCAATATGGCCGCCGGCACAAAATGGCGGATAACGTAGATTTTATCAATCCCATCAATATGGGTATCAAATGAAAGGGCTCAACAAGCAGAATACAATATACTATAAAAAATTGAAATCCAAGATGGCGGCCGCTACAAAATGGCGGATAACGTACGTTTTATCAATCCCATCAATATGGGTATCAAATGAAAGTTCTCAACCAGTAGAATACAATGTACTATATAAAATTAAAATCCAAGATGGCGGCCTCTACAAAATGGCGGATAACTTAGGTTTTATCAATCCCATCAACATGGGTATCAAATGAAAGGTCTCAACAAGTAGAATACAATTTACTATGCAAAATTGAAATCTAAGATGGCGGATAACGTAGGTTTTATCAATCCCATCAATATGGGTATCAAATAAAAGGGCTCAACAAGCAGAATACAATATACTATAAAAAATTGAAATCCAAGATGGCGGCCGCTACAAAATGGCGGATAACGTAGGTTTTATCAATCCCATCAATATGGGTATCAAATGAAAGTTCTCAACCAGTAGAATACAATGTACTATATAAAATTAAAATCCAAGATGGCGGCCTCTACAAAATGGCGGATAACTTAGGTTCATTTGATACCCATGTTGATGGGTCTCAACAAGTAGAATACAATTTACTATGCAAAATTGAAATCTAAGATGGCCGCCGCTACCAAATGGCTGATAACAATTTTTTATCAATCCCACCAATATGGGTATCAAATGAAAGGGCTTCACAAGTAGAAAACTGTCAGTAACTCCAGCGGGGCCCAACAGGGCCAAGGCCTGCCTGGGCTGCGAGATTGTTTGAAAGAGTTACCGCGGCCCTGGTACATAAAAGGCCTACGACGGAACAAAACGGTTCTTAGTCAAGAGTCTGGCAGTCCCTCACCGCTGCTGACCCACAGCAGGAGAGGTCATGTGATGATTTTTGGGGTCGTTAAAAAAAAAAGTACCTGGAAGGGCTATGTATTGAGGAATTAGATTGTAATAAATTATCAGGTAAGAGACCGTGTAATAATGATGCACTAAATGAATTAGATAGAATGAGGAATATTCGGTAGGCATTTTCATTAAATACTAAAAACTAGAAAATAAAAAATCGGTAAAAAAACTTTTAAGTTAAACGGTTTTATCTCATGTGCACTGAAAACTAGAAAATAAAAAAATAGTTACTTACCTGTCAACCTACGTAGGTGGTCTTGGTCATATTAGACTAAAATAAAAACGTGGGGCCCCTCTGAAATCCTACCTATGGCAAAGCATATCTTTATACTTTGGTAGATCATGAGCTCGGCGTTCGCTGGTGAAGCCGCTACGGCTGATTTATTGATTGTCAAAATCTCCAGTTACGATTATAGTAAGTCGATGCAATCCACACCTATTATACCTCTAGAAGAAAGTACTACAGCAACAGTTAATGGGCCCCACGTTTTTATTTTAGTCTAATATGACCAAGACCACCTACGTAGGTTGACAGGTAAGTAACTATTTTTTTATTTTCTAGTTTTCAGTGCACATAAGATAAAACCGTTTAACTTAAAAGTTTTTTTACCGATTTTTTTGACAATTAAGTCAGTTTCCATTCATAGAATGACAAAAAAATCCTATGGTACCTAATTGGACGGTAATTGATTGAGATAAAATGTGAGTTACTGTAGGATTAGTTGAAGTTATTAAAGTACTGATTGATTTCATGTACTGTATTTACTTTCGAGAAGCATTTATGTTATCCTAATCGGTAATTTGCATTTAAAGAACTAATATAATTAAAAAAGTTCGCGTCATTGATATAAAAACAATATGTGTCGTAGGTAATGGTTATTGCATTTTCTAAGGTTAATAGGAGAAATATTTTTGTTTAGAAATGTCAGCAAAAATTTTTATATTCGTTTTAATTATTGCTTCTATAGCAAATGCCGCTGATTATAAGCAAATACTGCCCGAAAAACCTCCGCAATTTAGTAAGTTTTTTTTTTTATCATTTTCACACCCTGTTTAGCCTTTTGCCAAACTTGGGGTCGGCTGCCAGACTTAACCGAATACAGCTGGATACCTAGCAGTGTTTTACATGGAGCGACTGTCTGTCATTGAACATCCTTGGCAGTCGTTACGGGTAATCAGAAGCCAGTAACTCTGATACCAGTCTAACCAAGGGGTATCGGGTTGCCCGGGTAACTGGGTTGAGGAGGTCAGATAGGCAGTCGCTCCTTGTAAAGCACTGGTAATCGGTTACATCCGGCTAGACTGGTAGCCGACCCCAACATAAATGGGTTAAGGATCGGAAGACGATGAAGAGCTCCCGCACACTGTAAACTTTTAGTCAGCTGATCGTTTTTTTTGGTCTCATAAATCAGTACGAAAATGAATGGCAGTATGCACATTACAAAAAACAGGTATTTGGCCGCAATCAGACCGAAAACTGTAATTGAAATCAACATTTTGCTTAAAAGAAAATACGTGGCATCAGATTTGAGTTTATATATTTTTTAACTCGTCCTCATGAAAGATATTTTTAAGCAGAACAAAAAAAAATGTAGTTCCGAATCAGTAAGTATGTCCAGTGGTCAATAACTGTGTCCAGTTGGTGAAAACATAAGTGTATAATTTAAGTTTCACTAAGTAACTGGACACGAATCAAAATCTTGACGTGTCGAGTTGACGACATGATAAATGTTCAAATTTTGAGTTTCACCAACTGGACACATTCATGGTGAGTTTAGTGTGTCGAGATGACGAATAATCCTTGCTGCACGTGCAGTCGTCAGTTAGTAGTCATCAGGTCTCTTCAAAAATGTACCTTAAAGAATAATCAATAAAGTAATCATTCATAGAGCGACAATTTCCTATGGTACCTAATTGGACTGTAATTGGTTCAGATAAAATGTAAGAAGTTATTAAAAGTACTAATTGATTTCATGTAACGTAGGTACTTTCGAGAAGTATTTATGTTATCGAAATTAGTTATTTGCATTTACAAAACAAATATAATTGAAAATGTTCGCGTAATTGATATAAATGCAATACATTTAGTAGGTAACGGTTATTGCATTTTCTAAACTTCATTTGGAGTAATATTTTTGTTTAGAAATGTCATCAAAAATTGTTATATTTGTTTTGATTGCTTCTATGGCAAATGCTGCTCAATATAGGCAGAGACTGCCAGAAAAACCTCCGCAATTCAGTAAGTTTTTTTTCCTCCTCATCTCATTATTTGCTTACACTTTTTCCAAACTTGGGGTCGGCTGCCAGTTTGAACCTGATACACACGGGTACCATTGTTTTACTTGAAGCTTCTGCCTATCTGACCCCAAGTAAAAATGCTTTTGAAGATGTCTTATAGTATCTGCTTGTTGGGCAAATGCTTTCTTCTTCTTCTTTCTCCTGCCCTGTTCCCAATTTTACTTGGGGTCGGCGCATTATGTCATTTTCTTCCATTTTCCCCTGTCACTCGTCATACTGACACTCACTCCCTTCTTATTCATATCATCTTTCAGGCAATCCATCCATCTTTTCTTAGGTCTACATTCATACTTAGCACACACTGTTGGGCAAATGCACTGACAAAATATTAGCGCTGACCACACAAGGGCTACTTATTGTCTCTGTTTTATAACTCAATCTCAAAAACTTCGGAATATCGTCTATATTTTGGCTAAGGTATAGCATAAGAAATCGCACTATAAATTGTTTATGTAGATTAAGACACCGGATCTAAAACTTCGAAAGAATTCGAAATATTAAGGTCGTCAGTAAGCTAAGGAAAAATATATGAATTAGTTTATTTATCCATCAAACTTATCAATGTGGGGTTTTTCTATAGAATGTGATTCCGTTAGTCTTGCATATTTCAATGGTTTTTTTATATATATTTTGTTTAATGCTCGGGCATCCTATTCGAAATTTTGTTTTTATAGTGTGCGAAAGAAGAGCCGTCAAAATATGTTGTTTATTATTTGAATGCTGGAATGTGGTCCAATCCTTTCAATTAGAGTATTTTTCTGTTGATTCGTATCCGATGAAAGTTAAAATATTCGCATTTTGTTATTGCAAAAACATATTGTTTATTTATAGTTATATATCTATTTCGTAGTGGTTCGTTTGGATGTTAGTGCTTCTATTATCAAGAACGTATTTATTTTTCTAATCTCTATGTATAATATGAGAACTCCATAAAGTATACTTTCCAATTACATGAAGTCATTTCCTAGTACAAAGGCACTTATGGAATAAATATGATCTCTAAAATAAGTTTTGCTGTCAAACAAAATATAATTTGTTAACCTAACAACAACATTATTTCAAATGAAAATAATAAGCTTTCGTGCCTAAAAGTAACTCAACGTAGCTAATCTCATTAAAACACACATTTTCATCATTCCCTCGAAAACTCGTTAATTCCATAAACATACAGCAACAAGTGAGTCTTAACTCTCTTTAATACAATACGAAGAAAACCGAGTAAAAGTTATTTACCGAACTCAAATATAAACATGTTTACACACTCGTACAAAGTTTGAATTTGTTAAAATACTTCGAAAACCACATCTGAGCAACGTAAATGAAGGAGATTGATAAGATTTCGAGTTTATTTTGTGTAAGACTTTTTGCGTATTGAGAGGCTCAGCTTTTTACTAAGACTTCAACACCATGTTTAATGATGTTACATTATAAACCATCTGCCTTTCTCGTAACTTAGCTTATTTTAGGTGCAGCACTTATGTCTTCAATAAAGTTCGGTCGTCCCCTATACTTACTCTATTATCTTTACAAGTTCAATTGTTTATACCCAAAGCCTTACCACGTGTTTCTGAATAGCGTTTTGTGCCTTTTTCAGTATACCTTTTACTGTTATTTTTAATATCTTTCCCATATAAACGCAGATTTGATGTCTCGCTGCACGCTAGGAGCGGCAGTGTTATTTGATAATCAATGTAAGAATGTTTAAGACTCACATTTAGAAATGGAAGGCTGTCTGATATGATGATGAGTTCCTAAGCTTTACCTGCATTGTCTTTAAATATTCCTTGCTGTTAAACTTCCTCATTAACATTATATACGTAAACAAAGTAAATCGCTTTTCCATAACCAGTTTTTTCAAGTATTCCATGGAAGATGGTTCATTAACATAATTATGCATTAATATTAAAATCTCATATAATGTTATATGCGTCACTCGATTATGTAAATAACATTATAGTACCTACGTCATAATGTAGTGGTATTTTCCTGTCCCCTTTTAAGTTATGCGTTTTAAGTGAAATCATGCGTCATGTTACAAGTTTTGGATAGTTCGGTAAATTATTTAGTTGCTATTCTAAAAACGTAAAAAACACTTTTTAAAATAATGTTAGTACTAGAGGTTTCTCGCGGTTTCGCTCGCGTTGACGACTATAAAGTGGTAGTTCGTTTTTAAAAGCCTTAAAAATCCTGCCGTGAACCAACAGACAGAATTAAATACAAAATTGTACTCGAGTTAATTTCCCGCATGTGTAACAACAAAGCAATTTGTGCAAATTGTGTAGTGTAACGAAAATACTAAGAATGCTTTTTGGACACTATAACATTACAATTATTTGGTAAATGTATTATGCAATGGTTATACTAATTCTTTATCGAGGTGCTAGTTTCTTTTTTTATAATTGACTAGATTCCGCTAGAAGTTTTATCTTCATCTCATTAGAACTACGTAATGCATAATATAATGGATGAGCCTTCCACTGCTGAGTGATAGTAATATTCATATAAAATTAGTACCTACCAAATCTAGGTAAATCATGTTCTGTAAAAATACCTACTCTAATAATAAATCATGGCTTATCAGGCGGCAACAAGGTTCACGCCTATAATGGTTGGGTCATGCCAGTCCTGATCTACTCCTTCGGCATACTCAAATGGACTCAAACTGAATTGGATGCCTTGGATAGGAGAGTCCGCACACTGCTGACCGCAGAACGAATGCATCACCCACGATCGTCGGTGATGAGACTGTACATCCCACGGAAATGTGGAGGCCGAGGCTTTTTAAATGCAAAGACGCTCCACAACCGCGAGGTGTGCAGTCTCAGAGAATATCTTCTCAAAAGCGACGTGGGTATGCATCGTGATATGGTAGCAGTGGACAAAGGACTCACCCCGCTATCGTTGGCAAATGAGAACTGGCGCAGACCTGTGGTACTAACTACCCATGATCGCAAGGGGATATGGCAGAGCAAACAGCTACATGGACGCTTCTTCGGGGCTCTTCATGGCCCCGATGTAGACTTCAATGCGTCCGTAGCTTGGCTACGCTTCGGTGACCTATTTGGAGAAACCGAAGGGTTTGTATGTGCAATTATGGACGAAGTTATCCTGACGAATAACTACCGGAAGTATATTATGAAAGATGGGACGGTTGACATATGTCGGGCATGTCACCATCCGGGTGAGTCTATCAGACATATTATATCTGGTTGCTATCATCACTGACAGGACTATTGCAGCCAATAAGCCTGATATATCGATTAGCGCGCCGCGCGATGATAGTCGATATCGCCGTCCCACATGACGAGAACCTCGTGAAAGCTGAGAAGGAGAAACAAATAAAATATCTTGACTTAGCGCACGAGGGTGTCGCCATGTGGGATGTCGACATGGCTGTTATTGTGCCGATTGTCATTACGGCCAATGGTCTAATAGCCAAGAGCCTCGACCAACACCTCAGGAGGCTCTCGTTGGGCGGCTGGATCAAGGGACTGATCCAGAAGGCAGTACTCCTTGATACGGCGCGTATTGTGAGGAGGTTTCTGTCTCTGGGACCCTAACCACCGGTACCTTCGACCCTGTGCCCGATATCGGTGGCCATCTATTTTTTATATTTTTAAATGTTTTTTTATTTTTTTTTATAATCTAATATTTAAAAATATAAATGATATGTTGAAAGATAAATAAATGAAAATAATCATGGCTTTCCTTAAATTCTGTAGTTAGATAAAGGAGTAACAAGTTCTGAACTGGTTGTTGCGGTTAAAATCGTTATTCACTACTTAGCGACTAGTATAGTTAACATAATATGGCTAACTTGAGGTTAGTTAACAACTCAACAAAAAAGGTGTTATAAAGCCTTAGCTGGTTGCGTAGGTTAAGATAATCATATTAATATGTAAATTATTATGTTTTTACTATTTATCGTATAACAGTAATTTTAAATCGTTACTTACGTTATTCATAGGAAAACAACAGCGTCTTTCCACTTATTAGGCCTTTTCCCTACCAAGAAAAACGTGTGATTAAGAAAACGAACTGTTTATCATAAATGGCCGTAAAAGTAATTGATCCAATCCACTTCTTTTGAAATATTTTGACTAATACAAATGCTACTGCACCACAAACTCGTTATTAAAAATAATTCAAAATTCTCAATAACTTCGATCGTAAAAATATAAAATTCCTTGTGCGATGCCATGGTCAATCAAAATTAATATAAATTGATACATCAGCCGTAGTTTTGCCATTTTATACGCGAAATGCTCATTAAACTAATGAGATTCATAAAGGAACATGATAAATATATAGCGCCTGAATAGTGCCTTGCAATTATTTTGTACTAGTACTTTTTACTTGGTTTTACTCTGAAATGTATTGTGTTAAATTGTAAAAAAATATTTTTAATATATCAACGACAGTTTTCTTTATAAAAAAGTCGTGGTGGCCTAGTGGGTAAAGGACCAACCTCTCAAGTACGAGGGCGCGGGTTCGATCCCAGGTCAGGCAAGTACCAATGCAACTTTTCTAAGTTTGTATATATCTTAGACACCACTGACTGTGTTTCGGATGGCACGTTAAACTGTAGGTCCCGGCTGTCATTGAACAACCTTGGCAGTCGTTACGGGTAGTCAGAAGCCAGTAAGTCTGACACCAGTCTAACCAAGGGGTATCGGGTTGCCCGGGTAACTGGGTTGAGGAGGTCAGATAGGCAGTCGCTTCTTGTAAAGCACTGGTACTCAGCTGAATCCGGTTAGACTGGAAGCCGACCCCAACATGATTGGGAAAAAGGCTCGGAGGATGATGAACGACAGTTTTCTTTATCAGTTCACAACTTTTATTTACACTCTTTATTTTACTTTAGTACACGATCTCTTTTCTTACCTTGGTCATCTTCGTCTTCGTTTTCGTCTCCTTTTTTCGTGGTTTTATAATTTCAAAACCTTATCTTCATATTAAATTACTCAGTGAGGATAGGGTAAAAGGTCTTCATAGGTTCATCTACCAGGTTCAACAGTTACTTCCATTACTGAAGTAATTGTTGAGATAAAGACTCTAGCAGAGACATCTTGTGACCTATAATTTATTTTTTTCTGATAAAAGAAACTTTTTGCTAAACGCTGCACTAGATGGTGCTACTGAAACATTTCCAGAACAATACCACCATAGAATTAATATCGCTCGACCTCATAACAAAATTTATTAAGAAACATTTTTACCACTTGAAGAAGCATTAAAGATGTATTTTCTGACAAACAAATAAAAATCAAGTAAGTATTTTTTATCTTCGACCCGCAAAGCCTTTTCGATGTTGTCAAGGTCTCGAAAACACATTTCGAGGTCTTCGCAAAAAATATGCTTCTTTCATACCGATATGAAAAAAAAAACATATCTACATAATTTATTTCTAACCAAGTATCATTTATTGATGGCCTGATGGTCTGTTTTAAGCCTTCAAAATTCCGTTGTTCGGTTTAGGGCCTGTACCTTTTTCATTCAAATCAAAAATAATTATCTTTTTATTGCATCAAACATTTTTGATTAGGTACCTATATTGTTTGACCAACGAGTACCTTACAGTTCATTTTATATTCAAAATAATTAACTTGACCCTAACATAGCAGGGAAAAGGCTTGGGAAATGGTGATGATGAATTAACTTGATTCATCTTTAAAAGAAAAAAAACTGTATCTACACTCATCATCATCATTGTCTCAGTTATCATAAAATGTCCACTGCTGAATATGCTGCCTTCCCCATTAATTTCCAAAAGGACCTATAAAAGCCACATCTTCACTCGCTTTGACTTATTCTAGGAACAAACAACATATCTTCCTTATACAAGCATTCTGGGTCCGTAAAAATATATTTGAATTTAATACAAATATTTGCTGAATGCAGGAATCGGAAGCATGATGTTACGGTCATAGTGCATTGTTCGACCAGTACAATTTGGTACATTTTCTTATCTTTGTGTCAAAGTTCCAAAATTCTTACTGAAGTGTACAAAGATCAGTACATGATTGTTGTAACAGAGTTACACTGAAATTACGTTTAGTATAGTATCCAGCATATACTTACGAGCCTATTCCATTGCTATATGAGTATTTCCTTTGATATGCTTATTATCTCCGAATTTCAAATTGTCTTTCTCAGAAAAATGACAGAAAACCTACACGATATTGTATGGAGAACCTTATAAGTCGATAGTTTTAATCAATGGTTGTAGTTAGTTCTGGTGCCGGATGAAACGTAGATGGCCTGTCAGTTAAAGATAATAATTTGTAGAGGCCATGCATCGAATGTTCCTACAATAACCTGCAATATCTAGTTCTAGGAATCTCTGACATGGGAATGGCTAGAATCTCTGCAGTTCTCTCAAAGCTACGCAGCTACGTTTCTATGATTCCGTTTGGTAGGATACCGATGTAATTAGAACCACATCGGACATTTTCGCTTTGTCTCTCAGATTTTGATGGCTTTGCTGTATTGCTAAAGGTAATAGGGACCGCTTCTGTTTTGGTCCAAAGAGGACCACCTACCTGTGTTCAAAGTACGTTATGATGCCTGATTCCTATAAATAAGAAAGGATCCTTTTTGCCAACGGACGGTTGTTTTTTTATACCAAAAAAGGGGTTCTGAAATCGGATGTTTTTATTTTTCCGCTAACAAAACAAAACGTTCATTTTTATTCTGTGATTTTTCGCTTAGCCTTGTTTATCATTATTTCTTCTCTTATTCGTAAAATTTTGTTTAGTACTAAAATAACCGGTATATCGTCACCCTATTTACTCGAATCATTTATAAAAAGATGATTCAATACTTGTTCATCACGTCACAGCCAATCAATTAAATCTCGGAAATCCTCTTCCGATCTTTACAAAGTAAACATATTATTACGTACATACGTACTTTTGTATGTTTAATTATTAGCTTTGGGCGAAATAACTTGATTATGAATCATTGGTTACGTCATGGTAAGACGGACTTAACATTGCCTGGCCGAATCTTGTTGCTTATTAATTTTAATTTTGCTCATTACGTTGTTATTTTTGTCAGCTGTACTTTTTGGAAGAAAGTGTCATAAGTCATACCTGTATTGGGGACAACTTTAATGTGAAAGGCGATTACTTGTTTCAACCTCTCTACCCATCTACAATAAATCTTTCCTTCAAAAAAAGAAAAGAAAGATCACCTGATTAGATAATTGTATATTGAGCTCATCATCATCCTCCTGTCCTTATCCTAATGATATATGTATATAGAGCCAGACGACTATTTTAAATGCGCAAGAACATACATATATAACACAGCTTATCATTTCCAGAAAATATACCAGGCTGTTACATACCTGAGAGAAATGAGGTGATTCCTTTCGGAGCAATCGTAAGCAATAATGGATGCATCCTCATACAATGTACAGTGGACTCCTTTGAGTATACTACGTAAGTTTTAAATGCTATCGAATTCATACTCCTTTATAGTTACATCCCCACATAAAGTGTTAACTATTTTCTATAAAATACCTAAACTTTTTTGTGACTTTCAGATGCCCAATAGCACAAACCCGTGATCCGAAATGCCGCGTGTATCATCCTTTTGGCACCACGACCTACCCAGACTGCTGCCCTCAACTCATGTGTGATGTATCGTAAATACTTTGATGTTTCAATACATACATACGTCGAGTAATAAGTATTGTATATTTTATTTCCATTTGCAAAATGAATTGTTCTACCTATCCCTATATTTTGTAAAGAACTCCAGGTCAGGCAAGCACCAATGAAACTTTTCAAAGTTTCTATATACTTTCTAAGTATATTTTGGACACCAATGACCGTGCTTCGAAGGGCACGATAAACTGTAGGTCCTGGCTGTCATTTAAACATCTTTCGCAGTCTTCATGGGTAATCAGAAGCCATTAAGCCTGACAACCAATGCACTGAGCAAAGATGAGTTATATATAAAGCATAATGAAACTAAAAGTATGTTTGGTTATTGATACTACAGAAGACACAAGATTAATTAAATTACATAAGCTAGCATAAACAAAAGTTCAAAGACAAGTCAAGTCAATGAAAGCCAAAGATTAGAATATTTATTGTAGTCTGTTTATTCCTTCAGACCCTTGACCCTTCAAGAAGCATTTCAAACAGCAACAACCTTCAGTTGACGTAAACACTGCAACCTTTTTATCGACTTTATCGGAGAAGTCGAAGGGTTAACAGAAATGCATTTATGTAAATGTCACTGTGAACTAGAATACTTTAAATGCGATGATAAGTAAGAGTTAAAAATATTAAGGTTGATACACCCAATTTAATTTAAGTCAGATGCAAATCAAGTACGTGCCATAGTATTGTAATCTCAGAACTGTTTCATTATAAAGGGTCCTTTCTTAAATAGTAATGATTTTGTTGGTATTTTTTGTACAACTGTCACCATTTGCCCAACTATGTTGGGGCCGGATTTCACTTTAACATGGACTGTCTGTAGAATTAGAATTATTATACAAAACAAAACATCACGATAATTTTCACTAAAGTTCTTGTTTACCACTCTTAAATACACCAATATTTTCAGCCACACACATAATACTGCCTTTCCTCTGCTTCAAGTCTTCAACACTTTTTATCACTTTCAACAATTCCCGTTCTGAAACCACATTCCTTGCAAAAAGATACGCAGCATTCTTTTCTTTATAATTACTCAACTCCGGGGAAGGAGGAAGATCATGATACATTATGAAGAAATTGTCATTCACGAATCTCGCTACCACGTGATCGTTGCCTTGTTCACTCCCACATTTGCAGCCAAGGTTCAAAGCAGGCATTACTTCTATGGCACTCTTAACAATCGCCATTGGCATGGAATATTTCTCCAACAGCTTTCCATCTTCAGCCGTCATGGTAATTTGCACCGGAGTAGCCTTTCTTCCGTCGCTGTAGGCACACGTTGAAGGCATCGGGCTCTTGGCAAAGTTATACCGTATACAGATTTTAGAATCTGTACTAGTGAATGGGTAAAATGACACTAGCATCCAATCGCCGTACAATTCTTTGATGCTCGTTGCTTGAATAATTGTTATTAGAGTTAAAATTATAATTGTTTTATTCCACATGACTACTAGATGCGAGATCACGGATGTAAAGTAGCACATGGACTGAATGTTATGGGCGATAACGTTTATTTTGGGATGACGCACGGGAACAGTATAATGACCTCTAGTAGTTTTGTTTCTGATAAATGTGTCAGGTTGAAATCATACTGTAAGATTATTGAAGTGGTATATATTTTGTTATTAAGTTTCCACCGTAGGTACAGCGACTGAACTGATTAAGATGAAGTTAGGTAGGTATTAAGATGAAAGAAAAAGTTCTAAACACATGAGAATATTCAGTGCACAGAAATAAACACTCACACCATTGGTACTCGTTATTCCGCAATAGAAGATAAAGTTGGTATTGTAATCAGTAGGCCGACGTCACCGCATGGATAGCGTGCCACAGAGAGTTATTATATTCGTCGCCTGCATTTGCCATTATTGTGTTTCTATAAAACCCTGAAGTAGTTGCTTTCAAGTGTGTGGAATAAGTAATTACATACTTACTTAAAAACTTTGAGTAAAATAACTGTCTCCATGGTTTAATTTATGTCTATAATACCTACAGCTTCAAAAGTTGTAATCTAGTTCAAAAGTTTTACTGTTTACATTAAAATGCGACTGATAGTGTGTTTACTCGTACATATAATTAAGAATGGATACTCCTTTGTAGTAAACAGGAAAAAGGGTCTGAAACGCTCAGGGTTCCAGACACAAGAACTTCTCAACTTGACCTAAATGATAACATTATCGCGAATTATAAGGTCATAGCTTTAAGTACAGATGTTTTGTCTCACGAAAGTGTGTGAGCTACACTTGTGTGTGTAATGCGTGCTCATTGTCACGTTGAGTCTTTATGGCTCGGCCACTACTGAGCACTCCTGAGCACTCCTGAGCTTACGCCTGCCGCTTGCTGGTTCGACTCAGGAATCGAACCCACCTCTAAGCGCATGGTAGTTTCGGTTGCGAACACAGTCGTGTATTACATTGAACAAATGAAGCCATTGTCGGCTGTCTTAAGTCTTAACTATGTATCGTAGCAACAAACTACTTCTTGGTGAAGCGTAGTAGTAAACTTATAGATGTTTTGTGAAAAAAATCTAATAGAATTCCAGGAGCAAGATATTTTTAATGATTTAATAAGTGAGAGTTAATATCGGAAAAAACAATAAGACAACAACAAATAAATTGATTACACATAATTTTACTTTTTATTTCGACAAATATATCAAATATTTCGGCATACTTAATCAATAAATACTAAAGCTACACTATTGGTTCCCCAATTCTTCGAATTTATCAGTAATAAAACCATTGAAGTTTTCTGTCGCACACATCATAGCACCCCTTCTTTTCTTGAGCTCGTCAATATTCGTCATGACCTCTGCCAATACACTTTCAGGGACAACTTTCCTTCCAAAGAGGGATGCTACATTAGGATCCACCTCCGTACGAGTAGAAGCCATGGATTCCGCAATTTCGTGGTAAAGAATGAAGTAGTCTTTGTTCAGTACCCTTGCAACAGCATGCTTTTCTTCCTTGTCCCCACATTTGCAGCTTAGACCCAATGCTGGCATGACTTCGTCTACTGTATCAACAAATATTATCGGTACAGCGTTACCACCAGGAATGATATCTCGGTCAGTTTCCATAAACATGCGAATTGAACTAACATTGCTGCCACCACTGGTGCAAAGCAAGTCTTCTGGGCCTTTGGTGAAAGTGTAGCGAATGCAAATTGGAACATACGTAGAGACTGGGTAGAAAGCCGCTTGAATCCAGTTGCCAAGAATATCGTTGATATCAGCCGTTTGAGCGACGACTAAGAGAGCAGATAGAGAAATTATCCTCCACATTTTTGCAGAGTTGATTTGTGTAGTGCCAAAGTTGTATTGGCTAAAAAGCCCGAGACCTGGGTATTTATATTTCGAAGAAACTGTAGTGATAGCAACAATATACACAGTTAACCCCAACTGATAAGTCTTGTTGTGTTTTAGGGCTGTGTGAACAAAACAACATGTTTATTCATCTTTATTTATAATTTACGCGTCATTCGGTTTTTACCTGTGGTAGCCCGAGACTGTATTATTATAAACAAAGATATGATATATTTCGCGTTAAACCCTTATGATTAAATAAATTTGTTTTATTGACTTAGTATTTTTATAATACGTATAAAAACAAAACTAAGGAACATGGGCATCTGAATTAATAATATTATATTATTTTTGTGATAATATATGGGTGAGAAATATTCAGTCTACGACACTTTGTTATGGTATTTATCAATACAAAATAATTAACTGTAAAAAATAACAACAGGTTCTTGACCATTAATTGATTGAAATGTTTAATAACTGGTATTAATATTGTTATATTGACTATCTTGCATTCAGAACATGACATAAGTCAGTTGTTTAGATACCTGCTTGGTTGATACAAGGATTTCATGGAAATATAAAAAAACAAGCTAACATGTTGGAAATCAAAGTCACAAGATTTGTAAAATAAGGTACTTACACTCGTAATAATGAAATTTTATCAACAAAACAAACGAAAACACAAAATCTATATGAAAAAAATATATATTTCAATTCGCACAAGTTAGTTGTTTAAATAATCGTTTTGGGATCAATATTATTTTCTTCAATATATTCCGTCGTACATAGGAAAGCCCCTTCCCTTTTCTTCAGATCTTCATTGCTTATCAACGCCTTTGCTAACGTATTTTCCGACTCAACCTTTCTCGAGAACAGAAACGCACCATTTGGTTCTATCTCCGTACTGTTATACGTATTTTGGAAGAGAGTGTGGTATAAAAAGAAGTAGTCGCCATTCACCAACCTTGCCACTGGGTGGTCGGTAAACTTCTTGTCACCACATCTGCATTTGACATCAAATGCTGGCATCACTTCTTTAGGAGAATCTACTATGACCACTGGCACTAAATTGACATATGTTTTGGTCGTATTCCCAATAGTCGAGGACATGTAAAAGGAGTTGCTGCTTCCATCGTCACAGGAGCACTGATTTTCTGCAGGTGTAAATGTATAGCGACTGCATCGGGGCACGAAAACTGCAATCGGATAGAAGCCAGCTTCGTACCAGTCTCCGTAGAAATCTTCTATCTTCGTTGCATTATTTACAATAAGAATAGCAGAGAATAGACTTATTATTTTCCACATTATTCAGCTTAAAGATTACACTCGGCTGCTATCAAACTTGTTCTGATCGATTCGTGGTGATGTTGGCCTTTATATCAGGATAAAACTGTATTAAAAGTCATTGTTATTAATTCGCTTAACCCTTGGTATTCGAATCAGTTGCATATCTTGTTTTGTTTTCTTGTTTTTCTTTCTGGTTATTAATTTCGTGCCAATTAGTTACTAGAAGTTGAATGGTTCTATAAACATTACTTGATCTATTGTAAATAGCAGTGGTATTAGTTAAAACAGTTAAAACTCAGTTGTTTTCTTTTGTCCTTTATTATGCAAAAATACTATTAATATTTTTATTATTCATGGTGGAAACTTGATCACTTTCTAGCTCTAAAGTCGAGAACCAAGACTAGTTTGGGAGAGTGCGACCAATATACTTACTTCTGCTCACAAATCGTGTTTATTCCACTTTTAAGGTTATTGATGCTATTTTGATTTTTATGCTGTATCGGGTTATCTGCTAACTATAGTTTGTGGATATGAGTTAGACAGTCGCAGTTATTATTATCATCATCATCAGCCTATCGCAGTCCACTGCTATTATGCTATTATGTCCACTGTTCATGTGTTCATGTGCAATTTGCAGTTTTGCTAACGGCGGTATTTAACTCAGACAGTCGGATTTAGCCAGTTTTTATGGTAAGCTGTAGCAAAGTCACCTAGTATTTATTGAGGAAAATTGGTATCATGTGAAAACAACTTAATAGATTTAAAATGACTTTGGCATATAGAGTCAGAGTTTGTATGATTGCTTCTATAAAAAATGTATTAATTTTCTCCAATATTATTAAATGTAATCCAAGTGAAGGAATTAGAGATCTGTTGTGTGGAAGCTGGACAGCTGCTGAAAACAAGTAAATTATTGAACCTACAATGTTGTCATTGAAAACTTCCTTTTGGGTTCTCTTACTTATCTACATACCACTTTCAAACAAATTTTAATCTGCGTCGGCTGTTTCACCATAAATAATGACAAACAAACAATCATATATCTGTCCACACTTTGGAGCCATTAACCGCTTTGACTCAAATGTCCTTAACTAAAGTAAAAGGTAAACTACCAAAATAAACATGGAACCTAATTCTCCGACCAAACCTGTTGTATCCTTTGAAAAATTATGATCGTCTCGACGAGAGATGACAGTGTGTAATTAGTGATTTAGGATTGACTGTAGGAAATAGTGTTGCCAGGTGTCCAGATTTGCGCGGGACGTCCCGATTTTCAAGGTCTCAGGACGCGTCCCGATTTGCACCTGTATTGTCCCGATAAATCAATAAATTTATTAAAAACTCATTATTATTAGAATAATGAAGAATTACGCATCACATCACTTTATCGAGAGCGACAATGCGTTTAAAAAAGCACGCATCCCATCACTAACGCCACAAGGATAAGAATGAACGTGAGTGACGTTTGTAAAGGGCGCTGGTGTGTTCACTCAATCAATCGGTCTTGGTTCGTTCACATTGTTGCGGTTCGTACGTGTTTTGGAATTTCATCATCAGAAAAAATATTAATTTAGAATATTCTTTGCAGGTAAACATTCCCATTATTTAATTTTAACATTATTCAAATATTTACGCAAATACTTGTAACAACATTCGCATATTTAGTTATTTCTAAGATTCTATTTCGCGTCTGGGAATTTTAGGTTATTTTAGGCAGTTGGTTTTTATTGGTATAAAGAGCGACCGCAGTCCGCATTGGGCGACGACGCGACACGCAGCGGAAATGCGCCGCAACACTGCGCGGCCATTCAATTACCTACTAAAATATTTGGCCACGCCGGCGCCGCATCGCGTCGCCTAGTGCGGTCTCACCTTCATCTATACATATAATAAATCTGTAGAAAAGTAATTTTTGTACATTGAAGACATTGACAAAAAAAATAGCCAGCATGTTAAAGGATAACTAACAGAACCCATTTCCATCATTTTTGTAATTTTTGTCTGTTTGTCTGTTTATCTGTTTGTTTGTTCGGAATTCACGTAAAATCTACGTATTAAATGCAGACAATGCTTATATACAAAAATTCTACGTAACTTGGGGTATTACTTAGTTTTTGTTTCATCGAAATCGATTCACTCTATCAAAAGATATGATTAATTTTGTGAATTCAAGATGTAAAATATTACGACACGCAATCTATTTGTCAAAACTGTACATTTGAATGTTGTACTTATATTAGTTGATCGGCCTATTATTAATCTTTACACAGAAAATCACACCTTTATAAGTACCTTCGGAAGAAAAAAAAAATGTAAATTTTGTTTAGCCAAGGTTAAAGTAGCTCCATCTGTGGTAAATAAAATACATCATCAATTTGTCAAAGGAGCGAGGTGGTAAATGACAATATTACGGTGATCTTCACACTGCCCCGCATCACGCTGCATCTTGCGTGTCGACGCACCTACGCGCGTTCCTGCGGGAGTGCAGATCTGCATCATCGTGCGGGTTTTTCACGCACTCACGCGCGTAGGTGCGTTTTGTAAATTCTCGCACAGCGAGTTCCATTTTCAAATATAGGCGATTATCACACTGCCCCGCATGATGCAGCGTAGTGCGTGGATGCGTTTTTTTCCGTTTTAGGTGATCTTCACACTGCCCCGCATCACGCTGCATCTTGCGTGTCGACGCACCTACGCGCGTTCCTGCGGGAGTGCAGATCTGCATAATCGTGCGGGTTTTTCACGCACTCACGCGCGTAGGTGCGTTTTGTAAATTAACGCACAGCGAGTTCCATTTTCAAATTTACACGTCACGCCCATTCAAAATCACGCGCGGCATTGCGGGATTCAGTGTGCCATACCTTGCGTCTCGCCCCGCACCTACGCGCGGGGGTGCGTGTTTCTCCGCATGTATGTGCGTGATCCGCATGAACGCGCGTGGATGCATTTTCAGTGTGTTGGACTATGCGTGTTTTCCATACAAACGGAGATATTTCCATACAACGGAAAAAAAACGCATCCACGCACTACGCTGCATCATGCGGGGCAGTGTGATAATCGCCGTATGGAAATATCTCCGTTTGTATGGAAAACACGCATAGTCCAACACACTGAAAATGCATCCACGCGCGTTCATGCGGATCACGCACATACATGCGGAGAAACACGCACCCCCGCGCGTAGGTGCGGGGCGAGACGCAAGGTATGGCACACTGAATCCCGCAATGCCGCGCGTGATTTTGAATGGGCGTGACGTGTATATTTGAAAATGGAACTCGCTGTGCGTGAATTTACAAAACGCACCTACGCGCGTGAGTGCGTGAAAAACCCGCACGATGATGCAGATCTGCACTCCCGCAGGAACGCGCGTAGGTGCGTCGACACGCAAGATGCAGCGTGATGCGGGGCAGTGTGAAGATCACCATACACGTCACGCCCATTCAAAATCACGCGCGGCATTGCGGGATTTAGTGTGCCATACCTTGCGTCTCGCCCCGCACCTACGCGCGGGGGTGCGTGTTTCTCCGCATGTATGTGCGTGATCCGCATGAACGCGCGTGGATGCATTTTCAGTGTGTTGGACTATGCGTGTTTTCCATACAAACGGAGATATTTCCATACAACGGAAAAAAAACGCATCCACGCACTACGCTGCATCATGCGGGGCAGTGTGATAATCGCCTACCATACATTCTTTATAGAGGATTATTATTTCAACAGATGGAGTTGTGTATTTTCCGTAATTCACCATATTTTAACACGAAGTGTAATTTTTCGATAGACATTTCAATTGTGTTTGTCAGTTTGCCGTGCCACATCAAAATCCAACTATAATTATTCCTTGATGAAAGGAAAATTAATAGTTCTCGGCCAAATTTAAAACGGTGCCATCTAAATTATTTTTTGAACATTATGTCAAAAATGATGACTTTAGTGGAACAATTACTTATCATTTAAAGTTACAGATGGAGTTCATATCAGGATTTTTTCATAAACATAGTTTAGCTTATCTTCCACTAATGTGGTGGCCTTAAAACAAATTACTTTGAGTGAGTAGTATTAAGTAGACCTTAATTATTTTTTCTGATGCAAAATATGTAAAATTAATCCTAGAAGAAATGAGGATCTATCTCTCGCAGGCGCTGCTAAGCGTGAGGTAGGTAATGTAGGATTCTGTAGCTTTAAAAACAAGCCCAGATACAAAGTGCAGATAAGAAATGGGAGCTTTCTCGATTTAATACCATACACACGTAAAATGCTTTATGCGTCTGAAAACGTACAAATTACGCGCCGCATACCAGAGACAAGTTTACTTTCAACTTCTGATCGCAAATACACTGTTCACGATTACGAACAGTCTCAGTAAGACCCGAGCCAAGTCTAAAAAAACACCTTTTATATAAAACTACGTTTGATGTCATTTAATCACAAAGACAGAATTGTTCTCCGTTGCAAATCCTATCCACCTATATCCTATCCTAATCCAGAATGCATTGCAGGTGTGCATTGCACAAAAACCAATGGTATCCTATTCGAGAAGTCAAAAGACTTGACCTGCTAACGTCAGCTTCTGCGCTAAGCAAGTGTTCTTAATAGTACCATCAGAATTACATTCATCGTTGAATGAGGTGATTAAATTTTCAGAAACCACAATAACAGTAGGAGCCAAAGCGTATGATCGCTTCATAGAGCTCTGATTGGCCCCAGGTGACCAAGTCAGGTCTGATTTGTTTGTTCATCAGATCTTTGACAGTGTTTCGGTGGATACTTACTGTCGTCCTGTTTACGTGTGACACAAAATATGGTATATAAACGTCCTCCGCAATAGCGAAATTTTCCCGGTGTGCGGTAGTGACGCACAGTATACAACACTTATGTTTCTTTTGATTTGCTGGCTCCACCAAGAAATTGGAAATTGCGAGCGTACATTTTGAAAATCTTGGCAAAACTGCAGGTTTCAAGTACGAACACATGAAGTGGACTCTCACAGATACGTACATTTTGCCTATTCGTGAACTAATGCAAACATTTCGGTGGAGTCCCGGCTTAGGCCACCACATTAGGCGTGCGCGATCCTCGGGCGTGTGAGTAGCGCGGGCGCCGCGCGTGCGTCGCGAGCGCGTTGCGTGACCGTCGTGTTTTGCTGCCCTGCGGCATTTGCAGCGCGCTCGCGGCTTGCACGCGCCGCTCTCCTTGACGTTTAACTGCTAAGGCGTTTAGCGGGCGGCGGGGATAGCGGGCGAAGGGGTAAGAACGCAACTCGAGCGCCGCGTGCTCGCCGCGAGCGCGTCGCTTGCACTCTTCACACAGGCCGCAGGGCAGCAAAACGCGACGTTCACGCAGCGCGCTCGCGACGCCCGCGCTACTCACACGCCCGAGGATCACGCACGCCTAATGTGGGGTCAGCCTTATCATAGTGAGTAAGTGCACAGAAAATCCCCGTCATTCAAGTGTTTCTCCCCAGTAGTGAAACTATCCTACCCTATGCGCCTGCTGATGATGATGACTCATTTTATCATCCATCCAGCTATTCCCCAACTATGTTGGTGTTGGCTTCCAGTCACCGAATCTGTTTGAGTACCAATATTTTGCTTGGAGCGACTACCTATCTACCTATCTTCAATCCAGTCAACTACACAAGACGATATCCATGGTAAGACTGACAGACTTTCTGGCTTCTGATTAGTCGCAGCAGCTGCAGAAAATGTACAAATGACAGCTTTGTCAGACTCAAAGCATATAGACATAGATTATAGCTGTTTCCTGTGAAAATTACTTACGCACCATACGTAATAATTTTCCAAATTGGCTGACTAGATCCAGAGATATTCACAACGTCACAAACTTTACTTCTTTTGTTTAGATAAATGGTCACATCCACAACACAACCTTGATCAATGAATCTATGCGACTGCTAAGTGCTAATCCTAATTATACTGTCACGTGAAAGAATGCACCTACGGGATAAGTAGTATTTTGACTATTCTATATTGCCCACGCAGACGAAGTTGCGGGCAACAGCTAGTTGATAAATAAGATAGAAAATTTTTGACTTGGGGGTTTGTGCAAAGTGCGGGGAGTGGTAAATAAATGCTTTTAATGTTTTTTAACGAAATTGTACCTATGTATTGATTTCATACTTGATTAACATAATCCAGCGTATATCTGTTAGTGTGTATGTATTTATTTACGCATGTGTGTGTTTATGTCTTGGTGGTGGTGGTCGATGCTATTGGAATTATTTTATTTTCAGATTTCCTTTAAAATGAGTGATCCAGAAACTGTTTCCGAATCCGAAGTAAAAACCGATGCTTCGACTTCGACTCCGAAAAAGAAGAAACAAAGAAGAATGTGTTATTTTCTCGATGTTTGGATGAAAAGTTACTCGTTCATCAAATCCGTTCCAAATAATAAGTTAAGAGCACTTTGCACATTGTGTCAAAAAGAGTTTAGCATATCTCATGGTGGCAAGAATGATATAGAAAAACATCAAAAATGTAATGAACACCAAAAAAGAGAAAGAAGTGCTAGTCTATCTACATCGCTGAAAATATTTAAAAAAACCGAACAAATGAGCACTCAAGAAGAAAAAGTGATAGCCGCTGAAGTCACAAAGGCATACCATTCGGTCTAGCATTGCTTGTCATTCAATTCACTCGAATGTGATGCAAAACTCGATCATACTTTGTATGGTGATTCAAAAATTGCTGAAAAACTGACACTTGGACGAACTAAGGCCAGTGCCATAGCACATAACGTATTAGGTCCAGCATCGACTCAAGAAGCCGTCGAAACTTTGCAAAAGGATACATTTTATAGTGTTGTTACTGACGCCTCCAATCGCCATGGTGCCACAAAAATGTTTCCGCTGATGGTGAGGTTTTACAGCCCAAATACAAATTTGAAAACGTGTGTACTTGACTTTTATGAAGACGCAAATGAAACTGCTTCAGCCATTTATAAGAATTTAGTGACACGACTGAAAGAGCACAATATTGGCACTAAACACCTTACCAGCTACTGTGCAGATAATGCAAATGTGAACTTTGGGTGTCGTAATTCAGTTTTTCAGTTATTGCATCACGATAATGACAACATTTTATCAGTTGGTTGTCCTGCACACATCTTGCACAACAGTGTAAAGTATAGCCTGGGTAAGAGTAAGTTTGATTTAGAGAATTTCATCTTGAAGCTGCATAACCATTTTTCGTACTATGCAAAACGAGTTGCCGCTTTAAAAGACTTCTATGAGATGGGCGAAGCTGAATTTGCTCCCGTCTTGCGGCATGTTAAAACAAGATGGTTGTCACTTCTTCCTGCTGTGGAACGTGCTACCAAATCTTTCCACATACTGAAAGATTATTTTATATCATTGGAAGAAGACGAATGTCCAACTGCGCTGTGGCAATTCTTTAATTCTGACGAAACAGAACCTTATCTGACATTTTACCAAAACTCACTGAAAGTCCTCCAGGATGCAGTATTGCGCTTAGAAAATGAAACATTGCTGTGTTTCGAAGGCCACGAAATAATGGTTGAACTGGGTAAAAAATTGAGGCAGCGAATCGAAGATGAATTTGTAGGATTCACTTGCAGTAACTTATTTAAAAAGTTGCCTGCTGATAAAGTTACTAAAATAAAAAACGAGTGTTGTACGTAGTACAAAAATGTTCTACATTACATAGAAACTAAATATGAACTCAAGGATAGCAAATTGGACTTATTTAAACCATTTCTCTCCAGGACGACACATTCTCTTACGCGTCAATGATCAAAATTATTGAAAACTGTAAAATTGATTCGTTCTTCGACATGGATCAACTTTACGAAGAAGTGTGTAACGTGAAAGAAGTAGTGAAGGCAGCAGTGGCAAACAAAGACTTGACGGCGTTACAAAAGTGGCACAACATTTTTAAAGACAATCAAGACATTACAAATCTTCAAAAATTATTTTCTTTTATGGCTTCAATACCGGTATCAAACGCGGCAACGGAAAGGGTGTTTTCCCAGGCTAATATAATTTGGTCTGATACGCGTAACCGTTTAACACTTGAGCATGTCAAAGCCGAGATTCAAATTAAAACCAACTTTAATATGGCTTGTAGTGAATTCTTTAACTACGTTATAAAAACCAAGGCGATCTTAAAGGCAGCAAAATCTAACGAAAAATATAATTTTAATAAAAAATAAATTATTTGAAGTCAATAATTACCTAATACTTAAACTACTTTACTGTAATACTTAACTATTCTTTAAATTTCTACTAGTCCAACAAGTCTGACTATTATGTAGGATTAAATTCTGACATAGGCCTGCTTATAATGTTAGTTGCGAAACGCAATAAATAAAAGTTTTACTTGAAAACGTTGTTTTTTTGTTTGTCCCGATCTACAACCCTAAATCCCGATTTGTTTTACCCTCTGCCCCAATTTAAAACAAATCAGACCCGGCAACCCTAGTAGGAATCGTTAGACTGTTGTTTTTCATTAAACAAACAGATAAAGCAAGCTATAAATATTTTTCTTCATAATCGCTCATGACTTGTGAACTGAGATAAATAATATACTAAAAGGCCATTGACGTATAAAGGTTCAGTACTTTGTTACAAGTTCATCATCAGCCTATCGCAGTCCACTGCTGGACATAGGCCTCTCCAAATGTACGCCACTGAGATCTATTTTCGGCTTCTCGCATCCAGCTCCTGCCAGCCGTCTTGCGCAAAGCGCAAGCTTGCGTCCTCAAAGTTGTTTCTACCTAACAGCAATGTCTGCCCGAGGTATACATATTTCCGAACAACATCGAGAACGGCGCCGGTAGAACATGTTCATTGAACATGACCTTGGTTTTGTCCAAGTTCATCCGTAGACCGATGCGTAGAGAAGATTCAGCCAGGTCGTTCAGCATCTGTTGTAGGTCCTGCAGCGTTTCCGCCATGATGACGATATCGTCAGCAAATCTCAAGTGAGAGATGTGTTCGCCATTGATGTTGATGCCGCGTCCTTTCCAGTTCAGCGTCTTGAACATATCCTCCATTGCATTAGTGAACAGTTTCGGGGAAATAACATCCCCTTGTCTCACTCCTCGATGCAACGGCCTTGTTTGCTGATTCTGTACTTGGACGGACATTGTAGCGGCTTCGTAGAGACATCTCATCACTTGGATGTATCGCCAATCTACTTGACAACGCTGCAGGGACTCCAGAACAGACCAGATTTCAACCGAGTCAAAGGCCTTCTCATAGTCCACAAATGCTAGACACAGGGGCTGATTATACTCTTCGGTCTTCTGTATAATCTGCCGCACTGTGTGGATGTGGTCTATGGTGCCGTATCCGCTCCGAAACCCAGCCTGGAGCAGGCAGGTGGTTGGAATTCGTCGAGTCTTCGCGCAAGTCGGTTCGTGATCACTCTTGAGAACAGCTTATATACGTGGCTTAGGAGGGAAATGGGTCGATAGTTCTTCAACTGGGGCATCCTCGCCAGGGGCTTTTCCATTTTTGAGCTGTCTCAGAGCGATCTCGATTTCTCCACTGCTGACTTCTGGCAGGTCTTCGGTGAAATTGCGTGTTAATGTGGCTCTAGAATCCTAATTTCCGGGATCAGGTCGAGATGCATGCGATGCGTACTATAACCAGCCATAGAAATTTTCCACTTCCGAAAGGACTGCCGGCACCGAAGAAACGACTTCTCCACTTGTTGTGGTCAGCTTCGTCAAGTGGCTTCTTCCAAGAGATTGTACGAACACCTTTGACCCCCGATTCAGCTCAATTGCTCTTTCAATGTCAAGAGTATTGGAGCACCGGAGGTCGCGTCGTACGTGCTTGTTGATCTCTTGGTTTAGAGCCCGCTGAGCTGACGAAGTGACAGGCGGGTTTTCACGTCGTTTCTTCATAAGCCCTAATGTCTCTTCCGAAAGCTTTGATTTCTTACCCTTACGCTACATGTTACAGAATTTCGAACCTTCCTCCCTGAGGATCCGAACCACATATTCGTGGTTCTGGTTAACGTCTGTTGTGGTTCCCACGGCGGCAAATCGGTTCTCCAAATTTGACTGGAACTTTTCAGATCCTGTCATGGTTTAGAGCAGTGTTGGTCGGAGACTGGCCTTCATCAGACGGGAACGCTCAGCCTTGAAGTTGATATTCAGAGAGCCTCGGACAAGTCGGTGATCGCTACCGGTATTAAACCTATTGATCACGGAGACGTCTCTGACTATGTGCTTCTTGTTCGTCGAATGAAGTCAATCTCATTTTTAGTCATAGTGTCGGGGCTTTGCCACGTCCACTTCCTTTGGGGCTGCTTTTTGAAAAAGGAGTTCATCAAAAAGAGCCCCTCGCGTTCGAGGAAGTTGACGAGCATTTGCCCCCTATGATTCCTGCTTCCAAATCCATGGGATCCTACTGCCGATTCGCCGCAAATCTGTACTCCCACTTTAGCGTTAAAGTCCCCCATGACAACGGTGTAATGGGTCTTTGTAGTGAAGTGGAGGGCCCTTGATATATCATCAAACATATCCTCCACTTCATCATCTGAATGTGTCGAGGTCGGTGCGTACACTTGCACTACCTTGAGGCTATACCTGTCGGTGAGCTTTATGATAAGGTACGCTACCCTGTTCGACACACTAGACACCTCCACAACGTTATCAGCTAGGGACTTATTAACCAGAAACCCAACGCCACCTTGGGATTGTTGGTCTCCCTCTCGGAAGTACATTAGGTGACCTGATTCGAGGGTTATGGTGTCCTCCCCCTCTCTTCGAACTTCACATAACCCTAATATATGCCACCTAATCTTCCCAAGTTCCACCTCGAGTTGCGCCAGATGCGAGTCAAGCCGTAGCGTGCGGCCGTTGTACGTCGCAAGAGTCAGTTGTGTTTGGTGGCCTCCCGTAACCCGGAGATTCTTCGCACCCCCTGTCCCGCCGTAACCACGGTCGCCACCGTGACCGGGAATAGCGGGACTGCCGGGAACTAGGGGCCGTGGCTTAATGGTTCTGCACATTGAGGAATTTAGCCTACTGCTATCACGCTGGCCAGATGGGTTGATAGAGGGTTTTTTTTCGAGTTTTCCTTCTCTCGCACGGAGTTCGGTGCATTTTTGACTCCATTAGTCGACTTCTACGACACCCACTGGAAGAAGGGGGTAGCGACATATGTATTCTTAAGCCGTCGCTACACGGCTAAAGGTTCAGTACTTTGTTACAAGTTCAATAATTAAAAAACAAAAATAAATCTACACAATAAATCGACAGGTTAATCTGTATTTATTTGCAAGGTCTTACAATCAATGAATTTAAACTCCGTTTTGATTAACGACTCCATAGTTTTCCGTAGTACAAGCGATCGCTCCTCTTCTTTGTTTCAATTCATCAATGCTTGCCATCACGTTCAAAAGTTTCCTCCTTGACATAACCTTTCTTACAAACAGTTTTGCTTCGTTTGGTTCCAATTCAGTACGAGAAGATTCCCTCGATGGAGGCAAGTTATGGTACATAATCAAGTAGTCTTCGTTCACTATTCTGACTACACCTTGGTTTTTCTTTTCCACATCTCCACATTTACAAGTGAGGTTCAATGCTGGCGTCACGTCCGTAGCTTCATCGACTGCCATAAAAGGTATGAAATGACGATCTACTACTATTGGACTTGTTGGGACCCTCACATCCATTTGAACTGAAGTTACGTTGGTTCCGTCAGAGAGCGTGCACTGCACATCTTCAGGGTTCTTAGAGAATTCGAAGTGAAAACAAGATGCTTTTGATGATGATGATGTAGATACTGGATAATAAGCGACTAATATCCAGTCACCGTATAGATCTTGAATGTCTGCTGCTTGTGTGACGATTAATATAACCGATAGACTTAAGAACTGCCACATGTTTGAATTTGTATGAAGACGCAGCCAATATTACCAGGTGTCCCACTAGCACTGACTAAAGTATGGAATGCCTTGCATTTAAATAAGGACCTAAATGGATAAACAATAATTAAAAGCACAGTTAACCCTTGCCATGCAGATGATAAATGTTATGCATAAGATATGCTAAGCTTTTAGAGTTCCACAATCAAGTTTAGAAACCTTTATTTTTGCTGTATGTGCCTTTTTTTCTTTCAGTTTACTTATTTGCAAGGTTAATTTATTAATTTAGTTTTCATTTACTTGCTGTTCAGTACCAGTAAATGATCTTTTATTTTGTTTTCTCATTCATTCATTGTAGATTCTTCACATAAAAAATTGATATAAAAAATACGAGAATTCTAAATATACGTACCACGACTCTAGCTTGGCTGCTAGTTAGAATAAGTATAGCTAATGGTGATACGGTAATTGAGGAAAAAACAGAAGGCATATCATTTCCAGTGCAAGGACCTTAAAGATATAATACTGGTCTGGTACTAAAATATCTGAGTTTGAGGAAGCACTGTGTTGAATTATAAGGAACTCTAAAATCACGACACGATATGCATAACGTTTATCAGAAGCATGTCAAGGGTTAAATGTAATGTAATGACTGGTTTTTCAGCATGATCTTTATTTAAATGAATGCGTTTTATATTTTCATCAGTACAAGCCAAACAGTACGTAACATCGGCTGTGTCGTTATATAATTCTTTAAACATGTGGAAGTTCATAAGTCTATCAGTCATCTTAATCGTCGCCCAAGCTACGGACATAAAAGAACTATATGGCAGCGACTGGGTACTTGCCGCCATTTACCCGGTGCCTCGTTTTAGTATTCCAATACATTGCACACGGTATAGATTCTCCAAGAATCCAGAAAATGTACAGTGCACGTTGTCTGATGGAAGCAGCGCTTTCTCAGTTCAAGCAGAGATGATGAATGCTACTGGAAGTTTATTGGATACTTCTACCACGGCCATGATGGTGGTCAAACATTTCTCACAAGTGACCCCTGCCTTGAATCTGACATCTGATTGTGGTGGCGAAGAACAGCCAGCTTACAGTGTAGTGAGATTTGTGGATGAAGATTATTTAATTATTTACCAAAACTTGGACTCATCTAACGGAGTGGACCAGAACCAAGCGGGCCTTTTTGCAAGAGATATTATGTCTCAGAAGAAAATAAACAAAGTAATGTCGACTATTGAAGAATTGAAACAAAGAAGAGGAGTTGTAACGTGTACGACAGAAATTTACGATGGATTAAATAGTAAGGATGGATTTAATAGTAACGAAAATGAAATAGATTATTAGTTGTAAGAAAACAGTTATGAAAACGTAAATATATTATTTGTTGTTATAGTAAATATATTTTTTTAATCATGTTATTTTATTTACCTTATGAGAATGACAAGGAGAATTTGTGGTGTTATTAGAGTGGATAGAATAAAAAATGTAGAATTAATGTGAAAGAATGTTACGGGTAGTCAGAAGCCAGGAAATCTGCCAACCCAAACCAAAGGTATCGTTTAAAAGTCAGAAAGGCAGTAGCTCCATGTAAAACGCTGGTACTCCAACATAGTTGGGAGAAGGCTAGGCAGATCAGGTGGCATGACTGCTCTATAATAACCTTATTAATTAGTTTATACTTGCAGATTTATCAGTGGCTTAAAGTACTTTTATTCAAATGATAACCTTAAATAATAGGTTATCACTAGGATAAAAGAGGCTTGTGGTCGTGAGCCGGGTCCATCGATGAAAAGGTTAAGCAGCACTTAGCGTGGATGATCCGTACGTCATCTATATCTATATCTATATACATATAATAAATCTGTAGAAAAGTAATTTTTGTACATTGAAGAAATTGACAAAAAAAATAGCCAGCATGTTAAAGGATAACTAACAGAACCCATTTCCATCATTTTTGTCATTTTTGTCTGTTTGTCTGTTTATCTGTTTGTTTGTTCGCGATTCACGTAAAATCTACGAATTAAATGCAGACAATGCTTATATACAAAAACTCTACGTAACTTGGGGTATTACTTAGTTTTTGTTTCATCGAAATCGATTCACTCTATCAAAAGATATGATTAATTTTGTGAATTCAAGATGTAAAATATTACGACACGCAATCTATTTGTCAAAACTGTACATTTGAATGTTGTACTTATATTAGTTGATCGGCCTATTATTAATCTTTACACAGAAAATCACACCTTTATAAGTAACTTCGGAAGAAAAAATAATAGCAGCGTTTTACCTGAAATAAAACGCATATTAAATACTTACCTTATTTGAAGCTTACTAGTTTGAGATAGGCACCTACGTGTTTTCCGCTTTTATCTCTGTCCTTTTCTACCCCATATCTTGCATCTCTCTCGCACACCGACCAGTTTCACTCCCCACCAGGCAGGAGGCGACGAGTGTTCTCGGCGGCCACAGTTCGTCATTGAGTCGAAAACACCAGGCAGAAATTAAAATGTAAGCTTCAAATAAGGTAAGTATTTAATATGCGTTTTATTTCAGGTAAAACGCTGCTATTAAATTCTTGACCGTTATTTGAAGCTTACTAGTTTGAGACGTGTTTGTTATCGCCTGGTGGAAGTGGACGCCAATGTGAGCAAAAGCACAATGAAATTGTGTATGTAAATAGGTACTTAGGTACACGAGTAATCACATGTAAGTATGTGTATTGCGTCCTGGAATACTAATGTAATCAAAGTTAACTGGTACTGGTACTCAGCTACATCCTGTTAGACTGGAAGCCGACCCCAACATAGTTGGGAAAGGGGCTCGAAGGATGAGTAATAAAAATTAAAAGAGAGATGCAAGAACAAAAGCAAAAATTGATTTCATTTTCTAATAGTAATTAACAAAAACATTGCGATACTTCTTAATAACAATAGTAACAAAAAAATATAGACATTAATCAGCTGGATTAATTAAATAATCGAGATAACTTGCTACTTCTATTTAGTGGGTATCTTTCCCTTCTGTAAAAATGGGCAAATGTATTGCCTGATCGCCAATTACCCTTGGCTAATATATCGTCCAAAGGTATATTGTCAACACAGATTTTGACGCTACCGCCGAGTGGAAGCTTCCTGGGGTTGTAGTTATTCCTGCCTCTTTTAACAATGTCTTAATCCACCCGCATCATCGTTCGGGTGCCTGCCTTTGGTTGGCCTCTAACGGATATAAATAAATTTAAGGAATTAGCCGATGTCCGTCTATCTTCTAACAAGGCTTTAGTCTTTCTGACCCAATACACTGGACTTAGATTTATATTTTCCTGATTATCCATCAAACAACAACCCGACTGCCTATGACTAGAACTGTCGGTCTTAGAGCCAAAGACTGGCCATAAGATTAAATTATCTTTGTTGTTTTTGAAATGTTCTGGGTCTATTGCAAGCAAGGAAAGATCATGGACTCGCCTTTCCGAAACAAGCTAGCAAAAGAAAGAGCAGCAGTGTGCCTGGAAGTTGCAAATGGATTATTCTCGTCTACGTTTACTGCACTTAAGTAGGTTACCAATTGGTCAATATTCCAGATGGACGGCTTCCCGGGGAACAGGTTTGCTCAGCGCTATTGATTTTAAAATGTGTCCGACTAGAACGTGTGAGCCTAGCTCTAGAGTGGTTTCTGCATTGCATAGTGTAGCTATAACTGACTTGTGTAATAAAATAGTATTGTATGCTAGTTTATTTACTATGTGTAAGTCCGCTAAAAATTGGGTAAGTATAGGTCCAAATAGGGATTCAAGGATTCATAGGATCCAATTTCATACTTTTCGCCCCAATTTAACCATCGACTCCAAGCTGATTGATGAGTGTTGCGTGTGGATTGAAGAAGACTTCAGTCGGAGAGACTCCTTGTCCCCCCCCCCCCATTTCCTTGACCTTGGCAGGGGGTATCCCCGTTGCTGTGTCTATCGGTTTCTGCTCGAGGTTCATCAGTGTGTAGGGTACTGCTAATGATCGGGACTTCAAATCTGCTCGCCAAAATACCTGGTGCCACCGAAGGAACTACTATGAGATTAACTCCCGTTCCTGAATTGAGATGACTGAGGACCTACGGTATAAGGTAAGGTGGCGGTAATACCCATGCTAGCGGGTAAGTCAAAACTTGAGAAAAATGCATCGTGGAACCCCGCTTTCGGGTCCTTCAGATCTAGGGGCACGTAGTACACAACTATGTGTCCCTGGGCTCGCTTCGAGGCAAATAGGTCCACTGCTGATACAAGATGCCACTCCGGTGGAGGTTTGTGTCGGGAGAGATGGTCTGCCTGACTGTTGAATAGGGCTGGTATATGATTCACGACGTGATAGATTTGATACAGCTCAAGATAACTGAATACTCTGTACGTCAAGTTCGGTAAGCTCCTTGATCGGGTGCCACCTTGATTTCTTAGATATGACACCACAGTCCCATTTCTGCATTGAAAAATGGCTGTTGATCTCTTTAGCAACTTGCCGTGATTTTCCAGTTAATACTGCAAGCATCTCTTTCAGATCGCAGTGAAAGCCTTTTTCTCTCTCGTTCCATGAACCCATTACGGGAGTTCCGTTCAGTTGTGCCCCCATCCTACATCGGAGGCGTCCGTGGTTATAAGGTGACAGGGAAGTGGCGAATGAATATCCAAGGTTTGGTGGCAGCTGACCAGCCACCACTTTAGATCTGCTAAGGTATCTGCTGGTAGGTTCAACATTGCTATACTCCATTCACCGAGCCGTAAGCCCACAATGTAACCAAAGAATGACACTTTTTCAAAATGGTGGGTATAACCCGACCGATGACAAAAACGTCACATTTTTATGTAAAATGTTCTTAGTATCTGTGGTCTTCAATTAAGTAGGGTTCTATGTATGACAGTCAAGACTTCTAGGTTCATTTTACATGTAAACGATTTACTACATATTTCATTAAAATTAAGAAAATAATTTACGGCATTTATCATACATATTTGATTTCAATTAAGTTTGAAAAGATTGCATAAGTTCCACAGACATCGTTCTAAAATATCATTTCTAATGTTGTCAGTATATTACTTTCGTAGTTATTTTTATAAAATATGATCATTACTTCAATCGTGACTTATAAGAACCCTTTTTATGGTTTGTTCACCGTTTGGCTCACGGTTCCATGAATAGGGTAGGTATAGATTGCTGTTCAACACTGCATTGAGGAAAGTGAGGAGAGCCCGGTAATGCAGTCTGCCGTATGGAACAACGAAAACTTGCGAAGTTTAAAAGTCCTATCAAGCTATGCAGGTCTTCTAAGTTTGTCGTGCTGTTTGTCACGTAGTGCGTTTTGTCATTATCTTGTTGATAATGCTTGCGATTTATTCACTTGCCATCCAAAACATGGTGCAAATGATCCCAAAGTAGGCAAATATATCTTGGTGAGCCACCAGAAAATCGAGATACACAATTATAAGTAACCCTTGAGTTTTCAAAGTTTGAGCCACCCAAATTGGTCACTGTGGCGAAGGTCTTGGGTGCCGTGCTTAAGCCAAATGGTAGGCACGTAATCTGAAGCAGTCTTCTTCTGTATACTAGTCGAAGAACATATCTGTGACCTTCGGCTACCGGAAGGTAGAAGTAAGCCTGGGCGAGATCCACTTGCACAGCCATTCGTCTTTCTGAAGAAACTCTAGCACCCGAAAAACATTTATTAAACTGAAGGGTTCCGTAATTATGAACTTGTTGAGAACCTTGAGATTGAGTATTGGACGGTTCTTTCCGTCGCCTTTTGGGCACAAGAAACATATTGGAAAGAAAGCTGGCAGAATTTGCAGCTATCAATAGAACTTTTTGTTTTATCATTTGGGATATGACGACATCCATCTCTTTGGACTCTCTGGTCAAATCTGGCATTATCTATCAAAGGTGGCTTTTGACCAATGGTATGCGATACCCAGTTATTATTTTTAACAAGAAAGGCGGAGCTCCCATTTCTTTCCATTGGTCTTGATATAATGTTAGGCAACCCGCCTGGAAAGTCATAACTTACGTGCCTTGTTGGACGCATCAAAGTCCGCCTGCGGTCCTGGACGCTTTCTGTTTCCTCTGTTGGACATGGTTTCTATTGTAATTTACTCGTGATATCCCAAGGGAGCTTTTAGAGTTTTGCGTCACACGCCATTCAGCGTGAGTGTGATTACCATTTCCCTTCGAGGGAAGGTTATAATGGCGACTCTTCGAAAGTCGATCCAAAAAGCCACCCTGCGAGGGTAGATTGCAATGATGGTACGACCCGCAACATGCATGATTGGTACCCTGCGAGGGTCCGTGATAATGAGCCGACCTCTGCGGGGGATGGCTAGTATACTTACTGGTCCCTGCTTTGTAATGATGCTGCTACTCGCAACATGCAAGATTGGTACCCTGCGCGGGTCCGTGATAATGAACCGACCCCTGCGGGGGATGGCTAGTATACTTACTGGTCCCTGCTTTGTAATGATGCTGCTACTCGCAACATGCAAGATTGGTACCCTGCGCGGGTCCGTGATAATGAACCGACCCCTGCGGGGGGTGGCTAGTATACTTACTGGTCCCTGCTTTGTAATGATGCTGCGACTCGCAAAATGCAAGATTGGTACCCTGCGCGGGTCCGTGATAATGAACCGACCCCTGCGGGGGGTGGCTAGTATACTTACTGGTCCCTGCTTTGTAATGATGCTGCGACTCGCAAAATGCAAGATTGGTACCCTGCGCGGGTCCGTGATAATGAACCGACCCCTGCGGGGGGTGGCTAGTATACTTACTGGCAGTCCTAGGCGGAGCGTACCAAGTCTTTCAAGGCCGAAAACCATCACACGCCGTGATAATGAGCCGACCCCTACGGGGGGTGGCTAACAGACTTACTGGCAGTCCGAGGGGAGCGTACCAAGTCTTTCAAGGCCGAAAACCATCACACGCCGTGATAATGAGCCGACCCCCATGGGGGGTGGCTAACAGACTTACTGGCAGTCCGAGGGGAGCGTACCAAGTCTTTCAAGGCCGAAAAGCTTTCTTGACACCACCAGCCCTCTTCAAGTGCGGTAGTGACCAGTCCGAACTAAGGAGATGCTGGTTGGACCGCACCTCACACCATTCTTTTTTGTCAAAAAGTTGAACGCCTTGCAGGATTGAACTAGGGCCACAGGTGCCTTAGGAACTTCGGGCTTGCTTTCTTTTCCATAGCCACGTGCACGGGCTGTGGTAGCTTTATTATTTACCGCATCCATATTTGCTTTATAAGTCACTCATTCTGAAAACAAATTACTGAAAAAAAAAAGTACACGGAAAAAACTCGTGACAAAAAAGGGGTAGGTGTACAAAATATTAACACTTGATTTCGCAAAATCGAATATCGAACGGTAAAACCGTTAACAAATTGTATAAAATATTATAAACTCACCTGTGTTCTGCGAGAGCACTGAGTTTATTTTTCAACGAAATACTACAGCGGTTGGTTAGACCAACCTTCTCGGGCGGAAAACAAGACGCCAATGACGAACTGTGGCCGCCGAGAACACTCGTCGCCTCCTGCCTGGTGGGGAGTGAAACTGGTCGGTGTGCGAGAGAGATGCAAGATATGGGGTAGAAAAGGACAGAGATAAAAGCGGAAAACACGTAGGTGCCTATCTCAAACTAGTAAGCTTCAAATAACGGTCAAGAATTTAATATGAAAATTTTGTTTAGCCAAGGTTAAAGTAGCTCCATCTGTGGTAAATAAAATACATCATCAATTTGTCAAAGGAGCGAGGTGGTAAATGACAATATTACCATACATTCTTTATAGAGGATTATTATTTCAACAGATGGAGTTGTGTATTTTCCGTAATTCACCATATTTTAACACGAAGTGTAATTTTTCGATAGACATTTCAATAGTGTTTGTCAGTTTGCCGTGCCACATCAAAATCCAACTATAATTATTACCTTGATGAAAGGAAAATTAATAGTTCTCGGCCAAATTTAAAACGGTGCCATCTAAATTATTTTTTGAACATTATGTCAAAAATGATGACTTTAGTGGAACAATTAATTATCATTTAAAGTTACAGATGGAGTTCATATCAGGATCTTTTCATAAACATAGTTTAGCTTATCTTCCACTAATGTGGTGGCCTTAAAACAAATTACTTTGAGTGAGTAGTATTAAGTAGACCTTAATTATTTTATTCTGATGCAAAATATGTAAACTTAATCCTAGAAGAAATGAGGATCTATCTCTCGCAAGCGCTGCTAAGCGTGAGGTAGGTAATGTAGGATTCTGTAGCTTTAAAAACAAGCCCAGATACAAAGTGCAGATAAGAAATGGGAGCTTTCTCGATTTAATACCATACACACGTAAAATGTTTTGTGCGTCTGAAAACGTACAAATTACGCGCCGCATACCAGAGACATGTTTACTTTCAACTTCTGATCGCAAATACACTGTTCACGATTACGAACAGTCTCAGTAAGACCCGAGCCAAGTCTAAAAAAACACCTTTTATATAAAACTACGTTTGATGTCATTTAATCACAAAGACAGAATTGTTCTCTGTTGCAAATCCTATCCACCTATATCCTATCCTAATCCAGAATGCATTGCAAGTGTGCATTGCACAAAAACCAATGGTATCCTATTCGAGAAGTCAAAAGACTTGACCTGCTAACGTCAGCTTCTGCGCTAAGCAAGTGTTCTTAATAGTACCATCAGAATTAGGTACATTCATCGTTGAATGAGGTGAATAAATTTTCAGAAACCACAATAACAGTAGGAGCCAAAGCGTATGATCGCTTCATGGAGCTCTGATTGGCCCCAGGTGACCAGGTCAGGTCTGATTTGTTCGTTCATCAGATCTTTGAAAGTGTTTCGATGGATACTTACTGTCGTCCTGTTTAAGTGTGACACAAAATATGGTACATAAACGTCCTCCGCAAGAGCGAAATTTTCCCGGTGTGCGGTAGTGACGCACAGTATAAAACACTTATGTTTCTTTTGATTTGCTGGCTCCACCAAGAAATGGCAAATTGCGAGCGTACATTTTGAAAATCTTGGCAAAACTGCAGGTTTCAAGTACGAACACATGAAGTGGACTCGCACAGATACGTTCATTTTGCCTATTCGTGAACTAATGCAAACATTTCGGTGGAATCCCGGCTTAGGCCACCACATTAGGCGTGCGCGATCCTCGGCCGTGTGAGTAGCGCGGGCGCCGCGCGTGCGTCGCGAGCGCGTTGCGTGAGCGTCGCGTTTTGCTGCCCTGCGGCATTTAACGGCGGTTTAACTGCTAAGGCGTTTAGCGGGCGGCGGGGATAGCAGGCGAAGGGGTAAGAACGCAACTCGAGCGCCGCGTGCTCGCCGCGAGCGCGTCGCTTGCACTCTTCACACATGCCGCAGGGCAGCAAAACGCGACGTTCACGCAGCGCGCTCGCGACGCCCGCGCTACTCACACGCCCGAGGATCACGCACGCCTAATGTGGGGTCAGCCTTACCATAGTGAGTAAGTGCACAGAAAATCCCCGTCATACAAGTGTTTCTCCCCAGTAGTGAAACTATCCTACCCTATGCGCCTGCTGATGATGATGACTCATTTTATCATCCATCCAGCTATTCCCCAAATATGTTGGTGTTGGCTTCCAGTCACCGAATCTGTTTGAGTACCAATATTTTGCTTGGAGCGACTACCTATCTACCTATCTTCAATCCAGTCAACTACACAAGACGATATCCATGGTAAGACTGACAGACTTTCTGGCTTCTGATTAGTCGCAGCAGCTGCAGAAAATGTACAAATGACAGCTTTGTCAGACTCAAAGCATATAGACATAGATTATAGCTGTTTCCTGTGAAAATTACTTACGCACCATACGTAATAATTTTCCAAATTGGCTGACTAGATCCAGAGATATTCACAACGTCACAAACTTTACTTCTTTTGTTTAGATAAATGGTCACATCCACAACACAACCTTGATCAATGAATCTATGCGACTGCTAAGTGCTAATCCTAATTATACTGTCACGTGAAAGAATGCACCTACGGGATAAGTAGTATTTTGACTATTCTATATTGCCCACGCAGACGAAGTTGCGGGCAACAGCTAGTATTATATACTTTTATGTCTTTGACACTTGTTACGGGCATCCAGAATACAGAAGAAGAATCATCGAGCCAGAATCTTGTCAACCAATCCTAACAGTAGGGTCACCGGCTAACGGATTGAAGAAGTCAGATAGCTAGTCGCTCCATGTTAAACAATAGTACTCAACTGCTTCGGATTAGGCTCGAAGTCAAGTCCAACAAAGTTCAGGAAGGGCTTAAGGCGTGTGATTTATGCTAGTAAAACATAAATAAAATAATTTAATTTATCGTTCATACTAAAAATATTTACAGCAGCCTTCAGAGTGGCAAACATCAAAAGCACTACATGGCATACAATAGATATTTGACAAGACAAGCAACATGCCTCCAACTATGTCTGTATCATACGAAAGATTTACAACTACAATAGATTAAAGAAATATTCCGTTAGTTGCTTTTTCCTGTACCTTAGTTTCTCGATAGTTTTCCTTCGTACACATCAAAGCTCCTCTCCTACCCTTCAGATTTTCAACGTTGGCCATGAATTTACCTAATTCTTTTTCTGGGACTACGTTCTTCATGTAGAGGTATGCATGATTCGGTTCTATCTCTGCAGGTGAGATATTTTGATACATGACGAAGTAGTTATCATTAACAGACCTGACCACTGCACGATCTCAAATGTTTTCTTCACCAAATTTGCAAGGGCCTCGTAAAGATGGCATCACATCTACAGGAGTATCGATAATCTTCATAGGCATTGCATAACGGTACAGTAAAATTCTATCAACGTCTGTTATAGAGATTTCTACTGAAGTTGCGTTACTTCCATCAGGGTACGTGCAGTGGTTATGTTCAGGTTTTTCAACGAAGGTATACCGTATGCAAACAGGAGTATATCCAGTGTGTGGTGCAGGATAATAAGCAGCCTGGATCCATTCTCCATAAATTGTGTCTATGTCTGCTGCCTGAGTCAGTACTAAAACAGCAAGAAAACTTATTAATTTCCACATGGTTTTTACAGAAATGTGAGATACAGACGGTTGAAGAGCAGTATTGTTACAATTGCTCTGATTGAAGTCTGGAATATAAGATATACACCATTACGTTAAGATAGATCAATTAACGTTAACATTATTTTAATTATTAAAAATACTATTAGGCTACGGAACCATTGACGAAAATAAGAAAACAACACAAAAATATAATTTGAATGCATTTTTTCTGTAAGGATAAATTAATATTGTATATCTTTTTGAATTGGTGCCTTGTGCAGCCGGTTTTTATAAACTGCATACCTAATGTGAAACTATGATTAAGGAAAAACTGACTGATGATGATGATACTTTTCTAAATCTTAAAGTACTCCTCACTATAAATAATAGAAATATACCAATTATAAGCTTCATAAAAAAGTGAGTCACCTATATAATTGGATATATTTCTTTTGTTTTATAGACAATTAACGGGACCTTTCACTACTGCTGATATGTATCTGTATCATATTGTTAACTATGATAATACTATTAGCACCTGCTGCTTTGTCTGTATACATTCTGAACAAAAAAATTACAAACAAGAACCTTCTTTCGTGAATTAAGTTAAAAGTGTGGTACACCAGCACAGATAAAATAGACCTATGCATCAGTCCATCAAACTTTCGATTTTTGCTTGGTTAAGCTCCGACAGTCGCATATAAGGTCAAATAGCTCAACAGTGATTAACTTCTAGATAATAATATTACGTGTGACTTTAAGTACCTACTACAGGTGCGACAATATTGAATATAAAAATAAGAATAAAATAAATGCTATTGTGACCTGGTTCGTTTTATGATAAAAACTGTAAGTTATTATCATTGTTTCCATTGAAATCGTTAGTATTCATATATCGAAATGTTGTTTTAGCCACAGTTTCTTAGTATTCGCAGCAAAATCCCAAAACAACAAGATAACACTCAGTATGGAAAATAATTGCTTTATCTCAAAATACGTCCAGAGAGGTTATGCTCTTACAACTCATGTCAGTGCAACTGTGACAACTCAGAATATCAGTAGCGTTCATAATTTTAATCATGTTAAAAAAAACATCATGTTTATTATTCCTCTTCTTGGCGGTGAGTCAGGCAGCGAAAATAGAGGAAATTTACGGAGATTGGGTTCAGGCAGCTTTTTACCCCGTTTCTGGGTACATCCCTGTCTGCATACGTTTCTCATTTAATAAGGCTACTGAAGATATGCAGTGTTTTTACTCTGATGGAAGTAAGGCGAATTCAGTCCAAATGTCTATGATAACAGAACCTGGTGCTTTATATGGACAAAGTAGTATACCTGTAACGATAGTTGACACTTATGAAGAAGTGATGCCTGTATTAAACCTAACTTGTAAATGTGGGGACAAAGAGGTTCGGGATGCAGTAGTAACAAGGATGGTTAACGAAGATACCTTTGTCATGTATACTAATAAATCGCCTGAGGGTTCTTCAGAGGACAACTCAGCTTACCTGTTTACAAGGGGTCCGGTGTCTTCGGAAAAATTGTATGGTTTGATGACTAGCATTGAAGAACTGAAGAATAGACGCGGAGCCATGATGTGTGCGACGGAGAATAATGGCGGATTTAAAAAGAATTAACAAGTTTTGTGAAGAACTCGCTGATGGAAAAGTTTGAATAGCATTTGTTTGTGTGGGAAACATAATTGTAAGTGCAATTTAATGTGAGCTCGTTGTGGATTTGCATCATTATTTCAATGACTAAATATATTATTGTTTGACTAGCTGAATGTTAGAACCATTAATGCATTTTATCTTATTTTCATTTACATTGTCTTAGCAGGTTGTATTTCAAAAAATATATTTAATAAAGGTCTCCTTAAACACTGAACACTCTCCTTAAATACTTGAACTAGTTCAAGAAAACACCTAGAGTTCTTCCACTTTACGAGCAAAATATTAAATGCTATAAAACTCCACTGTGTATGTTCTAACTAAACGATACTCATTTAGCTGACTGACTAGAGAACTTTTTTTTTATCAGGCGGAGAACATAATAACCACAGTTGATGTACCGAGGAGTTATAAATAAAACACCCATTTTTTCTTGAAGTTTTATTTGAATTATTCCTAACCCTTTCTAACTCACATAAAAAACTCGTAATCCAACACAACAACACAAAATACATTCTATGCTCACAAACAATTTAAATACCGCTATAATTACTATACACAATTTTTTTTCATTCAAATATTACACGTAATGTACATAGTTCAGTTTATCACAAAACAACGTCCTCCACTTTGAACCCACCATAATTTTCAGTTGCACACATCATAGCACCCCTCCTTCCTTTTAGATCTTCAATGGTAGTCATTAATTCATAGAGTTTCTCTGACGACACTGGATTCCTCGTAAATATGTACGCTGAGTTCTTTTCAGTCTCAGCTTCCATAGCCCGTGGGCTATTTTGGTACATCACAAAGGTATCTTTATTCAACAGCCTTACAACGGCCCTGTCTTTAACTTCTTTGTCTCCACATCTAGCTGTGAGGTTCAATGCTGGCGTCACTTCATCAGGAGTGTCAACTATCATCATCGGCATTGTAAACTGCTCTGTTAAAACATTAGAATCAGTCATCATAGCGACCTGGACTGAAGTAGCGTTGGTACCATCAGAGTACATGCACTGGACATCTTCTAAAGGCTTGGTGAACGGAAAGCGAATGCAGACAGGAACGTACGCTGATATTGGATAAAACGCAGCCTGGAGCCAATCGCCATAGAAATCTTCTATCTTCGCTGCTTGACAGTAGACTAATAGAACAGAAAAAGTTATCACTTTCCACATTTTTTATGCAGATTATTTTAAAGTCAACGCGGCTACTGGTTCGTCTGGTTTCACTTTTACTGATCAAATTGTGGAACGTCTGCGTTTATATTAGGATCAAACAAGACTGGTTGCAATAAACAGGGTTAGACTCTGAATTCTTGTTTGTTTTTTGATATTGTGGTATGGAACGACTGCCCGAGGATATATAATTATCGTGTCGTGATTTTTGTGGGTACCTGCGGTAATTAATTAAGGTATGAATTTCGGAACTAATGACTGATTAATGGTGAATTGAATCATTTTGATGGATGCAGCCTAAACCTAAACAGTCTGTTTTAATTTGTTACATCAAGGTGTTCCACCATTGGTGGTATTTTAGGCGAATAACTTGTTTAGAAAGTGTATTTTTAGCTTCACTTTTTGAAATAAGTGCACAAAACAAAATAGGCAAGTAAGGCAAAATAAATTAAAACAAAATAAACAGTATTTTTAGATTATTTATTTGGTTTATAATAATGACCAAGAATTACGCTTTCGAGTGGTAGTTTGCATAAATCTCTTTAGTACACCATTTTACACCATCTTGGTCCTTAGTTTCGTCAATTTCTTTAATCAGATCAACAAGTTCTTCATTAGTTGGTAATTCACTGGCCATTAGTATATTTTTCTCATCACTTTTAGTCGATAGCGAATATGTCAACAAAAAGTTTTCGTTCACAACTCTGAATAAACCACGATCTTTGTATATTTTTCCTCCACAGTCGCAAACGGTATTTATCTTCGGTCCATTCTCACTTAGTTTGTCAATCACTAGCATAGGTGTTGAGAATTTTGGCAGCGCATGTTCGATTCGTCCATTGCTGTCAATGCGTTCCAACAGTCTAGTTTGTACTAGAGTACTGTTGTATCCATCTGTGCAGGTACATTCGACGTTAGGCTCCTCTGGCGAAAACTCAAACGTTAAACACACACTCGGGACCCGAGTTACAGGAAACGTCATAACAATTGTGTAGTTGCCGTACATGTCGTTTACGGATGCCCCATAAACGACACTCAGCGTCACACTTAAGATTAGTATTTTCCACATTTTTAACACTTTAATTGATCAAACGAGCGATACAGCTGCTGATTAATTTGGTACTAGGAATTATCAGGTTAGGTTTTATATAATATACGCTCAGTTATTTTGACCTGTGATATCTTCAATAAAACGTGGAGCTATATCAGCAGTCAGAGTAAACAAAAAATCCCATATTTTCGATAACAAGTGATTCTAAAGTAAACTTAGGGACGGACGTAACAGTATTTTTTGACACTAACAATATTTATCGGGTTTACTGCTCCTTTTCTAATTAACCTTTTGACTTTGGGTAATTAACTATCAGGCAGATATCATTTAAAATAGAGTAACAAACCTAATTCACTTATGAAAGCCAAAAGATTCATGAAAAACCTCGGTAGTCAGGCAAATATCAATAATCCTGTATACCCTTCAAGTTAAAACCCACATCCAAAAAATATTATTGCGCAAATTGAAAAACGGGCTTCGTTGGACGACCGCCGAATTTCAAACAACGCGGCAATTTATTTTTCAATCGATACCCCTCTGTTGCAAAACGCAGCACTGCGGCCAAAAAGGTGAGCGTTTCAGCTATTGATAGGATTTTTTTTATTTCAACCCCCTGCATAGCACTGGTTTCAATTTCGAGGTATTTCAGGAACGAAAAATTCGCGTGTGAACGTTATTAATTTAGTGCATGTAGGTACAGAATCGTTTTTTTGTTGCGCTCCAATGATCTTTGTGAATTCGGATTAGATTGCGGAAGTCCTGGATGCATTTTTATTTGTGGTGCATGAAGGGTTAACTGAATAAGTTCAATGTTTCGGGAGGTTGGCTCTGGTTTGTTAGTTAACCTAGTTTCGTATTGTATGTTTGAAGGAATAGTTTTATTATATTATGCTTGCAGTTTTCTTGCGGTTTCATCAGCGTCCCGTGGCAACCACTGCTCGTACCGGGATAAAACGTAGCCTATGTTACTCAGAAAGAGTGTAGTTTTCCAACAGTGAAATATTTTTTCAAATCGATTCAATAGTTTCGATGCCTTTAGGGTACTATGGATGTATTAGGTATATAGTACCTATTCAAGTTGATTTGATTATTATTTATATGTATATTATTTTACATAGAATAGGCACCAATTTTAAGTAACAGAATGCTTTTGCGATAAAGTTATTTTTGGTTGCTTATTTAATTTTAATGACTAACTTTGTGTTATCTGTTTATTTTTTCATAATACAATATGTTTTGATTTTAGCTTACCTACTGAGAAATACGTATTTTTCTGTTTTGTGTTTTTAATTGGGTATTTACTTTCATTAAGTTCTTCGAATAACAAAGTTTTACACAAATAACTAGCCTTTTAGACTTATCTGTATCTATCTAACTATAGTTATCGGCACGAATCTTGAGCTCTGACCTACATCTGCACAGAAGGGATTTATTAGCAAAGAACCAATCCCGAGTGACGGCTATGACGCGATGCACTGCGGGCCAATCACCGGTTTAGCCCGCCCCCGCGCCTCACTTCACACAAAAGGAACCCAATAAATTACTTCTGCGCAGGTGAAGGTCAGGGCTCAAGATTCGTGCCGATGACTATACCTGCTAGACTACTTGTATCATACAAGAACCTAATGGTTTACAAAGTTAAGGGATTTGGGTAAGTATTGTTTTCAGACGAGTTTTACTACATAGTTCTTTATTTTAAAGTTAGTTATAATTAATGTAAAACTGGAATAACCACAATTATAATAATCACAACCTGTGGCCACAACCCACAATGAAATTGAATTAAAAATTTTCATAAGCGCCATCTGCCTCCTAAATGTGCAGTCCAGCATACAGTTCTCAGTTGCTGGTTTAGATGGCGCTACGATGCTTATGTGCGTGTTTTTAATTTACTAAAAAAGTTTAGGTTTAGTTGTAGTGTTTATAATACTATGTTTATATATGGGTAGGTATTTTACGCTTTAATTAAAACGAGAGCATCACGCACAATTATAGAGATATGGTATAACAATGCTATTTCCGATTTAATGAGTACCTACTCCTTTTGCCGGGGGTTGAATTGAAACCGTTAACACATTAAAGAAAAATATATCTATAGATAGTTCAACTCAGATTTGCGCGCGGCCCTATGTGTGCGTCGGCTTGTAAATATACAACAGAATACAACTTTCATTCGTGTGACAGTGACGTCGTCCGAGCATGACGTGTTCTTATCGCTTTTTGTTATGGGTACAGTCGTTTACGAAAATGTCTAGTTCTTCACGGAGAAAATGTTTAAGGAGTCAGGTAGCGTTTCAAAAAATGAAACAACATTCAAAGCTTTTTATTATTTACAGTTTTTCATTATTTTCTCATAAGTTTTTTTAAATTGACGTTGATAGTATGAGAAAGAAAAAAATAAATGAGGTGAAATATCTAAGATGAATTAAATACTCCTTACATATTTTCTAGATCTCGGGGTACGCGGACAATAAATAAAAGTGTGGACTAAGAATGTAAAAAGACGTATAATCTAGTATAATAATGTAAACAAAATGTGTGAGGAATTTTAAAAAATAATATTGCTTCGCATAATGTCGACCAAAATAAGACGGAAATAATGAAACTCATAAATGAACGTTTAAGTCATATTGATGAAGGGATGTTGGGTAATACTTGTCGACATGTACAAAAGAAAAAAGAAAAATACTATAGACATTTTGACATGGAGTCAAAATTTATAATTTACCTCGGTGAGAGTAGCGAATCCGAAAATTCATCATTTGATTTTTCAAGTAGCGATTCAGAATCATTATAAATAAATAAACATTAAATTACGTAATAACTGTTTTTCTTTAAACAGCCGTAACCCCTAAATAACTGTATTTGTACCCGACTGTACCTCTTGTCACGCACACAAAGTCACTGTGTATGTACAAGGGTTACCCACACATAAGGCCGCGCGCAAGACTGAGTTGAACTTACTATAATTATGTGTATATTGTAGACCTCATTACTATGCACCATAAAGGAAACAATAAAAGGATTCTCTTCGGTAACGTTCAATAAACATGGTAACTACCATCTGGTATTTTATGATTATTACAAAGCTCGTAGTGGCCTCGTCTAACCGAAATTATGCTATTCGTTTTAATGCTCGCTCTAACTGCCAATCTTTGTGCTGGCATTTTTTAATTTTCTTTTGTCTTTAAATTAGGTGTAATTTTTTTTTTCGCTACGGAGATTATTATGAACGGTAATTATGTCCCCAAAAAGGATCCTTCAAATAGCAGGTTTATCCTTAGGATTAAAATTTATTGTGATTGGTAAACAGTTGGTGGATTTCACATACCTTTCAACACAAAGTTTGTCTCTGGACTTGTACCGAAAATAAAAGGTGCTTGAGGCTATTTGTTCTATCGATGTCCAATACCAAATTATTTGCGGTCTCATGAACCTTGCTTTATTTTAGGTTAGACTGTGGTTTTTGTGGCAGAAACTTGTAATTTAAAACACCTCTTCCAGAAAGTGGTTTAACAGCTCAGTAATCGTCCCGGACTCAAAGGCCTCTTGTATATACAAATATTTTATCATATCATCATGTTCCTTTTCTGTCCGTTTAACGATAAGAGTTCCAATGACAAATTCTTTGGTATCGCCTTAGGGCGACTCCTACAATAACATGTCATTTTTAAAGGATCTGCCGTGACAAAGATAGATTGCTGTCCTTTCTGTAGAATAGTGTGTCCCCCTAAGTTTGTCATGTTTAAGGTGAAGGTAGTTATCTAAGGGATGCTCGAGGGACCATCATGGGTATGAAAGGTTCTAATGTGATTGTCACTTTTTTTTGCCAGATTATATCGTTGATATATCTTTGTGCAACAGAAGTGTAGGTAGTGTAGAGTTACTAACGGCCAGTTTCTTCATCAAAAGTTAAAGTTAAAGTAATGTCTAAAGTAATAGTAACGGTCAAATACGTTTTTTCAAGGCTAAAGTGACAGCAAAACTAATAGAAAAATTGAATTTGACCGTTACTTTTACTTTAGACATTACTTTGACTTTTACTTTGGCTTTAACTTTTGATGAAGAAACTGGCTGTTAGAGTGTAGAGTTTACTTTGGGTGATTAAACTTATGTTATTCGATTTTTTTTTTGCTGTAGAAAGGTTCTAATACAAAATCAACTAAGACGTCTACTGCAACATATCTAACTCTATAGCTTATTAAAATAATTCCCTCATAATATTCGTTATGATTTCGGAAGTCTAAAAAGTTAATCGGGAACCAGCAGAAGACCAAGATTAAAAAAAGGCTCAAATGAATAGTTTCAGAATACAACTGCGCCCAGAGGAGGAACGAAAAAAAGAGATGCAAGATAACAATGATTTAATGAACGCGAAAAAGTTTAAGCATCCCAGTTTAAATGCCACCCGCGAGTGTACTCAGAGGACTTTGTTCGCGCTTTTTGTACGGCTTTCTATAAACGGGTGCAGTGACAGCGGTCAGCGATTAGAAAGATCATCTTTTTGATTACATGTGTTAGGGAGCCAATCCGATCGCTGTTCCACATTCAATTTATAGTCTATAGCTTTGACCTTTTTGAAGTGAGGTTTTCACTTTGCTTTCAGTTGGGTGTTAAATACACAATACTTTTCATGGCCCTTCTAAGTTTAAATACCAAGTTAAGCGGTTCCAGCGACATCTGATCAATGTCTACTAATGAAAAATTACAAATAGCATTTCATCATTTTGATGTGTGAGTGGACGATATTGCTATTCCTCATTTATAGCAAAAATAACCCAAGAGTTTGTATACTTCAGTATATTTTCAAGAAAAATATTACCCAATATATTTTTTAGAGGTAAATAGATACTTCGGGACAACTAATACATTTTGGTATACTCCCTCATAACTGATGCTCTCCCATATGATCCAACGTGACGGGACTATAAAACAGGGGTCAGTATATAAAGTTTTTATCTGCTTCAGTCGTAAAACGCGATTGAGAGACCTGATCGTAAGCAACAGGCTACTGGGCAGGAGATTCATACACTAAAAGCAAAAGAATAAAGCGTTTACCAATATTCCTGCTTATACAAACTCCTTGGAGGAGCATTGTAAACAATAAATAGGGTCTTCTAAATTTAAAATTTAATTTGTTTCTGTACTGACAGTTATATGATTACTTGGCATCCATAGTGTGATACGGAAAGCATGATTTCTAGTCGTTTTTAAAAAAAGATTCTAAATTTAAAATGGTTTAGAATCCCAAATAAAAAAATGACAATGCAGTGAGTGATTAAGGTCATGTAAAAAATTTATGTGTACATTGATCTATGTATTCATGTGTGTATATGCACGTGTAGTAACCAATTTCAAAATCATTGATATACATTTGCTTTCCATGAATTTTATCCATGCACAGATTAAACAAGTATTCTAAAAGCCAAACTGAACAACTCTCGATGATTCAATACAAATATTTTTTATTCAATATTTTGATCGCTAACACTGAAAACATACGCGTTTTATTTGTACGGTGAGCAACGCAACGCAACAAAATGTATTTTGCTCGTATAAATGCCGGCTTACGTGGGAATAAAAATACCTAAATAGAATTATTGGGATAAAAAGACCAGTGTATTTTTCCTTATTTTTTTTCGGTTATCAACCCAGTGAGTTTGATTCAGGTGAGGTTTAGTTAATTTCGTTTTATTTAGACAAAATTAGTTCAGTTTATGTAAATATTTACATGACGTCATTTCGTTTAGAAAACAATATGCCAATAGTAGACTTTAAACTATAGACAAGTAACCGTCAATTAAATGCAGGATACCAACAGGATACAGTTAGATTTTTGAACGTATTTTTATCTGAGGACTGTTCAATGCTCATCAACAATGTAGTCAGCTATATGTACTTATATTATAAAGCTATTGAACGCGCTCATCTGAGGAACCAACAGAACCAAATGATTGGAAAAAAGTCAGCGCTGTAATACCCAAATAATACTAAACACAGAAAATAATAATTGCCAGCATAACTTAGCATCAAAAATCCACAACGCACGTTTCGCATTAAACTACAGAGAGTTGGATACAAACTAATTTATCCTTACAAACGGCTTTACCTGGTCCAAGAAAATTTCTAGAATACATAAGCATCTATTGATTATTCAAGGCAGCCATTTAGATAACGGTATTAGTCGGTTTTAGCCGGCTGAGCCTCCCGATCGTAAAATACAGGAGTTTGTGATTACACGTAATGTTGCCGAAGAAATGTACGAGAATCTCTTTCAAATCAATGCTGGATATACTTGGTAGTTTATCTACACTAATAATGTAAGAGTTTGTTTGTAGGGAATAATTTTTGGGAAATAATGTTTCGATGAGAACGACTCCTGCTGGGCCTCGGGATTGTTAGAGGGAGTTACCGCAGTCCTGGTACATGAAGGGTTTAAGAAGGAACATGATGGGTTTGAGTCAGTAAGAGTCTAACACTCCCTCATGCTGCACCCACAGCGAGAGAGGGGTCATTTCATAATTTTATTGAATAAAATTATGTGACTAATAGACGAACTATGAGCTAATCTAAGCACCTCAATTATCTCATGAATAAAATCGGGTGTCATGGTCTCGATATCGTGATCGAAAGCTAATCTAAATTACATGACACCCGATTTTATTTCTGCCAGTAGGTACTGTACCTACTAGTAACAAAATAATTTTGTGTTCTAAATACAAATTATGAGGCATACCGCACAATGTCACCACAAAAAAAGACTGTCGTGTACTCAAAACATTACGATTTTCTTTAATCACATTAGTTTTGTAGGTACAAAGAAGTAGTTATCTGAATAATTACTAAGGAACAGATATGAGGGTTCATTACAGTTAGTCCTAGCTGCAGTTGACTAATGCACGTTATTTCCTTGGCCAGGAATTAACTATGCCTCTGTTTTGCTCGTCTGTCTATGGTCTACGGGGTAGTTTATAAGCAGTAGCGTTTGTTTTTACACGCTTTTTATTAGCTTCACCTGTATGTTTGTATGTTTGTAACCGACTTCTTTGGGCGCGATTTTGACCCACTTTAAACGGCCAGATTTCGTTCAAACTTTGTAGATTTATTGAGGACCGATGACAATACACTAATTTGATAAAATTATTCCATTTTTAACCGACTTCCCAAAAAGGAGGAGGTTACACATACACATCGATTACTCAGAGGTTTATAGACCGATTTACGTGATTCTTTTTTTGTTCGACTCGGAATAGCTGCCAGTTGGTCCCATAGTTATCAGGTCAGGATCTGATGATGGAAACCCTGAGAAATCGAGGGCAACCTTCAAAAGTTGTAGGCATACATAGGGTAAAAACTTGACACTCAGGTGTACGCCTAAAAGCACTATTCAACTGTGAAGATTTGGAGCTGACCTGATGATGGAGACCAGGGAGGGTCGAGGGAACTCGACAACTGAATATGTAAACTACCTCGTGTTTGGGCTTAAATTATTTGTATTGACAAGACCTTTGCAATAATGAAGGTTTGGAGCTGACCTGATGATGGAGACCAGAGAAAATCGAGGAAACTCGACAACTGAATATGTAAACTACCTCGTGTTTGGGCTTAAATTATTCGTATTGACAAGACCTATGCAACAGTGAAGGTTTGGAGCTGACCTGATGATGGAGACCAGAGAAAGTCGAGGGAACGCGACAACTGAATATGTAAAATACCTCGTTTGGACTTATATTCTTTGTATTGATGAGAACTTCCCACTTGTATGGATAGTGACAACTATTCGTATCACTGAAAAGCTTTAAATAAATAACCTTTTTACAAAAAAATTAAACCGACTTCCCAAAACACTAAAAAGCAAAAAAAATACTAATTTTAGGTGCATCGGCCTAGAAGTCGGTGGCAAAATTAACTTAGTAACATCCATTAGACACCGACTTCTAGGCTTTTCAATTTGCAAAATATGATTTTTGTTAATTTATATAATTTTCATCTATAGTCGATAAGGTAAGAAAATTAATTAAAATTTTCTAGAATTTTTCTCTACAGTCGATAAGGCAGGACTCGATGTTAATTTATGTTTCCAATCATTATCTTTAGCCGTTTCCTCTAATATTGACAAATTTTTGTATACTAAAGAGAATTTTAATTCTACAAAACAAATAATAGTTTTAAAACAAACTAAAAAGTAGAAAATAAATAATAGTTTAAAAAAACTAAAAAACACGCTTTTTATAGAAAAACGAACTAAAAAATAGAGAATAAATTTTAATGAATTTAAATTAAGAAAACAGTGTTAAAAATTTCAATGAATATAAATTAATAATAGTGTGAATACAAAAAAAAATATTTAAAAAAAGCGTGGGGTGCTTTTTAAGATATTATCGAAATGAAAATCACTGTACTCATATCTGTCAATAAAAAAACTATTGACACCATGCACCCCACGCATTTTTTTAAATATTTTTTTTTGTTTTCACACTATTATTAATTTATATTCATTGAAATTTTTAACACTGTTTTCTTAATTTAAATTCATTAAAATTTATTCTCTATTTTTTAGTTCGTTTTTCTATAAAAAGCGTGTTTTTTAGTTTTTTTTGGTGTAATCTTTTTAGCTATAGATTACATTAGACAGAGTTTTTGTTACGAGTTTGGTGTAAGAATAATTCTTGTTTGAGTTTGTTGATGCCCCGGTTTGAATACATTTCTTTTAAAAGGAAAGTATATTCAGGGCAGCTCATACCACCAGCTGAAATCACCTAGATTTCTTTTAAATCAATTTACAACAATGATTGCTGTCTACTTGCAGACGGGGATGATAGATTTCTTTTCTTTTCATTTATAACTCCGTCGGTCACTAAAGTTCACACTCTGTGAATATCATCATTTCACATATCTCCGAACAGCACAAAAGTGTTCATAGTCATCACCATCATCCTCCTGCCCATATCCATTTTTTTATTTGGGGTCGGTCTGTTTTTTTCTTCCAAACTCTTCTGTCTGCCGTCATCTCACTTGTAACGTTATTTCTAGCATGACGACTAAAAAGACGGTCAGAATCATAATCGCTAAAATGCCATGACTTAGACCACACAGAGTTTCCGTCCGTCTATCTAACCGCTGCAATTTAAACCCATTGTCTTAATGAAACAGGCCGTTTCTACACATTACGCTCTCCCGCGTCATTTATAGAACAAACAACGACTTAGTAGAGTAGGCTCGAAGAAAATTTAATTACGTGTGAATAATTTAACTGTTTTGCAAGACTATCGTTAAGTTTTCAGATTCTTTGCAATATGTTGAAGTTTGTGGTCGTGAATTTTTAAATTTTGAAAGGACGGTCCTTTTTAACTATTGCCGTTATATTCTGAGTTAAGCTCTGGAAGTTGTGTCTTCCTTGTATTGCGACTTCTATCTAAACTTTTCTCAGATGTAGAAAAGAATGAGTAGAATACAGACAGTGTGAAAGTAAAAGAAAAATCTAAATCTAAATCTTCAATCTTGTAAAAGACACGAAAAGGTTTTATTTATAAGCCAAAGATCCAAGATTAAAAAACTAAAAGAATACCTAAAGTTAATTTTGTTTCCAGGCTTTATAATATTTTTCTAAAATTAACATTCTGTACCTAATTAGTTTAGTAAGTCGGCCTCTCAAGACTACAAATTATGTGCCTTTTGTTTATGCTAGAGATAATTTTGCCGGTGTAACTAAGCCTTAAAGTATGACTGTCTTATATTATAAGCATACCTAGACATTTTTATGTTCAAAAATTTTTGAAAATTATGTTTTTTTTTTGTGTACTTTCTCGCCATCTCATCACTATTAGAGTTAAATATCTTGAGTCTGTCTGTATTCTTTCAAAAGACGAGAAAAAACATTACAACTGGAAAATTATCGGTAAAAAATAAATAAATACATACAATCTTCAAACATGTAAAGGGCCCTCTCCAAAAGCAAACAAAATAATAACACAGAGCATTTTCATTAAAAAATAATAATTGTTAAACAAAGTTTAGAAGCTCCTAAACGTTTCGCAATTAACTACTTGAGCGCATATTAAGAAACATTTCCCCTAACGTAAGACTGTCGGCTCTTAAAGAAATTAATAAAATAATAATTGCTCTCTTATGAAGCGGGGCATAACCTTTGATTATCTGGTTACAACCGATGCCGAGAAATCGGGAACAGTATTTTATATTTTATGGGCTCAGTTACCATCAGTGAATACCATGTTTTCTATAAATTCTTTTGAAGTATATGATAGAATTAACTTGACACCACATTTTTTTTACATACTAACAATCTATGCCTTAAATCTTTTTACTATCTTGTCTGTTATTCTGTTGGACTGGCTCGGATTAAATACATTATTGGATATGCAGTAGTTTGTCGAAGCTAAAATGGTATCCAATAACAAAACAAATAAGTCAAAACGTATGTATAAGAATTTTTTATAATTCACGATACAATAAAAAAAATATATATTTTACGGTAAAAATAAAACGCATGCAAGCCAATTTAATTGCAAGTTAGTGTACGCAGCAGTGAGGGCGTATTCTATGTAAACTCCAGTTTGTAATATCTGACTCTCAAACAATATAATTTTGTTGATATAGATACATGTTAATATGTATCATATTAATTAATGCTGAAACATCGTAATTATTTCGTTAATGTGTAATAAAAGCTTGAAGTGCATTTTAACTAAATAAAGTGCATTTTAATTATAATTTTGCTTCCCTATCTGTTTTAAGTAAGTTAAGTGCCTTGCCTCGCTGTATAGGGCTTATAAAAGGTACGCGAATAAATTGGAGATTTTGAACCCTAATTGCTCAAAATGACATAGTTCAAATATTTATATTGATGATGCAATTCAATTGTAATTGAAAACTTAAAAATGATGTATTTGTAGCCACTGGTTGACGCGAAAGGATGTAATTATGGAGAGAAAACTTAAAAAAAATAACGCTGAAAACTTCCGTAATCATTGTGATCATTTATAAATCAAGCAGACTTTTCTTTTCATAACGTTAAAAATAACAGTAACTTCCACTTACGGAAACCACAGACTAGTGTACCAAGATTTTCCCCAAAAACATCGAACCAAAATATTTTCGATATCAACATCATTATGGAAATTAAGATCTGAAAAAACGAGCCTGCGCCTTATGTCTTATTTGAAGTGTCTACTAAAAGTCAAATGAGGGTACCTAGCTAAGTATGGCAGTCGTAAAAGGCAGGCGCCATCTTGGTAAACTAACGTTCTTTACTTGGCAGCTGTAATAATGTTTAAGACTCTCAATAGTGTAGGTGACCTCCACATTTCATTTAGAATGTAGGTGTATAGTTAATGTGTCATATATGTAATGTGTTCGACTGGTTAAATTGGACATTTGCTGAGGAACATAGGATTCAAAAAGGTAAAATTAAAGTGAATTTCCCATCAGAACTGTTATAAAAACGAGAAAGATTAGGTTTTTAAGTCTATATTTTTCTTGTATCTAATTCTTTTGTCCGATCTAGTTTTCGAATTTAAAATGGCAATACCGTTAGTACAATATAATAGTAGGTATTGTTATTTGTTACTAGAAAAGAATTCGTTCGAAAACTAAATCCTGCTCGATAAAAGATTCGATTAAATCCTCCTCGATAAAAAAAGTCACTCGATGATCGAAAAAAAAATCCTTTACATTTGGGATTCGATCAAAATGTCATGCGTTAGAGTGAAGTTTCGATGCACTGGTTTTGATCCAGCCCGATCGGCAGCGTACCAATTAAAAAGTTTTTCGTTACAACAGTTTTCGAAAGCTACGTCATTCTAGTCTATACTAGACCCGAAAATATCAAAATGTTAACATTCACTTGATTAATGTTACATAGTTTGACAGCTGGTGAGCAACCTCTTGAATGGATCCAACTGTTTTAAATATTGCAGAGTAGCGAAGAGGTTGGATATCTATTATAATATTATATAACTTTGAGATGTGGTGCTGGAGGAGGATGGAGAGAATTAGTTGGACGGAAAGAATTAGCAATGAAGAAGTATTAAGTAGAATAGGGAGTAGAAGACAACTATTGCATAGCATAGAGAACAGGAGAGGAAAAATTATAGGACACCTTATACGTCACGACGATTTTATAAAAAACATCGTGGAAGGGAAAGTCGAAGGGAAGAGGGGAAGGGGTCGTCCAAGGTACAGCTACATGAAACAAATTAAAGAGAAGGTGAATGTTGTGACGTATAAGGAAGTTCAGGAGTTGGCGCTAGATAGGCGTAAATGGAAGGAGCTGCACCGACAAGAGCTGGGCTCTTAAATTGAAGAAGATAAATATTTTTAAAATTAATGTAAATAGGTATTTGAATTAAATACATTCTATGATAATCAGCAAAATATAATTATTTAAGCTATTTCACTGTCCATATTAGCAGTAAGCGCTAAGATTTTTTGTTAATAAATTGGCGATTATTTATCGTCTTCTGTCATTTTGGTACCTTTCAATACATAGCAAATACATACATGGCAGCACTCAAGTTTAAATTAACGCCATCTATTTTTTTGTTGTAAACTAATTAGTTGTTCGTGGTGGTGGAAGTTATGAATCGAGTTGATTTTGCACGCATGCACAATATTATTTGTTGACCTTTTAATTCCTCTTAAAATTTCACAAATTAATTTTATTTGATTTGTTACATTTTTATTTGAATTAGAAACCTTAATAAAGCAATAAAATTATGAATATTTTTAACTTTCGAATGAGTTAATTAATGACCAATCAGAGGATTAGCCTTGAGCCGTCCTTGCGTCATCTTGTCTATGACAGTTCTTGATGTGACACTGTTTTGAGCGGGAACATGATCGAGTTGGATCATGGTGAATAGTGATTATGCAGAAAGTATAATCAAAGAAACTGTGGACATTTTGTTTTGTGCTCGCATTTTTCCCCAAAGTCTGAGAGAGACAAGAGTCTGCAACCATTAATGATGATGTCACTCAGAACAATGTTACACCGACATGCATATCAATTGAAAAGTACTCCAAGTTATCTCGTCCGTAAACTTGCAACTAATAAAGGCGTAGGTAATTTCATTTTATTTCTTTTTGGTACTAAACCTTCATTTGCAACAAAAATCCTCATCAACGTCCGACACTTACAATATACAGACGAATCTTAGGAAAAATTCTTCAATGTCTGTTCGAACTAAAATTGAATTGAAAAAGTTAATGTAACGTTCAGTCTAGGTACTGTAATAAACCTGAGTAGATTTCCTCGAGAAATTAGAAAACAGACCAGTAAGGAATTGTGCACACTTATTATTGTTATAAAGAAAATTGTTCTGAAAATTGTTTAATTATTCTACAACATTATTTGCTTCTAATAAGGTATGTGTCACATTCAATATCTCCAAATAAGCGTACAGCGAGTTTTCCTAATCAGTCAGTCTTTTGACTCATATCACCTTAATGATAGACAAATATTTATGATTTTCAGAGCCAGAACTACTTCATTCGTTTTTAGCCGAATTTGAAGAGGAGCAGATCCAGCTAAACTTTATCTTTATATTCCATGTATGATATGTAAAAACTACTAACACTTCTCCACTTTCATTTCATAAAATAGATCCCATAAAAACATGTGACGATCTGACGTATATTGTAGCTAGAGCTTAATTCGGCGGGCAAGCGAGATAGGAACATGAGTGACAGGTGCAGCGAAGTACCTAAAACGGGGGTATAACAAAAATTTTATTGGCCGACAGATTTACGGGCTATTTGCCAGGGATCAGTCGCCCTCGAAAAGTATTATAGATTATCTACGAAAAAGAATTACGATTGGAGTATAAAATTTTGTAGGATTTATAAAACGGCAATGAATGAAATTCGTGTCTGAATCGTAAAAAATATTCGTAATTTTATGTCCTTTTCTCTCTGTCTTTCAATTCACCTTGTAGGTACCTACAAACATACACCATTTTGTAACTTATGTATTTATGACATTGTAACATGTTCTGCTCAAATGTGTGTCGTAGAAATACCGTTACTTTTCATTTATTCATGAGCTATGGCTTTCCAAAACTGCACCTCTCAAAAGGCCATCAAACAAAACCATTCGAAATTCGTATAAAAATTATAATCTCAAAAGCACGAAGTAAGCGTAAGAGAATAATAGCAAGACTGTCAGTGTAATCCTATGTGATCCACTTTTCTCGTTACATACCAGTCGCCGTGCAAACGCACGGAAACACCGGTAAGCCTCTTACGTAAAAGTACAGCTTGCTTAAAAATATCATGTGTACCGAAAATATCTTACCAAGATACAAGCTTTGAAGGAAGAATTATGACGTAGGGTTGTCACGTAATTTCTTGTCCTAAAATAGGTCCCTATACTTCGCGATTACGTACTGATTTATGGCGGCAAAAATAGGTCTTGATTTTAACTGGATTATTCCAATTTTAATCTTATGAACAATATAACACTATTTTAAATGATTGATGAGGTTGGAGTTAAGATTCATACACATTACAGATGAAACGAAAAAGGACAATTTCCAATCCATCTGGCGTTTCATCCGATCCCTCATAAAAAAATAGTATTTTTAATGTAGGTAGGGTAAGAAGAACCTTTATTAAAATCCATATTGGAGTTAGATCTTTGTTCAGAGGTTTACTTAAACTTTTACAAAGTTACTAGCACTAGATCGCAGTTAAAAATAACACAGTGACGGCAGAAATTCATGTCTCAAGGCATAAGTTTCTCAGTTACGAAGATGGACGCTCTATTCTTGCAATATGCAGTAAAGTTTCGTAAAATATGGCTAAGACACGCCAACCGAGGAAAGATACTAGAAATCATTTGAATACTTTGGCTAAAGCTTAGTTTTTTGGTACATTGTGCGAGTGTCTAGTTTTTTTGTTTGCATGTTTACCTACTTTTAAGTATTTGGCTTCTTTACAAGGGACATTGAAAAGACTGTACTTAATAAGAAGGAATCGTCATTATAAAAATTGAAAAAAGGTTTTTACTGTATCTCTGTTAATTAATTTCGGCCACACCATAAAAACGGAACTTTCCTTAACATACGAGTCGAATTATATTATCAAGCACATAAGCAGTTCCTAAGATACCTATGTATGTTTAACTTAGCAAATAAACTCTTCAGTTTATAAGCAAAACAGATAGATTTCTAAAAAAAATAAGGCACATGAGGTTCGATACAATTTCAACAAACGTTCAAAAATTTTATAAAATTGTTGAACAACTAAAAATCTCGTTCTACTCATCCACTTAGCGCAAAGGATTTTTATGATGCAATACACTTACGGAACCAATTTGTAGAAATCAATGTCCAGACGCTTATGCCGTGTAACTTGATTCCAGAATATTGGAGGAGGCACCCGATTGTATATAGGTATTATTGACTTTTAGGGTCGATACATCATCATCAGCCTATCGCAGTCCACTGCTGGACATAGGCCTCTCAAAGTGCACGCTACTGAGAACGATTTTCGGCTGCTCGCATCCAGCTCCTGCCAGCCGTCTTGCGCAAGTCGATACATATCTGATGGAAAATGCGTCGCATTTAACGGTCGCGATACAAATATAATTCAACAAATCAACATGTTTAATTACCCCCTTTTATTATTTTAACGTATAGGCCTTTTACCTCTCATGTTGGGGTCGGCTTCCAGTCTAACCGGATATTTTCTACTGCAACATAACTAACACTGAAATAATAAAAAATACCGTATCAATAGTTTCTTAGCGGCATCAACTCCTTTCTTTTCCCAATAGTAATGTAACCTGGAGGCGCCCGTTTCAGTAGCATCTGTTCAATTTTCCCGTTTTACTAGATCTTGTTTCGGCACAGATAGAAAACTGTTCGCTGTTCAGCCTACGGATATTGGTGCTACTCTCATTATGCTAAAAGCTTTAATACCAACCTTTTTAGTGTGTTCACGTATAGCGCCATTTATGATCTCACTCACCTTTAATTTCAGTACCAGAAATAGTCTTGTATAACAATTCATTGATCGCATAACTGTTTTAAAAGATTAAGACTTTTTGCAGTAATAATGTAAAATTCCCTAATTGTTAAAAGATTTAACTGTCTCGTGAAAATGAAGGGGATTCAAGAGCAATAACTCGAAAAACCAATTTGATATTCATCCGGGACTGTCTTAAAAAGTTAAACAAAAAAGTTTGTGAGGTACCCCCAATCTTATTTAGGCAATTCCTTAAGACTTTTGTTCGAAATAAATCATTCAACCCTTAAGTATAAAGCACGTTTGGACCGATACTTCAAGCGGCTGACTGGTGAGGGTAACATTTAAAAATTCGACACAATACTTTTTTGAGGATTTACGGTAGGTTTGTGCAAATTACAAACTTTCAGAAGACACATTGCATCGACCGTAGAATTAATGCTACCGTATCGGTGTTCTATGTAAAAAGTTATCTTTGAACGAAAGTTTTACGGGAAACATCTCATGTTTTTCAGGCTATCAAGAGAAAGTTTTGAGTGTATTTTAATTTTTTCTTGCACGTAATTACTCTCGAAAATATTAATCAAAGATTAATCAGCAACATGCTTGCCAAGCATTAACCATCTTCTACGATATTCTACAATATTGGAATCAGTAGCCGATAGATATATACAACGATAGATACAATAGTTCAAAAGTTTGCATTTGCACAAATTGCCTTGACCATGATTTTACCAATATTCAAATGATAGTTCTTTTGCCTAGAAGGATTTTTTATTGGGTGTAAATCACAAAAACAATAATAAAACATCGTTTAATAACAAAGTAACAAATTGACTTAGCCCTGAAAGAAATAAAAAACACTCAAATCAATAAACATTAAGTAAATAACAATAACCATATTTAACTGAATCAATGTTTTTGATGGACGCGATATGTGGCAGTTTTTTTTAAGTAATGTACGTGCTTTAAATCTTACAAACCACATCGAAAACTAAATGAGATACTTTACGAATCACTATGTTATAAGTACATTGTCAGCCCTCTTGTGTGGACACGACATAGGAGTATATCTACCACACAAACTTTTTCTGTCTATCCACGGTCCAGAGTGCCTAGGACATTCTTCCAGCAAAATACACTTTGAAGTTTCTTCACACCACCCACAGCTGAATCTCTTATCCAAGGATTGACATTCCTCACAACTATTGGCCATATACTCGCACTTGTACACTATCATCAATACCATATTGGAATATGGTTCTGCACCACCCCACAGAAGTCTCACGTAACCCAAAGCAACACTTCGACTAATTCTCAAAGTCGTGACGTCACAGTACAGTGTATTCTGAGTAAGTGAAGCTTTCACTTTGACTATCATCTCTTCTACATGTATTTCACACCAAATATTACGTTTGTATATTGTTAAATCGTCTATTTTTAAAGTTAGTTTGATGAACCTCCTGATATTTGCGGGCACAAATATAGGATCACTAGACAAAACTTCGGTACAGAATCTTTCTAAAGAATTCTTGTGCCACGCATTATCGAGGTAGACTTTTTGAGGGCAGTGGAGACTTGGGTAATGAGTGCATCCAATTTCATGACACCAGTCGCATTGGGAGCCAGCCTTCTTGCATTCCCAACAGGTACTGAACGAAGTGCAGTAAGCCTGAATCGAGTCTATGTGGGACAACTGTGTGTCAAACTGTTCACTTAGTTCAATGCAAGTCATCATTATCCAGACTATTTTGCGTAAGCGCCACATCGTCTTGTTATCGAATTTATGATATGCTTGAATCATTTGGCCTTCCTGAAATACCAATATTTCTTTCCGTTATTTGCGCACCTGTATATCCAAATTCTATGCTAAGGTCGAATGTAGACTTCCATGAAAGAGAACTTCCACGAAAAAATTACGATGTTCTTTATTAATAACAACACTTAACGCCTTAGTTTTACTAATAATAACACTTAACACTAGCGCACTAAACGCCCACGAATAATTTTAAGAGTTGGAATTATTACTCAAGCAAGCACCTTCTCTAGAGAACTGGAACGGAACAAAATCGGTTTCATAGTTTCTTCTCTATTTATAACTTCAATGACCATCATATTTACAAACAAGGCTATTGAGATACGCCAATACTACGTTCATTATGAAATCACTGAGGACGGCACAATGATTGTGATTATTGTATTGTTTGGTACAGGTCTGGGAGCCAGGTGGCTCTCCCAAGCCGACGAAAAATTGCCACTATCTTACTTACGATTTATTGACTGATTCGTTTTGTTTTCTTGTAGTTTTCAGTTGATTTTATGACGATACAAACATATCTTAGAACTGAGCCGTAAAATTAAACAAATCTGTAGTGAAGTTTTATTTTAACGGAGACCTAAACTATATATTTTTTCAATATGCTCAGACAAGTTCTGAAACTGAATTGTAAGTATATTTTTCCATATGTAACCTTTTCGAATTGATAGTATCGCTTAAATTTAAACGTACAATAATGTCTTACCATAATTTTCACAAGTCAATCTATTTAATGTCCATTGCATCATGTCGTTGGAGCACTTGACCCCCATCACACATTTAGCTGTCTGGTCACACCACCCGCACCCGTACACGGACGGGATTATCCTACAAGATTCACAATCCGTCGCCAACGTTTCACAATTGTACACAATCAAAGGAACCTTGTTTGAATAAGGTTGAGCACCACCCCAAATAAGCATTAAAGTTCCTCTATCATTGTCCTCGAATTCATTGGAACGCGACTTCAAAACAGCAGGGTAACAGTATACAACATCTTTGAGTATCAACCCTTTTAGATGGTTCAGTTCAGTTCCAATTTTCACCTGGCAAATAATGTCTTTTTCATATAACGCTGGATCAGGGATATATACTTTGACTTTTATATTTACTCGAACACCGCCTGGAACTAATACTGGACCTTCACTTTCAATGTGTGGACAAGCTCGAATTTGTCCACTTATATTAGATTTGTCTGCTTTAGTTTCCGCCAAGGGACACAGTGCTCCAGGATTTTCAGTGCATCCGTAGTTATGACACCAACCACATGGAAACCACATACTTTTCACACATTCGTAGCAATTATTGAAAGAACGACAGTAACCGCTTGGATCCCTTATTGGAGGTTGAGGTTCATCGTCGTGCATATGGCTCATTGACAACAAATAACTCTTGATTTTGGACAATTCGTCGGGTTTCAAAACGTCGTCATCTGCTAATGGTTCAGCACGCTGCATCTTTCTTGACGTCGATGCGAAGCTGTCAATTGTTTTCATTTGCAAGACAATAAGTAGGAAAGGCAAACTGCTAACGAACATTATGACTGGTCCAATGAAGGATGTTACATCAAATAAACGATCATCGAAGACATTTTGGCTTTATATAACGCTTGCTGTTCGCTTGTTTATATTCAATTAATAGTCAGATTGTTTATATGGCCTTGGTTCAATAGGTCGTGTGAATATTTAGTCATAATAATTATGTTACAATGGTCGTACATTTTCTATAGATCGTAATAACTCAATGGGAAAATATTAGTGAGGGTTTATATCCTTATAATAAGGGTTTTTTTATTATTTATTTTAAGTGGTAAGCCGTAGTATTGATACTTTATTTTCTAAATAATTAATAGAACAAGCAAGCGTTTCGAAGAACTGATAAGAAATGCCCAAGAAGCAAGTCCTGTTTTATTTCATTTGAAACAGGACACTGGTTGAGAGAAAGTTATAGTTGACTCGAACAAACTTGTAAATACAGAAGTGAATTTGGCGCTATGTTGCAGGGAGTTGTAATGAAAAAGTTGCCAGCTTGTCTCGGGAACTCGAGGGCTGTTAATCTGTTACATCCACGTTTCCTTCACAGTTCGAGTTTGACCCTATACGTGTATTGGCATTTATAAACCAGTCCTGTTTCACCTTCAGATTATCTGACATGCGACTGTGACTACACTTACTAAGATTTTTGTTTAAGATATGGTATTAATGACCATGGCATTTTTTTTCAGAAATAAAAGAGATCACAATTCTGTATTCAATGGTATTGGTTAATTAACTAGCTGCTGCAGATAGTGTTGTTGCAGATAGTGTTGTTGCGGTGTCATCTGCAGCTGTACCATTTCCTGACTCTGCTCCTCCGCCACCTCCTTCTTCAGTTTTATTTCCACCAGTAGCATCACTACCTCCTTGAGAATCGTTTTTAGCCGCAACAGTAGTTTGTACAGTTGTAACCCGTATCCTTCTGGTGGTCTTAGGGAGATCGTTAGCACAACCTACGTATATGTTAACCGATATAGGAAGGTTGTACGTTGATTTGATCCGAACAGTTATGAACTTCTTACGGAGGCCACCACGAGTAACTGTTGTAAATGGTCCTCGGCCCATGCCTAGACGGTCTACTACCCTGAAGTATGTTATCTGCGAAAAGAGTTTTTTCATTAATGCCTAGAAGTATTTTTAATATACTAATGGCTGACATTGGGACAGCAGCCAGTGCAGTGGGACAGCACAGGCTAATAATAAAAAAAAAAAAATGGCTGACATAAAGCTAAGTTATATCTACTGGTTTTACATTATTATCTTTCAGTGTATTAATACCTGGAGTTAGTTATGTTAAGACAAATAGCTGCAAAATCAGGATATAAATCTTTACCCTGATTAACCATGTTCTCTGCAAAAGAGCTGTTCGAAAAATACACTCTTACCCCAAAATCACGAGGGTAGTATTGTACCTACACATATTGCTGATTAAATGATGGCAAACTTACAGGACATTTGAATAATCTCCCATATGACGCAGTTGTAGCACCAAAGTGTGAGGCTGGTTTATAAATTACATCCTGGGCAACCAGAAAATCATTTTTCTTGAACATGCCAAGGTAAAAGTCCCTGCATATTACAAAATGTGAATAGAACAAGACAGTTAATAGCAAGAAACATGCTTTCATGTTTAATTTAGAAAGAGATTTATTTTGAATGTGGATAATCAGTTTAGGTAATAAATTGAGCCCATTTATTACCCGTTAATTTTATAGTGTAGTTTATAAGGATTGTTAATTAATTTCGAATTATTAATTCCTATTTTCTTTATCACTTACGTCATGTAGTACTTAAATTTTTAATTCATATTGTGTTAAATTCGCAGCGTAATTATTACAGGTATGTCATTTTATCGCAACAACGTGTAATTTTAAATTGTAATTATACAGGTACGTTTTGAATTCTTCCTGCCGACCGCTCATGCCTCGTCAAAGAGTAGTAGTTTTTCGGTCAAACTCGTTGTCGTAGTACATAAGAACATGATTGATTGAACTATTACAGGACTGATGTAATCAATCAATGGAGTTGACCAAAGTGATTGAAGACAAGGTACAGAAATCAAAATTTAGTGGGCACGTAGCTCATGGGTTTATGATGGAACTTAAACTTTCACAATGGAGGATATTTTTTTTAATACGCCTACGCGTAAGCTAACAATTTACATAAGAAAGCAGTATTTTCGGTAAAACCGAGCGGAAAATCTGCCAGTCTGAAAACGCTGTAAATTACATGCTTTTTCGTCTAGCGTAAAATATGAGAAATATTCGCGTCATATCATTTAATTATTTTATGTTGATTTTTTGTTACCTCTATTGTAACAAACTTCTCACAGTTTATTCGCATTTGGGATAAAATCTAAGTACCCTGTAACCGGCTCTCGAGTACCACCTATCTCAATATAAAAAGTTCATCTCATTCAATATGAGATGTAAGGGGGCAAATCAACTGCCAACTAAAGTGTACGTGTGAGGTTGCCTTTAAAAATTACTTGATAAATAATAATCAATACTTTAAACATACATACAGAACATACAGAACATTTGCGTAGGCCAGAAGTCACTAGTAGCCAACTTCGGACAAGCAAAATTCTTACGATCTGTACGAATAGATCTCAAAGTGATCTGATCTTAATCAGAAACGCAAAGCTACTTAGAAAGAGCTTATTTTTAAAAATTGATGACAGGTACTATTAGCCTGCCTATGGTGTAAAAACCCCTAATCCCTCGTTTATTATACAAGTGCATATGAAAATGCACCCTCACGCAACATTAGCCGTTTCCCATTACGGTATTATCATCCCTACACATCCCCTATACGCTATTACATGGAAAGATAGAAAATACACGGTCAAATAATTTACGCGGTAAAGTTGCGTAAATGTCGACAAACGAATTGGCTAGGTAAAAAACAGAAGGCAAATTGAAGGAAAATATAGTAATGAATAATACGTTTTGTTACTTCTTATGCAGTGACGCAAAACGTTATCATGTGTTTAGATATTTAGCGTGTGCATAAGATTGGGTGTCACCTTTAAAGAGGATTATTTTCAAAGCCACGAAGACATGACTAGTAACTACTAATATCAGCTACCAATTTTCTGTATGTATTTTGAAGTATAATTGGAGAGTGTCAGCCGTTTTATATGCACGGAAAAGTGCAGCGATTTTCGAGCAAACAATCACCAGTATGTTTTCATAAAGGGTGGAAGGGGATCGTTTATAAATAAACACATTAGTGTGAAAGCCGGATTTTGATGGAGTTAACAATAACAATGGTATATAAGATTCATTGGGCGACGCGATACATTCAAATAGGTGATTAGATACATGAGTATTTGTTAATTATAGATCTGAGACGATAGATAAGATAAAAAATTGTGATGAAATCTTTAAAATATAGAAACACTTTTATATGGCACCTATCTAACATTGGTAATTATTTGTTCTAACAAAACAATATTATGTATACAGTCTTTGTATGTATAGTTATGTATTTTTTTAAGTGTGTATGGCGAATATTTTATGTTCCAGATATTTTCAAAACCGATCTGTGTTCATTATTCCATGGGTTCAATACATTATGGACATGAATTTATGGACATGTAGCTAAGGACTTATGAATATTCGATTGAATATCGATTGAGAATTTAATGCGTTAGCTCCGTTTAGTGTGTGTTCCTGGGAAGTTTGTTGTACCACTTCTTCCCAGCAAAAACACATAGGAGGTGGTGAAGGGTGGGCGTTATGGGGACTGTCTTTTGTAAATGACGTTCAAAAAGTGCTGTTTTGCAGCCAAGTTTGAATAAATGATTTTGAGTTTGAGTACACTGGCATGACTTCAAATAATTATTTTTTACAGTAAAAAGTTAAATAATGATCCGATTACGAATGATATTCGGTAATAAAAATAATAATCACTGTCTTCTGAGTTCTATTGATAATTACGAACGATGATATAGGTAAGAAAAATAAAAACAAGAATTCTTCATACTGCTATTGCACCGGTATCGTATTACAAGTACGAAAATAAATGCAAGCCAATGAATGAAGATATCGAAGGCTTGGTATGGCTCGAGTCCAAACATGGGATGGGATTGGGTCAAATATTTGCGTACACGAGGTCATGCAAATGTGGATGTTGGATAATCTGCGCTTTCTGGCTTCTGTTTAGCCTATTCGGTTTCTGTAGATAGGCTCCCACTTCAATTACAGAGCCTGCAAAAGGTAGTTGTACCTAATAGTTGGTTTTCAGTTTTTCGTAGTCAGAGTGGATGGTCAGTTGGTGCGTAGTTGAGGTCCCTTATAAGGTTATCTAGAGAACTATGGTATCTGCTTAGTTTTTAGATCATAAAATAACCGTACAATCGTAAGTATGTTAGGACATTTCATTAAAAAAGTTTGCTAGCAAGCAATAATAGTATTGTTCAATTGATCTTTTTTTTTAAACTAAGATAATTTTGATTCGCAAATAGTTTTGTACCAAATATTCGTAATAAATAAAGAAAATAAAAATAACATAGGGGTAGAGCATGAGATTACGAAATTTTCCAATTGCGGTGTTTTGAAAGCACCTGTGTTTCTTCATACCTTACGTTTTGGGTGCGATGCGATACAAAATGAATATTTGCCGACGATTCCTATGCAGCTGCCAACACCAGCTAGGAAATTGGTGAAAAAGCTGTTTCTTCATAAAATATTAAATGGAATTTTGTCGGAAATTGCAAACGAAGACGCTTTACTCAATTACGTGGATTTAACGATATTAATTTTATTAGATTATGGCTGAGTGATTTCTGTTTTTGGCCCAATGACGCTTAGATTTTAAAGGCATAGTAGGTATATAGGTCAGTACGTATATATGTATAGCAAATTAAACAGGCAAAGTGATTCACCAAAAATATACTTGTAGACTTGGTGCTATTATATTATGTAAAACACAAATGATTCCAGAATACAAAACTTTATTCTGTTTCGGTTATTATTCTTTATTGCACATTTTGAAAACATATTTTATTTCATTTCATTCGTACATAGACTAGTATATTATAGGAGTACATAAGAGCAATTTATTACTCAAGTAAGTACTGATGCTCAACATTTAAACAGTCGAGTATAAAAATCGTTTAAACTACCTCGCAACATTTACCGCATCGAGCAGAGTTCCTTCCACTCTAAACCAATTAAAAATCTCATATCCTCCCGGTTCCAAGAACCTATATATTTTCACTAGTACACTTATAGTTTTAAGAATGCTCACTGAAATAATTAGGTACCTATTATTTGACACTTAAAAGAATGGAATTACCACCCCAGACACTTGTGAGTTTTCTAGGAATTCTTTGGCTCTGTAATGAATTTCAGGAAGGGGCCTCTAAAAGTCCGTTTTTGTAGGAATTAACAAAGGAGGAAGTTTTCAATTTGGATGAAGCAAATTCTACTGTGGTTTATTATTATTATAGTATACAGTTTTAAAGTCTAATATTTAACAAGATAACATGCGGAAACTCACAGGACAACAGGATACCCAATAAGTATGCCCCTTTTGGCACTTAGCATCATCATCATCATCCTCCGAGCCTTTTTCCCAACTATGTTGGGGTCGGTTTCCAGTCCAACCGGATTCAGCTGAGTACCAGTGCTTTACAAGGAGCGACTGCCTATCTGACCTCCTCAACCCAGTTACCCGGGTAACCCGATACTCCTTGGATAGACTGGCGTTAGACTTACTGGTTTCTGACTACCCGTAACGACTGCCAAGGATGTTCAATGACAGCCGGGACCTACAGTTTAACGTGCCTTTTGGAACTTAGCAACAACCAATATAACTTATATAAGATTTTCATTACTCATAAAAAACGGTTAAGTGAGAACAATTTGGACAAGAGGAATAGATCTACTGCAAGATAAATCTATTTAAAAAACCTGTAAATCAGCTAAATGTGTTGCTTCATGGCTCCACTCTTAGAATGGAGATAGTTAATATCTTCTTGGTAGCCGACAACCGCTACGCCCGAAGCGGTAAAACGTTATTCTAATTTTGTATTATTTTTACGTAGTACTTTCATTTCCTTAAGATACTGGATTTAACTATGTTTTGTTAAAAAAAAACTGCAGTTTTATAAAGCAATGTACTTCATTTTAATACAGTTAATAGTCGATCAAATTATGTTTGACACCTTACTACGTATTTACCTATTGCTATAACAAGTGAAAAGCGGTTTTACAAAATCATATAAATTTTTGTCATTCAACCTTTTTATCCGGCGAATGTCCAGTCAATGGTTATCGATAAAGTGTTTTGCATAAATTGTGGTTCAGTTTAAATAGTTTCAAAAATTAATATTATGGAATTTACCATCCGAATTTCACAAGATAGCAATGAGTTTTCCTCAGAATGATAATAAGGATGCATTGCTATTAATATATTTCCTTTATTTTGAAGAACATAATAACAAAACGAAAAAGTATCTACGGCTACGTCCGATATTCGTGAGCTGTGAAATATGGCCGTGTTCCATCACATCCAGCCAACAATTTAAAAATAGGCGTGAAAGCAAAAACAAAAGAGGCCGAATACAAATTACCAATAAGACACTCGATCATAGTTTCATCTTGCAAATATCTCTGACACTGTACACCATTTCCCAGCTTTCCTCCGACAGGCGTCCGTCTAAAATCGACGCCTTCGTTAAATCCAGACGATATAATGCTGACGTCGATTCCACCTCATTTGCCACCAAAAGGGCTTCAAATAAATCCCTTTTTGACATTCTTTTTTTATTCCTGGCGTCTTCGTAATAATAATCCTTGGAAACAGAACAGCTCGTATATTTTATCGGGGTACCGAAATACGAACATATTGTAACTTTCTTTTGTAATGAAAAGGACTTCTAATGTTACAAAGGATCTGGAGTGGGATAGTGATTCTGTGATCAACCGATTGGTCGTCGTAATAAACCTTTTATGGGTTGACTTTTATGGTTTCAATGTTCCTCGTATTGGGTTGGTGTTGCTTAATTTTCTTTTTTGTTGTTACTATATAAATCTATACTAATATTATAAAACTGAAGAGTTTGTTTGTTTGTTTGAACGCGCTAATCTCAGGAACTACTGGTCCGATTTGAAAATTTATTTCAGTGTTAGATAGCCCATTTATCGAGGAAGGCTACTTTTTATCCCGGTACGGGAAGTAGTTCCCATTAGGAATATAGGTACAGTACATATACACGTAAGGCCATTTAGGACCTTATCTTTAAAGATATGCATTCTAACTCGTTGTATGCTGGTGCGTGGATGCACGCGAGACAGAATTGATTTTCTATTGTTGTTTAATTAGCATACAAGTGCATACATGTGCAGCATTCAAATTATTGGACGAAATGTGGCTAGAATATTTTTTATAGATTTATTCATTTCTGTAAGGCACATTTGACAATATGTAATGTGTAATGCCCTATCGAAGTATATCTATCGTAGTAAGTATTAATATCCTTTAAAAATGATCTTCCCACATAACTTCATACTCGAGGTGCGCTTGTAAAACTGGATTCGCGATAAATGTATACAAACTACACTAGCCTGAAGCCGACTTGGCCCGTGTTTTATGTTACATGATCGACAGTTTAATTTACTTGTCAGTTAGTGGCGAAGCTTTATGCAGGGTGATGTATCGATGCTAAACAGTAGTGCGGCTAGCCGGGAAAATTGGGAACTGTCCTATTTTAGATTATGGCGGTGTTTTTAGTTTAGGAGAAAAAGTCGTTGTTGGCCTATTGGATAAAGTAAGTTAAGTTTGTAAACAGTTACTAAGTATATCTTAGACATTAATGACTGTGTTTCGAAAGGTACGTCAAACTGAAGATCCCGGCTGTCATTTAACACCTTTGGCAGTTGTTACGGTTAGGTTAGGCTAGGTATAGTGTCTGACTGTTATTCGTACAAAGATTCGGCAAAACAATATAACATCTAAAAAGTGTTAGTATAAATGAGTCAGTTTGTAAAATATTCATTGTTAAAACAACTATACCTATAATATATATTTTTTACTGGCTTATATTCATGTGTTATTACACTAATGGATACATTGTACCTCTATAGAGTGATAATTAAATTAGCACGGTCTCTGATAGACATGTTCTTTCAAACAAGCTTTTGTTCGATGACAGAAAATAATATAAAAACCGGCGCGAAAATGCCAAACCTTTTAGCTAAAAATATCTTCAATATACCATGCACTTTTTATATTTCAATAACGTAAATTTTGATACAGGCTTTGTAAAATCATGCTTCGTTACAAACAGAATAACAAATTTTTAAAACTATTGAACGATAAAACCTATAAAATTCCATAGACCGTGGCATCGGCGAATTTGATAGAAAATTTTTAAAAAGTTTTTGACAAACGTTATTTGCTTACGGGCAGCGAACGGACTTTCCATTTATTCTGTTTTTTTACGCCGCGCAAGGGGAAACTGTAGGTTTTCATTGGAAATACACCCGGGGACGCTCGTTTTGGGGAATTATATACTATTATTTTATCAAACGACGACCAAAAGTATATTTTTCCATAAAAGTGCTGATAAAGTCGTTGAACTTTTGTGTTATTTTTATTAGAGAGTCCTGTTCCGAATATTAAAATGGCAATAGGGATATAAAGGATAATTTGTTTCAGTAATATGGTGGTATTAATATGAATGAACATACCTCTAGAGGTTCGTAATGATCGTTCGGTTACAGGGTTGAATAACACCAATAGCTCGGGCGGGTATTCATGACTTATTAAGAACGCTACTGATTACTTCAGTGTGTAGAAACCCTATCAAAGGCTCGGATATATCATCAATTACTACAAAGGTTTTGGTGGAAGTTAACCATTAATATTGAGCGACGTATTAGGTGTGACTCTACCTCTAATAATACGCCATCATTCATGTATTACTTATTCACAGAGGTACGCCCGAACTTAGTGAAAATAACGAAACGTTAAAGTATATTCTAAGCTTTACGTGTGGTACAAGTTACTAGAGATTTCTATGCGATTTTTGGTTGTTGAGTATGTTTCGTTCAGGTGCTACAATGTTGATGAATATTATATTAGTGGTCTATACAATAGTGTTGGTTAACACGAGAGTAAAAAAATAGCATAAATGGGATATACCTACTAACAACTGTCCCCTTGCAGAAACATTAAATATTAGTCCTAGCAGTAAAAAAATCTGAATTCGCCAGCTTACTTTCACCAAGCGTGATGATTAACGCTCCTATCTTCCCTATGTGAGACAGGTAGTATAGGACAGTAAAAAGTCTAATGATGAATTTCCGCTTTCTCTTTTAATTTGTATCCCTACTTAAACTGACAGAAACTTAAGCAGAGAAAAGCTAATCCGACGTGACAATGACTAATATAACTTTGCGCAATGCCGTCTCCTCTAACTCACTTGCTATTTTCTTTCAAATGAATTATGAATCACTAGCGGCAAATAAAACCGAACACTTTCGAACAAATGCTATTATTTTATTTACTTTGCTCAAGTTTTTTGCGTAGGAGGAAAATTCATTTTTTTTATCTTGAAGGATTTTGATGGTATCTTGTCATTTAAAAGTTATTTTAGAAACTTTCCTTATCAGGCGTGTATAGCAATTAAATTAAAATTATAGAACTTGGCATAGCATGCCTACTTAACGATTTTGGTTATTCAGAAACCTTATATTTATTTAAAACTACTAAGTACTGTAATAAAAACAAAAAAAAAAGCATTTGGAAATAGAATTTCAAATGGTATCCAGTTCCATTATTTTTTTCTAAAAATAAACGATCAAAAATACAGTCAGTTTTGAGCGATTTTCCCAGATAAAAGTATTTTCATAATACTAAAAATAAAAGGCTGTTGTCAGTTACTATTTTAGCTCAGAATTGTTTAATTTAATGGACAGTGAGAGTTAATTTTGTCTACTTCTAAAAGATTACGGTGTCAGGCCTCAGGGTGGATTCTTTATATTTTTAAAACGATTATTTTTTATAAAGGAAGGGGTGGTTCCTATACATGTCAGTTTGTGGATTAATGCTTTGACTTATGTAGGTACTGTAAACGGCTTTGCAAAACACGATATGAATATTCATAAAGCACATCTCTATTTTAATAGTAATATTAATAAACAGGAATGTCTTTTTTTTGTTTGTTTATTTATTTATTTTTTATACTTTGGGAAGCTACATATGATTATACATACAGGAATTAATTTCTATTATTACCTATCTATTTGTCACAGAAATTAGCATATAATTATTAATGTACACAGGAACTATTAATTGGCAACCTAAACCTATTTAGTAATGTGATATTGGAATTACGTATGTACATAATGCAATGAACACACGATATGCATTCCTGGTACGTCGACTATAATTCATAGGCCTAATGAAGTGTATCTAAATTAATTGCATTATGTTCCCTATGATATATGATTGGGATATGCAATGATTATGATGTTGTTATGAAACGTGATGGACATTGTCGTCGTGGTGGCCTAGTGGGTAAAGAACCAACCTCTCAAGTATGAGGGCGCGGGTTCGATTCCAGGTCAGGCAAAGTACCAATGCAACTTTTCTAACTTTGTATGTACTTTCTAACGCGGTGTCCTGCGTGAGCGACGAACGCGACGCGACGCGACGCTGCGAACGCGACGAACGCGATCAACTCAAAGGAATTCCCTACATGCGGCCTATGTGACAGTCTGCGGCGAGACGCGACGTAACGCGTACTTGTTTTGAGGGCGACCAGACGCGACACCGCGAACTATTCAGAAGCGTTGATTGTTGTGGGACAAAAAAAACATAAATATTAAAGAAATCGTTTATTAGTACAAACAAGTTGGAAGATTGTTGCTGTCTGTACTTTAAATATGAACTTTCAAGCAAAATTGTAACACAACTTCTCCATGATTTGAGAAGTAATGACCAAAATCACGTAGGACATCTGTCGCGTATAGCATCGCGTCGCATTACGTCGCGTCGTGTTGCGTCGCGTCGCGTCGCGTTCGTCGCTCACGCAGGACACCGCGTAAGTATATCTTAGACACCAATGACTGTATTTCAGATGACACGTTAAACTGTAGGTCCCGGCTGTCATTGAACATCCTTGACGGTCGTTACGGGTAGTCAGCAGCCTGACACCAGTCTAACCAAGGGGTATTGGGTTGCCTGGGTAACTGGGTTGAGGATGTCAGATAGGCAGTCGCTCCTTGTAAAGCACTGGTACTCAGCTGAATCAGGTTAGACTGGAAGCCGGGTAAAAGAATAAATAGGAAAGGAGACTATTGTTAGATCAGACAGTATCCATATTTTTAGTCTAGGATTCAATCAATAGGGAATAGGTAAACCGAATTTGATGACGATGAAATAAATGAGTGAAAGATGATGTCTTTTTTGACACCATACACAACTTGATATGAAAATTAATCAAAATTCTTGATAAATCATTTATTGTTCATGAACGGAATCAATAAAATATTAACGGAGTGAATACAAAAAAACTGTAACTGCTATAATTTTGTTAAATACAATTTTTACGTGTTTGAAATATTTCCCAATTTTCCTCTCTTACACATCTACCTTAATTATTATCATTACTTAATTTAAACCCCAATACGACGACAACAATAATATTTGCACAACGCTTTTATAATAGATAATTTTGCAAGAAAAGTACCTATAGAAACAAACATAAAGTTAAACCCAAAACCAGATTTTCCCTAGCCAAAAACAAACTACCTACAAGCATAACACAAACAACCATAATAGTTTTTAAAGTAGTACGACTATAAGGTTTACTTGTATCAAAACATCAGCATAAGTGCTCTAAACGACGACGATATTACTAACGTTACCCCTTTATACGGCATACTCCGGATATGAAACTTTTCATAACCACTTACGTAAGTATTTAGAAGGACCCAGTTAATTATTTAAACACAATGTTTGACCCCTGAAACCCAGGACTGTGGAGGACTTTAATTATCTCGATTCAGACCCTCGTTTTAACGATCCCCAAGTGCGTAATTGCTTGCGTAAGGGTGGCTATGCCAGTGGAGTGACTGAAAAAGGCTAGTTTTCGGAATTAAGTGCAGAGTTAAGAAGGTGGCGTCCGTTCGTTCCTTGAATATGCTGTTTGTGTTAAGTAGTTAATCCTTAAAACTTATTTACTCTGAAAGTACTAGAGAAAAAATATTAAATTTCATCGACCTGTTGTAACAACGGTAAATAGCTCTAATAATATATTTTTCATGAAGTGTATTTCAGCTTACAAAGTACTTAAGGATTTCAGTCTGAATTTTTTTATCAGAAGGTTACAAAAATGTCACCAGTCAAAGAAGAATCATTGTTGAGGTAGATCTGCTTCAAGCCAAATAAAATATAATTATTGTTAAGCTTCGAGCCACAAAAACAATCATTGTCCACTGCATTACATGTATTTTGAACCTATTAATTAATCTGTCCCCTCTATTCGATTCACAGATCTATGTCACAGCCAATTCTACATGATTAATGTTAATGAGTGTCTTAGTTTGTTGATCAACTTGTTTCGTAAAGCCTCTGATGTCAAATGTATTAACTTTAAGAGTTTCAAGGAGTCATTTGTGCCGATTGAGATCTATATTTAGATTTCGTCTAATTTAGTTACACAGTGTAATCAATGGCAGAAGGGTTTGGTCACCATTAGCGTTAATAAAAATAACTTTGTTCCATCCATTTTTTACTAACCTAAACATCTCTCGATTTGGTGGTATTTTAAGATCCTAAATCTCAAAATACTGAAATCTCAGACTGAAATCTTTACCATAAAACGTATTTGCTTTGAACTGTCACTTTGTAGGTCTTACTGTACAAGTAATTATTTAGTAATAAAATTTGAATTGTACTAGTTTTAGACGCGTAAACCGCTTATTGGTACATTCGAGTGAAACCTATGGCAAATATACACAAAACTAATATTATTGTCCAACCACCGTTCTGTGAAACGGAAATAAACGATTTCTCATTGGCAGTTCAAATCACAATGAAAATCCAATTCTATTACACAATTATAGTACCAAAAACTTGGAAAATTACCTAATATCAATCACGTTTAACAAAGCAGGCATTTTCCCAACACACTGTCAGTGGCGAAACCATATTTCAAACAGGACAATAGGTCCAATGTCCACCTCTGATCACGCCTATTCGGACTTAGGGGTAGTGAGAACCCACCCATTTATCCGAAACCTCACTGCTCCTGACTTTTCTTGGGGACAAAGGCTTATAAACGTTTTGCGTGCACCTAATTAGCACTACAATTGTGCCCTAATGGCTTCTACCAAAACAAAAACAGCGCTATCTAAAGAAAATTATTGGCACATCTATTTATAAGGCAGAGGGCGAAACCCGGCTCTTATTGTCAATTGTTTAGAAAACAAATGAATGAAAAATATAAATCGAATTGTTGGAGATAAACAAAGACATTTGCCCTTTGAACTTTGCGTATTTATGTGAAGAAAATCTAATAATTCATATTGTAAGCTCATCATGAATAATCAAATTTAATAACTATGAAAATTGTTATTTCTTTCGATTGTTTATTGTTCAGTGAGGAAATATGGCTTTTCAATTGAATATGATACCTTCTTTTATTACAATATCTATTTGCTTTTAGGTTTTATTGTTCAAATCAGTATACAGTCTTCTTGATTATGTATTTTGAGATCTACATAGAGGTATTTCCGTTATAGCTGAATGAAAGCTATTATCTTCAAGCAACAAACACAAAATATTAATCTTAAAATTCAGAACGTAGATCTAAATATTTTAAACCTATGTTAGCTACTCTATCTAACAGTAACCAAACAGTTCACTCAATGACCAGTTACAGAACTGTAATTTACACTCGAGGCCAACAAGAAGTGTAAATAACATTTCTGAACGCGACATTACACTAAGCGCTCGAACCGTAGCTATGCCAAATCTCTCGATATCAGTTGCTTATTCAATCGGCGCGATTTGAGCTAGCGAGCGAAAATACAGTTGGGTGCACTGAACAATTTACAATTCACTTGTGCCTGCCTCTATACCACTGGGGACAATGGGTGTGTGTGATTTGAGGTTTGATTTTAGTCTAGCGCCAGCTTGGCTCGCATTGTCAAACGATTTTGGTGACTGGGTCGGTTTTTTTGTCCGCATTTTGATTGCATTTTTGTTCGGTGATTGGTTTGTATAATATTTGAAATGGTTTTTATCGGTAAATGTTTTGGAATTTTTACTTTTGAATGTAGGTACCTAATAGCTGTACATTTTTTAACGAAAGTACATACAGTTCATAGCTCATTTATCAAAGAAGCACTTCAAGAGATAAATATTAATAGATTTGTTTGATGTATACTTAAAGGCATTGTCCTTAAAGGAGGTAAAATGATCATAAGATATAATTATAGGCTAAACTCATATGCAGACTTCGTTAATTATAATTACCTACTAGTCATGTGATGTATTTAGACGAAAACCAATTAAAATTATTCACGCGCGAGTAGACTTGAATGAGATATTAATTATAATAATTATGGCTGAAACTATAAGCGAATATGTCGTGCCTAGATATTTAGTGCCTACATTTCGTACTGAATAATAGAATGACTGATTACAGTTTGGATCTGAAATGTGAAATCTGAAATATTATGTGCTAGCTCATCTGTCGTGCATTCAGTAAAACGACTGACAGTTGTTTAATGCTTAAGGCTAAGTTAAGTTTGGTTTTTAATTTCTACGTAACTTAGGTACATATTTTTACTAATGACCCGAAGAAACTACTTCTGGCTCATATATAAAAATAGTCTATGAGTAAACCAATATATTGCGCGGTTTCCTCGAAATCTATATGATTGTTTTCTTAAAAAAATATAAAAAATGAGAGGTTTCTCATTCAATTTAGTTTTAAATCTATTTTTCAATAGCAAACATTCAGAAATATCCAGATTAAATTAACGTCGTCATATCCCACGATCCTATTCCAACATTCGATAGCTCCAATCTAAATCGCAACGAACAGTCTTCACCTGTTCTAAATTCAGTCTAAAGTGGACTTCAAAGTGTGATAATCTAGCTACCGTCGAACCGGAACTGTCAAATTGGGCATCAAATATACATACGTGCACCTGACACGCCGTCCTGGCTAGTAATGACACCTCAATATAGATTGCTTAGCGCTAGGACTGACCGGCGATTGACGGCCATGATATGGATATTTTGAGAAGACGTTTTAGTTTGTTCTAATTTTAAAATGGTTTCAATGTGTTGTCGATACCTCTAAATTCCCATAGCGCTATCTTACCAGCGGGTTTTGTAGGTAATACCTACTTTACTTGTAATTTTTGTGACTACCGCAATTCATCTAGTGTGAATGCGTTGTTAGTTTCCTTAAAGTTTAATAAAGCCTGTACAGGTACCTTTAAAGTGTTAATTTATACGATGTCTACAATCATGAACCGGTATGTTCTCCATTGAATAAGAAGTTTATATGACCGTCATCACCTGTTCTTGCCATGGCTTAAAGGCATAAAATTTAACTACCTATAAATAAGAAGAATTAAATAAATTTACTGATCTTTATTATTTATTAGACCAAACAAGTTGTTGAAGATAAATAGATAAAATCTGTATGTAACCAAATGCAATCTCTGAATAACCGACACTACACTCACTATATCCCTTTCATCATTCAGTACCTCCATAATCCCTTTACGAGAAAGTCCAACCAAAATTAATCCCTAATGACATAATTTCTGACAAAATATTATAACGTAATTGAAGATAAGGGCAACTACAAAAGAGAATGCTTAGTTGGCATCCATAAAAAGGCGGGTCTGATTAATGGATTTTCGTCTGTGCCCGTCCTTCTGCGTTAATCAAGTAAATAGTCGACAAGAGCCTAAATGAATTTCAAGCCAAGCGTTTTGGGGCATAACTGGAATAGTGTCTGACGATATTTATTAATTATTATCGTCGTTATTAATTCTTAATAGTATCGTGACTGTCTTTTTTTGTATACATGACTTGTGAAAATACATACCTTATTGTTTAAGCTCATGTGTGCATTGAGGAATGTTAATTACAATGTTATATTTTGCCCAAATAATATTTAAGTTCACGTATTTTCACTTATTTTATAAAGGGCGTATTTTGCCATTTACTATTTATTTCCAAACATTATTTAAACTCATGTAGCACCTCTAAATCATTAAAAAGTAGTTAGCCCACCCAATCACGTAATAATCTGCTTCCAAAACCTCATTTATATTTTTGACAACCATCTCAAAAAGAGAATCAATAAAAGACTTTTATAAGACAATTTATTAACCAATATCTGTTTTCTTGCTCGCACAATGCGAATACATAAATCAGATAGAATTGAACACAGCTTAAAACAAGACACGTAAAATGGCGGACAATTAAGCATAATTTATTGGTGTTACCAACTTTTGTTCAGTACATTTATATTTGTAGTTGATGTAAGCCGAATATTTTACGGCCTTAATTACAAACTTCTGAGGTGATTGATTTGTTAGTTGGGCTGGACTTACTGCGGTTTGTTTATGGATGGGTCACTGCAGTTGTCAAAACTTTTATTAGTTTTGTGATAGTTTTATGGTTGATTGAAACTTGTAGGAATAATAATGTGGCAAAGAAAGATAGCTACTCAAACCCATTAAATAATTTTGGTTATTATTGATAAATATTTTATTTAATCCTTTACTTTTAGCAATAAAAATGAGTAAAATGCACCAATTTTACATAAACAACCCAAAAACTCTTACTAAATTAGCGCAATTTGGAATTCTGCCCATTAAGTAAGATGCAGCATACAACCTACCTATCGGTGAATAAATAGTATTTCTTCGCGACACATTAGCATTGCTGAATAAACCACTCAAGTCAATAAAGGTTGAGACACACCACACAACACAGCAGAAAATAACATAAGCCGCTGTCACTAAAAAAAAACTGTATTTTTTTAAAACTATGTTTCTTGAAATCTTTACTTTTACGGTTTAAGTCCGACTATATCTTATATTCTTGACTTCCAGTGGTTTTTCTTAAGTACTAAGTAATTTATTCGGGGCAAGTGATGCCTAGGTGCATGGGTACTCCTCTCACTATGCACCTGTATTAAGTGTGCACCAACCCTAACTGTGGTTGCAGACATATGAATATGCAGTCTCTGCGATCGAGAGATGCTAAGTTCTACCGAATGAGGCGTATACTGAATTACTTAACTAAGTACCAGAAGATTGTTGGAACTTAACTACCAGGTGAGTAGGGTGTGTAGTTATGTAAAGTGGTTTGGTAAATCGATTGGGGAAAATATCTGTTGTTTATGTGGGAATTTGATAGTGATATTAGTAACTTACCTACTTGTATTAATACGCCTCCTTTTTTTCTATTTCTGCATATTAGGATGACATCCTTTTAATTTGTAAATATATTCCTCATTAATTAATTAATTAATTTTAATTCTTCAAAACCTACAGACATGCCAGAAGGATTTTGCAACCAACGGTCACGCTTAATAACTTTTGTATTGAAGTTTTTATTCTAGTTTATATGACTAATTTATTTATCTAAAACATTTAATTCTAGAAACAAAATTAATGAACAGTACCTATTGTCAAATTACTCTATCGATAATTCGATTTTGAAAAAACGAATTCTTCATGTATAAATGACCGCATGGACTATCGATCACATCCATATTTACGTGACAGGTATTGTATGAATACGTAGGTAAATAAAAATATAAGCTATATCCACACTGTATCAAAACCAGGAGTATGAACGTTACAGAGATTACGATACAAACTATACTGTTACATTCGATGTACAAAGTTTTTAGCTTGGCATAGGCTAAAAATGTTGGGGCGGCTTAAAGGCTAGAGTTATGTTTTTGAAATAAAATTGAAAACTAAAAATTGGGAGGAACAGTTTTTCGTATCCGTGTATTGTTTTTAGGTAGTATCCCTTCTTTTCAATACATGCTGGTTTTTAATTCCAATAATAGTTATTATGCATTAATTTTTATGGAACAATATAACAGTAATTATATAACAGTATTTTTAGCATAACAGCCTGTTGTAAAAACATTATAACTTTTACTAAAAATTGTCATGTTCTTAAACCCCCCTGTTATCATCTATTCTAATTAAACTGTATGCGGCAAATAAGAACTCTGTAACATATTGTACTCCTTGTCAAAATGAAGCACAGTCCAACCAATTCTTTGCTCTATACCGCTTACGTTCGCTGTTTTCCTAAGCTGACTTCTGAAACGTGCAGTGTATTACAAGTAACTAATATATGCTGCGATTTATTTCTTACAAGCGCTGTTATTATTTTTCAATGTGAGTCATGATATTTTATATGTTTTATTACTGATCAATGCACTTCTTCTATAGTGAGAGAGTGTTAAATGAATTTTTTTTTGTACAAGCATTTGTTGTCGGTTTTCGACTAAGAAATAAAATAACGACCTTATCTTTCAAATTAGCACGAATAACTTCTTCTTTTTGTTATGGTTCCTCTTCATTCCTGAAGGTTGGTCTTCAGGTTTTTGTAATCCTCTCTCTACGTAGCCAGCCGGATCAATTGTTTGATGAAGGCAATGCCCGTCCACTCCTAGATATTCCTCAACCACGACGTACGAGTCCGGCGTACGAGTTTGTCATGCAGTAAAAATTGCTAGGAACATAAAAAGAATGTGGTTTCATTTTGTAGAAATCATCACTAGGATCATTTATCAAAATATACTCCGTTATGAAGTAGACTACGAAGTGTTAGTAAAACTTTCTTAATTTGTGTACATTTTTTGTTGTCTGTACAGCCCTGCTGCAGATTGTAAACAGCTGATACAGCTGAGCTAAAAGATCTGGTTCGTGACTTCTTTTGTTTAGTTTTCACATAACATCGATAGATACCAGTAGGTTCACTTAGAACGTTAGACATGGACTCCATGTCTCGTTTTGTTCTCCATGATGGAGTACAAAAAGACGAGCGGAAATCTCCTATGAAAGTAGTTCGGGGGACGAGGAAATTACTGGCTCCACCGTCAAACGCCATCTTTGGAATCCGCACATATTGTGTAGAACCAAAAGTCCTCGCCAAATATGTCAAGAAACCGAACGCCTCGTTTGTTCACGAGGATCAGAGCATTTTGGTCACACCCACAGTACTTTATATTTTGACAAATGAAATTCTTTCTGGAAAACTGGCAGCTGTCAACTGGTCAAAACATTCAATACTCCTAACTTTATCTCTGCTTTACACATGATGATGTAAATTGTGAAAACGAAAAATGACTCCTGTGGACTCCTGTGGACTCCTGTGGGCTCCTAAATATCCTTAGATATTAATTAGATCTTGAATTCACTGTGGTATTTCTGTATTTTTTCTTACACAGCGACTTCTTCTCGCACCAGTACCACTCGCAAGGCTCACAGCTTAAACTGACATCTAAACTCCTAGATTTCTGTCCTGAGTTATTTATTAGACTCGACTACAAAGAAGCCTTGTATCAACGCTGCAACAACTTTAATCTCAAACTACTGGAGCTAAACAAAGAATGAAACAACTTGATTATGTAGTTTTTTTTATTATAATGAATATTCATGGAAATAAAAATTTCGTTTGAAGAGTATAAATATTATTCTTCTATCAAATATTCTACTTAATGTCTGAGGTCTCAAACATCTAAATCTTGACTCAAGTATGAATTCTAAATAGTTATAACTATTTCAAAAATAATATTTATAAAAATTAAATAATCCTAAAACAAAAACATTTGAATAAAATTCTTGAAAAAAATTACCTCACATAATAATAATCATCATTTTGACAAATGGTACAATTCAAATAGTTTTCGTCGACCGTAACATAATTTCGATAGTCATAATTCACTTCTATTCGTCTTGACAGGCGAATAATCGTGGTTACTTCTCTGACAAACGGCCGTCAATTTGTTGCGTCCCCAAAATTGTTTCAAATTAATGCAAGATCTAATAGAGGATTTGGAATATAGATACTGTCTGATCAAACCTTTGAACTTTGGACATCGAAGGGCTGAATTGGTTTCAACTAAGCTTTATTGAGAGTGTCGGGATTAATTTGAAGAACCGTGTGCTCATCGGCTGAGAATAGATTAATGGCTTCGGATCAAACTATTTATGATGCGTCAATTTAAATTTATAGTTGAAAACTAATGGGAAATCTATTTTTCAGACGTAAGAAATACTCTGCTATGTAAAGCTGAAGTCTCACTCTCGCAGTCTTTGCATTAAGATGTAACATTCTACCCTAACGAAAACACAGAGTAGGTAAAGTTCGATAAACACGTAAGTACAATATTACAAGGGGCAAGTTAACTTTTATTAACATACGTTTTATTTCATCTACGAACACATATTTCATGCTCTATAAATGCTATTTTGGTCTTTCTGAGTAATCTGTCAAAACTTAAGTTACCACTGATGTAAGTGTTTTATCACTATTTGAGCAAAAATAAAATTGTTAGATAAAAACATTTTACCATTTCCATTAAAAAAGGAGAAAATATAAAAGTGACTTCATTAATAACTCGTAAATCTTGTTCCAGTGTTCGCGCCATTAAAAATCTGTCGAAGCAACGTAATGGCGTCGGGATGCAGCCAGCAATTACTGTCACTCACTCCAATGCACCCATTCTCAGCGAAATTCGATATATCTATTCCATCGAATTAGCTTTTTAAGAAAGACTTTTTCAACTTTGTTAGAGAACCTTCTTTGAGGAATTTCTTTTTTATACGTGATTGGTTTTCAAGTAGGTAAGCATCAATACGTATTCGGTTTTTAATTTGCAATCGAATGTTGACATCGTTATTTTTTGTTTGTGTTTGCAAGTTCTGTGTAGGTTTGAAGATGAAAGTCTATACATAAATGATAAGTTTTATTTTTGAAGTGTTTATTGGTCAATAATGTTAAAGTATTTTGTAATATTTTATTTCGTACTAGCTGACCCGGCGAACTTCGTATCGCCTTTTCCTTATTTGCTCACCGTTTAGACCTACCCTGGACTACGACAAACATTTTATAACCAAAATTAGCTCAATCGGCCCAGCCGTTCTCGAGTTTTAATCAGACTAACGAACAACAATTCATTTTTATTTATATAGATAGATATTTTATCATTGTGAACATAAAGCCATAGAAGCCATCTCCAGCCTATCTTCGCACCTAAAAAATATTTACGTACATAATCATCGATGGTAGTATTGGGAATGTTTCCCATAACCATTATCTCTCCTCTGACTAGTTATAATAATTGCATATTTACCAACTTTATTGGCCACAGTTGGACTCCGATAACGTGCATAAAGTTGAATGGGTTATACCATTTACATAAACGATTGGAAAAACAGTATGATTGAGCTCGTTCTGGGTATTGGTAGTATGTTTTCTTTGATCGCGTTCCTTGGGGAACTGTTGTGCGTTTTAGGGGCGTTTGTAGCAATTGCGTCTTTGAGTCATCTTTTCCATGTACATATTTATGGTGTTGTGAAGCATCATTCTTCGTTTTTGTCAAATGGCTGAATACTTCATAATTATGTATGCAGAAGGCAGTAGGACTAATGGAACGGAGTAAATTATTTTCGTTGTTGCTATTTTCTTTATGTTAATTAAAATCTATCTAAACAGTTTTCACAGCATTACCAGATGGGCAACCAAAATAAAGGACTTCACCAAAGCGGAACAATATTTTACTGCTGATGAAATTCGCGCCAAACTTCGCGGCTTGCAAAAACTGGATCAGCTGCTCAAAAAAAGTAAAACCTTATTGGAAAAATGCTACAATAAATCAATCTAAAAAGTATACTCATTTGTTTCTCCGCGTATTGAATTTTCGCGAGCCAAACTGTATTGTTGTAACCGGGTGTATTGTTAGGCAAAAGTTTGATAGTCTTATTTTTATTTTGTTTTTTGAACCTCGTTAAAACTATCCGTGGGGCCGATGAATGAAGTTTTTCGATACAGATTTTACCGTTCGATAGATTGACGCAAATGAAATAGAAGCCTGGTTATGGAATGTTGTGCGTAAAAACAATGGGGCTGTTTGCTGTTCATGGAAGCTATTGTAGCGGATTTGGGATTGAATGTATTCAGTTTTTTATAGTATTTGTTTTGAAAGTTTATAAATCATTTCATATAGACAGTGTTTTCATTTGGACGGATTTAAAAGTGAAATATATGTTGTTTCATATTGAGTGCTTTTTTAAGCCTTCCAATACCTACCTAAAACATTGTGATTTTTATAAAGTGTGAATCTTTCGTTTCTAGAAATCATAAGCTTCATGTCAATCCTGCATAGGTACAATTTTTGCAAATCGCAACTTCCACAAACATTGTAATGAAAGATCTAAAAGGCGACATTTCTAAAATAGCCAAAAGAAATTATAGCACCAACAAACCGCCTATTTAACTTTTCAATATGGCGGCGTTTCCGAAAACGGACGTCCTGACTTTTCCAATTCACTATTGCAACTAATTAAAACTTTAGTTTAATCCGAGATTCCCATTATACTTTCAGAAATGGCGACGGGTTAACCTAGAACTGCTAGGAGGGTGATCTCATTGGCTGCTTTTACACCGTAACGTAATGCTGTAGGGGAACGAACAAAGAAACTTTGTTCGTTCGTAAAGGCTCGTCGGGACTGGTACATGAGCTTTTTAGAGGACGGTTGACCAATGTAATGAAGGAGGTTAAGATGGTGGATGTGTGTTTTAGAATTTGTGGTATTTATTTAAAAATTACTATCTGAAGATTTAAATATATCTGAAATTGCTTTTGTGAACAAAAAGTGTAGCAAAAAATCTGGCTTTTAGGCAATAATTTTTTACGATTTTTTGGTTAAGTGTTTAGTTAAGTTACGTGTTTTTCTTTCGTTATAATTATTAAAAACATTTGCGTTAAAGATTTTCATCATTGCTTTGTTGGCTGTGTCTTTTATTAGTAATCATTGAGTCTTAAAATTGTACTACTTACCTCAAACACAGGCCGTGGCATAGAAAACCACTTATCGTTTTTCCTCCTTATCTGAAGCAAATTGTTGTGCATTACCATTTATCTCTCTTTTCTTTCCTTTCAATGAAGTGGGACAAAGCGCATAAAATACCGCTGATCCGGCTATATGATTATACTGAGGGGTACTTAATTAGGGATCCGAACCCAAAGTATCCAACGGGACCCTGTTACTAAAACTTTGCTTCCAGTTTGTCTGTTCCTTTGTCACCAGGCATCTCAAGATGTGAAATATAAATCTGGCGGATAAGATGTAACCAAACGTTCTCTTGAACGAATCGAACTGGCAATTGGTTTTTAATTTACAACCACATTTCTAAGAAAGGTTGAAGAAACAATCGAAGGTAAAGCAGTGTTCGAATATCTTTTGTTTATACTACATAGTCTATTTAGAACATGGAGATGAAGGCGCGGCTCCACCGCTGTGCACGCTGTGCACGGACACGCGGCGCATTTTAGCTGCGTGTATTCATTTGTTTGACAACGTGGGTCTACGTTTCCACTGAAGTACACGAATATGACCCACGACTATGTATAGCGTGGCACGGCGCACGGGTAGACCCACGCTGACAACGTTGAGCTACGTAACCGCTTACAACAACTGCTCTGCGATAACCGAGCTGTACATAGTCGTGGGTCTTATTCGTGTACTCCAGTGGAAACGTAGACCCACGTTGACAGCGTTGAGCTATGTAACCGCCTATTCGAGCAAGCCACGCGTGTATCAATGACGTCAATTCATGCGTAGCCTCTCCGTGGGTTGCAGTGGACACAACCACATACATTTTCTTACAAAGCGAAGCTTAATACACGTGCGTAGCCTCTCCGTGCACCGCGGTGGAGCCGCGCCTTCAAAATGACGAGCGGAGATTTCATAATGTAAAATCTTTTCAATGTACGCAACGTTTCTGGCTCCGCCTTCATATGCTTTCTTTGAAATCCACCCATTGTTTAAATCCAAAATTAAATCCCCAACCACACAAGATCAAGTTTTAAACAGATATCTCAAAGAAACCGGACGCCTTGTTAGTTCACTAGTAAGTCATCGTCTTGGTAACTCCCACCGTACGTATTTCATCTTGAAGAAAGCACCGGACCTACTCGCTTTACGGCATCTCTGCTCATCTTTCCTTCCTCTGTGATATGGAAGGACGCTCTATTTATGGCCAAACGTAATTGACAAGTTCTGACTGAGTTTGAAGTAGGAGATTCCGAGTAATGTATCGTTTTGTCTTTAATGTAGAAGTTTCGAGTGTTTTTGGATGACTGTATTCATACTCAGATATAAATGTGGTAGAACGGAGAATGTATAAAAATAGGCAGAATAAAAAAAAATGTAGACACAGTAATTTTGCCAAAGAATATTGATGAATTTCTTTAGTCTACATTTGATTTGCTGTAAAATTCGTCATCATCGAGCGATGATAATTCATGGAATATAGAAGCTTGATAACTTTAACATTTTCAAGAGTAATAGTGTGCGTGTGTCCGAGTTATTCGCGAATTTACTTTGTAAAATTCTGACCTCCAGCTATAAATTTTGTTAGCTACATATAAATTGAATAAAAACAACACTTCGGTGTGCAAGATTCGCTAAAATCTACATAGCAGAACGAAAACAGCAGGATTTAAATGGTTTTCTCTTTGTCGAGCCAATTTAGTAATGTGCTTATTTTCACCAGTTGACATCTGATAGTGGATTCGGCTATTCGAAGTACCTAGACTTTGTAGTTATGGGTTCCAAAAGTGGCTTTAATGAGTTTAGCCTTTAGCGATCGAGCGTGTTCTGTTAAATGAAAAAGAGCTTTAAACCCTCAGTGGTAAAGTTGAATGTTGACTGTCAGATTCTGTGAAAATTTCTCGGAAACATTTTCGCAGTAACTAAGATGGTTTTCTGAGAGCAAGAAAAGGAGTGACAGAGCTCTTTGTTAGGTGTGAAACTAATATTGTTCCTGAAAAGTTTGTCTGACGATAAGGTTCCTATTTTAAATCAATCACGTATTCAATTGTTTTTAAAAATCAAACAAGAAAATTTAAAAATGGAATACATATTCTGGAGTCAGCAAAAGTTTTATAGCCATTCTAGAACTAAAACTACAGAAAAAAAGTAAATAACATTAAAAAAAGAAAGAAAAAAACACGTTCGCCGTCCCGTTCGAAATTCAAAAGTGGTGCGCCAGTAGCAAAAGTTCAGTTGTTATGAACGTACGTGACCCTCCATACTTTGCGGTTGATGTCCATAATAAGCGGGTAAACGATGTAGTAGGTACCGGTAAATTTTTCACTAACATGTACAAATTGTATGCTTAGTTTTTTTTATGAAGTTATGTGTGAATAAGGGGATGTTTGTGTATCTTTTTAAACAAAAAACAAAATATGACAGATCATTCCAAATTTTTTTTCAGTTGAGATGACGAGCAAAATCTTTAAAGAATTCGATGCCCAGAAAATGTAAAATTAAATCTAAAAGACAAAGAAACCGACACTGTTAAATTCGTGTGAGAATATTTTACCATAGATCTCAAAGAGCCGTTCAGTTTTTCCTTAATGAAACAAAAAGGGTTTTAGTTAAAAGAATTCGCAGTATTCCACAGAGCTCAAAGCTTTTCTCTCAATCGCCACCATTGTTTTAAAATGTTTGTTTACTTTTACCCTTCCATGTAAATTGACGTAATGCTTTAAAGTAATGTGGTACGTAAAATGCTTTTATTCTAATTCTGAAAAAGTTAGAAATGGGTGCTTAGATCTTTTTGTTTTTGTTATGTTGCTAACGGGGTTTTGACGACGGAAAAAAATCTGCTAGATGAAATATAAAAATAATATTTTTATTTCTTATTATAACGCCTTTATAATGTCTATAATATTTTGGTATTATTTACACGGTATAATATGTAAGGATTTTCTTAAAGTAAAATCTTAGCATCAACGAACCATTTGCCGATCAGATTTGGCTCTCAAGTAATCAGTTGCTTTCTTTTAAATGCAATATTATTTTTGTCATATATAACTTTCATACAGGCTTATAAACTTAACAATACTTTTCCTTCAACACTCTTCTCAAAATCTTTCCCGAAGGATTCTTTGGTAGTTCATCCAAAAACGTAACATCTTTAACTCGTTTGTACTCTGCTACTCTTTCTTTAACAAATGCAGTTATACTATCAGCGTTAGGTTTACTTCCTTCTTTCAGTACTACGAATGCTCTAGGAACCTCTCCGGTTTTTGCATCTGGAGCCCCAACTACAGCTACGTCTAGAATATCTGGATGTTCTTTTAGTACGTTTTCTAATTCTGCTGGAGGTACTTGATAGCCTTTTACCTGTAAATGAAGTTAAATTATTGTTTTTATTATGTCAAAGTCAAAGGTTTTTATTTCATATCGACCTGTCACATTAAAGGCTAAATCATCATTCAAAAGCAAAAATCTTATCAGCGTTCAATTACATAATATTATTTTATATTTTTTATCTCTGTAGCGATACTATAACTCACAACGCCGCCATCTACACATTCGGAGACGCAACTATCCTGCATCGCACATGCAGTGTTCGCGCGCACAGTTTATACAGATAGATCACCCCGACAACAACTGTCGGGCAGTAGCCCACCGAACAAAACTCCTGTCCGGTCGGAGGATCCGCCCTTTACTGCGAGGTATGATGAGCTTTACTCTCTGCTCTCACACCTCCACATCTGTATAGGTATGTACCGATGACAATTTCAAAATTCCTAATACAATATCACTCTCGTATCTGGACTTTTTAATATTATATAATCCTACCTTAATCAGTTCTTTGAGTCGGTCAGCAATAGTTATTTCTCCAGTTTCATCGATACTTGCAAGATCACCAGATCTGAACCAACCGTCATCAGCAATAACGGCTTTTGTAGCTTCTATGTTGTTTCTGTAACCTTTCATCACTTGGGGACCACGAATTAATAGTTCACCTTTCTGTGAAAACAAAAATATTGAAAAGTTGACTTTAAAAATTTATACTTTTCACAGGCTGACTTATGGATTTAGGCGTTCTCTACAAGTCAACCTTTAGGTAGAGGGGAAATAGTCGTGGCTTAGGTACCATGCAAGTAAAAAAAGGATATTAAAAAAATGTCTATAAATATCCTTTAAAAGACTCGGGATGTAGATAAGATAGTCTTCTAATATACCTAAATAGTTTTCTAAGATGCTTGTGAAGCAGGATCTGATAATTTCTTTATACATGAGGTTAGTATTTGTACACAAAGTAACATATTTTAAGCACATTTTATATGTTTTCATGATGCATTCAAAGTCATCGTAATAAAATTAATATGAAAATTGTAAATAGACATACCTCATTAGGTCCCAATGGCTTATTTTCAGAATCTACAATTCTTAGCTCCGTAGTTGGTAAAGCAAAACCGGCTTTGGAATAATGGTCAGAACCCGGTAACGTTAATGTTGCCAACGGCGATATCTCCGTCAAGCCGTAAAGTTGTAGAAAATCTATTTTATGCTGAAAAAATAAAACAGCTATATTAATCTGAGGAAGCATTTTTGTTGGTTTGTTAAGGCTCCGAAACTGCTGAACTTGTTTGAAAACTTCATTCAATTCTGGAAAGCTACATTATCGAGTAGCATGGGTTACCGAAAATTTCTTTTTACTTTAGGGAAGCTACATTATTCCCGAGTAACATGGGATATATTTTATCCCGGTACGAGCAGTTGTTCCCCGGGACGCGAGTGAAGTCGCGGGAAAACGGCTAGTTATTAATAAAAAGGTCAACGATTGAAGATTATATTTTTTTGTTGTGGGCGTAGTGAAGACTTCAGGGAGATATATTTAAGTCTTTCTTTTGAATGCTCCAGTATTAATTAGCCGAATAATTAGCGAAGAGAGTTTTTAAGGTAAATATAGCTAATTTTAGACAATACACTTTATAGTCCAGTGACTATGTTTCTCAGAATACTTAGGAGTAGGTAATTTAAATTATATTCAGGCTGTATAATCTGCTTTTTAAAAATACATGCTTCAACAAAAAATTTGAGACTCCATGAAAATATAATAAAAGTAAATAGGCCATTCAGAAGAAAATAAAACTCTATCTAGAAAAAAGACTTTGAAGGATATTAATGTTACTAAGTTTCAACTAATTTTATTATGCAAAGCAAGTTTGGATTATTTTTTGTTTTCTTCATTTATCTTCTGAAGAATTGCTCCGTGAGGATTTCTACAGTTTATTTTTATGAAATATTTGTTAAGGCCGTTTGTGTTAGTGGATTCTGAAGTACAAAAGTCATTTTATTTTACGAATCAGTTGAAGTTCTTGTAACTACACTGCAATTAAAGTTAAAAAAAAAAGCTTTCATAATTTTAACAAATTAATATAAATAGTAGGTATTATGTTTAATATACAAATACATTCAGGTTCATTAAAAACAATAATTTGTGATTACGTTATGCAATACTGACTATGTCTAGTTGAAGTCACAATTGCGAAACGTCATAAGCCTTAAAAAGCGTAACACATCAAATAAAATTATTTTATGAAAAAAGTATGATTGCATAAAAATACTTAATAGGAAAGATCTGTTTGTCCTTAACCGACGACTATATTATGTTTTTACCTTAGCTTTATTCAGTACTTTCATGACGTCATTTCTAGGTAGTGGTGCAGCCCCACATACAATAGTTTTTAGTGATGATAGATGCTCTTCTGTTACTCCAGCATATGAACCCAGGAATAGCACTGAAAAAGTATAAGTTTATTTTTATACCTTTTTTGAAGGAGTGTCAGACTTACTAACTTACTGACTAAACCCATCATGTTCCTCGAGAGCCGCCGTAACTCTTTCGAACAATTAACAACCCGCAACCTTTATTTATATCATATCAGGATTTCAGGAACGTTTTATACAAAAATCTGTCGTCAGTCAATTATAGGATATTACTTTATTTTTAGGTAAGGACTGTAGTGGTATTTACAATAGTATTAATTGGAGGATCAAAGAAGTGGTTTTACAACAGGCAATTGCAATTCAGTTAATGCTTTTATTTTACTGATAGCTGGGTTTTATTACTAACACTTACCTAAAGGTGGTGCAGCATATAGCAAGTTTATCCTGTGTTGTTTCATCGACTCAACGAAAGAGTTTGGTTGAAACTTTGGCAGAGTAACTATCTTAAATCCCAATGACAGTTTATGTATCATAATCACAGCTAAACCATAAAGGTGGTAGAATGGTAACACTCCAAATGTAGAATCTTGACTGGTTTCTGAAAATATGATTATTCGAATTTAATAAACAAGAAAAGCTTCCAACAATATTTGACTCAAATCTCTCTACAAGAGGATTTTGTGGAACTAGGGAAATGTTAAGTTAGCAATCTTAGCTCATCAATATAGACGGTGATGTTATAGTAGGTATACCTAATTATAAAAAAAATGAATTTGAATCAAATGAATTACTTGTTTTGACATTATATCACAATTACTCATAGATAACATGACAGAGATCTGTTTTAGGGATCCAATTACAGCACAAATTCATCATATACTTTTGATCCTAAACAAAGCATACTATAAAAGATAAAACTCTTAGTGTGGGTCCACACTGCAAGCGCGGTGACTGGAGCCTAGGCGGGCGCGGCGAGCGGTGGCGTGGGGTGGCCACAGTGAAGGCGCGAGCTCTTGTAGCGGTATGACGTACATCAGGAGTGCAACATCTTGACTTATAGGAAATTGTTCTTTTATTTCACTCCATAACTTTCTTGTTATTGTGCGATTATTGTGGTTTGGATGTTTGCTTTGCCAGAACGGTGGTTTAGATTGAATTGCACTTATGAACGATTCAGTATTCACCGCCATTTTTTAGACAAACAAATATAAACGCACAAACGCCGAACGACAAGATTGAACTGGTTTGTTACCCCCGCCGCCCGCGCATTGGGTCGCTCGATGACTAGGCCCGTAGTGTGGCCAGAACGCGAAGATAGAAGCGTTTGAAACTTACGCGCGCTGACTCGCTCAGTCCCATCGCACTAGGCTTCCGCCTTAGTCTCTTCAATATGGACGCAAAGGCGAGTTTCGTCGTTGTCGTCGCAACCGCGCTAGGCTCGCAGTGTGGACCCACACTTAGACAGTATGGAATTCAACTAAAAATCCTCATAGTCATAACTATAATATCTAATTTTGTGTCCTAACATGTTATCACAAATGACAAAAGCAATGCTGCATTAATTTAACAAAACACTATCTTATCAAACAAGCCGTTCTACTCACTGGTTGTGATATCATAATGTCGAATACTATCAACGTCCTGCTGTATACAATTCACAACGATATTTCTATGTGTTAACTCCACTCCTTTTGGTAGACCCGTAGTTCCACTAGAGTACGGTAAAAATGATACATCATCAGGTGTTCTGGAAACTTCCTTCAGTACACTGTGGTCAACATTGTCAGCTAAAGCGAACTCTTGGAATGAGATCGTGTTAGCTGGTAGTGGGTTGCTACCGTCTTTTAAGCAAATGATTGGTATGTCTTTCTTAGCCAATGACAATGCTTCTTTGAGGATAGGAACTAATTCTGGTATGCCGATTAGTACTTTAGGATCTGATTGTATTAGTTGGCGTTGCACTTCGTCTGAAAAAAAAAAAAACATTTTTGGTTTTAGTTTGCTGGTCTTCATATACAGGAGTAATTGTAGATAATGACAGACGTAAAGTAAATCTATAGGTACTAATATAGGTAATAAAGAGGAAACATATTTTTGTTTGTACCCTAAAGGATTCGGAGCTATTGAACCGATTCGAAAAAATCTTTCAGTATTGGAAAGCTACAGTCTTCTCGAGTAACATAGGTTATATTTTATCCCACCCAAAACAAAAATGTGAAAGGCTGCCAAGTTCGATAATATGGGAATACTTCGCCTATAAAAGAAGTGAGATCTGAATAAGTACCAAGTTCCATACACATACCTCAGTTAAAAATAGTTACTTTTTAATGATGTTACTTGACAAGTTTTAATAGAAAATTATATACTTGAGTGAGTGAGTCAGTCAGTCAGTGAGTGTATAGTAAAAATAGCGATTTTCTGACGTCAATATCTCAAGACCTACAATAGGTATATTAATGAAATTTTGTATTTTAGATAAGTGGGGGTCTCAACAGATACTATAAATTTGATATGCGTAAATAAAATAGATTTTGAGTTATAGGGGGTCGAATTTGGCCCGAAATGGTTCGTGTAATATAGCCCACGGCCGGTGTGTCGCTTTTTTTTGCTCGAACTTGGCAGACACACTGCCGTGTGTCTAGATTTTATCCCGGTAGTTCCCATGGACTAAGGGTGAAACCACTTGAAACCAGGCAGAAACTATATGTTGTTGCAAATGACGGTAACTTATTATCGTTTTTACTGAATGAAAATAGAAGTGCTATCTCATATGTTGCAAATGTTATATTTGTCTTTTCCTTTATACCTCTAGATAACTAACCTAAACCATGCGGCAGAAGATAGACAAAATATCATGATAATATTATCTTCAAAGTTGTATGTACGAATAACAGTAATTACGATAGCATATTTTTATCACACTATTGGGGTTTTATTAAATAATAGGTACCTACTGATATTTATCAATACAAGTGTTATATGATTGCTGTTTTATGTGGTAGTGACAGATTATTTAATAGCCTATAAGTTACTTATATAAAATCATTAACCATACCTGCGTGAAAACAATACAATTAAATGGATATTTGAAAGAATGAAAACGGAAAACACATTGCGCCGACTCCAAATAACTTGTCAAAAGGTCAAGAAGTCTGTTGTATCTATGCTTTGTATCATAGAATGCAATGATGCACTCCGATGATTTATTTAATCCCCACTGATTACTGCGATCAAATAAAAATATGTATTGTGGAGACCCATTGTCATGGAATTCTTTTTCATAGATAAGACGTACAAAAACAATCTACCGAAATACGTCCAACCAAGTTACAAAAAATATCACTTTTAATATTCTTCATCGCAATTTTCACCTCAATATCCCACGACCCGATATTTCACCATCATTTTCTTATAACTTACATGCAGTATACATAGGGTTGACAGTTGTGACCTCTGCTCCAGCTTCCAAAGCCCCTAACGCTGCTATAGGATACTCCGGAGAGTTGGACATCATGATACATACGACATCTCCATCCCTTATCTTCAACTGCGTGCGTAACTTTGAGCCGAAATTTCGAGAATATTTGTATAGTTGGTGGTAGGTGTACGATCTCCCTGTTAAGCCACATTCCTGGAAATATCATTGATAAATTGATATTATTAAAATTATTTAATACCTAGATATATTTATTTATAAGTTTTATACATAAATGGCATTGATAAAATCAGAAAAATATAAGAGCACAGTACAAAGAAAACTTTTTACTGTGCTCTTATATACTTTTTTTATCTAATTTTGTCAATGCCATAAATGTAACTAATTAACAAGTCACGTTTTCCACATTCGCCAAAAAGGATTTAAATGCGCTTGAAATATCATTAAGATTAGCCTATGATATTTCTTTACTATTACTTTGGCCTTAAAAAATATTAAAAAAAAAAAACGATACATACCATCGCAATTTTATCAGCCCATATTTCCATGTTCTCGAAAATATGTTCGGGGACTGTCCTATTTGGTATCTCAATGCCTTTGTGTGGTGATTTTACTATGTTATCAGATGTCCAAAGACTAGCATGTTTCTTGATACTCAAGGAAATATTTCTGGTTGTTAATAACCTTTGAGCGGTTTTTGATAAAAGGTTTCTGGCCGCCATGGTTAACTGAAACAATTAATTTGCATCATTATCAAAGTTATTTTGGTTTAGCATAATTGCATCGCTGCAGCAAGATTTGGTTTTACTCACACAAAATATAAGGTAATCTATTAATACCTCTAGAAGTTCTAAATACCCTGATTGTAAGAAAAAAACACAAACATGTTCAAACAAGAATAAGTTTTGAATGCTCTGTTGATAACTTTATCAATTTTAGTGCCGGCAATAAAATCGTGAAGACGTAATTATTAAGTACCTAATATAAAATAATCTTTATTATTTAAATATTTTACCTTATAAACTTTATAATCCCAAAATTCTCCTGCACTTGCATAAAGCCACAGACAACTGACCAATGAAACACTATAGCTTTGGTCGACTAGATTCCCACCAAAACCGTTACTAAGTATACATACATACAAACGTTTATATGGGGCATATTAGTATCTATTACACTAGCTGTTCACGCGGTTTTATCCGCGTCCTTATTTACCCGGAAAAAATATAGTCCATGTTACCCATAGATAGTGTAGCGTGCAATGGTGAAAGAATTTTTCATATAGGTTCAGTAGCTTCGGAATATTTATGGTACAAACATCATCCTCCGAGCCTTTTCCCAACTATGTTGGGGTCGGCTTCCAGTCTAACCGGATTCAGCTGAGTACCAGTGCTTTACAAGAAGCGACTGCCTATCTGACCTCCTCAACCCAGTTACCCAGGCAACCCGATACCCCTTGATTAGACTGGTGTCAGACTTACTGGCTTCTGACTACCCGTAACGACTGCCAAGGATGTTCAATGACAGCCGGGACCTACAGTTTAACGTGCCATCCGCAACACAGTCATTTGGTGTCTAAGCTATACTTAGAAAGTACATACAAACTTAGAAAAGTTGCATTGGTACTTGCCTGACTTGGAATCGAACCCGCGCCCTCATACTCGAGAGGTTGGTTCTTTGCCCACTAGGCCACCACGACTTTTTTTTATTTATGGTACAAACAAACAATCAAAAAAACGGTTTGACCCTTTATCATATTAGTATATTCAGAGTCATTATTTGCTCTAAGCAGTAGTTTTATCTTTGGTTCGTCAAGTAGGTACTAGTTTTTAAAAAGTATTAGTAATGTTATCTAATGGGCTATTATTAGTGTCATTTATAACTAACAATCTAAGAGCAATTTTTATTCTGTTATCTCATCTTCGTATTAACACAATACTTAGTAGATACGTGTATTTGAATGATAACTAATAGTACCTATATTTTGATTTCTTTGTGACTCTTTAGTGCTAATATAGTAGTATGATGAAATTAAAATATCTATGTGCCACACTTTAATATGAAATACTAAAGTTTGTAAAAAATCAGTATAATGACGAGTGATAGGGAGGAATGGAAGCGAAGACTTCAAATAAAATTGGGAACAGGGCAGGAAGAAGAAGAAGACTAGAGTTTGGAAAATTGTATAATACATTCGTTGTTGAGCAAGTAGAAGAGTATGGAAGGAGAAGACATGCTGCGCTGACCCCAAATAAAATTGGGATAAGGGCAGGAGGATGATCATGATGACATTCACTGTTGAGCCTCGATTTAGGTACACCTAAAGGCCCCAAAGGCTCTAATAACCCCTAATAACCCGACACGGCCCGCATTGTCAGGAGGTCTCTCTCTATGGTGCCCCGGCTTCGGTAGCTTGGACCATATTACCGATGCTGGGACATTTTATTATTTGAATTTTTTATTTTAAAATATTTAAAAATGTAAATTCATGTTAAATAAATGGTCATCAACTTTAACAGTTATATCACGTTCAAGTGATAATCTATTGTTTGCAATAGTTAAACAATTACGTAATTAGTCTAGAACAATATACCTAATTATGCTTGCCGGTTTTGCCCGATAATATTCTTATCTTTGATTCAATAATACTATGATTGCTTTTCGTATCTACATATATGATGTACATATGTAGTCTGAAGGCACGTAAGTAGTTAAGATATATTTATATTAATTTATGAATATTGCACATTTTTTTTATTTTTTTAGGTATAATACAATACAATACTACAATATACAATACACAATATCAATACAATATACAATAGGTAATACAATAGGTATATCTTTTACAGAATTATGTATTTTTTATTTCTTTTTCCCATTTTCTTTGTGGTTGGGTCATTATGTCCTATGCTTACATTCCTGTATATCATACGCTGTACTTTCATTGGATTCTAACTAAATGTCATCTTTTCATAGGTCTACCTTAATAGTCGGTCTAGATTAGTAAATGAGATTGAGAAAGACAACCTGTTTTGGTAATCGAAACTTCATCATTCTTAAGAATATCTGCAGATTTATTGAACCCCACGATATTCTATCTATCTTTTATTGTATTATAGATCTGTTATTGTCTTGGGCGTGTAAGTATGTTCCGATTTATATTAAGTGTAACTACGTATATACTTTTTAATATCATTCATTCAAAACCCACGCGCACACTACATAATTTAATCACTAGTTCTACATAATAAGTGCAAGCCCTACGGTTATAAATAGACACTGATACTGAATCTTATAAATAAAAGAAAAAATATGATTGACATTTTGAACTATAACTATTTCTATAACTGGTTGGTTAACCTTTACCTATAGTTCGGCCATTCAGAGAATGCGTTCCTGACACGTCGCGATTGAACTGACGACGTAACTTTGCAATGGCGTTGCAGTTACGATAAAAATATTTTTGCTGGTTGTTTACCGTTTTAACAATTGAGGAGCATTAAAACAACATTATTATATCAATAATCAATGAATGTTATTACGTCGTCAGTTCAATCGCGACGTGTCAGGAACGCATTCTCTGAATGGCCGAACTATAGTATCCATAGCAAAGGTTAAATAATTAAGATAAAGTTAAAAATAACAAACAAAAAATAACTATTAACTATAACCTCACCTCTCAAGTTGTTTACAAACAATTCACACTCAAACGAACATTTAACTATAACACAAATTAAAAAAAAAAACACACACACAGCTGACTTTCCATACAAACTCACACACAACTGACCTTTGTATTAAGATAAGAATTAAATATCGATTAAAACGTAATCAATTAAATAAATACGATTATTCGATTCGTATCCGATATGTACATTGCGAGTGAGACATACGGACTGACTGGATAACATTCTCGTATCATCACACGTTTAGACCCGGTTCACGGTCAAATACGACAAAAAAGATACCGGTCCTTGTATGCCTTCGTATCTCGGTGAATGCGTTTAAAAATATTAACAGGTAGATTTGAGAGTTAACTGGGATGTGTGGGCTAGATAAATATTAGAGTTTTGAAATACATTACTGTAGGTAAACTACCTACAAAATAATCTTCTTTTACAAATGAATTGCTGTTCGTTAGTCTGACTAAAACTCGAAAACGGCTGAACCGATTTAAGTAGTTTATTTTGTAGAGGGGTTTAAACGAAGTTCTCGGGATCAGTTGGTGTTTATATTTTTATGTGGGAAATGGCATACAAAGAGCAATTTTACAAGATTAATTAACACAGACAAATAAAGTAGTAAATTTTTGATAGGTCATAAAATATTAAAGCCGGTTTTTATTATAGCCTGTCCGTATATATTTTGTTTATTAGTAAGATGTCTTGAACTTTAATTGTCCAGAATTTAAATCACAAAAATACATTTTTACCTACCATTCTGCCAGGAGAAGTCCTTATAAAATGAACTAATGTAACTTATTCGTTTATACCCACCATAAGATAAGTCTGCGCCCCATGGTGTATATTATTTGCACTGAAAACAGTACTCAGTAAGCGTACAATTCCGTTAATCCATATTTAAAGAAGAAATCGCTTAAACCAGAGGCCGAAAAACTTTATCTTATTCCAAGAACAACACTATTTATTACGATTCCTATACATTGTAACTTAAATAACACCCTTCATAAAAATTACGGTGATATTACACTTATTAAATATTTTGGTCCGATGCAAATACATTTGATCACTTCAACAAATTTTAGTAAACCAACAAGAAGACTATTAATTGCATTTAAATATTTTACATGAAAAATCAAATGACTCCTCTCTCTTCATGGGTGCAGAGTTTACTCACTAAAACGTACATAATTGTGTTCCTTCTTAGGCTTTTTGTATACCAGGTAACTCCTCACAAAGTCCTCATTTATTTATTTAACTTTATGCAATCCTAAAATTACAAAGGCGGACTTAATGCCATAGGCATTCTCACTAGTCAACCTTAGGGTGATGCAGAGATAACATGGCAGGTGCATTAATTACTTAAAAAGACGTGGTATAGGACAAATAAAGAATAACATAATTGGATACTAAATACATGTACTTATACATATTTAACATAAAAATAATTAAAAAAAAAAATATTATATATACATACACCCATATATATATATAAACATATATAATATACAAATTACTTGGACGATTGTTATGATTTTTTTTGTAAACACAAGAAATCAAAATTCTGACTAGAATATACGATAATCACCTAAATGTAAAACCACCTTTACTAACAAGAACTGCCACACTCCAAGAATTAGTTTAACTTCGATATTTATCTAACAGCGCTTAACTTCCAGTTAAGTATTTTTCTAACTCAGAAAGTATGACTTACCCACATTTGTTTGCTATTGACGTTGGAGATTTATTATAAGGTATTGGTTAGTAATTAATACGACAAAAATATAAAATTATCAGTGATATTGAAACGAGAACTAAGTATGTTACTTAAGTAATTTATACACTTAACACTTGGAAAGCTATCGTAGAAAAATAGAGAGCAAGAGTTAAGCATATAGAAACCTCTGAGATACGAGAACATTGTTTTATTTCATAAATACGCTGATGATGTCGTGGTGGCCTAGTGGGTAAAAGACCAACCTCTCAAGTATGAGGGCGCGGGTTCGATCCCAGGTCAGGCAAGTACTAATGCAACTTTTCAAAGTTTGTATGTACTTTCTAAGTATATCTTAGACACCATTGGCTGTGTTTCGGATGGCACGTTAAACTGTAGGTCCCGGCTGTCATTGAACATCCTTGGCAGTCGTTACGGGTAGTCAGAAGCCAGTAAGTCTGACACCAGTCTAACCAAGGGGGTATCGGGTTGCCCGGGTAACTGGGTTGAGGAGGTCAGATAGGCAGTCGCTTCTTGTAAAGCACTGGTACTCAGCTGAATCCGGTTAGACTGGAAGCCGACCCCAACATGATTTGGAAAAGGCTCGGAGGATGATTGTTGGTAAAGACTCCGAAACTACCGGACCAATTTGAGAAATTCTTCCACTGTTGGGAAGCTAAACTATTCCCGAGTGACATAGGCTATATTTTGTCCGGGTACGGGACGGAGCTTTCCCGGGAGCAGTAGTAGCATATAATATTGTATTAAACGCAATTGCCAATAACAATGCGCTTCCCATCCATAACTAATCCTAAACGCAGGCTAATTTCTTGCAAACGTTTCGTGTAAGCGCGAACAATAATACAGGCCTATTATTGGGAGATTGGCCAAATTGGGCGAAAGTGAGCTAGTGGGATGGAACAAGGAGCTTGAATAAGAACGTTTATCTATATTTTAATAAATAGCAGTGAATACTAATAAATTTAGTAAAGAATAAAACATTGGTACCTATCTTGTTTTTATCCAAAGGCTCCGAAACTACTGGATTTTGAGAAAAAAATTCACTTAAACTTCATAACATAGGCCCAAATAGCATAGGCTACCTACATATTTTTCGAGTACGGAAAGTAGCTTCCCCGGGACGCAAGTGAAACCGCGGGAAACCGCTAATACTTACCAAAGTAATAACCAAATGGCTCCGAAATTACTGGACCAATTTGAAATATTCTTTCACTGTAAGAAAGCTGAACTAAACCAGAGTATTAAAAGCTATTTTTGTCCTCGGGTACTTTCCCTAGGAGTAATGACATCTCACTGTATCCAGATGAATGATACATGAACGTACACTATCACAAAAGCAGTGGCGGCTGTACCTTAAGTGCACTCGTGCGCTGAACCACCAATTCAAAAGATTTAACAATTACAATATTTTACTTTATCTTTATTTTTAAATTACCATTTCAATATTTATTTTACATACATTTATTATACAAAAACCTATAAAAAATTAAATTTCCAATTATGGTCAAAAAGTTGGAGCGCTTTACTAAACTAATATCGTGCGCTCCGACGAGCGCACGAGGACTGCTAATACATCTTGTATGAGATACGAATGAATACGCCTGACGCGTGAAACAAAAAATAGTTCATAGAAATGTACTGTCGGTTCCCGAGCGCCGCACGCACGAACCGAAGATTACCGAGAGCACCCGATTTATGACGAATTGGGCCGGCCGGCATGGGCGCGAGGCGACGGCAGCCATGATTGATTGACAACTCTGCATGTGCGACGCGTTAATTATTGATAACTATTTCCGTAATTGTTTTGATTCTATAATTGAACTTTTGTTATAATTGAACTTTTTTATTCTGTACTGTGTTAAGTATCAGTTGAAATGAGTATAAACATTGATTATATTAAAGAAAATAACAAAAATTTTCAAAGTAAATTGAACATAAAATTGGCCGGACCGCCACGGCCCTTTTTAAGTTTAAAACAAGAGTGCAAATCGAAAAATAAAACATTTACACGAAGTTTTAAAAGTGAAATGTATAATAAAAAGAAATGGTTGTGTGGATGTGAGCGTCTTAATGCATTCTTTTGTTTTCCTTGCATTATTTTTGGCGGAGAATCGATTTGGACAGAAACTGGAATCAAGGATCTGACGCATTTGAGTGAAAAAATAAAAAAACATGATTCTTCGCAAGCACACCTACAAAATGTAATGAGTTTGTCTGTGTTAGGCACAGTCGACATTCGTAATCAGCTAGATTCTGTGTATAGAAGCAATATCCAAAAGTATAATGAACAAGTTGATAAAAACAGGTATATTTTATCACGTATTATCGATTGTGTCAAGTTTTGTGGTGCATTTGAGTTAGCTTTGCGAGGTCACGATGAAACTATTGAATCTAGTAATGCTGGGGTGTTTCGTGGATTAATAGACTTTGTATCAGAGTTGGATACAGTCATGAAGGAGCATCTCACGTCGTCTACAGTTTTCAAAGGTACGTCAAAAACTATTCAGAACGATATTTTGGACTCAATTTTATATGTTTACCACAAAGAATTGTCGAATATTATAACAAAATGTGAATACGTAGCAGTTCAAGCTGATGAAACTACCGATGTATCGACGACTATGCAGATGGTAATGATTTTAAGATACGAAGAAAACGGACAGGTTCATGAACGGTTTTGGAAATATCTTACGCCGCATTCCCATACTGCTGAAGGACTTAGTTCTGTTATTATAACCGAATTACGGGAACTTCAAATAACTCCGCAACAATTAATAGCACAATGTTACGATGGCGCTGCTGTAATGAGCGGGAATGTTGGTGGAGTACAGGCTAAAGTAAAAACCGTCTATCCAAATGCTTCATTCGTTCATTGTTACGCCCACCAACTAAATTTAATAATTGAAAAAAGTGTAAGTCAAAACAAAACCGTACAGAAATTTTTTGCTAACCTTCAAGCTTTTCCAAAGTTTTTTTCACGATCACCGAAGCGTACAGAAGTTTTGAAAACTATTGTATCAAAGAAGATTCCAGCTGCTCCGCAAACGAGATGGAACTTTAATTCGCGGACCGTTGATTCAGTACATAGCTACAGGGAGCCTTTAAAAGAATGCATGACGACCATTATAGAAACGGAAAATGATACCAGTTCTATAAATCAGGCTGATATGCTTCAAAGATATTTGAATGACAGCACGTTTTTATATTGGCTTGAATTTTTTAAATCTATTCTGCCACATAGTGAAATTTTATTCAAACAAATGCAAAAAAGAAATATTGATTTGGTTCATATAAAAAACTGTATTAATGATTTCGAAATCAGTATACAAAATGCACGTAACAACATAGATCAACTTGAAGAACCACCTCAAAAGAGGTTTAAATCGTCTAGCTCTGTCATAGCAAAAGAAGTGTGCGATATAATTATTACTCAAGTAAAAGACAGATTCAATTTTTGTGATCATTTGATAGCAGCCAAATTATTTTACTGCGAGAACTTTACCACATACCGTTCTAATTTTCCCGACAAAGATTTCACGATCACAGTTTCCACATACGCCGCTTTGGACAAGTACAAATTTAAAAACGAACTTTCCGCAATATACAGTCGCGACGATTTCACCAACGCAAATAGTGCAATTGCAATTTTACAGTTGTTCTATAATAATGACCTGACTGAATCATTTTCAGAGTCAATGAAACTGTTGCGAATTCTGTGCACTATACCGATGACTTCAGTCGAGAGCGAGCGATGTTTTTCTACACTGAAAAGAATAAAAACATTTCTCCGAAATACCATGTCGCAGGATCGGCTAAATGCACTGTCTGTGCTTAGTATTGAAAAGAAATTTATACAATCAATACCCGACTTTAATAAAAAGGTGATTGAACATTTCGCATCAGAAAAATGTCGTCGCATTGATTTAATGTATAAAAAATAAACATATTTTATATCAATTGTTGTTTTGTGGAATTTTAAGATTTTAGTCATGTGCACCACCAGTTCGATAACCCACCAGCCGCCACTGCACAAAAGCCTAATAAAATCACTTAAATTCTCCTTTCTCGTGATAATTCTGGGTAATTGAACAAGTATTGTGACGTTTTGTCGGAGTAGGTATCTGATTTTGTTGTATCACAGGATTGTATGAATGGTTTTGTTTTTAAAACGTCTATTTATATATTTCATTTGCATACTTGATAACAAAGAGGCAATTTACTGTTTGAGTGATAATTAAACGCCCTTTTTAGATTGCTTGCATGCCCAGGGTTGTTAAGTTTCCCTCATTATTATATTGAGACGGAGAGATTTTATCATCATCAGCGTCCTTCTGCTCTTTAACCATTTTTACATTTGGTGTCGGGGTAGCATCTTTTCTTCTTCATACTCTTCTGTTTTCCGTCATCGACATCGACTATCACAGAATCCATCCATCGTCTCTTTGGTCGTAGACTTCCACTATATTCAATTGATCACCGCACATACCCAGAGCTTTTTCTTCCAAGTTTGACCTATGAAGAGGTTTTACATAGTAACATATTCACTGGTATCACTCCATAATCTTCTAACCTCATCGTGCTTACATTAAACTCCGATAACTTGAATCTATTTAGAGCACAGCTGACTGCTCCGATTATGACAGCGACTTAAGCGTGCACGGTACATTTAACAATCGGCGTTCCCGATTCCGCCTGAGAAATGTTACTTAAAATGTAGAATCTCTTAACATTGTTTTGAAGTCCTTGGATATCCTAAATAGGCTGTTGGAATAATTTAGCCATTTGGTTGCGGGTTTTGTATCATTATTCAATTAGTTAAAGGTTACGGAGGACTTGTAGATTAAATTAAAATATTCTCGAATGGTAATGAAGTTGGAGTTCGGTCTTTTTAAATTTTCTTGATAAACAGTCGTTTAATATTGTCGTTTTTTGACTTCTGACTCCCCTTTTGTCTTTATGAATTGTCTATCAAATTACACAATTTTTACCCAAGTTCGAAATTTTCACGGAAGATGATCGAAAAATGGTTTAAATAGAGAAACATCAGTTCATTCCATCTAATGCCATATCACGTTTTATAATTCAAATTCAGAACACCATCTCAAATGTAGGTGCAGAAAATATAAATAACAGTCTAGCTAATAACCAGTCAGAACGTTCATCGCTTAGATTACGAGCTGCTCAGTCAGCTAAATAAGAAAAAAAAGCAAAAAAGTATTTACATAAACTTAGTAGTGAACCCATTAAACTGCCGGGACTTAAATTAAAAACTTCTTCGAGCCATTAAGAATTTTATCATAACGGGGAGCCTTAACATGTGCGGGATGAAGTTCCTTCTAGGAATTATGCAAGCTATGTCCAATATTTTTGTTCGTATCTAGATGATCTGTGATATAAATTAAAATAAATATAGAGGCTGGATATAAAAATAGCTTGCCTTGCAAGGAGCGGTAGGTTTGCAATGTGCACCAAGAAATTGAGTGATTTTACACGCTTTTTATTAGCTTCACCTGTATGTTTGTATGTTTGTTTGTAACCGACTTCTTTGGGCGCGATTTTGACCCACTTTAAACGGCCAGATTTCGTTCAAACTTTGTAGATTTATTGAGGACCGATGACAATACACTAATTTGATAAAATTATTCCATTTTAACCGACTTCCCAAAAAGGAGGAGGTTACACATACACATCGATTACTCAGAGGTTTATAGACCGATTTACGTGATTCTTTTTTTGTTCGACTCGGAATAGCTGCCAGTTGGTCCCATAGTCATCAGGTCAGGATCTGATGATGGAAACCCTGAGAAATCGAGGGCAACCTGCAAAAGTTGTAGGCATATATAGGGTAAAAACTTGACACTCAGGTGTACGCCTAAAAGCACTATTCAACTGTGAAGATTTGGAGCTTACCTGATGATGGAGACCAGGGAGGGTCGAGGGAACTCGACAACTGAATATGTAAACTACCTCGTGTTTGGGCTTAAATTATTCGTATTGACAAGACCTATGCAACAGTGAAGGTTTGGAGCTGACCTGATGATGGAGACCAGAGAAAGTCGAGGGAACGCGACAACTGTTTTTGGACTTGCGTTTACTTATACTACTGCGTTTGGACTTATATTCTTTGTATTGATGAGAACTTCCCACTTGTATGGATAGTGACAACTATTCGTATCACTGAAAGGTTTAAATAAATAACCTTTTTACAAAAAAATTAAACCGACTTCCCAAAACACTAAAAACCAAAAAAAAAAATCTAATTTTAGGTGCATCGGCCTAGAAGTCGGTGGCAAAATTAACTTAGTAACATCCATTAGACACCGACTTCTAGGCTTTTCAATTTGTAAAATATGATTTTTGTTAATTTATATAATTTTCATCTATAGTCGATAAGGTAAGAAAATTAATTAAAATTTTCTAGAATTTTTCTCTACAGTCGATAAGGCAGGACTCGATGTTAATTTTTGTTTCCAATCATTATCTTTAGCCGTTTCCTCTAATATTGACAAATTTTTGTATACTAAAGAGAATTTTAATTCTACAAAACAAATAATAGTTTTAAAACAAACTAAAAAGTAGAAAATAAATAATAGTTTAAAAAAACTAAAAAACACGCTTTTTATAGAAAAACTAACTAAAAAATAGAGAATAAATTTTAATGAATTTAAATTAAGAAAACAGTGTTAAAAATTTCAATGAATATAAATTAATAATAGTGTGAATACAAAAAAAAATATTAAAAAAAAGCGTGGGGTGCTTTTTAAGATATTATCGAAATGAAAATCACTGTACTCATATCTGTCAATAAAAAAACTATTGACACCATGCACCCCACGCTTTTTTTTAATATTTTTTTTTGTATTCACACTATTATTAATTCATATTCATTGAAATTTTTAACACTGTTTTCTTAATTTAAATTCATTAAAATTTATTCTCTATTTTTTAGTTCGTTTTTCTATAAAAAGCGTGTTTTTTAGTTTTTTTAAACTATTATCTGAGGGCACGGCAGTGCCCCAGCCAAGACTCGAGCAAAGCGGGCACGGCCGTACCATCTTTTCTCGAAGCGTTTCGCGGCTATTTCAGTCCCCTGTATCTTCCATGTGAACAAAGCTAGGAGTTTAGGTTTTCGATGACCAAGAGTAAGTATTAGAACAAGCTCAGTCTCAAAATTACAAGACATTTGAATAAATAGTTTACCAGTTATGAGCGATCAAAGTTACACCATTTTGTCACTGACTCACTGACCGATCATCAAAAGTCTAAGGTACTTCTAGCAAACTTAGAACCTTCAAATTTGGCACCAAGGTAGGTTATTAGCTACATATAAAGGGAAAATTATAAAAACCTTAAAACTTAATAAAAAAATAGGAAACAAATTTATATTTGCGGTTTTTCAAGAACATTGTGTATGAATTTTGACTGCATTGATAACTTTGTTATTTATTTATGTACAAAATGTTACTATTTGTTTTATTGTTACGTAGTGGTATATTGTTATTATGTATTAAATATACAACATATGAATAAAAAAGCTAGGTTTAAATGAAATGAATAATGATAAAATCTTTCATATTAATGCAGTGCGATAAACACTGCATGCTCGCTCGATAGATGGCGTTGTCCTGGTCTAAATCGCGCTATGGTTTCGTTACATAGCTTAGTATAAGTAGTACTTAAAAAAAAAAAACAAATAATTTCATGTGATAGCGTCATCTACCTCTGAAATAAATCTCTTTTATTCTAAAAGGGGAACTATATTTTTTGTCACCAAAATTTATATTTGTCATCAAGTTGTATCACCTAATAAATAGATCTATCGCCACGAAATATTTTCGTTCTCAGATAAACAAAGAGTGTTCCCAGGTATGAATTAGCAAATTATTGTTAATATAATGTGTAAAATATGAGATGGATTACCAATAAAATTGTAGTGCATTACATGAATATAAACTTCGTTCTTATAATAATAGTTTTATTACTTAAATAATAGCTTGGTGCTCAAAATGGTAGATCTGTCACCAAATAAATCGATTAATCGATCCCTGACTGCGACTCCTTTTTATTTGTTATTTTGTCACCAATACAGTAGTTACATTTTATTTCGTTCAGTTATTAAAATAATGTATTCGTTACCAATTTAATACATCAGTTTATAATTTTAATAAAAATATGTTCAAAGGGAAGAGGAAGGGAAGGGAGACAAATTGGCGCGCTTTCGGGCCTCAACGAATGGGTTGTAGGTTGGTTGTAGGTACGATCATACGATGCGGGGCGCGGGCAGTGAGATTTTTAACAATAAATATTGATTATTTTGACTTTGATTAATTGTTTTATTTACTATTCAGCTAGAAATTTAATTTAAATATATTTATACTACCTGTGGAAACTAAAGCCCTTGGGGGGAGGCACATGGCCAGTTAAGTAGTAGACTCTTTTGGTTGAAATGATGATGACGACCACCCTACATTTTTAGACCTTCATGAAATTTTCTAGTGATATAATATATGATTTATTGGTGATCTCTTTAAATTAGTTTGCTTAAATACTATTAGGACAAACCTATTATAATACATACAAAATCATTTATTTGGTACTTGACCCCATATCTCCATAATTTTCGGTAATTTATTGTGGAAATGGTTTTATATTGTTTGGTGACTACATTTGGTGACAAATCTACTATTTTGAGGGCAAACCCTATTATTTAAGAAACACAAAATGAATTAAATTGGTGACAGCTTAAATCATACCCTTCTAAAAGCTATTCGATTAAAAAATTCGACAATTTCGAATTTTTTTAGGTTAAAAAAAAAATATTGTTTACGTGCTACTTTAGGTGTACATATTTAGTTTGTTATATATTTAGTTAGTTGCATGTAAGTTAATTTAATTTGTTATATACTTAGAGAAGAAAGAGACCTACAAAAAATAAATTAGATCCCACCAAAAACATTAAATGTAAAAAAAAGCCAATCCTCTACGCAATTCCTCCACCGCAAAAAGTTTTGAGATCGCATAGAAGCCAAGTCCTGTTCTACTTTATTTGTAATAATAAATCAATATTTTGTGACTATATCAATAGTTTTGTTCACATTACAATAATACTGTCTTGGCCATGAGCACAAGTTAAAAGTCGCTCCTTGTAAGAATGTGTAAATACCATTGAATTGATAAATTCTATATGGACATGATTTTACGATTGGACTGATTATGGACTGATTATAATTTGAGATCACCATGGACTAAACATGCGCCATAGTACATGTGCAGTTCATTGATGTTGGATGAAACTGACTGTCGGTCATTTAGTAACAATTGAATAAACTAAAAGTATTTAATTCTGTGATATTAAACTTCATGTTTGACTTTCACCTCTCCAAGATATGCTGTATTTTATTTGCAGTTTATTGTGCTCATGGCCAAGTCAATATTATTGTAAAGTGAACGAAATTATTGATATAGTCACAAAATATTGATTTATTATTACAAATAAAGTAGAACAGGACTTGGCTTCTATGCGATCTCAAAACTTTTTACGGTGGAGGAATTGCGTAGAGGATTGGCTTTTTTTTACATTTAATGTTTTTGGTGGGATTTATTTTTTCATAACAAGAAGGTAATAATTTCATACCTAAATATTTCTATTATTTTATTACATATATATGCTATCTGATATTTACATTATTTAATAATCAACTAACGTGTCCACTGGATGCCTAACCGTTATGTCAAATGGATAATGTCTTGAATTGTTTTGCTAAAATATTTTTGTAGGCGTAGATAATTTGTCATTACTACAATAGATAAAATTTCCCGTTTACTAATGATAACAACGATTTGATTTAATTATCACAAAAAACTGCCTGAAGAAACGAAAAAAAACTAATAATCTTAATCCTACCAATAATTTCTACAAATTAAATTAATCCCGTTTAATTAAACGGCGAACTTTTACCTTGATCCTAGCATCAAAAATTTCCAAAAAGATTAATAAATATGAAGTACGTCTGAAGGGGCATATTGAAGTAAATCTTGTAATTTTTCCACCCCATTGGGCTCGATTCATTATCACAGTACTTACGATTCGCTTTCAGAGCCCTTTAATTAAGTTGAATTTACATACCACTATAAATAAAAAAAAAAAAAAACTTTTTATTATAAACATATAACCGATATTTTATTTCAGTTTATAAATAAGTAAAGTACAACTAAATAAAACTCCGAGGCTTAACGATGGACATTTTTTGATAGCTTCAACAAGGTCGAATTTATTCATTCAATGGAAAATAACCTTGATCTTGTCAAAATAACAATGTCCGTTGTACTTATTGTAAAAAATATACGAGTACGTTAGCCAAAAAAGTTACTGTAGGTATTCGATCATTCTTTTGTTTTTTTACTAGCTACGAGTAGTTAAGTTTCTTGTTAGATCCTCCTTGAAGAGTGAATTTGGGAAGATCCGTAATACAGAACCGAAACAGAATTTTGAAAATTAATTGAATTTTGTAAATTCCGTTTTATGTGCAGAAACTTTTAAATAACAAAGATAGCTTCCAAAATACATATATGTACAAAAAATCACTCTAAAATTTTAATAATTCCGTGGTTGATTACTGACGTACTAAAAGAACGTTTGAACTTATCTTTAAATCTTTAAATCTTTCTTTATTGAATCATAAAATGAAAAAATATTTGTTTACAATATCATATGACACTGGATCTCACACTAGGATTCCCTGTGTCGCAAGATCCAGTCTCTTCCGACAAGCAGGTTATCACAATACAAAAATAAAAATACAAATATAAGAAAAGTTAAGGAACAGAACAATTTTAGCCATTGCATGTAAGTGTATGTACACATACATTAATGTGTGTAATGACTGTGTATGTGTGTGTGTGTGTGTAAGTGTGTGTGTGTGTGTGTGTGTGTGTGTGTGTGTGTAGTGTATGAGGATGTGGGTGTGTGCAAGTGAGTAGTTTGCATAAACATGTGCTGCCAAGTTGCAGAGTGAGTTTTATTGAAGTCCTTTTAGTGTAGAGAACCACGCAAAAGGTCTCGCAAATCGCAAATCGCAGTCGACTATGGATAAATTAATGATTTTATAGTTATAAACATATTAAAACATAAAATAAAGCTATACCATTAGAGAGCCATTCTTCTTTTTTCGTCGGTCCCTGAATAGACCACGCAGAAGATGCTAGTTGCCTCCAGATGCCATTATAACAAAGCTGGACGATTGTAGGCAGGCATTTTTTATGATTTTTATTTTCTAAACAGGTGCTGAAATTAATCAAAAAGCGCTTAATCTAATAGTCAGAGTTAAAAAAAAAAATTGTGTGAGACTGGTGCCCGAAATAGGTATGCAATACCTGTGTTACGGTTCACCAGGCCCCTGGGATTGTTAGTTCCAATTGTCATTAGATCAAGTACTATTACTATTAATTTAGTGTGATGAATTTTTATTAAATTTTGAAATAATCGGAAAACAAACCATTAGGTAAAAATTATATTATTAGCCAATGTAAGTATGTACGATGTAATATTGAAGACAATATTCTCACTAACAATATTGAGTGAGAACAAAACGTAGGCAATAAAAAAATAAATAATAAACAACTGAAACCTCGCCTGTAGACTTTCCTTTACATAAAATTCAACTCTATACTGTATAAAATAAAGTTCATTTTATCATCTCCTACTGACGTTCAGCGAAGTATTTTTTTATTGGCAGCTGTCAAGCAATATTTATCTTGAATGAACCCTACTCAGAGTATTACCCTAAGCTCAGTTTGAAGTTTTGAAATAATCTCAATTTCCCTTCTGTGAAACCTTTTCTTTAACCTATTTAAATATGTATAAAACATGTATAGGGAATAGGGAAGGTATGAATATGGAATAAAAAAATCGGAAAAGCTTTCCATGTTTTCAAAATTTCCCAGTAACACTTCTATACAGGCTTCTTATATTTTCAATACAACACATAGAAACTAACAATATAGAGCGATATTGATACCTTTATAAAAAACTCTCAACTAAGATGTCTTTTATTATGCTGTGAAAAAAATTCAACATCCACTTTAACACAGTAAAACAAAGAAATAATAAACTACAGGCTTCAAAATAAGCCACCGATTTGACAACACAATCAGTGCAAGTGTAAAAGTACCGCTAAATAAGCTTTTTGGAGAGCTCCTCATTAATATTCTTTGCTAGCCCTCACTACAGAATAAATTATGTTTTTCGCAAGAACGGGTAACAAACCAAGTTTATCCAACTAAATGTACTTAAGTTACTTCGTAATAACTTAGTCTTGGAACTTCGGCATCTTCGGTCGGATCACTGAGTCGGTAAAATAATATTTTTTGTTTATTATTTAAAGCAATGAACGTTGTGTACAGAAGTGTTTTTGAAGTTACTAGTGCTTTTGTGAAATGTTTTTTTGTTTTTTGTTTTTGTATTTCCACTTATGCTTTAAGTTGTGATCGTGTAGCTTGACATCGATAGGATCAATTCAATCGTCCAATAATAACGTATTGCATGCAATTTAGATTAATGAAAATTGATGATTGTATTTGTATATGTAACTATTTTTTAGGTAATTTTTGAATTTCATAAACTTATTAACAGGGCTATTGTCGCGCGTATACGCTCAGTTTTATTATCCGCGACAAGTTCCGATAGGCAAAACGTCTGTCGCCTGGTTTCTTGTATCATCTTTTGTACCTACCTATTGATAGTTGTCAATTGTTTTAGGCGAGCAAGACAACATCCGTACATAGTCCAAACCGAGCCTTGCCGCGCGGAAAATCTCCTACTGTCAAAGCTATCTAAAGCTAAGCGTCCACTTGTCGGTATCGTACGCAACGGACGTATCGCACGCAACGGATCATAGTATTATTTATATAGAAACTCAAACAAGTGCGTCCACCTGTCCGCATCGTACGCATCGCACATCTTGTTTGAGTTTCTATATAAATAATACTACGATCCGTTGCGTGCGTTGCGTCCGTTGCGTATGATACCGACAAGTGGACGCTTAGCTTAAGAGTTATGATGAATATTTTAGTTTTTGTCATAATTACGACAAAATGTTAGTCAGTTAAGCGTACGTAAATAATAACAGTAACCTTAATACAAGTACGTTACTTCTAGGAATATACCTATGTATTTTGTTTCAAAGATTTCGACTTGAACTGGTTCAAGATCTGGGCCAGTATCTGCTTAGATAAATCGGTGGACAATAAATTTTTCTCTGAACTTTTGTTTCAGACGTATTTCACGAACGTTTTGTCTTTGCGCTTTCGCAGAAGTTTCTAAGATACTGTTATGTTTATGTTTTATTTTTTGAATTTTCTAGAAACTATGGTCATAAGTTGTTGAGGTTTATTTTATGTCTGATACCATTCAAAGTCAAAGTCAAAATTGTTTATTGTAACTAGGCCAATTAGATTAGCACTTTTCTCGTCAAAATCACAAAAATGTCTATTTTTCAACTTTAAATTATATTCCACACGCAACCATTAATTCTGTGGTGTTAAGGCAAAAGGGGATGAGTCAAAAAACACAACTTTTCACCAGGGGCTAATCAAAAAAACGCGTGTTTGTTTTGTAATAAAAATGCAGTTTAATCAAAAGTGTATAGAAATAATTAACACAACTCTGTTTTAATATTCATTTATTAATTTAGTCGTCTTTTATATGTACCCAAAAAGTATTTTTATTTCTTAATTATTAAAATAACTGACATATCTCCTTTTTCCATAACACGGTACAAATTAAAAAAAAATCCTAGAACGACTCGTCTCTTTATTTGCTATTATTATTTACGTATATACCTTTTTTTTGGCAGGGGGGAAATCCACCTGGGGTGGGTGGAGGGGGTGTGCCGAACTCTTACCGGCTAAAAACCCACCCAGTATTGCCTTCAATTACCTATTGTCGAGGGCACGGGTGTCGCCAAAGCATTCTTCCGCACCCCCGACAGGTATTGGCCCCCCAGATGTTCAAAGGCGGGCCTCGTCATCCGCTGTGGCCGTCACCCAGCGGCCACAGCAAGCTCCACTAAAAGAGGCGCTCCCAACACAACGCCACCGTTTCGAGGCCTGTTTCTGATCGGACGACAGACGCCCCTAGTCTGTCGACCGCAGGCCGCGCCCTATGGTGGCCGGAGATCAGTCAGCCTGCGACGTCCTCCACGTCTGCTGCGGGCGGGGAGAGAGGAAGCAACTTCTCTCTCCCTTTCCACCGCCTCCTTTAAAACCATCACATCCTCACAAAAGGAGGCGACGGCGTTCCATCCATCTTCGCTGCCGACCATGCAGGACACGACAGCCGGCAGCGAAAGACTTCCCGCAGCGTCTACTGCTGCCGCTAGGTCACGGCGCTGCGTTGCCCCAGATGCCACAGTGGTGGCATTCGGGTGTGGGCTCCCGACCGATGCGACACAGGAACTTTCCGAAACACCCATGTCAGGTAAGGACCTGTGTCAGCCGGAAGCTGAAGGCGCCGTGGCGTCCCTCCAGCCACTCCTTCAGTATGGGCCTTACTGCCGCGAGAGCGGCGTGCCCTGCCGTGGGTCGCGCAAGTCGCTGCTCCCATTCCGCAATGAGGTCTTGGCCGAGCTCTGCCCTGCGCACCTCAACTTGCTGAGGCACGAGGCGCTCAGCCCGCCCCACCGCTTCCTCGCGCCATGTATAGAGTGACGCGAGGGCTGTCGGTCTCGAAGTCCCGGGATCCGGCTAGGAGGCATGCAGCTTCGAAGGAGATCGTGCGGTATCCTCTTATAACCCTGATGGCCATCGCTCGCTGTGGTCTTCGCAGCACTGCAAGGTTGCGGGCCGTCAGGGTGTTCGCCTATACTGGCGCGGCGTAAAGCGCCATCGCCCGCAGGACCCCCATATAGAGCCTCCGGCAGGAGGTATTGGGTCACCTGAGGTTGGGCAATAAGCGTGAGAGCGCTGTAGCTGCGACCATCAACCGAGGAGCGAGCCGCTGGAAGTGTGGCCCGAAGTCCCAACGACTTTCGAGAACGAGTCCCAGGTATTTCATTGTCGGCTCCACAGCGATGGTAACCCCTCCCACCACGATACTGGACCCCGGAGGTGGCTTCTTCCTTGGCCCATGGAAGCAAAGGGCCTCGGATTTGTGCAAGGCCACTTCGAGGCCAAGACCTACCCATGACCTGCGCGACACTGGCTGTGGCCCAAATGGCCGCCTGCCGGTACGCCTACCCATGTGCTGTGACTAGCGTGTCGTCAGCGTAGCATATCACGCTGACGCCGTGGAGAAGCGCACCGCGCAGGACCCAATCGTAGCCAAGGTTCCACAGGAGAGGGCCGAGAACCGACCCCTGAGGAAAAGATGTTCTGACGACTCCATCCTTCTCGACCCGGGTACACGACAGCTCTTTCGGATAAATAGGCCCCGATTATGCGACGGAGGTACCCTGGCACTCCATGATAACGGAGCGCCTCCTTTATGATATTCCAGGGCAGGGTGTTGAACGCGTTAGCGATGTCATGCGACACCGCCAAAACCACCTCGCCCCGGTCAACTGCTTCCTCCGCCAGGACCGCCAGGACCCTCACGCGCATGCGTGGAGGAAGCAGTATAGCGTCAACTGTTGAACGCCCTTTACGGAAACCATACTGGTTGTCCTCCAGATCCGAATCAGCTCATAATTTTAAGGTTTTAAATCCATCATACTTACGTTAAATCGAACTTGTTAATCCTATTCATTTCTGTAGGTTTCAACACTCACATTACCCACGTAAACCATAATTTTAGGATTTTTTGCACCGTTGCACTAGTAAAAAGACGTCAACTTCGCACGCGAAATGCAACTAACGCGGAACGACGAATATGAATTTAGGCACAAGTCGACATATCTCATTATACCTAATTTTATAAGTAAAGGATCACGTATGCAATAAGAAGATAACTAGACAAAACTCTTTTTTACTTTTTAGGTTTTGCTATTTATGACTAGACTCGTATTTTTTATTTGAGATTCACGAAATAAAATACATTATATTGACTTATCTCCTTTTTACCATGATAGTTCGTAAAATTTTGTACCCAACTGTGTAATTAACTCATTTTTCACAATTTCTGACTTATCCCCTTTTGCCTTAACACCACAGAATTTATCATAAAAACATTTACACTTACGGCCAGTTTCTTCATCAAAAGTTAAAGTTAAAGTAATGTCTAAAGTAAAAGTAACGGTCAAATACGTTTTTCAAGGCTAAAGTGACAGCAAAACTAATAGAAAAATTGAATTTGACCGTTACTTTTACTTTAGACATTACTTTGACTTTTACTTTGGCTTTAACTTTTGATGAAGAAACTGGCTGATCGTGATGTATGGTATTACTACAAAGACCGATCTATTTTAGTATTCCTATTTTGGAACTACAACAATATCAGTCTACTAAACTGTTCTCTAATTAAAAAGCCTACATAATATACATGATACTTTAACGAAATTTAATTAAGGCCCTCATTAATTTGAATCCTGACGTAACATACTGGGACCTAAAAATGTCCAAGGACCTTCTAAAAATGTTTCGTTTTAGACCATAAGTTAGTTAAAATATTAAAAACCCTATCTAATCTCACTCGAGCTATAGAAAAAGATATATTAATTAGTAAAATGTATAGAATTAAAGAATTTCCTGAAAGAGACTATGAAAATGTACTTTCATGATGTTGAAAGAGTCAATCATTTTATATTAATTCAGATAAAAAAAAACTTAGTAAAACCACCTAATAGTCTACAACTTATATTGTATTAAACTCAAACCGAATATCATAAACATTACTAGGTACAATTTTAGCCTCAACCACCACTCAAAGATTAAACAATTACCATACCATAGGGCAATTTACAAGCGAGTATATACGACCAAAACTCCTGTAATCCGCTCGGCTGTACCAAACAGGTGCTAAGTAATTAAATGAGAACATAATCTGTTCCGTATAATTACATTTTGGGTGGCGGTTAAGCGGTTAACTGCCATTTATAACGCGGGTTGACTAGAGAATACAATATGTCGAATTGTGACCGCAGATCGTCCAGATGGCCGGTTGTCCTAAACTGTGTGTGTAACAATGAATGTTGTTGGGGAAATATGGTGATATTTAGGGTAAAATTGACATTGTTTTGTAGGTCTTTTGGAAGACCAGATTGTCTTTAAAAAATTAGATGATTGCAGTTGCATGTATAACCCTATAGTAAGATTTTTATTCTAAAGTTACATTAGTAAAATATGCTTTTGCTCTTAATATGTTTGTAGCTTGACCTCTTGGATACTACGTAGGAAACTGATAAAAATCTTTCATTAAGTATAATCAATAATAATAAAACAACTATATTATTCAAATCCACACAAAATGAAACCAAATACCAACTTTAAAATAAAGGTTTAACACAGAAAACGAGCAAACTTTCTTTTCAAAACTCACAGATAATATTTTTGAACAAAAAAGTGTTATGTAATGCGATCCGTGTAATTACAAAGTCGATTATCCTGCATTTGGCGGTTCCGTGGTCGGCTGTCCATTAATATGGAGGGACGACAGCGGGACCACGTTGAGTCTGCCCGACCGATCGTGCGAGCCTCGTTTTGGACCGCTTGGACTTTTAATGTAAGTACCAGGCTTATTCGTAGATTATTTGTGACTAGCTTCTACCTACCATTTGTTTCACCCACGTCTTATAGGAATTATTTAGCGCAATCTGATAAAAAAATATCTATAGTTTTTTTTTTTCAAAATGGACTGGTGTTTTCTAAGACCTGCGCATTCAAAGAACCTTCAGATTTTTTAATGGATTTGCGGTATTTACTATTTTATATCCTGAGTTCTTATCGGATATCGAGCAGTCCTGAAAGAAATTGGATATCGAATTTAAATAAATATTCAGAAATTGCTTGGTTAAGAAATTAAATTTTGAGGAATTGGTTGGTTTAAGAATTCCAGCTAAGTATGAAAAAATAATATCTGATGTTAGGAACAAGTTTAAATTCATAGGAAAATGAAGTCGACTGTAAATAAATAAAAGTTTTCCCTTAATTTTTTGAATCCTATATATAAGATACCATAGTTATCTACTTACAAACATTCAACATAATTGAATACTTATAAACAGTAAAAAAACGAAACTAAAGATTTTCGACTATAAACAGATTTCAATGTAATAAAACAGACACAAATATACTACATAATATACCTTTCATAAACCCAAATATATAAGCACAGAATTGAAACTAATCAAAATCAAAATCAAAATCAAATTGTTTTTATTTCAAATAGGCCTTTGCAGGCTCTTATGAAACGTCAAATTAGTTGCACGGTTCCAAAAAGTTGGTCTCATGGAGAAGAGCCGGCAAGAAACTCCATAGACACTCTTTTAAAAAGTAATATTGTCACAAACATTCTATTACATAACAATAGTAAGCTGATAAAATTATACAATGCTGAAAAAATAATAAATGAAACAATTTCGTTACAGAAAATATAAGCAAGATATAAAATAATAAAGATCTATCAAAACGAATTAATAATGTTTATCGAAAAACAAGATTTTCGGATTGATTTCTAAACGAAAAGATTATTATTGCTTATCGCAAACAATATTAACTGTTCTGAGTAAAGAAATAAATAAAATATTTATAGGCTTATCTTTTTCTAAAGCTTTATAAGAACCTAGATGTCTTACTTACGTAATTTTAAATGTTAGGAATTAAGTAAATTCAGTTTTGATTCTCGCGGTATTAACACTCAATGTCTTCACATGACAACAAATGCTGATATGTTGATGACGATGCCTCAATGAGTACATACAATGACCATGATTATAGTTTTTCAATACAAATATAATTTCCTCAAAAATACTTCAAAAACTAAAATATCTTTCGTAAAAACTTCAAAAACAACATAGATACAAAATAACTCATCTAAAAATAAATTTCTCTGAAATAAATTCTCCTCTAAAAATATCAAGCTAGATATCATTTAAAATAAAGTCATCCACACAATAGATAGCAACAAGTAAGGCATGTTTTACGGTTACTGAGCTTTAGCAATAATCCCCCTCCCCCCTGGACCTCGAACGAGCTTAGACGTGTCCACCTTGTCAAGTTTTTACTTTAAATACAATTTTATTTTCCGAAATTAAATAGTAAAATATTAACACAAGTACTAGGCGCGCAGTGCGGTGTCGGAGGTTGCGATTGAGCGGTGACTCGGATCGAGCAGGACAGCGACAGTCTACGCTACTGGTATCGTTCTCGGCGCACGCGGCGTCATACAGCACACAGCAGCACCACACCACCACGTGCGCGTTGACGCTTGGCACAGTTCATAAGCGACAGCGTTTTGCGGGTAAATATTTCTCCGTGTTGTGAAGTGCCATAAGCATACCATCAAGGTTAGAATAAAGTACAATGAGTGTCCGACGTACCCCACCGAAAAATTCTACGCCTAACCCTCCCACTCATTTTGGATCAGATCCTGCACTTTATACACCTCAAAGAAAACAACAAATGGAATCGAACATTACAAAGCGATCCAAACGCCGGTTGAGCGATTCATCTAGCACAGCAGATATCTCACTTTCTGACTTATTGATTAAAATGGACGAAATTAAAAAGCAGCAAGACGCTAAATTTACCAACTTGGAACTATCTCTGAAGGAACTAACGAACCAAAACGCCGAAATCAATAAGTCAATGATATTGTTGTCTGAGAAATATGATGATGTTCTTAGTGAATTGAAAATTCTTCAACAAGAAAACTGTTCATTAAAGAGCCATATAAAGACACTGGATGCAAAAATTGAACGTTTTGAAAAAAACGAACGTTCTACCATGATCGAGATAAGAAATGTTCCAGCCACTGTATCTGAGAACAAAGAAGAACTAGTTGATATCGCAAAAAAGATTGGAAATATTATTAATACTCCGATCCTGGACTCAGATATTCGAGATGTGTCCCGTCTAAAGCTGAGAGACAAACCAATAGGCCCTATAATTGTAGACTTTACATCAACCTTAAAGAGAGAACAGTTTATAAAGGCAACGGGGTCATATAATAAGGCAAATCGTGAAAAACGCTTGAGTACTACAAATCTGAATATCGATGGTCCAGCAAAACCAATATACGTGGCCGAATCTGTGACTGCTTCGATCAGACGCCTGCACTATGTAACCAGATTATTTGCTAAGAAACATAATTATGAATACTGCTGGACTGCGTTTGGCAAGGTGTTTCTGAAACAAAAGGAAGGTCAGCCTCGTCTACGCATTTTTTGCGAAGAAGATCTTTTAAAAATAGAAAAAAACATTTGACTAGTCTTAGTCTCTAAATGGCTTGTATACTTTTCACTTGCATGCATTATTTTTTATATAAATTATTTAATAAGCGCCCACAACTACACTACTCACGTACATAGCATACATAATAACAAAAGATTAATACTTACATTACAATTGATTATTATTATTAGTCTACACTATATTCTATTAATTTATACTTACATAATTCATCCACGCCGCCTTAGTGTCACACAGTCTCAAAAATATTATATCGTTGCTGATACAAGTTTTATTACTTTTCTCAACCACGTAACAAAATTATTAGTACTCATATTTCTCAATCATTCATGTAATATCATAATTTTGAATAGAAACATATTAGCACACAATACTATTCCCAAATTAATCCACAAATATGATCTTGCTAAATTGCCACTAAAACCAAATTCAACGAGTTAACTCAAATACAAAATGATATTGACTCTTTTAATGTTGCTGATATTGTCATCTGTGATGCAGAGGACTGCTCGGATCTTTTACTGATTTCCAAAAAATGTCTTAAAATATTACAACAGAACATTCGGAGTGTTAAATGTAACCTACCTGGGTTATTACCGGTAATAGCTAGAACAGCGGTGGATTGGGATTGCATTGTCTTGACGGAGTGCTGGCTCTCCTCAACTGCATACTTACCCTCTTTGGATGGATATGATAGCTTTGCCACAACAACTAATCTTACCCAGAATGAAGGTGTCGTTGTGTACTACAGGAGCGATTTGTTTATCTCTATTGAGGAACCGGAGATTGAGGGTGCAAATTGTCTTATAATTACCTTAAATAAAGATACAGTAGCCTTGGCTATTTATAGGCCACCCGGATATAGAAACATAGATAGCTTCCTACAAGGCCTGAATCAGGTACTGTTAAAATATTCGGTTATGCCTAATGTTATATTACTGGGGGACATCAACATTAATATAGCCGAGCTCAGTGCCGATAACAATCGTTCTGCATATCTGGATATGATGGCATTCCATGGTATGTTGCCTGCATACACGTCTCCTACGCACAATAAAACATGTTTGGATCATACGTTTCTAAAGACTAAACTAAGGGCTCGTTGTCTTATACTCCAAACAACAATCACAGACCACAATAGTGTTGTTTTGTACATGGCTAGTCTTCCGAAACAAAAACCTGCAAAAATTATAAATTATCTAGACAACGACTCTCTAAAGGCGGAAATTAAAAGTGCTGACTTTAGCACACTGTACACCTCTAAAAACGCTAACGACGCTGCTAATTTCTTCCATGATATTCTGTATAGGGCTATCATAAACAATACTAAAGAGGTCAAAATATCAAACAGGAAAAGAATTCTAAAGCCTTGGATAACCCCAGGCATTCTAAAGTGCATTAGAAACCGCGATAATCTTTATAAAAAGGCAAAGAAAGACCCAGACAATGAGATAAAAAAAGTTACGTACAAACGATACCGAAACTTTTGTTCATACTTATTAAGAAAACTTAAAAGAGAATATGAAAAATCACAATTTCAAAATGCAGGGAATAACAGTAAAAAAATTTGGAAATTAGTTAAAGAGATTACATACTCGACTAAACCTAAAGATAGCCCGATCGAACTTGTTAACACCAGTGACCCTCAAAAATCAGTTAATAATGTCAATCAATACTTCGCAAATGTTGGCAAAACGCTAGCAGAAAAAATCACTACGAATACTAATCTACAAGCAGAACCCATCACCTCACACTCCTGTAGCCACTCTTTTTGTCTGCTCCCTACGGACGATGATGAGATTAGGTCTTTAATAATAGGCTTAAAAAGTAATTGTTCGGTGGGCCTTGACTTGATATCTAGCGACATATTGAAATCTAATATAGATATACTCACAGCACCAATAACGTATATTTGTAACTTGTCACTGACAACCGGTATATTTCCAAAAATCTATAAAAAGTCTAGGGTTCACCCGATACATAAGAATGGTGACAGAGACTGTGTTAATAATTATAGGCCGATCTCAATTCTCCCCACCCTGTCGAAAATTTTAGAGCGCGTCATTAACAAAAGACTTGTTACGTACTTGGAAAATAAAAATCTTCTTTCAAAAGCACAATATGGATTTAGAGCCAAGAGATCCACCGCTGACGCTGTGTCAGAACTAACAAATTATATAGTAGACAACATAGATTCGAAGAGGAAAACCATTGGAATATTCTTAGATTTAGCTAAGGCCTTTGACACAGTCTCTGTCCCTATTCTCTTAACGAAACTTGAAAAACTGGGCATACGAGGAATTCAATTAAAACTTTTTAAAGATTATCTAACTGACAGAACACAATGTGTTAAAATCGGTAGCATAACTAGTGAAGAGGTCCCAGTTACTTTTGGAGTTCCACAGGGCAGTATTCTTGGGCCTACACTGTTCCTAGTCTATATAAATGACATATGTCAACTTACATTACCGAATTCGAAAGTGATTGCATTTGCCGATGATACGGCCTTACTTTTTAGTGATAACTCCTGGCATGAGGCTTTTGTCAAAGCTCAGACAGGCATGAACCAGGTAACTAGTTGGTTAAATAAGAATTTACTCACATTAAATGTAGAAAAAACGACCTTCATCACCTTTTCCATTCAAACTAATGACAAACCGGATCCCTCATTGGGTATTGTCTCACATTCATGCCCAAATGTAAATAACACAAATTGCCAATGCCCCAATCTTAAAAGCACGAAAGCTACAAAATATTTGGGAGTAATGATTGACAGAAATCTCAAGTTTTGCGATCATATTAATCTCCTAGCAGCGCGAGTGCGTAGACTTATAGTTATATTTAAAGCCTTAAGAAACACTGCACCAAAAACTGTGATAAAATCGGCCTACTACGCCCTCTGTCAGTCTCAGCTTGAATACTGTATCACTACATGGGGGGGTGCGTGTAAAACTCATCTGTTAAAAGTTGAAAGAGCACAGAGAGCGCTCCTCAAGGTTAGTCTGTGTCTGCCGTTTTATTACCCAACTACTGAACTCTACTCGAAATGGGAAGTACTAACTGTAAGGCAGCTTTTCATTCTGAGAACGGTTATAAAGCAACATGGCCAAACAGCTTTTGAGCCAGAAAAAACAAAAAACAAACGTCGCAAACATGCAGTGTGTTCTTTATCATCATTTAAAACTAAATTTGCACATCGGTTTTTCTGCTACCAGGGTCCAAACCTATATAATAAGTTAAATCGCGCCTTAACGCTATATCCCTTGCCAACAACCAAATGTAAGTCTTTGGTTTCGGAGTGGTTAAAAAAGTTCGATTATGATTGTACAGAGAGACTACTGCATTCAAATTAAATCAATACGATATAAGTTTATAACTTGTACCATACCAAAACCCTCTAACGTAACGGCACACTTGCATACTACACCCGACACTCAACACTACACATTAACACTATATACTAACATTACACACTTGCATACACACACATACACACTGACACTAGCGCTTGAATAACTTTTTCGTTGTTAATTTTAATTTAGCTTCTACCCTCAACTATAAGTATTTATGTTTAAGTCATAAATCTCCTTGTCGATGATATTGGACTGTAACATGATATTATTTAAGAAATAACATTTGTTCTTCCGTGGGGTGGGGACCTGGAGATTTGTAATTCAGGCACTTTATGCCTAACTCAGACTCCAGCTCCTCACATTGCTATATTAATAAAACAAATCATAAATGTGTAACCTAGAATAAGCCTATCATTGTGAGGAGAAATAAATAAAAATAAATAAAATAAATAATCGAATGAGCAAAAAAAACGGCTCATGTCGTAACGATACTCCCGAGGTATTGATACACACTGGTGGGTATATGGACTAACTTTTAGCGTTTCAAATATACCTCTAGATCAATTTTTAATGGGTCGTTTTAGAAGGATGACACCTATAAAGACAACCCATTTATAAGATTATAGTGTCCAGCTTCAGCTCAGTATATAAGCACCGCTGAATTACTGTGGCGTATGATTTGCTAAACCAAACTCAAAATTTAACAAACATGACAAAAAAATCGTATTAAGGGATTCTTTTGTCCTATTTTATTAACTCAATTTAATTTAAAATACTTTTAGAATTAAAAAAAGATACACCATGCTCAACATCCAAACGTCAACGTCCTAAAACTTTTTAAAGGTTGAAAACAACTCTTTATCCTACTAAACCCCTTTAAAAACGTCACCAAAAATCTTCTCAAGCATCCGCATTGGATATAAAAGAATATTTATCCGAACCAAACCCATCAATCTTGTCTAAAAACAGATAAAAACAAAACATCGACAGCCCGTCATCGGTGTGATGTGTAATTCAATTTGGACTCGAACCAAAATAGTATTGTTTTCAATATCAAATTGTTGGACCACTGGAATTGTGTTATTGTTCACCTCTATGTTTCTATACTTAGAATTTTTGAAAGCGATTTGAAAAGTAACATTATTATCATCATCTGCCTAGCCTTTTTCCAACTACATAGGGTTCGGCTTTCAGTCTAGAAGTGATGAGAACAGTCCTTATGGAACGTTGCGTAAGGCGTGATGTTAAAATAATCACGTTTTCGGTTTACGAAAAGAAGCTTATTCCAGTAATAAGACGCTGAAGGTGACAATCGTGCTATTTAAAAGTCTAAAGCGTTTCTGGGTAAGGAGTTGAATATAATATTCTTAGCTCTTCTTCGTAATGGCTAGTTCTCACTTACGTTTTCAGGATTTGTTCAGCTTAAATAATAAAAAGTCAATATTTTCTGATGACGTTTGATTCGACAATCTCCATAACAGTGTGTAATCCTTGTAAGCGTGCTTCCTTCAAGTAATTTTCCACTTGATCAGTCTACCGACTTTTTTCTTCCCTTTTTTCTGTTTCCCTATCGCAAGTCAAGTGTGAGCTTATTGGCCTGCTAAGAATTCTAATAAAAGTGAGGTAGGAACATCAAGTTAGTACTAAATGGCTCTTTACCTCAGACAATACTGGATTGCGAATGAAGATGACACTTGATTTAAAAACGGACTTATTACGTGACCTGAATCGCTTGAGATTTGTCTGTTACTTGTTTTAGGGTTCTGTATCTAAGGGTTACCAGTAAGATTGGTTTCTTTTGGGCTTTTATGGTTGCCCATATATTATTTCAAAAGTGAGGTAATGGAAACAATAGTCAAAGGTTTAATAGAAGAGATATTCCCGCAATATGTCGCACCATTTGTACAGATATTTTTTGTCTGCATATTTTGATACAGAACCCACTGTACATGTCTGATAAGGTTTATGTTTTTTGTTTATTACTTTCGAGATCTTAAGTAATTAATTCAGAAAGTACTTGAGATAGAATGAATCGAAGTGTTTTTGAACAAAATTTTGTTTGCGATTTTATTAGCAAGCGTTATTAAAATTTTATTATTGTTTTGTGAATTTTGTATATTGATTTTATCATTGAATGGAAGATGAGTGTACCTAGTTTAATTAAAACCAATAATTTATCTTATAAAAGCTCTTCATAATTTATGAGAATTCATTGCCAATACAAATATAATAATAAGTGTAGTTAAATGATGTGTAAAAAATTTAATGCTTTTAACTATGATTAATTATTTCTTTATAAGTAGCTCATTTTACAAATTGTGTAAAAAATAATTAAACCTTTCATGAATCATTAGATACATAATGTCCCACGACCTGGATCACAAAGGGGTCCGAATGAACATGGAAGTGGACATGTTTTTTAAAAAAAGCAACGTTGTAATTACTAGGCAAAGGAAATCAAAAATTCAAAGGTAAACAATTATTTTATACACGCAGAAATAACTAAACCAAAATCCTTGTTCCAATAAGAAAACGTTGGTTATTCATTAGAATATTCAATTGGTAAAATGTTCGAAGTAAAACTCTGTTATTATCAGCCGTTTTCAATTACAACCCTCTCAGAAACTTCGTTATTTAGACCTTTGTAAGGCTGTTACGTTTAATGGGCGAAGCGGGAGAGATTCATATGGATTTTAGGTGTTGCGATGTTTTTTTATTTTAAACTAGCTTTTGTAGCGGCTTCCCCCGAATGTTAACTTCTCTGCGTATCCGGACAAAGTGTTACTAAGGTATTATTATATAGCATTTTTTTCCGAAAATGGTCCATGTAACTGATACTTCTTCAAATTGAAATTTCAAATTGTTTCTGAGTTTTGTGATAAGAGAACTCAAGTAGTCCATTTTTTTTGGTTTTGAAAATGGTGGGGGGCAGTGGATAGGTCTGGATCTAGATCCAAGACTGGGACTTGTTGGCACCCATTGAAGGAGTCTTTCAGCAATGAATGCCAAGAAGCAGTGATATGTTAAATTTTTTAATACTATATATGGCCCCTATACTATATACCTGACATTTTATTCATAGAACTAATAACAAAAGCATTCCGCTAACCGCTCATAACTTGCACAAACTGGATTCGATCTCAGTTGTTGAACAATGTTTAGGTTTGAACACAGTTGATCCGTCCAGGGTAATCCCTATCGACTGACGTAGGTACCCCACCTAATTGAAATATAAAGTATCTTTCGACATTATTGAGAGATTCGCTCGCATTGTGGTTTTAAATTCAGAAAGAGGTAATTGAAAACAAATTGTTTGGAAATTATTTTCGTTCGGATTACAGAAATGTTTTATATTTTATTTACTGTTGTTCTGAAGTGAATAAATATTAATGAGGTGAACAATTTTGGGTTGTGCGTTTATGTATTTTCCAAGTATTTCAGTCTGAAATCGGAATCCCGGAATTTACGGATTTAAAGTATATTTATATTATTTTTAAATCTTGAACATTGAGCATTGCGGTACAGTATTGCGTACCCACTATTTTACAAAACAGCATATTCTCTCCACTTTACAATGTCACTACAAGTCGTTTAACTATTTGAAGAATTAAGATTTAGAACGAAGACATGAAAGATGGCCACAAAAAAGTGATCGACAAAGGTCGCAAGAGATTTCCAGCCGTTTCTTTTGGAAATCAAGTGAAGAATTTATTTATTTCCAAAGGACTTTTTGACGCTTCGCATGACCAAAAGGCTGGCTAGTACGTTGCATAAGCATTGCCATCCAGCGTGGCAATGCTGCCAGCCTTTTGGGCATGCTCCCAGCTGACAGCGATGAGAAGGAATTTTTCGACGCCTTTTAGTTTTAGTGCAAATCTCTCTGTTACATAAATATGAATTTTTCATAACCTTGTAAATAACTCAGAAAATATTTTTGTTGTAAATAAATAAAGTGTTTCTTTCTATAATTTTCCTAGTTAAAACATTTAAAATTATTGGTAGCTGTAGGTCAGCAAAGCCAAATGTAACCAAGGAGTCGCTGACCTAATTGTTTAATGTTTCACTATTAACTTGGCATGATTTCAAGTTAACGCTACGGCCAGTAAAATTAACTGGAAAGCTTAAATACGGACACTTTTTGCAAATCTCGGATTGAATTGGATTCGTTTCGTTATGTTTGAGTTTTTCTTTTACTTGTTTTTGTTAAGCCTTTTAAAGTTTATCTTGTTTTTGTAGAAAAGTCCTTATTATGGTTCTAGGAATTTCTTGTTGTATTCAAAAAATTAATGTTTAATCTCTTTTTTGATTTCGCTAGCTGTTTTATTGCTAAGTAAGGTCTAGCCAGAATTTAGTCTACCTAGCTTTTGACTATTTACCTAGATTACTCGTATTTCTCTGAAGTTTATTGTTTGAGTTTGCTTAGTTACCTTAGTAACTTGTATTTTTTTTTTCAACAAAGTCTAAATTATATTTTTGTTCTTTTTATTAAAACGTTTATTGCTTAAAAGATGGAATTTAATTTAGATAAAAATATAGCCTTAAACCTTTACAAATCGACTTGTTACAAACAAACTTAAAAGAAACTTGGTAAAGACTCTTAAAACTACCAAGAATCGTCTGTCTAGAGAAAACTAAGCTAATGGATGTTTTACAATCTTTGAAAGATCTCAACTAGTACATCTGTTATTAAAACTGATTGGCTAATACTCTTTATTAATTAGTCTACTGATAGACTGACAACCCTTAAAGAAATTTTCTTTCAAAGGGTTTTATGAGTTTTTGAAATTATTTTATTAATTGAGTAATACCTACCAGTTTTATGACTGAAAATTGAAAGCATGAAAAGATTAAAATATGGAAAGATAAAGCTTTTGAAGAGCCAAAAGTCGATCATAGTAAAATGTCTTAATAAATGTCGTGCAAATCATAACGCCTTACCAGATGAAAATGTACAATTCTTGGAATAATTATATGAAAATCTTTCAGACAGAATTCCATGGAAATACATTTACGAACATAAATTGATGTTTTTCATACGCATCAATTATTTTTGACTCAAATATTATGAACTGGCTGTTCCTTATGGCTGCACCCACGCAACGTGCCGAGGTAACTTTTCCTAAATAATTTAATTTATATCTATTAAGTACTTTTTATGCTACATAAAAACGCTTATATTCTTATGCCCGTTTTCACCAACAATCTTTTAATCTAAGTGCCACTTAGAATAAGGGCTGTCCCAATTTTGACATAAATAACTATGTATAAGGGACACCTAAACTTTGGTGAAAACGAAATTCTTATTAAGTGTTCCGTAAATGCTCTTAGGGGATCCCTAAATTTAGGTATTTGTTGGTGAAAATGGGCATTAGAGCACAGTACAAACTTCCGGTAGGGCGATAGTTTGGGCTTAAGAATCGGTATGAAGATCTATGGTAGTACCTACTCACATTACAAAGATCAGGTATTTAGCCGACATCAGATCGACTGGAAACTTTGATTGGAAACAAGATTTTCTTAAAAAAAAATTGCAAACCATCAGGTAAACTGTCGGCCGACTGTTTAGTCTACAGTGTGCTGCTAATAAGTGTGATTTATATTATTGCTTGTACGAAACAAAGCACAATATCATCATCATCATCATCATCATCTCAGCCATAGGACGTCCACTGCTGAACATAGGCCTCCCCCTTTGATCTCCACAGATACCTGTTGGAAGCGACCTGCATCCAGCGTCTTCCGGCGCCCTTACGCACAATATAATTTATATAATATATTATACGTATATTAGATAAACCCACACCTTCCTTATCTGGTTTATACCAAAACTCCGTAATAATACAACATAAAGTTGGAATGTATAAAAAAACTTTTCCCTACATATATTGCGAGGTGTGAAGCTGTTGTTTATTTTCCCCGTTTCCCTGGAGTATCTCAGCTGAAACTTATTGGGTACAACTTATTTGGTAACCTCGTCCTTAGGGGATCCACTGTATGAGAATATTAGATACAATTTGATTTACGTTTATTCTTCTCCATTAGATTTATGGAAGTGTTTGTTGGATTTTTTATTGGGTGGGTATGTGCGTTATTGTTATATATTAGTGGTTTGACAGTAGGAATTAAGGTTATACAAGGTGTTGATTTGCATTTGTGCCATACTTCAGGAGGAGGACATAAAATACGTAAATAATCGATTGTAATTACAATAGACGTGAAATAGCTAATATGCACTGCTATTTTTGTCATTGTAATGTCGTAGATAGTATTTCAGAAGTAATCCAATTTTATGAATGAAATTTATGATCGTTGCGTATGCTTTGTGTTTGCGTTTGTGTGAAGGCGCAGCACGGTTGTAAGGCCAGTAACACACGCGCCAAGTTTATATACGGCTAGATGACATTGAAGAATTTCCGTAAAAAAAAAATACTTACCAATTTTTTTGTTGATTTATTTTTGGCACGGATGCAAATCAACAGCTTGTATAGGTAATGTAAGCGTTGTGGATAGGCCTAGGAGTGGGTTCAATTTTGACTCTCTGTTTAGTGTAGACCACATTAGATGTCGAACGCTACATTTGAAAAAAGAAACACATTCATCTATTTCAAGACATTTGAAACTGCGAATAACGTATTTAACTTACTGCGCCGATGAAATGAACCGTCCACCGATTTAATAATAATTCGACTAGTTAAACCGGGCCAACGGAATGCATTGTGATTTGTAAGTCCCTCTAGTTTTAATTAAGTTGCATTCTTTTCACAAAATATGCAGCTTGCACCTGCTACGCAAATTCTTTTAAAGTTAAACGAAAAACTTTCGTCTTAAGTCTGGTTTTATTTCTAAACGTTTTGAAACTCGGAAATCATTTAATATTATTATTAAAAAACTGTGCTTTTACCACTTTCCCGATCTAGGGACGTATCACTTATTAGTTGCATTCAAATTGTTATAATTCCCAGTTAGATTCTAAAAGGTGCTCATAAAATATAAGCTGCTTCTGGAAAGAGATCCAGTCAAACGATGCAAAGCTTTTTGTTGGCTATAGATACTATTATTTTAAATTTATTTGCCAGGTTCTATAAGGTGCTCATAAGGTTTAAGTGCTCATTACTTCCTTTTGCAATCTCTAGCCTAGGTACTCAATAGTCCCCAAAGGGTGATAGCCATTAGGCTAATCCGGGGGTACCGCACGATCTCCCGCGAAGCAGCTGGCCTACTTGCTGGACTGCCACCGTGGGATCTGGAGGCGAGGGTCTTCTTGCGCCTGTACGACTGGCGCGAGGAGGCTCAGCGCCGGGGGGAAACCCCGTTGCCGCGGCAAGTTGTCGCGCAGCGGGCGGAGCTCCGGCGCGATCTCATGGTGGCCTGGAGGGAGCGACTGTCGCAACCCAGTGCAGGGCACGCCACCATCGTGGCGGTAAGTCCCCTCTTTGAGGAGTGGCTCGGGAGGAATCACGGTGCCCTCACGTACCGCATGACGCAGGTCCTCACCGGACACGGTTGTTTCGGGAGGTACCTGCACCGCATCGGTCGTGAGGAGGCGCCCGGGTGTCACCATTGTGCGGACAGCCTCGAGGACACGGTGGACCACACAGTCCAGGTGTGCCCCGCATGGGAAGGGCACCGCCGGGTCCTCGTCGAGGCTTTGGGCGGCGGCGACCTCTCGCGTCCGGCCCTGGTTCAGGCCATGGTCCGGGGCGAGAGGGAATGGGATGCCGTCGCCTCCTTCTGCGAAGCGGTCATGCTCGACAAGGAGGAGGCGGAACGCCAGAGAGTTCGCACCTCTCATCCCGGCCGCCGCGCTGGACCAGGTAGACACCATGGGCGCCGGGTGTCACGAGATGACTCCCGGCCACCGTAGGCGTGGGTCTGTGGGCGGTGAGTTCGGGTGGCTCATCGTCCCTCTGTCTACTTAGACGACAGACCCGTGTCGACGGCGCGCGTTGTTCCACGCGCTCCTCAAAGAGATGTCAGCAACCCCAGCGGGGCCCAGCAGGGCCAAGGCCTGCCGGGGCTGCGGGTTGTTCGAAAGAGATACCGCGGCCCTGGTACATAAAAGGCCTATGACGGAACACGACGGTTTTTAGTCAGTAAGAGTCTGACACTCCCATTAAAAGGCTGTAACAGCCTAAGTGCAGTAAAAAGTACTGACATAAAATTACTATATTATCTCAAACATTATATTACATCAAGACATTGCATTATATCAGTATCAGTTCAAGCATTAATGCGGTAACCGTTTAATTTTCTACTGAGCACATTAACATGTCATTTGTAAGGTTGTAAGAGGATCACAGCTTTAATTACTATCGCATTTAGTGGTCTTCTATAAGTAGATAATTAGGTTACTTGCTCGTTAAAAGCTATGTGCTGCGGTAAATTGTACTCGTAACTCAACTATGAATGGTTTGGCAAATGTGGTTTTATTATTATTGAAATAGGAGAAGTTAGAGCACTTAAATATATATTTTTTAATTTATTTGTCTACCAATACTATAAAAGGGGGATATTTTGATTTTTCTTTGTTTGTAATGTTAAGAATTTATACACGTTAAGAAAATTACTTCTGGGAATTTGGACCATTCAGACAACATTAGCAGTTAAATATGGAGAGGACAACCCGCGTGGTGATTAACGCACAGACCTCCTCTCATACAGAAAAGGATTGACTTTTCTGTACGAGAGGAGGTCTGTGCCCAGCAGTGGGACAATAAAAAGGTTGTTGATGATGATGAGGAGATATTTCAGCTGTAACTTCAAAACAAATAAGAACACAATTTTTTTCATAAACCAAATAAAATTTCACTTAAAAGATTAATAAAATAAATAAAAAAAGCGAAATTCTTTCCAAAACAAATATCCGGCAAGGTAAGTCCTCACTCGTAATGGAATGAGACAAATTTTCCAAGATCTGCGGAAAGCAATACGAATATTAGAAAATCCCCATATTGCGATACCGTTGGGGCCATAAGACAAGCGAATTTATTTATACATTTACGTTATTATATTTTTATTCTTCGCGTTATTTAGGTTTATCGCGAGAAAAGTCTTGTAAAGACACTTTGTTTTGCAAATGTGTTATGCGTGAGGATTCTAATAAAATATAATGAAATATACGTTGTGTTATGTATTCTTTGTTATGAGGCTTTTCATATTTATTTTTGGCTTTTCTGTTTTAGTTACCACTGTTGTTCTAATACTTGGCTTCGTTTGTGGCACTTGTTAGTATTAAAATCGTTCAAATAGTTTTTCTTTCATGCCACGACTTACTTTACAGTCTTATTGTTTTCTTTTCTCGCGAACTTTAAAGCTGTTATCTCAAGGTATTATATCTGGATTCCTTCGGAAACATACTTAACAGATTTGAAAACTTTATCTGTATTTGCTGTAAGACATTGAATTATTTGAGCATTTTAAAATTGTATTGAGTTCACTTATATTTTCTGCTAGTCTTCGCTTTTGCTCCGGCCTTTAATTTGATTCCCTAGACTGGAGGCCGACCCCAACATGGTTGGGAAAAAGGCTCGGAGGATGATGATGAGCATAAAAAGATACCCACTTGATTTAATAATTTATTATAGAGAATTAATTTATATGATTTCTACAATATAATATTCTTATAAATACAGTATAATATTCTTCGAAACATATCATGATACATGTCTGATAATTCCAGGGTTTTTCTACATATTATTTTTTTCTGCTTATTTGCCATATTCAGTAATGCGTCTGCTAAAATCGATCATCAGCACAAACGTTCCGCGTGTCCCATTTAAAAATCGGACACGCCATCAAAAAAAAAAAATACAAATACCTACCGCCTCGTTCCACAAACAATCTATTTTAACAAACTTCGTTACAGTTCTTATATACATGGCTGGTTCCGAGGGCTATTCGCCATTATTATTATATTCTCGCAATCAGTGGGCCTCATTGCGTATTCTCCCCAACCGAAGGTTCCGCACTTGTATCTTAGGTATACAATAAAAATAGATGAACCCTTTACAAGGGCCCTTGTAATTTGTTTTAAGCAAAGTGCTTGCGTCGTACGTTACGAACAGTTTTTTGGACTTAGAAATGCTGGAAATGAATTGTCGTGAAGGTGATTTATGGTTGAAGCTTATTTGAAAATGGGGTGCATTTTGTTCAGTTTTTTTAGTGGTGGCGTTCGTTTTTTAATTGTTTTTAGATACCGTGATGTGAATAGTAATGTTTATGTGTCGAAACAAAAGAAGATTATTGATAGAATGACGGCGAGGCAAAAAGTGAATAACTCAAAATTTTCAGAAAAAAAAAAAACTCATGGTATGTACCTACATACGTATTGTCAAGCATTTTTTGCGAATACTCACATAAAACTTAATATAAGTTTTCAAACTAGATAAGCTAGCAACACTGGTCTACCCATACGTTATGGAATCATGTCTCTTCCAGTGTCTACACGTCTAAAGTTCTCTTACAAAGGTAAGTACCCAGCACGTGGTTACCTTTACGCGGCACCAAACTTTCGGTGTTCAACCACGCTACATTTTAGCTTAATTACATTTTCACAATGTACACTTACTTACCTGCCTTGTAATTGTACTGAGGGTGAAACAGGTATTTGCTTCTAACTAGTGGGTCCTGCGATTTTGTCTGGGTCTCAAAGAGAGTTCTTTAAGCACCCAGGTAGTATGGTAGCCTATAGTAATTCCATCTATTGGCCAATATCCAATCCAATAGCTTTCGGTGTGTCACTATGAAAGCGTAACAAACAAATGAATGTTCACATTTTAAAAATACATTATAATGTAGGATTACTTCCAGCCAGTTCTGGATATAAAAAAAAAAAATCGAGTATCTTTCTGTGTGAATTTTAAAATTTTTGTTCATGTTTGTGCCTCGGGACTGATTTTAATTAAAATAACTGAGTGCTTAGAGAAAGGAATGTTGTTTTTTTTTTTTTTTAATTTGATATTTCTAAAAGTTTGGGGGATTCTATCTAATAATATTTTACTAACCTATACTACAAACTGCTTCTTGTGATGAAGACAAAACATTTATGACTAAACATGTTTCGTTATTAGAGCTTCGTATAATAGTAATCATTAAAATGATTTTTCAACACTTCTAAGATATCATACCTCAAAACCAAAAGTACTTTATTCTTACATACAAATGAATAGCTTGACACCTTAATGCGAGACAATAGAATCAAGTGTTGATATAATTTTAAGTATCTAAGTAGCGTCTTCGAAAACTTAAGATTTAACCCTATAAATGCTAATAGCTCCCCATAAACTACACGGCCACATCATCCATAACTAAATTACGTCCAAACCAGGGCTAGTAAATCATTGGCACGTTTCAAATTAATTCACTAGTGTACCTGAGTCTAATCCGTGACGCAATCAGTCCGCTTTTGTACCCAAAATCCACTAGTGATGAGCATTTGTTTTGTGAAAGCACTCATTATTGCTTATTTTTATAAGTTTTCTGATACACATTTCCAAAGAATTTGTTGTCTGGCTGAATTCAGCTAAAGTGTATAAGATTTTATCGGGCATGGCAGTAAGTTTTTGCTTAATCACATCATAATTTTTTTGAAATCGATTTTCTAATTTTACTGTAGCTGCAATTTACTCTGTATCAGATAAAAAATTGCTTTATTATCAGTTTTAAAAATATTGAAATGCAAAAATTTTAATTAGGTATGTCACATTCGAAATACATACATACAAATAAATTGAAACATAAAAAAATGTATGACTTTTCAATCCCATTCTTAAAAAGCCTATAGACAACGGAGGTATGTAGCTGAATATTTGATTATTTATCTCATTTCGGTGAACAAAGCGACTCAAGAATAAACAATTGAATTATTTAAGGACATCACTATGCCAATTAAGTTCTGTCGTAGTGCTCAATAATTCAGTATCGTATCAAGTTTTCGTTTAAGCACTAGCATACGTGTTGGGTTCGGTCAATTAAGAGCAAAATTAGCACGGAGCGTGTTTCGACATAAATGATAGGTTATCTAATAGAAATTGTTGCTTATCTCTGACTTGTGTTTGGAGTGAAAATCACGTTGAGTTATTGAATTATTGATCCCTTAATACCTGTGGTTTGTTTTATTGGTCGAAGTTTATTAGAAATCAATCATTACAAGAAAAAATAAATACGGGGTATAGAAAATTTAATGAAATTGAAGTTTTTTTTTATTTAATTTTTTTTTTTATGTAATGTTATTGTGGGCTAATGCACATTTTATAAAATAAGTAGGTATACGGGTACAAATAGATTTATTGGAAAAGTCGTCCTCATATAGGTTTTTTAAGGCTTCTTACTAATAATTTCATCAGTAACAACACAAAGGATATCCTTTTTCCTTGAAACCAATATGAACTTTAAAATGTATTCTCCATAGAAAAACGACGAACCGAAGAACATATAGACTTTTTCAGTGAAATTTACTTTAATTACGTGGGTTCCCTGAAACCGAAAACAAAAATACATTGATATTAAGGACAATATGGTTATGACATACTACCGACAACATTATGGCACGTTAACGAATTCCAAGAAATACCAGAAATAAATGCTGTTTCTGTGGAATATTGTGTGGTCAGACATGCACTCTCATTGTACGTTGAGACAAGTTGACATGATAAAAATGGATTAATAGAGTAATTCTCATACGATTTTAAATTCATATTTATATCACCTTTCTAAGTACTTAACTGTCATTTGATCAGCTTTGGCAATCGTTTCTGGTAGTCAAAAGAGTTGCCGGAGTAACTGTGTTGAGGAGGTCAGATAGTCCGTCGCTCCTGGTAAAATACTGGTACTCAGCTGCATCCGGTTGACTGAACGCCGATCCCAACATAGTTAGGAATGGGCTAGGCAGATGATGATGCTTACCTTTCTAAGTACACAGCTTCGAATATCAATATGTTTTTTGAGGGCCGCTGCGATAACGCGGTTAGAGCACGGCTTATCTAGAGTGTAGTCCCATAATAATTTCTTACGATTGTTTTTGACATTGTGAATTATGAATTTCATCTGAAGTAAAAAAAAAGAATGTTGGTAAATAAATCCATTAACAAATAATATAAATACAATAATAATGCTGCGCCGACCCCAAATAAAATTGGGATAAGGGCAGGAGGATGATGATGATGATGAATAATGCAGTCTTGGGACGTAATTTCAGCTTAGACTAACTCTTGATTTAGCTGGCTCAAGAGATTGTAATCCCGTGTTGGTTACGTTACTTATAACTCAGGAACGGCTAAACTAATTTATCTGAAAATTGGTGGCAAGGTAGCTTAAGTACCGGAGAAGGACATAGGATACTTTTGATCGTCATTCGGGTACTGGAAGAAATTCTCTCGGCACGAGAGCGAAACCGCGAGTGGTATCTAGTTTTAAATACAAACCGCAGAAAGCCGAACGTTGTCATGAAGAGTGATATTAACAGATCCTTGATAAATATCGCCTATAGGTTCAACTAAAGTCGAGATATTTGCTATATTGTTTTCAGACTGAGGACACGGGTCGAAATATTTCCACTCGGCTATGTAGGGGCCCTGAAAAAAAGATTAATAGTATTTCAAATTAACAAAAAAAAAAAAACTGAATGTCGCCTCACAATCAATATAGCCCCGTTTTTTTTATTATTTTTAGCACTTGACGTTAAAAATAAATTAAACAAGACTATACTGATTCAATAAAAAAAAGTCTATACTTTTATTACAAAGCTGAAGAGTGTATCTATTATGAAGCGCTGTACCGATAAAAAATGAAAAATCTCTGATAGCCTATTTATCATGAAAGGCTTCTTTTATGATGTTGCTCTTAGAAGTTTCTACCACCAAAGCTGGTAATAATACAAATTAAATGTTTTCTTGAAGAAGAAAAAAAATAAAATTAATGAAACTTACATAAGTATCAGAGTTTTTAGGTCCTTCCATCATAAATTGCATTGAATTCACTAATGACGAACATGATACCGCTAATACAAACGAATTCAAAATCAACATAGCAATAGTCTTCGTAGAACATAATATCAAAATAAATGATTCTATAGAGATAGATCCAAATGCTACGTGAACTGAAAAATATAATAAATACGAATTTAATGAAGACACTGAATTGACATTTAATGATGACAGCCATGATAATGGTGATTGACTTGATTACAATGGTTGAGAAGGCTAATGTTTTTCTGATGAAATTCAATGCTATAGGTATCATATTTGGAAGAGTATACATATAATTATGTGAATACGTTGTTTTTTTTTTAACAGAAAAGGAAAACTTGCTAGCAGCACTTTCGAAGGCGTATTATTAACGTTGTGGCAATCAAATCACAATAATTTATTTACGTAATTGATTTGAACTTAACTGAAACTATAAAATATACAAAAGTCGGTTTCTTTTTATTTCACCATAAGCCATTTTGTCTATTGAAATCTGATGTATTTTGTATCCAAGACCACCAAAAGAGCCTTTGACATGTAGAGCCTTTAGCAACAGTCAGTCTTACATTAGAAGACACAACTAATCTTAGACTTGTCACAAAAAATCTTAAATGTCTAGTCTAGTCTAAAAAAATCCGCGAGAAATAAATAAATTTTAAATAAAATCCTATAACATCAAAGCGTTTAAATTAATTACAATATCAGCACGAATCATGAACGCGCTGTTTACCAATGTCTGTTGGAATAGTAAACAGGACTATTGCCATTAACATAATATGTATTCAGTTTTGTGGGTTTCATTACGTCAATGAAATTTCAAACAACATTGCAGTTTGGTTTGAAACATTGAAAGCTATTGCTTTTAATTGCTTTCGATTTTGTTGTGAGGCAGAATTCAGAATTCATTCATCACATTTGGATGCCTCAAACTTTTTAATATAAAAAAATATAATGGTGAGTTTTTGTTGCGCTTCAACGCTAATTCAACTATACGGTACGAGATAAAATTATGTATGTGCAGGGTAGGGTAAAGCAGAGAGAGAGTAAACCCAATGGGGCCTCTTAGGGCCAAAGCCTGTCGGAGGAGCGATATTGTTCGAAAGAGTTACCGCGACCCTGATACACGAAGGGCTCCAGAAGGAACGTGGATGTAGTTCCTTCGAGATAAGGTAAACATTTCTTGGAGCAACTGGCGTTATAAAAACGTTCCATAAAGTTTTTTATGGAAAGTTTTTTTTTTCATATATATGCTCGTGATGCAGAAACTTCATATCCAATACACAGGAAAAATAAAAAAACAAGGATCCACGTCATAAAAATTTAATTTCCATATTAATAAAATACCAATAGACATTCTCTTAGTTTAATGGCGAGATTCTACTACAGCGCGAAGAATGTAAAGGCGGAGCTAGTAACGTTCGCCCGAACATCCGTATTTTGTATTTTCTGAGGAGACCTTGCGTTATGACATCTCCGCTAGTCTCCCTGTTCTTCATGGCGCGAGTCCACTACTAGCATGTGTTTACGCAGGAAGGTTGCAGTTTCACGCATATTTTAGAAATGGTCGCGTACGTAATTTTTAAACGTAATTTGTTGCTTTTTGAGTTGCAGTGTTGCACATTGGTGGAATCTCGCCTTAAGGAATACATTCTACACTTTCTTAGTGAACAACGCATAGATCTGTATACACATAATATTGCCTTGTTTGGAAATTGCATTCATTTTAAAGGCAAAATCTCCGTAGAAGAAGGAATTACCGAAGAATTTGTATGCAATATCTGTGTAGTTTGTTTTGTAACTGTATTGTCCCTGTAAAAGATTATAATTTAATTTAAATACCAGAATAATAACGGACAATATTATTAATTGAATAACTTTCTCTCTAAAAATAATAGTCGTCTTCCTACATACTTAACCATATACATAATCTACTCTACTTAGATATACATATGTAGGTCATCCTCCGAGCCTTTTCCCAACTATGTTGGGGTCGGCTTCCAGTCTAACCGGATTCAGCTGAGTACCAGTGCTTTACAAGAAGCGACTGCCTATCTGACCTCCTCAATCCAGTTACTCGGGCAACCCAATTCCCCTTGGTTAGACTGGTGTCAGACTTACTGGCTTCTGACTACCCGCAACGACTGTACTACTAGACTGTTCTACTTATATGTAGGTAAATGTTTATTTTTAATACAAGCCCGCTTTAAAAAATGACGAACGCATAGGTTGCGCCAGTAAACTTTGCTTTCTTGACTCCTTGCCTTGAGAGACGATAAACTGGTATTGTTGACTTTACAATAGTCAAAAATATTTTAATGAAATACATTAAATGGCTAACTTTAGAAATACAATCTTAAATGGCGCGAACTGAAGTAGCATCATCTTTTAGAAAAAAAATCCTCAAAAGAGTGTACGCGTGCTTTCACGTTACTTCAATATATTTCTAGACGTAGCACTTACTCTTAACAAAAGCTTAAAGTCAATATACCAACCGGTGGCACAACACAGTTGCGCATATCTGGATAATACTGTTGCATGGTGCTAGCGATCAGAAAGTGTTGGCATGGCTTGTTCACTTTGTAATTCCACAGTACGTTCCTTTGTTTTCCATTGACATTCCATACTGTGACTTTGAGCTGTAACATAACAGTTCGGCTACAGATTTTTAGAAGAATGTGAGAAAAGGATTGCCCAAAACCAGATTCTTTGTATTCGTATTAAATTTCTGTATGGGAAATAATCGTCTAGAATTATTGAGTTAAAAGAAAAACAAAAAAAAACTTAAATAAAAAATCACTCAGATATCTGAATTCTGGATAATCATGTTAAAGAAGGCAAAACTGGAAGAAGAGCCAAAAAAAATTGCAGATGAAGTTGTTGGTATGATTCTATATTATGGTCAAACAAAGATCCATGGGGTAGCTTTAGATTCCTCTTTGATACGATCCTAGAGGAATTTATCCTCTAGGATCGTATATTTGGTACCTCATCAAAAGAACTTTCCTTTATTTTCTTACCTCGTCTATTTTGCTGGCTGTCATAAACGTGCAGTTATAATATGCGATGGAGCCGTACTTTTCATCGACCAATATAGATGAAGATATCGTCAAATTCTTCGAACGAGGACCCGGACACAGTTTGTAGTTGTACCATTTGATGTCGTAAGGACCCTGTTGAAAATACAATACAGAAATGTTATAGAATAAATTAATCGAAGATAGGGGGTGTTAAACGGTCTTTTGGTATAATATGCCATATCCAAAATAAGTATTTGAAATTACATACTTTTCTTTTTACAAAGAATTCAATTCGCATGAAAACATTCAAATATTCTTCGCAATACTGATTTAAATAAAACTTACATAATTATTCGCATTTTTTGTTATAGCAAACTCAACACAAAGCGCACGCGATATAAAAATTAAAATAAAAATTGTTAAAATCAACATAATACACCGGTTTATTCGATACATAGTGTATTAAATATGAATTTCATATTACCATAATTTGTAACTTAATGTTTTTATAATGGATACCATGTAATGGTTATTTAATATAAATTTCTGATGTGTCCGCAATCACCGATTCAATTTATTTACTCGCTCGCGAATTTCATTTGCATGAATTACTTATGGATACAGGTAAATTTAAATTTACCGGAGATGAGTACTTTTTGCTGGCTTAATTCTTTTTAACACGTAGGGAAATAGAAGACGGAATGTGATCTTCTACTATATAATATAGGGATTCCAATTCTAAATAGAATTGCTTGAGAGAGAAGCCAGAAACACATCTCTTTCCTTAAATTAATACAACATATTTTTTATTACAAATTGTACTTATTAAATTTCAAATCCTGTGCAACGTCGACAATTTGTATCCAGAAATTCATGCTAAATATTCCCCCATTCATTCAGGCATTAGGCCATCGAGATAGAATAATACTCTCATCCACTAATAAATCCTAACCAAACGCGTACGTCTATACAAAATAACTAATGTGTTCATACATTATAGAGCCATTCATAACTGATTCAGATTAGAACTAATTGCAGGCGTGATGTATAACCAACAGATATGCTATCTGTTGTTTCAATTAGGACATTTCTAAGTACTGATTGAATAATCATAGCTTGGATATGATTAGTTTGCTTTGGATTTGCATTAACAGCTGATATGTGGCATAGATATGGGACAATAAATAAGAAGGAAATCTATAGGGTTAAAATAAAAAAAAAATTGTTTATATGTCACACTTTTATTTCCTCTTGTATCATTTAATTTTACACATACACATCACGCATACCCAGAATTTTTTTTGTTAATCCATGCGAATGAGCTTGCGTAATAAAAGCAGTAACTGATGTGACCAGCATTGTCAAATACGTGCCGTTTCTTCATTTATTAAAATGACTCTTGACTTTGTGGTCTGTTACAGAGCAATTCCAAAAAACTATTCGCTATAGATCAAACATTATGTATGTACAACTTTTATCTACAATTCTACATCATCTAAAATTAGAAAAACTTAATAGTGTAAATTCATCTAGGTATCTTGACTAGATAACGGCTTATAACGTTATTAAATCATGTTTGCTGTTAATTGGTAATTAATAACGCTTGTCCATTGGATCAAGTTAATCGCGTTATATTATCGACGTGGTTATCATTAGCTCTACATAACCTATTTAGAATACGATTACCTACAGAAATCGGTATGTCTGAAAATATAATAATATTTTCCAGACCTATTACTGGTCAAGGCAGCTCTTCTATTAGGAGATCAGCCAACTGTGCAGGACGCATTATAGTGCACGAGCATTTACGCAATCACAGGTATACTCTCTTTTCCCTTACTCATAGTGTGATGGGACGGCTAGCCGATACTACCGGAGAGAGGTCTGAAAATATAGAGAGGTTGTGAAAGTAAAGTGCATACAATCCATGCCAAACCATAATATACTATTTACGTAAATATAGATGTAGTTCAGTACGTAAGTAATTTTTATTTTTTAAGCAGGTCTGTACAAGTGTATGTTGTAAAAAAAAATAAAAGTTGTCATTCTTATGAAAAAAATAAAAAGGACTATCAACTCATTTAGCTTGAGATATCTGTAATGATAAAGTTCACAATCAGAATATAATTATGTGCTTTATGCAAACGTAAAACCGTAATATACATCAAGTACGATATTTTCGATAAAATATATACGCAGTCTATTTACGCATCGTTTGATCTCAACCACATTAAAGTACAGTTCAATTTCCTCGACACACCCACAACCTGTTAAAAACATAAGACAAATTGATGATCGCAATTAAAATGTATCGAAGCATTACGGATAAGTGACGACTAATTAATTAAAACGTTTAATTAATAACACGGCTAAAAGCGTTGTTAATAAATTATGAAAGGCCTTGGACTTGTCTGATGTGGGTCCAGTTTTACACACGGGCGATTTAAAGTTGCTCAGATGTTGACGACTCATCATCATCTCCCGAGCCTTTTCCCAACTATCTTGGGGTCGGCTTCTAGTGCAAAAGGATGCAGCTGAGTACCAGTGTTTTACATGGAGCGACTGTCTATCTGACCTCTTCAATCTAGTTACCCGGGCAACCAAAAGTCCCTGGGTAAGACTAGTTGGTAAGGACTTCTGCTGACTACCCGTAACGAATGTCGAAGATGTTCAATGACAGCAAATTATTCACGTACTGAGCGTTAAATTAACTGACGCATGTTACGCAAGTTTACTGAAGCGCATTGAGGGATATAGAGCAGTTAATAGCTGTTATTCGATCAATAACATTGTAATGTGATTTACACGGCTGATTTCTGAAAAAATGGAACTTACCATTTAATAATTTACCTACTTATCACATTACTGTTTAGGGAAACAGTAATTTTATAAGACACCAGCCGTTTTCCCGCGATTTCCTTCCATCCTGTGGGAAGTTCTTCCCTAACCGGGATAAAATATGGCCTATATTACTCGGGAATAATGGGAGTAGTAATGTAGCTTTCTGACAGTAACATATTTTTTTAAATTGCTTTAGTAGTTTTCGAGCCTTTAGGATACAAAAAAAAAACAACAAAAAAGGTTCTTTATTGCTTTAGTATAGAAAGTTAAAAAAATGATCACAACGAAAACCTTAAAATAAAAAATATCTCGCTTGATTAGGGCTAGCAACTGTTGCAGAACACTTATTGATTGCTTTTAAGTGGCCCGTGTGATCCCGTAATTCTGTTCTGTTGTCCTGTGTTGCATTAAGTATTTACATTTAACGTGTAGTGGAGGCATTCTCTTTGTGATCTTAGTTTTGGATAATAGTGCTAATTAGCAGATAAAACAAGGCAACTGGATAGCTGCGGGTGAGTGGTGTGTGGGCGGCCTTTATAAAATGGATTTCACTACTGTCAGTACCTGAATTGTGTTCAGAAGGTAAATGTAGCTATAATTAAATTATTACAATAGGCGTCACGGAAGTTCTAAGTTACATTTGCTATATGGAAAGGTATTTTTGAAATATTAATAATTGAATAATGTTTTAATTTTTTCCACAAATACCGTTGCTACGCAAACTCCTTAGGTACCTACTACCTCTATTTTGTTCTTACAAATTGATAAACAGAATCTAAAACTTTAGTTGCTAAGATCTAAAGTTAATCCTGTTGCTTCAATACGCTTATAAAGTAGCGAACTTAAAAGAAGTATTTTAGGTATTAAAAAACTTTGCTTTTTATCAGAAATAAAACACATTAAAAAAGCTAAAGGCCAATTTTAAGGGGAAGGTAACAATTAAAAATGTAATAAAGAACTGCTGACGACACTAATTTTTATTGCGTAACCCTTTCTTGGCACCCCTGTCATTGTATTTTGAATTGTGCCTCGTTCGAACGGCTAATTTTGAAATATCAAATTCAATAATACGCTCGCTCCATGCAGTTTTCCAAGATAAAGGAATTCAAAATCTTGGTTGAATGAATGACCGTCAGAGTCGCTGTCACTCCTCATAGATCCCCTCGAAACTCATATAGAGAGTTGCTACCTAATTGCTACCCGCGGCCATTACTTATTATGGCCATCTGATTATAACCGAAAGGTTTCAGATACCTGCAATATTTAGAAACTCAAACTGGCAAAAAAAGATCCTTATAATATTTAGAGAGTCTCGCTTATTAATAGCTGACCATTGCTAGCAGCATCACCTGTCTTTGCAAGCCTTTTAAAAAATTACGAACACAACAAACAAAAATACCTATTTAAGCAAACTACGTAGGTCAGTACACACAACGACCTCTGATGCTATCTGCCTACTATGTAGTTAAAGCGTAAATCAAGTCGACCGAATTAAGTTGTCATGCCGTAGCCCGGCCTTTTTAAAACATTTGTCTCTCTCTCATTTTGATCGGATTACATCGTGATGGGTCTACTTTAAACAAATGACACAGGTTTAAAGTGTCAATTCAAATTAAATGTTTTGCTGTTGAAATAGTTTATTATTTTAGGGACGGATTGCAATTAAATATTATGTTAAAACTATCAACAATAAATATTAATTAATTGTGGTTTTATGTGAGTTTTAGGAAATCATTTACTGCCTGTATATGTAAACATCCTACGAAGCCGTTTTCCAAAATTACCATTATAATAAAAAGGAAACATATTTTGTTTGTTTGTCCCCTAAAGGTTCCGAAACCACTGAACTGATTTTAATCATTCTTTCAGTCTTGGCAAGCTAAACTTTTTCCGACTAATATAAGCAATTTTTATATGTACGAGCTGTAGAGCTCGAAAAAAGGGGAAGAATTAGTATTGATTGTTGTTTTTATTTTTCAAGCATATTGTGACGATTTAATTCCTACTGCTCGCGTTCATTTAAATCATACGCTTTATTTACCTACTCTAAGGAGAAACAAAACAGAATCGTTCACACACACACACAGAACTCAGAGAGTAGTGAAAGCCACTATGATATTGGCTGTTGATGAAAGTTTGGTTGCTAAACCGATTTGTAAGCATGGAAAACGTCTTTTCCAAACTCCAAATAAACGTTCTACTGAATTTCTTGATTTTATTTGCACTTTATTATATCTCTCCTCTTGTGCAGTTCTAGGATTTGAAACTGGAGTCAGTAAATGTCTGAAATAAAGAATGCTTTATTGTTAACAAATGAGCGGTATTGTAGTGAGGTATTTATGATACTTTGATGACCACATGGCACATAGTATTCATACAGTTATAAACTAATATTGTTATGGGATATCTTCCATGATTGTTTTTTTTTTGACTAAAGTTCAAACCGTGAAACCTTAAAACAGTTTCATACAGTTTTAGTTTTATTGTTTATGAATAATAATAAAATATTATTATACTATTATTTACCTACCTAGTGCAAGGATATCCTCCATCAGCAAGTAACACCCCATCAATTTCATTATTGCATAACCTTATATTTAAACGCGAGTTTCTATAAATTCGGCTATCATGTGTACTGCCAGCCCAACGTACTACTATATCATATATCATCAAATTAGGGCCACCAACTACTTGCACATTCAATGAAAAATATCCTTTTCTGTTCCGGTACTGCTCTGTATGAAGAATACCTCTAGGCTTGGTGATTTTAATGTGGGTGCAATCGATTGCTCCTACAATATTTTTCAGTCCAGGTGCTCTGCCAATGCAACCAAGGTTTTCGAAATCATCCTTTGTTTTCCTCAAATTTGCAGGAAACTTAATAAAATCTGGCATTAGCAATGCCAATGCTCTACTAACTCTCTTCACTATATTACACACTGTCGATTGAGAAATATGCATGATATCTCCACATACAACCTGAAAGCTTCCAGTGGCATAAAAACGTAAAGCAGTTAGCAACTGACACAGTGGAGTTAAAGGAAGCCCTCTTTGTGTCTCTGATTGTAAAGTATCTTCAATTCTCGGTAAAATAACATGTCTCACAACACTTTTGGTGAAACGAAATCTCTTTTTAAAACAATCTTCCGAATAGTCATGAAATGGATCCACATCACGAAAGTAAACTTTGGGATTTCTAGGTTCAGCAACTTCTATCTCCTCTAATATATTATCATCTATATTGTCTACAACAGCAAAAACCGCTTCGATACTATCCAAAGTGTCCATTTTTTATTCAAATAACGTCAAAGTAGTGCTTTAGTAAAGGAAATGGTGACTATTACTTGGCTGGGAATTCTAACTTTTGACAGTTCTAAGTTTGAGCAATTACTTAACTATAGAAGACAAATCGTTACTTAAGTAATTACTTTTACTCAAGTACTTACTTTTACTTCTTTATAAATACGGGTGTTAGACTAGAATATCAGTTTTAGCAAGTTTTAGCGTGAAATATGGACAGACACACAGAGTTACTCTTTCACATTTAAAATATTCAAGCAAAGATTTCCAAACGTACCCAATATGTACATGTTCACTAAACATGTACATCTTTAAAAGATGTAAATCTTTGTAAGTTTCACTAAAGATGTAAATCTTTAGTGAAACTTACACACACACAACTACAGCTACTTTCAGGGCGACTAAACCCGAACACAACATACCTACTTTTCCATACAAACTCTTTTACCAAGAGCTAAACTAATGATACCTTTTTCTTGAACCGTAGCGTATATGCACTTGCAATGAAGAATACCTAGAAAGTCTGATGTTCAAATACTAGAGAGATTCATGGAGAATAAAATGATTAGCGGAGGTGCCATAACGGAAAATCGCTTAAGAAAATACCGCGGCAAAATGCGGCTGTGCGAGGGACGAGGAACGTTACTATTTTCGTCCTTATACGCCTTCTTTGGACCCGACAATTTTTTGTAGTACCAAAAATCGTTGACAGATGTCTCAAAGAACCCAATCGCCTCGTTACTTCATTCGTAACTGATCGCTTTGTTCATGCCCATCCTACGAATTTGACCTAGTAGAAGGCGCCTGACCTACCTGCATTATAGCATCTCCGCTCATCTTTCTTTTCTCCGTAAGAGAGATTATACTGTGAGTATCCAATTTAATATACTGCTCTAAACGCTACTGTGGTTGCTACAACTATGGTCTTTAGGAATTTTGGGAACTTTGTAAGTGATTTTGATGCATAGTTGTATGTTGTTGTAGAACACAATAAAATGAGATTTCTTTTGTGGTGCATGCTAATCAATATCTTGTGTAGAGAAACAGAAAAAGAGCTACAGAAGGTATGGATTCACAATTGACTTTGAAGTTTAGAAAGATTACCTTATATTTTTAATTAGTGGGACATTGGTAAGCAGTAGTAAATAAATGTAGAAAAGTCCTTTCCTTTTTTATATTTATCTACATTTTTAACCACCCTGGCTAATCGGATAAGCAACACAAAACATACGCCACTAAACGCGACTGGGGCTAGCGACATTCGTAATAGAAAGTACCCTGTATACACATACTCGTATTTACGTCTCGAGACGCGGGAAGCTCTCCAGCCTTTATTATTTACGTACCGCGACAGACATGTTGACAGTGGTTAAGGTGATGTCTCAATGATGCAGATTGTAATGTGGATTAAAGTCGTGAGAAATAAATTTCGAGATCTATAAGCGATCGAGTATCTTATATAGGTAAAAGTTCAGACTTTTACATAACTATCAAACGGAAAAATCAAATTTTTACGGCAGATTTTCATTTATTTTGCAGTAACTTACTTACTACTTGTGAACATTTTTGATTTGAATTGTGATTTGATTTGAACGACGGCTAAATTATTATTAAGTAAAATATTGCTAAAATAACGTTACCTAAAGGAATTTTCAATCAACTGTGATAGCTTTACTAGAGTTTAACCACGACTTCGTGACCAAGACTGAATTCATGTAACAAACAAAACTGAAGACAAAGACATAACACCCAAATCGCACCAGTGAAACCACACGCACCTCGTACTTCAAAATATGAAAGGTGCCCGATGAAGTAGCGTTGTGAGTCGCCCACAGAGAATATAAACCGCACACCCAGCGTGCATACACGTCCACGTTTTACGGGGATTGCATTCAGACAAAGAATCTTCGTGTTCCTTCCCACACACTTTTTCATGGAAAAAATAAACGCAATCATGAAACCGTTGGAAATGTTTCTTAATTTTTCTGTTCGTTTTTTTTTCAGCCAGTGAAGGCAGTGAAAGTGTATTTTTGTTGGTTTTGTATCTTAAAACTTACCTTGGAAAATTGTCATCAGGCAAAAAAACCTTACATTTTACAAAGTGTGAGTGTAGTGAAATAGCGACGGATTGGGAATAAATAGTGTCTTATCTGTTAATAAAAAAAAAAGAAAATTTACACCTCTCTATCAGTAGAGAGACACAATATTGATAAAAATCTAACTTTAGCTAGACACCTACTTTGCTATAAAAGAAGTGTGTATTTCAAAATAATGTATTATTTTTGGGTATTAAATTCAGTTGGTAGATCATTCTCTAATATCGAATTCAAAATTACATGAAACAAATGCTACTGTCTTAAGTCATTATTGTCATGTGTTTATACATCGTAGGTACCAAATACTGAAATTAACTGCATCCATCGAATATTTCGGGAATCATCGAAACACAAACATCGGTATGAATAACAATTTTACATTTGGTGCAATATGAAAGTTTTAACAACAGTCTATTGCACATGATTCGAATCGGCCATGCGTACACAGAATTTCAATATCCGTCCATGGGTTTATAGAGGTACTCCCACTCGAAAGGCTGCTTACACACTCGCGATTAAACTGTATTAACATCCTACGTTTTAATATCGCGCGCATGCTAATAAAAGTTGCATCGTTTTTTCTCATGCATTTTTGAAGACGCGTCGTAAATGGTAGCACAAAAAATACAAGACAAATATGTATGAGACGGTGAACGTTTTTTCTCTTTGGGGAACGTGGCTAGATGAAATATCATTAACGTATATTTACAAGCATCAGATTTAGTTTTTTACATACCTAGTTAACATTGTAAAAATGAGATATAGCTCTATAACTTTTGAATCCTTTTTGAAATGCTTTCCATAAAATTAACAGCCTTGTAAGTCACTTTTTTAGCAAAGCTTTACTGAAATTCATTTTCATTATTCAATTGTGATTTTTTAGCAATCCTAATTAGCAAAAGTTCTCCCAATCTGCAACCAGCCTAAACACGGTTTTGACATTTTAATATAAATTTGATACTTTACTGGCAACTCCGATATTAGTGGCATTTGAATATCGAGTGCGATACAAGTTAGTTCGACGATGGTTGTAGGAAATTAAATGGTCTGGCTCTATTTAGTTTCTGCGCTGAACGGAACGTGAACTAAGAATATAGGACCGGCTATTCTAGCGCAGTTTGCATAGTTTACAATAGATTGAAAAGCTAAATGTGTATTAAAATTCGTATAGTTACTTGTGTTTACTGCAATAATGGTGACCACTTATATTGATACGTATTTTAGAATGCAGCATCGCATTTATTTGAACATATGGACGCAAAACGAAAGCAATGTCCATTTTAATTGAGAAATGAAAATATAATATTCCATACAAGCAACTTGGTAGACTGTTAGGAATAGATTAAAAATAAATGTACTCAATTATGAAGTCTAGAAAATAAGATGTAGTATTTTTCTTTTCGTGTTTCAGACCTACCGCAATCAGATTTTAGTGAAAAAAAAATATCTTCCTTCTAATTTAATTAGGTTAAATTAACCCAATTATTCGGCAGCTAAATTCTGAATTTAACGTGTGGTATCTCGACGACGGGACCCTGGGAGGCAACAGAGATACTGTTCTTAATGACTTAGTTTTCCTAAAAGATAAATTCCACGACATTGGCCTCGACCTCAACTTTTCTAAATGTGAACTTTTTATACCCGACTCGACTGACAGACAGACTATTCTTCAAAATTTCCTCTCAATAGCTCCTGAAATTAAACCGATAGACCAAAGTTCTCTTTGCCTCCTTGGATCGCCTATACTGGAAGATTCATTTTCGGATTTTATTGAGAAGAAAATTCAAAATTTTAATAATGTTTCGGAAAGGCTACTCAAAATTAATATGCATGCAGCCATCACCATCATACGGTACTGCTGTTTTGGACCAAAATTTACGTATAACTTGCGTGCTTCCCATTTATGGAAGCACACCAGCCTTTTGGACAAAATCGACGAAATTATACGACATACACTATCATCCATTTTAAATGTGGCCTTGGACGACAGAGCTTGGTCTCAAGCGACTCTTCCCATCCGTATGGGAGGACTTGGCGTCCGTAAAATTTCCAGTGTAAGTTTACCAGCCTTTATTTCCTCGGTCCATGGCACTGAGAAATTGATCAGGAAAATATTACCCACCACACTGGCCAATTTTGAGGTGCCAAGCCTGACTGAGGCTTTAAATGCTTGGAAAGTCGCATGCCCGAACACCGACTTACCCGCCAACCTGTCCTCCCAGAGACAGTGGGATGAGCCGCTCTGCAGAGTAATACGGAAAAGTTTAATCGATACGTCAATTACTTCTGCAGAGCGAGCGCGCCTACTGGCTGTGGGTGAATGGGAGTCGGGTCTATGGCTTCTTGCACTTCCGTCCTCAAACACAGGCACCATGTTTGATGACACCACCTTCAGACTCGTCGTTTGCCTCCGACTAGGTGCTCCATGCTGCTCTCCTCATCGCTGCCACTGCGGGGAAGCTGTCAACAGCCTCGGTCACCACGGCCTGTCGTGCAGCCGGAGTGCCGGCCGCATACCACGACATGCCAACATAAACGACGTGATCCGTCGCGCTCTTGTTGCCGTCGGCGTGCCAGCCGTACTCGAACCAAATGGCTTGGCACGTGACGATGGCAAGAGACCAGACGGCATGTCGCTATTTCCGTGGAAGGTGGGTAGGACTTTAGTGTGGGACGCGACATGCGTCGACACTCTTGCGCCATCTCACCTTCCCGGAACTGCATGTTGTGCTGGCTCCGCCGCTGCACAAGCAGAGAACCTCAAGCGGCGCAAATATAGTAACCTTATAGGCAATTACATGTTTGAGCCGTTTGGGGTTGAAACTCTGGGGCCGTGGGGTCCGAGGGCGCACCTTCTTGCCAGGGATATTTCCCAGCGCCTGGTTGACACTTCCCGGGACCCAAAGGCTGGCTTTTATTTCGCACAGAGGTTGAGCATTGCCATCCAACGTGGCAATGCTGCCAGTCTTTTGGGTACATTACCCAGTGACAGCGATGAGGAGCAATTTTTTGATGCACTGTATTAGTTTTAAGTTGTATATATATATATATAAGTTTATTTTATTTTATTTTCAATTAATGTAAATATGTATATTGTGAATAATTAAACATTCGACTGAAAAAAAAAAAAAAAAAATTAGGTTAAAACAACACACTAGAGGCCGAAAAACGCAATGTATTTAGTTTCCTCAATTTAATTTTATCCTAATGAGGGTACAGTTTTGAGAACAATTATAATAATTATTCAATAGAACAGCTAAATTATAAATGTTTGGAAACCAAAAACAGTTCGCACGTAAAATATTTAGTTTCATACGTAATGATTTGTTGTAGTTTTAACCATAGTTCACAAAATAAATGATCGCTTGCGAACGTTTATTTCATTAATTTATGCATGTTTATTAGGAACAACACAATACGCATATTTATATATTTTTTTCTAAAACACGTTGTTTTCTGTCTAAAGTATTCATCGAGAACTTAACTATGGTACAGAAAGTATCAGTCTTCTCACTATAAATCTAACACCAGTGATCCTTTGTTTAATAATTAAATGTGTGGTATGTATCCGGTAATTTTAAATACCTTAATAATTTATTAATAATTTTATTAATAATTTTAAATAATACGGTATATTTAAAGTGGTTTATTTTGGAAACATTCAAACCCACGAAAACTAGTATACCTATATGTACATATCACCATATACCTTACCCAATCATTCAGACAGTGTAATATTGCCCAAAGATGCTATTCCACGCGGACGAAGTTGCGAAAAATCTAGCACCAAATACAAGAAAAAATTCACCTGTTTAGCTAACAAAGTTACTTTCCCATACATAATAAAATACGTATAAAGAATTCAAAGGAATAATATCTCCTTGTCTCGTTAACTCCGTACGATATCTTCACTTTATCACCATCCCTACCCAGCCCCATTATGTCGCGGAAACGTTTTTAGTTCAACAGATCACAAGAAAGAACGTACGAGGAAGGAAATGCAATTTTCCTCACCGATAACCACGCAAGAATACTCCTTATTGCTACGTGAATAAGGTTCAGTGAAACTGTATAGTGTTCGTTGGTAAATTCAGTCACAAGATTAAGGGTGATCATTGGTAAAGTAATTGTATCTATGAGGAGTTACATGAAACTATTTCTCTGGAATTCCTTTATTGCTATTAGTATGTAAGTAAGGGTCTTACTACTAATATTACTTTATGTGGTTTGTTTGTGTGTTGCAATTTCTGTACAAGTTTGGGTTATGTTAGGAGGGTCAGTTTCTTGATCGGCTATAGATTATACTTAGTCTAATTCTGGAAGAATTGTTAACTACGCTGGGAGAAATAATTATGTTAGTTAATCATATTAAAGCTAATAGTTCTTTAAAAACTTGTGTGTATGCGTTTGCCCATTAAAAATGAGTATCAGAACAAAATTTTATCTCTTTGTATTCATATTTGAAAACAAAAAAGTTGTATTTTTTTTTAATTAAGTAACTTCATTATATCACTGTAATAATTAAAAACAACTCGCTTAGGTAATGAAACCATTTTTTTTTAATAATTACCATCAGTTTTATAAACATTGACTAATAAGTAAACTACGAATTTCAATGATCGAAATATCTGTAAGGTCGTAAATTCATGTTCAGGATAACAGATGGCGCTACGGAGTTCAGGGGCAGACTGTTTCAATGAAAATTAGGTAGCCTTAAATCCCCTGGGAGTGATTTTAACTAAGCTTTTACTTAAAGGCCTGTTTAAGTTAAAACCTTTTGTGAAAGCAAACATCAAATCCATTTAACTTGAAGGCATTTTGTAAATGCGACATGATTGAGAGATAAGCTAGGAGTAATACGAAAATATTGTCAAATAGCTACTAACCATATGGTTAGAATTGACAATGGTAGAAAAAACATTACATTGTTTCATTCAGAAGTTTTTGATACTTTTTCGTATAAACGAAATGATTTAAATTTTACATAGAGTATGTACAAATGCGAAGTAACGTTAATGTTCATAAAAAGCCGAACTGAATTTGATTCTGTCTGAGACAAAGGGTTATTGGATTTCTGGAGTCAAAGTTCTCAATAGGAGCTCGAAGCCTAGATTTTATCCCTATTAGTATGACGTTTAGCACATGACGGGCAAAATGTCCAGTGACTGTCTCTAAGTATAGTTTTTATTATATCTATGGGAATCAAGGCTATTGTTTCCTGCACTTTAAATCCCTAACTTAAGAGCCCAACTTCATGCATCATTATTAAAACCTATAGACTGCTGTAAAAAGACGGGCTATCCCACGTTTAAATATTTCTCAATTTGAGACAGTAGTGGTTAACATGTGCGAATAATCAAACACATCACTTTTGTAACATTGATAGTTGGGTGGACATATTTTAAGCCGCTTTTATTACGAAAGAAATCCCCACTAAATAATATAAGAACATACTAGCAACAAAAAAAGACTACAACTATAAAAGTCTAGCCTATACTACAATATCATCATTTAACCAAAATTCTATCCAAAGTTTTTACAACGCCAACCTAAAACTTGTGTAATCTGTTTCAGTTCAGCACTAATTGCGTTTCTAGTACTCCAAGCTTGTTTATTAAGGTCCTCTAAAGTTTCTTATTGGCTTCTTAATGTCTAACTTCGTGAACACTAAGAGAGCTAAGATGATCCCGATTGGATGTTCAAGACTTTGGGTAACTGTGAAGTATGAAATGTAATACTATAGGTACGAATATTCATCATCATCCTCCTGCCTTTATCCGAATTTTATTTGGGGTTGGCGCAGCATGTTTTCTCCTTCCATACTTTTCTATCTGCCGTCTACTCGCGAGTTACATTCTTTCTACTCGTAACCATATCGACTTTCACACAATTCATCCATCGTTTCTTTGGTCGTCCTCTTCAGCGGCGGCCCTAGCGATTGCGAGGCTATGTGCGGCAGGTCTATGCGTGGCCCTTTGTCCTACGTGAAAAGTATGTGTTGCGAGAGTAGGTATTTTTTTTTAACGACGTCAAAAATCATCAAATGACCCCTCCCGCTGTGGGTTAGCAGCGGCGAGGGAGTGTCAGACTTTTACTGACTAAAAACTGTCGTGTTCCGTCGTAAGCCTTTCATGTGCCAGGGCCGCGGTATCTCTTTCGAATAACCCGCAGCCCCGGCAGGCTTTGGCCCTACTGGACCCGCTGGGGTTGCTGACATCTCTTTGAGGAGCGCGTGGAACAACACGCGCCGTCGACACGGGTCTGTCGTCTAAGCAGACAGAGGGACGATGAGCCACCCGAACTCACCGCCCACAGACCCACGCCTACGGTTGCCGGGAGTCATCTCGCGACACCCGGCGCCCGTGATGTCTACCTGGCCTAGTGCGGCGGCCGGGATGAGAGGTGCGGACTCTCTGGCGTTCCGCCTCCTCCTACTCGAGCATGACCGCTTCACAGAAGGAGGCGACGGCATCCCATTCCCTCTCGCCCCGGACCATGGCCTGAACCAGGACCGGACGCGAGAGGTCGCCGCCGCCTAAAACCTCGACGAGGACCCGGCGGTGCCTGGTGATAGTTGTTTTTATTTTTGAAATTTTTTTTGTCTACCCTAGCAAAAAGGTAGCGTCGTTTTTAAGTCCTTTTATTAATAAGAAAGTAACTTCTAGTTTCTATTTATGGTACTACTTTAAGTCCCAAAATTTTAATTCATAGGCGCCAACACCAACAAAGAGTTATCTACGTTTGGGCTACATTTTAAGTCATTTTTGTTTTGAGTTCTAAAATATAACAAAAAATTTCGCGCTCGCTTCGCTCGCGCAATCACAACCTGTGTTCCCATGGTTTTGCATTCATCAACCAGCAATAACCTATGTACGATTGGGCTACATTTTAGGTAATTTTTGCTTTGACTTGTTAACTATAACACAAAATCCCACCAAAAACATTAAATGTAAAAAAAAGGCAATCCTCTACGCAATTCCTCCACCGTAAAAAGTTTTGAGATCGCATAGAAGCCAAGTCCTGTTCTACTTTATTTGTAATAATAAATCAATATTTTGTGACTATATCAATAGTTTCGTTCACTTTACAATAATATTGACTTGTCCATGAGCACAATAAACTACAAATATAATACAGCATATCTTGGAGAGGTGAAAGTCAAACATGAAGTTTAATATCACAGAATTAAATACTTTTAGTTTATTCAATTGTTACTAAATGACCGACAGTCAGTATCATCCAACATCAATGAACTGCACATGTACTATGGCGCATGTTTAGTCCATGGTGATCTCAAATTCCAATCAGTCCATAATCAGTCCAATCGTAAAATCATGTCCATATAGAATTTATCAATTCATTGGTATTTACACATTATTACAAGGAGCGACTTCTAACTTGTGCTCATGGCCAAAACAGTATTATTGTAATGAGAACAAAACTATTGATATAGTCACAAAATATTGATTTATTATTACAAATAAAGTAGAACAGGACTTGGCTTCTATGCGATCTCAAAACTTTTTACGGTGGAGAAATTGCGTAGAGGATTGGCTTTTTTTTACATTTAATGTTTTTGGTGGGATCTAATTTATTTTTTGTAGGTCTCTTTCTTCTCTAAGTATAGGTTTAACAAATTAAATTAACTTACATGTAACTAACTAAATATATAACAAACTAAATATGTACACCTAAAGTAGCACGTAAACAATTTATTTAACCTAAAAAATTTCGTAATTGTCGAATTTTTTAATCGAATATCTTTTAGAATAAAAGAGATTTATTTCAGAGGCTATCACATGAAATTATTTGATTTTTTTTTTAAGTACTACTTATACTAAGCTATGTAACGAAACCATAGCGCGATTTAGACCAGGACAACGCCATCTATCGAGCGAGCATGCAGTAAATATATTATCCTTAAAATTCGGAGTATAAAATATTTTATTTGAGCTATTAAAACCAAGTTTGGAAACTATAATCCGGATTAATGAATTTGCTGTACAATTTAACTTTAATGCTAAAAGGATTTTGAATACGTGTTCTGCTGATTGTGAAATTTATTTAGTATCATTTGATATTTGAATTTAAACATTTGATTTTTAATATGCAGTGGAGATTTTTGATATAATAAAAAGGTCGGGTCTCATTGATAAAACTTTTAAAGCAATGTGCGTATGGTAGGTGCTTGGATTTATTATATCAGCTATTTTTCAATGATTGCTCGATCTGATCGGAAGAATATCAAAAGAGTGTTTCTTACCAATAGTCCTTAGAATTTATGTCTGCTCTTAAATGGTTACGAGGCGATCTCAGAAACTTAAAACATTCATAATCAGCTTTCGCTAGTCGATCCCGCTGATTAGTTTCGCGCACCCAGAGAAAAAGGGAAATTTTAAATGGGAAATCATCAAATGACACACCCCGCTGCGGGTGCAGTGCGAGGTCGTATATAGCCTTTTGCGGCAAAGCTAAAAGAATTTATCAAAACGTTATTTACTGAGATAAGCACTTTCAAACAAACAAACTCTTCACCTCCATAATATTCATACCTATTGTATTGAATTTCATACCTCACTGTATTGCCCAAAGTCTTCAACATCCAATCGAGATCATCTTAGCTCTCGTAGTGTTCACAAAGTTAGACATTAAGGGCCTTACTACAAAAACTTTAAACCCTGTTTTACACTTGTCTAATAAAATTTTGGCTGCAAAATGAACCATATGTCAACGTCATAATTTGACATTTTTTTAGACAAGGCATAAACTGACGTTTAAAAGTTTATAGACGGATATAGGGGAAGAGGACCAGTGTCTCCACTGGTCCTCTTCCCCTATATCCGTCTATATATACAACATGTAACGTAATTAACGCACACCCTCAAACACCCCAATTAGAATATTATGTTATAATCATAATACATACACTGAATTTTTAATTTAACATGTATATGCATTGTTATTCAAATATCGCGCCGCGCGCCGCTCGACCCGACACAACATAACGAAACTACGGAAAAAGCCGACAATACACGAAGTCTTATTACTTTGAGTTACGGTCTATATGAATTTGTTTTGATTGTACAGGGTTAATATGACAATAATTTCCGTAGTTTTAATTATTTTTGGGGTAAAAAATTACCTATATTAAAAACGATATAAATCGATTCAGTAAACGATTCTGAACAAACTAATTTCAGGATGTGCGTTAATTAAGTTACATGTTGTATATGTATATGTATTCGTCTACAGGAACGAATATTATGAAGGTGAAGATTTTTTTGCACGTGCTTATCTCAGGATATACTAATTGCGTTTCTAGTACTCCAAGCTTGTTTATTAAGGTCCTCTAAAGTTTCTTATTGGCTTCTTACCGTCTTACCACAAAAACTTTTAAACGTCAGTTTATGCCTTGTCTAAAAAAATGTCAAATTATGACGTTGACATATGGTTCATTTTGCAGCCAAAATTTTATTAGACAAGTGTAAAACAGGGTTTAAAGTTTTTGTAGTAAGGCCCTTAATGTCTAACTTTGTGAACACTACGAGAGCTAAGATGATCTCGATTGGATGTTGAAGACTTTGGGCAATACAGTGAGGTATGAAATTCAATACAATAGGTATGAATATTATGGAGGTGAAGAGTTTGTTTGTTTGAAAGTGCTTATCTCAGTAAATAACGTTTTGATAAATTCTTTTAGCTTTGCCGCAAAAGGCTATATACGACCTCGCACTGCACCCGCAACGGGGTGTGTCATTTGATGATTTCCCATTTAAAATTTCCCTTTTTCTCTGGGTGCGCGAAACTAATCAGCGGGATCGACTAGCGAAAGCTGATTATGAATGTTTTAAGTTTCTGAGATCGCCTCGTAACCATTTAAGAGCAGACATAAATTCTAAGGACTATTGGTAAGAAACACTCTTTTGATATTCTTCCGATCAGATCGAGCAATCATTGAAAAATAGCTGATATAATAAATCCAAGCACCTACCATACGCACATTGCTTTAAAAGTTTTATCAATGAGACCCGACCTTTTTATTATATCAAAAATCTCCACTGCATATTAAAAATCAAATGTTTAAATTCAAATATCAAATGATACTAAATAAATTTCACAATCAGCAGAACACGTATTCAAAATCCTTTTAGCATTAAAGTTAAATTGTACAGCAAATTCATTAATCCGGATTATAGTTTCCAAACTTGGTTTTAATAGCTCAAATAAAATATTTTATACTCCGAATTTTAAGGATAATATATTTATGTATTTAACTTTTGTTTATGGGCGTGTGTATTAACATATTTTATGCTTTGAGATTAACGAGACAAATTGTAATAAAACGCAGATTAATTATATACTTAATACTGCAAAAACCAAATCAAAAATATTTTACATAAAGACAACTTAAAAACACAAAATAAACGTATAATTTCTGGGACAATACATCGCTCAACAAGCCGGTATTTGGCCGTATATTCCAGGAGTCTTATGGTGATACACACCAATTGTTTGACTATTGACTCTGCATCCTGGACAGTGAAGCGGTTAAGGTTACTGCATTTATTTTGATAACATTTTACGGTACGCCAAAAACATTCTGTAAAAAAAAATTGCTCGAAAAACGTGACGACAGTACCTTGTCACAAACAAAAACTTTTTACAAAATATAATGCATCAAAGATACAATTGTGACGTCACAGCCATTCTCTTGTAATACATTTATAAGTACATACTTGATTTGTAGCCCAAAAAATTGTAATACGATCTCACAATGGTTTTAATTTTGTTTGTGGACCATTTATTATCGTAATATTAAGCTGTGAACACCATTATAGGGTGAATTCATGGGGGAACGGATCACATGGTATTGACAAACGTTATTTATTTCGTATTGTTGGTTGTAATTATATTGGCAAAGTTTGCGCTTTATTTTATTGTGTTTAAAAGTATTATTTTTTGTTAATATATTTTTATTATCATTTGGTCACAAACATTTTAATTGATGTCTAAAATTACTATAAGAATAGATTTAGTTCGAGTTTATTTTTACGTAGTTGATTACAATTTAGAAAAACCAGTGTTACGTATCTTTAAACATTATTTTTTAAATTAAAGGCTCGTAAACATGTACCTTCAAATCTGAAATAATTTTATTGTAGTGTAACTACTCTGGTGTTAATCATAAATCGTGCTTGAAACTCGACATTTCTTCAATAAGAATAAAAACTTCCTCAAAACTCTGCGACGAACAATCGAAGCGCATCTCTAAATTGTTCTGATAAAATATCAGGTATTTGTATAGAATTCATAAAATATTCCCCTCACAGCGAATTCTCAGCAAATACTATTTGTCTTCATTAGTAAACGTAATTAATCAAAGAACAAATTCTTACTGACATTGTTTAAGTTATCGCTTAGCACCTTGTTTTACTTCTGAACTTAGTATTTTATCAGGATTGGACGGAATGATCTTTCTAATCCGCTTATAAGAATTCCACTGAACAATTGCGCGTTTCGTTTTAACAAATTGAGTGGATCAAATTTTTTTTTATGACATCGATTAAATAGTTGAACAATATTACCTTTCGAGTTTGTGATCTCAAAGACCATTTTTTATTTCGGTGTCTATTCAAATAATAATTAAAACAAATTTATACTATATATACTACACATTTTACAGCACAATATTGTATCGTTCCCATCAACTGCGTCAACAAAAACTTTCCCAAATAAACTATTCATGATTAATCAGAAACATAATGGCAGCCGATTCAAAGTCTCAGAATTTCAAACATTTAGTCCATCAAACAAGACTAGCATCTTATTCCATACAATGTACAGGGAAGTTATAATAATAGGCAATTACTTGGATAGTGGTCGTATAATAATTGCAGAGCAATTTACGTTATTGAGGATCGCTGTTGACAATTTTCCTTCTTGTTCTATTGCTGCATTTATTATTCTATGGTCTTGGTTCAAGTCGTTAGCTGATTCGAGTTAGAATTCGTCTTCCAATTCGATTACCACTTCAACTTTAAAATCGTTTTGATATACAAAACCAGGAACTATATCAGTAGTACTTATATCAGTAAAAATGTCAATCACTTTTAGTAAATCATGAGATACATCTCATTCACCCTCGTATTTGGAATTTGTGTTCCATCTGGTAGATTTTGTAGATTTATCTAAGCAATGTTTAGGCTTAATGCGGTCTGTTGCTTTAACTTTATAACTTGTACCAATCGAAACTACCAAAGCCTTCCTATGTATTGAATTGAGGACTTCAAAATAGTCGTCCAGTTCAACGTGCGATGCAATATTAATTGTACTGAATTCTGGATTGCTGCCATTAAATCATTGACGTATAATTGGTCCAAAATGCGAATGCTTTTAGTTTTCAGCCGGTGATATAGTTCCAGTTTATTGCAGTTTTAATTTGGTAATTATTTTGATGTGGCGTTTTTGGTGTGCCGATTAATATTTTTGCTGAGGTCTAGTTTCAATTTTCGTATGACGGAAATAAGCGTTTTGGGAAATATGATGCGTTAAAAAGAACTACTATTGAAGGTTTTCGCTTTTTGAATCTGATAAACTAAAACTATTTATAAAATTTTCTTTATTTCTTATAAAAATAAATATCCATAAGACCGCCCATTGTGTCACCGACTTTTAAATCTGTAAATCAGTGTTTTGTTGTTGTTTTTGTTTTTTTAATTGGTGTACATAATAAAGAGTATATCTATGTATCTATCTATCTATCCAATCACCAATAAAAAAAATAAGGATCCAATAAAAATATTTCAGTAATAGTAACCCCAATATAGTAACCCCACAAAATACGTAGAATAAAAACTAAAAAAAAATATCCATCAAAATATCAAAGAAGAAAGAAAAAAAAAACAAAAATCCATCATCAAAAAAATAAACACGGCCGTATAAATAACATGTTAGGCTGAACGTTAAACTCACGAATGGAATTCATTTCCCAAAATCTGCGTCAAAAGAGCACTTAACATACGTAACATATTCAAACGAGGAGGGGACTTGACAAAATAAGTTATTTAGGTGCTCATTATTTCGGTGATAGAGGTGTTTGGCGAAAGAAGGTGTAATAACAGTAAATGGTACCCCATCGTGCGGCGGAGCATCAACGTCTGAAGAGATGGGGATGTCGGAGGTACCAATGCTTGTCGGATTTATGTCACTTAAGAGTGGAGTACTCGCTTTCATGGTGTGCTGTTGATCAAAATGGAAGGTTTTGTGGAAATCAAGTAATTAGAGTAATGCAAAATATCAGACTTTTTGATTTTGGAATAATGAATAATATAAGGAAGACGAAACATTTTTATGTTTGTTTGTTTGGCTTCGAAACTACTGAACTGATTTGCAGAATTCTTTCACTGTTGGGCAACTCTTCGCGAGTAACATAGGTAGTCTATTTGTTATCCCGGCATGGGTAATAGTTTCAAAGGGACGCGGGTGAAACCGCGGGAAAACGGCTAGTTACTATATTAACATCTTGGTATCGAATACGCACCAAATCACAAGTTATTCTTTGAACGATAGACGTTTTGTAATTCCTTAAGTTGTTATCCAACTTGTAATAAACAAACCAGTGGTACTAACTTTAAGGTGCCGTGCAGCACGAAGTAAAATTCTTGTACTTATTACCTCGGCATTTTTAAGGTACAAAGCTTCGTCTACATTTTTGCACTCTTATTTAGCATTGTTACTTAAAAACAAAACTGTCAGCGCGTTTCGTTTTTTTTTTTTCTCTTTGCTTTTTCTTTCTGTCCTGTGTTTTTGGGATTACGGTAATATGAGCTTGGAGACTGTAGTTATTAGCATAATATTGTCATGCTTTTATGGTAATAGGAAAAATCAGGCTTATGCGATTCTTGTCCAGGGTGTTTCCAACCTGTGGAATTTTGGAGTGTGTTAAATAAAAACTGTCGGAGGAATTAGCAACGCCAAAGCTGATTTTAATATTAACGACTTCAGAAGGTCCAACGGGAGAGGAAATTCGTAAGAGTCAGCTACTTTAAGATATTTTTGTCACGATCTTCTTGTCATTATTCGGGTCAACTATTGAGAAAATAATTCTTTGTCTTGTTTGTTATTTTCGAACCAATTCTGTTGAAGCCTCATAGACCATGAGTAATCTTGTTATTTGATGTCTACAACTCCCACTCAATGTTAAGGAGCTGTAAGATGTGTCGAAACTATAGTAATTCAATGTTCTATCGTGCGGAATGAGGGTACCACAGATTCCTTTGAAGATATTATAAGTCTAGACGGTTGAGGCTAAGCAGTGTAGCTGCGGAGTTGTATAAGTGATACCGAATTAGATATCATTGAAATAATATAGCTGGAATGAGAGGTATTTTGTAATAGATACCTACGATTTTTGGTTATCTTCATTTTGTTAACACTTACACGAGATCAAGGTCTTGAAATTTTGTATACCTATGCAATTTCATGATAAAACTATAACCTTACTTAGAGCTCTTTTTCACTCTCCTGATATTTTATTTGGATACTTCCAAGGGCATGTGGCCGGAATACTTTCAGACCTCCCATATAAATCCCCGTCATCTACCAAAAATTAAGTCATTTTTTTACAAGCTTAGAACAAATAAACTAATTTCAACCTCGTGTTGCTATTGATATTATTTGTTCCCCTCATCCTTATCCAGAATCGATTTACAAGTAAACACACTGCTCATTTGATAATGTCGTCCTAACTCGATATTGTCTTTATTTCACCCTTGAAACCACAAGGACTAGTGAGGGGACACTTCACTTCGGCTCGGCTTTGCTCTCGACAAATTAAACAAGTTGACTCGCTCAAAGTTTGACAAATCCGATTTCCTGTCGCTCTTTTAGAAGTTTCTAGACCATCCGTTGGTGTGATGAAGTTTAACTATTCTACTTAAAGTGGGGACCATTTTGAAAGCATTTGCTACTGATGAAGCTAAATAAAAGACTGAAGTAGGCCGTTGTACAAAGATAAAGTTTTGTGTGGGTTGTAAAGTCAGTCAGGTAAGTATTTAATTACATAAATCGTTTTTGTCCTGATACCTTGAGGTGAGGACATCCGTTTGGGTGCTGCTTGCTCGCCAAACTAATTCGTCTATGAGAAGTTTATTGTATTTCAGATCATTTTTCGCAAATGACATTGTCCTATGACTCGTCGAGTCCTCGGACTCGAACTCTTACCCCAAATACTGCCAGGACGGAACGCTATTACAATATTACCACAAAAATCATACACAGTGCGCATTGATTTTTAAATCTAGCTGGTAAATTGAAAATGGAAAACTTTTATACATACCTACAGTCAGTGTTCCGACGTTTCATAGATATTCCCAAGAGATCATTCATTCACTCAAACAGTTTAGAAACGTAAAACTATCTGCTAGATATTATTCTACATGGATTTTCTAAGAATATAATACTGAATTTTATACACTTTTGCTTATATTTTGACTGACCTGGGTGATATATTACCTATACTGATATCTATAATTTATTTTCATCAGTATCAATTTAATTCTATTACTATGTAAGTGATCTGTGTATCCTCTGTTGGAAGCGTAATCCAAAGAAATAATAAACAATATTATAATTACAATATCTACCTTCGATCACAATAAATGGACCTACAGAATACGAAAGCTTTCTAATAATTTTAAACCACTCAGGATACCTTGAATTAGTAATATATAATCTTCCTTTTGGCAGATCGTAATAAACCGAAGAGGATCACACACTACCATGCACCACGCTTGCTTTAATGCGTCCTTTAAAACTGAATCATTTTACTCGTTTTCTTTGTCAAACTGCTTTTTCCTGGATCTCAGCCAGGTGTGGTGATCGTGTGTGATCCGCTTAAGCCATATTCTTCCAAGAATAGAATGTTAGGTCACGCACGTGACGTTTATCTAGAGTGCCTTCAACATTCACTGGATTTACTATTATAGTGTAGGCATACTTTATTATTGTGATAAAGAAGGTTTTGCTAGCGGTTTCACTAGCATTCTTTAGATAAGTGAATTAGGACTTTCTCGTCTTTTCTTAGATTTTGATGTTCACGAAATTGAATATGGGGTTTAGCCTCTATACACACAGCGCTATTTTCATAAGAGCTTAAGTAAGGTTCACCATCATTGATCTCTTTATCTATATTGAATGTTGTATATCGGTGCTCACGTACAAAACTCCGTGTTAGTTCCCAAGAGGTAGCAAATATCCATTATAATTCTACGTCATTAGCAGAACTTTTGGAATCAGTCTCATGTAGTTACTGGTTCCCTTTTGTTTGGCTTATTGTTCCAAATTTGGTATTAGTTACCCCGAAGTGTGGGATGTGGATTGCGTTATCTAAGTTCGTAGATGTGACGTCTCTCTGATTTACTTGTATCTTTACTACTTCAACAAGTTTCGTGTCAAACAATTACACATCTCGAGATTATAATGTATCTATTCCATTTAGTGTGCCTGTAATTCTATTAGTTGTAGTGGTATATTACTTTAGTTGTATTAGTTAGTATTATGTGTTTGTGTTACTTAGGTGTTAGACATTTTTACAGCTAACAGTCTTAGCAGTACTTAGTACCCAGCTAACACGAGATGACCAGCCTTATTTTCTCCCACAAGCAGCTATCAGAAGATTCTAGAAAGCCCTGATTAGGAGTTAGAATTAACAGACCGCTACAAACCGCATTTAAGTATTTCATATCCCCAAATATACCTATTACAGTTGGAAGTTATTTACTAGTCAAAACAGGTGCTAATGACCCTTAACCATCATGACAAAAAGTCACGCAAAGGGGTCGCTCCCTCGCTGGAAATCCCAAAAGGACTTGAATGCTGGACTGCTTTTGTTATAAAGCAGCAGGTTATGGGTCCCAAGGGGTTTTGGACACTTTCATTGGTCACTTGGCAATGCTGGCCAGTACTTTTTTTCATGGTTGAATAATAGTGAGGATGAATTTGTGGTGTTGGTTAGAATTATATGTACAGTTGACCAAGAAAGTGATCTACTAGTTCACTTTTCTTATAGTGCGCAAGGGGAAATTGAATTTGTTAAACTTTGAAGATTTGTGGTGATTTTGTGAAAAAGTTTCAAGAAAAAACGTTGTTTATCACTAGTTATCCAAAATAGTGCGAGAAACGCTTGAAATCAAATCGCTTATCATGGAATTCGCATCATTCGCATCAGTCCTGTCAAGAATCATTGTCGCTAAAAAGACATACCGGCAGAAAGATCTTAGTGTAGTACATATTTACACTCATGGAAAATATTTGCTACATTTTGCCTATGATTATAAAGGGATATGAGAATAATTCTCCGTATGAGAAAGTAGGCCTATGTATCTATTCAGCTTCTATGAAAGAAAGGAGTATACCGACGTGAAGGTACATACGCGAAAAGTCTAGCAGATATCATTATAAGTAGATGGATAAGATTAAATAGAGAGCTCTCACAGCCAATTCCCAAAGCCGATTCTAATAATACTATCGCAGCGTAATCATGAATGTACCAGACTATTCTAGTGTTGAAACATGAAATTGAATTTTAACTTAATTCTAGAACAACTAGGAAACTAGGTACATTACCTGTTGCGTGAGTTTAATAACATTGTTTTGAATTTCAAATGGTTTATCGAAATCATAAGTCATAATGGAGTTTACATAACTTGTGCCGTCGTGCCTGCCCTTAACTTTTTTCTCGTGATGAAAACTGGTGTCTGTACAAAGCTGAACACATTTACAGTTTCTTCATGGCTAAATAATGATAAAAACTTTTTGGTACTGGACGGTCTATACTAAAATTATTTCGAAGTCAGCTTTCAGTTTATATCTACGAAGCTGGACTTCAATATTCTTCGAAGTAAAACCATTTAACCTCCCTATCCTACTAAAGGTTGAGCCCATATTCCACGACTGACTGGAGTTTGAGTTACATTTTCTAGTAGCCATAACGTCTATCAGTGTTCTACGAAATGTGAAGTGCTTCAATGGACTACTATCAATTTGTTGAACTTTGTGATACAAAATGACCCATTAAGATAATTCTGTAATTCTGGTATCCACTTACGGACATCAGCTAGACCTTTATCGGACTACCAAGCTAAGAGATGATGCCTTATAAACTAAAGGCTTGCTACGAACAAAAGCGAAGAATCTTTGCTTTCTAATATTGTAATAAAAAAATTGTATATTGCAAATAAAACGAAAGCTACGATTTCAAATTTTTTATTAATATTTTATTACCAATTACAATATCCAAATCCTTATTTTCAATATTTACAAGAATTATGATTACTATATTACATTTTATTTCGCTTACAGGCTTAAGTCATAAAAATCCGATACATTAATATCTAAAATGCAAACATATATTGAAGGTTCGATTTCCGCATCGCCTCATAAATCTATATAAATAGATGTGTCCATGTCCTCACATTTGAGTGTATGATTTGTGTTTGCGATACTCAAAACATGATACATTTTTGCAACACTGAACTAACAGAACTTTTATTTAAATGTACAACATTCCGTTCATCATTTGTTTTATTTGTAACAATTGCATTAACAGTTGGTTTGATTTCAATTACAGAATTTATAAGAGTATTAACATCTTCTATTATATCGGCATTTGTTTTAATGCTAAACCTAATTGCATTATTTGTACAAAGGAGATCATCGTTAGTAGAAATCTTAATTAACGAACCATCAAAATAATCTAGACTCATAACTTTCCTTTCGGGTGACTTAAAATCGTTATTTGCTTGTAGAATTTGGTTTTGGAACTTTTATATGAAGTCCTTATCTGGAAGTCTTAAGCTTAAAACATTGAGCTGCTAATCGTCTCTAACTTTAGTCACGTGGGTGTAGTAATAATTTGTAGAATTTAATTTATCATCATTGTCTTCATAATGGAAAGGTCGTCTTAAAATAGCATTTACAAGTTTTATGGAAACCAATTTGATATGGATTTTTCGGAATGTGAAAGAAAAATAAGCTAAACACTTACAAAAAACTATTTTTTATGTGTTTTCAACGAGTTGGAACATATCCAAAGTTCCATAGCGAAGCATGATACTGACATTATGGATCTAACTATATAACACTGGGTAGAACATTACACTGGGCTTTCAATTACACTTACTAAGAAATAATTTAATTAAATATCTAAACCAGTCTTTTTTCTTAAAGTCTAAAAATCAAGCATCATAGCAGAATTTAGAAATCATAAGCTTATAGTGCTGAAACATTAGGGAAAGTTCAAAAAACAAACAGTAGGCTCTAAAGCCAAATAATAATGTTTCGATTCCTGATCTAATATACATACAAAAGGAAAAATATGCAAGGTGATAATCTTACTACTTTTGAGGCCATTAAACGAGCGATCGCTGCCAAAGGAGCTAGGATAATTGGTTCTATAACCATTACGTGACCTACTTTAGAATTAGCCTGTTGGAATTTTAATACTATGTAATTTATTTCTGCCACTTGCTGAACTTTTCCTTCTATTTCAGCATTAATAGAATAGCATCACACACTATAAATATTAGGTATAATTAGAATACACTTATTTTTAGTAACGTCACTACCAAAAACAGTTTTGGGAGAACTCGTAAGCTTGTATTTGATTGCCAGTAACTTTCGTCCTTAGACGAGAGCATCAGAGAGTCTTCGCCGCTTCTAACTAGCTCGCGGGGACACGGCAAAGTTTCTACAGGCATATTAACTATTGTGAGCTGATTGGCCACGACTGGTTGTACAGTTGGTTCGAACTTATATTGATTGTCTTCATACATTTCTTCTTCATTGGCATCTTGTTGTAATACTTCTCCGTTTGCTTCGATCTCGTAAAGTTGTTCGGATTTTGCAGGCTTAGCGTCAATCATTTGGGAGTTTACGTCATTTGATGTACTCTCAACTGCCTCGCCCGTTCCTATCACACAAGTGACACTGTCTAAAGCCATTCTTAGAGGTTCGCTTTTCGTTTCATTTCTCAGAATTTGTATCCATGATAAACGGCAATCGCAAGTCAGTTTATTACCTGTAAAAAGAAAAAGTAATTTAGTTGATGACCTCAAGAAACCCTGAATTGGAATGATGAGAATTGTGATAATAGGTTTAGTTTGGTTAGCAAATCTGCAAAATACACGTTAAAAATAAGATACATGATCGTCTGAAAATAGCACTGCAAAGTTTTTTTACAAAAACAAAAGGAAACTTAATTATTCAAGTATTGTTCAAAACTTTGAGAGTGTTCTAACAAAAAATACAATATTCAAGTATATTTGAGATGAAAAGTTATAATCACATAATATGATAGGATTTAAATTTTATGCTCTGGTGAGTTCAAGTTCAGATTTCTGCGTGAGTAAGTTTATTTTAGGGACGAGCAAGTAAAACAAAGGGTTATTATGAGAAAAACATCTGCCTGAAACGTTGAGTATGTCTTTTGACTTTTTTAAAACTTTAAATTATTAGTTTGAAAGTAAATGGAATCTAAAAATACTAAAACCTAAAATACAATAAAGTTAAATTTATACACTTCGAATAAAATAAATACGCCCTTTTATCTTCGGATTAAAACTTTTTCATGAATTAACTCTTTTTATTGTTTAATCTCTCATATCGTATGCATGAAGCATCGCACTATTGTTATCTGCATTTCAAAAGTCTAACTCAAACTTATTTCATTAAAACCCTCAATCATTACACACACGTGCCAATTTAATCAAAATGGAAAACACCGTGATGTTTGTATTTAATAAAACTACGGCATTGTGTGAAAACTCGACTTATTGCAATAGCTCTGTCGATAAAGGGAGCTGTAACACTCATTAATTGTCCTTAATGCTAAGGGTGCTTTAGTAGGGGGATTAAACACAGGAGGGAATACACGAATCCCCATTGTTTGCACAAAACACACTTATTTAACTTCCCAAGAGTAACAGACATGCTGTGTGCCTATTTATTCGTAAATACATGTTACTACCCAAAATGGACGCGTAATAACATTATAATGGAAATGTAATGTCGTTCATTTTGAATAATCGCATTGACAGTGATAGAATTGAATATTTTCCTGTCATAATCTAAATAGTGGTGTTTGAATTTTTTGTAATTATTGAGGGGAGCGTGAATTATACACCTAAACGATATTGGAGGGTCAGTATGAAAGGTGGGTTTAAATGGGTAAATAATGACTCTGAATTTAAGAGATCATAGTGCAACGATACTATGTGTATTTACAAAAAAACACATGTTAAAAATACTTCTAGGACTGGTTAGAGAAAGTTTTTGACGTGACAACGTCTTATAAATCGATGGAGCCGGCTGCACGCACGAAAAAACATGACTCATGTGGCGTTACCTCGCACTGAGGCGTTCCGTTAAAGGCTTGAAGTGCAAGCGAGAGCACGCAACGAGCGACAAAGAGGCACGATCAGCCTCCGCGTTCGGCGGCGTTCGACATCTGACGATCAAATTCTTATGACGTTCATTCGTGGCGTTGTCACGTTCGACTAGCGTCAGTAAACCGACTTTACAGACAAACGTCTTTTTTAACACAAAATAAATATAAATAAAAGAAAGAAATGAAAATTGCCGTAGTTTAGAATTCCAATTATAAAAGTAAAACTCACCGCTCAAATACAGAACAGAATTCTTCATTTTCAAATTCTCCAATATCGGCTTTATTGTCTCGTAAGTAAAATGTTCTATCTCATTGTTCCTCAAATCCAATAATTCAAGACCGCGCACACCTTCTAATAGCCCCTCATTAATAGACTTCAATTTATTCCCTGTCATAGATAATTTCTGTAACAGAGCGAGACCATCGAAAGCTCTTTCAGACAGAAATTTCAATTCATTATTATCCAAAAGTAGCTCGTTAAGATTCCACAGCTCCGTGAAAGTTAAATCGCCCAACATTGACAACTTGTTGGACCGCAGATCCAATCTCGTCAGATTAGCTAAGCCCCTGAATGTGTCTCTAGTCAGAACCGTAATTGAATTAGCCTCCAGTATCAAATCGTTTAGTACGGTCAGATGTTCAAAACAGCCGTCGTGCGCTAGGTTGATACTGTTAGAAGACAAATCCAGATATTTGAGACTCGGCAAATCTACGAACACGTCCCTTTGCACTTCTGTTACTTTATTCTCTTTTATAGTTAGGTTTACGAGCGACGGGAGATTCGTGAACGATGAAAAGTCCAATTCGGTTATTTTGTTGTTCATCAGAGTTATTTCTTTTAGTGTGGTTATGTTTGAAAATGTTCTTTTCTCAATCTTGTTAAGAGTAGCGTAGTGTATGAACAGCTTTTGTAATCGCTTCATGCGGTGGATGACGTGGAATGGGATGAATCGAAGAGCTCCGTCAGATCGAACGTTGAATGTTAACTTTTCCAAATATGGCTGAGAGTTGAAAGTGGACCATATTGGATCGGTTTCATCGATACCTCCGTTGAAAACCCAGCAGTCGGCTTTTGTAGCTGTTTTAACATCGCTGCTGTCAGTGCAATAGCAATGTACTTTAGACTCTCTGTTCGTTATCTCGCATATGTTATCTTTTACTTGCGTTCCATGGAACCTCCTTTCAGTTTTATCCCTGCGTTTTTCATTTAGACGGCTTTCAGTGTAGGATATTTGCACTGAAGTCAGAGCCAAAGCTAGGAGTAAATATTGGACGACGGTCTCCATGTCCCCCTTGCCTTTTCACTAACCTGGAACAAACAAAAAATAAATTAAAGAGTTGCTTTGAAAGCGCTGCAGCATAAAGTCCGGTTGAAATAATATAGCTAACACCATTTTTTGCAAGTTTTAATAAATTCCTGACTCGGAAGACGCTTTCTGAATATTAAGATAGCAGTTTTTACCTCTTCCTACATTTTTAACAACATTACGTACTACTTTTTTAATATAAGTGGTTCGTAAAAGTAACGTCCTAAAAAACAAGTTGTAGTCAAATTATATTAAATAAGTTCGTCCATATTCTGCGCTAAATAAAACCCAGGCTCCACTGTAGGCAACTGTTATAAATTTACATAATCACTTAAACAGGAGGCTTTAAAACAATGACTCAGCGTTGGGTACTATATTACCAAAACTGATCGTAATTCATTCAGCCATTGACTTGTTGGAGTGGGTATCGGATGTATCGCATGCACTCAGCCTAATTTGTGGGGAGGCGTGTAATGAACGCACCGGAACATGTCACGTGACTTTGAGTCATTTATGCTGCATTCACCCTCTGGATATACGGCGTTTTTGTTATCATTTTTTAACGTAATTGCTTTGATAATATGCTTTCCAATAGGGGAATGAAATATGACGCGTCATGCACCTCTAGCATAACATTGTCTATCATTTTGTTTATTTAGGAGCGTCTGTTCATTTTTTTAGTAAGCCGATATGGTTTACATCAAAAATGTGAAGACTGAAATAGACTAATAAAGGCAAGTGAAAACAAAAGGGGAATTTCGTACATAAGAATTTTAAAGCAACTAATTAAAACTCCAATATGCTGTGCAGCGATTTTTTATTACAGTCATTTTCTCGAAATAAATTAACAAAACACAAAAACATTGTCGTCAAAAGAAAATTACACATCACGAAACTAGCTCATCAGCGTGTTTAATTAAAAGCGTTCTTCTTTTTCACGCGAATGAGGCGAGTAATCAGTGTGAGAGAGACAAAAAACTTTGTTTGCAGACTTTTTTGTTCCTTCCAAATGGTTATTAGGAATTGAAATTTTAAGGGCATCCCTTGACGCGCTCGCGACGCTTTTAATTAAAGGGATTCTTAGATCAAGATGCTAAAGTTCGGCACTTAAGTCTTTTGTTATTGTAAAAAGTTTAATATCGTGCGAGGATTCGCGAATCATGTTTGCGTTTTACTTTTTAAAGCAGCTTTGTAGAACGCCTTTGTCTTGTGAGTGCGCTCCAAGTTTTGTTCAAAATGTTCTTTCATTTTGATTTTGACTAATACCTAGGTTATTAAATAATGAAATGTCTTTGAGCGTGGATTGTTAATGAAATCTAAGAAGGTTCATCGATCTACTGAAATATTAAATGTTTTTTAATTGTGTTTAAAAAGACAAAATCATTCTTTGCTTTTTATAACAGAAAATTCAATTTTTGTTATCATACGCTCACACTATCAGCACCTTCAAAATTGGAAGAATTATAAAAAAAACAAATGCCTACATAATAATGCAAACTACTTATAACTCCAACTACTACTACTAGAATCCATATTCAGAGCTCACAACAATGTCATTACGAACGTTTCGTATTTCATAACAAAAGAAAAAACCAGAAACCTTTTCTCACATTTCAAAAGGAATCGAATTCTTTAAAATCATCACAGTTACCGTGGCGCGATCGTTGAGACCGCATTCGATCGAACTTTTTAGGGTTCCGTACCCAAAGGGTAAAACGGGACCATATTGTTTTCGCTCCTCTGTCTGTCCATCCGTCCGTCTGTCACCAGGCTGTGTCTCATGAACCGTGATAGTTAGAGAGTTGAAATTTTCACAGATGATATATTTCTGTCGCCGCTATAACAACAAATACTGAAAACTAGAATTAAATAAATATTTTGGGGGGCTCCCATATAACAAACGTGATTTTTGTGCTAATTTTTGCTCGATATCGATAACGACAACAGGTAGATGTTTGAAAAATTCACAGACTATTATAAATGTATTATAATTATGGATCGTTTTATAAATAATAGTACTGAACCCTTCGTGCTCGAGTCCGACTCGCACTTGACTCGCTTTTTTTTAATTTAATTCTGCCTCGAATCGCGCCCGCAATACCTATTTCGAGTGAAGTTGTAAAAAGATACTCTAGCAAAAGTTCAGCGTTTCGTTTTGGGACCTTTTGTTTGTTCCTTCTTTTATTTACATTGTCTTGAACAAAACATGTCTTTATTCTTTTTAATAAAGTTTTGTTCTTTGTTTGATTTATGTTTGGAGTATATTGACAGAGGACAGAAACAATAATACACTTAGATATTAATAACTTGGCTCGTGTAAGCTTTGGGTGGCAGCAAAAATGTGTTTGGCGAAATTAATAATTGTCAGTGCTAATCATAATGAAATTATGATAATATCTCAATAAAATGTCAACGAACAGTTATGCGTAGCTTTTTATTTAAAAAAAACCCTGCGATTGCCTTCATCTGTCTAAATTGTAAATCTACAAGCTCAACGCCACTTCTCTATACTAATTCGATTTTACATAATATAAACAACTATAATGAAAACCTCTGCAAAATCTGACAAGAAGACCACACATAGTACACTCCATTAATTATATGAAATACATAGTGATAAATTACTAATTTATGTGTTATACATGAATGGTCATAAATAATACATTACTGTAGATATCATAATGTATATAGGTAAATCTTTATCATGTGTGTCCTACCTAAAATCTGTAACCATTCAATGAAAGCGCTTTTACATAATATTCAAATGAATATTGTCTGACGCCTGAACCGCGAGTTATTTTGTACTGTAATTAATTATTCATAAATAATGTTATAAATATTTATATCAGCTTTGATGTGTGTTATAATAAATCAGAAATAGCTAAAATAGAATTTGCCGGAATGGTTTTTTTGTTATTTGATAATGAATGGTGTTTAAGCTATATGATATGTCGTTTATAAGGTTCTACTACCAGTTTCAATGATTATTATAAAGTACCTACCTTTTTACCTGCACCACAAATGGAATACTGGTATATTTTCAAATGGCAACACAATTTTACAATTTCTGAACACTCAAATTCCAGTGTCGAAATAAAATATTTTGAATAAAACAGATATCAAAGAGAAATAAGGTTATATTTGAGATATTATTTTTAAAGATTTGCCTTCAGGCAAACAAAAACAGGTATATTTTTGTCCCATTGATCCAGACACAGATAAGTAATAAAATAACCTACTTCTTTCAAGATGATTTAATCTTAGTTCTACTATTACAAAGGCCTTTGAATGTCATCATAAAAAGGTTTTTTTTTAAACAAAGTAAAACCTCACATTCACGAAAAGACTTCAAAACAAAACGTTATCCCTACAATAAAAACGTAACAATCCGTAAAATTAGTTTCATTTCAATTCAAAAGCTGCCCCATATTATTAAATTAACCCTTAACAAATAAAAACTAATGAAACAGAAAACTGTAAAAGAAAATGTTTGTTAGGAAATTTCTCACATAATTTGAGAGACAAGTGTGTAAAATCACTGCTTTGATCTTTGTCACGCTCGCAAAATGCCACATTAAAATAATACGAGCGAGGTACGTGCTTACTTAATGTTAAGCTCTGGTTCCATTAGCCGAATGCCCGAACGTTCGAGAACGTCGTGAGCTTTTATCGCAGAATTTGTTTTGATAAAATATTACGCCTTTTTGGCTTCTGAAAGCACTCGTTTTGTAAAATTATTGGCAATTATATTGAATGGTCTGTTGATGGTTAGTGGGTTAGAACTGGTTTCGTTTTGTTTCACATTTTTCCTGTGTCGAATACGAACGATTTTGTAACTGGTAACTCAGTAGGATTTCATAATCAAGGTACTATTAATATTCGTTAAAATCTTGACAGTTTACACATTTAAAATAATCAAACAAACACATTTAAAAAGTTAATGACCCAGAGCCGAAAACAAGGCACATTATTGAGTACCCATAAACGTTCGTCCAATGAAATCACAGCCTAAATTCAATTAAGAGGATTCACTGACATTACGAAAATACCCGAAAATACTCAAACATCGAGGAAATACCCGGAATACTCGAAATGCTCGGATACGCTGTATTATGGTAAGCCTTATCTTTTTCTACTCAGATGGAAATCGTCTTAACCTTATAGAGTAGGTACGTTAATCTTTTAAGAACATTGTCTTTTACGCCATTTTGGATCTGATGCCGAGGGAATTGGAACATACCTGATAATAGGATCCAAGGATTAGAAAGTAAATAAATTATTTTAGAGATGTATTTTTGGATTCTGTGAAAGAAATAAAAATAATAGGTATGATTTCGATTGATAATTGTTTGGATTTAGTTTGGTGTCTATTAATAATTTTCGTTTACTTTACTAGGCCTTTGTGTTGGTGGAATTTTAATCAAAATTGTATTTATTATTTGAAATAGTTATTAAATTTAAGCGTTGCGAAGCTTTCTATAAATAGGTAATTTTAAATCTATTTGTAGGTCCAATCGTAGTGTATTATTGTCTTATTGTAAATCTAGTAACTGTTTCTTTAAAAGAAGCAGGAATACTTTTTTCACTCCTAATTTTGTCCAACAAAAACTACGTAAAACCCAGAGTGCACAAATTATCAACGCTACCTGCCTATTTATTTGTACCTGCACCTTTTTCAAATAACCCTAAGAGATGTTTTTTTCAAACAAAATCCTTCAAATTTATCACTAGGCACGTTCACCTGTCGTTTTGTATAGGCACAGAATTTTACCTGCGGCTGGAATTCTTTGGGCTTATTCAATTTCTTTAATAGGCACACAGTACGGTTCTCTGTAGTAATTGTGTAACAAGAACTCTAAAAGTGCCCCTTTGTATTTCTTTTGCGACTGTCACTTGTTAAGATAGATTTTGGCGAAAATGATGAAAAAAATCTTGCAACGGATAATTGTGTAAGTTTCTTAGAAACACGTTTGGTATGCCTTACAATTATATTGTTAAAGTTGTAATGTAAATCAATTGTCCAATGACGGTTAGTAAGGTGTAAATTAATTTCACAAAGAAATGAAAGATGAATTAAGCAGACATAGTTTTTACCTCGTTATTAAATGTCCACATAATTATACCACTGGTGCAGAGAGAGACTATGGAAAAGATTGAAGATAATTTAGTTAATTAAATCATTCAACTACATTATAGCCAATTCAAGTAATAGATGATTCCAGAAGGCCATAATTCAAGACTTACTTGAGGAATACAGCGCGTCCATTCTCATTACATAACCGTAAAGATACGCCATAACATTCTCCATAAAGAAGACTATAACTTAGCCAATGATGTAATCAACGGGATGACCTTGACCCTTCACGGTAGCTATATACTTGGGTCAATGGTGTTTTTATTACCAAGTGGTATAAAACAATGAGATGGAGAATAACAGAACAGTTTTGGTCTAAAAAATGCAGAAGAATTCGGAATGTCTTTCTCCATAAAGAGGACTATAACTTAGCCAATGATGTAATCAACGGGATGACCTTGACCCTTCACGGTAGCTATATACTTGGGTCAATGGTGTTTTTATCACCAAGTGATATAAAACAATGAGAAGGAGAATAACAAAACAGTTTTGGTCTAAAAACCGGGTTGGTTTGGGGATGTCATTCTCCATAAAGAAGATTTTAACTTAGCTAATGATTTAATCGACAGGATGACCTTGACCCTTCACAGTAGCTATATTCTTTGGTCAATGGTGTTTTTATCACCAAGTGGTATAAAACAATGAGAAGAAAAATAACTGCTATTCAGTTATTTTTGGTCTAAAAATGTGTGAGAATTGGGGATGCCAATTTTGAGGTGTCCAATTTTTGGATACATTTAATAAAGGTGTCCTAATTGGGTAATAATGGGTTGTTTTTTTTTTAATAGAGGCAGCGTTGAAATGAAAAAGAGTATAATAGATATATTACGGAATATTGCCTTTGCGAAGATAACTATCTGACAAAAAATACGTGGTAACTGATGAAATATATTACTTGGCTTATTTGATAGAAATATATTTTTCTACAAAAAGAATAATGGTATTAAGCATAAAATGCACACTCATATCAAATATACCAGTCATGGCATAAAAGCTGTATGTACCAGTACTTTTATTTTTATTTAAACGTAGAACTAGCTGTTTCTCGTGGTAACCCTCGCGTCACTAGATACTTTTTGCAAACAGAAAACTGAGTAACTATACCGTACAAGCAATTTCATACTTTATTCCAATTGGTTTAGCCAATCTACCGGGAGAGAACGACAAACAAATTGATGTAGCTCAAAAAATACATTTTTATATATTTTTGTTCTTTCATTCCCTTACTTCATTTTATTTCAATCAGTCCAGCAATTTTCAAACAAACAAATTCATTTCCAATACTATTAACGATTTTTCCTGTAAAACTCCCAGAAAAAAGGCCATATTTATAAATAGGCTTGGTGTGAAAGCGGTAGCTGTGTCGTAAGTTCCTGTCAGAGCCAGTAGGCCTTTCGTACGGGTGCATAATGGAAGCCGCCTTTAGGCAAATTTACGGCTTTAAGGCTTATGAACGGATATGGCTTGGTCAAGACAGAACTATTTTGGGAACAAAGTAAAGGGAAGAAAGTTTTGGGTGTTTGTTTTCTATGGGAATGTGGTGTTTAGAAAGCTAGTTATGTAGTAGTTTTTGATGCTTAATAGATTTCATGATTCCATTGATAGATTGCTGACTTACAAGTTTAGAAGTCTTGAGTCCACACGACAAGATGAAGTAGATAAATTCGATGCAGTTTAAGATTTTCCATTTCATAAGGCAGTTAGATACGGTTCCAAAATGCTCGTAAATTCCATAGCAATAGAAAATTGTGCCTTATTGTTACCGAGAGTTTATTTGTTTTGTAACTATTAAATTCGAAACAAATAAAGTCTATATTTCTATAAATTACGTTGTTTAGTTTTGCAGTTAAAATCCCCGTGCCACAATAAATGTAAAGGCTTAACCTGTAGCATTGTATCGGTATTTATATGTTTGAATGTGTGCGGTAACAGGTGGAATAAAATCTAATGCATTTTTATTGCCTTTGAAATACAATAAACAGTTCGGGATTTCAAATACAAAATTTTTGGGAACATAGCTTTTAACTAATTCATATAATATTAGAATTTGTTCATATAATATTAATAATATTTTTATTCATATAATATTAGAATCTCAGAAACGATTGCAAAATATAATTCTTTGCAAATAGTTGGTGTTAACTTGAGCTAATAAGTAATTCACGCTATGTTAGCTCACAGTATGTTATTTATGTGTGTATGTTTAAAACTTCTCTCGTGCAAATAGCTGAAAGGCTTTTGACCAAACTTGACAAAAATATAGCTTTTATATCGGAATAATAAACTGGCTATTCATTATACTTATTTCAGGTGTGGGAAGTACCTCAGTAAGCGGACAAAACCACTTACTGGTAAGTAGAAAATTAAGAACACTTATGTACCACGAAGTTTATTCCTGTTTACAAGTGAATACAAATATCAATATATTCTTTAATCTTTTTCTAAAAGTTTCCATTGGATTCTAATAAAGAGTTACATTCAGGTCAAGAAGCACTCGCTATCACTTGAAACCTTTCAATTTCTAGCATTCCTAGCTTCTTCATATTTTGAGGAGCTCAGTTCAACCGTCTCAATTTAGCAATTGTTCAACGTAGAATCCTGAATTCTTGGAACCAGTAAAGTATATTGCCAACTTTTACTCGGCCGACCGTTTTGTTTGGGTTCATAAATCAGTATGAATGATGATGTAGTCCGCACATAACATCGATTAGGTATTTGGCCAGTATCAGAACGACTGAAAACTTTGAAACAACATTTTTTTACGTATTTCTCCACCCATCGGGCCAACTGTCGGCCGACTATTTAGTCTACCTACAGTTAGCGGGTAATCCTATTGGGTTTTATTTATCAGGATTTTTTCAGTACTGTAGTCTGCCCTACAATAGTTTTGACTCCTAGCATTAAATAATAAATAATAATTACAACAAATTTCTCAGTACAATCTAGCTTTATCTCACTGATGGATCCCGCAAACTTAGATCTTAACTTTGACGAATGACTTACTAAGTCTTATTAAGTGAATTAAGTGTTTCAAATAGACGAGTAGACTTACTTAGCACAATTAGAGCTTAAACAATTAAGACGATAACGACGGTAGATCTTTTACTATTAGACGTTAGGCTGGGTAGTTAAATTGTTGCTGATTTGAGAGAAATACACTATAAATTATCATTACTGAAATGTCCTCTGCTCTGTCTACTGTTACCTAGCAACAATATTTAAGCGGTACCCATTTCACTGTCTTACCATTGAAGTAATGAGCTCTAAAAACTTAAAAGTCCAATAAAAAGTAATAATTTTAATTAATAAAATTACATTATCCAATTAGGCCTAGAATTATATATAAAATTACCTACTAGGCGTATTCATAAAATTCAATAACAAACTTTATTCAAAACGTTTATCTTACTATCTATTCACGGTCTTGTTCCAAGTTAATAAGCCAACTTTTTGCGTTTTCTCTTTGTTATGAATTTATTTAATAATGTTTAAATGTGCTAACACACATTATTACGCTCGCATAGAAACCAATAGAAAACTTATAACAACTTCAATAAACTCTTGCTGGCGTTCAATTCTTAGTATAATAGCAGACTTTCATAAGAATTATTTTAGTTTTGAAAAATCAATAGCCCACGGTACTGAAACTTTGAGCCGATCAGCATTAATTATTATTCTTTGAACAGTAATTTTCAAGTTGTGCCTCGAGTTATTAATGAGTGCTTAATATCTACAAAGCTTTGAAGCGTGATTGAACTGTAATGGTAACTTCGATTTATGTAATCGCGATGCGAATTGCAAATGATTGTTTAATGTAGCTCAAATAGTTCTATTTTTCTTCGCTTTTTAAATTCAGAATATATTTTTTTATTTTTCTGACCATTCGTTCTTTTTTCAAACGGTCAGTTTTGCAATTTTGATTTAGTATAAATTGTATTGTTACGTAAATTACAGACTGTTACAAACAATGTGATTGCTCATACATCACAGTACAAAGTTTGAAATACATCTCTGTTCTCAGGCCATCCGTAACGATGCTATTGTATCTCGTATAGAGAAATAATTCAACACTGTAAAGGAAATTTGACAGCCGCATTAAAACAAAGGACTCTCGTTCCTATTCTTTGGACGTTAAAGTTGTTATTCGAAATTGTGTTTTTATGACCCTTTAGTTCTAGTGATGGTCTTCATCAGAGTAGAGAACTCGATTGAAGCTTCCAGTCTTCGTTTTATGTGCTGTTTGCCGGTTTTATTTCTAAAAGCTGGGACGGCAAATGGCTGAATAAAGACACAATACATTACGTTTTAAGTCGCAACAAACGTGAAACAAAGGAAATAATTAATTTAGTTTCGGTACTTTTTTATTTTGTTGGGCTCTTAATTTTTGCTACGGAAGTTATATTATGTCAGCTAGTTACAAACTTTATTTCATTAAAATACATACAATATTCCAGCAAAATAATTATGACAGGAATGCCTTAAGAAAATGGTATACGTACTTGTGAAAACGAATGTGATTTGTCATAGCTATCATTTTCATATTGGTAGGAAATGTAGTAAAGAAACAAATGCCACAGGTAAGCCCATAGTCTAATACTAGTATTCTTTGATCTCCAAGCACTTTCAGAAAATATATTCAAAAAACCTTTTAAAAGATACTTATTTAAGCATGACACTTGATGAGCCCTTTATTTTCTATTAAAAGCCTTTCTCCGTTTATATTTTTACTGAGTAGCCATAATATTTTTTTGCAATTTATTTTTACAAAAGCGGCCTTCTTTTGTTTTTTTGTTGTGAGCCCATTGGCTAGCTTGAAACTCAATATTTTCCATCTTTTTTTAAAGCAGTAGATTTATAAATTCGAATACTTAATGAGTGTTCATTGGTAGCCCATTTTCCGATTTGCTCCAAAAACATCTATCTATCCATAAAAATTAAGTATGTAGTAATAAATTCAGATTAAAATATTCTAATGCCACATCGTTGAAAAATATGGCTCTCATTAGATACCACTCTTGTAACATCTATTTACGCTGGGTTTAGTCTGGAAAATGGTTCAGGAACCAATCTGGTATTCAAAGCATAAGATAAAAGCGATAATGTCTTTTAGAGACCTGCTTAAGTAATGTTTATTTCGTGACACTAAGTCGGTATGCATACTTCTTCTTCCTTGGAGCGCTGTACCTATAAGTCGAATTCTCACATATGTATACCTATTAGAAATTTTAAAATGAGTTAGCTTTTTCATGCCCTTAGCACGCCGATGAAGTCGCAAAATCTAGTATTAAATATAATTGTATTAGAAATTGTAAATAGATCAGAATGACAAAGCAAGATGGTCGTCGCACTTTATTTATTTAATTTATAATAAACTGTGATACAACTAAAGAATGTTAAACATGATAGACCCATTTCAATACCGATATAAAGAAATGAACACTGCTTTCAACAGAGATTTCACGCGATATAATGCTTTTATGATCCTCAACATCAATCAAGATAAACAAAATCTCTTTTCTTAGAAATGTTTCAATAGATGCTCTTGCCTTGGTGGCCCAGTTTTGTTCAATCTTATCGTATTTAGAGTAAAATGCTGTGTTCATAGATATTGAAGCTGCATTGAATTCTGCTGTCTCAACAATGAACAGTAAATTCTTATCTGTTTTTTATCCGACTGCCAATAAGAGTTATTATCTAAAGTATAAACAGTGCAATTGTCTGTGCATATCTTTATCGCGTGCTCATATTTTGCGTCTTGTCTAGATCTCTCTCAATTGAATGAAAGCCACGATAATTAACTTCAGTATTAAAATCATTCACTGAAAAGCCTGTAGAAGTATTAGAAAATATTTTTTTTCATCGATTAAATATCGAATTCAGTTTGTGGCTTAGTTTTATACAGTATATTCTTTTAAAATTAGCACGAATCCGTCTAATTTTTAAATGTTTTAATTTTGTTTTAAGTTGTACTTTATTTTACATACGTACATCATTTTATAACTCCGTAATATCTGAGCCACAAAATGCAAGCTATACTTAGTTGGCTCAACGTCAACGTAAGCATATTGTAAAGTTACTTTTGGCATATTGTTATTAATTGATATGCTTTTTTTCTAAACACGAAAATAGCCGCGTCCGCGTTTCACTCGGGCCACGCACCCGGGTTTACCGCCTCCCCGAAGCCTCGCGAACTAATAAACGAGTGACACTAATTGGTGTTGAGCTTCCCCGTCTTTGTGGACGACCACTCACAATGAAAATTCTTTAAAAAAATCTCTCCGAATACCTCTCCGCCGTATTTCTTCCGCCATTTATTAAAGGCCAGAATATTACACGTAAAGAGCCTGTCTTTACATTTTTTTTTTCTAAAGAAATTCGCGATGAGACCAATTTCGGGCAGTGAATAGGACTAATTGACTTTTTTTGAGGTATTATGTTTTTGTGTGCTTATATTGGTCTTTCAAAGTACACAATAATATAATGCCTGTCTATGTTAGCTGTCTGAAAGTTCGTGAATCCTTGAAAATATATTTTTGTTTTTCTTCGTAGTTATTTGGAATTTCTAGGTGTTTATAGAGTAGAAATTAGTTAGCGATAATAAACGTTCTGTTTTTGTTCTGAGTATTTCGTGAAAATATTTTGCGGGGATTATCGTAAAATGAATACTCGATCAGCGACTAGTTTCCAGTACTTTTTTGAACACTTTTGTGTGTGGCTAAACTTATTTTATTTTTTTTAAGAAATGTTTCTATTTTTTTTTTCAAATTCACAGCTTCAAAAAAAGAACCACCCAAATCTGCTATAAATAAATCAAACAAGGTTTCCCCAGTCCCCATACAATAACAGAACCGAACATAATGTAATGAAATCCTTTTCAGACTCGATAATACAAGTCCAAATAATCTAAGGCTTGTCATACTCGATTCTCGATTGTCAATGATGAATTAGATTTATGTCGATCGTCGGATAATCTTTGTGTGCGACAATGAATAGGCTGGCGGACATCAGTCGTAAGAGCTAATACAATCATTTGATAAAGCTTGTGTTGTGGGGAGATAGCTTTTGACTGTAGTTTGACAAGCATGTAGGTATTATGAAGGTAATGTGTTATTAGTCATGTAGGTATTGAGGTACTTATTTAAAAGACCCATGTGTGTAAGAGGAAATATTTTTGTGTTTGTCTGTCCTGTACAGGCACCGAATCGCTGAACCGATATGAAAAATTATTTTGGTGTTAGGAAGCTGCACTTTCTTTCACTCCCGAGTAACATAAGCTATATTTTATCCGAGTACGGAGACAAGTTTCGCCGGTACAGGCGTGAAACCGCAGGGAAACAGCTAGTACCTAATATATCCAGATACAAGCCGATTTAGGTCGCATTATTGTATATATTTTAGCAATTTCTGCAAAAGTAGTTTAAACTTTCATTCCTATATCATTCTTGAATATTTAAGAAAAAAAAATTCAAGCATGTATCAGTCATATTTGAATAACAATATCATAAAAGGGTATTGACATCAACTTTCGATAACTAAATGCGACTTTTATAACTTCATAAGTTATTTCCCAATTTCTCTGACATTTCATAGCTTATTGAACTCTAACAATTTGTAGAACGCAGATTCATCTCGCTTAGAATGTTCGCACTGCCAATTATTGAATTATTATTCAATTTTCAATATTTACATATTAATTTATATAGATATTTACAACACAAAAAATATCCTAGTAAAACAATTAAAAAAACACTATAGGTATCTAAAAATACTAAATAATAGCATTTTTGTATAAGTAGCCGTAGTAGTATATTTAGCTTACTGGAGTTTTTTTCAAAATTGAATAATAGGTTACCAAGATGAATAAAACAAAAGTCTTAAAAGTCTTGACATATTATTACTAGACAAAAAAATATGTCTATCACTATAAGGAATAACGCTAATAAAAATGCTAAGTATATAATACCGATAACTTAAAGTTTCAAAGTCATTCATCAACATCTCTCAACGAAATAATTTCAGTCCACTGTTGACCACTAGTTTTGCCAAAAGCCTGCTCCATTGCATTGCCCAAATGCCCATATCCTTGCAAATATGCCATTCCATTCCATTTTCAAAATTCAACTTTAACAAATACCTATACTACTACGGCCGTATTAGCTTTATCTAAATCCATAAACAACCAATAACAGAAAATCAGTTCCACTAATATAACTGGACTATTTTCGTCCCGATTACTGGCACATCACACTCGGCTTCGAAAATTGAAATCTTCTGTATCCAATATGGCCAATACTGCAATTGACACTTAGACAGGCAGAGTGGTACACATAGGTCCGTAATGGATTTAGCACTAAGAATAGACTTGGTGACTGGTCTGTAGGATAAAGGGGCAGCTAAACAATGGTATCAGGGCGTATATCGAGCAGAAGACGGATGTATAAAGCTATACAGTACTGCAATACGATGAATAAGAACAATTGTTTGATTATTAGAAAGCCTGTTTGAGAATTATGTGTGTTTGATATCACATTAAATCGATGGGACTGGTTAACTAGATCGATAAATAATACATAAGGACATACATACATTAAGCTAAAAAGTAACTTAATTTATCAACTTGAAGGAATCCTTTTCCCTATTGGAAGGAAATGTAAAATAATATTATTCCGACAAAGACACTGAATAAAATATGAACAGTAAAATCAATAGGTTAATAATTGATAAATAAAGATATTGTGGAATCCACTCAAGGACGGGGTGTGAATAAATAACCAAGTCGTCAAATGGCCTCAATTATTGCTGACCGTTTCTAATATTACACCTCACACATTTCCGAAATAAAAACCTAATAACACAAAAAAATATAAAAAGTAATTAAATTCTTACCTCTGAAAATCCCAACACGTCAAACACACAATACACAAGTCCACAATTTTTTTTTTTCGAAAAAAAGAAAATAATCGAGTTCGGAAAACGAAGCTACAATTTCGTAAAGTTGAGTTCACGAGGGGAGCGAACGCGCGTGCTTCCCTTATCGAGAGCTAGATGACAACTGGGCTGAACAACGCGGGGCGTGGACTCCCGAAACTAGCGGGGAGTGGATGCGTTTAGGGGCTGTAATGGACAGCCAAGGTAATGTAAATAATTTAGGATGTACTACAGATAAGAGGATTTGCTATGATTTTCTGAGTATAGAGAAATATCGTGTACAAAAATTATTATAATACTCCTTTCTAATAATTTTACGTCGACTACTTAAGCGAATAAGTTTTGTGAATTTGACAGAATATTTTCTTTTTCTGTTTTTCGAAGATTTCAGTTTCGGAAAGTTCAACAACTTTTAAGTTGTTGAAAGCTTTCGATTCTTTATAATGTTCTTATTTGCTGATGTTTTTAGGTGTTGTATATTTATCAGATTTTGTCGTATTTCTTTTATTGACATTATGTGCGAATTGATACGCAAAATAAAAAAATCAAGGAATTCACCCGTCAAGTAAATCATCCACATATATCCTTGCACAGATTTATTTACCCCCCGTAAAAAGAAGCACGGCACGAATAATTAAGTTGCTCATCTCGTGTCCTAAATCAACAAATCAGTCTCTATATGGTTAAGGGCTGCTGACCGCCAAATTAGGATAGAAACATGTACCACTGTTTATAAAGGAAATAGTGGGTAACATATCTTCGAGGTCACATGATTAGTGGGGCTTATTACTTACCGTGCTTTCGACTGCTGGTACTAATGGTGTCTCTTGGGAGGTGATGGGAAGATTGTCTACCTGTCTGCATAGATGCAGTGTTGGAAATAAGAGGAATAGGAGCTCGCTGGCAAAAGATTGCAATGTTTTGTTTAACGGCGCGAGTACTTATTCTACAACAATTTAGTCCATTTGCTGCCAGTAAATTACTGCTACAAATGTTTACTGATCCAAAATAGTTCAGACATTTCTAAGAAATAACGGAATATCAGCTCATAGTATTATTATGGGAAAGTAGACATTTTCCAAAAAACAATAAATACTGATTGCACATCAAAATCCATGCAATTAAATCAACCCATAAAAGCACTTCCGATAATAACCCAACTACATACCCGACTAAACAGCGTAATAAAAATTCAATACAATATCCTTTTGGTAGAGAAATTAATCAAATAATGCCATGTTTGCAATGAGGCGGGCTATAGATTGTTTAATAACATTATAGAAGGCAGGTGGCGTTGGTGACTCATCCGTTTATGAAGGCGCCTTAGGGCTTGCGCGTGACGTCATCTAGAAGACTTTATGGGCATTATTTCCTGAATTTTTGGTCGGTAATTTGTAGCACGCTTAAGGGGTAATAGGGTGTCTAAATTTCTTGCCATTTGAGTCAGGGGTTCAGATGGTATCGTTGGTTTTCCTTTAACATTTTTGTCATCATTTGCATTGAAAAATGAACCGTTTCAAGAGTTCATAATTTATTTATTTATACTTTATGTACAAAATTGGTACATTGGCGGACTTAATAATTCTTCAAATCTCTGAATGATGATTTTCAAAAATTACTCTTTCTTCATTGATTTCTCCATCGTGTCATCCCTAACTTATAATTCGAACGAAGGGTACGTGTGTCTAAACAATGGATATTCAGGCTTAAATCTAATTGTCTTTATCTAACAAATTATCAGAATTATAAAGCAGAACTCCAATACTAATCTAATGTTGGTATGGAAGCATTCATTTTATGTTGCAGCTGGCCGTTTCGCGTTAGTAGTTTCAAGTAACGCTCCATTGAAAAGTAGAGGAAGGGGCTAAAACTATTTGTTTTATAGACAAACGCGTTTCAACGATATCTTTGTTTTCTTTTCTACATCGCAAAAACTAGTGTATATACAAAAGCTTGGATAGATTTTGATTTGAAAAGTATTTTGTGTTTTTTAGGATATCTGACTCTTCAGCTTCACACATGTCATTTTCGTAAGTCGTAAATAGGCAGGATAATTTAATCTCGAGGTACTACAATGGTAACTTCCATCTGAACTAAGCATAGTAATATTTTTAAATAAAATAATGATTCTCTTGAGAATGTTGATAAGTTACTAATGACAAAAGACACATGTATTCGATATTGCAATGGCGCAAAAATCCCTTAATCACAGGATCAAACACCAGATTAATTATCTGCATCAATAAGGAAAGATCCGATTCACCTTCTTAGAGAGCAGCTTCTATGTACTCATGTCCGAAATCTTTCGCCAAATTTCCTCTTTCAGGGTAAACTGAGCGTCAAGTAGTCACGCACAGGTAGAATTTGTTCTCTTGTAGGAACTTCAGCAGTATAAATGATGTCCAAGTCACGTCCACTTGCATTTTAAGGTGTAATAAAAGTTGTTTCACTTGTCTTACGTATGTTTTACAGTGGTTCTACACTTATGTTAGTGGAAGAGTCGTAGAGAAACTATTTTATTCACAAAGATATTTGAGTAACGAGTTTCTTGCTAAGATTTAATGTCATTTAGATATGACTCAAAATGTCAGAATCAAAAGAAGACTTGGGAAACCTGAGTTCTGCCTTAAGTCTGAGTCTGTATTAAGGTTCTAAACCTGTAATAAATAAAAATATCTCTAATGTTTAATTGGCCAAAGTTGTTTGTCAGGTCTTCGGTGTAATTTCGGAGTAAACAAAAGATCAAAGTAAATGAAAATGTGCACTGGAACATAAGAGATCAAGTTTGACCGTTGACGACGCAGCAACAGGAATAGTGAGTGTCAATTTGGCAGCCACACATTCTGCCAGGGAATTGATGGCTCTTGTAGCAGACGACATCTCAATAGGAAACCGCAAACCAGCAAATGAAGTTTCGGACGTTCTCGGTGAGGTAACGTGTCGACGAGTAAAATACTAGTCAGACGTACAGGCTGAAGTTTAATTTTAGCTACAATTTTGGGAATCCGATATTCTATTTATAAGCTTCAATTGAAGCTTTTATTGGTGTTCGAATGGTTTTGGTTTCAATATTTTGATCATGTTTTCGTTTCTACCTTTCAAGTGTCTTTATTTAGAATTACTTTAGTCTGTTTTGTAAAGTATAGCTCCAATTGTGTCATTGCCTACCATCGTCCGTCTTGTTTCTCTTCCCTCACTTCCATCAAGACGAGTCGGTTAATTAATTTCATTCACAAGATCCGCATCTAATTCCACAAATGCTGCAATAAACAACACAGGTATATTATACCTGTAAAGAGGCTAGTCTTTTGTCTAAATGTTCTATAATAAGATCTTAACGCCAGTTTTATGAGGATCCTTCCAAGTACACTTCTTATTGTGTGTAAGAACAATGAACATTTAATAGTTGTTGAGTATTAGCGCGCTCGTGTTTAGTGTACGCCTCTTTTGTCAGCGTTTTACCTGCTTCTATTTATTCCCATTTTTGTATTGTTTGGCCTTTTTTGTTAAAAGTGTTTATTTATAACGTAACTGTGTTATTGGTTCGAGGGGTTTTGCTTGAGGGGAAAGACCTACAGCATTGAAATGTACTCATAGTTTATTTATTTTATTTTCGATACAATGTGCAGATTCTGTAACGTATTTTAAATAACATTTGGATATGCATTGTAGGGTCCAGAAAACAGCGATTCATTTTGAATTGACATTTTCAATATACATGCAGTTTGCGTTGTACCAAAAATATTTCATTTAGAGCAGGAGTTAAGCCTGCTTTTGTATGCTCTACTGTCAATCGTCACTTAATAAACTGAATATTTCTTTTTTATCCACATACGCGGATTACATTTCACCATACCAGCGTTTATAGGAACCGCTCCAAATCACACCTCATTCTAACTTCCATAACGAAACTCAGTTATGTACCTGTCACAGAAAACAAACTATAAATGTATTTCGTACAAAAACGCATTGTCCTTTGCACTCCAAGAGCTTTTATTACTGAACTGCACGCAAAGACCTTATTGTTTGGCACTTGAAAAGTCGGAATCCCATTGTGTTCTTGAGAGATAGTTTGCGGAAATTTTATTGTTTTCTTAAGCTTTTTACTAGAGAATTTTATTGCTGGATTGTTAAGCTGAGCTATTTGCAATTACTCGTTTTCTGTGTGATGTGAATTCTTAACTATTGTTTCTTTAAAGGAATGCGAGAAAAGACTGTCACTACGGATTGATAGATTACCAAGCAGCATGATATATTATAAGAAACCGGGATTTACAATCTTCATGAATAAAGAAAACACTAGGTTTTTTTGATCGTAACAGTAAAATCTGGCATACTCAAGTTAGAAAATTTAACCTGTCATTCGAAATTCAGTACAGAATAAAAAAATATAAAACTCCAACCCTGTATAGCGAATCGTGTTACAAAATCAACAAAGGGAAAGGGCAACGTAATGACCCTTAGAAGCAATGACTTAGCCTCTTAATTCTACCTATAAAGCCCTTTTATCCTTTCCCCTCATTTATGAAGGGGCTAGTTTTCCCATCATCTGTTATGGTGTTTGATTTTTATTTTCTACGTCCAAAATGCAACCCATCACCAATTGCTATTAATGACTTTTAGAGTTAAGTTATATTTTTCTAGGTAGGTGTTCCTAAAAACTAGAATCTAACGTAAAAAAAGGATTCTTGCGTTTTTATGTCGATGATATTCTTGAAGAAGAAAAAAATACCAGAGAGTAAGTAGATTTGCCAACAGCCCTTAAAAGCATTGTAGTAATAAGCCGTCTCGAAAATACTTAGAAGTAAACTAAAAAAAACACAAAAGGTGTTAACACTGTTGAGTTCCTTAAGCCGTGAGTAAACCAGTCTAAACCTTTTCACTTTACAAAATAACTGTAACTTTACTGATGGAGTAGTCCGACTCGAAGGACTTCTATTCTGTATACTTTAGATGTTTGCCCCAAAAGACTAATCCTTATGACCTTCAAAAATACATGGGGAACAAATCCATAATAGTCCAAAATACAAGCTTTAGGTACCCCAATAGTAACCGGAAACTTCCCTAACATATTAACGACCACTCTCAAACATCACGCTGTCACAAAGGGTACCGAACAAAAGTCGTGGTCATAATCAGACGGGTCTTATCCCACCCATTAATGCGAAATATCTTTTCAGAGGGAAAATAAAAAAATCAAAATATGTTATTAGAAATCTGTTCGCCCCTAGTTATGAAATTATGTTAATGTCTAAAATGACTTCTTAACGATTTTGAGTCTTATTGCTTGGAGATAAGATTGATTATTGGTTGGTTAATTGTATAAAAGAACGTCACGGTGTTATGGTTCTTTTGATAAAGAGATTATTATGAGAAAAAATCTCCCATGGAGTTTTATTGTCTGTTGTGTTTGTACTAAAGTAATATAATATGAAGCTTTTGGTAACTTTAATAAATGTTCGATATATAATTTAATAGTGAGTATATCGGATTATTAATAAAGGTGCATTGTGACAAAAAATATTTATTTGATTTTTATGCGGATCTCAGGGTGCGCACACGACTGGGATTGGTAGGGAAACGTGTCTTTAAATATTGATACCTGAATTGACATTGAATTCAATACTAAAGATAATATTTCACTGACTGAATGTAAGCTGATTTGATTAAGCGTGAAGGAATATTGCCTCAACAATTGGCTAATAAAATTACCAGTCGCTATCTTTCACATGTATTAAGACAGGGACAAGATACACTCATTTTCACAAGCATGTGCTTAATAGGATATTTTTATCCTGGCAGGATTGGGTAAGATTATTATGTTAGCCACGGTCTTAGAGAACAAGCGGGTTAATCAATGTTAATTCTTTTTATTACTTCGGTCAAGTTTTAGTGGCTCAATAAAGTAGCTTTTATTAAGCATTATATTACATGTTGACTTTATACCGTTTCTTAAGAGATGTTTGTGGTGAAGAATTAGGCTCAAGGGATAAATTGAGTTTAAGGTGCACTTACTGTGGTCATTTTATAGATTGTTGGCTGTGAAATTTAAGTGATTGTGATCCAGTATGTACCTTTGAAAATCATAAGATTGTAGCTCTGACAGCTATTATCATCATCCTTCTACCAAATTTGGTTTGTGGTCGGCACATCAATGTCAGCTTCTTCCATACAAACGCTCCATACCATACAAATCCTCTATCAGCCGTCACGTCACAAATCCCATTTCCCCATAGTCTTTCCAAAAATACCCATATACTAAAGTGTGTCAAATATTTTATTAATTTTGTCTGGAAGCTAACTACTATGTGGTCGGGAAGGCCGTATATTATAACCAAATACTATTTAGAACATCTCAAAAAAAGCATTTCACAATCAAAATACACAGTTATTCCTAGCAACCAAATAATTTTAGTTCCTGCGGTCTACGTTCATTAGTATACAGCAAACTAGATTTTTAATCACACATACATTAACAATATTTATTTAACTCGAGCACTGTTTGTACGAGAGATAGGATTTACCTTAAAACAGTTTATTCGCCGACATACTTTGAATCTAGGCCAACGAGTTAATGTAACATGGTAGGATTTTCTATATTTTTTTAAGTGGAAACTGTTCCATGCTTTCGTAGTCGGGTAAAAAGTGGTGCTCGGCTATGTAGGGCCATTGGTACAACATATTAGGTCAAAGTAAACTAATAACATGTAACATATACATTGCCCATACAATATGTATGTTTGAATCACTTAGATAGAAGTCAGAGAACCAAGTTCATCGACATAGCCTACCGAATCAGCAAGCTGAAGTGGCAGTGGGCTGGCCATATTAGCCGAAGAACCGATAACCGTTGAGGTAAACGAGTTCTAGAGTGGAGACCACGCCTCGACAAACGTAGTGTAGGACGTCCTCAGGCACGGTGGAGTGATGACTTGCGCAAGACGGCTGGCAGGAGCTGGATGCGAGAAGCCGAAAATCGATCTCAGTGGCGTGCACTTGGAGAGGCCTATGTCCAGCAGTGGACTGCGATAGGCTGATGATGATGATGATGAGATAGAAGTAACAGCCGCACGGGTTGACTGTTCATAAGGTTAAGCAAGTATTTGCGAGGTCAGTCCGCGAGTTCCGTGATGATAAGTTGCTGGGTCCCTTCTGTCAATGGAACATCTTTGGCAGTCGTGACTACCCATCAAAATCCAGAATGTCTTATAACGGGAAGTCAAAAATGTTATGCAATTGATGGAATATGCGCTTTCAGAAACTCCCAGTCCATTTGAATTCTTCTCGGGAAACAATTATTTCAACAACATAACTTGAATTCTGATATGCCTACAGCAACAAAAGCAATTTGAAATCATGTTACTTCTTCGAAACCTGTAGAAAATGTTACTTCACAAACTCGAAAACATTTCGGAATCCGAGAGGCTTCAAACTATATTCGTAGTTAGAATATAATTGGATGTCAGTTGAATATCAGTATGTAGCTTAGCTTGTTAACAATCCAAGAGAGGTTACTGTTATTTAAATCAATTCTAGGACTACAACTATTGCAAAACTAACTCAAGCTTTATTGATTTCGATTGGCCAACTCAAGCAAAGGTTTTATTTGCAAAGGGCTTTGGTTATAGATACTATTTAAAATATGCACTATAGCTTAGTTGTTGACATTAAAAAAAAAAAAAAAACATTTTCAAGAACCAGCATTACATTCAATGGTAATCTCCATCTATACTAATATTATAAAGAGGAAAACTTTGTTTGTTTGTTTGGTTGTAATGGATAAACTCAAAAACTACTGGACCGATTTTAAATATTATTTCACCATTAGAAAGCTATATTATCTGCAAGTAACATAGGCTATACTTTATCCCGGTGTGAGCAGTAGCTCCCATGGGACGCGGGTGAAACCGCGGGAAAACGGCTAGTCTACATATAAAATAAATTTTATCAATTTTATAATCGCCGTGTAAATGACATGACTATCCTACCAATCCTATTTTGATACCGCTCAAATTAAAATCAGTCTCAACATCACCTGAAGTGCAGTTCCATAACAAATTCGAAAAACTGTTCAAATAAACTGACGTAGATACAGCGGCCGAACGACATAAATAATCGGAACAGAACGGAGTCCCTAATTCCCATAAATCGAAATATCCGTGGGGCCACATCGAGCCGGCTATGGTGATAACGTATATTTATGGTGATGATGCGTCCACTTTGTCTGCGATGAAAGTACTCTTGAATGCTGGTCTTTTTGGTGGCTGTCCCGAAGGACCAGAAGGATTAAAAGGACCAGAGTTGGTGTGAAGAGGATGTTGTATTTATTTGATATTAGAATCGAGTTGATTGAATTTTAGTTGGAGTTTTAGGTCATATTAAGATACTAGGGTCATTAAAAATGGACCATTTAATATGGCAGCCTAAAAATAATTTTGTAACTTTATTTTTTTTATATTTGTAAATTAAGTAATAAATCTCACAAGATGACTAAGTCCATACACGCTTGCATATAGGCCTTTGACCTTTTCTTTGGAAATTTGTAACAAAATTTTGGGTAACAGTTGGTACTGTTCATAGATCAATCTTCTATTTACAAATTCCCCAACAAAAAGCCACATTCACAAACAGCATTTCTAGTCAAATTTGAGGCTTTGAAAAATGCAAAATGATACTCGATACTGTTCCCTTTTTCATCGATGGAGTGTAATTCTAATCTGGAAATGTAATTCTCATAATCTTCAACAAGTGGAAATCGAATGGGTGTCCGTTAGACGTAGGAACTGGGAGATACTCTAATAAATGGGGCTGCGGGATTGGTATCCACTAGGTATGCCAAAAATTCATACATCATTGGCAACTTATATTATGTAAAATTTATGACAAACATATATTTTTTTAACTAGTAGCTACAATACCTATTATACTAAAACCGACGTAATGAATGCATCTGCATAATGATGAAAATCGCATGAAAATCAGTTGTATGATTTAAGAGTTTGTGACGGACAGACGGAAATTATTTTGTTTTCTATGTGTATTTCTATTAGCGGATGGTAGGTACTCGTAATTTAGAAGTTGGATTCTCATAACATATCTATCGTTTTCCTTATAATTTGTTATATTTGATAAATACTCTCGCGTGTTAGGTAGCATATGTGTGGCGTTATTTATTGCACCTCAATGTTATTTATTTCCTTGAAGATTTCCATGGGATTAATAACAGGGTTTCGTTTTCCTTGTTTCCATGTGAAATGATAGATAGATCTCATAACGAAAGAACTTATAATCATGTACTTATATACAAATAATAAAAATCAGTCGTACAACAAACTATATAGTTAAAAACTGTTTCTCGCAGATATATTTTTTTCAAAAGCGCTCCAGCTAAAATTCTATACCTACGAGAATCCGAGATATATTTTGCTATTAACTAAATTAACCCGTATCGTACGTGAGAAGGAAAATACGGGAGGGGACTATCAGAAAGTGGCAAGCGCGATATGAAACCTCCAGCACAGGAGCGGTCACAAAAGTGTTCTTTCCAAATGTCCTTGCGGCAAAAAGAACACTTAAAGAAGCTGTCCTTACACCGACACACATTCAGATCCTAACCGGGCATGGAGGATTCTCAGCGTATCTCCACAGATTCCACCTCAAAAACAGTCCCTCGTGCGTCTGTGACCCCAGCTGCGATGCAACAGTCTGGCACCTGCTTTTCGAGTGTCCAAGGTTCTGCCACGACAGAATGGAACTGGAACACACGATCGGAACCCAGTTAAGTCAGTCCACACTCCACACGATCATGGGGAAACCTGCTACTAGGAAACCATTTCTTGCTTTCGCGAGCAAAGTAGCCATAGTCGCAGCTGCGGCCAACAAAACGGACCGTACTCCGCGAAATCAGAACAGATCGCCATCTGACACCAGCGCAGTCACTACACTCGCCACGACCACCACACTTACAACCATACACACCACCACCATACAACCACATTTAACGTCAACAACAACACAGACAAGAACCACTCAACCGACAACCACAACACAAACGACAACAACACTAACAACAACCACACAAACTACACACAACCATACACGAAACAGCTACAGAACAGACACCTACAGAACTGACAACCAGACAAACGACAATCATACACTCAACTAACACAGAACTGACAACCACACAAAGGACCCCTACTAACACCAACTCACAACCAGCGCAGCCACAGAAATCACCCACCAGTCAACAGTCAGCTCCAAGTACCATGCCCATCGCACAGCTTCTGGCATTCGGAGGAGACGGAGTGCCAGGCATAAGACTGCGAGGAGTCGCCTTGTTTATGAACAGGGAAGTGGTAAAACTAGGCATAAGCTTCTGCATAGGCTCGAGTCAAGCTGGAGCTCGAATAACCATTGCACCAGGCCTCGCCGCCCTGATCAACGGTTGCACCACCAAGACAACCATAAAAGGCAGCAAGTACCATGCACTGCCTCAATTGGAAGTAGCCTCTCACCGATGCCGACTATTGCGGTTCAAAGGCAAGACGATCGTAATACTCGAGTGGAGAGAGGAGACTCCATTCACTCAGGCGTGCTCACTGCTGCAAAAGATCGCAGAGGATGAAGAAGAAGCGCCAGCCACGGCTCGCACCATAAGCGTCGACGCGATGGCAGTTAGATGGAAAAGGGGTGACGTCGCAGACCGCTTCGGCTGCTTGAAAGCCTCGGAACACCATGAGGTGGTAGTATACGAGGACGGAGGGGAAACCTTGAGTTTCCTTAAAGTCCCCGGAAACCCCACAGCTGGCGCGACGAGCGCCACAAAAAGTCCAACTGCGCAAAGCGGGTCTGAAAGAGCCCAACAAAAGATAGCTGCTGAAAAAGCCGCAAAGGAGCAAAGGAATACCACCAGCAAAGAGGAGCACGCTCGTGCGCGGAATCGCCTTAAAGCTATCGGTTCTTTCCTGAGCGCCATGCTCCCATCGGTCAGTCGCAAATCACCAACAGCGAAACAGGAATCAGCAGTGGAGCGGTTTTTCCGAAAAAAACCCAAAGAGCCCGAGTCACCAAAGCCTAAGCCTACAAGAGCAGACAAGGGGCAGGTCAGCCCACCGACCCTCGCGATGAGTTTGGGCACCACGGACCATGTCAAAAGCGCTTTCCTGGAGTACGTTGCAGTCGTAAGGGCCACAAAGGAGGTAAACCTTAGAACTTGCAACAAGATCATGCTGACCTTCCGTCGAGAAAATGAGGGTCTGCTCCGGGTATTGCTCAAGGAAGCAGAGGCGGCGGTGTACGACAACGCCAACTCCCAAGTCATTGCGGGGGAAATGACGGGGTCGTACATGGCTGCCTACAGCGCAAAGAGCGGTTTCGTGGCCCTGGACGAAGAAGCAACGGAGCGAACTGGCAAAATAAAATTCCAGACGCCACACGATGACCCGATAGTGGTTACCGCCAAATGTACCAAAATCATACTGGAGGATAGTATCCTTGAAATGGCACAGACCATTTCTGGGACCTCAGACACCTCAGCATCGACGGAACCTTGGGCGGTACCCAATATCAGATGGGTAAATGGGGTGCCGGGGTGCGGCAAAACTACCTGGGTGATGAAACACTTCGACGAGAGGAGGGACGTCGTAGCCACCACGACAACTGAAGCGGCCAAAGATCTAAGAGGAAAGCTTGCGCACCAATTGGGCGATAGGGCGAAGACAAAGGTGCGCACTATGGCCTCAATTTTAGCCAACGGGTTCAAGCCAAATGAGAAATGTCACCGCTTGACGGTAGACGAAGCTCTCATGAACCACTTCGGGGCCATAGTCATGGCAGCAAAGTTATCTGGTGCAAGCGAGGTGGTCCTCATCGGAGACGTGAATCAGCTACCATATTTGGACAGGGATAACCTTTTTCCATTAAAGTATACCCGTCCATATCTGGTGGCTGGCATCACACAGGAGCTGCTCTGCACCCACCGTAACCCGATGGATGTGGCCTTCGCACTCAGCGAGATATACTCAGGTATATACTCCTCTAAAACGTCGCTGTCTCATGTTCATTCCCTGAGCTTGAAGGGTTTTACGGGAGCGCAAATACCGACCACCGCCCAGAACACCCTATTCTTGGTTCATACGCAAGAAGAGAAATCTTCTCTTATTAGCCAGGGATACGGGTCTGGTGAAGGGTCGCGTACCTTAACCATTCACGAGGCTTAGGGACTGACATACGACAGCGTCGTCATCATAAACACTAAGTCCAGGAAGCTCCAAATTCATGACAGCGTCTCCCACGCGGTAGTGGCAGTGTCGAGACATACGGCTAGCTGCGTCTACTACACAGATGACGCCGACGATGCCACTGGCCGTTTCATAAAGCGAGCGATGGACGCGCCAATAAAAACGGTCGTCGAATGCAACCTCAAGACGGCCATGCAACATCGAGACTCCACTGTCATGTTAGCCCTACTAGCACTCGCAAAGTCCCTAGTCGCTAGCGGGAAATGAGACCAATCCCCAATCCATTCCTGTCCCAAAATCGTGTTTAACTAAGTTTAACTAAGTTGCCAAAGTCCATGAATATAGTGTTAAGTATTGTGTAAGTAATAAAAAAATTCTGTATACATATATATAAAAATAAATACGTAAATACGCGGTGGACTCACATAGTCTTAAGACTAGACATAAGTTTGTGAGGCCAAGACGGCAAAAAATTATAATTAAGTAAAAATGTAAATAAAAATAAAAGCGCGGACCCCCAAGTCTGCGGTAAGGCTTTATGTAAAAAAAAAAAAAACTAAATTAACCTAATGAATAAACTTATTTAGGTTAAACAAAATTTTCTACTGGAATAAGAACTTTTTCCCACTTAGTATTTGACTATAAACACGCAAACGAACATAAAAACGAAGAGGTCCTTCAAAATTCTATTAAAAATAATTTACGACCGTTCCCAATATTCAGAGTTCCCAGACTTCTATCTCTAGTAAGCAAATCAACAGATAGATTAAATATTGGAAACAACCATTAAGCGATACCAGCATCCATATCTTAGCGTCATTCGTTCCATAATTCAAAACGTTTGCAGCATTAAATTATTCCTGTAGGCAGAACTATCGTTACGTCACAGTGGACAGATAGCCTTCTCAGCCGACTATTCGTTTGGGGGTATTTACGATGGCCGGTAGGTACGGTATTTTACAAATATTTGGACTTGTAAAATGTTGTGGCTGTTATTGCGCAGTATTTTGATATTTGGAGTGGCAGATTTGATGGCATTTGTAAGGGATTTAGTTCGTGTTATTGATTTGGTTTGGGTAAAATGTGAGTTTTGATGAAATGTGTATGGGCGGCACAAATAGTCCATATGACTGATACCTGAAACCACGTGTTTTTTTTTTAGTTAAAAAAATATTGAATTAAGTATGTCGGAGACTGTCATTAGTACGGACACTAAACGTCACGCAAGCGCGCCCTCTGGTGGCGTTTCCGGTGAAACAACATTTTGGCGCGCTTGGCAGAGTAGTGGTGGTCGGCGTGGCATCCGCGGAGCTCAGTCTTCGTTGAGTCGTCGTGCTGCACACATCTCGAAACTGCCTTACGTCACGTCTAGTGTACCTAGTGTTATTACGTAGTGTTGTAGTACCGTTGTAGATATTGTAAAGTGCAGAGATTATTGTAACGTCTATCGTATGGTAAGGTTCTTCTAACCTAACAGACAGACATGTGTTGCTGGGGAGTTTGTTCCGCCACTTCTTCTCCCCAAGCCAAAACACATAGGAAGTGGCGAAGGGCGGACATTTTGGGGGCTGTCTTTTGTTCTGACTAATTTGAATAAACGTTTGAGTTTTGAGTTTGTTTGAGTTTCTTTGAGTTATCTCTTTGTACGATTACCCTAACTGATGTCGGACAATAGTGCCATTCTGATGTGTTTCGCCGCCTATCCGACATCAGAAGTGGGATGCAATCCAAATGCCCACATGCGTTTCGAATTCGCCATGCGAAGATAAATTTCTACCCGCTAACAAAAAGAAATAATAATAATGTAACGTCGATAATTTGAAATGGAGTTTGTAGTAGGAGATTTATTAAGAATTTCAGCGAAGGTACAAGTATGGTAACACGGTTATGGTAATGGTATCGTTTTCCATTATTACATGTCAAACTAGTTATTGAAGGTACGCTAGAAAATTAACCGATTTATCTTCTCATTTTCATGTTTCAACAATGACGGTGATTATTGTGCAATATGGCGACAAAATGGAGCATCCCAGCTGAAATCGGAGCCTGACGTGCGAACGTGAGGTCGGAGTGTTGGTGCTCCTGCATCTCCGTAGTCTGTGAACGTGAAGCCTTGCTGAACTGCGCGCCATAGCGATGTGCGCATCGTCATGCGCGTTGAGGCGTTGAGTGGAAACCCGGTGAGACCGATCCATTTTTGCTTTATGTTGAGGTTATTTGTCTTACGACATTTATAAACCTGAAAGGCAGTTTCAGTCTCGTTGATTGCACTCCCACTGCACTTATTAATTAGTGGAATCAGAAACCGTGAACCTAGGTTTGATACCAAAGTTTAAAATTGTTAGTTACCTGATCTTATCAATATCCTATAGTTAGCTTCTACATCATTGATTGAATTGTGCATTAGACTATAGATTTTAGTAAGGTGTTACATTCATCTACTCTGTAATTTAGTTGTGTTAAGCTGTACCTATAATGGGTATCAGGGTGACTTGGAAGAGACCCGTTGGCCTGTGTGACGGCATCGGGGTGACCAGGAAGAGACCTGTGTGAATCTGTGGTACAGCTGGTGTCATGTCACTATAGTTGTGGTCCCTAGTAGGCCAGGATGGGCTGAGAGCTCGGCTAAGGGACAACGGTCACTTGAAGCCTAGCGATTTAGTAATTTACAAGTTGAGTCTGACTAGCAATTCGATCTTTCTTTGATTTCGTGCTTAGCATAAATGTATCTAATTTCATTTAAATAGTGATTGCTATTTCTTTAAATCTGTAACATGTGTGTAGGTCTTACAATCTTGCGTAACCAGAAGGTCAGTTGCTGACCCATATGTTGTCAATATTTGATCGGTTGCCTAAGCACTTTCTATTTCTGGCTTAACAGATATCATTTTTGGTGAACCGAGCCTGGAGAACAGAACGAGGTCGACTAAGAGGCTGCCGTGTGAGGTGTTGCTGCACATGCTGCGTATGCTGGCTTTGTCTACACTTCTAGAAGCCGAGACGTCGCTTGACAATGCACTGGTAACGTCCACGCTATGGTGGACCATTGATGGGTTTGTGGCAGAGTTGACGAGGTTTATCTCTACGTCACGATCAGGTTACCTGTTTTGTTATTATTTGTGTAGTATGGAGACGGGAAGAGAGAGTGAATGTGAACCTTGTGGGTTTACTTTACTACTGTGACTTCTAAAGCAACTAAGGACTGAGGAGGCCGAGACGGCGGCTCACGATCATGGAAGGTACAAGGTGTCATCTGATAATGACCTTGACAGTGACGAATTTCAATTTGTTCTTTGACCTGTAGTTATATGACACGACTTCAGAAATGATCATGATGTTCGACTGACATGACTTCAGAAAGTGATGATTGGTGGCTAACTTAACTGAACTGGCTCACAGGGCCGCTGTTCCATGACATGTGACAAGTGTGACAAATCTTGGGGACTGCCCTGACACGTGACTGGTGTAACTGACTGTTAGGAACTGGATCTCTGGGTCAATATTCCACGGCGTGTGACATAATGAGTCATGTTAAGAGCTGGCCTTAACGGGTCGTAGGTTCTGGTGACACTGACTATTTTGTGTAGACTGTGTGAGATTTTGTGAAAAAAACGAGAGAAAAAGAAAAGAAAAAAAAGTAAGATAAAAAAAGAAAGTAAAAAAAAATGGCAAAAAAAAATATAAAAATGGCATGGTTTAGCAAAAGCTACAGGGAATAACAATTCCGGTCTAGCAAAAGCTACAGGGAATAACAATTCCGGTCTAGCAAAACCTATAGGGAATAACAATTCCGGTCTAGAAAAAAAAAAAAAAAAAAAAAACTACAGGGAATAAGTATTCCGGTCTAGCAAGAGCTACAGGGAATGATCATTCCGGCCTAGCCCCTAGAAAATAACTACTATAATGTTAAAGGGTCAATTTGGACCGGACTAGATAATATTGTCAGGATAATCGAGCGTTGTTTTCTTTTCTCCAGATATCTAAAGGCAAGGCGGGGCGCGTGCGAGGGCGCCCGCACGTCAGCATGCTGCAGTTTGCTGTCTTGTTCTCAGATGCTCAGAAGTCGCTCGAGGACGAGCGTATGTCAGCATGGCCGTGACGGCGCCACCGTCATTGTGTGTCTTATATAAAGCAGCACCTTGTATAAAGCGGCGCGCTGCAAATCCCGGATTCGTCGCGGAGGCCGTATGAATTGCGGCAGGACATCGCACAAGGTGAAAGCGTTCTATTGCATTGAAAATGTTTAGATTGACCAGACAAACTTCACGATAACCAAGTAGAAAATGTTGTAATTCGAACTTTGAATTCTGGAGCTGGTCATTAATCGTGACTGATTTGTGACTTCTATTCTGTCACACCTTACTGTTTTAGATTATTGTCAATGTTTTCTTTCCGATTAGTAGCTGGATCATATCGCTCGATTTAGTTAAAGTTAAAATCGATTAAAAGTCATTAACCGGATTAGGAAGATGCCAGAGGGCTAAGTACCATTCAAAGTCGATGAAAATTCAGAACAGTAAAAACTTAGGTTCTCAGTTCGTGTGGTCCGTTAGAAGTCGGAATCTCTCGGTGGAAGAGTAGACTGTGGATGTGCGGTACGCGCTTAACCCTGGCGGAGGTCGGGTCTTGTAGAGATCATAGAAAGTCAAGTGGTTGACTGGCGATCCTGGCGATCCTGTGTGTGGGCTAATAGTAGCCATAGTCCACGAATGAGAGACCTAGAGTTTTGGTTATTGATTTTATGAAATGTAGAGTTTGATTTGTTACCTGTGAGAGTTTGGTACTCGGTTGCTCTAGGTATAGCTTTTGAGAACTATTTGTCTCCTAGATTTTTTGTTAAAGACCTAATTGAGGCCATTTGAAGTTTATTTTAAATTCCTTGAGAGAAGTAAAACGAAGATCGAGAGTTACTGTTGTGGTCAGGAGTGGCCGAGGCAAACGTACTGTGCTGTGTTTGTGTTGTTGCAGATTAAACCCACGAGGACGTGGGTATATGCAGGATGGCCGTGTCGGAGACTGTCATTAGTACGGACACTAAACGTCACGCAAGCGCGCCCTCTGGTGGCGTTTCCGGTGAAACAACATTTTGGCGCGCTTGGCAGAGTAGTGGTGGTCGGCGTGGCATCCGCGGAGCTCAGTCTTCGTTGAGTCGTCGTGCTGCACACATCTCGAAACTGCCTTACGTCACGTCTATATAGTGTACCTAGTGTTATTACGTAGTGTTGTAGTACCGTTGTAGATATTGTAAAGTGCAGAGATTATTGTAACGTCTATCGTATGGTAAGGTTCTTCTAACCTAACAGACAGACATGTGTTGCTGGGGAGTTTGTTCCGCCACTTCTTCTCCCCAAGCCAAAACACATAGGAAGTGGCGAAGGGCGGACATTTTGGGGGCTGTCTTTTGTTCTGACTAATTTGAATAAACGTTTGAGTTTTGAGTTTGTTTGAGTTTCTTTGAGTTATCTCTTTGTACGATTACCCTAACTGATGTCGGACAATAGTGCCATTCTGATGTGTTTCGCCGCCTATCCGACAAGTACTTAAATTAATACTTATAATAGGAAGACATTTTATTTAATTCAATGAAATTGAAATTTAGAAATACTTATCCATCATACGGATCATTTTTGTTAACCATGATTGAATAATCGAAGATATTTTACATCAAATGATTTCCAATTATAAAGGATTTCTAAATGCCACATACCATGAAAAGAAAACTAGTTTAAATTCATGTTTCTTTCAATCACATCAGATATTTTTGAGTAGTTTCCAACTAGCCAGTCACATTGTATATTTCACTTTTTAATTCCATTGACAAAAGAAGGATCCACTTCTCTATCAACACAAATGAATATACATTGAAGCACATTTTTAATAACAAATGTTTCTACACCACTTGAGTACAATTGCACACAAAAGTACTTATCGTAGTAAAGGACATATCACACATGTAATCTGACTCTCACTAGATTAATTCTTTGTATTGTTGTACTATTGTTATAGGAGTACAGTCGGGGACAGAATTATTCGTGTTTTGATTTGAAATTGTGTATGTGTATCAAATGTCCAGTGTTATTTTTGTTGCTAGGCGACGCATGCATTTAAATAATGTAACAATCATTGCTGTTAGGTTTAGGGTGTATTTCATTAACTTTACTATTGCTGTTTATAAAGCTGCCATTTTGGGTATTTTTTTATCGATTCTTTTACCACGAAAACCGGTACTCGGTACTCGGTAATGGTAATTCTGAAGTATCGTTAATATTCAGATCAATACCAACTATAGAAAGCATGAATTCTTGACCTAATAGCCATTGTAAAACTCGGTTAACAGACAAAAAAACTTAATAACAACGTCATTGAAGCGAAAAATCACTCTCAACAAAATAAAAGTCTTCAATTTACACAGAAAAATATTATTTATTTCTGACCAGCAAAGCAAAGGATGTACAATAAATACTACGAGTAACTAATTAACACTACAAACTGTACTGTGCGTCGTGGCTTGTTACGATTGCACTTTATCGCCTTCCAGCATATTTGCTTTATTATATTTTCCGTTCATTACCGCAGTTTACGCGGGCAAATAAGCAGCAAATATAATGTAGAAAATGTACGACAAGTTTATTGCAAATAAACAAGTTTACTATTAAATGTATTGACGTCACAATATCTTTTCACTAAATGTTAAGTATTCTGTACCAGTTCACTTTCCTACCAATTTGTAATTTTTGTCCATTATCAACCTAAATTTTTTAATAGGTATAATATAGTATAGGTATAATAGGAAATAATAATTTGGTCATATGAATCAATCTAAAGAGACTGAACACTAAGCAGAAATGCAGTTCAAATATTAATTACAAACTTTCATTTCACTTCCCCATTGTGTTCCAAAAATACTCTTCTAAACAGGAATAAGTTTTCCGAAGACGAATAAATTGAAAATTCCGTTGTTCCAAAAGTTCAATCTCGAGAAAAGCATTCTAATATAAATAATAGTACTAATGTAATAAGAATACAAAGTTAGGCCCTCATCGAATGCGAATAAATCATTTTGATCGATGCGATGAACTCACGTGCGAAACAGGGATGCATTGTTATATGCCCTTGTCACTGATGGTACAAGTTACGAGTGAATAGCGGTTTGGTAGAAAAAGGATTTGATTTTTTGTGGATTTAATTATTTTTCTGAATAAAATTAAGTTGTCAGAAGTTGAAGTATACAATGGAATATTATTATAAATGTATGTCTCTTCCAGACCTCGGGACTACAGAGTCCCGGATTTTTGGGAGGCGAACGTGGGGCCGAAGCCAACACGCTGAAGCCCTTTTGAGACAACTTTAATGAAATGGTGACACAAAACCGACGATTATCCCCGTATACACTATAGAAATGTACCCAAGGACAATCCCCGGTCATGTGCTTAACTATTGCTAACTATGGATGAAAACTACTTGGGCTATTGTGATGGGATGCTAATGGACTAGGAATGGGGAAACTACGGGAACTATGGCACCTGCCGATGACAATGTATTAAATACATGTTAAAATGGCAGGTGGAGACTCGCCAACTCACTTACTGGGCCCCCGGGAATCAGTCGCTAAATCGCAACAAGGGGGCAACAGGTACATGAGCGGCTGAAGGGTGAGGATACCTCGGCGGACTTTAAACGCAGATCACGCGCTCCCTGTGGGTCCAGCATCACCGGCCCACTCGCCACTTACCACGAGGCACCTACCCTCCGAGCGGGCTGCTAACCCTACTCTAGCGACTCCACTCTGACCGGCCGGTGAAGGCAAGCCAAGAGGCGGGAGACCTATCCCCCGTCATGCTTCACTCCGGCAGGCCGGAGATGGGGGACAGTATACTCTCCCTGGAGCACTCGGATATATAGCCCCGCGGGGTCGCTTCTCCCCGTCATCCGCCTCAGATGCCCTGCGGGGCCGTGAGGCCGTGTTATTATTATATATTTAAGAAAGTCTTGATTTGCACGTAAGTAATTTTAGTATCTAACAAAATATTGGGTATCATTTTCATATTCATGCACTGTCGTAGATCGTCTACTGTCAGATATTATAGGCGTGGTACAAAATAAATTAAATTGTAATGTGTATGTCAATTATCGCTACATAAGAACAGTGGCCAATTTCCCACGGAGAAAGTTCTAGTGCATAAATTAAATATAATATTCGATGATTAATTTGCTATAGTGGATAATTTATTTTCTTCAATTATTTAACATTCAAGTATCGCTAACCCATGATCTGTACCACAGCCGTTATATAAAAGTCATTCATTCGGAAGAAGAGTTTCCTTTGTGGGCCGACCCCCAAATATTCAGCAACATTTTAAACTTATAATAATATAAAGGAATGGAGTCGAATTAATCGTGTTATTTTTGTAGTACAAATCTTTTAATGTTCGCTGAGACGTAAATAATATGTTGTTGTATGGTCTTCGAAGTATTTACATATTGTTTTGGAAAAAATATTGCGTTTTAATAGCAGTTTCATTGTTAGATTTTTTTTTTCAACGTGTGATAGGTTGTTTCAATTATGGTGCAAAGTTACTTTTCACTCTTGTAAAGCTTTTTATTTTGTGTATATTTGCCTTTTTATTTAAATATAATGTATTTTTTTCTATAAAATATTACAGGAAAAAGATTAATTAAAATACTTACAATAGATTTATTATGTATTTAAGATAAAAATTATCGTGATCCAAAATATGTCGTAGGTTACCCGACAGCGCTATAAAAATCTTACCTACAAATTGAATTCCTTTCACACGACCTCCAAAACCAATATCGAAAGACCTAAATATTTATTTTTATTCTTACATAATACGAACCAGACATATGTGATAATACGCTAGTTTATCGGTTTGTCTGCAAAATCTAGATTCGATGTTAACATAAAATCTAGGACATATATTTAGATATTTATAACATTTCCAAAATAGTCGACAAGCTTCCAATGTTATAAAACCATTTGATTATGGCTCTGGCATATGTAGCTTAACATATAACTAATAATATTGTAGATAGGTTGCTGGGTTAATTCTTGATGGTTTGTATTAGTTTCTGCCTACTTGAAAGTTACCTCAGAGGAGAGCATACAGCTTTAATAGCTTAGCTTCGTTTTGTTGTCTGTAGCAATATATTATATTATATATTAAATTGTTTTTCTGATACTTCAATTTTATTGTGTGTATCCTACGCGTACTGTTCTCGCAAATAAATGTATTTTATGTAACTTGTTGTGTTCTGTTTCTTATGTATAAAGTAAAGTTTAACATCAAGTTCACAAGAAGGACCGACCAAGGTGCTTTATACTTATTTAACCACCACAAGAAGCCATTTTAATGTACACCAATAACCTTAAAACACTGTATTTTTATATTTTTTAAGGTCAGTCACTCATTTTAGAATATAAATATTTTATTCATTAGAAGACAGGCGTTGGACGGCAGCAGATAAAAATACTTTGCATAATTTCGTCATTCACATTAAAACAAAGGGTGTATAATCCCGAAAAAAACGTTTATTTTGACAGCTGATATGGTCGAAAATATTTTATTTTATTGCTTTGAAAGCTACTGGATTTAATGCAGCCAATGTCCATTGGTATCTGAGTGGATTATTTCGGTCAATTCAATAGCGTGCCTGTGTCAAGCCAATTAACTATCATTTCATTTAATATTTTTCAAACCATTTTTTAGGGTTCCGTAGCCAAAATGGCAAAAACGGAACCCTTATAGTTTCGTCATGTCCGTCTGTCCGTCTGTCCGTCTGTCCGTCTGTCACAGCCGATTTACTCGGAAACTATAAGTACTACAGTGATGAAATTTGATGGGAATATGTGTTGTATGAACCGCTACAAAAATATGACACTAAATAGTAAAAAAAAGAATTGGGGGTGGGGCCCCCGATACATGTAACTGAGGGATGAAATTTTTTTTTTCGATGTACATACCCGTGTGGGGTATCAATGGAAAGGTCTTTTAAAATGATATAAAGTTTTCTAAAAAACATTTTTCTTAAAGTGAACGGTTTTTGAGATATCAGCTCTCAAAGTCGTAAAAAGTATGTCCCCCCCCCCTCTATTTTTATAACAACGGGGTATAAAATTCTAAAAAAAATAGAGGTGATGCATGCTAATTAACTCTTTCAACGATTTTTGGTTTGATCAAAGTATCTCTTATAGTTTTTGAGATAGGTTGATTTAACTGTAATTTACGGAACCCTTCGTGCACGAGTCCGACTCGCACTTGGCCGGTTTTTTAATACTTTGAATGAAACGCAAATTGTAGACTTCTTCTATGCTTCCTAGAAAATTAAATAATTAATTAATTGCAAGATATAAGTTAAGTTGAAATATTAACTAAACTATATTTACAAACTGAACATTATTATCTACAACTAAAGATCTACGAACTAGAATAAAAGTATTAAAACTTTTATTCTAGTTCGTAGTTCGTTCATCCCATCAACCCATTTTTTTCTGCACCAAATCATTAAAATTTCACATGGAAATAACTGCATAATCCGCTTCAAAAGTACTATTAATTTTTTTACCCGACATTATCCACCTAAGTACACACTGTCGCATCTGCACCTATTTCTTAGTCTACACCCCACACGTGCGTGAGTTAGCAGCATAAAGAATGAAGCGCGAACATTCAGCCTGCATTACTGGCTAATATTTCACCGCCGGTATTTACTGGGTAGATGCGTAAAATGATAAATGCTACTCCCTTGATATAGTATTGAGTGGCATGTGGCTAAATAGTTGCTTCCGTGACGTAGTTTGATAGATAAGGCTTGGTGAGGTAAAATATTTTTATGATGGTTACTAATTGCGACAATGACGTAACTGGTATTGGCTGAACTTTATTAGCTTTACAACTTTAAATCGTCTGCCTAGTCTTTTCAAAAACTATATTGAGACTGGCCTACCCGTAACGACTGCCAAAGATGTAAAATGACTTTTGGGACCCAAAATTTTATCATGTCTTCGGAAACTCGGAGGAACTCGTCATGATATGATCATGGTCATCCTTCTAGGGACTAACCGCGCCATATCTTGTTTAATTTTATGATCGACCATGAGCTTTTCTCACAGAAAGCCTACAATAGCATGTCAAGTACTCTAAACCTAATAAACTCATTTTATCTAACTCTTAAAACCTATAACCGAATTTCTAATCATCAACTTTATCCAACCGGATTAAAGTTGAATATGCCTTAATCAAATCAAATCATTAACTGCACTGCTTTACAGCTACTGACCAATTTACCTGGTCATAATAATATACCGCTATTTTTATCTAACTCTGGCTGAAAGCCCAAAGCAACTTTAGTATGGAAATAATAAAAATAGAGCCAATAATATCTCTATTCGCCAATAAGTATCTTAGTTTTATATCGTATTCCAAAGCAGTTAATATAAGTTTTATAGCATTTATTTTATACTCGTACACAGAAGAACATTGGACGTCTTTGCTAGACTTGTGTCGATGTAACTTATTGTTCTTTAATATGTATATGGAGACATTGGACTTCGGCTCTTTTCAGGAACTATTAATAAAACACTTAATTAGGTAAATATAAATACTGTTGCAAGTACATTTTACGTCTTACACAACCGCAACTTAACACTAACGTATAATTTTACTAACTTAAAGTACACTTATACGCAATATACATGTTGCCAAAACACCCTCTGACATAAAAAAGAAATTCGCGCTGTGTTTCAAGCAACCATTTCATTCGACTGTGCATTGCTGTGTAGGTATTTGTCTATATTTTTTGTACACAATTAGTTAAGTTACGATACGAACAGTATTTAGTCTATTCAATTTGATCTAAGCATACATTAAAACTAATTTAACGAAATACGTCCTTATTAATTTAACGAAACTCTAAAATCTCCAATGAGTTTTATTGCCCACCTAAAATATTTCAAAACACGACAACATACTACTCAATGTTCTTTTGTTTTCATTTCCAATAAAATACCCCAAGTCCATAGTCTACCTAACCCACCAATACACCAGTTTGTTAGTTTCCTTTGAGGATTCGGTTTACGACTGTACCGTATAGAGAGCCATCGTAAACTTAAAGAAACTACGTCGAACGTTTGGTGTATCGCGAAAATACCTTATTGGTACATTCGTGATCTGACGGCTACTTTGTTTCGTCTATATTGTTGCGGCTTTTTCTAATAGAGGAATGGATATTTTTCTTATGATTTTCTGGTTTAGAACTTGTTGATATTTTCTTTGTGGAATAGGGATTCTTAGTACTAATATTATAAACGCCAACTATGTGTAAAAATGTTGTATTGTATGGATTTTTGTTTGTCATTCACGCTTAAACTACGCGATGGATTTAAATGAAAGTTGGGAGTTAAATATAAGTCATATATCTTACAGGCTTCTGTTTATCAATGTGAGAGAAGAAGTTCCCTCGGAAAGGGGAAAATAGTATATACTTCTCTATTTATCTGGCTCACAAAATACAAAAGCAATACTGCTGTCAATGCTAATCACATCATCTTTGATAGTATAACTTTGTCATCTCAAGTGGTAGGTACTTCTATACAAGTTTCATAATTACCTCTTAAGCAAGTTCGAGAAAAAAAAACTTCAACAATAAAAGCACATGAAATAGTAATACGTGAGGAATATTAGGTCACCAAAACTATCGGCATTTGCTGCCCAAAACCCAACCACCAATTTATTGGTGTGAAAGTTGATGAAACTGGAATGGATCGCCAGACGGCACATACTTTACGAATCCAACCCTTATTACGTATTTACGTGTGAAGGCCTTTTATTGTGAAGAATTTACATGCATCGTTTGAGGTGAAGCCTGTATTGTTGGACTACATGGATAAAAAACACATTTTATTCGTGACTACTTCCATAGAAAGTCATAAAAACTATGCAACCTTATCAAATAAATAATAAACCCGGCGTTATAATAGGTGTTAAGCCTGTCGTTGTTCTAAATGTGCATAAAGTATTATAAATAAATAATCTGTTTTTTTTTTTTTTTTTTCTGTCTTAAATCCAAAGCCTCTTGCAGTGAAACTACCAGAATTAGATGATGTTGTGACTTAGGTCCTTCGTAAGACTGACCGTCAGAATTTCCATTACGTTTTCAAAACCAGGAAAACGTTGTCAATCGATACAAAATTATTTCCCTAAAATTACCATTTCCACACATCAAACAAACATCTCCTTTTGAAGTGCTTTAACAACCAATCTAGGTTCAAAACTCCGATAAAAGACCAATTATTTCTACTAGAACACACGTGTCAAGTTATCCACATGCACGAAAACACATGTCATTCCCTGTCTACATAATACGTGTAATGTAGAACTCAGCTCTCGGAGTAAGAAAAGATGAGCGGAGATGTTATAATGCAGATAGGTCAGGCCCCTTCTTCTAGGTCAAATACATACAGTGGCCAACACTAAAAAAAACAGTTACTAGTGAACTAACGAAGCGTTCGGTTTCCTGGAGAAATCTAACAACGATTTTTGGTATTAAAAAAGATAGGCAAGTCCAAAGACGGCGCAGCACTTATATATGTCGGCTGCGCGCGTTGTTCCACGCGCTCCTCAAAGAGATGTCAGCGTCCCCAGCGGGGCCTAGTAGGGCCAAGGTCTGCTGGGGCTTTGGGATTGTTCTAAAGCGTTACCGCGGCCCTGGTACATAAAAGGCCAGTAAGAGTCTGACACTCCCTCACCGCCGCTAACCCACAGCGGGGCCATTTGATGATGTTTGACGTCGTTAAAAAAAAGGCGGAGACAGTAACGTTCCTCGTCCCCCGCACACCCTTACTTTGGCGGGCTAGCTTCTTAGGATATTTTGCGTTATGGCGTCTCCGCTAGTCATTTAGTTCTCCATGGTAGAACTGCATTCCCTTTGTTGAAGACTTAATTATCTACGCCGAAATAAGCCGATCACTCAACGCGCATCTTCACGCTAAGTAAACAGGGGGGATTGTGGTTGTAGATGTAGTGAGACTGGATAGGATAGCAGTAATGGGGTGGGTACTGAGCGTAGTTGCTTTGCTTTGGACGTACATTTGAGTCTTCAAATGGTGTATCTGTGTAATGATTTAGTTAATTTTGAAGCCTGTATGTTTATTTTTTCTAAAATAAGTGTGTATGTCGACACGTTGGTCACTGTCATTTAACATTTTTTATGGATTGAGACAGTACCAAATAGTTTCGTATTTATACTCCATCTACCAAAAACTACTAAATATCCTCGTTAACGGTAAAATTGAATGATAATGTAATTTAACTACAATATACAAGTCATCAATGCTTCATCCAATTTCGAATATGTTGTCATATGTCATAAAATCTATTGACATTACAATTATTATAATAAGATTATCATCATACTACAATTTTATAGCCACTTCCAGCCTCTCATTATTTTCACAAAGGTACATGAAGGCAGTTGTTTAATTTAGCCATTGATTGCTCATTGTTCGAGGGTCCGTGATCCGATGCACCCATTACCCATCGCTCATTGTACCGAGTTCCTCTCTGTTTGATTTAGTGTACCCTGCGTACACTGAAGACTTTTTAGTCGCCCGGCAGTTTGATTGGGCTTGATAAGTACGAATATGTATGAGAGCGCGCATAACAACGATCAGGTGTTTTACCGGTATCAGACCGACTGAAAACTTTGTTTTTTTTTCTTAACTTACACAGTACATTTACATTACATATTAAATCTACATATACAAGTAAAAAAAAAATACTAAAACTATGTATTAAAAAACTCATCCGCATCGCTGTCAACGGGGATCGTGCCCAAAAGGCTGGCTGCATTGCCACGCTGAATGGCAATTTGGTCAACCAAATTCACGATAATTCACGAAAATACTCTTCAGGCCAATAGTCGGCCGACTGCTTAGTCTATAGTTTGCGGGTAAGCTTAAGGGTGCATACTTCAGTGATGTGACGCGTTTAATTAAGTTTTAAGATATCCTTCTACAGATCAAATAAAAAAGGGGTCTGTCATACTTTAGGCACCGGTGGGTTGATATCAAATCGCAATTATGCGCTACGGTGACTGATGTTTGAATAATTTTGTGTGTTTAATTTTAGTTACTGTTGAGAATATTCAGATTTGTTTATTGATTTATGTTTAAAATTGCAAATGGGGAAAGGGGGGGATTATTTTTGTTTTGCTTTGAAACACAAGAAATAAAAGCAATTTCATGGAAAGGTTAATAGGCGCTGCAATGTTCAATACTCAGTCTTTATTAGCATTCCCTTTGGATGTAAAAAAACGGAGTTGAAGTTATTGAAAACACAAGACTAAACCACTTTAAAAACTACCTACTTCACGAAAACTATGTAAACAAGCTACCTACTTCTTAATGTCGCCGCGGTGGCATTTAGAGCGCCTACTCCACTAACCTGGGTTTTATTGTCTTAACGTGATGTTTCAGCTCTGTGAAACGAGGATCTTGTTTTGAGGAAGGTGAGTAGCATGAATGCGCAACGATATAGTGGAGAAGACCAAAGAAACGATGGATGGATCGTTTGAAAGTCGACATGGCTAGAAAGATAACACTTGTGACATAACGGGGCGCGGCGGACAGAATAGTATAGGAGAAGAAAACATGCTGCGCCAACCCCAAATTAAAATTGGTATAAGGGTAGGAGGATGATGATAGTTTGAAATTATATACTGCTATAAAACTATACCACTTTTAAAACCAAAGAAACGATGGATGGATCGTTTGAAAGTCGACATGGCTAAAAAGAATGTTACTCATGAGATGACGACAGACAGAAGAGTATAGAAGAGGAAAACATGCTGCGCCGACTCCAAATTTTGGATAATATCATAGTTTGAAATTATGGCAAAACACACAATTAAACCACTTTAAAAACTATCTACTTCACAAAAACTATGTAAACAAGCTAAGAGTGTCGCCGCGACGGCATTTAGAGCGCCTACTGCACTTACCTGGGTTTTATTGTCTCAACGTGATGTTCCAGCTCCGACGCTTACAATTCTTGGGGCCTACAGCACATATTGTGTGAGTTAGTAGTGCATATTTCAGGGAACATTTTTGTATGTTTTTGTAGTGTTTAGCTCGTATCTACATACCATGTATGTTAGGTAGAAAAATGTGAAGAGGAGGAAGTCAATGCATCCCTGTATTACACATGTACACATACTTACACATCTGGATGATCGTGTTTTTTAAACGGTTAAAATTGTTGTTAACTTACACACAGATATAATTAATAATAGGTCTAAAAAGCAGGTCTAAAGCAAGAGTTAAGTATTAGTTATTTTGCTCACAAAATAATTCTACTAGGTACTTAATGTAATTTGTACGTATGGGAATTTATACACCATACTTCTCAAGGCCGATACTAAACCGCTTTGTCACATGACTTACTAAATATATTCACATGGGTATTTTATATCCACCTCTTGGTAATGACCATAAAAATTCACCATAACCTTAAAGTACGGAATTAATGTGCGGCGTGGTTCACGACACAAACAGACACAATTTTACGATATTTTTATATATTTAAAGATAATGTTCGACATTATACATCGTATATTTGTGCTTCCGTGGAAAAACGAGTGGAATATTTTGTTTGTAATATATAATGTGAGTGTGGGGAAAGCCTCAGAGGGTTTATGTGACCTAAAGAAGTCAGAATATTAAAGGAAAGCTATGTGTTTTTTTTTACTTGACAATGTTGTTAGTAATTTTAAGTGAACTCAAGGATGAGATCCAGGATAGAATGAAAGAAGTATAGAAATTTTGTGCATTTCAAATAATTTTTTTGTTGTTGATCGAGATTTGTTTTTTATTGTTATCGTCAATATGTCAATTTTAGTAAATAAATATAAGTCTTTACATATTAATTCCTGCAGAACAATAACATAATATACCTTCTGCCTATCTTTATTTAACATCAAAGATAAGTTCACATAAAGGTAGGTGGGAATCAGTGTTCTCGCGCCTTACATTTTTTCCTCCCTAATATTATCATACACATACAATTTACATATATCTTCTTATCTCTCTCGGATACGGGGTAGAGAAAAAACGGAATTTGCGAATCAGTTTCTTATGTCGTAATAAAAATCGATATGAAAAGCTTTTATTTTAAGATGAATCCAAAAGATGAACTTTGCGTAATTCATTGATTTTGATTTTAAAAATTAAATAATGGCGTCCAAAATAAGTTTTTTTAACTGTCACTTTCACATTTGAAACGAATATAATAATGCCTCCCAAGCTAAAATGCATCAAGCCATTTAGGTACTAGAGTCGGTCAAAGAAATATAAACTCGAAGAACATAATAGCCCTCCTTGGCACAGTTGGATAACAAAAATTACATTTGGTACAATCAAAACTAAAAACCTATTACAACTAAAACAATAAAACAAAAAATGCACCAAAAGTCCAGATTCAAAATTCCACAAATAATTATGCAGAATACCTTTTTGTTATTAACATTTTTGAGGCTAGCGTCAAAAATGTACGTATTAAAATTCTTTCTTTAATGTCCCCATAACATAAGTAAAGAGCAGGTATTACACCAAACTCCCTATAGTCCCCAATTGCCTATGGCTGACGAGTTCCGTTTTAAGTTATAAGGCGTAAGCTGAAGCGATTTTGTAAATCAACTCTTGAGTGGAAATAGGGTGTGTTTTAGAATCAAATATTGTATGAATTGGGATATTTTTTATGAAAAAATTAGTAAAATAATTAATTTAATACAGTCAGGTACAAAGATAAACAAAGAAGCTCGAAGATCGAAATGTTAGAATGTTGAGACTTTTGTTTTTTATGTCATGTGGGCAAGGTATAAACGTTGGTTTACCAACGTTGAAACTTTGTTGTCATCGGAAAATATCGTGTACCTATTTTTGTTCGGAGAAAGTTGCGTGTTAGAAAATTACAAAACAGCTTTCATATTGATTACGTTCAATCATACAAAAATAAGTTATTTACAGTTTATAAGCCTAATGCAAAACATACATAAATACAGCTTTTTCTTGAATTTTCAGTTACCAAATCGCTACCGCTCATGTCTTATACGCCATCGTAATAAGGGTGCAACACAATAGCACGGGGTGGCATAATTTCACGGGCCGCTGACACCGTCGCACGCTCAATAATATGTACAATGTTTACACAGCGGCTTTGCTCGGATAACATACTTGTTATTGGATTGCTTTACACAATTTTGAGGATATAAATCTGAGTGTAATACATTTTTGTAATGACATCTGATTTCTCTTTTGTTTTTTTATATTTTCCCTTTTTTTAGAAGGAGTTTTCTGTTTTAACCTACGATACAAAATAATATTAGTTCAATTTGTTCTCCTATATATTCAGTTATAAGTAGTAGTTAGTATAGGAACAAACTTACTCTGCAAAGTGAGCTATATGTGGTAACAAGAAAAATATCAAGGCTACAGAATCAAATTACTTCTTAGGCATTACTTAGACTTGAAGTAATAATATGAATCCACCTCATTTATCATTCTAAAAATGTGACGCCTCTAATAAATGGTCCAGATGATTCATGTTAACGAATTTTTATGCATAATTTTATTCTATAGAAGAGAAAAAACGTGACGATACAAAAATATACCGGCCCTTAAGCACTTATATAGACTGTAGACTAAACAGTCGGCCGACAATCAACCCGATGGCTGGCAATTGTTTTTTGAAGAAAATCTTGATTCTACTCAAAGTTTAAGTCGGTCTGATACCGGCTAAATACCTGATTCTTGTAATGTGCGTACTATTCATCTTCATACTGATTTATGAGCCCAAACATTCTATCGACCGATCAAAAGTTTGCAGTGTGCCCCTCTTAGGGTAAAGTTCCACCCCCATTGAATAATAATCGAATTAATATTTAAACAAGAACATTTAATCACCTTCTTATCTCTTCTGCACACCAAAGACATTGTGCTGAGAGCTATTATCGTTTTACTTCTCCCCTTGTTTTTGAACTCTGTGTTCTATGAACATAAATAGTTGATTTACGGTATATTTAAGTAAGCTTGTTTCTTTCATCTACACAATTCATTAATAAATATTTCTCCAATCTTCTTTATGGAAACTACTTTTATGCAATAAAAAAAATATTTTAATCTACTCTAATTTTGCTTAATTAATCTAATCCATAGCTCACTAAACTTGAATGCAAAGACTTACCACGCTGATTGTACCAGGGAAACTATGTACCTACTTTAAACTTTGTTTTAATTTATAAAATCGTCCACTGTCGTACATAGTTTTTACCCACAATAAAAACAGTTTCTTTCCACCAACCATTACATATTCATTCCTATACATAACATAATGAAATCTCAAAGCACCATCTTAGGGTCTCCAAAGTAGGGTCAGTTAATACGAAAAATGTAGTCGATACAAAGGCCTTTGTAGAGGGGAGATAAAAGATTGTCCGTCAAAGTTATCAGAGTGAAGGGACACGAGGTAATCCCAAAAATACTTCTGACATCTATTTATTGTACTAGTGATTGATGTGATTACATTTTATAATCCATTTTATTATGTCGAGTTTTTTTGTCGACTGCACTATTCGAAATTGAAATTGAAGAAAGGATTTTAGTTAGATATAGGTTCTAGTTACGGAGGAAGCAAAAATGAGCGGAGATACCTTTAGGTAGGTCAAGCACTTTCTTCTTCGTCAACTTCGAACGGTGGGGATGTGCAAAAAATGATCAGTTATGAGTGAACTAACGATCTGTTCGGGTTCCTTGGAAAATCTGTCAAAGATTTTTAATTTTACAAAAAAAAAAACGGCTAAGTGCGAGTCGGAATCGCGCACGAAGGGTTCCGTACTATTATTTAGAAAATGAGCAAAAATATCACGTTTGTTGTACGGGAGCCCCCCAAAATATTTATTTTATTATAGTTTTCAGTTTTTGTTGTTATAGCGGCTACAGAAATACAAGAAAACTCTCTAACTATCACGGTTCGTAAGATACAGCCTGGTGACAGACGGACGAACGGACGGACAGAGGAGCGAAAACAATAGGGTCCCCTTTTATCATTTGGGTACGGAACCCTAAAAATGGGCAGCCCAAATAAAACGCATGAGGCTGTAACTTGCCTCGACCCCAGAACACCCGCATTTTAGATTTTCCTTTATGACATCTCTGCTCGTCATTGTGCTCTCTATGGTTCAAGTGTGCTATTTTTTAAAAGGGTTTTAGTTAAAGTATTCGTTTCTGTAAGTCAATATTGAAAAGAGTCTTAGGCCTTATAAACGTAGAAGAGAAAAACCTAATTTTAGATATAAGTAAATATAAAGATTCTTTTTAAATGCGATTAGCAAAACGAATGACAAAATTATGTGGACAGGTGTCTATGTAGATACAAAATTACGCTTAAGTAACTAGATTTGTAAGTTTAGTCTTAGTAATTAGTACTTAATACAATTTACGTTTAACCAATTATATAGATTTATTTCATTGGCTATCGCATAAAATTATTAAAATAAATTAACAATAGAAGTATTGTCCAAAATAAAACACATTCGCCTAACTAGCATGACGTCATTAATGGAATATTAATCAATTGTTTTATTTTAGAGAAATCGGATTACAGGCGTGAGTGCTCTATTTATAGCATGTTTAAATTCGTGTTTATAAATAAAGCTTTTATCATTAATAATGTATTATTTGCTTATAAATAAACAGCAGTTTTATTGAATTTTTGAATTTTGAATGCTTATTCAATGTTATAATAATATATTTTCGAATAGTTTTGAGTTATCGAGATTATATAGAAACATAGTTAGCAGTATTTATGTCAAAAATAGCGATTCGAATTTAGCCACTTTTCAGGCTTACAAGAACTTAGTTTGAAATAATGTAGCGATTATTTTGCACAGAGCAGTGTGGCTATTTTCGGTTGTTCATTCTAATAAACAAAATTACTTTTGTCGTTTATCCAACAACAAATTAACTTAAGTTCTCACAGACTAAGTTAATTTTGTCACTGGTGTCATTATTATTAAAGTTTACTCGGACTCCGAAGTTGGGTAATCCATGGACAAAATAATGGGATTAGCAACTATGTTTTTGTGTGTTTAAAATTTATTATTTTAAGCTACATGTAAGGACCTACTTTGGACTGGGTAGACGTGCATGTTATGAGTGTGATGATTGAATTTTTTTATTGCATTTTTTTTCCTATATTTACTTAATTCTGCCTATTTTCAAATAATAGGTACTTCTAGATTGAAATAGCGATTCAAGTGCTTCTCTGAAACTATGAATCTTCAAGTACCCACGTCTTTAGGGCATGACTACAATTTAAATTGCGTTCCGTGGTGAGATTGTGTCAAGAACGACAAATTTTAAGCTCAATTTGCTCTTTCCTCTTATTGCCAATAGTATCACAACGCCAATCATCAATCAACGTACAAAATTTCTCATTATAATATGCATTTAATATGGCGAATGCAAGAACTCGTCAGCACCGTTCGGGACACGAATGACAAATGACAACGATCGTTTATCTTCCTATCTGTCAGCTGAGCCAATCAACGCACGTGTAGAACTCGCTTTAATTTCAAATTAACACCCACTCATTCAAATTTCAACTTTAAAGCAAAGAGAATAAAGCTTAGTTGAAGTGCACTTTTTAATTTTGTCACCCCGTTCTAAAGACCAAATAAAAGCGAGCTCTATAGTGTTCTGTTTTCAAATGTTCGATGAAGAATTGAGAGGTCTTTATAAAATGGTTCTAACTTGGAACGACGGTTGTCATGACGACGGATTGACGGTCAAGCAATCGCTAATCGCCAGCAATCAATCAAGCATTTGAAATGGGACAGTGCAGATAGTTGTAAGAATAGATATGAAATATTCAAAATGGTTTGAATGGAATATTAGGGTGGGGTTGAACGTTTTATGGTATCTGATATTTCTATCAGCTGGTATAATGATGTGTGTTCGTCTACTTTCACTACCCATATGTAGCGTGGTGAGCGTTTCGGACTTGTTCTGTAATTTTCACACACATAAAGTCTTCAGTACGTTACGCATGTAGTTTTTTTTTTATTAATGCGCTTAATATCATTTTTTTAACAATTGTACGAAGACGAGAAATAAATAAAACATTTCGAACAAAAATAATCAAATAATTTACTATGTTTTAACTTTAAGTTCACTTCGTCGTCAAAATTCATCGTTAGTGTATGCTAAGTAGTTGTTCAGCATTTTGCTAGCTGAACGAACTGTAGCATTATGTTGGACGTACGGGAACATTATGCTGATGACATCAGCATGGAAAAGGCATTGATCTGAATGTCATCGATCAGTCATTTGCAAATAGGTATTCTAATTTTTCGGATTCTTTCGTTGGATTTATTTACTGGCGCAGATTGTTACATAACCTTACTTAAAAAGAACTAAATAGTAGGTGCCTTTTTATTTACTGATCTAATGACTGTAGTAATTGTCCTGTATTTGTCTTTCCAAGCAGTAAATAAAGTAATTCACGTTTTGATATAATTCTATTCAAAAACTCTTAGCACGTAAATTAACCCATTACCTTTGAAAAGAAACAATTCTTTCTAATTATGTATTTCATTTCACTCAAAACAATTAAACATTACGAAATTAAAAACTGAGAAAATGTTGAAACCAAATATTAGATGGCAACCATTAAAACCTTATGATATTTTTATTCAGCCTTAAAAAATATAATTTGAGTGGTTTCGTGTTTTATTAAAAGTAATCAAAAGAAGCGAGGATGATTAAAAAAGCTATCGTAGTACATTTTTCATTATTGTATAAAAATATTTTATCTTTTTAAGGTTTCGACCCTGACACATTTATACGGAACCAGGAGAATTAAAATTAATAATGAACCACTCCTCTGTCGAAACATTAAAAACTAAATCAAACCATAATACCTTTATTTTCCCCTTTGCCCATGGTTACTGTATGATTAAAGTAATATATGTTAGTATCACTACCTACTATCACTATGCTCTCAAGGGGTAATTGAAAAACTTTAAAATGCGAAAAGTTTATGCCAACAAATCCTAAGCCTGAATATACTGGTTCTAACCAGTTCACATCATGTGAGTGAAAAACTGTCCTGTGGTCATTATGAAAAAATCCGACCTCAAAACCCGAACTACAAAGTTTCTCTTACAATATAATGGAACTAGTTCAAACATTTATTTCTTTGAAGCTGTTCGAAAAAAAAAAACACCGTATAGTTTTGCATTTTATTTCACAACTTCGCGACTCGGAATCAATTAAGCTTTAGTTTGGTTTAATGAAAGTGGGGAAATGGTACAGCGAATTTTGTAGAGGTGGTGATTATTTTTATTTTTTTAGTTCAGCTGTTTAATGCTGTGGACGGCAAAATAGGTTTCGTAAGCCTGGTTTCTAAGTTTGATTTGATTAAACATTAAAGCGAGTGTTTTATTCTACTTTTGACTATGGCAATTAGCATTTTAGTTAGATTAGGTTAGAGGGTAAGTTTTCACAAATCATCATCATCATTTGCCATGCTATTTTAATGTTGCCGAGTGAGTCTAGTTAATTATTGTTATAGTATAGTATAGTATTATTAAATTGATAAACCACGAATAAAAAACTTAAATACTTAACATAACTTGAACTTGTTCAATCTAACGGCCAGTTTCTTCATCAAAAGTTAAAGTTAAAGTAATGTCTAAAGTAAAAGTAACGGTCAAATACGTTTTTTCAAGGCTAAAGTGACAGCAAAACTAATAGAAAAATTGAATTTGACCGTTACTTTTACTTTAGACATTACTTTGACTTTAACTTTTGATGAAGAAACTGGCTGTAAGAGTTGCAAATCTGCTACACATTCCGTTTCACTACCTTGTAATGGCCGTCTCGAAACATTAAACTAACATCTTAAGGCTTGCGTTTTTTATAGACTATCATAAAGACATTAACAGTCTTATTGCGAAAGGCGAGAGTTAAAGAGGAAATACACAAACGACTATGTACTGTATGTAAATATTTACCTATTTGATGCTATGAATGCGTGAAATAGTCATTGGTGAAAAGCGATCAATAAGGTTGATGAAACATGGACATGATAAAAGAGTAAAAAATAAAAACACAAGAATAAACCCATATCTACATTTTCCTGTAATATAAGTACGATGTTTTCTACTTGAAGTGAAACCTATCAGCAATATTACAAGAAAGCATGTATATCTCAAGCAAAGTTAAAAAAGCATTATCAAACTATTTAAAGCCGTTATATAAAATGACCCACAAAATATCAGACCAAAACTGCTTTAAAACCTCTATTCTGAGCATCATGAAAATATAACAGCCGCGAACTCAAGAGACTTATGAATTTTTAATTACGACATGCATACAATATGTTTTTAATGCAGCCAACCCAAAACTGACCTTTGTAATGTCGTTTGGCGACTTAAGCACAGTAAAAACTGCAGACCAGACATTATTTTCATTATTTTGTGATATGACAAAGCGATGCAAATGTGTGTAATTTATGCTGTAAATTGTGTAGCTGGTAGAACGTGTGTTTTTTCGTACGAACGTAACAAGGTTAGGAAACTTTTTTCATCATGATATAGCGGCAGAACATTGGAGCGTTTTGTGAAAAGGCTCTTTATACTTTTTGTTCTCCAAAATTTTCTTAGCCTCGTCTTTGCTTGCAATCTTAAGTCCTCTTCTTCTGTCATCATATTATATTTTTGCGTGAAAAGAAAAAATAATATTTAAATCAATTTGAAATATTTACATTTCTTTTCAAAATATTATACCTAATTTATCACTGTGTACACTTACTATAAGAGTACATAGTGTTTAATTAAATTAAACACTCATGTACTCCCTTATGTACCCCCTTATGTAGGTATTCCCTTATGTACTCTTTTATGTTCTCAATTATTTACTCCCTTACTTCCTTATTTACTCGCTTATGTACTCCCTCATGAACTCCTCCTTTATGTACCCCCTTATGTAGGTACTCCCTTATATACTCCCTTATGTACTCCCTTATGTACTCCCTCATGTACTCCCTTATGTACCCCCTTTATGTAGGTACTCCCTTATTTACTCCCTTATGTACTCCCTTATGTACTCCCTTATGTACTCCCTTATGTACTCCCTTATATACTCCCTCATGTACTCCCTTATGTACCCCCTATGTAGGTACTCCCTTATGTACTCCCTCATGTACTCCCTTATGTACTCCCTTATGTACTCCCTTATATACTCCCTCATGTACTCCCTTATGTACCCCCTTATGTAGGTACTCCCTTATGTACTCCCTCATGTACTCCCTTATGTACACTCTTATGTACTCCCTCACGTTATCTCTCCTATACTCCCTTATGTACACCCTCATGTACTCTCTTCTGTACTCCCTTATGTACCCCCTTATGTAGGTACTCCCTTATGTACTCTTTTATGTTCTCAATTATTTACTCCCTTACTTCCTTATTTACTCGCTTATGTACTCCCTCATGTACTCCTCCTTTATGTACCCCCTTATGTAGGTACTCCCTTATATACTCCCTTATGTACTCCCTTATGTACCCCCTTATGTACTCCCTCACGTTCTCTCTCATATACTCCCTTATGTACACCCTCATGTTCTCCATTATGTATTAACGGGACTACTATAATAATATTGTATTTATATAATAACGAAAGATACTCATATTATGTATGTACGTAAAAAGTAAGTAAAAAAAGTACTTTCGTCTTTTAATCCATCTTTTCAGTAATAGGATGTAACCGTCCTTTCAATTAAATTATTTTCAACGCGGGCTTGACATTTTCAGTTCTTTTGAAGTTATTTGTATCAGAAATAGAAAAAAGTATTCAGTGATATTTTAAATATACTTTATTACCATTGATTACTTTTATAAGATAATATTATTGAAAAAGCTAAGCCCTCTTTGATGTGGTTGAACCAACTTTCAGAACACTTAAAAGTTAGGTTTTCAAATGTACATGTTTTTAGCGTACTACCAACTCGTCCCGGCTTCATGAGCAAATAAATATTACCTACAACCCTTAACCTTTTTAAAATCCTTCTATCAATTAAATATTTTTTTTAAGTTTATACAATTTTTATTACAAACAGATACCTAAGCAGAAAAACAAGATTTGGTCTAGGTCTTGATTTTATTTATATTGTTATCTACCTATACCTACCTTATCGTAAATATAAGTCGTGGCCTAGTGGGTAAAGAACCAACCTCTCGAGTATGAGGGTGTGGGTTCGATTCCAGTTCAGGCAATTACCAATGCAACTTTTCTAAGCTTCTATGTAGTTTCTAAGTATATCTTGGATACCAACGTCTGATAAAAAGGTGTAGGAAAACATCTTGAGGAAACCTGGACTTATATTACCCGCATTGAGCAAGCGTGGTGATTATGCTCAATCCTTCTCCGTGTGAGAGGAGGCCTGTGCCCAGCAGTGGGACGATAAAAAGGCTGTAACAGTATATCGTATCAACCTTTCTTCATACTTTACCAGCAACATCTTTATATCCCATTGATGTAACGTCTGTAGCTGCGGAACCATTATTCCTGGATCAAATGGCCCATTTTCCCCAAGACCCAGAGACATCGTTAAACAAAATTTTATTCTCACAATACTAAAAACTTGGTACCCGGTATTACTTATTAAAATGTTCGTAACCAGTTTGATGATTACGTTCTAGTGATAAATGCTGTCTAGTTTCCAGTTTCATCACCATAATTATGATTAGGATTTTAAAAAATTCATACCCACTCCGGTATGAATTTTTTTATAGCAAATTATTGAAAGAAGAAGTATGTTCACCGATGTCTCAAATCAAAACAAATCATGATCCTGAGTCTTGCGATGTTGTTTTGTACATAATTATTGTTTTGGGGCTTATAGAAATTATAATAACGATGATTATTAGATTTTTTCAGGTTCCTTTTCAAAATATGCACCACTAAGTATTCGATAGTCAAATTCTATCAAATCCTCGGTGTTTCAGATTCTTTCATTATTGAAAATGACACGGAACAACAAAAAAGGCACTGAAAACCCACTAAAATGTTCACGACCAGACTTTGATGAGTCATTCCCAGTTATTGTACTTTTTACGAATATTAATGTGGAAGTATGTGGTTAAGAGCGACATAACGTGTTTATTTGCAAGCTGCATTGCGCGATAAAATGTGGATTTTTGAAGACTGTAATAAACGTTAACGGGTTTCATTTAGTGTAAAGGCTTTTGTGCAGTTTTTGCAGTGCTTTATGAGTTCTTTATTGTAATTTTTGTGATCGACAGGAGCTGCTTCAGTTTTGAATATACTGTATGCTATTTATGTCGTACCACAATAATTATACCCTTAGTAATTCTGTATTAGTGAGTTTGTAAATGTCCCTTAAGTATCACAATACATTATCGTTATGTACCCCTTAAGATCCCTCTTCCCCTATATTATGAGTTTCAAATGCATTTATGTACATCAAATGTACATCTAATAGCAAAATAAATAAATATTAATATGCAAGGGGAACACCACCATTATGCGTCATGGTTTGGTGCGCAGATCAAATTGCGCATAAAAACTGCAAATTGCATATGCCTGGAAGTTAATCCCAACATATTTGGAAAATGGCTAGACAGTTGATCATTCCGGTCATCAACTTTTAGAAAGCTACTACATCTTCAAGGCTTTTATTCTGAAGACATAATAGGACAGAATTCCAATGTAAGATTAATTTTGATTAAACGTGAACCCCTGCATTCTGCTCTTTTTTATAGTATTTACTGTGGAGTAAATACGTATATATTGATGTTCTCGTTACATGTTTGAATTCCGATTTTTTATGTCATATAGTCATTCGATATTTAACTTTTCGATATTTTGTACGTTGACATTTTATCCGTACGTTCTACATTTTTGGAATAAAAAAATTTACATCAGCTTCAGAGTTTTCATATTCACAGATAAAATTATCTGTAATTAACTAGATACCCGTATGTAGGTATATTCACCCTACACTACGTCTATCATTGAGACGTCCAATCAAAAGTCTATTTTAATTCATCATAACCGTTGAGAACAAAATGACTAGCGGAGGTGCCATAACGAAAAATCGCCTAAAAAAGTAGTGCGCCAAAATGCGGGTATGTGGGGGATATGAAACGTTACTGTCTACGCCTACTTTGGACCCGAAATTCTTTTGTATTACCAAAAATCGTTGGCAGATGTCTCAAAGAAGCCGCACTCGTAACTGATCGTTTTGGCCGTACCCACCGTACGCATTTGACCTAGAAGAATACGCCTGACTTGCCTGCATTATAGCATCTCCACTCTTTCCTTACTCCGCAATCATAACCCTCATAATGGTATCGCGTTAATTAAACCTCACATCGTGCATATTCACGTCATTCCAGTTAGAATTAGAATGACAACAACGATACTGTATGTATCAATACATACAAATTGTAATACTATATTATTTTTAAAAAGAGTAACCATGGAGTTTCTTGCCCGTTCTTCTCCATAGGAAGCTACTTTTGGAATGGGCAACTAGAATCAAACTTAGTTATAATTTTGACGTTCAGAAGTGCTTGTAAAGGCCTAAATGAAATAAATGATTTGACTTTGACTTTGACTTTGATCCCGTCATTTGTCATGCTAGTTGGAATTTTAACAACCACTAGCTGTTGCCCGCAACTTCGTCTGCGTGGGCAATATAGAATCGTCAAAATACTACTTATCCCGTAGGTGCATTCTTTCACGTGACAGTATAATTAGGATTAGCACTTAGCAGTCGCATAGATTCAATGATCAAGGTTGTGTTGTGGATGTGACCATTTATCTAAACAAAAGAAGTAAAGTTTGTGACGTTGTGAATATCTCTGGATCTAGTCAGCCAATTTGGAAAATTATTACGTATAGTGCGTAAGTAATTTTCACAGGAAACAGCTATAATCTATGTCTATATGCTTTGAGTCTGACAAAGCTGTCATTTGTACATTTTCTGCAGCTGCTGTGACTAATCAGAAGCCAGAAAGTCTGTCAGTCTTACCATGGTTAATGTCTTGTAATGTGACTGGATTGAAGAGATCAGATAGGTAGTCGCTCCAAGCAAAATATTGGTACTCGAACAGATTCGGCGACTGGAAGCCAACACCAACATAGTTGGGGAATAGCTGGATGGATGATGAAATGAGTCATCATCATCAGCAGGCGCATAGGGTAGGATAGTTTCACTTACTCACTATGGTAAGGCTGACCCCACATTAGGCGTGCGCGATCCTCGGGCGTGTGAGTAGCGCGGGCGTCGCGAGCGCGCTGCGTGAACATCGCGTTTTGCTGCCCTGCGGCATGTGTGAAGAGTGCAAGCGACGCGCTCGAGGCGAACACGCGGCGCTCGAGTTGCGTTCTTACCCCTTCGCCTGCTATCTGCGCGCCGCGAGCGCGCTACAAATGCCGCAGGGCAGCAAAACGCGACGCTCACGCAACGCGCTCGCGACGCACGCGCGGCGCCCGCGCTACTCACACGCCCGAGGATCGCGCACGCCTAATGTGGTGGCCTAAGCCGGGACTCCACCGAAATGTTTGCATTAGTTCACGAATAGGCAAAATGTACGTATCTGAGAGAGTCCACTTCATGTGTTCGTACTTGAAACCTGCAGTTTTGCCAAGATTTTCAAAATGTACGCTCGCAATTTGTCATTTCTTGGTGGAGCCAGCAAATCAAAAGAAACATAAGTGTTGTATACTGTGCGTCACTACCGCACACTGGGAAAATTTCGCTCTTGCGGAGGACGTTTATATACCATATTTTGTGTCACACGTAAACAGGACGACAGTAAGTATCCACCGAAACACTTTCTGATCTGATGAACGAAAAAATCAGACCCGACTTGGTCACCTGGGCCCAATCAGGGCTCTATGAAGCGATAATACGCTTTGGCTCCTACTGTTATTGTGGTTTCTGAAAATTTATTCACCTCATTCAACGATGAATGTAATTCTGATGGTACTATTAAGAACACTTGCTTAGCGCAGAAGCTGACGTTGGCAGGTCAACTCTTTTGACTTCTCGAATAGGTTACCATTGGTTTTTGTGCAATGCACACCTGCAATACATTCTGGATTAGGATAGGATATAGGTGGATAGGATTTGCAACAGAGAACAATTCTGTCTTTGTAATTGAATGATATCAAACGTAGTTTTATATAAAAGGTGTTTTTTTAGACTTGGCTCGGGTCTAACTGAGACTGTTCGTAATCGTGAACAGTGTATTAATTGCGATCGGAAGTTGAAAGTAAGCATGTCTCTGGTATGCGACGCGTATTTTGTACGTTTTCAGACGCGATAAGGCAGCTCCCATTACTTATCTGCACTTTGTATCTGGGCTGGTTTTTAAAGCTACAGAAGCCTACATTACCTCACGCTCAGCAGCGCTTGCGAGAGATAGATCCTGATTTCTTCTAGGATTAAGTTTTCATATTTTGCATCAGAAAAAATAATACTACTCACTCAAAGTAATTTGTTTAAGGCCACCACATTAGTGGAAGATAAGCTAAACTATGTTTATGAAAAAATCCTGATATGAACTCCATCTGTAACTTTAAATTATAATTAAGTGTTCCACTAAAGTCATCATTTTTGACATAATGTTCAAAAAATAATTTAGATGGCACCGTTTTAAATTTGGCTGAGATCTATTAATTTTCCTTTCATCAAGGTAATAATTATAGTTGGATTTTGATGTGGCACGGCAAACTGACAAACACTATTGAAATGTCTATCGAAAAATTACACTACGTGTTAAAATATGGTGAATTACGGAAAATACACAACTCCATCTATTGAAATAATAGTATATAAAGAATGTAAATGGTAATTCATTGTTATTTACCACCTCGCTTCTTGATGTTTTTTATTTACCACAGATGGAGCTACTTTAACATGTACTGTTTTGTCAAACAGATTGCGTGTCGTAATATTTTACATCTTGAATTCACTAAATTAATCATATCTTTTGATAGAGTGAACCGATTTCGATGAAACAAAGCCTAAGTAATACCCCAAGTTACGTAGAACTTTTGTATATAAGCATTGTCTGCATTAAATTCGTAGATTTTACGTGAATCCCGAACAAACAATCACTTTCTACAGATTTATTATATGTATAGATTCTATCAACGTAGCTCATTAACTCTTCATCAGTACTAATGCTTTTGTTTTGACCGTATGGAAATTATTGCATTATCATCTGCCTAGCCTTTTCCCAAGTATTTACTTGATATAGCCATAACCACTGTATATAAAAGATGTTCAAATGACGGACACGGCGCACCAACTTATTGCGGCTTCCGAAGCATGGAATAAATAAAATGATCATCTATTGTTTGCGTTATGCGTTTTGCCTTAGTCACGAGCTTGCAAACGAGTTAGTACAATAATTACAACAGTAACGACTGTCTAGATCTTCAAGTACAAACACCGTACTGTCATAATAAAAACAACAACTTTATTTGACTCCGACCAAATTCTTGTTAGATTGGCTTATCAAACTCGGGGTCACTGCACTGTCCCACCACTCCTTGTACCCAGGGACGGTATGGTAAAACCGTCCCATGGGACGGCGGACACGCATTGCGGCAGAACCGCGTTCAAACCGGCACACTGGTGAAGTTAGAAGCAATTTTATTGCTTTCTATTCTCACTTTGATGGATTTCGTTTTTTTTGTCAATTTTAACATCCAATTTACAGACTCAAAAGATTAGGTAAAAACACTGAAAGAACCTAAACTTTGTGTGAGACAGGAAAAAATAATTCTTAGAGTAATTGAGACTGAGTTGCAACATTTTGTTACAACGATAACCAAACCATAACAAGCCCTATCTATATTTATTGGTCAAGTCGGCGATGTGATAGCTGGAAATTTTCCAGTTATCTTTATAGTTTAATGGTGTCACCCACTAAAACCGTAGGTGTAAGAATCGATATACCAATTTAATCGATAGATCAACCATTAGATTTCAGATAAAGCAAATAAACTTGCACACAAAACTTCCCAAACACTTTCATGCCCTGATTGTTAAACAAGCACAAAGATAGTCAAACCAAACTTTCAAGAAGTTTCACTACCGCATTATTTTCGAAGTATCCTTTCAACGGACTGTATTCGTAGTCACCGCGTCCCCAAGTCAGTACCGCACCCGTTCATTCTCTTTAATATTTCAAAGCATTACACTTCACGCCCAAAGTGTCCATATTATTTATTCAAAAAATTAAGGAAGTCTCCAAGTTCATATTTGAGTATTGCTTTTTTTTCTTCAGCGGGTTCTTTGCTAATCAGGAACGGTAGTGAAAGGGCGGTGTACAGGCGTGATATAAATAATTCAAGTACATATATTTTTAGGAGGAGACTTCATTGAATTTGCCAAATGTACTCAGAATATGGATTCCGTGACGTAACTCTTCTTATTAGATTACCGTTCTTATAACATCTTATATAAAGGAGCAGATATTAATAGGATTTTCTAAGAATTTATTTATAGTGTCTTTGATAGAAATATTAATTTCGATAAAATTAGATTAGCTTAGGGATGATAAAACTAATACTAAATTGTACGTTGATTGAATTGTCGCACACATCGATACAGTTTCATAAACGAGTATTGTGAAGAAGTTAGACGTCTTATAAGTTACAATTAAAATCTTAGATTAGTTTACGATAAGTTTCAATGACCAATTTGAGACAAAATATTAATCTTATAATCCACTTACAATAGATTACTACTAACAAATTACAGATAAGATTCTTACTCAAGCTATTAAGATTTCAAATAAATCAATTTTGTTTCAGATCAAAAATAATATGAAACACGTTTTCAATCATTGGATTCGGATCCAAACTTTTAATATAGATGTCAGTTTGTTCATTTATGTATTTTTATTACACTTCAGGGGCTGAATGGACATCGACAAAACTAGGTAATGAAGGCAATAAACCGAATATAATAGTCAAAGGTGTTTGAAATATCCTCAGAATACAGACAAAACCGCAGGGCTCAGCTAGCAGATAAAATAATAAAATTAATTGCGAAGACGCCGTTCTAGATATTATCTCGAATTTGTAAACAAGAAACACTTCTGTCTTGTTATTATGAAAGTTTTCTTTTGCAAACATCCTGGAAGCCATTAGCCGATTAGTAATATTTGATGGCATGTCACGTTGTCTTTTACGAACAAAGTTAGGGAACAACAATTTTATAATATCTTTTAGCGTTCGCGCACACTACAGACAATTTAGTCGACCTTAGGTAGAAAAAAAAAAAATAATTTTCTAGAAAATCTTGAATCAAAGTTTTTAATCGGTCTGATACCGAACAAATACCTAATCGTTGTTACTTGTGTACTTCCATTCATCTTCACACTGATTTATGACCCCGAATCAACTTATCGGCCGACTAAAAGATTGTAGTGTGCGCGCTCTTAGCGTCTTAATTTGGTATGAAGTGTATTTGCTTAGCGTGCCTGCTTACCTAGAATTTTACTTAAAATTTTAGCATTTGTTTCTTAGAATGATACTTGTATTTTCCGTGACCTCGATTTCAAAGTTTTCAACTTATTGTAATCAAACTTTCTTATTTATTTTTTCTCTTTCTACAGTACGATTTGGTTATTATAATTATTTAATTTTATTTCTAGTATCTAACCAAACAATTGTGAAATTAATCAAATTAAACAAAAGTAATTTAGTCCAATGTGAATGCTTTTAATTTCGAGATCATAATTATCCTGTCTCCTATTGTTTTAATTTATATTCACTTCGCGTTGTTTTTGATCAAGCCATCACTAATTGACCTCCCGGAAAGAATTCCTTAATTATTGAAAAGACCATTTTTGTGTAAGATGCCTAATTACTCCGCGACAGGTACAATGAACGTGAAAAACGTTTCATTCGTAATATAAATGTCTCGTTAAAGATAATTTTCTTTTGGAAATGTACCTAAGGATAATTGACAATTGATTTTTCTCGTATTTATTGTAAATAAACAAAGTCAAGCGATATTATTTGTGTAATTGGCACGTGTTTATTGTTTTGTTTCGATGTTGACGATATCAACATTATATAAAAACAATGTCTTTGGGTAAATAATATGGAGTTATTTCTACCTGAAAATACATTAATAAAAGATCTATTTCATCACAATTATAGTTATCACTAAGTGGTCCTTTATGAGTAGGAAACTGTGAAATATTCTCTTAGATTCTTAATACACTCTCCCAAACGTACCATTCAATTTCCAAAACTAAAATTTTTAACCCAAACGCGAACGAAGAACAAAATCTACGATAGACGAAATACGTTCGCCTCGGCTCTAAATTTTAGAGCATGCATTTTCCCCGCAAAGGAATCTATTATAACAAATAGCCTCTTAGGGTTTGCCTCGGAATATTGTTACGTATACTTTGCTCTTATAATGGTGCTTTCAAACGCTCGCTTTAGGGCCGACACACGATTGATTTTTGTTTCAAAATATTGAGGTATTATTGAAGGGAGTAACGTTCTTTGTAACAGTAATGACTTATGGTCGTTCCCAATATTTTGTCTATCGCGTTTTTTGGTTACTAGAGATAGGTATTTGAATATGGTAAGTACTTGTGGGGTTTATGTCAAAATTCTATCTTTAGTTATTGGGAACGGCCGTAATAGAATAGACTGTTTTTCAGAACAATAGCTAAAGGCTAGAGAATAATGATAGTGACGATAGTCAGTTGTTTTTATTTAGCGAATCAGATTATCAAGTATTACAATAACAGTACAGGTGCATAAAACAATAAAAAATATATTGTAAGTAGGATTAATTCAGCAAGAATAAAAATCATTTTACTGCAGCTAATTAATTATTGTATCTACAAGGTCGTACTTATAGAGTTAATTTTATTTTTTCTCAGCAACATTGAAAACGTATCGAGAATACTGTTATAAATAGAAGAATTAAACATTTCTCAGAAAAGAATGAAAAAATAACAATTGAGAAAAACTAAGTGTTTTATAAACTTCTAAGTGGTTTTTATTTCGTTCTGTTATAAAATATTAATATAAAGTAAACATTTTTGCCTAGTTCTCACAATATACACTTGGTTCTGAAAGATTCAGGCTTTTATACATAATTCTTGGTATTTATAATTAACTCAGCGAATATTATCTAAGTGGAAGTATAAATCCGTTTCAAGTATTTTATTCTTCGTTAAATGAAGAAGTACTTTTGCTTTGGTCCGTGAGTAAAACTTATCGGTAATTAGTTGCTTATCATAAGAATCTTAGTTTAACCACTTCACTGTCCACGATGTAGACACGATAGTTAAACAATCGGTGTGTATCACATATGACTCATGGGACAGGAAAGTTATTACGACTGTTTTGTTGATAGGATTTCACACATAAGACAATTTTTTTTTTACGTTAAGACGGATGATCCGATTGACATGAAAGTTTTTACGAAAACAGGTATGAAACTTTTCCATTGGCTCGTCTATAATTTTTATGGAGATAAAAACTAATTTTGGCTATTCAATATAATTTTTATTCTGACTACCTCAAATTGCACCCAACTGTATACACCATACACAATACAAACCATGCTATACTCCTAACATCCCTCTCAACATGACTTCTATTCGCGTCAGTCTTTTATCAACGTCAATTTCAAGGCGTTCGTGGTGCGAGTGCCGACGTGCTTCCTGCACCTCGTGTTGGACGAGAACTTCTGGCCACAGGACGTGGTGTTCCGTCGCTTCCGCGGACAAGTGCCACAGGACCGCACAGATAGTAGATAGTGCATTAAGTGAAGTGCTACTAACATAGTTTTAAGTTTTTATTTACTAACAATTTTTGTATAACATATGTATGCTAGTTTTAAGGTATTTATCTATGGGCCTTTGATGCCTGATAATAAAGATGATTTGATTTGATTTGATTTTGATTTTATCCTTGCTCATCGAACTGCAGTAGACCAGTCTCCGTCTCTCAGACAACATCCTGTGAATTATTGGAAGCCGGTGAAACCCGCCCGCCAATATACTCTGAAACGCCCATTTCAATTTCCTGGCAGTTTTCATAACCGTTACCGTGTAGGAACGTATTTTCCGTTAAAATTTAGTTTGCGAGGTGAAAACCTTTTGGATACTGATTGGAATGAATTAATCGGGACGAGATTTGAATTTTTGGTCTTTTTTTTCGTCGTTTTTTTTTTGTTCGAAATATTTAAAAGGATTTCGTGGAACGGAATATGGTTTGGCGTTTTTTTGGCGCGTGATATGATTTTGGTAGGTTTCGGTGAATATTTTTTTTTGGCTGCAGTTTTTAATTTAATGATTTAGGCGTTTTACTATGTGATTAGAAATTATACCTACAAGAAATATAATAAATAATGTGTGATTATTGTAGTCATATTAGCCTATTGCTATTTAATCCTAAAACTATGCTTACCCTCAGAAGCGTCAACCATACATAATGGTAATGAAACACAATTAAAAACGATCAATAGCACCAATACGATTCCAATTAGTCTCCAAGTAACAGAATCCTATTCCATTTATAGTCTAACTCTGAACTAGGTTAGACACAAAATCACCGCACGTCAAAACAGTTAGCAGATATAAATAAAAGCCACAATCTAAACAGCCAGCATACATGAAACTGGGTTGAGCGCCGCCACAAATCTAAAATTCATCATATCGCGATTGCAGGTTATCAATAGTTGCTTGTGTCTGATTTCTGAATAGAAAGTATTGTGTTTTTTTTTTATATCGAGAACATGTTAAAAGCTAGAGTTATTGGAGAACGACCACACTATAAGCAATCTACTTTGTCAATATAATTAAAAATAATACATATCAATTCCTTTGTTAATTTTAATTTAAATCTGTTTGTAGTGCATTCAACTATACCTGCCACCATTGCTCCGCTCGGTTTTCCAACAAATAATGTTAGATTGACTTCTTTATAAAGGAGAATTTCAACACTTATAAGACAAAGGAAAAGTTACGATCTTTGTACTTATTACTGGTTATCAAGAACTTAATAAAAAAACATCCAAATAGATAGTAAAAATCGATGTCAGAAAGCATTAACGTTCACAATAATTTCTTTTACAATTCAATTCCTTCCAAAGGTTGTCTGTAAGAAATTGCTTTTAGCGATAAGACTGCTTATTGTGTTGCAACTTTTATAACTTCCTGTATTGTTCTATTCTGTCGGCTTACAATCGAGAATATTCTGTCTGTACCATTTCAATAATTACTTAGTACTTTGAACTATTGGAATGTTAAGATTGAGAGCCATTTGCAGTTTCTTTGTAAAGTTATTGACTTGTGAAATCACTATTTTGCTTACTTTACAGCAGATCTAAAGGTAGGTAATATAATTAACCAAAACAAACCTTAGTAATTTAATAAGAGCGCTGGTATACATTTTTTTTTAAACAAGCCAGTAGCACTCAAGACAAAAAAAATATATCTTGAAAATTATTCTTGTCTTGCAATTTCGCAGGTGAATGACGTTGACAACGCAATTTTCGTGAAAATTATTTGCACTTTATACACCAAACTCCATTTCTTTTCCCTTCATGAAACTAAGAAACATAATTTATTTACAAATTGTAATTTGCTCGTGCACAATTTCGCAAAGCCCACAGAATTTCAACCCTAATTAGTTCGTCAAGGTGAAAAAGGTTTTCCTCGGAACCCCTGAATATGAAATAGACAGAACACGGTAATCTTGTACACTAATTCTATTTACACCTTATTTTGGAACAACCCACCTAAGTACCTTAATAGCCTCAAAATTCGGAGTAGGTTCGCCTGAATATACTCTGGGCCTTAAAGAAATCCTACTATTTTTACGTGAAAATTATTCCGAATTACTTAAAAAGAATATTTCAATTATTTTTTTCTTTTCTAAGAAACTATGTAAAGCCAACCATGGTTAGCACTAAGCCCCAAGAAGAAGATAATACATTAATATCATAAGCTGTTTTCTTTGGTTTTCCGCCTAGTAAGTATCCCGTATCCGACTTAAATATTAGATACTAGCTGTATTTTATCTCAATCAGCGTTCATTGTTTTACCGACAAAACAAAACACTATACTTGTCCAAATATTCATCAGATGACGTCTATCTAAAACACCGTTACCAAAACAATTCAGATTCACCGCATCAGCTAGCTGACCGGTGTCTTTTGAGCTACGTATCCATTCGGGACCAATTAATTTCCCTAATGAAATCGAGGCACTAATGCTCACGCATAAATCAGAGAATATATCTGGTTAGGCTGTGAGCTGGACAATGGACAGTGAACTTACTGACTACTCAAATTGAAGTGGTTGTGTAGTGTTTTTGACTTAAATTGGGTTTGAGCAATAATGGTAGAAGGACATCTTCTTTGTTCTCCTATTTGAATGTAAGATTTTTATTATGTACTGGCATTAAACGTCCAATGTTGTTGTGCCCTAACAGGGTTCACAATTGTCCTTAGCTATAAGCATACTATAACATCTTGTCAAGAAACTTGTGGAACGCAAATAAATGATATGAATATGAATTAATACGTCGAAGATTCTTGGTATCGTCACTCGAATTTTTTCGTTACAGTTTTATGAACTGTATTTTTGTTTCTCACATATTATGAACGTAGTAAAAATTGATGTACCTATCAACCGATCAGCAAGTTTTAATTACGTGCAGCTAAAAACAGTTTTATTATATTCTGACCAAAATCGGCAAGTCAAAAGTCGCAAGACAAGTGTTTGTTTAGTTTGAAATGAATTTCAGAAGACTCAAAATTTTGTACTGCATATGCTCGTTGCTTTTAGGAGCCACAGTTTTAATTGCAAGACACGAACTTTACATGTCACTTTCACAGACGCCACCAGTTTTTGCACTCCTGTAAATACTTATATATTTCAGGGGGGGTTTCAAATATTTTATCGTGGCCACGCACAAACAGGGTTGGAAGCATTACCCTGTAAGATACACGTCGTTGGAACGTGATGTCTTTATAACAAGCTTATTGTTTCGGGAGGGAAGGGGGTATAGGAAAATATTTGATATACGCGTTCCTTGCTGTTAGCTGAGTCACGGTTTAAATATTCTTGTGTTGTTAATGTGTGTGTTAGAGTTATGTGATTTAAATTCTGTTAGTGACTTCTTTGATGGTATTTTGTTTAGGTATTGTCTAATTTAAATTTTACATGACTATTTCAAGGTCAAGGTCAAATATCTCCGGCATTTATTACCAGTGTTTGACCTTGAGCATAGAATCATAGAAGACGCTTTCTAAAAAGTAAAATAAAATACGATACTGTATACGATTTAGAGATAAAATGCGTGCATGGATTCTTTCGAACCGATTGAGATTTCAACCAAAAAAATAGAACGTTTTTACAAAAATTACGTCCAAACAGCTGTACTTAAAAAGTAGTACACTGAGCCGAAATTAAGCGGACAAGCAAGGGTCGAATTTTGTCGAGCACACACATACAAGGGTTGGGTCGAAACCCAATTAATTCCTTGGGCACCTCGGCCCACGGACAAGTTTTTACTTGCCCCGGAGCCCTGAACGAAACTCAATCTCTACGATATATCGCTCTAATGACTCAAGTATTTTTGCCCTAAAGGAGGGTAGAAGGAGGCTGTTTTAAAATTGCGTCGTAAGGAGTTTTTCTGTGGGTACTGAAAGTGATTTCACTAAGGACTTGGGCGGTTTGTTTGTGGCTGATTTGAATGGTAAGCGGTTTTTTTTTGTCTTTTGTACAATTGTCGGGTAACGTGACGAGTTTATCAATTTTGTTGCTTAAGTATTTTTTTGGGATATTTCGAGATTTATATTTAGTTAGCGGGATTATAGATACTGTTAGAATAATTTACAGTAAGAAAAAAGTTTTTTTTAATCATTTTTTTTTTTGAGCACTATCTCTCTAAGTAAACAAAACCAACAGTGACTTTGCAAAAACAAAACAATACCACAAAAATAAAGCACATAATCTCTTCACATTATATTCCAAAAATTTCACAATGTCAACATATTTTTGCTGACGTCACTATAAATTTCTTTTGTTCTTCAAAACATACGGCATAATTAAAATTTCAACCCGTCCAGTGCGTTTAGAAAAAAAGTCAGCGAGATGGGTCGGCACCCTACGGAGTGTCCTGATATTTTAATTCTAACCCCAAATTGCTCGGCCGTTTCGACCTAATTGCCTCGTGTAATTTCACAGCTTTATAAGGGTTAATTTAATTTATCCGACAATACACTGTGTTGGCATGATTGCGATGAAAATTTTAAATATTAAACTTGTTTAGGACAGCCGATTTATTTTTAGGTTCATTTAAGATTACTCTTTTTGCGGTGTTTATTAAAAAATATATTATGTATTACTGTTTTTTCCAAACTTTTAAAAATACAATCAGCCTTATTTCATAGGAATTATTTTTATTGTTAATTGTACACAAAAAAAAATATTAAACACAATACCAGATCATTTATACACAAAGGCGAGCTTAACCCAGAATTGTCTCAAGTCTTCCAACTGAATAATTTTACTCTAATCACTCAATGACCAAATGGAAGTCCAACTTCGTACTAAGTTCTAGAATACAGTCAAACAAATGATCTTATATCCATTAGTGTAATCCAATAGTGTAAGTGATAGCAATTACAAAATTGTTTCACGTTTGTAGCGTTCGTAGCTTCCGTAGCATCGTAGCGTCGTAGCACTTCCCCGAGCTACGGCGTAGCGTAGTGCTACGATCGAGTTCGTTTAAAACTTAGTGTGCTTTGGTAAGTATTTATTAAGTTAGGTTATTTATTGTGTAAGTTCATACATTCAATTTCTAAATTTAGTTTCGAATAGCGATATGAACTGTAGCACTTAGTAACACAACTACTGAGAAGTTACGTTCATGAATGACTAGACTTTTCCAGCGGTTTCACCCGCATTTCTAGCCGCAATCGAGCGAGAATTTATTACTTATTATTTAATCTTACTGTATAAGAAATTAGTCAGTCCAGATTATTTTCCTGACAGTGTAACGAAACTGAACAAACTGTGTAACTTTCATATTATCAAATTAGGTTTTGTAAGCGAAATCCCTATTGAAACTAAAAAGCATTTGACTTATATCAACACTATGTATGAAAACAAAATCAGTTAATCGACAAACAGCTTAACAAACAAAAAGCTTTTAATATATTTATTGACCGTTACTATTTACTATTAATCTTTGTTGATTGATGAGTATACAAAATATATTTTTTATATAAATTGCGTATTTTTAGTGTACCCTCATACTGTAGACGAAACAGTCGGCCGACAGTTGACCCGATGGTAAGCAAATATATTTCTATAAGAAAATCTTGATTCCTATAATTTTTTTTTGTGGGTCTAATATAGTTATCGGTACGAATCTTGAGCTCTGACCTACATCTGCGCAGAAGTGATTTATTAGCAAAGAACCAATCCCGAGTGACGGCTATGACGCGATGCACTGCGGGCCAATCACCGCTTTAGTCCGCCCCCGTGGCTCACTTCATACCACAAAAGGGACCCAATAAATGAGTTCTGCGCAGGTGAAAGTCAGAGCTCAAGATTCGTGCCGGTCACTATACCGGCTAAATACCTGATCTTTGTAATGTGCTTACAAGGTTCATTCATCTTCATACTGATTTAAGAGCCCAAAAAAATTATCGGCCGACTAAAAATTTGAAGTGTGGTAGTACTATTAGTGTCCAGGTGTGTTTGAAGCTTATAAACTGTTTTTGTTATGAAAGGTCACTTAATTCTATAGATCGGTTTAAAAGGTCATCCATTCAGTAAATATGAGGGTAAGTATAGAATTGAATTTGCTCAGGGAAAAGAATTTTCCAATAAATCGTAGGGGTAGGATCTGGATTGATTTATCCCGGTTGTCCGAGAGATTTTTGTCAGTAATAAAATAATTTACTCTAATTAGGAAGTTGAAGAGTTGAATGGTTTGTCACAGGAACTACGTGATCGATTTGAAAATTCGCTTAGTTTTAGGTAACCCATTAATCAAAAAATATTTAGGCTACTTATTATTCGCGTAGGTGAATAAGTTACCACAAGAGACGCGTGCTAAACGGTGTGCGGAAGTTAAAGCAACAAAGAAAACCTTCCAAGAAATGAATAAAAAACTCATTGATAAAATACTTCTTGAGTACATAACAAAACATTTCCAATACAAACCTTTTTTTCTGAACAAACTCAATTATTCCTTATTTCACCCACTCAGTTCCTATTTCTCGGGGTATAAACATAGGAAATCATGGGCCAAGTAAGCTAGAAAACTAACTCCGGTTCAATTTCTTTCAATTACTCTCGGCCAGAACTCAGGGTTAGCCATAAGAATGGTTCAAACCTCTTTTCTTATAATAAAAGGCTGGCACATTCTAGGCAATTATATTTTTGAAATTGGAAATTAGTTTCGGTTAATATTTTTGCCGATTAAATTGAATTTGGAATTGAAAATTCGAATGCTGATGGTTTTAAAATTGAATGTGCTTAGACTGTGTAAAATCTGTTATAATATAATATAATATTTTTAAATATTATAATATAATATTTTTGATTTAGTACGTAACGACTAGAATTCTCAAAAAAGCCTGCTCAATGCTTTAGTTAGCTGGTATTAACAATCGCCTGAATTTTGTTATATTTTTATTAGTATAATTATTTGCCGTCTTATATCATGTTTCTCCTTGCTTTACTTACTTACTTTATTTTATACTTACTAACTTTACTTACTTTATCTATATAAAAGTAAATCGTTCATTTAGAAACCATTTTTTCAGACACTCAAGCGCACTATCGTACAAAACATACGGCGTACTGTTTGACTCCATTGTTTGAAGCACATTGACCTATTAAACTACTATATAACCAATTCACACCCAAAAAGTAAGTTTCCACCTTCATAACATTCCATTGTCCACATTTTTTTTTGTTTACAAATAATTTATGTGACTTCTATTATCTATCTTTTTCCATAAAATTAATGACTGTAAGCACGCACATGTTAAAACTGAATTAATATGAAAATGTTTTGAAAAAATATGATAATGTGAGTTTTTGGTGATCATGCACAGTCTAAATTATACATGTTCGATCGTAAATATGTATCTATTAATTTATCACGCAAAACAGCAGAACATATTATTTACAAACCAAAGATATTACCTCCCCTACCTATGTTGTGGCTCTTAAGTAGTATCATATCTTTATGAATTCTATGATGGACTAGACGATGTAGATAAACTAGAATCAAGTTTCATAAACATGGCAGAACATCAAACTATTTTTAACCAAAGTAATAAAACATTAAGAACGTGCGTGCCTGTGTTTGAACTCACAAATATTTATGAAAGTTAAATAAAACAGTCCTACTAGTTTGCCCTTTATAAAACATCACGTCTTAATTCAAGTAACAACATTTTACGTATCTTATAGCAGACTTTATTAAAGAAGAACCACATTATTGAAGAAACCGTATTTTCAAAATAATATTTAATAAAATTAAAACATATTTCTTAGCTAAATGCTCGGCTAATATAATATTAATCATACAAGATTGCGATAAAACACAACAATGACTATAAGTGGTCCAGTAATGGCTTAACAAATCGTTATTACTATCAAGAAAATTAACTTCCAGCGAAAAAGCGCTGTATTATGAAGTAATGAATATTATTCATAATTTTATAGCGTAATAGAGTAAAGCGGTAATCGCTTTCTGAAAGACTGCTTTAAGATTTAATGGATTGTAGTTGGAATTATTTTGCGAGACAGAATTATGTAAGCGGCTTTGATTTTCTTCTTTTAAGATTTACCTCTGTTACCGACGTTGGTGATTATAGTAAATATTAATATAGCGAGAAAAGAGTATATTATGTTTGAGTAGGCACTTAAAGATAAACAATGTTAATAATATGACTTTTTATTTAACAATATAATGTGTCTAAAATCATTTTTTAATACTTAGACTTGATATATTGAGTCGTCATTTTAAGAAGCGGTAATTTTTTTAATATAATAAATATATATTTTTCCCATCAAGATTGTTAACCTTTACTCCAGTTTTTTTCACTACTTTAATTAAACTCAAATGGAGTAAGTACCTCATCATCCTCCGAGCCTTTTCCCAACTATGTTGGGGTCGGCTTCCAATCTAACCGGATTCAGCTGAGTGCCAGTGCTTTACAAGAAGCGACTGCCTATCTGACCCCCTCAACCCAGTTACCCGGGCAACCCGATACCCCTTGGTTAGACTGGTGTCAGACTTACTGGCTTCTGACTAACCGTAACGACTGCCAAGGATGTTCAATGACAACCGGGACCTACAGTTTAACGTGCCATCCGAAACACAGTCATTGGTGTCTAAGATATACTTAGAAAGTACATACAAACTTAGAAAAGTTGCATTGGTACTTGCCTGACCTGGAATCGAACCCGCGCCCTCATACTCGAGAGGTTGGTTCTTTGCCCACTAGGCCACCACGACTTTTTTTCAATGGTTTTTTTTTTCAAATGGAGTAAGTACTTACAGTTACAAAGTAAATGTCATTGATGATGTGTCATATAACCAAAATAATTCTAATTTTAAAACCAACCAGAACAGAACAGTATCTAGGACAGTATACCACTACGTGAAGCATTGCCTGTCAAGTAACACGACATTGACTGACTTTCAACACGCCTCTGTAAACAACCTCATAGGTGACGAGTGGATACAACTACCGACGATTTATTGTCCCGATCCTGGATGTTAGCCTAGTTATGGGCTGTATCATTCACAAGGTGAAGGTGAAAGAAAACATCGTAGAGAAAGTTTATAGTATAGCTGTATTATATAGCACCTAGAGACTGAGAAAGGAGCTTCTTTTTACCCGGTTGCGGAAAGAGGTTCTCACGTGATGTGTTTGAAACCACTGACTAATTGTTTCATGATAAATGAGTGAAGGTCGTTCTTAGGTTATGGTAATCTTGGCCCTAAAATGGACTGTAAAAATACTGATGACAATCGTCCATGATTTTCCACCCCATCAATAGGTACAATGTTCTCAATATGTATGACAAACCTGTACCACCAACCAAAGCCAAATCACCATACACAGTCGGCCTGCAAACAACTCCATAAATTTCAATCGCATGCAAAACTCTCGCAAGTCACACTCAGAAAACCTCATACGTAATCCACTAATGAAAACAAACAAACGACAGTTTACCAACTAACAAACTGACTACGTAACACTATCCGCTTTGAGAAAGACGCGGTTTTGATCCCGTATGGAACAAAGATCTGCATAGCCTACTTTTGTTCACTCAATGTATGTGCATGTGATTTGTATGAGTAATGCAGCTAGATACGATTCAGTGTTTGAAAATGCAGAAGATTAAGGGACCGATTACCGTGCAACGTGCAACGGAACGCGAATGAATTGGAAATTGCTGTGATGAGATTTTGAATATGGAATAGGGGACAAAAGATGGATTGTGTTTTGTTTTTCTTGCGTTTTGATTTATAGTCTTGTGGGTATGAGTAAGTGTATTTATTTAAAAAGAAAAAAAATAGTTGATTGAAATTACAAAATCTGGAGATCGACTTTTTGCATATACATAACAATTAATATACTGATACACTTTAGGGATATAGTTTCAGTAATTTAAAATAATGTGGTAGCGCTAAAGTTATTCAAATAATCATAACGAAGCATGACGGTTATAAGACCAGTGTATTTTATTCAAGGTACGTAACAGGAAAAGTTTTTATTAAAATTAGCAATTCCATGAAAAACCGTACACAAATAAGCCATCAGCTTTCCACAGCGTCCTACACAAATGAAAATACAATTTAAACAAAACAACATAATTACCAAGGCTAAAAAAAACTTCCACTTAATATTCTCAAGGTCATCCCACACATATTTAAAACCCACCCTTGAAATTCCTGAACAAAAAGGTTCCGTGTAAGGTCTAGCGATAAGAAAAGCTATTTTAATATATTTTATGTCCGTGTCAGTGTTTTAAAACTTCTCGCACCACTGTGACAGTTTTAAATTGCATTTTTATGCGACACTCTTAAATTGCGACACACGATTCCTCAGGCTATGACGCTTGCTCGACAAATTGAAAATAAGATTTGAATAGCATAGTTGTATTCATATCATATTATGATCAGCCTTTTGTTGTTACACTGAACCAAGTGTAACAACAAAAGGCTTCATCTTATAGAGAGGAGTGAATGTGAGAAGAGTGTTAAGGAACGAATCTTTATATGGCTGTAGGTTTGTTATTCAGTTGTTGTTACTTTTTCACACTTACAGCCAGTTTCTTCATCAAAAGTTAAAGCCAAAGTAAAAGTCAAAGTAATGTCTAAAGTAAAAGTAACGGTCAAATTCAATTTTTCTATTAGTTTTGCTGTCACTTTAGCCTTGAAAAAACGTATTTGACCGTTACTTTTACTTTAGACATTACTTTAACTTTAACTTTTGATGAAGAAACTGGCCGTTAAACGTCTGGATGGATACTGACCCGTCGTATGTCAGAGCGCACATACACGCGAGACACAATTGATTTTCTTTTGTTTTATAACAAACGACATACAAGCAGTTAATGAAACTTGACAGTATTAAAGCTTTGTTATTATAACAACACCACTACTTTTTATACAAAAGAGTGAGGTTTTATTTCTAATGTTATCAATCACTTAAACAATAAACAACATCTATGGAATTTTGTAGAATACATACTACCATACAAATATTGGTTGTGGAAAGCAATCACTTCGGAATCAATCGGGAAGTTCACAGCAACAACAGCCTTACTTATAAACGTGAATTAAATAATAAGTAATACTTAAAGGCTGTTTAAGAAAATTCTTACTTATAAACGTTGCTTGAGCATGTCTTAACTAACATTTAATCACTACTTAAGACTTTAAGAGATTAATTAAAATGTTGCTTAGAAGCTGATTAGAGATTTTTATAAGTAAGGCTGTAGGATATGTTAGATAAACTAACATTCTTACAATATAAAAAACGATAATATATTGTATGTGTCTAAGTTTATAATATCACTATTACAGTAAATATAACGGTAAACAAAATATTTTTTTGTTCACGAAAATACGAAAATATTGTGATACGTTTGACTCTTATAATTAACTTCAAATCTGTTCATTAGAGTTCTTCAGTAGTACATAAACCCCCTTACTTATAAAATCTCTAATCACCTACTAAGCAACATTTTAACTAATCACTACTTAAAGTCTTAAGTAGTGATTAAATGTTAGTTAAGACATCCTTAAGCAACGTTCATAAGTAAGAATTTTCTTAAACAGCCCTTAAGTATTACTTATATTTCATTCACGTTTATAAGTAAGGCTGAAACATATTAACAAGCAAGTACAAAAACTTTTCAAACAGTGTGTCTCAAAATAAATTCATGTAGAATATAATTTTCTTTGTGGTGTCAGTTAATTAAAGCGTTTAGCCTATTATTTCTAAACATAAACTTTTCAATATTGCGCGTTATTTGAGAAAATATGGTTCTTGAAATAACTGAAAAACTTTGTTTTAAATGGAAGTTGTTTTCAATTGAATTAGGCAAATATAAAAGCAGTAAATTATACATTAAAGGGTTTGATTGGCTAATTTAAAAGCTCCAACGTCCTTAACAGAAATATTACTTCTCACTTAATTGATCAAAACAAAAATCATATTATGCAGAATATATTCATATTTTGTATGAGTATCGAAAACTCTCATGTTGCGTTGTTAGCAAAGAAACTTCCTGAAAAAACCTAAAATTGAAAATTGCTAGCATTTCCTATGCCTTAAAACTGATGCGTCGAACGCAGATCTCCACTTAGTCTCCCAAAAGTAACTATAACGACTTCGGAGCGGAAAACCTTCATATATCCATTTGAGACTTTAGTGTTCAGATGTTAAGTAATTTATGTTGTGTTCATTTATTTTTCTTACTAACTATAAATTCACTATTTATTATGAAAATTTTTATTACGATCAACAAAGAAACCTGAACAAGTTTTATTTATATGCGTGGGTATTTCATTCCCAGAATCCTCATAGTTACTGTCGATACTAACTTTAGCATACCAGGGCATCATAAAACTAGAGACTGCTACAGTTAGCTTATCTAAGGTTTCACTGAAGTTTTGCTTTAGATAATACTGATGAACAACAACTGTGGTTGCTGATAAAGCTTCATCTATATCAGAGAGAAGGTTCTAAGAATTGTATTTTTAATATTTTATTAATAGCTGGAAAATGCGTTTTTTTTTTATTAAAGTGAAAATCACAAATTACAGAAAACGGATTAGAAATTATAGGAAGGTGAAATTATTAATCCAAATGATAGTTTATTTCTGATTAGTTAACATTTTAGGGCGGAAGGACCCAAATTTTGGCGACTGTGCAATCCTTTTAATAGCAAAATACATGCAAGGATTTACTCAATAGCAAAAAAAACGTCTTTAAGGACCAAGTTTCATGAGCATCTACAATATGAGCATACATAATATTTTAAAACCAAATAAACACCTACTAAAACTACTGATAATTACTACTAATTGTAGGACCTATGTTTTTCACTGTTTAACACTTTAACCGCTGTCAACGTTGCATGTTGGAAAATTTATTCTGATGTAGGAACACAACTGGGTTGAGTGACTGCCTTCTCACATAAAAAATGCGACGCATTTTTTACCTTACCAAGATAAGGTAAACTGTTCACAGTTTTTCAGCTTTGCATTTTAATATTGTTATTATTTATGTTTTAATACTGGTGGTAGAAAATATGGTATCGCGGTATTCACTCAATTCTGATTATATTTCTTGAAAATAGAATATATATGTATTTGAAAAATAACTATTCATACACTACACAATAAAACTAGATCCTCTGCCACATCCGTCTGTCTGTAGTTTGCGATTTTATCAAAAACCGCTCCACAAATTATCAGGCTATTTTCACAATTTTGACGAATAGTTGAACCATTTATGAGGAAAATATAGGTAGACATACCTATAAGTAGTATTTATAACGGACGCTGATATAATTTTAGTTTACTTACGGTTATTTACGGGTGCTATTATAAAAGTACCTTACACTATATTTCCAAATTCATATTCGGAACACTATACGATTCTAATTTCCTCCGCTGTACTTACAGCTCGTATTTCATGTTCCACAATTATGATGCTCGTAACATGAATCACGACTTATAGCTTGTAAATTTTAGGAGCACACTAAAACAACCAACCTATAAACACGGTCTTAAAGTAAAGAAAAAAACAAACTTTATTTACATTTGATATATTTGTTACGAGTGCTTATTTCCCTTTAACTCTTTATTTTTTTATTTTTACAAACTACTGCGGTGGGCTGTTTTATTTTAGATGTCACGCGATATAAGGTTTTTTGTTTGAGAGTTGTAATAGGTAAGGCCTTTTATGGGTATTTTGACTTTGCGACACGGTTTTTCATACTATTTATATTTTGTGTATATTCTCCACAAATGTGATGGATATGGACAGACAATTTACACGTTAGAAGGGAACATAACTTAATGTTCATTTTAAGAAGTAAATATATTCAAAAAGTTGTTGAATTGGATAACCTCATTTACAACAGTACTTAAAAGGCCTCCCCTAACGCATGGAAATAACATTTTGGAATATAGAGATACCTAATGTTAGTTACATTTCGCCATATTTCTTTTATCTTTACCACCGGATTTTCTGATAAAGAAATTCACGATAGCACAATTTGGAATAGTGCCCGCTGAATGTTAATATTCTTTGTCACAGACACCAAGTGAAGTGTGAAAGCAACATTACGAACATCTGAATTCGAAAGGCTCCCAAACTACATGGAAATTTGGCAGGTTAGTTGCATGCACTCAAAGCTGCAGGCTAAAGTTATCTCAACTGTATATTTAATTATCTTTTCTGAGTTGCGTTGGAGGAGACTTTGTGCTGGTAGTACAGTATAAGTACCTACACTTGGTATTACAAGCTCCGAATGACATGGGCTTGACTCAATGTGTATCTTGACGGGCTACTGTCTCTTAGCACTAGAAATACTTCCCGTACCCGGCTAAAAGTAGCCTGTGTTATTATGTGCAATATTCTGATGTATAGGCTGTAGTTATTGCTAGACTTTCATCTAAATCGGATTAGTAACCAAAGACTGCTTGAAATAGTGAGTACATCTACACTTCCATCCAACCAAACCCTAACAAGATTTTTTTTTCAAATGTATTCATTAAAGTGACGAGTCTTTGATTGTTCGTAGTTTAGAGTCGAATTTATGCATGATCTTTAGTTCACATTCACTCAATTAGTTTCAAAATCAACTTAGAGACCAATGAGTGAATATTTTAGGTACAAGTTCTTAGTTGAAATCTAATCTATAAATCTAGCAATGTAACTTCAAGTGCACTGAAGTGTTATAGAATGATTGAGAACTTAACATCAACTACATGCTATCTAAATCTAAGGACTAAGAATGATCGAATAAAGAAACACGATATTTACTAAAATAAAATTCAAAAGCAGTTTATAACCGGATTAAAAAAAAAAGAAATTAGCTATTAAACTGTTGTTGTAGCAAAAAATATCTCGGCATAGATTTTGATATAGGTAAGCAATCTTTTTTCTAGACACCTGCTTGGTAGGAAAATTAAACATGTAAAAAAAAAAAACAAAACATGTAACACCACACATTACTACATAACAAGAAATAGTTTTAACATCAAAATCAACTAAAATTAATCAAAAGCGCGGCAAAATCGTATTTCCGTCCAACTTTATCATATCTAGTCACAATGACGTTCGAAAAAGGAATCCTCCACTGGCGAGGTGTCTATGGTCGCTCGTTTCTGCTGCCCTAGATGTAACTACTGGCAGTATTATAACAGTATTATATACAAAATAGTGCACCACGAACAAATTCTCCAAGAAACAAACAAGCTTGCAACTAAATATCTTTATTACCTCCATTAATTGGGCCTTTAAAATTCCGCCCATACGTTTTATTGAAACGATTAGAAGCAACATTTTAACCAGAAACATTGTAAGTTATGCAATTGCCTACCTATTGCCCGACTGCAGTTAAACTTGCTATAAACTGATTGTTTTAAGTTTATATCAAACCATTCGGTAATAGCTAATGTTCTCGTAAAACCTAAAAGTAAAAATATAGTTAATGCTGGTGTCAAAATTATATAGTTGAAGGAGATGATCAATGAAACGATGGATGGATTGTCGACAGGGCTAGAAAGAATGTTACTTGTCAGATATCGGCAAACAGAAGAGTATGGAAAAAGAAAACATGCTGCCCCGATTCCAAATAAAAAAAATAGGATAAGGACAGGAGGATTATGCTGTTGTCAAAATTACCATAGGTACCATTAACCATGGAGTTTCTTGTCCGTTCTTCTCCATACGAAGCTCAATGAAACTTGTTTATATTTTTGTTATTCATACGCTTGTAAAAGCCATAATGAAATAAATAATTGACTCTGATTACAATACTCAAATGTTCTTCCAACCCATTACAAAGTAAAGCAAGATGAAATACCAAGTAAATACCGAAAGTACTAAATAAAATCGTAAAAAATCCATCAGATTCCACTCTGGTCCTCATTTACGACCCTGACTTTTGACACTAAAATTTTTCTTCGGTTTTTATACCCGGATTTACTTTAACAGGCTTTTATGGAAGATTTGACAATGCAAATGATCCGTTTAACTTGATAACATCTTTGTCAGCATTATGGGAGAAAATAGTTCGGGAAATGAATTATGTTTGTGGTCTGATCTGGGTATAAGAACTGAAGCGATATTTTAATAAGTTTTCGAAGTTTGTATGTGCTTTCTACATAAGTATATCTTAGACACCAATGACTGTGTTTCGGATGGCACGTTAAACTGTAGGTCCCGGCTGTCATTGAACATTCTTGGCAGTCGTTACGGGAAGTCAGAAGCCAGTAAGTCTGAGACCAGTCTAACTAAGGGGTATTGGGTTGCCCGGGTAACTGGGTTGAGGGGATCAGATAGGGCAGTCACTCCTTATAAAACACTGGTACTCAGCTACATCATGGAAAAGGGCTGGGAGGATGATGATGAAATGATATTTTCCTAACATAAGACGAGCAGTATGTCACATAGTACTTAACAGAGTTTCTGCATATATCTGAAGTATTTATTTTATTTGTTAAGTTTAACAATTCAAACTGTTTAAAGGCATTTTAAAGCTGGTTGACTAGCGTAGTGCTAAGGTGAAGTAGTTATTTTTACAACCGCAATTAAAATATGTTTTACGCTGATATATATTTTGACTATTCAGTCATTTATGTACCTAGGTATAGAGCCCTCATCAAATCAATAGCCGTTAGTACCTAGGAAATATGACCTTGTAGCCTTTCGTAATAAATAAAATTCAAATGAATATGCTCTTTTGAGTTTCCCAAAAATTCGAATGTTAAAAATAAGTAAATTTTCGGAAAAAAAATAGGAATTATTGTGGAATATGAAATGTAACTTTATTATTTCAACTGCGAGTTTTCCGAATATTCTTTTTTCTGAGTATTAAATAAAATAAACAAAATATAATATTTTAACGAACGAAGCCTTGTTGAAAGGCAACTACTCTCAGAATTTCCAATAACCATTATACAGGGTGCATTAAAAGCCGGATTACTTGAAGTAAAAACAAATAATAATAAAATTTTCACATTGCTTCCTACGTGCATAATGCGCAATTTTATTTTTATGGTGTTCTGAGTATGTTAAATAAGTTTTTTTTTTTCATTTGATATTGATTAATTTTAAATATGTTGGTGATATAAACTGATAATGTATTTTTATAATGCTTAACCAAGTTAGCTAAAACTGTAGCAATTTCATTAATTTTTCTATAATAATACTAGTGAAAGAAACAGTAAGGAACATGTTGCAAGGTTATTCTTTATTCTAAAAAAAAAGCGAATTTGTAGTCTCATAATTTTGGTATAACATCACATTATTTAAATAAATACCTAAAAGCTGAGTTCTTCAGCGCTGATTCAAAATTCTCTTTTATAATAAACTGGTCGGAGGTACAATAAATTTGCTCTGCATTATAAGGAACAATCTCCTAGAAATAGAGACGAATCCGGGAATTTTTACATTCTAGTCCGGAGCAAATAATGCAAAATATAATTCGGACTTGGATTCTTTGGAATTCTCTATGTACATCGTTCTGCAAGATGTACAATCATCATCATATTCGTATGTACTGCGTTTGAGTTAGTTTGGGATTTGTACTAAGAAAAATATATGTTTGAGGCTAGATACCATGTGAAGGACGCATACCGTCTTACCACAAAAAATTTTAAACGTCAGTTTAAGACCTGTCTAAAAAAATGTCAAATTATGACGTTGAAATAAGGTCTATTTTGCAGCCACATTTTTTTAGATAAGTCTTAGACCTGTGTTTAAGTTTTTGTAGTAAGACCAATAGTGTTTATGCATTGCTATCATCATTCTATTCATCTAAAGATTTAAAAAAGTTTAAATATAAGTATCTTCATGTGTCCGTAAGCATAAAGAATCTATGTATTGCTAATTGACATTACCTTTTGGACCATCCTGTAGGTACGTACAACCCGTGCCAATAAAGAATGGGATTAGAAATCGCGACAGCTGTATTTACCTCTCGCTCATGTGTCAAACAAAAAATCCTCTCATAGTGGCTAAAAATGCCAAAAATAAATTTCTTATAAGAGCCGTATTAACGCTAATTAGGGTGCGTTTGGGCACAAATTACAAGAACAATAACCTCAAACCCCTCTTATATTTGCTTTATTGTCAGCTTATTTTTCTTATATATACTTTATTATAGCAAGCGATAAGGGAGTCAAACTAATAAAAGCTAAAGGATTTGCTCTTAAAAAGCCAACCAACCTTATACATGTTTTATAATGGCGAGCAACAAGGGGGTAAAACTTATAGCAGCAAGACAAATTCTATTTTAAAGCTATTCGCCTTAAAACCAGTGTTTGGATTCTGCAACAAGTGTTTTGTTGAGTGATTTTTCACAGTTTGGCAGCGTCAACGAATATTTTAAAGAAAACAAGAACCATGATTAATTTCATTTATTTTTCTTAGTGTACCTGAATCCGAGAGTATATTGTGCTTGTTTATTGAGAAAACTTTGTGGGAATTCAAACATATGATAAAATGTGGTACAAAAAGTGTAATTATATCAACGCGCCCTTGAATTTGAGTAGTTTTGACGTAAAAATGGGAATAATTATTACGGCATGTTTTTTATAACGCTTTTACAAGGGTAATATCATTCTCACAACGTCTATTAGAAGTCTATAAGGTTATAAGCTCTGTAATGGCAACATTTATTCCATCTGCTATCGCCATTTTATCTACCGTTAGGGTTCCTTTCATCATTCCGTAGCTGTATTAATATTAGCTATATTACATTTTAGGTATTATCACAAATTGTTCACAATGGTCGTATTTACGGAGATTTCACTGTTCAAAACAAGAGATGGCCATGGAATTTGACACATTTTATCGTACGAAGAAAATGTTTTCATTGCAAATATCAGACTTTGTCAAACATACCTTCACACTAAACTTTGTGATTGGTCGTGAAAAAATAGAAGTTTTGCTACTATTCACCTTCTTGTTTTGTCAAAATTGTAAAGAGTATTTGATTTATGATCTTTATTGAAGATGAATGTGAAAATTGTAATCCATAATTTTATTACACATTTCTCAGTAGTAATAAAAAATTTCAATACCAAGCAATGGAAAATAATTATTACTAGGTAAATGTAAATAAATAGATATTTTAATAAATAGATTAATAAATAGATTGTAATATTTTTAATAGATCACTCAAAGCCATTGTGAAATATTATTTTTTACTGCCCAGTTTTTGACATCACCACCGATATCCATCGTATTCAACTCAAATTTAGTTGAAAATGTATGTCTTCTTCACTACCACTACCGTTATATTCTTCTTGATTGGTTTCCTGTACTTCATTGTCATCTTCCATATAATCATTGACGGAACCCTCAAGTGATTTGTTGGCATCGGGTTGTCATTTTGTAGTATTATTCTCGAAGCAGTAGAAGTGGTATAAGAATATTTTAATATGACCATCTAGAGAATAAGACCTTTTTAATGACTATGTAAGAGATTATGGATTGCGTTCATTCTTGTAAAGACCATATAAAATGCAGAATATTGTTTGTTGGGTAGACATCTTATGAAATTCTCCTATGAGTTTAAAAGTATCATAGTTAGCTTATGCATTACTATTATAAGAACAGTTAGCCAAATGAAAAGCTTTTATAAGGTTTTGAATATTATAAGGCTTAAAAGCATTGTAAATGCGCTTATGAGAATAACACATTTTCAATCCTTATTATAATCATGTAATATGGACTTGTTATGGTTAACCCAACCAAATTATAAGAGTAAAGGTAATATTAGCCAAATCTTCTTATATTGTGCCATAATAAGGAACATTGACATAATGAAAGCGATTTTAAAGCAACTATAAGAAATTAGACCTTAAACATATAATTTTATAAGAGTAGTTTGTTTGTTGGGTATGAGCGAGAGGTAAATACAGCTGTCGGGATTTCTAATCCCATTCTTTATCGGCACGGGTAGTATGAGTATATTTTTGTCTGCACTACAGAAAAATATTAAGATTGATTCATACTGTTACGCGCATCACTGATTATTACTTACTTTTTGTAATTAAATTAAGATAAAAAGAAGAATAATAATTTTCATTATGCATTTTTTTATAATTTCATCAAAGTTATATTGGTAACATTTACAGAGTACGTTGAGTAATAATTAGGCAGTTCACTGATTGAAAGTCTTTACACCCTGAGGACAATTAAAATTCCGGGTACTACTAATGAGGTACGCTGATTCTAGTTCAATCTACATGATTGAAACACACTTTACATTATGCAATTATTGACAGGCGATATAAAGTGATCTGGGTGTGATTTGAACGATTGTCTTTAAACTACTACCATATTAATACTAATTTTATAAAGTGATAAAGGACCATGGGCAAAAATGTATGAAGCCTGGGCTCACCCACCAACAGAGATGAGACCACTTTGAATATACTTGTAAAGCACTACTACTACTGGCCTGATAACATCTATAAAAGATGATTAAAGCTGCATCCGTTTCAGGTGGTTTGGCTTTGGCACTTGCGCTGATGGCTAACAAGGCCTATACGGGAGCGACATCGCCGGTCGCAACGTCCGCAGACGAATTGAGTTCCTGGTGATGTTGGAGGCTGTGCCATTCGTTGGTGACGTAGATCGCGTTTTTTGGAGAGCAGATCGAACCAGGCACTGTCATGCGCGACCACTCCATCGGATATTTTTTTCCTCCAACTATCACGGTCATCAGAGAGTTTTTCCCAGATGTTCGGGTCGATTTTAAACGATACCATGTCGCGTTTAACGCTATCTTTAAATCGCAACAATGGCCGCCCAACTGGTCGCTTGGCATCTGATATTTGGCCGAGGAGAGTTTGTCTTGGCAAACGAGAAGGTTCCATCCGCTGCACATGCCCTAGCCAGCGCAATCTTCTTTGTTTAAGAAGTGCGGTTATGCTAGGTATGCACGCCATACTAAGCACCTTCTCGTTTGTTACTCGATCCTTCCAAGAAATATCCAAAATGCGCCGGAGACAGCGCATATGGAAGTTGTTTAATCTCCGCTCCTGTTTAGCATACGATGTCCAGGTCTCCGCGCCATACAAGAGTATGGATAAGATGCATGTCTGGTAGATAATAATCTTAGTCTTAACTGTTAGATATTTGTTGTGCCAAACTCTTGCGCTCAGCTTCCCGAACATCGTAGAGGCCTTACCGATGCGGCTGTTTATTTCGGCGTCCAGGCAAAGGTTATTTGTGACTGTGGATCCCAGGTAGCAGAAGTTTTCAACAACCTCCAGTGGTGAACCATCCAGTGAGATTGTGGGTATCTCAGTAATCCCCTGCGTCATAATTACCGTCTTCCTTTCGTTGATTGACATAGAGAATTGCTTGCAAGCTTTATTAAACCTATCCAGCATTTCCTGAAGTTGCGATGGGCTTGAAGCAACAAATGCTGCATCATCCGCAAACAGTAAGCTATCAACGATAATATCCTGGCGATGTTTTTTGGAAACCAGCTCTTCAAGAAACCAGATTACCTGATGAAGGTTCGTTACGTGAGACCAACTACACGTTCTACTGGAAAGGAAAGGAATCTTCCGAAAGTCGCCAACATGGAGTAGGATTTGCTGTAAGGAATGACCTACTCAGTGCAATAGACGATCCTCGAGGAGTGTCGGAACGCATTATGACGTGTCGTTTAAGCACAAGCAGCGGCTTTGTCACCTTAATATCCGCTTATGCACCGACTTTAAAATCTTCTCCCGAATCCAAAGACCTTTTTTACGACCAACTATGTGAAACGCTAAGTAGGGTTCGGTCAGGGGATCGCCTAATTATCCTAGGGGATTTTAATGCGCGTGTGGGTCAATCGCATGCATCCTGGCCAGATCGTATGGGTAGTCACGGTGTAGGGACATTAAATGAGAACGGGCAACGTCTCTTAGAATTCTGTTCGCAGAATCTGCTTTGTGTAACCAATACCTACTTTAAAGGAAAGTTTATGCACAAAGTGTCCTGGAAACATCCTCGCTCAAAACACTGGCATCAGTTGGACACCATATTGACTAGAAAGAAGAACTTGGGGGACATTCTGCACACTCGAACATTCCATAGCGCAGATTGTGATACCGACCACTCACTCGTCGTCACCACGGCATCTTTTTGCCCCAAAAAGATACATTCGTCGCGATCTATAGGTAGTAAAAAATTGAAAGTACCAACGTCAACATCCAAAGATGAGATAGCTTCTTACCAGCAGCTAATTAAAGAAGAATCAGCTTCTTGGGATCCTGACATGTCAGCCAGCGAGGAATGGGTTAAAATAAAATCTATTCTCACGGAAACTGCGGCAAAAGCATTCGGCTACAAACCCCCATCAAAACATGACTGGTTCCAAGAAAACATCGACCATCTTCAACCATTTCTGGATTTAAAACGTCAGGCGTCACTGAACTATCGACAGAATCCGACAAGTACGACACGCGGCGAATTGTCTAAAGCCAAAGCAGACCTCCAACGCAATGTGCGCTTTTGTGCCAATTCTTACTGGTTGGAACTTTGTAAGAGTGTAAAGCACTAAGTATAAAGATTTAAACTCATTTTTGCGAAGAATCCATGGGGTTATTTTGCTATAAATATTTTTCTCCGACCATAAATAAACTAATATTCTGCAAAAAGTAGTGCTGTTATGGCAGTGTAGGTTTTGTTATTGAACACCTTTAACTAGTTTTAATTCCAGGTTTAATGTATACATAAAAAATAAAACAGCTGTTAACAGTTAAAATTATTTTTGTTAACATTTCAATCAATATCAATAATAATGTCGTCTAAATATCCTGCCGGTGGATTAAATTGTGAGTGCCTGCCTAACCCTAGATACCATATTATTGAAATGATATGAGCACAACTTCCTACTGAGCGTCTACCTGTTAGACACGAGCAGTAATACTGAGCGATGGCATCTCGACCCATTTCGTTTCTGTTAACCAGAATGTATACCTACGTAATATGTAAACCTATTTAGGTGCATATCTTTTTTTTGCCATGGAATTGAAGGTAGTGCCCATAGTAACAATTTTAGTACAAACAAAAACCTTCACAACGGCATATATGCTATAACTCTGTTGGACAATGAGCCCAATTTGACTCATGGTCCTTTGTTTGTTTATGTGAAAGTATTGGTTTGATTTGTAAAACAAAATTCAGTGTTAGATAAGTATATCTATCGAGAGACGCTTGTGCTTAATACTAGTTGACTACTTATACCCAGTCTTAAGCGGGCGCATGAAATAGTTCCCACGGAATGCCGATGAAACCGCTGACAGAAGGTAGTTAAATAATATACACAGTTACAAAGCGATCAGACTACAAAATAAACGTAATTTTGTAGATTTGATACCTACGACTTACAAAAATGTAAAAACTGCTGAAACAATATATTAGCTTCTTAAAGAAAAATTTACAGTACACGACCATTTATCGTCTCAGAATTATTTTTGAAGAATGTACAAAATATCTCTTAACATTGCACTTATATTCCCCAAGTGTTCTTTTAATTGCATTTTCATTACAGTTTCTTTGTTTCATTTCTTACTTCACAAATGTGAAATGTTTTGTAGCGAGAACAGTAATTACAACAAAAACTAGATCATAAGAGAATGTTCCATCATTTTTAGTTTTTAATTGTTTTTGTATGGAACGGTGTAGTTTTCATAACATTGTTGGAAATTCAACACATTGGCTTTAATGGTTTCGATGTGCTTTTGTTTTTTTCTTGTAGGTATTATTTATTGGGTGTAAAAGTCGTGGTGGCCTAGTGGGCAAAGAACCAACCTCTCGAGTATGAGGGCGCGGGTTCGATTCCAGGTCAGGCAAGTACCAATGCAACTTTTCTAAGTTTGTATGTACTTTCTAAGTATATCTTAGACGCCAATGACTGTGTTTCGGATGGCACGTTAAACTGTAGGTCCCGGCTGTCATTGAACATCCTTGGCAGTCGTTACGGGTAGTCAGAAGCCAGTAAGTCTGACACCAGTCTAACCAAGGGGTATTGGGTTGCCCGGGTAACTGGGTTGAGGGGGTCAGATAGGGCAGTCGCTCCTTGTAAAGCACTGGTACTCAGCTACATCCAGTTGGAACCCGACCCCAACGTTCCAGACTGGAAGCCGACCCCAACGTAGTTTGGGAAAAAGGCTCGGAGGATGATGTAACTTTTTTTTTTTTTGCAGATAGAATATACCCCCTTCCTGCAATAGGCGCAATGAAGAGAGTCGTCTTTCAACGACTAACATCTGTGTTTCGTCTGAAGACTGTTATGAAGTACCAAGCCTTTAACTCTTTTGAATAGTCCCGAAGAATTGATACGAGCATTTTAAGTCTAAAATGTTATTGAAAGCAATCGATTTATATACCATTACCAAAGACGTTAGATTTTATTTCAGCCTAAATGGTACTTACAACTGAAGTAAAAGAACTTTTCACTGCTTTACAAGTCTCTTGAAAAATAATGCAATAAACATTAGCTTTTAAACTTTAAACAATGTAAATGAAAAATGCAATTTTTCTACTGAAAAATGAAACGGCTTTTGAGTTGCGTCGTTTTTAGGAACTGCAATTCGTTTCACCACTGAATTGAGTCGCGATTTTAGCTGCGCCACGAGTTTCTGTACCACTACTATTGGTATACGAAGTTTATAGCCGTGTTTGTTCATAAAATAAGTAGAAAACTTGAGTCAAATTGTACTTAATATATTGATAAACGTTTTGCCATGCTTTATAATCCTTATTTTATTTTCTTGTTTATGTTTCTTATTTTCAAAAAAAAAAAAAGGTTACCTACGGTTATAAAAGACTTAGGCCGTATTTGAATGTGCCGATATGCCAGATGATTTGACCATTATCATTATTTAATTTACAATTTCACATACACTGATATGAAACTCTTTGCATCATTTATTCCTTACCTATATTCTATGTCCAAAAATGTAAAAGTTCTAAATATCTCTTAAAAAATAGTAGGGGTCATATTTTTACTCTCAAGAACGCTGGGCCGGAGTCACACATCGACACAAACAGAGCGAGCTCAACGAGCTGGCTTGTACCATCGCTTTGCCTTCTATTTACACAAACCCACGATATGTGTTGGCAAAATGTGGACGTTTTTATGCTCCTATACCTAGTTACACACTTCCAGTCTTACCACAAAAACTTTTAAACGTCAGTTTATGCCTTGTCTAAAAAAATGTCAAATTATGACGTTGACATATGGTTCATTTTGCAGCCAAAATTTTATTAGACAAGTGTAAAACAGGGTTTAAAGTTTTTGTAGTAAGGCCCCTAGACATCCTTGGTGAAACTAAAAATAACTGCTAAACTGTCTGTCTGTCGTGCTTTCAGGCCGTAACAGAGGAATGAATTAAATAAAAGTTAAGTACACAAATACTTAGTTAAGTCTAAGGAATCGCTATAATAGCATTAGCAAATATACTTACCCTACAGTTTATACCCGAATCCAAAACAGTTAAAGATTATCAGGTATCACAAAAGCATTTATTGTACATAACTATTTATAGAAGTTTTCAAATAAGATCTATATTATTATTTTTATGAGACAAATTCAATAAAACATTCTTTACAAATACCTCGCCAACACCAATTTTCATACTATTGACTAATCATAAAGATCTATCTATCAACATAAATTAAAAAGCCAATATCCTGACGTGACATTATTTAGAAGCGATTCTATCGAACTTCGGAATAGATGCACTGGTCGACCAGAAGCCTGCATTACGGATCGTAAATATAAATTTATTGCCAGCAATAACTGGTCACCGAAAGGTTGGTGGTACTGTACCTATTAGAAGGGTTCCGTAAGGATAATGTATGGGTGGAAATCGGCGTAAATTGTGATTAGCTTTAGCATTTTTTTATATGCGTGAGTAATGTGTGTGTATTTAAATGTATTAGTAACTATTTTGTGTTTACTGATACACCTTTCAGTCGTTTATATACTATGTTGGGTTTAAGTGAAAGGTGTGTAATACCTATTTAATATCGATTACAGTATAGTATAGTATAGTAATGGTCATTGTAAAATAGAAAACATAACTTAAAAGGAAACATTGCAAGCGTATGACTTTATTTCATGTTGCTTAATCTAAACTTTTGAGTAAACTATTCTTAACAAATCTGTATTGACTAAAATATACCCCATGGCTTCTGAAATAGAGTATATTATTCTCCTACACAATAAATGCAACGTGCGATACAAAGTAACACACCACATAAGTATATAAATAGTATGGATCACAAATGTACAGCCTATAAGCTGCTTATCGTTCACCACAAGTGAGTTCACAAAGTTGTGGCTGCAGAAATAATATCGTTATTTACCTTTGATATAATAATATACTGCGGGCTTTGCAGTTTGTCTTGAATGGATTATGATACCTGTTGATTATGTTACAGATACCTACTTACTGTAAATAGTGTGTAGTATGACATTGCAAAATAAATATACCTTTACCATTCAAAGATAGAATAAAAACTATTTTCTTCTTCTTTTCGAGATCACTTAACAAACAACCCTACGGCCGCTGCCTTGGGATCGAATTTGGCAATAATAAGTTAAGTTTCATCCACCCTAGGTAGTCCGCTTTTACAGATTTCACCTGGCTTACCACGGAAAAAAATCGGCAATGGCAGCCAAGATACACACCTTTTACATACGTAATTAGATAATAAACTGTTCTCCCAATATTGAAAATATTTTCCACTGACCGTCTCATCCAACTCATATTTCGTTTTCGCTGTAAATTGATTGCTAAAACTTAGGGTCACTATTTTAGTGCGTGACTAACGAAAAAGGGTACACTGTTTTATTATTCTGTCCGAATACTAAACCCGCTGCCTAAATAAAAAAAAAAGCTATCACCCCACCCCGATTTAGACCAAACCGTGATGTCATACGTATGAACATATGTATAATGTATGTATGTATGTAAAACATTCGTGTACAAGCCTCAAAAACAAAAAACTGCCGGCATTCATACAACGTGCAATTCTATTTACACGCGTTACATTGCCTCTTTATTTCGCATTCGATTGCAAGGTTCGTTCTGAGCGCGCGTTGAACCCTAAAACCTATGCATTTGTGAGCACAATGTGTAAACGTTTTTACTCCTTTTATCTTGCATAAATAAACTTGCGGGGTTTTGTTCATGTTTTCTAATAGAGGTGATTATTTTGTGGGTAAACATATTTTTAACTTGAAATTGTAGTGGGAATTTCTAGTTTGTTTAGCCAAGGGATAATTTAATTCATTTTGATAAATGAGAGAGAACTTTTTTTATTTATATATCTGGAGCATTGTTGGTTTCTGTAATGGACAGGTACCTACTGAATATTATTCATATCAAATGAATAAATTTTTTATCATGCTTCAGGTAGAGAATATCTGTATTTTGTTATCATATTTCCACAATATTTTGACCTACTTTTGTATTAAAAATTTTACGTTATTAAACATTTTTATGAAAGTAAAATATGAATTCTAAGAATGACAAGCTGTACTTACTTGCATGCTACCAACCGATTCCTGATAAAGTGAGCTTTATAGAACTTACTCAAGATATTGATACGTCAACAATTTTCCTATTCCTACCTGAACAAACGTAGCAAAGCATTCTTTCGAGATCCGACAACAGCTCATATCATAACCTTTTGATATTTTAATGTAACATCAACATTGTTCTACGAGCTCTGTATTCCAGTGTATCTCTTGAAAATGTTAGTACAACGCCATTTGTTCGCTAAAATAGGAAGTAAAGTTGTTTTGTTCGTTCTTTTGAGTTCGTCGGAACTTTTCTTTTAGTTTTAAGGCGATGCATCAAGAAGTTGGCCTGTTTGCGGCGTAACGGCCTAATCGTGTCGTGAATCTTTTAGTTTATACCTTTGGACTTTATGACCCGGAAAGGGTGTTGCTAATTACTGGTTTAAGGATAGTAAGCGCCTTATGGTTGGGAAAAAGCTTGTGGTTGTTTTCAGGTTCTGAAATGACAAACTGGTTACTTGGTGACATTTTGTGGTTTAGTTTTCAGTTCAATGCGAGTTTAGAACTTTTTTTTATCTTTTAACTTTTTGAACATGATAATATATGGGATACTGCCCTGCCTCCAGATAAGTATGAAAATTCGTAATCTAAAATTAATAATGGTATATTATGCAAAGATATTTTTTAACCAATGTGGGTGAACGTCTTTACATGCGACAGCTTATGAGCGCTCAGTGTTGGCCGAGTCACCGAGTCATACAAATACAGTGTAATTTACACACAAGTTTGGCTCATAAAATAAAACATCTGTACCACCAATATTAAATTACTAGTATAGACTTACACATAAGCCTTTCTGTAGAGATCAGATATTCATTAACAACGGTACCTGAAATCCATTCATCACAGTTGTATGAGCTCTGTCTGGGCGACAGCTGTGCTATCAAATAAGTCGTGTTGTCCCAACTCAATGTAGGCCAGACTCGGAATAAGGATAGACGAGCGGAGATGCCATAATGCTGGTAGGTCAGGTGCCTGCTTCTAGGCCAAATTCGCAAGGGTGGGCATGGCCAAAACGAGTCAGTTACGAGTGAACTAACGAGGCGTTCGGGTGATTAAGACGTCAGTCAACGATTTTTGGTATTTCAAAAACCTATCGGGTCCAAATCGTATAAGGGCGAAGACAGTAACGTTCCTCACCCGCATTTTGTCGCGTTATTTTCTTAGGAAATTTTCGGTTATGGCACCTCCGCTAGTCATTTTCTTCTCCATGAAGATCAGATCATCGGCTGCGAAAACAGATTTGTAGGTCAGACTTTAGTCGCAATGCGTTCAACAAAAAAACTGCTGGTACTTTAATATTGTATTCGGTTTTTTTGTACAAGTAAGCAATATTTTTAAAATGGACTCTTTTATTTTATTTGTGATATGATTATTATTTTTTGTCTTGTTTAGTTGACATTTTGTTCAAGTTTTATATCATAATGTTATAGGTATTTTTTATGCATATTTCATTCATTTTATTGAATTTAATAATCCAGAATTATGTCAAACTTGCTGATATAAACATAATCTGCATGTGTCACATTGTGTGTTAATTGTTGCAATACGAAAGTACACGTGTTTGTATTAAAGTAAATACATTAAAAAAGAATCATTTTGATTGAAATCATTTCCATAGCGGACTTCCCAAAAATGATTGATAAATAGCTACATTTTTAAGGGCCAGATGTTTTTTTTTCTAACTCAGGACAATCATAACTATTAAATTATGACACAGAACGTACGTTTCATTACTTCAACAATGCACACACAAACAAAACGAACTACACTTAATAACACAAAGTTAATAGAAAATGCCTCAATCTCTTAAGTCCCCGTCAGTAACTTAACGTGTCTGCGGTCACCCTTAGGCAATCGGGCTCATGTAGGACTAGCGTATTCAAAACGGACCCCGCTTCTGTAAACATAGGGGCCAGTGTAATACCTTACTGAACATGTTGGGTTTGAAGGTCTGGTGTTTTGAATTTGGAATACTCGTAGCTTGAGGCAAATTATGGCCCTTTTTGGATACAGCGATGGTTTTGGTTTGATTTAATGAGACACTATGTTATAAATGGCAGCTTATGAAAATAAATAACGAGATTTTACATATTTCTTTTTTAGAGAATAGTACCACTATATTTGTATGAAATTATCAAACTAAAGAAATGCACTTTACAAATTCGTCACTTTTTTCACCTGTAATACCTACAAAGGCTGTTCTGTACGCTATATGTTTTCCTGTAGCATCGTTATTAAATCAAAGTGAAATTGAAGTCAGAGGAGGTAATGAAGATTCAATACATAAATTGAAGGAGTAGAAGCATAGGTCCTATAGGCATTATTAGCAGAACATAATCACAAAACAAATCCCCAAACATTCATTTATAATCCTACTTTATTTGTTTTTTTTTTTATCCTGTTTATTATTTACTAAGATTGCATCCACCACTCAGTTCGCCAAACCAAACCGTCCTATAACTCGACCCACATTCAAACACTAACTCTGAGCGGATTAAGGAAATATACCTTCCATTTGTCACTCAAGAAAGGGCTTTCAAAGGGCCCCATTGTTTCGAAGACACTGAAATCAGAGGATAATAACTGTAGCCGCATCCGTCCTTGTTTGTGTCTCAATTAAACTATTCAAGTGATATAATACGTTGGTAGGAAGGATTTCTTAACAATTCGGGGTATTTTATTGTTTGGTCGCAAGGGTCGGTCGTAATAAAGAGTTGATTTATAAATGTTCATGTTTGTACACGGTTTGTCTATTGTGGGTTGGATGGCTTTTTTTGGAGTGGACGGGAAATACAAGGGTTTTGGAAAGTATTTTTACCTCTACTAGAGTATTTTTTTAACAATACACGTACAGTAAAACACAACTTAACCTTCTGAAAATCACTACATGGAAAGATAATAGTACTATCAAAACGTCTTGATTCAAAATTAGGTTTATACCTAAGTTCCCGAAAACAGAAGATTTTATCAACGCAGTATCCAACCCCAAAGTTAGGTCTCTTTGTAAGAAGCCAGCTATTTGAAAAGATTTTAATTCTTTCCGAACAGCCATTACAAACAATACAATGCACAAAAATGTATGTAACTGTAGTTAATGTGCAAACTAAAACAATGAGTAGTCACAAACTTACTATATCAGCCAAGTTCCGTTGGTAGCAAACTTCTTTATGCATTAACTATCTGTCAGGGTTGCCAGACCAATTATTATATTTGGGATTACTATTTGAACAACATTTTAACATTACTTTTTTACTACTACTTATGTAGAGGAATAATTTAAGGTTTTTAAACAGTCACTGAGGTATCTATAGAGAAGAAAATTGACACACGAACGATTAGTGCGCAAAATAAATTGCTAAAAGAACGAGAAACGCGGACTATGTTAACGAAAACAATATTAATTTCAAATAAGTTAACGTAACGCTTCTTCCTATTTTCAGAGTTAGCCATTTCCTACGGCTGGTGTGACATCATTTTGGGCGCACCTACGTATATGGAATTTTTGTTTTCGTATCTATTTCATTCAGTAATATTCCATATTATTTATCTATTCAGATTTCAGAGTCAGCAGATTAGGCTTAAATCACCTAATAGGTTTTAAAATAGCATTAAAAAAAATAAAAAAATATATTCCCAAAATTTTATGAAAGCTTATATAATACGGGTTATTAAATCGAAACCTGTTTAAATATTGACATGAGTGGCAATACGTTGACTGCACTCAGTCAACAGCCCTCGTTAAGTTCGGAGCGCCAGCCAAATATATTATTCATGTTTTTATTTTTTTGGAGTTAAAATTAAAATCATGTAGGAAGTAAGTTTTTTGGGATATATTAAAGGATTAATGATTGAATGGTAAAGTTTCTTTGGTTTGTATGGAAGCCTCATTTGTTTGTAATTGAATATTTACCACAATATGGCACAATATTTACCGCAAGCTGTATTAATTACTTCATGAAGTCAGTTTACAAATTCCTTTATTTTGATTTAGTAAATCTGTGAATCATAAATATTTTTCTCGTATGGATACCAACACTAAAAGTTTCAAAAATTGAATCATTAAGATATCTTTAATAAGCTAAAACAAAAAACAGATCCCGTACCAAACAAATTACCAACCCACATAAACAACAAAACACAATTACTTTTCAATAAAACTCAAACATTATCAAAATTATTAATCCAAGCATTGTTTTTAATTAAAATTGAAATATATTGGTTTCGCTTGGTAGCGACCCTAATCTCCAAACAATTGTTGGCAACTACTGATCAAACATAAAACTTTGCTCGCTTGTATGAGTTTCCAACCACATTTTAACTATGATATCGTAAACTAGAGTAATCAAAGTATATACGTATGTATGTGTGTGTGGGTGTGTGTGTGTGCTTGTGTATATGTTCCGGTGTTTAGCTCGGATATAATTGAAACAAGAACTTTTGTTGTAGCAAGTTCTAACTAATAAGAATAATATATGGATATTAGATTATGTCGTGTTTTATTCTGGCCGAAAATAATTGAAAGTACACAGAATACCATATTTCACGCTATCAAAAATACAGCTACCAATTAACAGTAAACATAATACCTGTACATAAAACATTAATTGAATACAAATAAACATGAAATCATTATCACATAATCACCAAAACCAAAGGTGACTAAAATACACATTTACATTAAGTAAATCACTGCACTCGCGTCCATCACAAAATTAACCCTTTAATACCTCGCTCACTAAAATTAATAACTGAAACCACAAAACAGTATTAAACACTTAAAATCATACCAAAATTACGCATGATTAATATACTGGTAGTCTATCAGCAGTTTAACACCTAATAATCGACAGCTGAATTTAAATTTTGATTAAATTATACTGAAATTTGCATTTACCTCGTGTGTCGTCATTACGCTAATTGACATTGACTTTTTCGACTGCGTCATGTCGGAATTAATTATATTCATTCCAGTTCATTGAAGTTTTAATTTGGAAGCTTGGCAGTTTTAACGAACACAATCAATGAGTGACGAGGTTTTACAATTCGTTAGGTATCCTTGTAATAATAGTGCAGACAAGTCTTCCCTTTTAGAACAATAGGTGTAAGATTGTACTAATGAGTGAATCGGTTACTTTCATTACATCAATTCTCTAATAGATTGCTGTCAATATATTCTTAATTTTCTGTTCCAAACTTTTTATAACTGTTTTCGGCAAATATCTCGACTTTACTTCATTACATCTAAGTATAATGTTTTTCGATCCATACTTCAACGTAAACATCATATCAAAACTTTGTAACTATATTTCTTTACCTTTCTACACCATAATCCTTATTAAAATACCAGTAAAACACAAACTATCTTACAGCTTCATATCTTTCAGAAAACTCATAATTCCCAAACCAAATGAAAACTTTAATATAACCTAAGCCAAAAACGTGCATAAAATAAACACGTTTACTCACTCTAAAGTTAGGTTATCGCAAAACTTAAAATTGGTCCCGTACCGTTATGAACTGGGTCCGAATCGTCTTTCATCAAAAGTTCAAACGACAAACGCTGGTACATTACTGGTACATTGCCGGTACATCACTGGGAAAATCCATCGTTGTTACCGCTTACTTTATACACTACATTATTCTGTGTACGTAAGTACATAAAGTATCCAAAGATTCAAAGTACTTTCACAACGAACATTTCGCCAGAATTTTCAGGAAATCACTCACTCGATACAACACTTTATTTTTGTGTGCTTAAGGTCGGTATTTGTTTGGAGGTGAGAAGTTTAGGTATCCCTGATCGATGCAACGTTGCATTCGCTTGAAGCAGACCAATTTACTTGATTTTGTTCAAGGCGAGTTTGGCCGGTTGTTAGCTTGGACTCAATTTCTCAGAGCTATTTATAATTGCCTGTCTCCCGCCTGTGGATTTAATCATTTTGTGTCGTGATGAGTTTCGGAACAACTTTGTTCATGTGTAAATGTTTTAGCGTGGCGTTGCATAGTCTGTTGACGTCACCAGCCGGATCAAATTCTCTGGACTAGACTAGAGTTAGTAGGTTGGTGTTACAGAAAAGTTTTGGATACAACATTTTGGAGTACTTAGACCATTGGCTATTGAAAAAAATTAAGCATCATAATCCTTTCAAAAATATGATATAGGTACTTCGCTGTCGGTCCTCTAATTAATGCAATTAATAGGTAAGGATATCTTGATTGTTGCTCTAAGGTTACTGATAGCAATCTGATTAGAGTGTTCGATTTAATTGTCTAATTGCTGATAGATAACATAATTACCGATATGGATACTAGCACTTATTAAACTAGTTTATAGTTAGCAGAACTTTGTTTTCAATAAGCATGGTATATGCTTAGGAAAGTTACCTTGGCACTGAAATTCAAATCTAATCTGCACACTAAAGCCAGAGAGCCTGTTGTTTTATCCACTGGATCACCAATGATTGAATAAAGGTGCATATATAGGAAATTTCTTGAAGAAACCCAGTATGGAATAGGCAATCTGCCTTGAGCAAGCGTTGTGATTAGTGCTCATATCTTCTCTGTATGAGAAGAGGCCTGAGCATGCAATGGGAAATTAACAAAGCCTGATGACGGTTTACACTAAAGCTCTCTAATATTCCTTCGTCTTCTCTATTTCAACTACAATAACCGCAATGTATTAGTTGTCAATAAACTAATGTCTGCCGCGGTATCTGTCGTGAACAGATATAACCGCAAACCTACGTAATCTGTCCTTTGCATTGTTATCGCAATGTGGTATTAGACCTCTATATTAGTTTCCAACATGATAATAAACTTGTCAATTGGTTGATTGGTTGCAATACGAAATTTAAAAAAGGAAAATCAAAACACTGGCCATTTTAAATGTTGTATGCGAAAAGTATTAACAAAGTATGAAATAAAAAAATATGCAACATGTATCGTCTGTTTAAATAAAAAATAAAGACAGTTTTAAATATTGAATACAATTTTAAAAGGCAGGCCGTGGTTTTCCGTTTACATGTTTCGACAGTCATGTTAAAATCACATGCATTAAGGGTTGCCAAAAGGTAAGAAGGTTAACTTGAATGTTAAGGAAAATTTTAATATGGAAACAACCTACAAACCCAATGTTATTTAACAAGACTTTACCTTATCTTTCATTTGAGTCAAATGAAGCAGAAAAATAAACATTTTTTCCTATACATTTTCTGTACAGATTTTATAACGATAAACAAACAGAAAAGCAGAATGAAACTTATTCAGAAAAGCCGAGAATAACTGAAAGTAGGATTATCTCAGACTTAATCTTACAAGAGCTCCGTCGGTAGAGGATCATATTTTTTAAAGTCAACAATTTTGATAAGCTCTCTCTCTCTCTTTATTTACAACTGATCGCTTTCTGTAAACTGGCTAGGGTTGGCGACAACAACCATTTAAAATGTTCACAAAAATATTTAGTTTACGCTGTTATACACGATTTTGTATACCTACTTGTCGTAATGTCTTTCACTGATTCAATAGATCTGTTGAGGGTTATTAATAAAAACGTAATATTTCACTAAATTATACCTTTTTCTCCTTCCTTAAACAACAGTCTGTTTACAACGACGATATTAAAGAACCTTTCAATTTCCTTATCATTTCTCCTTTGAAGTCGTATAAAATACTTCCTCAGTACTTAGTAAGATAAACAAACATTTAGACAACACTCATTACTAAATGAATCAATCACAAAAATCCACCTGGCCACAAACATTTGAATAAAGAAGACGAACGACGGAAAAAAAATAAAATTTTCACTTAATTTTGTTAAAGCCTCCTTATCCGCTTACTTTTATTTTTATGGCGGCATAAAAATAGCTACAAATTATAAGGAAATTGCCATTTCTATGTTTATCTTCAATCAGTTTAGTATTCAGGGTAGTGTCTTCGTTACTGGTAGGTACTGTTAATGAGTACTTACAATGTGGTCTGGTCAAGCCAGTGCTTCTCAAGGCGACGCATCCCAGGAGGCACATTGCCCTATATAAAGCCTGTTCTCACGAGCTAGATGCATATTCATAAGGAAGTAAAACTAGTAGCTAGTTAGCTCCCCAGACTGTGGTCTGGCCGAAAATAAAATGGTCAGTCTGCATAGACCAAAACTTGCTTTTCTATTAGGTTTTTAGGAATGCTGACTCATAAATCGTTGTCCAAGTGGGTAATAAAGGTAATGAAATGATGAATTATAATGAATGAATTAACGTTCTCATAATATGAGTATTTGGTTTCTATTTACTCAGTTTTATTAAATAAAATATTGTCTTTTCGGGAAAACATTTTACGGAGATTCAAGAGAAATCACTTTACTGACAAAAGGTCATCTATCCCGAGATCCAGGATATAAAAGATATACCTAGAAAATTCGAAAATAATTCCCCTATAGAAAACCTTCCCAACATTAATGTGACTTCTTAAAGTCTTTCTTTCAGAGCCATTCAACAAGTTTGCGTCACAGAACTTTAAATATTAGGTCAGAGTTTTCGTATTCTATTATATTTTTAAACTTTCAACTAGTTCTATTTTTAACTTTGTATACAAACAGCAAGAAAAGTACATATTATATAATGAGGAAATATACAGTTCGATTTTCAAGTATGTTTCGATCCCTACAAAATGTAAGGTTCGATTTAATAAACTTTATTGAAATAAATAGTGCTTTGATTGCTATTTTCTCGTTTGCGTGGGTTGACGTTGTAGGAAGCTTAGATTTATAGACTAAGTATAAAGTACCTATAAGTTCGGCCATTCAGAGAATGCGTTCCTGACACGTCGCGATTGAACTGACGACGTAACTTTGCAATGGCGTTGCAGTTACGATAAAAATATTTTTGCTGGTTGTTTACCGTTTTAACAATTGAGGAGCATTAAAACAACATTATTATATCAATAATCAATGAATGTTATTACGTCGTCAGTTCAATCGCGACGTGTCAGGAACGCATTCTCTGAATGGCCGAACTTATAGTAGTATAAAGTTAGAATAAGATGTGATTTCCTATCCTATTAATAGGCTTTCACAAAGACACCTTATAATACCTACAAATTCACATACTTACGAAGTTATGTCATAGGTACGAATAGGTTCTACCTACTCTTAACATTTTTAATTTGACTCACAATTTTAATTAAAAAGCCTTCTTAAGTCTATTTCAACAAACTAAATGAGTTCAATAAGAACCAAAACGGCTTAATTAAAACTAATTACAATAACAATGATAGGGAAATTATGCAAGCGGGCCGTATTAATATGACCTAGAATAGTAAGGAGCTGTGACCCCGCTGTTGAGCTTACCGCGTACTGAGCTTTAGTTTATTAAATGTTGCGTTATTATTGTGCAGTGTTTGTTTATATTATAGTTGTATTGGTTGGTTTTTGTTCCCAAAACATGACCTTAATTAACACTTAATTAATAAAATCGTCTTATAAAATACATGAAAATCTACAATCAAACCATATTTTTACGAACAATTATTAATAAGTCATTTTCTGCCTAGCTTTTTGTTGGCCTCTAAAACCCCTTCACAGTTTCCTACGTTTTTTCAGTGAAACATGACTATCTGTGGATTTGAAGAACCTTCAGACATAGGTTTTAAGTTTTAATATTAGAACGTCTGACCTTGACTCGTTGTTGCTTTCCCATTTTAATTTGTATAAGTTTAGATACGGCACAAGCCGTAGTCTAAAACAAACTAGCCTTTTAGGCACAGTAAAAATTTAACCTTATCCCTACATGCTAAATATCCTATGTAAAACTTTCTATAACATCAAAAAAAGTAACCCCTGTCTTACTACAAGGCGCGCCTTATCCACCGGCGACATATTCCGATATAATGAATTGTTTCCGCCGCTGAAACGTGCACGGAAAACGTGTTCACTGTCCAAAGAACTGCTAATAACTGTGACATGGATAATGTTTGTTTCCAAGAAATTATAATAAAGTTTGCCTTATGAGTGTAAAAGTTTTATTCGGGAAAAATACTTTTTGTGGATCATTCATCCAAAGACCCTTTTGATGTGCATCGAAGGCAGTGACTTATAAAATTAATTGCAACCATCTTACTTTCAACAATACTACCATACTTTCAATTACTGAGAATCTAAAAATACCTTATCTCATTCAGGTCTTCATTTGTTTAATTTTCTTTGCGTAATATTGGTTTTTCCCGTAGGACATTGTAAGGTTTCTTAACGGACAGTAGCTATCGAAGGAAGAGTTGAATGCATTTGGAAGAGGTCAAACGCCATTGTTAACTCAATATTGGCCTTGGAAAATAAGAGCTGGGTACTCTGTAACACCAAAACTAACTTTTCGTGTGGCCAAAGATCAAAGTAGAAGATTATGAAAAAAAAATATGTGGAGACTAAATATTCACAGTCAATTTGCATAAAATAATAACAAAACTATTCCGATGTTGTAAGTTATTCCATGTTTCTCTTAAGCTTGCATATTAATGTTGCAAGTAAACTACTAAGTACTTTGTTTCTTATCCTAAGACTCGTGTAAAGTAAGCTAATTTTTATAAACAACTTTAAAGTCTTATTAAAAAGTTTGTAAACAACGCAAATTTTAATTTACTATTCTAAACCGTTAACAGTTCGTGTACACAGAATATAATGTGTTGACATTGTATTGCCTAAAAAAAAAAACAAATAAAATGAACGTAAAAATAGTCATATAATACTATCAAAAACACGCCTTAAATTCCATTACCAAAACTACGTTAAACTAATTAATCAAAGCAATTATAAAATTGTTAGAAAAAAAAGCGTTCGCGATAACACCCTCTTAAAAAAATATACGGCGTGACAGTATGCAAATAAGGTAGAAAAAATTGAGGAAAACTCTGTATTTTTAGGGTTCCGCGCATGGTAAACCAATGTAAATATTAGTTTAAGGAGGTTTGAAAGTTTTTTTGTCAAACCTGAATACATATTCCGCTTGCAAAGGATTTTTAGGTTTATTTAAAGTTAGCTTTTTTGAACACTTTTTATTGGGCGTGTAAGTTTTTAGAGACATTTTATTCAGGAACACATTTTATAGTCTTGTTAACCTACAAATAAATGGACCTTATTTCTTTAAGGACGTTCAATAGGTATTTACAAGGGTACCTAAGTTGTACCTAATTCACTACCTAACTCTACGTACAAACAACCTACGGAAAAACCTAATCTTTCCATTTACACCTGAAACGCCAAACAAAACAATTGAATCTTTACACGGAACCCTACTAAATAATTCAACGTTATTCAACCTAATTAGCGTGCTGGAAACAATTTAGACGCGTACGCAAATGTACTTTGATCATGTGATTATGATATATCACGGGACGGTTTAATTAGGTACAGTCGCGCACTGCATGTGCAATACAGACTAATTACGGCAAGTTATGAACGAGAGGCGCCTAATGCTGCCTTAAATTGCTGAGTTAACGCTGTTGGCGATTGTACAGCTGAATGCGGGAAATGGCTTAAGTTCGCATTGGGGGTTTGTTGGATTTTATTGACGGCACTCCATGTTGGGGTATTGTAACAAAGAGCTGGATACGATAGTGTAATTAGCGTAGTGAACATTGACGATTCTTTATTTGAATTCTGCTGCTATTCAGAACCCATCTACTTTTTTTAAACAATTTACAAGGCTTATAAATAATATACCTACTTAGAAATTCCTATGTTTTCATAGAACAGGCATAATTTAACATTTCTTAGAATGATCTTTTCATTTTATAAAAAGAAAAGCTTATTATAAATCTGATTTTACAATATTATGGCTTCACCAGGAAGACTGTTCAAATAATGTTTTCTTTAACCTTTTGGAGCCAATTGATCATGTTAAGTATATCTTTAAATGCAATTTCATATAAAAATGTATCGCTTTTCATTAAAAGTGTTATGTAGGTAAATAGGAGTTGACAGCTGAAGCTAGTATAAATTATTATTATTAGTTTCTAATTCGACATAACAATCAGACAGACTTTAATTCATCCATTATAGATGACCGATTAAAAGCGATTTTCTGTGTTCCCGTGCAAAATTGAGGTCAGCTTGTTAATTAATAATCTCGTGCTTTGAGTGGTGTATTCATAGCTTTTGCAAAAACAGTTCGCAAAATCAATTAATGTTGCCTATTTGTGTGTGCAGTGTTTTATCATTTGCCTATCCTAGCCGCAATTTTTAGGTTACCGACACCGAACAATGCTTAGATAGGCTTTTTGTCTTGCCTGATGTACCATTGATTGACGTAGGCAGACTGCTAATCTGACCCTAATCTTTCACTTGCAGGGACTTTTTTATCTCTAACTTTTAACCTTAAAAATGTTGAAATTACAGCCAGACAGAACATTATCGTGTTTTCAGAGTTAGTTGATCATATCTGTATCATACGTGAACTGTCCACACCAAGCATCAGCAATCATTAAGCATTCAACTTGTGAGTTTTACTCATCCACAAGCTGCGCAACTGGTTATTATTTAAGTAATTGAATCTAAACTAAGTATTTTTTATCCCACTACGCAAAGTAATTCCCAGAGATGCGAGCAAAACCACTAGTAGAAACTAGTTACAAAATATTATAAAGCAATTCTGCAGCTAGCAGTCGCAGTGCGTGAGCTCATTCTATTATGCTTATATTTCATGCACTTATGCGGTACAAGTTTGGAATAGTTTCAACTCAATGCCAACATGTGGTTCCGAGAGTTACTTAACTATGTAATTAGGTTAACTATGTTTGTTTTCTTAAAGCGGAGTGATTTTTCTTGTAGACTTAATTAAAGTAAACTATTTACATTAAAACTCTTTGGCATTAGCACGCACCATATAAAATAGATATCTTCAAGAAAAAATATCTTAGGTAGATAGAATGGTCTCTATATGGAAAGACTATGAAACAACTAACATACAAGGATAGTCTTATCTATCTATGATAGTTCAGTCCGTTTGCTTTGAGCCTAACCTAACTATTTTAGCACTGTAGGCAATTATATTTTTGTGTTAGGTAACTATACTATACATTCTTCTTATTATGGCATATTAAAAGGCTTTCATGAGGCTTCCTAACTTGAATTGTATCCTAAATTATTATGTAGTAGACTCATTCCATCAGCAAATACCCCTCATACTTACTTGACCCGTACCCATTTAGCCGTATACACAACAAAACAAAAACGGCCAATAAAAATTACGAAACAAAACAAACGAACGCTTTTTTTTTTAATTTGTTCCCCTGCGTATCAAGAGGAAACTTGGTAAACTATAATAAAACCTCGCTTGTACGAATGTTTTAAATTTCGCGATAGCGTCCTAGTTGTACAAAGTTGAGCATATAAATTGTGTGCAAAATCTAACTTTGACTTTTTTACTGCCGACTTCCCGTATGAGATTGTGGCCCACATCAGTTGAAGGTTTTATTTATTGCAAACCGCGATTGACTCCTGATTTTTTTCTGTTAACAACTTTTTGGGTGGATGAGAAATGGGTTCGGGTTAGCCTATTTTTAAGGTTGGTGAATTGATTTTTGAGCATTGTAAAACTTACTTGTTTGCTAAGTTAAAATCATGAAAAAAAATAATTAATTAAAAGGCTTTTATTTCATGTACGGAAAATTTGGTCTGACCCCGTCTTCTGTATTCAGCAAAAACAAAAAGCCGACTAATTATTCCATCGCATAACAGAATGTATTCAATGAAGAAATTATACAAAAACCCTAAAAAATACAAGGTTTTATTTATGAAATCAAAACATAACGATAACCCGCAGACTTCGTAATGGAATGTGGAGTAATCAAATTGGCAAATAAATAAGTTTTTTCTTCTAATATAGTACTACTTTTCAGGCGTTTAATCTGTTTTTACGTTTATTTATTTACACAAAACTAATCTACACGAGTGTTTTCAAAAGGAAAAATATTTTCTTATATTCTTTAGCATTTCTCATGATTATTTTATAAAAGTTATGTTAGTATAGCAAATTCAAAAATAACTGTGTGATCGTACAATAGACTTGACTTTTTTTATAGCCTAACTTAATATATAGAAAATTGTAATATGCGTCTTCATACTCTTGTAGCGTAGGCAGAAGTGTATAAACACACCCACGTTTGGTAACTTTAGGCCTTTGGTACATATCGGAAAGTGCAAAATTGATATTATCCAACCACATCAGCTTAAAATGAGGGCATTTCTATTCATAGGCTATTCTTAGACCTCGAGTGCAAGGTAGTGTTATTTTTTCCGGAAAGGAGGACTTTCTAAGGGAGGAAAGCGATGACCTGTCCCCAAATTAAGCAATCTATTATATTATTATAAAATTGAAGGCTTTGTTTTCTTCTGTTTGCTTTACAATCTCCAAATGGCAATCGGACATGATCGGAGAGAGGTCAAGAAATACTTTGGTACTGGAACCATGCTGGAACAATGCTACTTTGTACTTTTGCTTCGGAGAACATGGTCATCTCTCTCTAGTCGTGTCGGTTTGCTGTCTCTTAAATCTATGTGAGTGAGGGCATTTAGTAGGTACCTACGTATCTGAGTCTCTCTAGGTTTTTTTTGGAAACAATTATGTCTTAAAACATGTTTTGACTTTGACTGTACTTTTTATGTCCAATGTTTTGTTTTGAATTCACCGTATTTTTTTACACTCCACGAACGCATAATATTCGTGAAAGTATTTACTTCCCCCTGAGACCCTTAATTAATAGAGTGTCAGCATTATAAAAAGTCTGTAGTCATAATTCTCGCTTGACAGGTAAGTCTCCCCTGTGTATGACATTCATTAAAAGTCTACTATTTCTGTTCTACGAACCAGCATAATTCATAAAAGAGCAATTAAGTATAGTACTTTTTTTGCTTTTAAATCATGTGCTTGCACCGTAATCAATTACTGTAATTAGCCTTAAAAAATTCGAAGTTTTATTTGAAATTATTTCTGTCGCAGAAGTTTACATGTAGCAAAAATAGAGGTATATATAAGTATGGTAGACATTGCTTAAAATTATATGGCATTTCAGTATTCGGCTATAAGAACCCGTTTCTTTACCCTGTACGTAAGCTACCATAATGCCTAATGTTTAATTTCAATTAGTAAGAAAATCGAAATACGTCTACTCAGTGTGCTGTGATTTCAACGTAAACGTAACATAACCCAGCGTATTTCTTTTTTTCAGCATCTTACAATATTATCCAGACTTTCCTTAACACGCTAACCAAAATCAACACTTTTACAGGCCATTCCACACCCCACATAAAACAACCTTTCAATCTCGCCGGGATATCATAAAATTATTCACAAAGAACCGCAGTAACCTAGCCATGTATGAGTTTGAAACTGTCTCGGTATTTAGCTTTACATTCATATTTACATATTGCGCCGATATGGGACACCGGAGCTACTGTCGCTTACACTGAAGCTGGGGACACATTTTCATTTGGGAAAGGCAAGCTTTACTATGCGATTTTACCAAAACTGTTCGCGCACATTTGTAGGTGAACAAAAATAGTATACGTGTTTATTAAGTAAGGCCGAGTTCACTGCAAGCACAAAGGTTGCTGTTGCGGATATTTTAAGAAATGTTCGTACGCAATTGTTACTGTGCGCTAGAGTGAGCAGACCAGAAGCATTACCTAAAGGAAGATGATGAACATAGAATCGGTATCACAAAAGTAAAGCATCATGAAATCTGCCCAAACCTTAGCAAATTACTTTTCGAAACTAAAATATAAGAGAGATAAAAGCACTACACTTCTTTATTTATGGAGCTCGACAGTTTAGAAACGTTTTTGAGCTTTCTCTTTTTTATCTCCAGTATTTCAGCGTATCGCTTGGCCTACTCACGAACGTTCACAAAAATGTAGCTACAAACAAGAAGCATGAGCCTGGATACACAGTTGGCAAATTCATCCAAACGTACTTTTATCTACATATCTACTCCAAAAAAAATATATAAAACAGAATATAATCTTCGACCCTATGGACTGTCAGCATAGCTATAATCTTCGACCCTATAGACCGTCAGTAAGTACTTACACAGATTTTATTAATAAGTACCATTAAACAAATACGATCAATACCAATACCAATACAAAAAAAAAAAAAACAAAACACGAACCAATGGACCATCGGCAAAGATTCGCATTTAAACTGACACCGCACTAAACAAATTCTATGAATACTACTCAAAAAAAGTATTAAAAACAAAAGTCAACGAACTGCGAACCAATAGACTGACAGTATAGATGTCAGAAGTAAGAACCTACACCTATACCAACATTTACGCCGACACCGCACTTTTATCCAGTCGCATTGGCGGGAGAACAAGTTTACTCGCGTTAACAAGCTGCGTTAGATCGCACGTGATTCCTCGCACGCCATCTGATTTATTTGCTCCACTTGGACTTCATTTTGTTAGACCCTTTTTAGAGTTCCGTATCCAAATGGTAAAACGAGACCCTGTTAGTAAGACTTCACTGTCCGTCTTTCACCGGACTGTAACTCATAAAACGTTATAGTCAGAAAGGTGAAATTTTCTCAGATGATGCATCTGTTACAACAAATACTCAAAACTACAAGAATAAAAAAATATTTTTTGCTAGTTTTATTCACCGTTTATATAAAATAATGCAGTTTTATCAATTGTAAATAGCAACAAAAACCATTTATATGAATCTATCTCAAAATCGAAATTACTTATTACGAAACCTTACGCGCCCGACTCGCACTTGACCGGTTTTTACAAATTATGTTGGTTACTGGTTGGTTATTGCTTACGTTTGTTTTTTGGTGTATTTTACAATAAGTATTTTGTGATTGATAGGAAGTTTATAGCTGTTTTGCTTTTGTTTTTGTAAACTATCGTAGTTGATGCATGATAATAGTATACCGATTAATCATAATCTTAATCTTGCACCCGTTGGTCTATGTCTATTTTTACCCATAGTGGTGTTTGTAAATATAAATAAAGGGTGCGGAAAGGTAGGTAGTAAGAGAAGTAAAAGGGAGCTGAGTTCTACTGATTTTGACATATTCTATCAACAGAAATCACAGATTATATTATCTTCTTCCCTTTTTATCTTCAGTTTAAAATAATCCACAACAATTTATTAAAGTAACATCATCCATTTTAAAAAAGTGCCCTCAAAATATTCATAGCGCTCATCCGAACCAGTCCGAATAGCCATCATAAAAACCATATGAAGGATATGTGAAATTTTCATAAATCGCCACCACCATTGTGGTTTCAACTGAATCTCTTATGATAAATGTATTGCGATCCTTTAGGACAATAGATGCTTTGTGGCTTTGATTAATGACAGTTTTAAAAAGCCCGATTTGGGTCCACCCCTTAAACGACAGTAAAAAAATATGTCCCCACCAGATTTCTTTCGGTGCCTGATAGCAGATTGCGCGAACTGATTAATTGCTATAAATTTTGTGGGTTTAAAAATGTATGGAATTTATTACATAGGTACTGATTTGTTTCATGTGTTTGTCTGTCTGTCAGTAAGAGGTGTATTGTAAGCTTATGGTCGTTTAATGAATGGGTTATTAAAACATTGTCAAAAACCCATTAATAAAAACCAGGATAGACAGATTTATAAGCTTGTTATGTTTTGTACTGTGTGTTGTCAAAAATAACTCATCACATTACTCTGACTTTATATAAAAGTCAGAGTAATGTGATGAATTATTGGAAGTCCTTAGAATCACAGATTATCATGCCAAGTTTAACAGCCCATAATGTCACTTACTTTAATTAGTTCTAAGATCAAAATGTAAAAATTGGTTTACCTAATAAAATAAATATCTATCTAGTGGCAAAATAAATAGACATTAAAATCAATGTATAATTTGAAACCCCAAGAAAAAAGCATTATTACAGTTACAGCTTTATCTATAAGTCAGAACAAAAGCCACCCCTTTTAAAATGTTCTAGCACGGGTACTTAATGTCCGACACGGTACAATTAAGTCATTGAAAGTCGTTCTACTTTAAATGCACGCTTCTTCGGCCTTGACCCTTCAACCATGACCTTCGATATTGCTAAATAAAATTGAACTCTAAAGCTAGATCGTTAAGGCGTAGATCAGAGTGAAAGTTAGTTTTCTTTTTGTAAAACTATTTCTGTCTATGTTTGCATGTTAATGTTCTGAGAAAACTTATGATAAAATCCAACGTTAGATCTTGTTTTGATAGTTGTTAAAGTTTGTCTTTATATTGTTTTTTTTTTTTTTGTAGAAAATAGAACTATGGACTACGGAATATAGAACTATGTCTAGTGGTGCTTAGACACGCTAGGCTACCGAGTTTTCGAACGTATTTATCGAAAAGTTCATGTAGTTGACGATACAAGAACAATGATCATTTCATCTGATATTTGACTTAATTAAAATTATATTCTAACGAAATGTTCCATCAAAGCAGGAAGCAATTTATGAACGTTAAGAATAAGTCAATAATAAACAATTTTGTACATCAATGGGGATCGTTATTCAATTCAATACATAATGGACTGGTACGTGACGATGGAAAGAGGCCAGATGGTATGACGTTGTTGCCATGGAAGTTGGGTAGGCCCTTGGTGTGGGATGCAACGTGCGTCGACACCCTGGCGCCATCGCATCTTCCCTGCACGGCAGGTCATGCTGGTGCGGCTGCTGCTTCTGCAGAGACCACCAAGCGGCGCAAGTATAGTAACCTTATTGGGAACTATACTTTTGAGCCGTTTGGGGTCGAAACGCTCGGACCGTGGGGCCCGAGTTCGCGGTTACTTTACAAGGACATCGCGAAAAGGCTTGTCGACGCTTCGCGTGACCAGAGGGCTGGCTTATTCTTTGGACAAAGAATTAGCATTGCCATTCAACGTGGCAATGCAGCCAGTCTTCTGGGCACGTTTCCGGAGGACAGTGATGCGGAGGAATACTTCGACGCCTGATCGATGCTCTTTTTAAAAAAAAAGTAAAAAAATCAATACATAAAAGTTAAGTTATTTACCATTTAATAAAAAAATATAAAAGAAACAGAAATCGTAAACATAATTCATGGTATTTGATTGATTACTATCAAATACCGATTACGTTCCTTCAATACAATACAAAAAAATATCGCAGAGAGCAAAAATCGAGCTGAATGTTCCACTTTAAACAGTGAGGCCATTGATTGAACGGCCCACACTGAAACTTTTTGAAGAGACAAACTTTTAGGTGCTCGACGGCGACGAAACGGAAAATTAACGTTAGGAAATTTCATTATTTACTTACCAAGTTCGAAAGTAAGCAGTAATGCTTTCAGCTATAGTGCGGAATTTTCCAAGGATTTTATTCTATTTATTGTTTTTGGAACTTTGTTTAACACTGTTTCGGTTGAGCTGTTATTGTCACGAAGATAGATAAAAATAGATGATCTTTCGCGATTTTTAGCCAGATATCGAGTAATGTAACTTCTTCGCTAGATCAAGATGTACCTTCTTATTGAATCTTTTATTTTATTTGCCCGTACTAAAAAAACAGACAGACAATTTACGTTTGCTATGAAATATAAAGTCCTTGCAAAGATTGAGTTGGCACTATTTACTTGTTTTGACGACTACCAACGGGCTGATCGGATGATTTGACAAACACCGCCTAGATGCACCTTTCAGTTAGTTCTCCCGACTTTTTCCGGTCATTTGTCCCCAATCATAATGCAAAACAAATCAAGGCAACAACACTTCAACAGAAAATCCGATTTATTACAATAAAACGATAATGGAACAATGCAAGCAAGGAACACATCTTGAAAGGGATCAATAAGGCAATCTAATATTCAAGTATTCCTACCTTTTATTCTTACAATAGTATTACCATCGTTGCCGACGTAAAAGGAATACGATGCATTAAATATTCAAATAAATCTCTCTCTTAAGTTAAATGTATGCCATTGTGCTGGGTACCAGTCACTTCCCTGAAGAGAAAGTTCCAAAGTTGAATTCGCACTTTCGATAATCCGTTGGTAGTTCGCGTAATGGCCGAACTGAAATCGTCTTAGTTATGTAACTAGTCAAGTAAATCTTTGACTCAGATATCATAATTATTATTCCTCTTTTGTAACAATATCTTCACTTGTTTTATTTTTGTATAACGAGTTTCGCTAGATCGCATTTATTTTTTGTTGTTCCAAGACAGTCAGCTGTTTTTTTTCTGTCATAGTCATTTAAAATCTTATCCCTAGGTTTATTTACTTTTATATCATCCAACCAAATGAAACATTGTAACTTTTTCAGCAAAAACATATCTCAGACTTTAAATTACACGAGACAGAATATTAAGGTAAATTCTTCAGCAAAATAAAAAAATATTTTTGCTGAAAGAATTACACGAAAAGCTTACCTCGATTTACGAAAATGGGATCAAAATTATTAGATCGACGATACACATTATTACTGAGATTTTGTTTATTCATTTACATAAGCTAGCGTAATAATCGTATTGCAATGTTCAAAATGCGCAATAAAATATCTAAATCCAGTCCTAAAAATCCTGCTCCACGTTTATCCGACTGATGGAACCTATAAAAAGAGGGTTCTGTACAATTATTTTTACATCAGCACCGGAACCATTCCGGACACGATAAAGAATCTCCCGGAAAAAGATATTTATTCGACCAAGCTAACGTGTTCCTCAACAGATTTGGCGGGAGCATTTTCAACTTTAGGCATATGACAATAAGGTTGTTGGCTTTTGTATCTAGACGAGCCCACATTAAATGTAACGTTGTTGTGGAATGTTAGGAACTTTCGGGTGTGAGCGCAATAAAACACCTTAAATCGAAGCGCGAAATCACTGACTAATTGTTAGTCTTGTTCCGATAAAATTAACTACTTTCGTGCAAAAGGTTAGTGAAGTTTGGAACTAGTCGACGAGTTTTATAGGCGTCAGCTAACGTTCTAGTGGTCAGGTGGAAAGTTCTAGAAGTTTTCTGAGGCCCTCTCTTGTTTCTGGGTCCCTCGGTTGTTAAAATAAGTTAGATCGAATTATCCGACGGCAGACACGTCCAATATAAAGTTTTATCATAATCCATTTTCCTGAGGCAGCTATCTAAAATTAGGCTCTATTCAGTGAATCGATCTAGGGATAACTTTAGACTGCATTGAAATAGCACTAGGTAATAGCCTACCGTTATTGGTGTTATACGCAAAGGAATTTCTTGAGAGACTTTTGTAGTCCGCAATATGAGGGCCATTCACCATTTCGCATACCAAAAAGACGTATTACTACCCAACAAAATCTCATATATTACCCGTACAGCTAATACCTATACAAGTTGGCATAAAGCCGAGTACACAAAAGACATGAAACGCCCACATCCATATTCAAAGGCCAGTACTATCGCACTAACAGCTTTCAACGAAGACATGGTTCCCATTGATTTATGAAATTGTGGCAGTGGCCGTCAGTCACTCCAATTATGAGAGAGCATAGCGTCGGCAATACATCAATCTTATAGACAAGGGACAAACACTGCTCACGGTGATATTGCATGCATTAATGCGCGACGAGATAGTGGCTTATGCTAAAAGTTAAATGACTATAGTTTATTGGTTGTGGAGCTCTTCGGTGCATCGTTAACTTAATGCTTGTTTATGTTGTCTATCGCACAGTTCCGTATATTGGCGTTAGTCTTTTGTGATGAAGTGCCTTAAGCACTGTGAGACTTTGTCTTGAGTATTTTCGACAGGTTTGGAACATCGCTTTCAAGTCAATTAAGTTGGTAGAGGTATAGTTAGTTAGAGTTCTGACTGTATTGATTTTGATTCGTAAATTGGATTTAGTTGTAAACTGGTTTGCCTGTGTCGAGTCAATATTTGATACATAAACATTCCTACTCAGAGATAGTGGTTCACCGTTCTCAAGTACTGAAGTCGGTACTTACGTTTTGTGAATAATAGAACAATAATATTTTAAGTGCCTAGTGAAAAGTGTTCTTACTTTCAGTTACGTATAGAAAATGTAACAGTGTAAAAGCATGTATAGATTCCCAACAATAAATAATTACAAACTAAAACCATTTCTAAATCCATTCACCTGCAGTAACGCAAAAGTTCTGCAGTGAAAATCGAACAAAATAATGGGAATAATATTTTCTGGAGCGTTTGCCTGCAAAATTATCGGGCTCAGTTCGTTCGCGAAGTGTGATATTACCGGTTAGGGGCGGTTCGAACCGATTACAGCGACAACTGCACGCGCACCGACCTTATCACGCTATTATGAAATTTTTGATCGTTGTTCAACTATGAGCGTTGTATTTTAAAATCACCATATTTAAAGTCATCGTGTTGAAATGATTGAATAAGGAAATTGAGAAACTTAAAAAATACATAGCAAATAGGAACAGAGTTTGTCACAACACAAAAAGTAAAAGCATTGACACAGTATAAAAAATATAAAAATAATAATATTATGACGTAAGCCTAGAAAAATAATAAATCAAAACAGAACAAAAGGATAATGACAGCTAGGTTCAATGTTTTATACCAAATGGAAATCCAGCTCAACATTATGACAGGTAGAATACTGGCACACTGCTGGGACTATTGTCATATAACTCTAAAAAAAAGTAATATATTTTGAATAAAGAATGAAACTGACAAAAATCACCAATACCATAAAGGTACGTAATTCTCCGTAGCAATATTTAAAATACCTACACAAGGTCTGATATCCCCAGGTACATTTTGATGAAATTAATGCCATTACGTGTGAAACTTCATTTAAATAATGAATACACTGTTTCGCTGAAAAATAATGCGCATTTATTTGATGTTGGACACACTGGTTCTGCTGAATTATGAAAATCATTTCTGAAAATGTTGTAAGGATTAATTTGCATACATTACAAAAAAAGCGGTGGTAAAAGGTGGAAAATGGCTATTCAGATAATTGAAATTATGTCAAAAAGTTTTAGTACCAAGACTAAACACACACATTATGTTTATCGAATTGTCTATTGCTTTTCAATGCTCATCATCTGCCTAGCCTTTTTTCAACTATGTTGGGGTTCAGTTTTTTATTTAATGACGCCAAAAATCATCAAATTATCCCTTCCCACCGTGGGTTAGCAGCAATGAGGGAGTGTCAGACTTTTACTGACTACAAATCCGTCGTAGGTCTTTTATGCACCAGGGCCGCGGTAACTCTTTCGAACAATCCCGCAGCCCTGGCAGGCCCTGCTGGGCCCCGCTGAGGTGGGATTGAGTTTGAGTCTAGTTGGATGCAGTTTAGTATCAGTGTTGTGCGTGCCGATAATCGGCCTTGGACACCATTGTCAGGAATTACTATCCGCCAAGCGTCTATCTTTCAATGCTGTGGTGATATCTTTTAAAAGTACTACATACCTAACAATCCTTGAGCTCTCTTAATATTATCACAAAGTTTTCTTATATAAACTGTTTCCTAAAAGTATGTCATGTTAGCTTATTTTCAAGGATGATTTGATCAGACACGGCGGTAATATTGTATGAAAATATTCAATATTACGTTCCTTGGTTTATGTTTGTTAAGGCCTACATAGGTGTTACGTATGTTTTAGTTTTCAGTAATTGTTTACGCCCGCCTGATTCAATTTGCAATAAATATACAGCGTGTTTTTATTCTAGAGAACAATTTTATTAACATACTTTTTTTGATTAACATTTATTTTTATTTTACATCAGTTTTTATGACTTTTATTACTGCATTAAATTAATACTATTAGTGAAACAAATGCTAGCAATATTTGTTTAAACTACGCATTTTTGTAAGCAACATTATTTACCAATTTTCAAGTCCCAACGACGCGACGACCAGTCCATAACAAATACATTTGCATAGTCTTCAAATTACATTTTTCAACCCATTTCAAAATAACATAAAATCAACAAAAATATTGGTAATTAACCCTAAACCGCTCACGCCTGATGTGTACACAACTGGTGTGTAATTGTACATTACTGGCCACAATAAGCTCGATACATTATCGTACACAGGTCCGATACACAGCGTAGTGACGTCACAGCTTGGTTAGTATTAATGTCTTCATACGTCATCGCTTGTGTTGCTACTTTGTACCTGACTGTCCCTGGTCGACTGATAACGGCTGTTGTGTTTTGTTGACGAGTGTCTTCTGAGATTACCATAAGGTAATATTATTACTTTTAGGACGAACCATTAGGAAGGTTCTTATGTGCATTTATTTATTCTGAAAGTTTTTTCATACAATTAAGCAAGTACATATTTTTTCGAAGGCATGGCAAGGCGCGCATCTACTTTATCTATTTTTAACCAGCTTTATTATTAAAGAGAAATAAAAAATATTTTTTTTACTAACAAGCCAGCATTAAATATCTCGCTGAAATGAAACCAAAAACAGAAAATAAAAAGAAGTATTAAACAATATCAACCAACGCAAATATTGAGAACAATACAATTTTTGTTCGCAAAGTTTAAACAAAGTTTGAGTAAGTTAAAACCCTTAAGTAACCCAGAAATCGGATACTTGGAAGTTAGGGCCCCAATTCACCCGCAAGGCACCTCAAACTAATAAAGGAAACATTTAATTAATGTAATTCAAAGTTTGGTCAGTCGTAAAGTTATTAAATCAAAAGGTCAGGACTTGAAGAACATGAGATTAGCCTTCTGCACATGTTAACTAGTAACACACATAGTGAGTAGGGTGACCATCTATTACTGATGACAGATTTAATTTATATTTCCTGCTACTATGTCAAGTTTATTTGAGACAAGCCAATCATTTAGTTACAAAAGCACAATCATTCAATCTATTACTATGTTTTATCACATAAAAAGCCAAATACATAGTTTGTTTTAAGAGTTTGTTTCATAATCAAAACCATTCAATATAGCCAGTAACATACCATTACCTACATAATTTGGATGCGCTACTCGGTTGCGACAACTAAATAAACTCTACAAATAATCCCAATCAATGAGTTACTACCATTCTTTTTCATACCACATAAGACCAAAATTAATATTTGTATAATAAAAATCACAAATCATGGTAACACTACCAAAACATCAAGTCACACGTACGGGTCTACATGGAGGCGTATTAAATTCGGTAAATGTCTGGACAAATCGCGCAAGTTTACAACCGGGGTCGAAGAGACCCCTGCAATGGCAAATTGTTACCAACCCACGACAGTTGAAGGGTTAACTGGCGTTCGTGTTTTGATTCGGAAGATTTATAGTGTTGTAGTAAATTAAGTATTGATTTGAAAATTCATCATGTTGATTCGAAAGTTTATAGGTGTTACGACAAATTCAATTCTTCAGAAAATTGTTTTCTTCCTTAATTCATTAAGGGAACTAATTAACTTTAATGTAGTACCTCATTGTTATTTTTAGTCACAGAAGAAAAACACAAATAGGTAGATACATATTTCACTGCATGTTTTTGGTCAGAGAATCAGTTATAGAATTCAATTTAACAAAACGTAATAATGAAATGAAATGAAATGAAATGAAATGAAATCGTTTATTTTGCAAGTTGGACATAAAATCACTTTTACACGTCATTTTTAAGAACGCTGAGGTCGGCATTTCCTAATGACTGATCCCTGAGAAGAAATGCCGAAACAAACTCAAGGGTCATAGTCTCTTTTAAAGTCCAAACATGTTATAAATCAAATAATATTAGGTGTGAGTGTCACCATGTACGCGGTCTGGAATGGCCTTTTGAGGAAAGAGCCACATCAGGCTGGAGCTGACCAGTCCCAACAGACGGCACGCATGTATCAGTCGTCGTGTAGCTCAACCATATCTTAGGGAGCTCAACGACCTGTCACACGACGATACCAGATCTGCAGAACATTTGCGTAGGCCATTCAAAAATACTCAAACCCGCCAGACAGTATTTATGTTATAAGAATATATAATGTTGCTCGCATACACGATACTCACATTCACAATAATAATAAATAATAAAAAAAAATACAATTATAATATATAAATGTCAAAAAAAATGTCATTAATAAAATGTTATCTGATGATAATAATATTTAAATGTCAAAAGAACAATACACAGGCATTTGAAAAGATATCACTCACTAAGCGAGCAGCTCATTCCCAAGCTTCTTTATCATTTAAATAATCAGATATTTTGTAATATCCTTTTTTCAAAAGTTTGGATTTTATATGATTTTTAAATTTCTTAATAGGTAAATCACGAACCGCTTTGGGAAGTTTATTGTAAAAGCGTATACATTGACCCATGAACGAGTTGCTTACTCTGTGGAGGCGAGTAGCATGTACAGCAAGATTATGTTTATTCCTAGTATTTATGCTATGAACATCAGACATTTGAACAAAGTTAGAAATGTTTTTACGAACGTACATTAAATTTTCAAAAATATATTGAGAGGCAACAGTCAGAATATTTATTTCTTTGAATTTCTCTCTGAGAGAAACTTTTGGACCCAGATTATAAATGGCTCGAACAGCTCTTTTCTGTAAAATAAATATAGTCTCAACATCTGCACAGTTTCCCCAAAGGAGTATCCCATACGTCATTGAACTATGAAAGTAACTAAAATAAACTATTCTGGCTGTGTCCACATCGGTGATTAGTCGGATCTTTTTAATAGCATAGGCGGCTGAACTAAGCCTTCCTGACAGTTTAACAATATATGGGCCCCATTGGAGTTTGGAATCAACGGTCAAACCAAGAAATACCGTTGACTCAACAGGCTTCAACTCTACTCCATTTAGTTGTACATTGGTTGGTAACTGCCTTACGTTTGGCGTTGAGAATTTAATTAACTTCGTTTTAGATTCATTTAAAAGAAGATTATTGACATTAAACCAATGAACAACCTTAGAGAGTGTATTGTTAACTTCGTCAAAATTGTCGAGTTGGCGCTTGATTTTAAAAACGAGTGAAGTATCATCGGCAAACAACACAATCTTGTGATTATCCCTTATGTGATAAGGAAGGTCATTAATATAAATAAGGAACAAAAAAGGGCCTAGAATTGAACCCTGTGGAACCCCCATGGTGACCGTGGATCCAGAAGACCTCTTACCGTTGACATCCACCCTCTGAATTCTATTATGCAAATAAGAAGTCAGAAGGTCAAGAGCCTTATTTTTAATACCATAGTGGTGAAGTTTCCTGATGAGTATATCATGGTGCACGCAATCAAAAGCCTTGGACAAGTCGCAGAAAATACCGAGCGCATCCTGCGAATCCTCCCAGGCCTCGAATATATTTTTAAGCAATTCCACGCCCGCATCCGTAGTAGAACGACCCTTGGTAAATCCAAATTGTCTTGTGTGCAACAAGTTGTTTTTATTAAAATGGCTCAACAATTGACGTAATATTAACTTCTCAAAAATTTTACTCAAAGTGGGTAAAATTGAAATTGGCCGAAAATTTGATGGATCGGTTGTACTACCAGATTTAAACAATGGGATTACTTTACTAAGTTTCATCAAGTCAGGAAAAACACCAGACGCAATACAAGAGTTGAACACAGTTGCTAAATAAGGTGAAATTATTTCAATTATCGATGAGATTATCTGAACTGACAATCCCCAAAGGTCAGCAGTCTTTTTTACATCGAGATTTTTATATGCTAGAATAATATCCTTAGAGCTAACAACTGCGAATTCAAAACTTTTGTCACATTCCGCAACACAATTTTTTAATATTGTAAAAGCCGAACTGGAAGAAGACATCAGAGTTCTGGTTGTTAAAATAGGGATATTGGTGAAAAATTTTTCAAACTCAGATGCTACCTCCGAGTCTGACTTAACGTCTACATTGTTTATTTTTAAGTGGAAGTCTCGATTCCGTACAGTGGATCGGCCTATTTCTGAATTAATTATATTCCAGGTGGTTTTTATTTTATTTCCAGAAGCTTTTATTTTTTGTTTTATGTGTATTGATTTTGCGGAGGTACATGCTCTTTTAAATATTTTTGAATAGTTTTTAACATACTGTTTAAATGTTTCATCTTGATTGAATGATCTTTCATAGTATAATTCAAACAACTTCTGTCTACTTTTGTAAATACCCGGCGTTGCCCAATCACTAAATGTTGCCTGATCACAGACAGATATGGACTTAGAGGTAAAAACTTTTTTAAATTCACAGTTAATTAAATTGAATAGAAGGCTATAAGCTTGATCAGGATTATCATGATAGGGCAATTCAGGCAGTTTTTCACACAAGTTATTTTTAAAATGTTCCAACCGATGTTTGTTTATAGGAATAAAACTTACATTTTTTCTCATAGCTCTGATAGTTTTCATAGGAAAGGTAACTAATTGACCAGAGTGATCAGAATCCAGCACATTTAAAATTTGTTTATTTAAAGGTTTTAAGTTTGTAAAAATGTTATCTATACATGTAGCACTAGTGCTAGTTATTCTAGTTGGCTCGAGAAATGTACTGTACAAGTTGTATGATTTAAATAGAGTTATAAAATTATTAACAATAGGATTATTTTCCTGTATATTAATATTAAAGTCTCCACAGACGACAACTGTTTTATTATTATTAGAAATTTTGAATAATACATCTTCCAGATGCTTCTCAAAAATTGTATATGTTGCACATGGGGGCCTGTATACACTCATTACAATGAACTGCTCAAGCTCAACGCATGATATCTCAATTACTCGCTCAACAGAAAGGTTCACAATATCCTTCCGTTCCTTGTATTTAATATTATTGCGAAGAATTATTAGAGAACCACCACGTATTATATTTACTCTGCTGTACGAGCTACCTACACAATGGTTCTTGAAGCTAAACATGAACTGATGCTCTTTAAGCCAATGCTCAGTTAAACATAAAATATCTATATTATTACAGTTCATGAACAACTCCAATTCCAATTCTTTACCAATCAAACCTTGAATATTTTGATGGAATATATTCAGATTGTGTTTGTTTCTAGTATTTATATTCAAAGGGTTTGATGGATCAGAAGTGACAACATTTTTTGTGGTATTTAATTGTACATTTGAAGATATAATTGTATTTATGTCACAATTCAAAATAATCGATTGACTATTGCTAGAGATTGGCTCTATTATCTGGTGGTGGAATTTAAATCACTTGGAACTAATTCCAAGTTCTGTGAAAAAATAAAACTAGACTGCTGAAAAGGAGCAGTATCGTTAGCCAAGCATTTGGCTTTGTTAAAAATACAATAAAATAGCGATTTTGCTATTTGTTCTTTATAAAAATTACAAAGATAATAATTATCTTTTGTCATAAAATAATTATTACTAATGAGTACATTAGAGTCAATAAAATTGAATTTTTCATTATAAAATGTCATGGTTTGTAATTTGAGATTGCATTTATGTCTATAGTTGTTTTCTGTCTGCGACAAGCCCTTGCCATAGGGATAATTAACATTTACTGTTATTAATTTACTGCACAAAAATAAAATTGAAAATAATAAAGAAAAGTTGTCTTTGGAACTAATATTAGTTAACGTAAATGGGGTCTACATGATGTACGCAAAATTAATATCAAAATGGTTACGGCCATCTCGAAAGTGAGCAAAAAATCAGCTCGAAAGCCAATCTTTATTAACACAAAATAATTTGAAAATCAAGTCTTTCAAAGTGAAATTATAAGCACAGCAAATTGCTCATAACACAGTTTCCTTCAAAAAACGAATTTCCATTAAAAAACCTCTTTATTCCGACCGTTAAATCGGTCCATAGTGGGATTTAATTTCAAAGCTTCTCCAAAATACAGTGGACTCGAAAAACCATTTTCTGGGCCGTCAGTCAGCCCGCATCAATGCAACCGGTCCAATTATTCAACTGAAACTACGTCGATACTATGTACGTACAAAATTGACGCGAATCTAAATATTTTGATAGGTGAATAGAAATATTTTAATGGATGGAATATATTGGAATATTTTGGGTACGAACTTTTGTACTTTTATTACACGGTATAAATCATGAAGTGTATTATAACATTGGATTGATGATATCTGAATATTGGGTTTTCATTTCCAGTTTTGGTACTCTTTTTTAAAGTCACGGTTCGCTGGTCTTTTAGTTTGTATCCATCTGAAAATACCATTTCATTTATTAACCAGTTAGGTTCATTTTAACATTATTGCAAGCCGCTCATCCGATATATCTCTCAAAATATAAATATTTGCTCCGTGCTGTGGTAAACTGGGCCACAAAGTCAAGCACTCAGCCACTACGCCAATAGGCTTGACAAATATTGCCTACACGGCTTTTGTGGGGACCTTTATGTACCAGCACAATGTTATCACTGTTCAAAGGATTGACTACTCCCAATTTATTACAAATATAAGTCCATTAAATACACAACAAAGTGCAGTTGAAATAACACCAAAAAACAATGTTAAATCACCTAATTTCAAAAACAATATTCAAAGAATCAGAAAGTTGTACAACATGCAACACTGCATTTTCATTTTTCTTTCGAACCGAGCAAGTATTCATTACGATAAGGATATCGCATGGCGTCATTAACCCATAACACCCATCGATTACACCGTAGAAAACTATTAAGGACCGTGCAAATTGCACAGGTAATGTTTTGACGTGCATAAGCTAGATTGCGTTGACTGCAAATAGATGGCGCTGTTCTCAATTATGATCGAGAAACTGAATTGCGCTTAAGAATTTGCAATTTTAATTTTCTGCGTACCATATTTTCTTCATCGGATGAGAATCTAGTGACTGTTTTTAAATTTCTAGTGTTCAGATTATCTAAGATGGTAGTAGATTTCATGGGCTTTAAAACAGGATTTTTTAATTGCCCTACGATATAAACTGATAAAATATTGGCACATAATAGTCACGAATGTAGCTCTCTAAATCCTCTCAGAACAGTACCTACTAATACAGTTCATAAATAGAAGTAACTAAAGTCTTTAATTAAGTCACTAAATCAAAAAATAGAAGAAAAAATATTCCGACGATAGCGCAAACTTTGCATCACAAGAAGTGTTACCGTTGCCAATTACCAACCGTCGTCTACAAGGCACGAAGCCATCTTAGCTTAACGTTCTCCCAACGAGAACCCAGTTAATGGCCGAAGTGATTTATCGATTAAACGCCACACAAGTTAACTGTTTGCCAAACAAATATATCTTCGTTGATCCTAAATGTATATTGGAATTTCAATAGAGTTACGATGCTGGGCTGCTTCAATTTTGAAATCTTAAAGGTGGTGTTTCAATTCATTCAGAGATAAATGAGTGTCATGATGAATGGTTTATTTTGAGAAGCATCATTAAAAGATTATCAATCTGAATACTGATCTTTGTCTGGCTATCAATATGGAGTGAATGAAAAATACGAAATGCAATGAATGAAAAGTTGATCTACATTTTGCACGTAGATTTTACAAAGTAACTTCATCTGTTTGTCTGTCAAAATGTTTAAATGAAATTTTGTAGACAGAAAGTCTAGAACAGAGTGTGAAGTACCTACCTCCTTCAGAACGCTGGTGGAACAACGGAGAACAGCTAGTTATTGTTATATGTATAGGTAAAAACATACCTAATAGCAAAAAGGGTCATACATAATACAGTATTAGAAAAGTGATACCGAAATTGAATTTCCCCACATCATTGGCGGTTTCCATACAAGTATTAGGTTTTCGCTACGACCTAGAAACAAAACAGGCCTTTTTTCTCGCACGTCAGATTAGATATTACCATACCGACCTAAAAATGTAAAGGCTTATTTTCTATTGTAAGTTCGTTTTAAGGTAAAAAGGTTTTTAGTAGGAGACTATAGGGCTAATACTTAGGCGAGTCACACAAGCTCCATAAGTAAGTATTATAGACGTGCGTGGTGCAAAATCCTTTGCGTTGCAGATGGTTCGATGGTGTGGTTGTGTGTGGTCCGCCTTAAACCCGGTGCCCACTTATGTGCGGTGTACACAGTGCGGGGCAAGGTACTTTAAATTCGTACTTTCCATGCGGTTTACCAATCATGGGCCGTGGGTTTAGCATTCTTATCCCAACATTCCAGTATACACCTTCTTTTGTTTTTAAATTAAGAAGAATATTCTAAGAAGACTTCATTTCTTTTTCAACACAGTCATTATTAAGTTCTGCTTCTTCAAAGTAGGTCCGAAAATAGTTATGTATAGTTTATTTTACACTGGTTCTCGACACTTAGGTAATATACATTTACAGTTCTTTGACTTACCAGTACCTACTTCACAGTAATAAATTCAACATTATTTTCAGAAATGTTACGGTAAATATAAGGAACCAATTAAATTGATACCAAAACATTTCTGAAAACATATCAAGAACAGCGGTCACAATTATACGAGTTCCCTACAGAGCAATGAATTACGCGGTAATTATGATACAAATTAGATTACCTATAACATTCACCTACATTGAGAGTTCTGCGCTCATATTCTGTAGAAGTGACATGGATGCGATGTAGCGGTCACAACGGAAATGGTTCCTTTTGTAAAATACATGGCATGAAGAAGATAATTGATAAAATAAGGCCTTTGTCACTTGGGCATAGTGAAGCTTTGCAACAGCAAAAGAATTTCACAAATCGGTTCAGTAGTTTTGGAGCCTCTAGAGTAGAAACAAACTAATAAAAAAAAACGTTTATTAAAGGTGTCCGTACTAAATATTTTCACGCAGTTACACCAGCGCCCTGAGAAAACTCTGCTCGCGCCCATCTCCTTTTTCAGGTTATGGACTATCTGTGTACCCATCGGCTAAGTAATTTTGGCATGAAAACGTAACACATAGGCAAACAGAAACAGAGATACATCTAAATTTACTCTTCGTTCATAATACAGGTATTAATAAGAATTTCATCCCAAATACGCCTACCTTCAAATACCATAAAATTTCTCTTCACAGCTAATAAAGTTGTTTCCCCATCGATGACTCACAGAATATTCCCTTCGGTAATAGCTCCGGCTTTCCGTTCTGAATAATTTATCAGGAGGCAATTAATTATGAAAGTGGAGAACATAAGTAGCTCATTAGATGAGTTCAAGTGCCGCCTGAATTTATCACATGCTATATAGCTTATGGTAAATATTTTGGTTTTATATGAAGTTGATTTTTTTTTTTTGAAGTATATGTAACGACTACAGCTAGGTGTAATCGGCAATATTGCTGCTTAACTTATATATTTGTTTTGTATCTTCAGTAAGAACTAGGTGTAATTTTCATCATAGCAGTCTGATCTCTATATGAGAACAGTTTCCGTGGCCGACAATTGGCTAAGTCATCATCTTATGCAATAGTAAAGCTACATGGTTGGATCCATCTTATGATCAAATTTATTAAAGCAAGCTTGGCGCAGTCTACTCATGACGAATTGTTACGTGTTACGGAAAGCATGTTTTTATCAGGGTGAGGAAACTAATTACCTTGGGATGCATGAAGAACAGCAGGAAACAGCTAGTATGACAATATTGAGCTAAAAATAATATCGTCAAACGAACAATTTCTCTATTAAAAACAAGGTAGTCACTTATATCTACTAACTTGAGTCGTACTTACCTGTCTAGTTATTGCTTTTGTCAAGTGTACTTACCGTGATTGATATTATGTTTTTTATTGGAATTCTAGTTGAGAAGGCTTCTCATATTATATTACGTATGTTTACTAAGTTCTCTTGTATATTTGACCTATTTACTGCCTCGTGAAAAGAGTTGAAGATAAATAAATAATAAAAAGGAAATAAATAGTAATTTGGGACATTAAATACTTTTTGCTTTGTTTATTGTTAATGGACGTTTTTGTTTTTGTTTAGTCTGAACAGAACAGATAATAACAAACAATGATTTTTTTCAACATCTGCCTCACCTTTTCCCTACTACGTTGTGGTCGGCTTCCAGTCTAACTTGATGCAGCTGAGTACGAATGTTTTACATGGAGCGACCGCCTGTCTACTCTCCTCAGCTCAGTTGCCGGGGCATCCCAATACCAAGGAGTATAATTAGTACTGCTGTCAACCCGTAAAATCTGACCAAATATGCTCTTGCCTTCGAAATAAGGGAATATAATATTGGGATCAAACCTTCATTTTGGTTCTTAATACATACTTAACGGCCTTAACACTTTAGTACTATTTTGTGAAAATGATACAAACATTTTTCTATCATAATATCATTATATAAAGATTATCTTGTATCTCGATAGAAACACAAACTCATTTCAGTGTCTATCTATTTTTTCCTCTGTCTTATTATCTTAGAGCGCTGTGCCTAGAATTCCCACCTGAGTCTCGGTCTGTCTAGGTAATGAGCTAGGAAGGATTTGTGTCCCGTTGGCGTACGGACAACTGTATTATTGTAGGTTTGTTAGAAAACTAGATTCTAAGAAATTGTGTGCAGTTTTGTTTGCAAGATTTTTTCAAAAAATATTATAGACAAGAATATTTTGATGGTTTTCGAAAGAGGTGAAAAAAAGCCTTTATTAATGTTGGGTTGTTTCAATTATTTTTATATTATTAGTACATATACTAGTATGTACCTGCTGAAATAATAGTCAGCAATAATCTATTTTTGGGTAAGAAAAATAAACCTTTGCAGTATTAACTTACGATTTATTTAACTTGTAACAATTTATGTAGGTAACTTAATTTACTTGTTATTTATAAACCTGAAGCTAATAACTTTTTTCTCGTTTAAGCTTTTATTTATAAACTTAACTATTTTTAAATCTTCCAGGAAACCAGACACCGACGCTATTGTTCCGTTCAACAATAGTTTATGACATAAAAAAGTTATAAAAATTCTATGAACGAGATATATTTTATGAAACTGATATTTAAATATCAAAATGTGAAAATAAATTTTCTTTTTCGAGCTTCAAAGTAAATTAAGTAATAGGTGTAAGTCTTAAAAAGGTTTAATGTGCAAAATATCAGATAGTCATAATATATTCTTTATTATATTAGTGCATAAAAAAAATAAAGTTACATCATACTCTGTCATTTTTAACCGACTGCCCAAAAAGGAGGAGGTCCTCAATTCGTCGGGATCTTAATTTTTATGTATGTTTACCAATTACTCAAAGACGTCTAAGACTGATTTGCAAAGTTCTTTTTTTTTGTAAAGGGTATCTATAATACAAAATATATAAAAAAACATACAATTTTGCTATAACATAAAAATAAGGGCCACATGAAGAGCGTGTAAATAATATTTGTAAGTTGTAGCCCATAAACTCACTTCTCTCGAGGCCCACCTTTATGCTTATAAAAAGTATGACTCGACATAAAACAAGCATTTATTAATATTAATAATTCAATAAAATTGACGTGAGACTGCGTAAAAAAGTACCTTCTCACAGGATTAAATAATAAATCCTTAGTAATATTATAAATGGGAAAGTAACTCTGTTTGTCTATGTATCACGCTAACTACTAAACTTATTTAAATGAAGAGCCGGCAAAATGGCATAGGGTATCTCTAACTGTGAGAAGTACATAGTTCCCTCAGAACGCGGGTCAACCCACGGGGTGTATATTGTTATAATATGGATTTGTATTGAGCCATATAGGTCGCTGACATGAAAACAAAATCACAAAATTAACATAAAAGTAAACGTCTTCTTTTCTGAAGTTTATTTATAGTTGACAAGATTCGAAGAACTGTCTTTGTGTCAAAATAATATACGCAAAAAAAAACAATATTTTTTTATAAGAAATCAAAACATGTTATTTCCCTTTCATCCATTAAGTATCAATTTAAATAATTTCAAAAGGAATAAGATCTGACAGGTGTGCCGACCTCTATTGTTATTCCTTTTATACAATCTGAGCGTCAATTTTCTCTTGAGGCAATTACCTAGGCTGTTTTGCCCTCAATTCGTGCTTTTATTTATTTGAATACATATCGCTGATATCATAAATAACGTTATATCAAACCATTTTTTTGTATTCGTTAGTAGCCATTTTTGGAAGAATACGATTGTAATACAAGAAATATTTTGATGAATTTTATTTAAATGGCTAACTTCTATACTCGATACTAATGATAATAATTATGATAAAGAGGAAACATTTTTTGCCTGTTTTTACCCACCCTAAAAGCTCTGAAACTACTGGACCGATTTAACATTTGAAAAATTCGAAGCTAAACTATTCCCGAGTAACACAGCCTATATTTTGTCCTAGAATAGGAAGTAGTTTCGAATGCGGATAAAACAGCTACTAAATAATATCTCAAGTAAAAAATTATCACCCCAAAACATATTAGCAACAAAACGTAATTAAGTTACTTAGACGAGCCATGTTTCCGAAACATAGTTGTAGGCTTTCCAAGTTTAGAAGGAGTTTCGCTAAGTAAACTCATGACCGAACTAAGTAAACGCACCAAGTGACTTAATGTTAATTAGAATTGGTGCTGACTACGTACAGTCGCGCTCGTAAGTGTTTGTCGTGTTTGTTTTTAATTATTAGGACCTTTATTTATAAATTGTTTTTATTGTATATCGAAATTAGCTAAAAAAATATTAATTTTATATTTGTTCCGTTTAGAATATTAAATTCATCAACTTTGCTTTAGTTATCATCATCAGCAGCAATTCTATCGTCCCGTTGCTGGGCACAGGCCTCCTCTCACACAGAGAAGGATTGAGCGTTAATCACGTTGTGTTAGTCAACTTGAAATTAAACTTTTAACTGCCTCGTTGGTCTAGCTGTCGCAAGTGCGGCTGCTGAGCACGAGGTCTCGAGTTCGATTCCCGAGTCGGGCCGAAATCGCTTTGTGGGTTTTAGAAGACTTTCACATAGCAGCCCGGAGCCTGGAAGGTGGTGATTGATACACCCGTGCATCGGAGAGCACGTAAATGTCGGTCCTGCGCCTGATCTCTTTCCGGTCGTGTCGGATTGCCGTCCCATCGGGCTATGAGAGTTAAGGAATAGTGAGTGCACCTGTGTCTGCGCAAATGCTCGTGCACTATAATATGTCCTGCGCAGTTGGCTAATCTCCTTACATGAGAACAGCCGCCGTAGCCGATAATCGGCTAGGAGAACATCATCATCATCATCGTTAGTCAACTTGAAATATTAATGCGGAAGTATTTATTATATTGAATGTATAATAGAATACGATCAGCCCAATTATGGGGAATTGCCATATCCATTCACGTCACGACTGTCAAAAATGTTACAAGCGACATAAAAACCCATGTTAATAATGGGAAATTCAGTATGTCACATACTTTTCAATGCACGGTTCTCATAATGCGCCGATCACATAAAAAGCCATAATATACAAACGAAATCCCATAATCAGAGAGTAGGTAATCATTAAAATTTAAATAAATTCTCCTTTCCTTAAGGTAAGGATGTTTCATTGATTTGGACAATGCACGCAGATTACAATGAATGACAGAACAGATTTGGAAATCACGTTTTGTTCGTGACTGTACGTGACTTGATTCTTCCTTGCATTGCTCGTATTTGTATAATTGTATGGTTTTCAAATTTTCAGAGAGTTACTGTTGAGAGACTTTTTATATGCATTACGAGTTTAGTGATTATATTGAAAAGATTTTTGTTCAGTCAAGTAAGTACATAATAACTGGCAAAATTATTGTTTAGATATTTCCAACATATTTAATTTATAGCAGTTTTAATGATCATTATCATATTAGGTCTTCTCCTAACATGTGTAATATCATCTATATTTCAGTTTATGAAGATTTTAATACTAATTTTACATCAGCTGTACTCAATACAGCACAAACTGTACAATTCCATAAATCTCCATCCATAAATATATTCCACCACCAACACATTAAAGTCAAACAATTTCTTTTCCGATCACCAAACCCGTTGCTGCATTACACTACACAGGAAAAAAAACGACCACCCTGACAGGTAACAAATCGGTATGAACGATACCGCTTTGTTGTGGCAAGCTACCACGTGTTAACAAAAAACAGGTCAATTAATCACTACAGTTAACTTTCCTATCACTTTGTATACTGTATACTGCACAATGTTCCTGAATTCATTATCCGTTAAGTAGATACAGCGTTTTCTGTTAAATAGCTTTTCTAGGATGATTTTTTGCTGGGTCATTTTTGCTGCCTCGTGTAGCATTGGATTTAAAAACTGGCAAAATACCTTTGTGCTAAACGTTCAGATGAGTAAATGAAAAAAAAACTGTGTTCAATACAGTCTTAATATTGAGCAAGAAACCTCAAACGGTTTAATTAATTAAAATAAATTATTATTGTAAAACTACCAAGTTTAAGCGGGGAAACTACGAGTGATTTCTTAATAGCTTGAAAGTCCTTAACATAATTATTTGTTCTTAACTTACCAGCTCGGGTTTACAAACAGCTGTTGGTCCAACTCCTTCCATATTCCGAAATCAGAACAAAGTCCTTATTAGAAATTAATAAAGAGCTTTAATAACGCGTTCTAATTAAAAACTCACAAACTTCAAACTTTGAGGAAGAAAATTGAAAACGGGTTTTTAAAGTCCTCGCCGATTTGAGTAGTGATAGTTAGTCCGTAAAACTTGCCAACTTTCTACTAAATCACCTCATTAATCAACCGTTTAAGCGCGGCTTAAACTATAGTTTCAAATTACACAAAGTTTGATCCACTCTGTGGAGAAGGATTTTAGTTCCAATGACGTTTTTTATGACGTTCAAAGTATTAAAATTATGGAGTTCCCTCTTGCAATTTTATTCTTTTCTCGTTGGCTCCGGGTTTGAATATGAAACTCTGGTTTATAGCCACTTGGGGATGTATCAAGTTTTAGTGTGAAATTTTAAATGTTTGCATCTCGTGTGTCGTAATAAAAATAAGAATACTGAAAGCGGTACTCATTTTGAAAATGAGGAACTAAAATGCGCTTGAATTATACTGTGTTGCGGATATTTTTTGCGTTGTGAGATTAAGTTTTGTTTTTCTGTGTTGAATTTTATTTGAATTATGGGTAGTAGTTAAATATTAATAATCTTTATCCTGATGGACAGAGCTGTCCGTATTCCAAAGAGTATGGTATCGCCGTTTGCATATCCACAGTAATCGATTGATCATACCGGGTAATGTGAATTTGTAAACTTTTGTAACACTAAAAGTTTATCGTAACTAAACAAAAAATCTCTATTATTATTTGTAACAAAACAAAAAAGATAATGTTTTTAAAGTAAAATTAGTTTGAAAGCTGCACTCTTTTATCAGTTTATTTTCATCCCGTGCAGATAATATACGTGTAAAATTATAAGCACAAAAGTGGGAAACCGTGGAAGCGTGCTAGTGAAGTTTTCAGAAAAAAATAACGTTGCCATCAATACAAAAGTTAGTCCGGACACTTCACAATATGGGTTGTTGGCTTCAGACTACCTGTGCCACTATTCTGGAAAAATATTGACAATGTAATATGAAACCTTTTAAAAAGAGGCAAGAAATAGAATGTTTATTTGTGTTATTTGATTTCAGATTCGGTTACCTATTAAAATCAGTATTTGTCTTCGCTGCATAATTACAATGCTTTAAAAGATTAGAACAACAACAACTGTAAACATTATGGTATGCATTAAAGTATTGAGTATTGATTAGAACCGATATTTGGTTTACCTCATTGAATTGTGATACCACTAAAAGTTTCAAGCATAAAAACAATACCATTCAACTGTTATTAAAATAAAATTAAATAAAAACAAAACATGAATCTTACATCGCAACAAAATAAACAAAACAAATTCACTACAACCTATCATTCATCGAGATAAAGTGTTGTACATCGCGTCGACATCCAGATCCATACATTTTTACCACATCAGCAGCTCTGACGGGCACTACAGAATAGGGCCGCTAGTTCGGCCCGGGAATAAATTGCAAGTTATTTTCCGTCCCGTCGCTTACCATATTGACGTTGACACTTAACGGCACATAAATCTCCCGGTAGAAATAATTAAACAAAATTGCCAGATAGACAGTTTTGAAATATCGCGGCGTTGTTCGACCTTTTTTAAAGTCATGTTTACGTAATTTGGGTGTCTGTCAGATTGACGTGTCTACTGATATACGAGGGTGCATTATGTTGGGATGTTTTAACTAGCTGTGGTCCTATGATCCCTGATTTTTCCTCACCCTTGGGATATTTTTGGCCCGCCATGGTAATCCCGGTGTGAAAGAGATGCAAGGAGTAAAACAGTGGAAAGCGGGTTTTTCAACTCTTTATGGTGTACCTATTTAACTGGTTAAGAATTATCTAGACACACGGCAGTGTGTCCGCCAAGTTCGAGCAAAAAAAGCGACACACCGGCCGTGGGTTATATTACACGAACCATTTCGGGCCAAATTCGACCCCCCTGTAACTCAAAATCTATTTTATTTATGCATATCAAATTTCTAGTATCTGTTGAGACCCTCTCACTTATCTAAAATACAAAATTTCATTAATATACCTATTGTAGGTCTTGAGATATTGACGTCAGAAAATAGCTATTTTTACTATACACTCACTAACTGACTGATTCACTGACTCACTCATCAAAAACCTAGACCACTTCCAATGGTCGTATTGACTTGAAATTTGGCATGGAGGTAGGTCTTTATGTCAAGGTAAAGGGAAAAATCTGAAAATGGCCAAGTGTGAGTCGGTTTCAAAATAATGAAGGTGTTTTATACCCGGTGTAAATTTATACCCCTAAGGAACTAAAACTACTAAATTTATCTATATTTATATAATATATCTTCGAATGGTACAAAGGTTTGTATTTAGTCAAAGTGAAGTAAAAATCTGAAAACGGCCAAGTGTGAATCACTTTCGAAAATAACGAATGTGTAACTTTGATCCACGAACGTAATATATGATAACATGTCATGTCAGTCAGTTGGTAAATCTAGTCCATTTATTTAATCTAGTTCATTTCTTTGTAAGAAACATAGTGCATATAAAAAAATCTAAAAGATAGTATAAATGAGACATTTCTTTAACTAACTTCATCATAAGAAAAAATAAAAATAAACAACCTTACAAAAATAAATGAAATCCCAATAATGCCAAGTAACATCATTAAAAAGCAACTATTTTTAACTAAGGTATGTGTATGGAACTTGGTACTTATTCAGATCTCACTTCTTTTATAGGCGAAGCATTCCCATATTATCGAACTTGGCAGTCTTTCACATTTTTGTTTTGGGTGGGATTATTTTTTCACAATAAGATTAAATCTAATGACAGAAACTAGCATATATTTTTAAAGTTATACTAACTACCCTTTTGACCGAATTAATGATTATCTCTGCATAACTCAAAAAGTACAAAGTTCAGCCAAATGATATGAAAGAAACGGTGTCTAAAAGTGTTGTATAATATGAACCATTTCTTTCGTATCATGACTCGTAAAATTTACTGTTCCCAAAGGTGTTGTTTTGCAACGACGATTATACCACAAGAGTAAAAATTATACTTATAAACTTTAAAGTTTTAAGTGTAAATTAGTATCAAAGTTTTATAATGCCTCTGATATAGCTGTAATACTCTCGGATCACATTCAGTTTTTAATAAAACTAAGAGTTTATGAATCAGCATGCACAGCTTAACATATTCTTAAGAACAATATACAACTTATAAAATGCGCTTTACGATTTAACTACATTTTCTAAAAAGTAGAAGAATCACAACACAATACAATACTTAAAAATAAGTATCAAATTAAAATTATACTATACACCGCAGTAAATGTATGTACCAAAACATAGACAGAACTAAATACGACTACATAATATTGATCTTGCCACCGAGAGCAATACACACGTCCATTATTAATTATTTATACAGCAAAGTGCCAGGAATGACAGACTGGACATAAGGGTTCATTCAACCCCAAAATTTTCGGTATGACAAATATGTCCAGTGCGTGACGAATTCAATATGAAGGGTCAGGGGTTCCGTGTCTAAATTGAAATGAAATATTTTTGGAATTGTCAACTGTCTGTTTTGTATGTAGGTACTTATAGCTATAAACAAACGATAAAATAGTGAATATAATTTGTTGTAAATAACGTTAAATGTAAATAAAATAAAATTGTTTTGGTCTTGTTAATAGTTTGAATGCAACTTCAAGGGTATTAATTAAAATATCCACCCACCTTTGAAACATAATGCCAAATAATTTTAATAATAACAGCTATCTACCTTAAAATAATAACATTCTGTATATCGTTTGCAAAAAGAATGACTCCAGTAAAAATAAGCCCGAAAAAAATATGTAGCCAGTATGTTTTATACGCTTTTATTTTTAAAAGGTGGTCGAAAACATCACAACCTATTTTTCAGTTCATCAAAATGACTCCTTCGTGTGTTATCATGCGTGTCAAGTATGAATTGCCCCTAAGTTCATCCCTTCACACTATGTCGTAATGTGTTGTGTTTATTTGGATATGACATGCAACGTTAAGCCTCTGTTTGGGAATACAAGTTGTATAAAAGAGTAGAAGTGGCTTGTTTGATCATGTGAATCATTTTACTATGAGACGTTAGAGAAATTCTAGTATCTGCAGTAAAAAAAAAAACAATAGGTACATTTAGTTCTTTCCATTCATCTTTTCTTATTACTTATAAAAAGTACTTTTAGCAATTTTTTTCAAACTTATGTTAACAAAGTAAAAATATGAGGTAATATGTAATTTCGTAAGTAACTTGACGTCTATCTCTCCAGTCTATCCCACACCAGTGCCTCGTTTAAGGCGAGGAAGTGGTCAACAATAATTCCATAACCGGCACGCGCATCTAAGGCGCCAAAAGGGGTCGGAGCGTCTGAGCGGGGCGAGGATAACAATACGCGCGCTAGCTTATAACTAAAAGTCGTAAGCGACAAAATGGTTTTGTAATTTTAATATTTAGAAATGATAATTTAATAAAAATTCCTACTACCATTTTAAAGAGTATGTATATACTCAACTACTAAAAAAGTTAAGAGGCTTAAATCGGTCCCGTTTGCCCATAATATGTGAATCTCTTTTTAAAAAGAGGTATGTTTGATATATTTTTCTCTGTTATAAAAGTTACCTAATCATGTTTCTACAACTAACAAAATAAGGCTTATATCATGAACTTTCAGGTAACCAAGTTGTATTTTGATCCGTTTTGTATTTACTGAGAAAAATTGACATCCTTGGCGCCAAAAATTCCAATTCGTCCTCTTAAATTACATAGATAGAGCAAAGCGTAAGATAAAGAAGCAAAAACCGTTAAAAAATAAGTATTTTTTAAAGAACTAGTTGCGTTTCAAAATGATAAACAGTTACGTCTATATGCACCATTCTGAAAGTAATATCTATAGTCCAACCGGGCAGAATTTATAGTGCTGGCATAGATTGCCCGCTTATTTTCTCAGCAGTTGCTTGCTTCTAAGTAGAATTACTTATAAAGTTCATGGAAAATGCTTCAAGTTATTCCGTACAGCGGTGTTTTAGACGGTTTGTTTTTATTATTATACGTTCTTTAGTTTAATATACGGGTAACTTTTACGACGGGTGTTCATGTTATTATGGTGAAGCATATGTGTGCACATAAGTTTTTATCTTTGTAGTCAGTTTTAAAAAACATAATTTTCTCGGCTAAATGTAGACTGAATATTTATTACGAACATATTTTGTTGATAGGTTCAGACCCTCCATGATCGGACCGCACCTCTTATGCGCACATTTGCCTACAATAAACGTAAAAAAGTTCTACTGAACTCTGACTAGCTAAATAATTCGAATGAAAACCTTATCTGGAATCACTAATCCCTACCAAAAAAAAGTACCAAAATAAATACTTTTTAAAGCAGCAATAAATTCCTTCTCATACAACCTTAAAGTAACGCTATCAAAATTCCAGTGTAAAAACAAAAAAAAAATCAAAGAATCCGCGTTGTCGACGCCATCTTTACGCACGTGCGGCCACAAAATGTCTGCCTTCCTCAAGATTCTGTAGACCGAAGACTGAGACGCACGCCACATATTGATTGCGATCCTGTAGGAGACAACTAGGTATTTAATAAAAACTTTTTGGTTGTACTGGGAGGTTCGAATTATGAATTTAGGCTGGCCATAAAATATCTGGCCATTTTTGAAGAAAGTATGAAAACGATTTGAATGTTCTAATTTCAAAAATGTAATATTTTAACGGTGGGTTATACTATTCAACTTTAATCATTTTCAGTTGTCAAAACGCCGTTTTGACTGATGGGCGGCAAGTATGCTTATGGCTGGTTATGGACTGGGTACCGTTATAGTGCAATGGTGTAACTCACCCTTAATGTTTTCTTTTATAGCTACTTTATTTCAAGTCGTTTTCTATTTGTGTTTTAAAGTAAGGTGCGAAGCGAAAAAGTGTGTGATGTGTGTTACGATACATCATGCATCTAAGGAAAAGGCAAAAGACATGCATGCATGTATAATGTGCCCAATAAATCAAACCCGGAACAATGCAGACCAAAAAACTTCACAAAACCTCAATAACACTGTCCAACCAATTCCATACAGTCAGCAGTAACATTCACAAATGTTTCTCTAACGAGGTAACCAAACTAAAACTTTGTGTAGCGTCAGCAAATAAGGTCACTGTCGCACATATTGATTCTAACAAACAATCAGTAGGTAAGGTGGAAGGCACGCAACGTTCGGTGTCACTCTCTGACACAGAAATTGCATGTTTATTGATATCATGCGGATTTGAATACGGTTTAAGTGATTTTTTATTAGTTTCCTGTGAAGTTTCAAGGATAAATAAGAATTAGTGTGTCTTTAAGGTGAAGGTTTCGATAGCAAAATGAGGCTTTTCTCTCTTTTGATTGTAGTAAATAAATAAATATATAAATAAATAAATAAATAAAAAATCATTTATTCAAACTTGGCTGCAAGACAGCACTTTTTGAACGTCAGGAATTTACAATAGACAGCCCCCAAATTACAGTAATTATCTTTATTTTTATACTGGTTTCGCCCTGTGGGAACTACTGCCCGTCCCGGGATAAAATGTAGCCTTTGTTGTTCGGTTTCCAACAGTGAAACCAATTATCAAATTGGTTCAGTAGTTTCAGAGCCTTTAGGGGACAACAAAACGAACAAACAAAACAATGTTTCCTCTTTACTATATCAGTATAGACGTCTCATTAAAAAAATCTTAGGTATGTACAAAGATCCTGGAACAATTAAAATACCTATCCATTACAACTTCAAAACAACTCAAACGTTACCCGAATCACCTACAAAAAAAATATAATGAATTCGAAAAAAGGTAGCTATCCGTTGATCAAATAAAGAGCTCGTATTTGCACTAAAAGTCAACACGATGATCAAACACAGCACAAAACGAACCAAAGCTAAAGTGTTGCACATATTTACGTTTCACGAACAAAAAAACTTTAACAAACAATATGCACTTTTCATCTTTAGGTACACTTTTTTTTGAGTAAACATTTCAAGTGAATATTCATGAATTCGAAATAGTTACATTTTCGGCAGGTTACGTTGAACTCTGCAGATTTCTGCAGTGTGCGTAGGTTTGAGATATAAATTAAATACGCAGAACTGAACTAATGAAATGATGTCATTTATTATGAAAGACACAATAAATTTTAAATATTTTTTCTACATCTATCTCGAAATAATCTATCCATCTCGAAAATATCACAATCTGACAGCAAACAAGGAAAAATGATTTGTAACGTAAATAGCATAAATTAACCTTACAGATCTGCGTGGGAGGACAACCACAATAACTACATTATATCACAATACGTGCGAACAAGGATCACTCAAAATAATTTATAATATTTTAATAAATATTTTACAAAAGCACTGTAAAACTTGTTGAATTACTGGTAAATAGTGAACAATAAAAAAATATCGAGCACGTCAAATTAAGATCTTCTCGTTAACTGTGAGCAGTCAAGCAGAAAATTGTATTAGTATCGAAGGAGACGTTATTTTTAGGGTACCGTTACGAAACAAGGGGAAACCTGTTTTTAACTTTTGAACGAACAGGAAAATTTAAAAACAAATTTTGTTCAAAACTAAATACAGCCGTTTTTTATTTTTATTTTAACTCGTGACCTATTTTTTTTTCATTTGATTTCATAGTCACGTGACTTTAAAGGTCTCTGCACACAGCGGGCGCGGCGCGGCGGGACGGGACGGCGACGTGACACAATGTACTAGATCGTCGCGTCGCGTCGCGCCGAGCGGGACGGCTCTGTGTGATGTCGTCTGTAATATCTAGTACATTACAACTGCCCAGCGTCGCGTCGCCGTCCCGTCCCGCCGCGCCGCGCCCGCTGTTTGCAGAGACTATAAGCGCCATTGATTTGAACACCGTGTTTGAAAATACCTATTGGAGTTTTGAACTTGACCACGTGACTTCCACGAAATATAAGGACTCCTATTGAGGTCACCAAAGGCGCTAAGCGATATTTTGTAAAAATCGAATGCTAATAAGTGCGGAGAAAAAAAAATGTTTTGTGAGTTCACCAAAAGCGTTACTTTTGGGATATTTTGTACCAATCGAATGCTAATAACTGCGGATGGAAAAAAATTACTTTTATAAAAAAATGGGTTAGTTACAAAGTGGATCCCGGAGGATGGTAGGCGACCGAGAGGGAGACCAAGGAAACGCTGGAAGGAAGACTTGGACAGCTTCCTCTCGGACTGGCCTCAAACAGCGAGGGATAGAGAAAAGTGGGGGAGGCCTTTGCCCAGCAGTGGGACAGCATAGGCTAATTAAAAAAAAATATAAAAAAAAGTTAATATCTTACATTATGGTCTCTTTTGTAGGCAAAATTCCAAAATATAAACTGCGTGTGAGACTCTAAATACTTTCTATCTATACTAATATTATAAAGCTGAAAGCTGAAAGCTGTTTGTTTGTTTGAACGCGCTAATCTCAGGAACTTCTGGTCCGATTTGAAAAATTCTTTCAGTGTTAGATAGCCCATTTATCGAGGAAGGCTATAGGCTTTTTATCCGGGTTCGTGCAGAAGTTTCCACGGGATGCGGGTGAAACCGCTGGCAGAAGCTAGTTGTAATATAAAATAATTCTTTATTACAATAGAGAAGAGATTTTATTTTTACTAAGTAACCATGTATATAATTTATTGTTATACAGAATTCTATAATTATTTGGATGAGCGTTTGATTGACAATTTAAACAACAATGTATCAGAGCCGAAAATATTTCATTAGACTGTACTTAACACTGTTCAGATATTTGTAACATTGTATGAATGCATGCAAATAGAATTATGTATTATATGATTCAGAAATTATGCCTCTCCTGTTGATAATCAAATAGCTATGTTGACCACATTATATCCAAACAGAGTTGCCATATGTCTATACCAGTACAATGTTCTAAAAATAAAACAATTTAAAATCTGTTAATCAGTACCTTTGATGTATTGCTGTCTTAACAAAAATATAACAGGAGGAATTTATGACGACTTTCAACGCTGTCAAAACGAAACAAGACAAAGAAGGTTTAGAGAAAATAATACCTACAAGGGTTATGCGTAAGCACATAATAAGTAATCCACTTTACTTCGCCACGTGTATGAACAATCCCTATTCTTAGCTGGAAACATGACGAGACAGCCATAAATGAATCAAGGCCCGATACGCAATCAAATATTTAGGACGCTTACCAAATACTACCTTCATAGGTAAATACTACTGTTTCAGTCCAAACAATCTACCTGAATATTACACACGCATGTTAATTAACATTTGACGTACATTTGGAATATGAGAAGGGTAATATTAATGAATATCATACAAATTATTCATACACGCATTGCTAAAGAACAGTGATTAATGAATGTCTGCGAAAACTGCGAGGTGTTGTTACCTTTACCCTGAAATGCAGGGAAATATTTTGTGAAACATATTTTATTAATTAAATTTTACTAAGAATAATTCTCGGGTTATTTTTGGTTGAATGATGATGACGGTAAATGTAACATACTGTATGATTCTTCGTACGGTATCGGATAGGTAGAAATCATTTATTAATTCCTGTCATGGTATTTGCAAAAGCAGATTAGTAGGATATGCATTGGTACTTTTTTACAGCATTTCGTATGTAAAAAATGCGTGACTCTCATGGTAAGATACTAGGCAAGTCTGCTGGAAACAGATAGGTATAATTGTAATGTGTTAGACTTATTAGTACCTATTCGTTTCGCACATTGGATGACCATGAAAATTTTTGGCCACAGCATTGGCCGGCTAGCCTTTTGGTCTTGTGTGGAGTCCACGAAGGATTTTTTGGTTCTTAAAGAGTTGACGAAAGTAAAAGTTGAAGAAAGGAACCATTTAATTTTTAATAAAAATTGGTAAACAGAACCCAGTAGTATTTTAAAATGCTCACCGTTCTATTTTCCGTATCATTGGCGTCGCGAAAGCCTTTACACGCGATATGCTCCCGCGTTACAGATGCTTGCTATTTATTTGCAATAAATTGTTTCTGTATACAGGAAATTTTAAAGAGAAGCTTCTTCACCTAGATGTCCTATATATTCTAGGTACTACCTATACCTATTTATATATTCAAGCGGAGAGAATTTATTTGTACATGTAGGCAGAAAAGTAGTATATAAGCGGCTACATGGTCCGAATTTAAATCCACGATAAATCTGATGACCAACTAGTACGATTTTCAAAAATCTTTCTATTGTTTTAAATAACCCATTTATAGAAAAAGCTGGTTGCAATATAAAATACTTAAACTTGAATTTGCACCTGCATTTATAAAAGTTACATATAATGTGTGATGCAAATGTGGATCGAGACATTGTGAGGGGTGCGCCACGAACAGCACACAACGACTGCCTATGCTTTAAGCGTGTTGAAAAATGTTTTGCAACACATTTATGCGCGCTACGGTTTAAGAAATTACAATAGTAAAATTGATTAATATACCAATTTGAGCGTTACTTAAACAATAATAGAAGCAGATATCTGAGAGTGACAGTCTGAACCAATCTACCAGTTTGCAGTTGATATTAAACGGTTAATTCTAAAGCAATATGGCTCAGTTACAGACTTAGTTCGAGTGAATCAGTTGAAGCGACACTTACTATGGCAAATATAGATCAAATTATTACAGTCAACTAGGAAATTGTTGGCAAATACTCTGCCGTTAAATGCCCTGAAATTTAGCTTGGAAGCTTGAATTATCTTAAATCAGGAAAGGAGCAATGTCATTACTTAATTATCATATACTAGTTTTCATTTGCGGTTTCACCTGCTTACATACATTGATTTAAAGTAATTTATACGTTGTTCTGATGTACTGTGATATTACTGCCAAGTTCCGTTGAAATTGAAGAAACAAACTTATCTATACAATCTCACAAACTATCGCATGTTTCATATTTGTATACCTACATTATTAAACGCTTTCTGTAAGACTGAGTTTTGTGAAGTCATTGTTATCTGTTAATCCAAATGGGTCCGACATAAAATGACCTCTCTTAAATTTCAAATTAGGTATGTTTCTAAGTTTTCCATACATTTATTTACTTTTCTATTTTATTCATTATCTTTCTGCCCTATCTCAATTTTATTTAAAGGGGGCGCAGCACGTTTTCTTCTTCCATATGCCGCCATTGTACAAGTAACATTCTTTCTAACCATATCGACTTACAATTTTAGTAGAACATCCTATATAGTATTCGAACTACCAAACTCCTTCCTCACATCTTGCATTGATAACAGAATTGTTCAACCAATAAGCCACGCATTGTCTCTATACTGAAAGGTGAGGCTTATAGCCTGTCACTGGCTGAGATTAAACACATTGTGCCTCGCTCCCAGCCAGTACGGAGAATTAAGGGCATCTAGATCTGTATGCGGTTTGATAGATCCTTTGATTGTAGCTTGATCTTAGTGTTTCAGAAGTGATATTGCAATTTATGACCTTGTTTAAAGAGAATTGGAAAATAGGAAAATATACTTCAACAAATAAAAAATATATCATCAGCCCTTGTCCTTATACTAATTTCTAATAAGCGGTCGGCGCCGCATGTCTTCCTTGTCTATACTTTTCTCTCTGACGTCATAAATAAACAGAATACAAAAAAACAATTGAACGGGAGTCTCAATAGCCTAAACAATACATGACAACCTTTACAACAATACTTGATACAATGGAAAACTTTTCACAATCATTAATTTTAACAGGAATTAACCACGAGTTAACACAAAAATATAAAAAGGTGGGCTTAATCCTTTGGCATTTACTGACCTTTAGATAAAGTGGGAAGAAATGACATCATAAAATTAAAGAGTAGGATTTCATGAGTTTTATTTGACAACTTTCAATAAATATGCGAGGTAAGCATTTTTTGTAACACAGTTTTTAATTTTACTCATACATCAGTCCTCTTATCTATTTTCCTTTGTACTACCTACGACTTTAAAAGTTTGTGATAAAAAACACGGCTGTAATTTTTATTAAATTTTTGAAACTTTATTTTTAACTGTTACTTATTATTTTAATTATAAGTATTATTTATTTTATTAGGAGCGCTTATACACTAGCGGATTTACCGTGCTTATATTCCAAGTTCGGTAGTGCTTGTAAAACACCTAGCGTAACATACTACATTACTCGAAGAAAGCGCTCCAACTGCGTATTGCACAATACTTTACACTAACATACCTATACCGAGTTTAAGTTTATATTATAATATCTTATAGAAAACTTAAGAAGCGATCTTATTCTTAGCTTAGAGAAAGTTTATGAAGTAAAGTTGATCCACGTGGGAATACCACTCACGGATCATCTTACATTGTCTACCCGTGCATGTTATACCCAGCCTTAGAATGCTAAAAAGGAGCTTAGAATGTTTTAAAACTATCTGTATCTGAATTAATCCTTCATTTATAGTCAGAGGCTTCTATTTAAAAATAGACAAGCCTACAATAGGATCTTGAGAAAAGACAGAATCTAGGTTATAGCGATAAAAGAACTGCGTGTAAGTAGACTTCGTATATATTCCTTTTGAAACATCCCTCATACAGACTTGACTTCCAATAGAGAAGAAGCTTAAAACATAGAGAGATAAAAAAACTGAAAAAGTGCTCATTGACCTGTTTAATAAGAATACTGGCTTTTAATAGCATAAATACTAAATACGTTACAATTCCAGTGGCCTTTTAAAAAAGTTTTAGAAAAAGAGTTTCATAGGAAACGTAGACTCTTTTGTCGTAAACACCGTGTTTTAGCTTTCTAGAAAGTTTTAGTATTCTCGTTATAGCAAACAACTTCTGCTCAACGTCTTTTTAAAATAAGAAAAAATGCCTTTTCATAGAAAGTTGGACACTACAGTTTGTAGAGCAAGTTTTTTTATTTAGTTGCTCTCTATTATTATTAAGATTTGGTTGGAACTATGGCTAAAGGGGTCGATAACCTCTCAATATTTTTTCTTACGCATCTTATTTGTTTTACGTCGGGGATTAAAAAGTAGGAATTAATGCTCAGAATGGTTAATCTACTGATAACAAACTTAACATTTATTATTCAATTTTAGGTAGACCTAAAAATTAAAAATAGCCATGGAATACATAATTCAACACTTTATTACCTACTAGTAAGTTACAGTGAAATTCTGTGCGTAGTATCTAAGGGCGTGGATCTAATACAATTTTTAATACACATTTCACAGAATTTGAATTTCCATTTGTTACACGTGGTTGTATTTTCACCCTAAAATACACTTCTGACTCACTAGAATACTAACTATCTTGAGTCAAGATAGTTAGTATTCTAGTGAGTCAGATGTAAACGGTTCATGATATATAATCCGTTTACATAAATAGACGGTACTATTGTTTTACTTAATAAATTATATTAAATACATAATCATTTTATTCGTGGTACCTAAAAACACTACAGTATTAACTACTCAACAAGAAATTATTTAAGACCTTGTGTATTAGATTAAACTTCTAAGTTACCAGAAACAGCTATTACTCAATAAAACAAAACGGAGAACAATTTCGTTCCATTCTTAAACCATCTCGTTTCCCACAAAATTGTTTCGTTGACCCCCTTGTAAGTTAAGTCCTCCTTTGAACCTAAAATCTAATTATCTCCCAATACGAAATTACAAAGTCATTCAATTTCGTAAATCGTTTTAAACTTTCCACTAAAGATGGTAACACCATTGAAATTAAATGTTTTATTCATGGGTATTTAAAAATTTTAGCTCCACGATAAAAATTGTATAATGATTTATTACCATGGAATTTTGCCATGGGGTATTTTATGTCGTCGTGATGCAGAGCTTATGGTAATGAGTGTGTCATTAATTCACTATACGGGGTGGCGGTAAAAGCTTTTAAAATTTTAGTGAGACGTGTTTTTACTTACCATAAAAATTAAAGTAGTTTATAGTACTCGAGGCCAGTAAGACATTGAAAATAATTATGTAATGAAGAACCATGAAAAACGGATATAATTATTTCTTTAATGTTTTTATTAGTTAAAATAACAATTAAGTTGTAGTCTCAATTTTAGAATGTGACTGTTTTTTATCATGATTTTAATTCATGTAGGTAACTAAACTATCCCCATTTGAACACAAAATTCAAAACGCACGTAATATACACAAAATATCAGAAGCGATACACACAAAGAGTTCCCAGTGCAACTATTTTCATATTTCATCTGCACATATAGCTATAATAAGTGCCCATAAAATGCATGCCAAAATCCTATGCACAATCACAACGGTTTAGTGTTCGCACAATGGTGCACATTTGACGGTCGCCATTACGTTCGGCCATTCCCATTGGACCTATTTATAGAGGCAAACTTTATATTCATTGGCATCTAATCTCTTTTGATCTATGGGTGGTTATAATGGCTGTGAAAAATGGCGAATAGTTTAAGTATTTTTTGTGACAAATTGATAGTTTTGAATGTGATGTAGTGAATTATATTTGTACTCATTGAAAATTGTTACTTTAGATATAAATATGCTTTATTAATTACCCTGATTTTTACAAATTTGTTCTTGGAACTAATTATAGTAGGTGACATAATGGGTGGTCTTATCGCTAAGAACGATCTCTTCCAGATAACCATACTTATAGCTTTCCATTTGGTTAGGTCAAAAATGGATAATAGGGATTTTAAAGGCAGTATTTTATTACAATTGTGCTACACAAAAAACATAACATAAAATTGTTATAACGGTTTCACAGTTAAAAAATTGTAGGCGTCATTATTTAATTGATAGACACTGAAAGATACCGTCGAATAAAACAGGCCGAGAACAAAGACTATTCCATTTTTAAAAACAGAATGAAAAATTGACCAATCATTTTTATTTCAATTGAATTTTATTCTATGTTCAAATTATTAATTCTATTGTTTTCTTAGATTCAATTAGTTTCAAAATACGTGTTTTATTTCAAAAGATAATCCAAAAATATTGTTTATTTATGAAATCCAATTGTTATTTCGTATGTAGAAAAATCCTTTCATATTTTAGAATTTCGAATGGTTAGCTTATACTTGTAAGAGTCAGCCACAATGTCACTAACCCCGACAGATTTTTTGTTCGCGATTCAAAAAATAATAAAACATCAAAGACCAACATTGAAACTGATAGTTCTTAGAAAATTCTTTGCCATCAATTGAAAAAACAAAACTTCGCAATTTTAAACTCAAAACAAACATTTCATTGTAACTAAAGATACCTAATTAAACAGAAGTTTGTGAAAAACTGTTTAATAATAAAAGTTAATACCATTAGAAGTACAATTAGTGGAACTTTAGTAAAATTCCAACTTGTTAGACAAGTTTTTGTTCGGTAAATGCAATTGCTAGTGTTGTGGCATTTATGATTCAGAAGCCAACGGGATATTAATTGAATGAATTATCCAATTAGTTTAGAATCCGCATTGTATTACGTAGCTTTGTTACAGTTGGGTGCGTCAAAATTGAAGCGATATTTACAATAAATTGTCATCACAGCTAGTATTTTACTGGATGTTGAACAATGGTACTACTTCACATTCAGTAACATCAAGTGTTCTTTGAGAGAATTGAATCTACCTTCATATATTTTAAATTATTTGCTGCAGTTTTCGGTCGATTTACAGACAGGTAGAGTTTTCTTGTTCTTAATACATAGCTACTGACCTCTCTGCTTCTATTCATGTCACATATATACCCCAGGCGGCAAAAGGCTTCAGAATTGTTGCAAATAAGTTGACAAAATATTAGATAACCGCCAAATATTAAACATGCTCATGGGACAAAAATAATATTGTGCCTAAGGCTGTTTTATATGCCACAAAGTAACAGGTTTTTTTTATCAATGCACAGTAGTTATTAATAGTTATTTATATAACGTGATTTATTGACATCTAATGAAGATAAAAAATAGTGGGATGTACCAAGTCACAACTAATAAGAATGAAATGTGTCATTCTACATATTTTAACCAAAAACTACATAAGAAAATAACTACAAAAACAAGACTGACTTACCTTTCTTTATAGATCTAATATTCACGTGAGCATATTTAATTCAGAAGTCAGAGAGGGCGGAGTTTAAATGAATTGTCCAATTAGCTTAGAATTCGCTTTACGTGGGCTTGAAATACTCCACTGTCCGTTTTCACCATGGAAAACAAATGACTAGTGGATGTGCCATAACAAAACATCGCCTATGAAAATGGCGCGCCAAAATGCGGGTGAGCGGGTGACGACTGACGAGGAACGTTACTGTTTTCGCCCTCAGACGCCTTCATTGGACCAGTCAACTATTTGCAATACCAAAAATCGATGACAGAGGTCTCAAAGAACCCAAACTCCTCTTTAGTTCACTCGTAACTGATCGTTTTGGTCATGCCCACTACGTGTGCGTGCGTGTATGTTTACTACCTAGGCAAAGGTGCCTGATCTACATGCATTAGGGTATCTCCGCTCATCTTTCCTTACTCCGTGGTCTCCACAGAATTTGTTAGTATGTTTATGAAAGGACTGTGCTAATTCTTTGTTTAGTAAACTCTTTTTGACCTGGTTTTTGGGGACACCCGTTACTAAGCGCTCAAACGCTTCTGGTTGAAAGAGAGTGGGTTTTTTTCTATGTGTTGCAATGTCGCTCAATGCGGGGGTCAGAAATTGTTCGTGGAACAGGTTTTTTTTAGTAATGATAGTTTTAGATTTATTTTTGGATAGAAGTTTAATAGTATGTTGTTTGTGGGTTTTGAAATCTATGCAAAAAATCAATGTCAATTTCAAATTTTTCAAATGTCAATTTTTTCAGAAACTAAATGTTCTAAATGTTAGGTTCGTAATCAATTTTGCTACACTTACCAATACCAGCATGTCGATTCTATAAAATATCACAACTCACTTCGACATCACTCTCACTTCGACTTCGATCTAAAGGTAGAATTCCGTGGACGCGACTATAGTCAACCTTTGAAAATGTATGGCACCGTTGTCGAGGCCCGTGACAGTCGCGCGCGGCCGACGAATTTCGTAAGCTGCTCGCGGCATTGTCAAAAATTTAATTCTGGTTTTACTAAAATTCTATAGATGTTATTAAGCGCTAGACCATGTTGAGAAGCGTACGGCCGCGAGCGGCTCACGAAATTCGTCGTCCGCGCGCGACTGTCGCAGCCCTCGGCAGCGGTGCCATACATTTTCATAGGTTGACTTTTGTCGCGCGCGGCTGCGACAATCGCGACCCACGGAATTCTACCTTAAAGTTTCGTGATTGACATTGTCAAACTACACTAGCGCTTCACTATCGAGCGTGTTGACAAGTTGAACTAAATCAAAGTCGAGATTTTGACAGATTTGTCAAAATCTGTCTATCTATAGGGGAGGTAGGGGAGAGATGGGCAGTTGGGAGACATGATCAAATCAGAATAAAAGGGGGGTCCTTTTATTCTGATTTCTGATCATAGTTTTGTTTTTTTTTAATTGGGTAGTTTACGTTACCGACTGGTAACGGTGTTCATCCATAGACTATCTGTCATTTCTGTGAGTTGTCAAGAACAAACACTCGTAAAAGTACTTAAATATTTTGTTGCGGTTTCGGATCGTTATAAAGAGAAAACTAATGAAAGGTATGTGTATTTTCTATTATTAATTATTGATTGTCAAAATCTCCAGTTACAATTATAGTAAGTCGATGCAATCCACACCTATTATACCTTTAGAAGAGAGTACTACAGCAATAGTTAATGGGCCCCACGTTTTTATTTTAGTCTAATATGACCGGGACCACCTACGTAGGTTGACAGGTAAGTAACTATTTTTTATTTTCTAGTTTTCAGTGCACATAAGATAAAACCGTTTAACTTAAAAGTTTTTTTACCGATTTTTTTTTCATAAACTAAGTCAAAAGTGTCCAATGCTCTCTATGGTAGGGAGGCTTTTCTTCGTCAGTGAAAATTTGTGAGGTTATAAATCTGCGCGAAAAATCCTTTATAGAATCTTGTTTCAGGTACCGTTGCCAACTTGATCTAGAGACTATTATATTTAAAATAGTGTTTAAATAAAGTTCTAAGTGTTTTAAAGTGATTAAGTGCCTACATTTAACGATGGCTAGAATGTTTTTGCTTAAATCTTTATTAGAAGAAGCTCATGCTTTAGATAATTTAGAAAAGCGTCAACAATCTGCTAGAATTCGTAGTTTACCTTTATTATCTCGCGATGATGACTATGTGAGCATATATAGATTGTCAAAGGAGCTAATTGACCAACTGGAGTCTGATTTACTGCCCCTGATAAAGCCCACAAAACGTCGAGGCAAAGGACTTACAACTCGTGTAAAAGTAAGTATTGACACAGTTTATAGTTGAAAAATTGTAATCAAGCACACAATAATAAGAAAAACACTTAGTTCTTAATAAGGAGTATTCCCTTTATGTGGTTTCCCCGCCAGCTGATATGTTTTCAAAAGCCTCTGTACTTCAGTTATAATATTGGTATTCTCTTAAGCATGAAAATAACCAAATTGGTCTCAATTTTGTTTTCACTAAATCCAGATAAAGTAGGTATTACATTTTTTATTGATTTATTGTTTCACAGATACTATGTACTTTATCATTCTTGGCTAGTGGCAGTTACCAGAAGGTTATTAAAGAGGGCATCAGAACTTATTTATCGCAACCGTCTGCATCTCGTTGCATAAATGAAGTAGTGGAAGCTCTGAACAATCCGGCCGTAGTAAAAAAATATATAAGGTTTCCTCAAAATCAGCAAGAAAGGCAAATTTTAAAAGAAAGGTTAGTACCTAGATATAATATAATTTTAATATTATTATAATTAAACTGACCCTTTTATTTTTACAGTTGATCATGTTAGTGATTATTGTAAATTACAGGTTCTACAAAAGGTTTGGGTTTCCAGCCACCATAGGCTGTATTGATGGCACTCTGGTGGCAATGAAGAGACCAGCAGAGAACGAAGAACGGTTTTACTGCCGCAAAGGCTACCATGCAAGAAATGTGCAATTGGTAAAATGGATTTCAATGTTGTAATCAATTATAATTAGGTATAATAGAGTCATTGTAATTTATTTCTTTTTCAGATAACAGATGCAGATTTAAATATTTTACACGTGGATCCCACATATGGAGGAGCTACTCACGATAGCTTCATTTTTAATTATAGTGCTATCAAAGACCATTTAGAGGCATTAACAAATCGACGAAAACAACGTATATGGTTCTAATTGAAAAATGACAACTTTACAGTAGAGCATAACAAAGGTAGAATCCTTATAACTTTTTTCGTATTAAAGATAATAAGCTAGAATTTGGCAAACATGGCTATAATTATATTTTATAGATTTTTTTATTTTCATATAACTTAGTTTAATTGTAGTTTTCGAGAAAATGCAGATAGACCACTGATTAAGGTATAAGTGTTTGCTCATTGTTGGGTATACGGTTCTATCTACCAGTTAGAATATTATACTTGGTTACAATTTTCTTTAAGAAGCACGTATGCAGTTCTATCTGGTACTTAGAACATTATACTTGGTCATTTTTTTCTATAAATTCTACGTATATAGGTCTATCTGGGACTTAGAATATTATACTGAGTAAAAATAATTTTCGACTTACTGTAAAAGATTCTATGTGTGAGTTAAGTCATCGAATTTAAATCAATTATTTTGATTAATTTTTATTTTGTAATAACGCACCATTTTTAATTTAATTGATAGTTGCATTATGATTCTGTAAAAATATATAATATTAGAAATTTGACACATTTTGTAGATAGAACCGTATTCGTTTTATTAGCTTTAACTTAATAATCATGTAGGAAGTACTAAATAAAAGAAAACATAAAATTTATGTGTTATATATTTAAAAAAATGTACTTAATTATGTATTTCACAAACGTTTTACTAAAACTCAGTCTTAATGACGGAATCAGAGAGCAAAAAGGGGCACCTTTACATATTGTTTTTACTTTTTTACCTTATATGTTAATATCACATTGATTAATCTTCTACATCACATGAGGTAACAGTCTTTCTTACAAACTTACGTAGGTACCTATTTACTCAAAGAATTATCGCATAAATAACATTAAAATGAAAAAAAAAAACAATGTTTCAATCTAATAATAACTGTGTTTTTTTATTAATTAATCATATTCTTCTAAGGATAAGAGATAATTCAACAAGCTAGAGAGTATAATTATACAAGCGGTGGTATCATCATTACAAAAGAGATACACAAAAAAAAAAAGAAAAAACAGTTGTAAGCAGTGTTAAGAAAAGCTCTGACTTAGGAACTTCAATCATGACTAATACTAATTTGCACTTTAATTTATCACATTGATTAATATTCACTTTAAAATCACATGAATTATATTATCAGTCTTTCTGACTAAATTATCTAAAATTATTATGGACTTAAACAAATATTTACTAAAACATAAAAAGTCTCAAAAACGAAAACGCAACTAAAAAAAAAAACTGTTTACAAAGCAAAATGAAAATAATATTCTTAAGAAGTATATAACAATCAAAAGGGCATACCCATCATATAAACTTATCTTTTAAGAATAGATAAAAATAATCGAAATAATAATCTTACAGTTAAGAGTCAATTACAGCTCTGACTTAGGAACCTCGATATATCACATTGATTAATCTTCAGCAGAATCAGATGAATTATCAGTTTTTTTATCAAATGAGTTGAAAAAGTTATGATGTCTTTGTGGAATTAAACCTTTATTGCATAGATATTGAAGATCTCGGACCTTTAATGCAGGCAAAGGTAATGGTTTATTATAAGCTGGAACTAACACCTCTTCACTTGTTATTGATGCGGATTGTGTATTCCGTGTGACCCGCGTACAATTTTGGATACCACAATTCAAAATCTTATATCTCTCTTGGCTCAAACGGTTTTTATAATATATTATATCTTCGGTATGGTCATGTCCATCTGATGTGTAATCTACAAATATTTCTTTAATATCTGTCCAGGATATTTTTTCATTCTCTGTGTTTTTACTCCATTCCTTTGTGTCCAAATGTGCTTTGAAATCATATACTTCATTTTGCTGTAACTCGTATACTTCATATGACGGCTCATTTGTTTTGCTCCAACGCACTAGGGTATACCATTCGTTGGGAGTGTAAATAAGTTTTCGTTTGGCAGATCGTTCAATGTTAGCATGAACAGAGTCGCCCTCATTTTGGGTATGACCTACCTCCATAAATTTGTGACTGATTTTGATCTTAAGCTTTTTGGCTACGTGTAAATACATGAAAAACACGATGCGATTCCGGTTTTGGCCTGTACAATTGTCAGACCAAAATCTAAAGTCAGTCACGTTATTATTCTGAACTTGTTCATTAATGTATTCGTATAGGCAACTAGCTACTTCATTTGAACCTCGTTTAGCAGTAGCTTCATGCCACATGTAGCATTTACCAGTTTTTGAACCCATTTCAAAAAGTGTGAAGTTGTATACGGCTAATTTTCTTTTATAATAAAAGATGCTGATTTCCCCAAATGGACAACTTAAAACTTTTTGAAAGTCGAACGTCACAGCTTGAACATGTGAATTGTTCCTAGATTCTGTCTTCTCTGAGGCTTTGAGGTCGCGAGCAATTCTTTTCTCTTTTAGATGGTTTTCATAATCAGATGTTTCCTTCTCAGATGGTTTTCGTTGATTTTTATATGTGTGACATATATCACACTGGTCTTTTTTTGGAATAAAAGATCCAATATTCATGTGAGTGTTTGTTATACCCCGGTATTGTCTGACTGACTTTGCTGTATCACGCTTAGTGATTTGTTTTTCGACACACCACTCTCTATACAATTGAAACATTTTTGTGAAACTTAAATCAGGATCAAGATATTTTCGCGAAGAATCTTTTCTGATCAAATGTGAATCAACGGGTTTAAATGAATTCACATGACGAATCACGTTCTCAATCATTGCATCAGTTATCACAGTTTTATGTTTGCCATGCCTGCCTCTATTATCTACGATTTTTGATTCGCTTTGGTCTTTTTCTAACGATGTATAAACCATCTTTTTGCTGATACCTAAAGTGTTCAAAAACATAACCTGACATACTTTGATTACGGAACTTCCAACAGGCATAGTATATTGGTACGTAAAAGAACGTCTGGAAGATGTGGAGGGACTAGTAGTGTGCCGCTGTTTATCAATTTTTTTTACATATTTTGCAATAAAATTCCATTGCATAACGTGTTCCCCTAAAGACCAGTATTTAGCAAATATTTTTTTCCTTAGCAACTCAGGGCATTTTTCGTAGCATTTGAGATTACATTTGCAAGGAGATTTCATTACCTTTGCTTGTCTCAACGTGCCATCCCTTGACGCGTAAGCTTCACCTAAATTGCATCTCACTTTTCGAACGTTATCTATCCAAGCTTTATCATTTTTGGTTCTTTTTTTTCCAGGATTAGTTTTTTTAACACCCTTGCGTGACTTTTTTTCGTGTACATGGGTTGACTCATCACTCAACGCAGTCTCGTTTAAAGATTCCAAAGATGATGAATCCAAACGAAGTCGCTTGTGTTTGAGATTGCCTAACGTTTTTTCTTTTCTTTTAATGAAATTTTTTATGGAGAATTTTCTCTTTAACACTTTATTTCTAAAATAATCAGTTTCAGTGTCACTTGAATCGGAAGGCATTGGTGTCTTATTAAAGTTTACACAACTTCCGGGCCTGCTTATTGGGTTTGTAATTATGGAATTGATTGGACTGTTAAGTTCAGGAAAGACATGGGGCAACGGACTATTATTATATGATAATGCATTCAGTGACTGGGGTGAGTATGTAATTTCACTAAATAAAACCGATGATGGTGGTGCAGTGACATTCAACGAAGGATCTCTAATATTTTCAAAATGATTAGTATTCATGCAATCAATGTTTTGGTTGTCTTTCCTGTCTGAAACTGTATTTTTTAATAGGGAAGGCAATGGGTGTAATGTATAGGCTGCATTTTCAGAGTTTGGGTCAATATTTTCAGTCTCACTAATACAGCACTCTATATGTTCACTGCTCTGCAACTCGTTCATACTTATAGACACACTTTCAGCTTCATCATAACAATCAGAATCGTCAACGTAACATGGGATGGAGATTTGATTCTCAGGTTGACTAGATTTGCTTGTATTAGGGGAATGCGTATCTTCGGGTTCATCAAAAGCAGTTGACAGTGTTCTGTATAATTCTTCGTATGTCGCATTGTCCATCCTTAGCGGTGACTCTGAAAGTCAAATACCATGCATTTTAAAAGCAACATAGTACAAAGCGGTTAACAAAGTGCGCATATGGGTAGGTACACTCAGCTGCAGAGAAAAGGATCCTCCTATGCAGATAGCTGCATACATATTTGTACTTCAGGGAGGGTCCATTTCTCTGCAGCTGACCGTACGTACGTAATTGTATATAAGTTATGCAAAGTAAACAAGGAATAAAAGAAGGATTAGCCGCAACCAGATTAACAAAACTGCCCTTATAAAACCTTAATCTGTCATAGTTATTGTATTAGGTACACATAGCATAGCATCATAGCAATATTATATTTAAATTAGCACTTAAAGCGACGGGATATTACTATTTTAAAAGTGTCGTTAAAATAAATTCAAAAAGGTAAATGGTTCCAAGTGACTGAATAAATTACGTAAACAATTCTAAGTGGCACATAGGTTTACGTACTTTGTTAACTACAGCTATGATAGTAACGTAAACAGTTCTAAGTGTTAGATAGTCCCGTATACACAGTTCTTTTAAAAAACAGTTCACGCGTATACAGTTCTAAGTGGTAGATAGTACTGTGTACGTAGTTTTATTAAATAACTATTCACACGTATGTGGTTCTATGTGTCACATAGAACATTTTATACCTTTTTAAACATATAAACAAAAAAATATAAAGAAAATGGAAATAAATATTACATACCTCCATTTATTGTGGCCGGTTTATTTATCTCTGTTTCGGTGCAGTCAGGACCCGATCTTTTTGCCCCTGATTTTAACGATTCCAACCATCTCGCACGTTTCTCCGTCATTATAAACAAACTTATATTTGCGATAAATTGGTAGACAGAATGACATCCAACAAAAATCTTACTTAAAGCTTAAAATTGAGGCGAAAGTAACGTAATAACAAGGTAATATTTTTACGCAACGGTCGAAGCGCCACCACAACCGTTGCCTAGCCGAGCTACGGCGAACTGAGTTCGATGTGGCACATTGCGCTCCGTGCGCGCGAGTGAGTGAGATGGCAAACATCGCGTACAGTGCAATGTGGCACTTAGCATGGTGTTCGTGTTAGTTTACAGATTATTGACTCAGATCGCACTGTATACGTCATTTTAAAATCTATAATAAGTGAAATTTTAAGAAAAAAATTATACTAGGCGATGGGTTTCGACGTGTAGATTACTATGCTGCAGCGTACGTAGTTCGAACCATTTAGCAGTTTGCACCTTGTACGTTGTTGTCGTCGAAATGCTGGTGAAGAAGTAGTTTTGCTCGGTAAGTAGATCCTTTCCTGACCCTGCTTCAGAATATAAGCCTAATTACTAAGTATAAAAACTACATAGTTATTTTTTTTTCAGGTGATTCAGGATATGCTCAGCGTGCCTACCTCATGACGCCAATTAGTGGCGCTGAAGAGAATTCCCCTGAAGCTTATTACAATAAGCGTCATTCAACTGCTCGCAACTCAGTTGAGAGAACAATAGGCCTCCTAAAAGGACGATTTAGGTGCTTATTAGTACACAGAGTACTCGACTACCATCCAGATGTAGTTGCAAAAATAGTAATTGCATGTTGTGTTTTGCACAACATGTGCAATCGCGCGGGAATTCCGGCAATCTCTATTTCCGAGGAAGAAAGAGTAGAAGAGCTTGAAATAATTGCTGAAGCAACAAGGAGGCAAACTAGAGATTTACCATCCAACGCCGATTTAGCTTTAGGTCAATTACGAAGGCGAAACTTCGTGAATGGGCTTTGGCGTTCACGTCATAATTAATGGGTGCTAATTAAATAGACTTCTTTTTATTATCATTATTCGGCCCAAAAATGTATGTTGGCTTCTAAATTACTAAGTCAGCCACAATTAACTATGCCGGATTGCTGAACCAGAGGTCTTGGCGCTTTTTTTGTCAGTCCAATACTACAATCAAACATTTATTTAAAATTAAAAAGAAAATTAGTTGTCTCCATTTCCACAATATTCTTGGTCAAAAATTGAAAAAGATTACATAAAATCAAAATAAAATATTTATGAATTCAAGGAACACACTTGAAACCAAGACTATCGGCTATCGCATAAGTGGTTTGCTTTAAGGAATGTGAAGTGGTTCTAACATACTGCTGCAAAAAAAAATACTGCTAACCTTGGTCCACTGTTTGTGGGTTTTGATGGTGCCACCTATACTGTTTAAGCGCACGGCTAATTCCTCCCACTGGCTTCGACTTCGCTCTCTGGCATTTTGCGTTCTCACGAAACCCTTCGCCAGGCCAGGGTTTTGCTCCATAAACTCAACCAGAGTTTCAACCTGAGCCGACGAAGGGTGAGACGACCTGTCATTTGGACTGAAATTATTGTTGGATTAATAAAATAAACACTTCTTTAATTAATATTATTTTTAACTTTATAACAAGAAATATAAAATTACTTCATGATTTTATCACAATTACGGCGAAAACCGGCGAAAACAAACAAGCTTAAACACAATATGAAGACAGAAGATACCCGATATATTACTTTCCTCTATGACAGAAGAGAAGAAAATATTGTCCACAGATTAATAATGGTATTGGCGCTGTCAGTATTTTTTTTCGTAGGGTAAGCATAGACTATATTCACAGCACGAATTTAGAGATTTCTGTTTATTTTATACTTAAAAGCTGCCTCAAATTCCTTACAATAACAAATTATAACTAAAACATCATATTTAGCTAAAATTCTGTGTCAAAACTGATAAAATTAAAAACTGATTAATCTCGGTTGACATTTTGTCGAGTGGGGAAGTCACTAGCACAGCATTGGTCGATGTCGAGCTCACTTCACTTCGCAAGTGATTAGGTGATGTTTACAGAATGCAAAATCAAGGTCGTTCTGAATCGAATGCGAAGTGAGAGTGAATAGCGAAGTGAAATGCGAGTTGTTGTTCGAATTTTATAGAATCGACGTGCAGGCAGGCCTTGGCCCTGTTGCGCCCCGCTGGGGTTGCTGACAGTATTCTACTTGTGTAGCCCTTTCATTTGATACCCATATTGAGGGGGCTGTGCCATTTTGTGCCGGCGGCCATATTGGATTTAATTAAAGGTGTATACAAAATTTCAGACCAATCGGTTGACAGGAAGAGGGTGAAATTTGAATTACTAAATTTGATCCAAGAATAAATAATAAAACAAACGGGGTGAGCTAAATAAAACCGTTTAAATATCTCGTAATGTTGAAACTGATTGTAATTTTTAGGAAAGCTCTTTCATTATATCTAGCCGAATATAAGAAATGGCAATAAAAGTTGATAATGATCTGTAAAATCTGATTTTTTATGCAATAAATTGTGAAAAAGTGCCCATCCCTCCCCTACCTCCCCTAAAGTATGAAAATGACATTACGAATCGAAGTGAAATGCGAGTTGTTGATCGAGTTTTATAGAATCCCAGTACAGTAATCCCATTCACACGTTCCCCAGAAACTAAATTAATTTTAAATTACAAAAACCGTGCCTAAAACATGGCCATCTATCCAATTTGCCCAAACAATGTGCCGAAATACGAAAGCCTATGAAAGCAATGACGAATTTCCAGAAAACAGTGACCAATGCATATAGTTCGAGTAAATCAAAGCGCAGAGTAACGGCCATATTAATAATTCAACTGGACACTGTTACTGGGAATTGTGATTTGTGACTTTATTGGTTTGTATGAGTTATATTTTTGGACGAATTCTATACATCAGAAAAGTTGGTATGGCAAAGTTGACGTGAGCTAAGTTTTTTAGGTGTATTATGGATGGAGAAAACAAATATTAGGAGAGTTATTTATAAAATAAAAGTTCTGAGGCGTTAGGAAATGTCGTAGCAAATATGTCTGATCTTATTCAAAGTTATTTTCATGAAAAAAACCGTTCTTGAATCGAAGAACTAAGGTGTGTTGTTAATGGTGTAGAAATCTAAAAGTATGTTAGGAATCTATGGAAGATGATATAACGTTACAAACTACGCTTAAAAACCCAACTAAAAGTCAAGATTTTTAAACATATTTTAATCCCATTCTAAAACCCATTTAATTCATATATCAAAGCAAGAATCTCACCATAACAATATTTCATCATTGACCCAAAACACCTATCGTTGCGAGCAGCCGATGCCTCCACGAACAAACACAAACGTACCGATACTATGTTGATTTCAAGCAAAGTAAATACGTTGGAGTTCGATATTAATTATTCAGGTGTATGTTTATTGATTACAATCTTCATATTCTGCATATCTCGGTTTGTGTAGGTCTTCTTGCTTGATATGGGTACTGTTGTGGGTTGGCAGAGTAGTAGAATAGCTAATGAATGTTTGTTTATTTGACAAATAGGGTAGTTGATTATTATGTTATGTAGGAAGTGGCAAGTAAATAATCAACCAGATTTAAGCGATGGTGATTTAACCAAATGTTATACAACACCAACAAAACGAATTCACTAAACCGCTCTGAAGTTGGCTTCAAGTTATTCAAAGTAAACAAACAAAAACAGCATTTGCAGGGCATCAAATGATTTCAGAGAAGCAACATTATGGGAATTCAATCCTCCTAAAACTGTTAGAAAACTTATTTTGTCGTATTTTTCTAGCATCAGTAAAATAAAGCTTTAAAAAATAAATTAAGCTGTTTTCAAAAATAAATTATAATTCTCATATTTTACGTTCACTGTTCATAAAACTCCTTTGACAATACTTACTTAAGTCATAAAACAAAGCCTTCGCCCGCTTACTTCAGCTGCAACATAAATTAACATACAAAAACTGTAGCTACAATAAATTCTAAATCTAATTACATAATTATAGCAATAGCCATAAAACCATAAACTTCACGTGTTTCCCTTTGAAATATAATTGCCTGCATTAGCCAAACACATATTAACATTACACACTGCAGACTAAAAAGTCGACCGACAGTTGACATGATAGTTGACACGATAGTTGACACTATAGTTGACACGATAGTTGACACGACAGTTGACAAGATAGTTGACACGACAGTTGACAAGATAGTTGACACGACAGTTGACACGTTAGTTGACACGACAGTTGACAAGATAGGTGACACGACAGTTGAAACGATAATTGACACGACAGTTGACACGACAGTTGACACGATAGTTGACACGATAGTTGACACGATAGTTGACACGACAGTTGACACTATAGATGACACTGTAGTTGACACTATAGTTGACACTATAGTTGACACTATAGTTGACACTATAGTTGACACGACAGTTGACACGATAGTTGACACGATAGTTGACAAGATAGTTGGCAAAAAAATTATTTAAAAGGAAATCTTGATTTCAATCAAAGTTTTCAGTTGGTCTGGTACCGGCTAAATACCTACCTGATCTTTGAAACCTGCGTCTTCATACCGGCTTATGAGCCTTAACAAACTATCGGCCGACTAAAAGTTTGCAGTGTGCGGGATACATTTAAAAACATTGGCTCGCATTCGTTTTTTTACAAAACTATAGTTGTAATTGACGGAAAGTATGTGTTTGCATGTGCACGACTCTTGAATATATTAGTAATTTTACAGTTGTGGCTTTCAATACGGAATAATATGGCTTAAATAGTATTTTTCTGTGAATTAAAATTAACCTGTAAACATCGCTAGGGGTTTTTTTAATTTTATTGTGAAAATTTTTCTTGGTCATTAGATTGTAGCAATTGAAATACAAACATAACAAGCAGAAAAACCCATTTCATGATAAGTAAGGTAAATTAAATAACGATAGAAATAAAAATATGCAATTAATTTGAATAATTCTTCATCAATCACGTCTACTTTTTGACATAATTAAATATTCTATTGACGCCATTGCATACAAAATAGAACAAGTTTGAAACTTCTAGGTAAACGTCACTCCTTAGCACTATGTACTAACATTATCTTAATCTAAAATCTCACCTGAACTTACGAACTATAATGAACTTAAATCTACTAACAAGTTATCGAGAAGGTAAGGTCAATGACCGTTCAATGTCAAACAGCACAGTGGAAAAAAAAACATTCTTCTTAGAAACAAAATTATAGAACGTTACTTTATTTATTGATGAAATTATTATTTTATTTTTATACCTTTTTATACGAAAACGATACAGGGGCAAAATTGTATTATAAAAAATATTTTTTATTTGAAATAAAATGTTACAACTCACTCTGTTTGTGGACTTTACTATGGACATTGGACAGAATTTTAGTTTACGTGTGTAAATATTTTTGTAACGTTTTCTTTCAATGTAATGCGTCCAGTATTATTATGCTGTGCCAACATTGCAAAGAATGTTCGGGAATTTAATTGCTTACTATATTGTTGAATAATACATCCAACTTTCTTCATCCGTTTACAAGCTACGATATCAAAAACATACGCACATATCGGTGAAACTTTTACCCCTCTTTTTTCATTGGGGTTCACAACTAGTCTTATCGTTACCTTCAAGCTTAGTAAGCACCTTAAAAATAATTACATAAGACTTTATTTACAATGGCTATTATTACTTTTAATATGAATAAATAGGCTTGATACTATTTCATTGTAGAACAAGTAATATTTCTACCGTTTAACACCTAAAACTTTCATCAAACATTTTTGACTTTGATTCGACTTTAAGTAAAGAAAGTCTTGAGTTCAAACTACTAGCAGTAGGTACATCAAAATAATAAATTGCTGTATATTCATGACATTCTGTCGTGTTATCGAAATCAAAATAAGAAACATATTTCTTTTATACATACTAACTTTCGTCCACGTCTTCGTTCGCTCGAAATAGTTACTTTGGACAGAATTAAGCTAACTTCGTATAGTATACCTATATGAAGTATAATTCTCTATGTGTTATGTGTATGGTAAATACTTACTTGAGTTCTATGGAAACAACTTGACGCACCCAAATAAATATGTATACTTATACCCTAACCTATTCCCAACCCTATACCCTAACCTATTATTAATCATCTCAATCTGTTCAGGTGTTTTAGCTTGAAAGTATGACAAACAAACAAACTCAATTACACATTTATACTTATATCTTTTCCTATAAAGAGGATTTTTTGTTTGTTTAAAAGGGCTATTAAAATATTTTCACTGCTGGGAAACCAACGGATAGAAGTTTCCACGGGACGCGGGTGAAACCGCGGAAAAACGGCTTCTTTTGTTTAATATTGATGGAGATTATTGTCCATTGTACTTATTTTTTTTAAATGGCCCATAAATTTTCCATCACATTACGTACGTATTTTCTTTCTGTCTGCTCCGACTGAAATTATTGGCGGTAATTCGTTTAAGCTGGTTTTTCGCGAAAAACATTAAAATTATCGAATGAATCTATAATGAACGTAATAAATTCAATAGTTGCTCTTAAGTGGGTGCATGATGTTGTTAAAATGAAACACGTTTAATGTTTAAAGTGACTTTTATTAAGAATGAATTATTTATCATAGTTTAAATAATAAATAAGCATCAACTGAACACAATGAGTATCGAAGTTCTTTACTTGGTCGCACACATGTTTACTAAAATACATAAGAATAGTATTCGAATACCAACAAATCTTACCAAAATCCACATTGAAGAACCTCTAGTTCAAATAAATAAAATTAAAACAAAATTTCTGTAACTTAGGTCTTTTAACACGGCATCAACTAATTAAAATCATTTATTTTGCACTCTCCTTGATTTAAAACACTGTTTGCATTATAATAAAATAATATTCCACTAACATATTCTCTACAAAGATTTCGACTACCAAATAAAACCTAGCCGTTTCCTGTCTGACAATCAGCAAAGATAAACATATGGAAAATGGAAAAATATTTTATCAGAAATATCTCACAGATGTTGACTAGAATTTCATATATTTCGATTCTTTGAGAACTACTGAAGTTCCTGTGGGATGACAGAATATCTTTATTCTTACATTGTTGAACAAAAGTACGAGCTAAGCATAATATTTATACTTTTAAAAGCAGTTTACTGTGTTCAGTTTTATTTCAGATCGTCGTTTGAAACGTGGGTGTCATATGTCAAACTTCTGTGGGTTGCGGCAACGTGAATGTGATTCTATCATTACTATCATGCCTAGCGCTTGTAAGGACTTTGTGAACGATGTAGATATCTTTGCTGCGCTTTCGTAGTAGGTACTACGAGAGCAACGCTGCTACAAAAACGTAGCACCGTAGCAAATGTGCCGTAGTAAAATATTATCGTTTACTTAAGCTATGTTAGTAACTTTAACGATAAAGGTCTTATAACTAATGCTTCATTAATCTCATTCTAACTAGACTATGGTTGTTTGCCGCAACTTACAAAAATATTTTTCACTCATATTATTATCTACTTTTATTTGAGCAAAATAACTTATAATCCATTTATTTATAATCCATTTGGTATAACTCCACGCTTGATGTGGGTGTAATCTACTGTCTACGTGATATGTCACGCTATTCAGTTGATTATTAGATTTATTTTCAGGAAAAGGAATTATAATAACAAAGTTCCATTCATGAATGATTTAGGTTGATTATGAAATTATTAGGTAAATATTTCCGGAGCATTTAACGTAAAATTCCAATGTTGTACTACATTTTATACAATTTCAACTAAAGCCCATTTACGACGTTTTAAGTAGGTGTAATCCGGACTATAACAGCTTAATGAATGTCTTACAAACGTCTTTTTTGATATAGCAACCGTTTTACGTACTTGCAAAAACTGTTTAATTACGAGAGATTTACTTACAACTTACCAATCACATACAAACTTAAATACGCACTACATAAACATTAAGGGCCTTACTACAAAAACTTTAAACCCTGTTTTACACTTGTCTAATAAAATTTTGGCTGCAAAATGAACCATATGTCAACGTCATAATTTGACATTTTTTTAGACAAGGCATAAACTGACGTTTAAAAGTTTTTGTGGTAAGACGGTAATTTTTTAACTCTGTTACAGCCTTTTTATCGTCCCACTGCTGGGCACAGGCCTCCCCTCACAAGGAGAAGGATTGAGCATTAATCACCACGCTTGCTCAATGCGGGTTGGTGATTTCAGACTATATAGTCCAGGTTTCCTCAAGATGTTTTCCTTCACCATTTTATCAGCCATTGGTGTCCAAGATATACTTAGAAAGTACATACAAACTTAGAAAAGTTGCATAGGTACTTGCCTGACCTGGAATCGAACCCACACCCTCATACTCGAGAGGTTGGTTCTTTAAAACAGTTTTGAACAATTTTTGAACACAGTGTAAGAATTCCAGAGAAAACCAACATACACTGACACACAAACTAAACTAAACTATCAACAAAAAATCATGCAGATAAGTGCAACGACAGCCAAAAAAAAATGAACTACAAAAAAAAACAATAAGTTTTACAGTTAAACGCAAGTCCAGACTAATTGTCGGTTAGCGTGCGAACCAGTTAGTTAAGTGCGCGTCGTACAAGTCGCTCGAAGTTTTTTGCTCTTGTCACCCGTAAACTATCGCCTCGGTAACGTTTTAAATATAGCACAATGGTATAAGGTAATTAATATCGTTATTCTTTTTTTTGCAACTTAAGTTCATGTAAGCAACAACTCGTGGCTAAGTCAAAGCTGCGCGGATCAATCGATCATAAAGTTAAGCAGCACTTGGCAAGGTAAGTCCGTGGATGGGTAACCATTCTGTCATTGCGAGTTACGACAAACTCTAGGTCCCGGCTGTCATTTGAACATATTTGGTAGTCGTTACGGGTAGTCAGACGCCAGAAAGTCTGACAATCAGTATTACCTAAGGGTTATACCTAACCTAAGGGTACCATCATTATACACAAGAAAATATTCCGAGTTGCTATGTGTTTTACAATATACATATGTTCCTAGCTGTTGCACGCGGTTTCACCCGCATCCCGGAGGTTTACTTAATGTAATTTATGCTGTCCTGATAGTTTACTTTTTGGTTTGCATTCTGTAATTTATTTTTGACTAATAAATGGCCACGGCCTGGAGAAACTTCTTCACGTACCCGGACAAAACGAAGCCAGCACTGACCGCGTAGCTTCCTAACTGTGAAATAAGTATTTGAATTGGTTCAGTAGACCCAGAGCTTATACGCGTCAAACAAACATACAAAACGCCATATTTGTATACACTTTTTGATTACTGTTTCTCGTTAATTACTGGCAGTAGCAACGAGTTTTGGTAACAAACTTTCGACCACGAAATATCGCAGTTGCGTGATTAAAAATAAAGTTTTAAATAAAGTAAGTTTTGCATCGGTGCTGACCCGATTTTTGTAGGCTACTCTGTATTATTGGCCTTCGTCAGTATCCACTTACTCTTAAGCTTTAGTGCGTTATGTCAGTATGTTTAGGACTATAATAATATTAGGGAACGATGCTCTCACAAGGATATCAGTAAATCTCACAAACCAGTGGGCCTAATTAAGAAAAATCTTTCAATGTTAAATAAATAACCCATTTATTGAAAAAGGCTACATATGCTGAATAGTTCAAACGAGATACGGGGAAAATTGCTGGCAGAATGTAGTGTAGTCTATACATATATTTCGAGGCTAATTCTTCATTTCACTTAAATCTTTCAATTCTTTTTTTTTGGAACCGAGTTAGAATAAAGAAAACCCAGCTTGTTATATACCAATTTATCGATAAGAAAACTTGTAATCAGCGATAACAGCCCTAGCCGCCAATTGCCAACCCATAATAGAAACCATGCCTATAAACTGGGGTATGTTAGCATTTTTTCTATTAGGTATATCAAAGTGAACAAGTTACAGTCGTAAATTAGCAGGAATTATAAGTAATTTTATGTGGTAATAAAAAATATTTTACTACTGTATATGGTTTTATAGGGTAAAGGCAATGCGTACACAATTAAAGTTTGATAAGGGTCAGTAAAGGTGGCAACACACGTAAGAAAGATCTTAGTCCTAATTTCGATCACCTATGATATTTTGATTTATTTTCTATCCTATTTTTGGTAGATGGCGAGCGAGTCGACGATGCCAATATCCACGACAAACAGGAAAGGAACTAGTTTTAAAACGAGGAAGAAATAGTTCATAGTTTAATGTGATTCCATCAAATATGAATGCCATTTAAAACAAGTGCGCATCAAATCGAATAGAGGTATATCATGGTCATTTTAAAACTTTTTGAACTAGGAATTTCAGGGGTTTTATCATATCTTATTGTAGAAGTTTTAATTTTAGTTTAAAATACAGATTACGAAAATTTTAAAAAGTTGTAGGTGTAATCCTACCCTAACTTTAATATTATAAAATGCATACGCCTGAGTTAGTTTGCCACTGTTTTTTGTGATTTAGGGCAATTAAAATAGCGCTTTTATATGTCAGTTTGAAATATCACTTTTTGATTTGAAATTTTTACGATCATTAAAGTTGGATTTAATTTAGATTTTCTTATAAAAAAAAAACCTTTTTATATTTTATACATAGGTATTAGTTTTAAAAATGGTAAGTAAAAACGCTTCCTTTGGAATAATATTCCTATTGGAAACCTAATAACGTAAATCTCATTTAGAGAAAATGTAATTTCAGCTTCGATTACGTTTATTCTGTAGAAGTTTCCGGAGTACAGTCGGGCTCGTTGTAATACTGATAATTTGAATAAACTGCCTTTTGGATACACTTTTATTTTAGCTGGTACATATTTTTTTGGTCTGAAAAGTGTCTATTTTTTTTAATAAATGTAGGTAAAAATATTAATATAAAAAAGTGTTAAACAGTGGCACAAAAATACTAGAAGCCTAGGTATACTAACTTCAGATAAAACTCAAATAAATTCAGATAATTATGTTAATTAAATTATGTTTTATAACACCTAGAACTGTTGTCCGCCGGGGGGTGCGCGTGCCTCGACTGTTCCATACAGACATGTGTAAAACTAATGCCGGGGCACGAGTTCCTCTCCGTCGGTTAGTGGAAACCTATAACACACATTTTATGGACATAGACATCTTTTCACTTTCCCATCAAAAATTTAAAGTAATGGCCATTGAAATCCTAGACAACTTATCTCACAGTAAACAGTAGCGATTTTTCTTCTTCATCTTTCTGTAAACTTAAGTAAAAGTACTGTATAGTCACACTTCTGTTCTCTTTCTTTTTATACAATTTTGTTAATTCGTGGACATTGGTGTGGGTTATATGTTTACCATTTTTTTTAAGATAATTGTATTGTACTATTATAACATGTAACTGTTTTTTGTCCCTAATAAATAAAATAAAAAATAAAAATATCAAAGCTACCATACAAACCAAGATTTGTTGTACTATGAACTAAGAAGTACATGATATCCTAGACAATCCTTATACCTCAGTATAACTACAGCATCAAGCCACTCACGAGCATAACAAACCTCCTTCACTCGCCTTACACTATTACACACAAAAAAAAAAAAAGAAAAAAAAAAACTCGCCTTCCATATTTGAAACGTAAAATTCTACACTCAAACAGCGTTGTAAGCACCTCACTAAACTGCTGGGCTGACGAACTGAGTTACTAAAGTGCATTGCCAAGCAAAATGCATGTAACCAGTAAGGCGACATGGTGAAATATGTTAGGAACCCACTTTCGCAGTTGGAATGCAAAAGCTGTTCTTGTGTAAATTTGTGTCTGGATCAATGGGTTGTTAGTTTGAGATTTGGTTATGAAATATGGATATTCGATTTGATTGTTTTCTATTTTTTTCCAAAATAGGTTAAAAACTGTGTCTTGTTAACTACTTCTAACTAAGTGATTCGTAGTTCTAAAAAGGAACTGACTATCTTTAGTGTCATATCTATATTTGTTTCTTTTTCATTTATTTATTATTGCACATATTTATTACATTTTTAAATATTAAATATAAAAATAAAAAACATTTTAAAATATAAAAATATTTGTTTTATTGTTACGCTTAATGTCATCTAACGCGGTGTCCTGCGTGAGCGACGAACGCGACGCGACGCGACGCTGCGAACGCGACGAACGCGATCAACTCAAAGGAATTCCCTACATGCGGCCTATGTGACAGTCTGCGGCGAGACGCGACGTAACGCGTACTTGTTTTGAGGGCGACCAGACGCGACACCGCGAACTATTCAGAAGCGTTAATTGTTGTGGGACAAAAAAAACATAAATATTAAAGAAATCGTTTATTAGTACAAACAAGTTGGAAGATTGTTGCTGTCTGTACTTTAAATATGAACTTTCAAGCAAAATTGTAACACAACTTCTCCATGATTTGAGAAGTAATGACCAAAATCACGTAGGACATCTGTCGCGTATAGCATCGCGTCGCATTACGTCGCGTCGTGTTGCGTCGCGTCGCGTCGCGTTCGTCGCTCACGCAGGACACCGCGTAAGTCGGGTCAGCTATTAATATTCGAAGTAATAATTGCATAAATAAATAAAAATAACGCCTTCATTGTTTATTAATACTTTATATTAACTCAATAAAGTTAGTGAAATAGAATAATAAAAATATTTACAGTTTACCTTCAGGCTACATTAAATAATTTTGTATTGTATCTAGAGGTAATATATTTATTTATATTAAATCAACTTCAAAAGGTGAAACTTATTACTTAAGTACATAAAATATTACGTGAAAAATAATATTCATACTTGTAATAGATTAAATGGACTCATGTCAAGATTGTCACAGTCGGGGTCCGAATACGCGACCTTTCTCGTACATTGCCCTAAGTTCTTAAGACAAATTAATTAGTAAAATTCTTTTGTATATACATTATATTTCTGTGTCTCCAATTATTAAGCTATAAAAGTATCTGAATAAATGATGGCATTTTCTTTGTATGTAATCTTAGTTTTTCTTAATCTTTATAAACCTTTTCATTGTGACTGTACGTAGCTTGGGGCGTCGGGTCGCCCACTCGCACGTGTTTTTCATGGCGATGAAAGAAATAGTTAAAATCATGGTTGAGAATAAAAATTAAAATATGTTGTAGTACTAGATTATTCTTCATGAATGGTCCTTGTCATTCATTGACATAGACGTAGCTTGGGCCGTCGGGTCGCCCACTCGCACGTGTTTTTCATGGCGACGAAAGAAATAGTTAAAATCATGGTTGAGAACAAAAATTAAAATATGTTGTAGTACTAGATTATTCTTCATGAATGGTCCTTGTCATTCATTGACATATTAGAAAAGAATTAATGAATAGTAATTATGTAAAATATGTAACGGATCTTTAACAATTTTAACAACATTTTAGATTCGCTTTACCTAAACAAGGGATTCATTTAATTATCTATTAAATAAGAACGATTTGAATATATTTTTTTTCTTGAAGAATTAATAGCTTTGAACTACAATTATACAAAAACATATAAATGTATGTCTATCACAAAAAAATAATTATCGAATAATGAGAGAGATGTTATTTGCGCATTCACGATTTTAAGCACCCGCAAAGTTCAAGCACAGTTCGGTAAGTAATTCATGTGTGTTAAGCAAGCGGTGTCTAATGAGGCTAGCGCACCGAAGCTAATTTGAGCCGCAACTTGATTTGTTATTATTACTTGCCTACTTGCCAAGTGGCTGTAGATAATACGTTAGAATAGGTAAGTAGGCAGTTTGAGTTTTTCTAAGGCGGGCAATCGCCGGTGGGGGACTGGATGCCATAGATTCCCAGACCCCCTCCACTCAGGCGAGGTCGGAGTGCCGCTGGGCCTTTTTAGTGGGTATACCGGGAACGTTTTTACCGGGGAGTCCCACATACCCCTCTCCCGTCCCCCGACGGGAGTTCCCCGAGTTTGAGTTTTAAGTACCGTGTAACTGATATCTTTTATAGAAGAACGAATTTTTAAGAAACGTCACAATAGTACTGTTTTAGTTCAGAACAATTTAAGTGGCAATGGGCAGGTCACATAGCAAGCAGAACATACGGCAGAGAAAATCTCGTGTAACGACCATGACCTGGAACATGCAGCGCAACGTAACCCACCAACGCAATACGCCGGGAAACAGTGGATGCGGTTTGCAGAAAACCGCGAGAAGTGTCGAACATCTCGGAAGGCCATTGTCCGCTTGCAGTTCTTTCGACTGAAACGACGAATGACGACGACGATGAAGATCAGAATATCACATATGTCATATTGATTTTCAACCGGGTGTAGGGAACAATACCTCAACTATATAGATGAATCACGCATTTTAATACTTCAAAAAGCAATACCTACATCGACAAAAGTATCTTAACAAAACATACGCATCATACACAACATGAACGAAACTCATAGCTTGCAAGTGATGCAACACCGACTGAGTGGTTGGTAAATATGTATTTTTCAATTTGAACCGTAATGCGAAGTACTAGCTTATAACACACTGGATAATAGAATACTTGGCTCGCGTGAAGGAAGTGCAGCTCATAACATCGATTTAAACAAATGGTTTCTATCAAAATTCATGCGCAATATAAAATCTTCGTTCATCTTTTGTAGATACATTTGTACGGACAAGCGTTAGAGCTCTTGCTCATAGTACCTACGGATTGTGTGGATAAGACCTCATATTTGCAACTCCTGAAAAACGTAGTCAAGCTGTACTAACTTAATTTACATTAATTAGTACACCTAACGTATACCTTAATAAGTAAATACATCATTATTTTAAGAATGGGTTTGAGTTCACGGCACGTGTTTTATAGTGACTGACCCATACAATACTAACCATATGTTAAAAATAATGCCGTGATTTAAATAAGGAAGTCAATTATAATATTTATTTCTAACTTTGTGTCTTTCATTACATAAGCTACCTAGGCATGTAGTTAAGTAATTTATCTTTCGGAAGAAAAAACAATAAATTAAACCCATTTCTCCAGATCCAAAAAGTATCACCACCCAAAACAAAATATCAAAGAAATTAGCATTCACGTCTCACTCTCACATTTATCACCGGCCCCTCTTCTTACTAATTACGTTCGCAATACTGTCGTTAAGTTACAAATCTCTTAACACTACTGCTTAAGTTGGGGCCAATATTGGTGTTAATGTTGGTGCCATCTGGCGCCCCCAGTCCGTTGAGGCGTGATGATAATCGGGCGAAACAAACGGTATTCTTTGCCCTTTAAATAATGTGCATTGTTAAGGGGGATACTTATAAAGTGAAGATTTGAGTATGAAACAACTTTTTTTTGGAATTGGAATCAAGAGGCTATTTCTTTATTTAAAAAAAAATATATAGAAATTATACTATACCAATACATGTACTAAAAAATTATTTTTTATAGGATGAAATTAATAATAAACGTTCCCGAGAAATTGTTACACGTGGTAGTTGTAGTTTAAATCTTCATTTTGGAAAGCTACCTACTATGAAATCGATCATTCAACTAAATAATTAGTAGGTCAACAAAAATAACTACGATATAAATAACATGTCGAACAATGACGGCCAATAAATAAAGGCGTGTAAATATCTGCCTGAAATAATAGGAAAATATCATATAAACTTTATTTACACGAAATAGAATTGAATTTCAATAAATAGCTTGGACGTAGCATTGTTTAATTAACATGATTGTAATTATTTAATTTAATTTTGTTAAATAATTTCAATCAATTTATGAAAACAACTAGCTGGTGCCCGCGACTTCGTCTGCGCAGGTTTAGTATTTCGAACAATATGTTTACAAATTGTAGCCTATGTGTTATTCTGATGTATAAGCTATATTATTGTAAAGTTTCATTAAAATCCATTCAGTAGTTTTTGCGTGAAAGAGTAACAAACATCCATACATCCATACATACAAACTTTCGCGTTTATAATATTAGTAGGATGTAACTGATATTAAGCAAGCTGTTTGGTTCATGCCATTTTGTTGTGATTTTTCAATCAAAGACATATTCAATAAATATATAATATAATTATAATAGCAATTTTATAATGTAAGGGAAATACATATTTTGAAACTAGGCACGGAGATAAATCAAACTTACGAAACATATTGACACTTTGTGTCGAATGCATGGATTGGGTGTCAGAAATGAGAGTTTAATCACGAATAATTAATTTTTTTGATTGAAGCACTATAATGACTTACACAGTATGAACACACATATCGTACCATTTTAATTTCGTAGCATATACCTCTATATGTTTAGCGCTATTATTAGTCCATTAAAATTTCGTAATCACCAAAAAAACTTCAACATTGGAATTTCCGCCTACACAATAGTAACACGCTTCCCCTTAACAGAACATTCGTAGTCACAATATTCGTTGCACGTCGTTTGCAGCCCGCCTCGAGAAATAGTGTGTCACACTTAAATATATAACTTAATACATAACTTGTATATAACTTACAAGTGTCGCTGTTAATAGAGGGGGAATATTCTAAACGTCCAATTTTCCTGTCAAATCTACTCTATAAATTAAACGTTATTTTTGTTATTAAAATTTCTTAGAATCGAGCTGTTTTTGTTTTGTTTGTTTACTAATAGTGAAAAAGTATTCTTGTATTAGTTTGTACTTAAGTAGTACTAATGACTCTTCTTAGTTTTAGTACGTTGATATTTAATCAACATTATTTCGTTTCAATGTCATGTTTCTAAAATAAGTCATTTAGATTTTACCTTTTTACACTTTTTACCTCATTTTCGATGTCATGACAAATCATAGTGTGTATCTAGAGCATAAAAAGTGGCGTAGAGGTAAAAAACCACATAATACGTAGGCTGATAAACACATTACCCTCCTCTACATGACGCAGTCGGGTAAAAAGCTGCTAGAATCCAGTAGAAACTCCACAGGTTTAGAAGTGCATACCCATGCATCTCCTTCACACGCTGATATTATTAATGCGCGCCCAGGTGTTGCAGCTAGCTGCACTAAAATACTTTAAGGCTTAATGAGGAATTTATACCTACCGGTGTACGGAACTTTGGTACTTATACTCTGTAATATTATAGTTAAAATAAGGACACAGGTTTCAGGATTTCGATTTTACATTCGCTTGTCTTACGTTGAGTAAATTATGTCTATAGGTAAAATTAAAAAAAAAAAAAAAACAATAATTTTACTGAGTCTTCATCATCTGCCTAGTCTTTTTCTATCTATATTTGGTTCGGTTTTCAGTTCAACCGAATGCAGCTGAATGTCCAACCAATGCATTTATTTATTTATTTAGTACTAGCTGTTGCCCGCAACTTCGTCTGCGTGGGCAATATAGAATAGTCAAAATACTACTTATCCCGTAGGTGCATTCTTTCACGTGACAGTATAATTAGGATTACCACTTAGCAGTCGCATAGATTCAATGATCAAGGTTGTGTTGTGGATGTGACCATTTATCTAAACAAAATAAGTAAAGTTTGTGACGTGGAAATCTCTGGATCTAGTCAGCCAATTTGGAAAATTATTACGTATGGTGCGTAAGCAATTCTCACAGGAAACAGCTATAATCTATGTCTATATGCTTTGAGTCTGACAAAGCTGTCATTTGTACATTTTCTGCAGCTGCTGCGACTAATCAGAAGCCAGAAAGTCTGTTAGTCTTACCATGGATGTCGTCTTGTGTAGTTGACTGGATTGAAGATAGGTAGATAGGTAGTCGCTCCAAGCAAAATATTGGTACTCAAACAGATTCGGTGACTGGAAGCCAACACCAACATAGTTGGGGAATAGCTGGATGGATGATAAAATGAGTCATCATCATCAGCAGGCGCATAGGGTAGGATAGTTTCACTACTGGGGAGAAACACTTGTATGACTTGTATGAATTGGGGATTTTCTGTGCAATTACTCACTATGGTAAGGCTGACCCCACATTAGGCGTGCGCGATCCTCGGGCGTGTGAGTAGCGCGGGCGTCGCGAGCGCGCTGCGTGAAAGTCGCGTTTTGCTGCCCTGCGGCATGTGTGAAGAGTGCAAGCGACGCGCTCGCGGCGAGCACGCGGCGCTCGAGTTGCGTTCTTACCCCTTCGCCCGCTATCCCCGCCGCCCGCTAAACGCCTAAGCAGTTTAACGTCAAGTCGAGCGCGCTGCAAATGCCGCAGGGCAGCAAAACGCGACGCTCACGCAGCGTGCTCGTCGCGACGCACGCGCTACTCACACGCCCGAGGATCGCGCACGCCTAATGTGGGGTTAGGTCTAAACCGGGAGGGACTCCACCGAAATGTTTGCATTAGTTCACGAATAGGCAAAATGTACGTATCTGTGATAAGTCCACTTCATGTGTTCGTACTTGAAACCTGCAGTTTTGCCAAGATTTTCAAAATGTACGCTCGCAATTTGTCATTTCTTGGTGGAGCCAGCAAATCAAAAGAAACAGAAGTGTTGTATACTGTGCGTCACTACCGCACACCGGGAAAATTTCGCTCTTGCGGAGGACGTTTATATACTATATTTTGTGTCACACGTAAACAGGACGACAGTAAGTATCCACCGAAACACTTTCAAAGATCTGATGAACGAACAAATCAGACCTGAGTTGGTCACCTGGGGCCAATCAGAGCTCTATGAAGCGATCATACGCTTTGGCTCCTACTGTTATTGTGGTTTCTTAAAATGTTTTCACCTCATTCAACGATGAATGTAATTCTGATGGTACTATTAAGAACACTTGCTTAGCGCAAAAGCTGACGTTGGCAGGCCGACTCTTTTGACTTCTCTAATAGGATACCATTGGTTTTTGTGCAATGCATGCTGGATTAGGATAGGATATAGGTGGATAGGATTTGCAGCAGAGAACAATTCTGTCTTTGTAATTGAATGACATCAAACGTAGTTTTATATAAAAGGTGTTTTTTTAGACTTGGCTCGGGTCTTACTGAGACTGTTCGTAATCGTGAACAGTGTATTTGCGATCAGAAGTTGAAAGTAAGCATGTCTCTGGTATGCGACGCGTAATTTGTACGTTTCCAGACGCATAAAGCATTTTACGTGTGTATGGTATTAAATCGAGAAAGCTCCCATTTCTTATCTGCATTTTGTATCGGGGCTTGTTTTTAAAGCTACAGAAGCCTACATTACCTACCTCACGCTTAGCAGCGCTTGCGAGAGATAGATCTTCCGCTCTTCTAGGATTAAGTTTACATATTTTGCATCAGAAAAAATAATTAAGGTCTACTTAATACTATATACTCACTCAAAGTAATTTGTTTTAAGGCCACCACATTAGTGGAAGATAAGCTAAACTATGTTTATGAAAAAATCCTGATATGAACTCCATCTGTAACTTTAAATGATAATTAATTGTTCCACTAAAGTCATCATTTTTGACATAATGTTCAAAAAATAATTTAGATGGCACCGTTTTAAATTTGGCTGAGAACTATTAATTTTACTTTCATCAAGGTAATAATTATAGTTGGATTTTGATGTGGTACGGCAAACTGACAAACACTATTGAAATGTCTATCGAAAATTACACTACGTGTTAAAATATGGTGAATTACGGAAAATACACAACTCCATCTGTTGAAATAATAATCCTCTATAAAGAATGTATGGTAATTAATTGTCATTTACCACCTCGCTCTTTTGACAAATTTGATGTATTTTTACCACAGATGGAGCTACTTTAACCTTGGCTAAACAAAATTTTCATATTTTTTTTTCTTCCGAAATTACTTATAAAGGTGTGATTTTCTGTGGAAAGATTAATAATAGGCCGAACAACTAATATAAGTACAACATTCAAATGTACAGTTTTGCCAAACAGATTGCGTGTCGTAATATTTTACATCTTGAATTCACAAAATTAATCATATCTTTTGATAGAGTGAATCGATTTCGATGAAACCAAAACTAAGTAATACCCCAAGTTACGTAGAATTTTTGTATATAAGCATTGTCTGCATTGAATTCGTAGATTTTACGTGAATCGCGAACAAACAAACAGATAAACAGACAAACAGACAAAAATGACAAAAATGATGGATATGGGTTCTGTTAGTTATCCTTTAACATGCCGGCTATTTTTTTTGTCAATTTCTTCAATGTACAAAAATTACTTTTCTACAGATTTATTATATGTATAGATTAAGACACATCAACATCATAAACACAAACATTTATAAGAGACACGAAACAGAGACATATAGCAAGTGTTTACGACAACTACAGACGTGCACAACATTCAAAACAAAGAAGAAGAAAAATACAGTATTCACGTTACACAAATAGATTAACAAAAATATAAAGAAAAACAAAATCAACTACAATTTACACAATATTTATGGTACTTAATTTCCTTAATTCTATTATATTAACTATAGTGACCTACACATTGACCCCTACATTGGCTTTACATGCAGCTACATCTTTTCTGACCTCCTCAACCCTGCTACCCGGCAACTTGATACCTATCAGAACACCTTGGTTTTATAAGCCTATAAAAGGTATTTTAGAATTTCTACATACGAACAATACTTATATAAGTCATTGACTAATCAGTTTTCACTGAGAACAATACATTTACGAGTAAAATTGAACAAAAAATAAACCATTAAACTCTGCCATTTAATCCTAAGACTAATCATAATATCATGCTCTTAATTAATATCAATAAAACTGACTAATTAATTGTACGAACGAGCACTTAGAATGGCCCTTTTGTGCTTCATAATTACGTATTTGACTCGTAATTATGAATCAGTGATATCGACGAATTTTAATTAAAGTTAAACAAATATTATTTATATTGAAGATATTGAAGCTTGCTAATTTATTAATAGGTTTTTTTATATACTTAACATGCTATTTTCCCTTTATCAGCCGCGTACTGATAGAATACTTGCCAACTAGTACCTAAGTATCATATTTCATACGGTAGTAAGAACATCAGACATAAGAAGAAAGCAACTCTTTATGTCGGTCTGTCTCGCTCATACGCCAAATCTACTGAACCGACTAAAATTATCCTTGTACGTCAATATATACGTACACAGTTGTGCAATAAATAAACATCTATTTTTATCCTGTCTGAGAAAGGATTTAAGCTACTTTTAACGCATTGTGGGAAGTGGTTCTCCCGGTCGTGGGCGAAACTAGCTATAAATAAATAAAAATAAATAATTACCTGTTTAAATCAACAGATATCCACAAATCTGGATTCGAATTCTAAACATATGTAAACCCACAACTGCAGGTACGGTAACCTCAATACCTTGGTAAGGACGTAGAAAGCTCCGCTTGCAAAATATAACCGAAGTATATCATCGTTATCCTGTAGCAATTTGCTAGGGAAACGTGCCACGGATTAAATCAAACTCTACCAAAGTTACTCAACAAATTCCACCATTTTTTTTAGGGTACCGTATGCAGAAGGTAATACGTGAGCCTATTATTAAGACTTCTCTGTTCGTAGTGCTCGCCTGTCACTTAGCTCTGACTTGTGAACCGTGATAAGTAGTTACCTATTAAATCTCTTCACAGACGTATTTCTGTTGCTACCAATTACACTAAAAGACTATAAACTAGAAAAAAAAATAAAACCGACACCCAAAAACACTGAAAAGCAAAAAAAACTATTCCTAGGTGCGTCGGCCTAGAAGTCAGTGTCTAATGGATGTAACTAAGTTTATTTCGCCACCGACTTCTAGGCCGATGCACCTAGGAATATTTTTTTTTTGCTTTTCAGTGTTTTTAGGAGTCGGTTTTATCTTTTTGTGAAAAGTATTTATTTTTAGCTTTTCAGTGACAAGCATAGTTGTCACTATCCGCATAAGTGGAAAGTTCTCATCAATACGAACAATATAAGCCCAAACATGAGGTAGTTTACATATTCAGTTGTCGAGTTCCCTCGACTTTCTCTGGTCTCCATCATCAGGTCAGCTTCAAACCTTCATTGTTGCAAAAGTCTCTTCAATACAAACAAAATAAGCCCAAACACGAGGTAGTTTACACATTCAGTGTTCAAGTTCCCTCGACCTTCTCTGGTCTCCATCATCAGGTTAGCTCCAAACCTTCACCATTGCATAGTGTTAGCAGACATACGCCTTAGTGTCAAGTTTTTACCCTGCATATGCCTACAATTTTCGAAAGTTGCCCTCAATTTCTCAGGGTTTCCATCATCAGATCCTGACCTGGTGATTATGAGACCACCTGGGAGGTAAACCCTATCAAACAAAAAAAAAAATTTGCAAATCGGTCCAGGCGTCTCCGAGTAATCGGTGAACATACATAAAAAAAAAGAAAAAAAAAAGATCCCAACGAATTGAGAACCTCCTCCTTTTGGGAAGTCGGTTGATAAAATACTTATTTTATAGAGCTTTCGTTTTCATAGAATAAATTTTACTATATATAAATATTATTTAATTTGGTCGCTTTATATTTAAAATGGTACGGAACCTTTCATATGCTAATCCAACTCGTACTTAGTCAGTTTTTTTTATCAATCCCTTGGATTTTGAATTTGGTCAGCGTTGTGGATGTGAATTATATTCGGTCTAAATTGGAAAACGGAATTTGTTGCCGGTTCGGAGTTTCGACTTGCCAATCTTCGGGAGGATTAGAAGCTTGTGATTTGAATGTAAAGGGGGATGCTGAATGTTTGTTTAATTGAAATACAATAAAGCCGTGATGGATAGGGTAAGTAGAATATTAATAAGGTACCTGTAAATCATTATTTTGCATAAAAAAAAAACTGTTAAGTCCTTACCTATAAACCTACGTAGGTGGTCCCGGTCATATTAGACTAAAATAAAAACGTGGGGCCCATTACCTAACTATTGCTGTAGTACTTTCTTCTAGAGGTATAATAGGTGTGGATTGCATCGACTTACTATAATCGTAACTGGAGATTTTGACAATCAATAATCAGCCGTTAGCGGCTTCACCAGCGCACGCCGAGCTCATGATCTACCAAAGTATAAAGATATGCTTTGCCATAGGTAGGATTTCAGAGGGCCCCACGTTTTTATTTTAGTCTAATATGACCGGGACCACCTACGTAGGTTTATAGGTAAGGACTTAACAGTTTTTTTTTATTTTCTAGTTTTCAGTGCACATAAAGTAAAACCGCTTAACTTAAAAGTTTTTTTTTTACCGATTTTTCGTTTTCTAGTAGTTGTATTTAATGAAAATGCCTACCGAATATTCCTCATTCTATATATGGGTCAGCAGCGGTGAGGGAGTGCCAGTCTCTTACTGACTAAAAACCGTTGTGTTTCGTCGTAGGCCTTTTATGTACCAGGACCACGGTAACTCTTTCGAACAATCCCGCAGGCCTGGGCCCCGCTGGGGTTGCTGACAGTATTCTACTTGTGTAGCCCTTTCATTTGATACCCATATTGAGGGGGTTGTGGAAAAAATATGTAATCCGCCATTTTGTACCGGCGGCCATCATGGATTTACAATGTTATTGATATTACTATATTGTATTGTCATCGGAATTGAAGGTGTGTACCAAATTTCAGATCAATCTGACAACAGGAAGGTACTTAAATTTGAATTACTAAATTTGACCCAAGAATAATAAATAAATAATAAAAAAACAAACAGGGTGAGCTAAATAAAACCGTTTAATAAAACGAAATGGATCTTAATACTGGCCGCCCTGTTCCATTAAGGCAAATATGGAGATAGTCACATACTTACTTATGCCCGATGTCTTTCGATTTGTTTTGCTTATTCATTAATTTGAGGATTTGAGAAGTACAATGGTACTCCTCGACATAGGTAAGTCTCAAAGAATAAATTCAAAAGTTATCGAATAATATCTTGTTTGTAGGAAACCATTTATTAATTATCAAATGTATCAAGATCACAAACCACAAGAACCAAATGTCAATGCAACAATGGTCTGCCCGCTTCCCCACTTGCGGTTTCAATCGTCTTGCACTATGCGGTTAAATACCAGAATCTCATATGCCTGCCCCATGCCATCGAGGTGTCAAATATGGCCACAACATGGAGAGATTACCATAATAAGGATTTATTTTATTACCACCGGCATTTATCCACACCATTTAATCAGATATAAGGATTTTTTTCATAGATGTAGTTTTATATGTAGCCTTAATGCTTACCTGTATTTTGTACACGTATGTCGTTAGCATCTTCTTGAGCCCCTGTTCACTGCAGACTAAATTGATGCTCTGATACTTGATCATTGTAACCTTTTAATATTACAACTATTCCAAAATAATTATGACGACCTTTAAAAGGGCACTAATTAACCAGTTGCAGATACACGCAAGACACAATTGATTTTCTATTGTTCATAAGTAGCGACATTCAAGTAGTTAAATGTAATAGAAAACCTTAACAGACCGTCATTCAATAGTCACCTTTCAGACCTGCAGAAACCCCAACCCACGTACATCTGCAGTAGTAATTCGAAGAGTTGATCCCATCAACACGGCAGCATATCATGACTGCTGGAGCGATGCCAAGTCAATCCGTTACTGTTAATGGCTCCAACTGTATATATTATGTGGTGGTACTTGAAATTGAAATGAAGGTAGTTAGTTGAAGTTGTGGAGTCTATAGGTTTTGCGAAAATATTTTTGGTAGGTAAATGGTATATTGATGTAGTATTTTTGGAATTGAGTGATAAGGTGTCCTTATTATATGAAGATAAGTTTTCATAAAAGTTTATAGTCTGCAGGTACCTATGTCAAATTATTCTAGAAATAAATGAGTTAATGTTGTGTTCTATATCAAACCCTCGTTTTACTAATTTCTGATCAGGCAAAGTGGGCTTGAGTGTTTAATTTTTCAAAAATTGTTACTCCCATTTAGGAAAATAGTATTTATTTAAGGAACCTTTATTAAGTACCTGGAAGGATTCCCATTAACAATTTCAGTTTCACTGACTTCAATATAATCCGTGGAGTTTTGCGCTTACTCGAACATGACTAATTAAATCAATAAACCCATTGAGCTTCATTAAAATAACAGGTAAATAACAAGTCGAGAATATCTTAACAACACGATACACAATTTTATAAGGGTTGTTATAAGTTTCAATGAACAAGTTCGGCTTAGCTACCTCCCACTCCAAGAAATAGACTTTTCGGTACAGTTTTTTTTTAAATATTTTTAGCAAAAATAATTAAAAATATTTGTGAAGGATTTATTTTGGTACCGCCAGTAGATAAAACAGACTTAGGTGAATGACTTAAGTCTTAGTAAGCTGTCTTCAAGAGTTTTTTTTTTTCATAGAATTACCTTGAAAAAATATTACTCGCTCTCGTTCTTTTAAATGGTATATCAGTGGAGGCAGTATTACTGTTGCAATGTCGAGAAATATTAATAAGAGAGACTTATTACCGGCTATAATATCTAATAATATATATTTAAACAAAGGTTACCGCAGAATACATCTATTCCCAAATCCACAGTACAAAGCCTTTCCCGGAAGGCCAAATAAACTTTCAGCTACCTTAATCAATTGTTCGTTTTAATTTTAACAAATATTTATATAAACAACAACGAACAGAGTCAATAAACAAACGGCTATTGTTTATTATTTTTGGTTAACAGTCGTTCCGTGGTTATTAAACCCAATGTTTTTGAGAGAACATCGTAATTAAAAGGTGAGCTTCATTAGAAAGTTTTCTTAGAATCTACTGATAGTAGGTATGTACTTTTGGGAAATATTGTTAGATTTTAGAAGTAATTTTGTCTTCTTATTGTGTCTAGAATTTATAAATATTCATAGGCAATATCTCAAGCCCATAAAATCAATTTATACTTTACAAAAATATGTTATTTTCGTAATTACTAGCACAGTAGTCTTACTGTAAAATTCTTTGCTATACTGAATTAAACTGATAAAGTGTTGATGACAAAATAATGTTCGAATTATTGGTAATCTAGTTGACAATGCTTATCAAGAAACTATAAAATTACCTCAAATCTATTATTCCAGAACCATTCCATATTCTAGTTTATTACAGGTCGTCTTAATACTTATGCAGTACAAACAAGTAATACGCCTTTACCGCGATAGAATCAAAGCAATCTACCCACAGACCTACATCTGTCAAAAGCATTGCACGACAAAGGCAAACCCAGGTTTAAGAGTAAGCGCACACTACAAACTTTAGTCGGCCGATAGTTTGTTTGGGCTCATAAATCAGTATGAAAATAAATTGAAGTACACAAGTAAGTATCAACAATCAATCAGGGGCTCGATTCTGCTAATTTTACCTAAGCGACATACGATTCACATCCGACTGAGATCCAATCACGACTCAATTAAGATTGAGGCGTATGTGGCATTTGTTTTTATCCTTTTCTGTGATTCATATATAATTAATTATATTGTCTGCAAATGATTTACGATTGCAATATGATTGTAGTACAAACTACCGTAGGTATAGACCAAATGACAGAACAATACGATTGGTCTTATATTAGGTCTTATATAGGTCTTATATAGCAGAATGCCCGCTAAGGTTAAAACTGCTATTGCGATTCAATTTTGACATTATTATCTTAGCAGAATAAGGACCCAGGTCTTTGTCCGGTATCAGAGCGACTAAAAACTTTTATTGAATTCTCAATTTTCAAAAAAAAAATATTGTTTCTACCACCGGGCCGAAAGTCGGCCGACTATTTAGACTACAGTGTGCGCTCGCTCTAAGGGCCTTACTACAAAAACTTTAAACCCTGTTTTACACTTGTCTAATAAAATTTTGGCTGCAAAATGAACCATATGTCAACGTCATAATTTGACATTTTTTTAGACAAGGCATAAACTGACGTTTAAAAGTTTTTGTGGTAAGACGGTAAATGTTTACTTGTCCATTCTACTTTTTCTTTGACAGCCACAGACACTAATTATGTATTCCGAACGCAATTCATTTTGTACGTTTTTTTACCTTTCTTGTTTATTCTAGAGAATAAGATTGTATGTTAATGTAGAAAAGTGTGTCCTGTTTTGGTGAGAGTATTTTTGTTGCATTATAAATGGGTGGGAAATAGGTGTTCTGTTTTTGTAAAATTAATTCTTCATCAGTGATTCTTGTGGTTTATATCTGTAGAGTTATTTTAAATTCTTAATAATGTGATTCTTATTTTTATTTTCCTCTATTGTTTCGAGAGATGATGTGCCGAAATGCCACGCGTCATTGACAACAATTCGACTTAAAGGTAAGTGATTATGTACTCTTTCAATAAAAAAAAAAACACTCTTGACTCAACTTTGATATCAAACCCTGGTTTCAATGCTCAAAAGCTACACTTAATAGACTATTTAATAATAGATAATAGGGTAATATTTATGAAAGCGAGTTACTCAGTTTTATGGAGTTTCTTGCCGGCTCTTCTCCATGAGACCACCTTTTTAGAACCTTGCAACTAGTGTGACGTTTCATAGGAGCCTGCAAAGGCCTATTTGAAATAAAAACATTTGATTTTGAGTTTTGGACGGATCACCAGTATTGGCTGACTTACTTGACTTAAAGTCCTATGTCCCCTAGACGGGGCAGAGGGCATCCACAGTGCTCCGCCATCGCGTTCGGTCTTGAGCTTCGCGCTTTATTTCGCTCCACGTTCTGCCTATAGTCGTCGCCTCTGCAATGATCGTCCGCCGCCAGGATTGTTTAGGGCGGCCACGTTTCCGCTTCCCTTGGGGATTCCAGTCTAGGGCTTGCCTCGGGATGTGATCGGGGTCCCTACGGAGCGTGTGGCCGATCCAGTTCCACTTGCGGCGTTTGATCTGCTGGTCGATCGGTGTCTCACCGCAGCGTTCCCACAGTTCTATGTTGGAGATTTTCTCGGGCCAGTATATACCGAGAATACGACGAAGGCAGCGATTGACGAAGACCTGGAGCTTACGCGAGATGTCTTTCGTGGCCTTCCACGTTTCGCATCCGTACAGCAATACGGTCTTGACGTTGGACCGGAATATCTTGAGCTTAACTCTCCTGGTCAGTTTCCGTGATTGCCACACAGGACGGAGCTGTGCGAAGGTTGCTCTCCCTTTGGCGATCCTCGAGGTGATGTCCTCCTCGGTCCCTCCTGTTTCCGACACAACACTACTGAGGTAAGGAAACTTGTGGACCCTCTCCACTCCCTCAGTGCCGATGAGCAACGGTAATGAGCACGTCACTCCGCACCTCATTTCCTGGGTCTTCCGGGTGTTAATTTTTAGTCCCGTCTCCATGGCCTCTCGTTGTAGGTCGTCCAGTTTGGCTTGCATGTCGGTTCGCGTGTGGCTCAATAGACACAGGTCGTCGACCAGTATTGGCGGTGGCTTAGAATGTCGGATAATTCTTTTATCTATCACACCGACTGCAAAAAAATGGCAAGCGACGATGGCCAGTACTATCTTAATTAAGGCCGGTAGCCCACATAAACTAGTGTTCATTTATTTACTGATACTAAGGTATTAAGTTTATAGTTAGTAGAATTAGTCACTCGATAAATACCAGGCTATCACGAATAGCCTGTAATTAATTAATGTCTCTAGGCACCAATATAATGTCGGTTTTGTCTTTTCGCCTACCAATAATGGCGTCCACGGCCGATTCCGGTCACGACGGCTATTCTCATTTAAGGAGATCAGCCAGATGCGCAGGACATATTTTAGTGCACAAGCATTTGCGCAGACCAACATTTACGTGCTCTCCGATGCACGGGTGAGTCATTCACCAACTTCCAGACTACGGGCTCGGAATCGAACCCGAAACCTCGAGCACAGCAGCCGCGCTTGCGACCACTAGAACAACGAGGCAGTAAAGCCGCCTACCAATAGAACCTTAAGAGCCCCATCTTTTATCGGGACATAGTTTGATCGGACTCATAAGTGTGTATGGGGATGAATGGTAGTACACACATTACAATGATCAGATAGGCGGTCGGTATCAGACCTAATAAAGAAGTTTCATTGGTTTCTCGATATTTATAGGCAGGAACCTATTTTTTTTTAATAAAAGACAGAAATTGAAAAAGTATCAATTTATTGTTTCCACACTCTGAATATAATAGATAGAGAATAATTGTTAATTTTGATGTGTTTATTTACATGGTGTAGAAGAAAACTTCTTAGACCAAAATTAAAATAATAAGAAATAGTGTTAAGAAAATCTTTGGTATTTAAATCACTATTACCAGAAATTAAATAAGTTACTGAAGATACATTTTCTTGTAATCCCATACCCACGAAATGATTTTTCTACTTATTTAATTTCTGTTTGGTCTTAAAATTAATTTATTTCTATAATAATAATAAATTCTTGAAACCCAAGTCCTTAACCTAATAAAGCAATTTAAAATTATAAAAAGTGACACTAAGAGTGCTTTCACACTAGCAAACTTTCCGCTCTTTATTTTTACGGCAAGTTTTCTAAGCGTCAGATTTTTTTGTAGCTCCGCAAGTAAAAATCAGCACGTCGATTCTATAAAATTCGAACTACAACTCGCATTTCACTTCGCTATTCACTCTCACTTCGCATTCGATTCAGAACGACCTTGATTTTGCATTCTGTAAACATCACCTAATCACTTGCGAAGTGAAGTGAGCTCGACATCGACCAATGCTGTGCTAGTGACTTCCCCACTCGACAAAATGTCAACCGAGATTAATCAGTTTTTAATTTTAGCAGTTTTTGACACAGAATTTTAGCTAAATATGATGTTTTAATTATAATTTCTTATTGTAAGGAATTTGAGGCAGCTTTTAAGTATAAAATAAACATAAATCTCTAAATTCGTGCTGTGAATATAATCTATGCTTACCCTACGAAAAAAAATACTGACAGCGCAGCGCCAATACCATTATTAATCTGTGGACAATATTTTCTTCTCTTCTGTCTTCGTATTGTGTTTAAGCTTGTTTGTTTTTGCCAGTTTTCGCCGTAATTGTGATAAAATCATGAAGTAAGTTTATATTTCTTGTTATAAAGTTAAAAATAATATGAATTAAAGAAGTGTTTATTTTATTAATCCAACAATAATTTCAGAACTTAGAACACTTAGAACTTTATTTAAACACTATTTTAACTATAATTTCTTCTATTTTCACTCGTAAAATAGATGTTTATAATTTGACACTTTGAATCGGGTTCGAGTGCGAAGTGAGCGTCGAAATCACGGAGGAATTACCTTATAGAATGCCACTTTAAAGTCATCTCATACTTTATCTGTCAAAATCTCGAGTTCAATTTAGTTGAACTCGCAAACACGCTCGCAAGAGTAGCGCTAGTGTAGATTCGAATTATCAACCGAGTTTTAGAATGCCAATCACGAAACTCACGGCGGATTCAGATTCGAAGTTTAGAGTGAAGTCTTATAGAATCGCACTGCAGCTAGTGTGAAACCGCTGTAAGTCCACATATTGTAAAACATGATAATACTTATAGTTCGGCCATTCAGAGAATGCGTTCCTGACACGTCGCGATTGAACTGACGACGTAATAACATTCATTGATTATTGATATAATAATGTTGTTTTAATGCTCCTCAATTGTTAAAACGGTAAACAACCAGCAAAAATATTTTTATCGTAACTGCAACGCCATTGCAAAGTTACGTCGTCAGTTCAATCGCGACGTGTCAGGAACGCATTCTCTGAATGGCCGAACTATAGCTATTGATAAAGTATTGCTTTATAAATTACGTCAAATTCGGCTTCTAATTTCAAACATACATTTGAGAACACATGGCTTCGTACAACGATTAAAAAAAATACTTTCTCAAGATTAATAAATAATGATATTGTTACCATAGCAACGGCAAACTAAGTATGATATACGTACTTACAGCCATAACCAACACTTTACTGATTACAATTAACTCATAAAGGGAACATAATTATTGTTATAAGGAAATATCACGCTACAGTTGTAACGAGAAGTTACACAAGCATTATTTTGAAAATAATCACAACCTCAAGCTTGCTATAAAAAATTGTACAAATATTACATTTCACGAAAACGGGTGAGCCACACGTGTGTGTGTAAATGTACATGCACATTGTCTTTGTATGCGTAGGCTCGGGAGCGCTCAGTAGTGGCCGAGTCGCCGATACGAAGATACAGTGCATATATAAATTTACACACACAAGTGTAGATCACCCGCTTTCGTGTATTGAAACATTTTAACATCGTCTTCGTTTCAATAATGCTGTTTAAATCAAAAGTTATATTCGTTGCGATATTTATTTAACAAATAACATTTTTTTTATGTAAAGTTCTCAATATCAATCTTATTAAATAAACTGAAGCCTATTAAATATCTTAATATGTCAAAGTACATCGCGAAACTTACATAAATGATATTTACAAAGAATGAATGGTGACTTACAATGAGTGTAGATATTTACAGCGTTAGCTCTTTGGGTCCAAATTCACCTAAATCTATCAATTTCTATAAATAACCTAATATCTAAGACTTAATGAAAGCGGTGATAAAGATGATTATTAAAATTAAGTAAAAAAGGGCTTATTATATTCACTCAATAGGTAGGTATGCAAATTGAACTATGCTTATCGTCGACTTATATGAAGTTTAATTAAATGGATGACTGTTTTAAGCGAAGATGAACTTTGGAATGAGAACTCAAAAATCCAACAATATTTATAACTGGGAGAAAATCTATTGTAATCAATACAAATTAATCAAAAATACATCAACAGTAAATGCTCAATGAAATCACAGAATTATTTACACTTCAATTCATACGCTACAATATTGCTAACACAACTGCTGCTAACAAATTCGCCGATGTAGCAACAAGCTTGAAACTTGATGAAGTCTTGTAATATTTGACCTCGTCTTGCGTCGGGGGCGAATATGACGCCTCATAGATTAAACGGTTCGGACAAGGAAGCATCTCCGCTGGTATTTCTAGAAGTTTCCTCTTGTATTCTATCTTCGTATCATCATTATCAGTTTCTTGGTCTTGCATCGCGTCATCGTAATGTTTCTCTTCAAATTCTTCTTCTTCATAGTCAAGTTCTTTTTTATATGAACCTTGGATAGCTTTTGGTGGTTTTTCGATTTTGATACTGTTGCCTATGTTGGTCTTTGTGTCCATTATGCAGTTGAGACGGGATAGTGAAGCTTTGACTCGTTTGCTCTTGGTTTCGTTGCGGAGTTTGTGTAGCCAGGATAGTCGGCAGTCGCAGGTCAGTCTGTTACCTGTAGAAAGAACACGAGATTATCTTTCAATTTAATTGATGAATATCTACCATCAAAAATCAACGAGATCTAGCTTGTTATACTTAAAAGTTATACATATTTTGTTAATGTTAACTTCATTTAACCGCAAAACCAAAACAAAACAAAACACTCCACAGAATCAATGAAAACAAGCACAACTGGACAAATCCGAACCTATGCAGCACTTTTACAGTGCAAACCACAATCTAGACACATGTACGTGAACACTCGCATCAGATGCACAATAAACAAGCCACGAAACCAAATTAACAGTGGACAAAGAGTATTAAATCATAGCTGGATGTGCTCCGCTAGTAGTGGAAAATATAACATCTAGCCTGCAGCAAAATATAGACGCTATTAAATTGTCACAGAGCACTTAAACAGTATTTCAAGTCCTGATTCATTGTAGTTGGAGGTAGTAACGTCCTCGGATGGTTTAAGTGTGCGGATTGCGGACTCCGTTTTTTGGGCGGTTAGTTAGTGGTGACTGGACTTTGCATGAAGATTGATGCGAGTTGAAACAGTGGTATATAAGACTGTTCTAGTATTTATATGTTTTGTTCTTGTAGAGGTTTCGTTTTTGCTACTGAATTAAAGTTAAGCCATATTACCAACCCAGAATAGCTATCTAGAAGGCCATGAAACTTTCTAGACATTGAACAAACAAAACACATTATAAAAATAAAGCTCGCGAAAAAAGCGTCTAGTCTCTTTATTCCCTAGCCGGCAACATAAATAACTTCACCTAAAAAGAATAAAACACATCATGATAACCAAAGAACCGTGACATAATAGCCAGGGCGGCTAATCGTGCGGCTAATTGAACCATTCCGGTTAATTTTCAACACGGGATATATTACCCAACGGGTTACTGAAGGAGCATACATCACTGCAGACCGGTAATTAACCACGCACACAGATGTTATTAATGATAGTTTTTTTTTCGCTGCTTTATGGGCTCTCAAAGTGGTCGTTTCGCATTTAAAATTAAATCCTTTTTTCCAAATTGCCACTACATTTTATTACACGCTCATAATTGACACGGATTTTTTTGTTCCATGAAAAATTTTATTCCATATCTAGTTACGTATTATTGTTAATTGTTTCCGGGCTCAGCTAACTAGCTTTTATACGAGGATGTAAGAGCGGCTCGACTTGGCACGACATCCTCATTTGTTCGACGTTTCCTACATTTTTAAAAGCGTGGGCCGAAACAAAGAACAAAATTCGAATTCATCTTAACAAATGTCAGCAGTTACGAAGTAACATCGACATTTGTTAAGGATTACGTAACTGAACGAGCGAAGATAAATGGCGCGCAAACTTGTCAAAATTCAACTCACCGTCAAGAGAGATTAACGCATAATTGGACTTCATGTTTTCCAAAACATTTTGTACTGCTTCTTGTTTCAACGTTTCTAAGTTATTGTTCCTTAAATCCAAAACATTCAACTTTTGAATATCATCGAGCACGCCGTCGTCTAATGTCGCCAACTTATTATCGGCCAGCGAAAGTTTTCGCAGCTGAGTCAATCCACCGAAACCCCTCTCGGATATAAATTCTATTTCGTTGCCATCCAGGTAAAGTTCTTGAAGGCTCCAAAGTTCGGCAAACGCAAGGTCCCCTATCATCGTTAATTTATTGTTTCTCATATCCAACGTGATCAGATTAGACAGCCCTTGGAAGTTCTCCCTAATGACAACTGTCAACTGATTGTTGTCGAGGTCCAATTTTATGAGATTGTTGAGATGTTTGAAACATCCGTCGTGGAGGACGCTAATTATGTTCTTCGATAGATACAGTCTCTGCAAATTGGGCAGGACGTAGAACACGTCCCGTTTCAGTTCGGAGATCTGATTTTCTACTAAGCTGACGTTTGACAGCATTATTAGATGAGCGAACGACATTTTCTCCAGTTTCGCTATTTTGTTCTTGGCCAGTGTTATTTCTCGGAGCGTGGTCGAGTTGGTGAAGGCGAACGATGGTATACTATAGATGTTGGCGTACTGTATGTTGAGGTATTGTAATCGTTCCAGTCTAACGATCACTTTTGCGGGTATATACGTCAGTCCGCCGTCAGCTCTGACGTTGAATGTTAACTTTTCTATTTTTGGTTGTGAATAAAAATTCGACCAGAACGGATCGTCTTCAGCTATGCCGCCGTTGAATACCCAACAATCGGCCTTTGTAGCGGTTTTTATCTTTATGCTTTCGCAGTAACAATGAACTTTGGACCCTCGATCCTGTATATCACAAATATTAACGTAGTGTGAGTAAACCTTGTCGTTTTTCCATCGCCTTTTGTCGTTCTGTCGACTCTCAGTTACGTTTATTTCGACTGTCGCGAAGGCAATCATTAGGATCAGATATTTAAGGTCCATCTTTGTTCCCTTTCACATCAGAGCGATTTTTATCTGTAACAAAGGAGAAGACATTTAGTGAGTTTCTTTTGTTTTCTTTATCTTTTAGTTGAACATTAGCGATGTCGATGATTCAATTGTTTAAGAGTCGGATAAGGTGCTATTACAACGATTCTAATTGACTCGACTATTACAGACTTTGAGAATATAAGTTGAAATGATTGTTACTAAAATTATTAGTTATTTGTGGGTATTCGTGCAACAGTAAGAAAATTAAACAATTTCATAAATGCTTATAGATTATGTAATTTCGTGACTATTTCTGTAGTCATTGTGTAAAAATGGAAGCATACACAACAAACAAAAACATTATTAGTGTCATAAACTTAAGCTTTGCAGGACAAAACTACAGAAAAAAATATAGAAAAAATATTTTTTACGGTAATAAACGGGTTTGATAAAAAAGCTGCAATGACAGACCAATGACAAGTCATCGACCTTTTTTACTGACGGAACAAAGTTGAAGACCCACGTTTCGTTAAATAAATTGAAGATGATATTACGACATTTAATTTCTTTTAATAATCCTTTGGAGCCGCCTGCATCCTGCGCGGAACTAATCGAGCTTAATTACACAATTATTAAGACACTTTGTTTTTATTAACAGCTGTCAGTTTTTTGATTGTCGTTTGTTTTATTTTTTTTATTAGAGTGATTTGTTTTCATTTAATATTTTAAATGTGGAATAAGGCCAGATTTTCGCAGTAAGCTTTTCTGAGGTTCGATACCAGAGTCGGATTTTCGAACAGATTTGAATTTTTCTGCACCTACGAAATGGCTATTTATAGGCTGTATCATTTTATCAAAACCCTTTCATGGTATCAGGCGTAATGTTACAAATTTTGTCAAAGGGAGCCTCACTATTATCTCCAATCATCTGGCCATACGTTTATAAGCCAACTATGGTATAGAGAGCTCTTTACATAAGGGGTAACATATCCTGTGATCAGTCAAAGCCCTTACCTCCTTTGAGCTCTTGAGCCAGTTTCCCCAGTTTCCCCCTAAGTATATCGCCCCGGTTTCCCCTTTAGGCCTGAATCTGTACCGGTCATATGGGGTAATGTTTCCTTTGATGTAGTAAGCATTATGGCGTTTGAAACTATGCTGAGTCTCAAGTATTGTTTGGAAAGTTCTGGATTAGTTTGCGTTCAGGCACTTCTTACAAAAAAATACGTTCTACGTATATTCGAATACGTATATTTTTTGCAGTATTTAAGTGGATAAATATTATGTTGTTCATATACAAATACTAGACTACAGAAATGATGGGGTATACAATAAGGGAATAAAATCAGTGATAAATATTAACAGATCGCAATGTGCTACTAAAGCTTATTGTTTCAAACAAAATTACAGTGGATTTATTGTAATGATAATGCTTTCTCTATTGTCATTATTAGTGACTAGACATTGAAAGTAACCTTGACATTTGATTTTGTTTTGGTATGTTGTCGGTCAAGTGACCGATGACCTTCAGATTATAAAACAAAGGTAAGATAACTTAATGATAGTTGTGATTTTTTAAACAGGTTAATTTACCTACACTGATATTTACAGCACGTTCACACGAGCGAATTTTACGGGCGTCACATTCCGTGCAACAAAAATCTTGGAAAGCGGTTTCTAGTGACCTATTTCATGTACTTGTCAATTGTCGTATACGGACTACACTACCCGTACAATCTGCTAGTGTGAAAGCGCGGTTAGGTACACGAAACAAAAGAGCATCAAATTAGTTCACGCGGGAATCATAACCACACACATAAACATACAATGGAGTGTTGCTACACACACATACAAAGCGCAGCAAGTAATTGTTGTACCACTACAGCAACTTTCAGTAAACTACTCCAAACTTCCTCCATACAATATTATTGAAAAAGAGCGTGACTTTCACACATTATGAACTAAACAATAGAAAACTGGGTCTAATCGATATCCTGCCGTGTTGCCTTGAGAATATTATAAGGGAAATTAATTACTGGCCATACGTATTGTGTCACAGTGTTCTTGAATACTAATTAATAAGTATTCCAATATTTTGATGAGTAACGATTAGGAAAATTAGTGGTGTAACTATTATGGTGTATTTAATTATAGCAGTGGAATAAAAAATTGGTCCAAACGCATAATTCAGTCGACTTTTTTATGAATATTGAACTAATTACTAACCTGTTTTGGTTTTGTGGGTAAAGAAATTTACCCATGTATTAATAGACTATAGCTGGATTTGCTCAACCTCACCACTTGCCTTAATATAGGTACAAGTTTTTTCATATTTTTATACTAATTTAATATTTTTTAGAAAACACAACCAACTGCCTTTAAAAAGTTTGAAAAGGTGGCTGCCCTCTGAGTTCTGTTCCCAACGTAACATCTGTTAGCAAAATTGAGTCACAAGAAATGCAAATTAGGAACACTTATACTAGTTTTACCTCAAAATGTTACTCGTTCATACAAAGCTCTTTCCTTGGTTTCCAACGTAAGTATAACTTCTTTACTTCGCTAACTGTGACTTTGCACACTGCAAACTTTTTAGTCGGCCGATAGACTGCTTAGGCTTATAAATCAGTATGGAGATATGAATGGTAGTATGCACATTACAAAGATCAGGTATTTAGCCAGTATCAGACCGATCCAATACTATGATTGGCATCAAGATTTTGTAAAAAAAAACTTACCAACTATCGGATCAACTGTCGGCCGACTGTTTAGTCTGTCGTCTGTGGGTACACTTACCGTGACTTAAATAAACAAAATTAACGTTGCAGAGACACATATTACCTGCTATTCAAAAGTATTTAAAACTTTATAACATGTCAAGAAGTTGAAAGGATTGTTAATTAATTGCGTTTCACAGAGCATTAAAACAGTTTATGAGCTTGAGAGATTTTATTTAGAAACTTAAAGATCTTATTACTGTTAATCAAATTTTACGACAATCCTCATCAACAGCCTATTTTCGTTTGTTTCTTAGATCTTCAAAATTGTTTTGCTGATTTGTACTTTTGACACGTAAAGCAGGCGACCCAAATACTATCCAGTAGTAATCGTTATAATTTTATTTTTTATCATATCGATGAAATTGTATCCACCTCAGAAGCTTTTAGACAGAATTGCGAAGGCTCTGTTACCGGGTTATGATAGGTGATTAAACAATCACTCCATAAGAAAAAGAAGGTCAACAAAATAGCAAACAACCTACAATGGTTATGAAGACAAAGCAGTCACAAGTACAACTGGTCACCTAAATATTAAAGCTAAACCTATGAACCAAAACCAAGATTAAACTCCCAACTGCAGTAAAGTCGAAAGCAGAGCACAGCTAAACGTCAATTAAGTGTAACGCCAGCAAAGTTTACGTTGTAAATGTTGACCATTAAATTTCATTTAGTAACTAACGACTCGTATTATAAAGCATGCAGGCTAGTTTATGAGTGTCGGCAGAACCAACCGATGTATTTATGCTTATAATTAACATGTGGTGCAGTGGTGAAGATGGTTTGCTGGATGCGGCTGTTCTGGGCAGTTGTGATATCGTTATGGAAGAGAGAAAAGGGAAAATAAGCTTGGGAGAACAATCCTGGAAGCCGACCCCAAACATAGTTGGGTTAAGGCTCGGAAAATGATGGTTAAACTTGAGAGGAAAGCTTTATTAGAGAGAGAAAGAGCAGGTAAGAAAGTTTTTTTAAAGAAAGCAGTAGTAGGCTAGTAGAAAAATAATTTATCTTTATTTTTTAAAATATACTCTTGTTATGTGTGCTTACATGCATTGAATTTCAAAAAAAAGGAAAATAGACGGTCGATTACTGACTTATTACTTTTCTTAATTTTTTTTTTTGAATGTTCAACGTGATACCAAATTGCATTTGTTTTCCTTATATAGCAACTAGACATTCGAAACTACCATGAACCATTCTAAAGTACCGTAATTAGTCGCATGTCTCTTCCAGATCATTAACCTCTTGTTACAAAGATAATTAAGCTGGTGCATTGTGCATACGACCACCTACGGTGTAAACAGCCTTTTGACTAACAGACTGTGTAGTTGGGGACCTAGGCCCGTGGGATCATCGTCTAATAAATTTATGGCCCTACTTACGAAAAATGTTCAAGCAAAAAACAACCTTGAGGCGAGGTAATACAGTTGTTTTTGTAATGAGTGTTGACGTAATGTTCTATGAGTTGCAAGTATGGAGATAGTTGGATTAGTGTAGCATGATCACGTTTATTATTTAGAGAAGGATTTTTCGTAATTCTGGAAAATTACCAGTACACGCTTTGCTGGGTATTAGGAGTTCATTGCTCGTTGGTTAGGATAACGACTCTGTTAAGTATTAAATTTGGGTAATTTTATGACTTGCGAACAGTCCTTCAAGTAATATATGCGATGTATTAAAATTATATTAAGCTGTAAAGGGGTGGAATGACATCTTATATATCCTTAAGTTATGAAGATAGTCCTTAAAGTTTAGTTTACAGTAAATGGGCGAATGTGTCAAAATATAGAATGATAGATATGTGTAGAAATAAATAAATAAAATAAATAAATAAATATTGAAATTGTCCTAGTTAAGCAGATACCATTGTTGGCCGACTATAAGTTACGGTTGTTAATTATAGAAAAACCTTGAGAAATGTCATTAAATGGTTGAGTATGAACCTCATTTTAGTTTCGACTATAGCCAGAACAAATTATTAAGAAAACCGCAAATGAAAACCACGAAAAATTTAACTACAATATATCATAAAAACCGTGCAACCCAGTCGCTTTTGACGAATACAGCCATTCCATACCTCAACTGACGAAACGATCCCGACCCCGAAGCCGGAAAGCGCCGAAAAGTGCCGAAAAATTCCTCGTTTTTAAAACTTCGTTTCAATTTAACACTGCAGTGCTAACCGGTCTGCGGCTTAAAACTGAACGGGTTTCTTTTTGACCAGTAATGTGGTGTACACATGCGATTTTATTTTTGGGCATTTTTTGAAATGCGAACGCGTCAAAAGTAAATTGGTTATGGCTTTTATGTGGGAGTGTTTGAAGTGTGTGTTTAAGAAAAGAGGTAGGAGAGAAACAGGGAAGGGAAAAAGATTTCTTGTAGTTTGATTTTTTATATATTTAACAAGAATGATGTAATAATTCTACAAATTCAAGGGACACGCTCAGACTATTATTAATATTTAAAACTAATTGGTAGAGGGCACCGTCAAGCTGATCAATTCTTAAAAAGGTGACGCTTACAGCTATCAAATATTTAGAATTAATAGAACTTTGCAGGGATTATCAAATAGCCAATAAACATCTTCAGAAAATGAATCATAATTGTGGAACATTTTGCACTTAGTTTGTGAAAGTACGTAACATATATGCAAACATAAACACACAAACGCACAGTTCAAAACACACAACACCAGAGCATTCCTTTCCTCAACAATATCCTTTCCCACATTCCCGAAGAATAATATTCCATAGTTTACTGCTTAAAAAAACTCGTACACCGCAAATTTTCTAAACTAGCCAACAGAATAATTTTTACGCGCATTGAACAACGTCCCAGTTGGAACTATGCTTGCTAGAAAATACTGTTTTTAGTAACTCGCTCGTTGTAGGAACTTCGTTGAACATTGTACGTTGCAAGCCGACAAAAAAGTTTGCCAGCATGAATTGTGGGTTTTATATAGTTTTATTTTTATTATGCTGGTTCGTGAAATCACATGTGACGTCTTTAGTTTGGGCTGTGTTTGGTGAAGTTTAATTATGAAGTTTGGGGAGATTTTAGTGGACAAATTGACGGAATTTTTGAGGCTGTAGGTATGTAAATGAAGCGTAAAATTGCGTACAGAAGCATAAAATATCACAAATCTTCTATAAACGACGAAAAATAATTATGGTTAACAACTAAAATAGAAAAAAAATATGCCTTTCCTTTAACAAATTTATTACCAAAACAAACTAACGCCCAAAGACACTTAACTTATTTCCCTAATCACGACTAATTAATCCCAAAATATATTCTCATCTTGCACCAATTTATTATGTAAAGGGAACTATATTTTTTGTCACCAAAATTTATATTTGTCATCAAGTTGTATCACCTAATAAATAGATCTATCGCCACGAAATATTTTCGTTCTCAGATAAACAAAGAGTGTTCCCAGGTATGAATTAGCAAATTATTGTTAATATAATGTGTAAAATATGAGATGGATTACCAATAAAATTGTAGTGCATTACATGAATATAAACTTCGTTCTTATAATAATAGTTTTATTACTTAAATAATAGCTTGGTGCTCAAAATGGTAGATCTGTCACCAAATAAATCGATTAATCGATCCCTGACTGCGACTCCTTTTTATTTGTTATTTTGTCACCAATACAGTAGTTACATTTTATTTCGTTCAGTTATTAAAATAATGTATTCGTTACCAATTTAATACATCAGTTTATAATTTTAATAAAAATATGTTCAAAGGGAAGAGGAAGGGAAGGGAGACAAATTGGCGCGCTTTCGGGCCTCAACGAATGGGTTGTAGGTTGGTTGTAGGTACGATCATACGATGCGGGGCGCGGGCAGTGAGATTTTTAACAATAAATATTGATTATTTTGACTTTGATTAATTGTTTTATTTACTATTCAGCTAGAAATTTAATTTAAATATATTTATACTACCTGTGGAAACTAAAGCCCTTGGGGGGAGGCACATGGCCAGTTAAGTAGTAGACTCTTTTGGTTGAAATGATGATGACGACCACCCTACATTTTTAGACCTTCATGAAATTTTCTAGTGATATAATATATGATTTATTGGTGATCTCTTTAAATTAGTTTGCTTAAATACTATTAGGACAAACCTATTATAATACATACAAAATCATTTATTTGGTACTTGACCCCATATCTCCATGATTTTCGGTAATTTATTGTGGAAATGATTTTATATTGTTTGGTGACTAGATTTGGTGACAAATCTACTATTTTGAGGGCAAACCCTATTATTTAAGAAACACAAAATGAATTAAATTGGTGACAGCTTAAATCATACCCTTATGTAAATAAATAGCAGATCTCATTGATTGTATCAAAAGGTCGTCCCTAATTAAGGGCCGTTACACACGCAAAACCGGGCCTACGGAACTGACCGCAAATCGCAAAATCCGGACGCCAATTCATGTGAACCTAGCTTTAATTAAATGTTTGATTTTAACATTTTAAGTTCGGATTTCTAGTTGGATTGTAACGTTAATCCTCATGTGAAATGAAGAGTTATTATTTTCGAACCCTTTCGGGATCATTTTGTTTTAATACAGGAAATTGTTGCGGTATTTACGGGTTAAGTTTTTGGGTAATTTGATTTAATTGTTTGGATTTAAGCGCGGGATTGGTAAACAAAAACTATTGATTATTTTAGAGGCGTGTTCGGATACTATAATACAGCCAGTCCGGATAGTACAATAATTACATGAGATTAGTAGACTATTTTAACCTTATTGTTCCGTTGTAAAGAGTTAACATTGAACTATTGAAAAACCAGATACCTACAGAATATTAATGTACCATGCAGAGTTCATTCAATTAACTTATACACATACAAAAACACAGCTCCATTTAAATGCACCCCCATTTTTTCCCAAACAAAAGCAATTGACACGGCACAACACCCAAGCTATCGAACTAACAATTTCCTGAACAAATCCGGCTCGTTCCGAAATCATAGGTAACCCTCAACGTTCAAGTGTCAGCGTTCAGTCCTGATTAAGCCAACCGCACCGGCCCGGATTGTCGAGTTAATTGCACGGTAAAAACCGGCACGGTAGAACTACAATGGCTTCATTAGTGGACGCCGAACCGGATTTCAATTTGTACGGCGCTAAAATCGAGACTCATAATTGACAAATATGGCCGTTATCACGGAACTATTAAATTGGTGATTGGATTCGTTTTTGGTTGTCCTTTTTTGAGTGTAGATAGAGAAAGGGTTCCATTAAAGTGGTTTAAACTAGTTGTGTTAATTGACTATGTGTTTAATTTCAGGACTGGTACAATTTTCGCCTTACTGTTAAGCGTAGCTGAACTAACATTTTAGCGCTCTCAATCACGAGTTACGTCCACATTGCTAATTTGAAACCTTCACGAGCATACTGCTAACTTTTAGTCTACTGTTTTAATCACAAATCAGTATGGTTTTTGTACAATTATAGAATTGTAGTGCACTCATTAGACTAAAAAGTTTGATTGGTTTCACGATTACCTGCGAAACAAACTGTCAAACATCTATCCGAACAACTATCGGTTGACAGTTTAGTTTTCCGTGTACGGGACGTGCTACGCCGCGTAGCATCGTAGTAATACGTAGCAGCAATTCGTAGCATATAACTGCACTCACTGCTCTTTAGTCAGCACTTGGTACTTAAAATAAGGAAATTTCATTAATTAGCGAGTATTTCAAATACTTGATGAACCAGTAGCGCAAAGTGGAACGTAAGCCTTTTGTTCTCCGGATTACAGTTCCAAATGTTGCATTTGAGAACAAACAGTTGTTTGGTTTCAGCCTGCCTGCTGAAATGTGTGGAAATTTCCATACAATTTATTGAACGACCGTTGAAATTAATATAACGGTACCGAGCCTGATATTTATAATTTAGCGAAAATTTCAATATTTCAATGCAGAAGTGTAGATAATGATGCTACAATATTTAATGAAGTATAGAGATACTATTTATAGCCTAATTATTTAATAATATATGACCTAACTTCCAATTTACGTCAGACTGTCATTAGCGTCCCTTTCGCTTGAATAATATAATAGACGAATAAACCTAAAACTCTAGTAAGTTTTAGGTAAATATAAATGGTCATAAACCATCTAATTCATAACATCAATCATTTAAAATGACTCGGCATTACATATTTAACCAAAATCTCCACTAGCTGCAAATATCAAGGCAAAATGTATTAAATATTTTTATTGCAAACTTTACCTTAAACAACGAAACGAATTCCGACGAAAAATAAACTAAAAAGGCAAAAAAAAACAATAGGATTGCTAATTCATTTCGAATAGACTAACTTACGAAGCATTTCAAGCTGTTAAATACTTTTTCAATTTCTTTTTTGTACCTCGATTGGTGTTGAAACAATAGTTCTTTTATACAATTAGTTTAGCACAGTAAGCAAACCTGGACGGAATTTAGGTCGGCGCCATATTGGAGTGATTAACTATCTTTATTTTTAGTTTATCTTTGAAGACTTTGGTGACTGATGACATCATTTAAACGTTTGGAATATTTTAGAAAAATAATTAAATATTATTATATTACGCTAGCTTAGGGAAGAACTTAATTGATAATATGCCTTTATTTTGCACAAACGTGGCAATGCTGCCTTTTGGGTACATTACCCAGTGACAGCGACGACGAGCAATTTGTTGATGCATATTATTAGTTTTAAGTTGTATATACCTATATATAAGTTTATTTTAAGTTACGTTCAAGTGTTATGTACATATTGTGTAAGTAAGTAGATACTAAATACAAAACCCTTAAAAAAAATAAGAATATTGTATTCTTTTAGATTTATTCGTTCATTTCTATAATTAACTGTCGATATTTTAGTTATTCTATTTCAACGTATCGAGAGATCGTAAAAATGAAAAATGAATTTGTTCATGTTGCTGAAATTGAAAAGGTTTTATGTTTAACCATTAATTTTTATTTCTATTGCTTGTTTTAGATTGAAAACTTTGTTTTTTTAGGTATTGATAAATTCGTTTTTTAAATAAATTCAGAATACGATATTGTTGATAAACATCAGATTAAATGAGATATTCTAAATGTCAGCTCAGATCTTAAATATCAATGCTCAGATGTCATTGATAATACTGATCATACATTTGATTATGTATAGCAATATGATCAAAATGATTAATAGGTATTAATTACAGTAACGTGAGAACTAAATGTAAATTATAATGGGGTAATGAGTCATTACATTTAAAATACAATACAATGTACGATATTAATTCTATGTGTACCTACCAATACATTCATAATTTCATATATTAAAAAAATATATATAGAAACTCGTAGCAATATATATAGCTCCTATGAGTTTTCAGTAGTTTTACCCAAAGTATCCTTTCAATTCACACAAAAAGGTTCAATTAAACCTGCCCTATAATAAAGAACATAATCATTCTCATTAACTTAATAAAAGGGTAATTATCTCATTTAAAACGATATTCTCGTAACGAGTCGCAAATCTGTAGCAATCCACAGCTTATTCGATTAAAATCTCCATAGCATAGGTAGCGAGCGATTTAACAAATTTTACGAGGAGAAACTTCATACTAAATTAGGTACAGAGTTTTAGCTCGTTCAGTCTAGGGATATGAAATTAAACACTAACTTTTATACGAGTACGTACCTTATTTATCAGAATTTTGGGAACTTTCGCGCTGATTACGAATTCGGTTTGTACTTTATGAGTTTTGCGTTTGCTTGATTTGTACGTGAAAGTTAAATAGTTTTTTTTATATACTTAGTTGAAGAAAAAAATGAGTTTCTAGTCAGTTATTTTCTATGAAACCAACCTTTTAGCATATTTTCCCCTTCTATTATTATTTCTGTATAGGTATGTCTTATTTTAAGTGTGTTAATGCGTCTTTTATTGCGCTATAAAATTTATTTTATTTCTTCTTTCTTTCTTTTGGAACCCTAACTAGTGTGAAAAAGAGCCTGCAATGGCCTATTTGAAACAGCAACATTTGACTTTGACACAAATAGGTATTATAAAATTATTAGTAAAGTACCTACAGTTTGAATTAAATTAAGCCTAGTTTGATCATAGCGTGAAATCCAAATAGGTAAGTGTATAACATTTTAGCAAGATTTAGAGCTGAGAAACCAGTTCCCTCGGGTCTCGACTTTCACAGTGAGAAACAGCTAGTTATTATTACACATAAATATAATATTAGCCCTTCTTTGTGAAAACCGGAGACACAAGCTAATCCTTTAAGACATGACATGACCACTTATGAATAAATTGAAATGTTCTTTTTGTGAATAATATAAACTAAGTTCTCGTAGGCTTGCATAAAATGTAATTAAGTTATGTGGGCACGATTATTATGAGATAAGTAGTTTGTATGCGTAGGCTTTTGTAAAATTAGATAATTTTGGTCATTAACTGCTTAATTATAAAACAATAGAAAATCTATATCTGCGCTCAACGGCATACAAAGTGTTCATTTTGTGATTTAAGTCTTTAACTTTTTATGGCCGGAATGCATCGCAAGCATTGAAGGAAAAAGCGGGTATGATTTAGTGTGCATACATAAAGTAATTCAAAAAAGTTTCATCATATTACGAAATGAGCCTATAACCATTCAAATACAACACATGAAAGGTACTCTTGGCGCCCTAACCTCATAAAGGTGCCTTAATTTTATTCTCATTTTAATCCCAAACCCTACTCGTTTTAATACCAATTAATTACCCGAAACGCTTCCATTCGAATATAATTAATTAAAAAGTAATGAATAGTCGGCGCGATTATTACTTATTACCCAATTTTAATAACCTGGGTGAACCCTCAACTATCAGTTTTAATTAACCCGATAACTGATGTTAATTAAAATATATGTGCGTTTTTATAACGAGCCGCGGTCAGAACGGGTTAAGTATTTGCAGTGTCAGCTCGTAATGTGAATGTTGAGCTAATTTTAAAAGTTAATGTTGAAGAAATATAATATAGTCTTATTAAAAACAAAAAAACAGGTGTTCGTCATGTTTAAGAAAATAATGTATCGAGAATTTCTCTAAAATACATAAGAAATGCACTGTTTAACTTTTTTGTAGTAAGAGCAATAAATAATGTATCGAGAATTTCTCTAAAATACATAAGAAATGCTCTATTTAACTTTTTTGTAGTAAGAGCAACAAATAATGTATCGATAATTTCTCTAAAATACATAAGAAATGCTCTGTTTAACTTTTTTGTAGTAAGAGCAATAAATAATGTATCGATAATTTCTCTAAAATACATAAGAAATGCTCTGTTTAACTTTTTTGTAGTAAGAGCAATAAATAATGTATCGATAATTTCTCTAAAATACATAAGAAATGCTCTGTTTAACTTTTTTGTAGTAAGAGCAATAAATAATGTATCGATAATTTCTCTAAAATACATAAGAAATGCTCTGTTTAACTTTTTTGTAGTAAGAGCAATAAATAATGTATCGATAATTTCTCTAAAATACATAAGAAATGCTCTGTTTAACTTTTTTGTAGTAAGAGCAATAAATAATGTATCGATAATTTCTCTAAAATACATAAGAAATGCTCTGTTTAACTTTTTTGTAGTAAGAGCAATAATTTTGTACTGTTTCAGTTTCTTCTGAATCCAGTAACCTACTATAAGTTACTTTATATCCAGGTGAGCGATGTAGTTTCCAAGGGACTGGGGTGAAACCTCTGTCAAAATTTAGTTATTCATGTGATTTATGGGTGGGTATCCAGGATACACTAATCAATTAGATATTATGACCTGGAATCGAACCCACTCACACATACCTGGAAGGTCCTTTAGCAATATTACGCACTCGTTAAAGAACATAACATCAATGGAAACAAAACCATATTCCATGCGCAATAAAACTCAAAATACGTTCCAGTAATCCAATGACAATTGCATCAGACAGTTAATTATTTAAAAAGCCTTTTATCCCCTTTGTATATGAAACGACTTGATTTACGTATGTGGGGTCGACGCGTTTAATATACGTTCCATAATGTTTATTTTATGAAAGGACCATTTATTAATAAAAAGTTTATATTTGCTATACATTCGACGGATGGATTTTCTGTTAACAGTCGTAGTAAAATACCGTGGAAGCTTTATTGCTTAATCTGTGATACTTGGAAAATTATTTAGTAGGACCTTTTTAAGTGGGATTGTAGAAATCGCTTACGCTCAAACGGATATACAGAGTTGTTGATTCCGAAAATATAGCATTCAGTTTTTAGATAGATCTTTTTGAACAATACATATTTAGTAACTGTAAAATGACAAGACTATTAATGATGAACCTCTATAACTATATGTAACTTGAATTCTTTCGCTACAAGACATTTGACATTGTGTAGAAAAACATTAGGGAAGTAAATCATTTCTGACTGATTAATATCTGAAACTACGTAATACGGCTTAAATTATTACATTAGCCAACAGCCACCTTATTCTTAACATGCTATGATTTAAATTTGAATGGCACGGACGATACCGCGCGCATAAGCTAGTAAGTTCTATCGTATTAGAGCGATATTGTATTTTTTAAATTAAAAACTCAGTTCGTACTTATCTTGAGCTTGGTTACAAAATACGCGCCAAGCAATTTTAGGAGCATACGATTTCAATTTATACTGTACTGTATCAAGGTAAAGACTAAGCAAAAGATCTACGATATCCTTGAGCATAATTTACATTTTAATACCTAACCGAAGCTAATGAGAACTTGACAGTAGCTTAAAGCCAAACGTGAAGTCGCAGCGTGAAGTAGTTGTCTCAATTAATTCGTTTGAAAATTCCTTATCGGTAATGGAGTCTACGAAAAACCTCACGCTGATCAATAAGATATTATCCCGAAACTTATCATCTAGATTTGAATACCATGGTCAAAAGCTTCTCGTCATGTTCGGAATAAAAATAAAGATATATTTTCTTTAACTCTCGCTCACAGTAACACCATACCCTTATTACTCAGAATATTGAAAATTCCATTTAAAAACTATTTGATATTTGATCGGCAAGCGAAACAAAATAGCGAGTTTATTTCGGATATTCTCATTCGTTTGAATTATATTCTAAGCTCTTCGATATCGGCTTTCATGTTTAATTTAGTTTTAATCTAATGATGAAACTGATAACTTTGATTGATTTTATTTTGTTTTGTGTGCAATAAAATTATACAACATGTTTTATTTAATATTAATTAAAATATGCACTTAAATAAAATATCGTATGTGAACTCCTGGTATTGATTTAGCACAGCGCTAACACTGACCATGTAAAATGATTAATCTTAATATTTACACACTAAGGTAAACGCGGGTGAAGTCGTCATGCCCCAATAGTCGTCAATTAATCTTAAAACTTTTATTATTATTTTCTACTGAACTTAAAATGGGCCGGTTTATATATCAACATATTGTTGATAATATTTTGCACAATTGAAATAACAATACGGGGTTTTAACAGTCACGGCTTCTAAGATATGTTATTTGAAACGTGTGTGCCCTAACAAAATCGTTTTTTCGTGAAGTTCAGCTGTCAAAAGTGAAACTCAGCACGTGGTTTTGTGTTTTGATTTACATAACTCCAGTAGGGTCTGTGGTATGTTTCTTTGTTTAATTAGATAGTTAAGTTTATTTGCTATCGATTTAATATGCAATTTGGAATACTTTTAACATAGAAGATATATTTTTTCAATGTGACATCTAATGGTACTTCAAAACTCCCATTTGACCCAAAACCCGTCAATTTTACAATTATTTTGACGACTACTGGGACATGCTCAAAAGTTGCACCTAAACTCGTCATAATGAGGATATTTTGTGTTTTACAGTACAAAATGCGAATAAATAGCTAATATCGGGACTTTTACAAAATTGTTATCTCTCTAGAACAAACATATTTAAGGTTTAGACTACATTTGTTGATAAAACTGCGTTTCTTTAAAGCTTTTTCTTAGGGGTACATTTTACTCTCCTAGTTCTAGATGCACGTACACAGTCATGTTATTCGATTCAATTAATATGTTTCTTAATGGTTAAATCTCCTGTTTCCTATAAGTATGCATTTTCTACGAGTGTTTTTTCAGATATATATTGGCCGCTGTAGGCCTCCGCCATTCGATTAAGATCTACCGCTTTGGGTACAAGTAGGTCTAGCACTAGCTTTTGTTTCTACTACGCTTGGATTACAATTTGTGGCAAACAAAAATTGACTGTTCTTAAACTATGCTTTTTGTTCGGAATAACTGCATTTCGTCACGCGTATTGTACCGCGTCTTCTTAACGTGCCTTAATAGCGCCTGTATAAAAATTATGTCATTCAACTAGTTTTGACGCAAAAAATATTTAAACCAGTTTTAAAACTAAGATGACATAGCTTCCATCGCTGTCACTTTGCTTGTCGTATTCGATATTGATGGGTAAAGAGTAATCTTAAGTAAGATTTTTTTATTTAAAATTGTCTGTATTTAGTGATTGCATGATCGTAATTTTAACAGCAGATCATGACTGAAAGAAACTACAAGCAAGAGGGCCTTTCAAAAGTCATAGAAGCTGTAAATCAAAGGGCCACAACATCAGATGCAGCAAGAAAATTTAAAACGCCCTTTTGAGACAACTTTAATGAAATGGTGACACAAAACCGACGATTATCCCTGTATATATATACTATAGAAATGAACCCAAGGACAATCTCCGGTTCTGTGCTAAAGTATTGCTAACTATGGAGGAAAATTACTTGGGCTATTGCGTTGGGATGTTAGTGGATTAGGATATAGGAAACTATAGGAACTATGGCACCTGGAAAAAAAGTCGTGGTGGCCTGGTGGGCCAAGAATCAACCTCTCAAGTATGAGGGCGCGGGTTCGATTCCAGGTCAGGCAAGTACCAACGCAACTTTTCTAAGTTTGTATGTACTTTCTAAGTATATCCTGCAATGACACTAATGACTGTGTTTCGGATGGCACGTTAAACTGTAGGTCCCGGCAGTCTAACCAAGGGGTATTGGGTTGCCTGGGTAACTGGGTTGAGGAGGTCAGATAGGCCGTCGCTTCTTGTAAAGTACTGGTACTCAGCTGAATCCGGTTAGACTGGAAGCCGACCCAAACATAGTTGGGAAAAAAGGCTCGGAGGATGATGATGATAAGGAACTATGGCACCTGCCGATGACAATGTATAAAATACATGTTAAAATGGCAGATGGAGACTCGCCACCTCACTTACTGGGCCCCCGGGAATCAGTCGCTAAATCGCAACAAGAGGGTAACAGGTACATGAGCGGCTGAAGGGTGAGGATAACTCGGCGGACTTTAAACGCAGATCACGCGCTCCATGTGGGTCCAGCATCACCGGCCCACTCACCACTTACCACGAGGCACCTACCCTCCGAGCAGGGCTGCTAACCCTGCTCTAGCGACTCCTCTCTGACCGGCCGATGAAGGCAAGCCAAGAGGCGGGAGACCTATCCCCCGTCATGCTTCACTCCGGCAGGCCGGAGATGGGGGACAGTATACTCTCCCTGGAGCACTCGGATATATAGCCCCGCGGGGTCGCTACTCCCCGTCATCCGCCTCAGATGCCCTGTAAGGCTTATTAGATATTTTTATTATTGGGTTTGAACGGTTAGTTGTACCTAATCATATTTTATTTTTTGATTGATACCTTTAAGACAGTAGACAGTTTAAACTGTCTATAGAGATTTTTGCAAATGGTACTTAGCATGCGCTAAGCAGTTCAGAAGTTTTGATAAATGACAACCTTACCTACATATCTCTGAATGTTAGTAATTATTTCGCTTAAAGCTATATAAATGAATGGGGCTTTTATTTTTTGTGAATACTAATTATTTTATTTTACAATTTAAATATTTTAAAAGTAATTATTTTACTCGTGCTACATATGCACATGACTGCATCGTTATTATGATTAAGAAATATAACATACTAGCTTCTGCCAGCGGTTTCACCCGCATCCCGTGGGAACTACTTGCCGTACCGGGATAAAAAGTAGCCTGTAGCCTTCCTCGATAAATGGGCTATCTAACACTGAAATAAATTTTCAAATCGGACCAGTAGTACCTGAGATTAGCGCGTTCAAACAAACAAACAAACAAACTCTTCAGCTTTATAATATTAGTATAGATATTTTATAGACTGGTTTTGTAATTCCAAGCGTTTGATAGATAGGAATATAAATTAAAATGCAACCATGTATCTGTTTTATTGAATACCTGCTCTTCTAACAGATTATGACCTGCTATTCTAAATAGGAATTTGGTTTTTTATCTATCTACCTACCTAATATTTCAAAAGCACTATGCTTAACAAATTCAAGCACAAAAAAAATGTACATAACTTGAACCTTATGTTCAAGAGCAGAGAGTTTACATTAGCATTAAAAGTTGACGAGTACTGGGAATATTTGACGAGTATCCGTACAAATCAGACGACTATTGGTACAAATCGCCCTTTTTTTACTTTTGCCTTAATAAGTATATAAACCCATCAAAATGATTAAAAAAACATTAGTTACATAGAATAATGAATAAATACTCTATCACGTCATGCAAAAATTTTCACTTTCTATTGAATATTTAACACACAGTAGCGCTTCAAAGTCAGTGATTTCCGAAATCCGACGACTATTGGTACGTTTACCTTAGTCAAAACATGAATTGAATAAAAAATGTGCCATTTTAACTAACAGGACTAAAGGACCTTTCTTCTTCTCATTTATCCAGTGATCTATATACAATTAAGTTTTATTATTTTCCGTAGCCATCCATCATCAACCACTTACAACTTTTGAGTTTCTTATTACATATAAACACTACAGTGAAATCAATAGGATTTTATATACATGTCCAATGTCCATTTGGAAAAGTACTCATACATATAAGATAGTTATCAATTAGAACCTAATGTAGTTACAATATATACTACGTACTGTTACTATGGCTAATCGATACAGTAAAAAAACAACAAAAAAACAGGGAAAAATACTTATATAAGTACCGATTAACCGAAGAAAATACAAAACTTAAAATAAAGCTCCTTAATTAAAAACAAAATTTAACGACCTGCCATTATAAATTATAAGTTAACACGCAAGCAGACCCTTCAGATACATAATTATTGTCCTTATTAAATAAAAACTTACGTATAAAAAATCCCTTCCATAATACTTGAGGCACGCCTCCCTATGATTGCTTTTGCTGCACAAAGCAGGTATTTTGAAAATACACCTATCTTTAATTTGTAATAGAAAAGCTGAAGAGTTTCCTTGTTTGCTTTTTTGAACGCGCCAATCTCAGGAAAGATATGATAAAGAAATTCTGGTGAGGAAAGCTATTGGCTACTTTTCCGGGTGCGTGAAGTTGTTCACACGGGACTCAGGTGAAACCAATAGAGTAAGCTAGCAATACGCAAAATTAAGTAGTACAATAGTTATTTTTTAAGAACTGCTATTAGAAATATACATTAAGAACAATAATTCAGAAGGTTAGTACTCGTGGAACATTTAAAACCATAGCGTGCTTACAGTAAAAGACAAGAGAATCCACGGGAATTACCAGTTAACCATATGCTGTCACGCGTCAAATGTAACGGTAGCTAAGGTCAAACGCCAGACAGGTGGCATGTCACAGTAAAGTTAAACGAACAGAAAGTCAACTCATTCAACATGATTATTAAAGCCCAATTTCACCAATAACAGAGTCGTCAGATTTCTTACTACAGCTGTTTGCTCTGAAATTTTTACTTTCATTTCAGTAGTTTCATAGATGCGTTTACGTTGCCAAACTGACAAGACTTTTACATATAAGGTAGAGAGAGAGGAGATAAATAAATGATTTAGCTACTGATCTGGCTTATTGTAAATACTCCTTACGGTCAGATCTTATTTTGTATATTTCAAAATACGTATTTTCGAAGACATTATCGGTACCTAATACCATCAAACTCAAAATATGTACACACATAATACTGTAAGTAGGTATAGTTTGTTCTGTAAACATTTACGACGTGTTATGTAACGCGTCGAAACCGAATTGTGTAAAGTTTGCTTATGTGCAACATCGTATACATAGTAGGAAACCCACTAAGTCTTAATTATACAGTAAACATGGTTGTTTATTGATACACTAGTTTCCGCCAACGGCTATACCCACATCCGGCGGGAACTACTTCGCCCACCCAGAAAAAAAATACCTATAGCCTTCCAGGAAATAATAAGGCTACCTAATACTGAGATCATTTTTCAAATCGCTCTAATAGTTCTTTAGATTTTCACGTTCAAAAAACAAACTCTTCAGCTTTATAATTCTTCTTCTTCTTCGTAGATTTTGCCAATACCTCAGTTACCATCTTTTAATTATGGTAAGTAATGTAAAAAATAAGACGTTGAAAAGTTAACCTTCTGTCTTCTCACTGTACAGTTAATACCCCAGACAGGTGCGTCGTAATAATATATGAGCTGTGTCGAGGTCAGGCCTGCACTACATCAAATCTTTTGTGAAAAATTGCGTGCTGCCCAAACGGGGTCCACTACATAAATAATAATTAACTACTATCTCCATTGCTTTTCGAGGTTTTAGTTTAACTTTTCTAAGTACACGTAACTTTTTAATTAGGTGTACTTTTAACAACTTGTTTTAAAATGTAATAAAAACTTACATTTTATGTAAGTATCTAAAAGTATTCAGACGAATTGCGAATTTGTTCGTTATTTGAGGTCTGAAATAATGAGGTTAAAGAAAACGATTAGTTTGAGTCGTGAGAAAGTTACAAGTTGTCCCTCAGATGAAAAAGCGTCGTGAATATTATGTTCTCTAACATTAAAATATAGTAATTAAAATCATAGAAGTATGGAAGAAGAAGACTTGTACTGAACCCAAATCAAATAAAAATAGGTCTAAGGACAGAAGGTTGATGAACCTTAAAAATATGTAGATCTCACGTTGCAATTCTGTATAATATAATATTGTTTTACATAAAATGAAAGAAAAATATTATGTGGAGAAAGATCGCAAAAAATAACACAAATCTTGTTCAAAGTCTTTGGTTTGCTAAAGAAAGAAATAGTGTTTATTGAAAATGTCAGCCATTTTATATTTCTTGTAGATTGATGTTTTAGTTTTTAGCGCAGAATGTGCATATTCTGTTTTATATTTATTATATTTTACTTTGCATGTTTTGTGTCATCAAAAGAAATATTTGTCTGTCAAGTTTTCAACCTATCAAGACGTCTCAATAAATAATTCTAGGAAAATCGTGTTTGTAAAATAATGTCAACCAGTATTTCATCATACAACACTACAATTTATTTCAGTTTATATGTAAACAAGTTCAAGAGTTATTTAGTACACAGATTTACAAACAAAAAGTGTCCTTATAAATTTCAAACTAAAGGCAGAATATAATAAGATGTCAAGCAATAGCGCATTATATCACACTGTATAAATTATTACATTCTTACTGAAACGAAAAGTAACAACATGTTTGCTTACGAAATCAAAGAAATAAACTTTAAAGAATACAGATAGGTTATTTATTTCTTAGTAATATATGAGTTTTATTTTAACAAGCTTGTCTTCATAAATCTATCTTTATAAGATAAAATATATCGATGGATTAAGTAAAGCTAACAACAGCAATGTCCATTAGACACGAGATTATCGATGTTCTGTTTGCTCATGTCTTCCTAAGAACATGTTTACAAAATAATTTGATCGATCAATCACTCACCGAACCCCAATTTTGATTGATAACTTTTTATTTTCCATCGAACGATTGACACATCTTCACAAGTAACAAATTCATACGCATTTTTCATTTGATTGCCATTTCAAAATGAGTTATTACATTCAAAAAATAAGACTACCTTTAGGAGATCAAAAATATATTTTTTTTCATGTAAAACTCCGGAAAATAAGCTGTAAAAATTGTCAAAACAAGCGTCAGAACTTTAAATTACTGACAAAAAAAAATGATCGTTGTGAACATTTGTGTGGAATTACGTAATATCGTGTAAAATATGGGCACACGTGGCGTGGTGTGCGTGACGCCCTCTGTTCTGCTTTATTAGCTTTACAAACGCTTTGGGCGTTATGTACTCCTGGTACCTGCCTAGTTAAATAAATACATATTTTTTTGTACATTTTCTGTTTCCTTGATGTAATTAATTAATTTACATTGCTTTTTGGATGGTGAACATATATGATGAAAAGTACTTTAGTTGGTAATTTTGTTTATAAGATCAATATACCATGGCGGCTTGGAACGCTGTATTGCTTACTTCACTATATTCTTACTGAAGATTAATCTTTCCTCCTCATAATAAATACTAGAAATCGTAGTGTGTTAACGAAAACCAGCATATTGTCTTTAACTACATACAGTTAACAACTCAATGATACCAAATTACATTCAAAAACAGTACCAAATAAAGAAGACGGATCAAAATTGCCCCACGTCCTATAACAATGTGACGTATCTCAAAAAAAAGATAAAAATGTTTAAAAAAATATGGCATACTCTCCAATTCATTTTTTTTTACACCTTCATACGAAAAAAATGCTTTAAAAATTGTTCAGGCGCTGTTATGAAAACATCGTTCATGGGACTATTTATGGACTATTTTATTAAATTATTTTTTGTTTTGATAGGGTATACCTCACAGATGGTCCCATAATCATCAGGTCAGGATCTGATAATGGAAACCCTGAGAAATCCAGGGCAACTTTTGAAAGTTGTAGGCATGCGCAGGATAAAAACTTGACTATAAGGTGTATGTCTTATAACAATATGCAACAGTGAAGGTTTGAAGCTGACTTGATGATGGCGACCAGAGAAGGGCGAGGGAACTGGACAACTGAATATGTGAACTGCCTCGTGTTTGGGCTTATATTATTCGTATTGATAAGAACTTTCCACTTATGCGGATAGTGACAACTGTGCTTGTCACTGAAAAGCCAAAAATATAAAAAAAAACTTATTACGATAAAAAAACTTCCAAAAACACTGAAAAGCAAAAAAAAACTAGTCTTAGGAGCATCGGCCTAAAAGTCGTTGGGGAAATAAACTTAGGTACATCCATTAGACACCGACTTCTGAGGTAGTTTAAATATTTTGCTGTCGATTTCCCTCGACCTTCTCTGGTCTCCATCGACGGGTCAGCTCCAAACTTTCACTGTTGCAAAGGTCTATTCAATACAAATAATATGAGCCCAAACACGAGGTAGTTTACATATTCAGTTGTCGAGTTCCCTCGACCTTCTTTCGTCTTCATCATCAGGTCAGCTCCAAACCTTTACTGTTGCATATTGTTATAAGACATACACCTTATAGTCAAGTTTTTATCCTGCGCATACCTACAACTTTCAAAAGTTGCCCTAGATTTCTCAGGGTTTTCATTATCAGATCCGGACCTGATGATTATGGGACCAACTGTGAGGTATACCCTATCAAAAAAAAAAAAAAATAATTAAATAGTCCATAAATAGTCCCATGAACGATGTTTTCATAACAGCGCCTGAACAATTTTTAAAGTATTTTTTTCGTATGAAGGTGTAAAAAAAATGAATTGGAGAGTATGCCATATTTTTTTAAACATTTTTATCTTTTTTTTGAGATACGTCACATTGTTATAGGACGTGGGGCAATTTTGTATGGATTGTGATCCGTCTTCTTTCAAGCAACACCCAAATTAAACCCCACTAAAACCAACTACACTACAAATAATCCTCATTCCAAATGACAAGCGTGTCAAAAATTTCCTGCTCCAATCTCGTCACACCACATCTGTGTTGCGGGGCTCAAAAACTTACAAATTACAACAAAAAAAAAACTCATACGTTACTTACGTACGATGCGCGAAAGCCCCTTTGTACTGGTTATAACATACGCGGTTAATTGTTCCGACAACTGACGCGTGCGACGCGACAGTGTTTTGTTTATTTTTAAGTAGCTATCTGCATTTTTTTTATTAATTAATTAGCCCCTTATTAGTGTGGGTTTTTGTGGTAGGAAAGTGTGTGATGTAGTGTTAGATTCTGTGCAGGATGACGTGTTATTTATTTGTAGGAGAAAAGTGTTTTTGAGTTTTTATGTTTATGCAACTTCGCATTGTTTCTTTTGCAATGTAGAAAATTGCACCTAATCCGAGTCAACTAGATTACAAACATTTTCTGACATGAGACAAAAATAGACAGCACACTAAAGTTTTCTTACAGTGTCAATTATAATGACTCTTTGCTTATTCTCAAGGACTAGACTTACAAATCTCTAGACAGGAACATAAATGACAGCAAAAAAAATCTCGTGCGATTTAACGTTTAATATAACGTAACGTGATCGTCACGTTTTGACACACGACGTGCACAATTAAAACCGATTTTGTGTAATCAATCACCGCGGTAATCGACCGCAACATGTATAATGACGTCACAGTTTAGTATTCTAAACCGCTGTGGCGTTTTGACAGGTCGAGTACGTCATTTGTAGTCATGGAATTGTCAATTTGATTGTAATATTACAATGGTACGGGGTCCTGGTGTAATGTTACTGAGGTTATAGAAATTGATAAGGTTACTTTGAATGCCTATGATATTATTCAGATACATACAGTTGCAATTTCCAGGTGACAATTTGGTTTCAATAGATAGATAGTGGAAATGAGCTCTTGTATTGTGTATTCGAATTTTTTACTGACTCAAATGCTCTTAAAAGAAAAAGGGATGTGTTTGATAAACCTGCCTTAAAAATACTTCCTTCTTATATTTTTCATGTCGCATACTTTATACATTTTACATATTATGTACATCCAAATACATGCCAACACTTTTTCCCTTAGCCTGTTGCTACGAACACTGTTTCTTTGTTCTAAGTTACTTATATCCAAGGAACGGGTGTCAGAACTCAATATGCCTGACCTTTATGAAGAATATAATTAATAAGGTCAGCAGATGTCGTTGTTAGACGTCCGTTCTTGACTTCCCTGTCACCCTTTCGTTAATCATTCGCCATTTATTCTGAAGGTCAATTTTGTTATACAAAATAAGCGGAATATACGGTACAATAGCAAATATTCTAATTTAGAAGATACTTCCGAAAAGTTGCTTAATCAAATTCAAATTAGATTTCAAAATTGATTAAAATTAAAGCTACAACAATTCTATTAAAACTGTATCAATTCTACACGTCAAATACCGAGAATTAAACATTTGGTAAACTATTAATAGAGCAACATCTGACGTCATTACCTTTCCGATCATTGGAAAATACCTTTCGGAAAACGATACAAAATCTATAATCAAAGGAATACCTTTTCCAATTATCAAAAACTTAATTACCCGAGTGGGGACTACATATGTTTCAATTTGACCTTACAGTACGGAATAAGGTATAACCGTAAAGTTTCATCGTTTCTCGTTAGATCCTATTAAATGGTGCTGTTGGGCTTGCAACTTTAGAAATCGTTTGATTTTGGAAATGGTGGTGTTGAATTTTTGGATTTTGGTTTCGATTTTATATCGATATGAATAGGTTTAGTATTGTTTTGATAGTGGTTCTACTGGGCATAATTTAAAGTCTTAAAACAGGCAACAAGGCTGTTAGTTTTAAGAGTAAATTACTTCATAGATAGATAATGAAATCACATAAGGCACATAAGGCCGACTTTTGAAACCTAGGGCATGACCATTTATTTTCATTGCAAACAATTTAATATCCTATCCCAAATTGTTCAAACTAAACCTATGCAAGTAGCTTTCAAAGCAAATTAGAGAAAAATTAACATCCAAATTAGAAGCACGAAGTCTCCATTTACTTAATCCTCAAAAATTAAAGAAGTAAAAATAAACCGGCCAAGTGCGAGTCGGACTCGCGCACCGAGGGTTCCGTACAAATGCTGTATAGATAAAAAGTGAGTTTCGCGCCAACCGTTCAGTTTAGAACAATCATAGTTATGGTAATTTCGTGAGAGTCAAAATAGTTAATATTTTTTATTTTATAATATAACTAAAATAGTAGGCCAGTACCTTGTAAAAGTTATTTTAATGAAGTTATTTATATACAACATTTTATAGTCATCATTTAGAAATCTGATTGAAAATAACTAATTATGTCTTAAAAGTCATGGGGCATATCTGACCCGCTTTGTAAAAAGTGGCGGACATGAATCAAAGTAGTTTTAAATCGTGGAGAATGGTATGACGTTTCTTTGAATATAAATATTTTATTAAAATTCCATGGAGACGAATGTCCAGGATCGTTTGAAAAATATAAAAGACAAGCAGTTTCAGAGGATTGTACAGGTTGCAATGCTAGTTTTTATTGTTAAAGACATTTCATAAAGAAGGAAGGTGCCAATCCGGATGACCAGGATCTGATGAGGATCTGGAAACCCTGAGAAATAGAGGGCAACTCTTGAATATTGTAGGCACGCATCGAGTCATAACCAGACATGTGAGTGTATTTTTGAGGGTACTGGTAAACAGTGAAGGTTTGGAGCTGATTTGATTATGGAGACTACAGAGAGTCAAGGGAACTCCCGAACGGTATGTTGCAACTACCACGTGTTTGGGCTTATTTTATTCGTATTGGCGAAGACTTTCCACAAAGATATGTTTGACTGCCATTGTGGGATCGACAGCTAAGATCAGATATAGTTATGGGAACTCCTTTACAATTTATAACGTAACCTTGTGTTGGAGCTTATTTTATTTTAGGTGATGAGAATTCACTACTAACTTGGGTTAAAGCAGACCGCCTGACGACTTGTAGCTGTCGAATTGTAACAACGACTTCTAGAGAGTAGGATTCGGGGCTGCTGGCTTTACGTTTCTAGAGCCTTGACAAAAGTGTAATTCTGTCCCTTTCTTTGTTTTATAAAGTCGGCATTATTTTATTTTGTAGCATTTTACAGACAAATCCAACTTCAAACATATAAAAAAGCAACAAGAAAACAAAAGCAAGAATGAAATTAAAAAGATGTTAGGTGCATCGGTCTAGAAGTCGGTGTCTAGAGGATGCATCTATATTTATTTAACCACCGAGATCTAGACCGATGCATATAAACAGTTTTCTTGTTGTTTTAGAAGTTGTTTTTTTTTATTGTAAAAAGTTTTTATTTTTAACTTTTGTGAAAAGTTCTCGTCAATACGAATAATATAAGCCCAAACACGACGTAACTAAAACATACCGAGTTCTCTCGACTTTCTCACGTCTCCATCATCAGATAAGCTCTAAACCTTCACTGTTTGATAGTATCACCAGACATACATCTGAGAATCAAGTTTTAATCCTATGCATGCCTACAATTTCTGATAGTTGCCCTCGATTTCTCAGGATTTCCATCATCAGATCCTGACCTGATGACAATGGAAATAAACGGCGAGTATACTCTTTCACTACAAAGAAATGATTTCTCAAATCCGTCAAACTTGGTCGTTTAAATTCCCCATTGAAATGAGGAAAATATTTGATGTTTACACCTGATTTTCTCTAGATTCCCATGGTTCACATTGATGCGACTAATGCCATAGTAAATCAGAGCCTTTATCATTATACTGTGCTATATTTCGTTCGTATCCGCCGTGGGTATGGTTTTCATACTAAGGTGCCCAATGACCTTTGAATGATTTAAATTTTTTCACAGTTTAGAGGCCATTGTATTTAAGAAGTGTTTGATTTGAATTTCACTTTTTATTCAAAACTTTAATATCTCTACGCGTTCATGTGAAAAAGGGTAGGTAGTAAGTTTATAATTATTAAAAAATATTTTATGTCATGTAAGCAAAAATAATATTTTAATATTTTTTGTAACTTCAAATTTATCATTTTCGCAATTTTTCCTTTATCTGTACTATATAACGTTGCTTCGTGCCGAATTTTAAGATTCTGAGTTCACGGGAAGTACCTTGTAGGTTTTGATTCCCTAGCGTGTGACGGAAATTCGTCTAAGGTGTCGGTAAAACTGCTGTATCTTTTGATCGCGTTAACTTAGAAGTTTGATTTTTTCATTACTTAAAGGGACAATAGACCTATGTATTTGGTATAAATTTCAATTTGGTACCTTTATTCGTTCGTGAGAAATAAGGTAGTAAGTTTCATTTTATTAAAATATTTTTATTATATTATATAACAAAAAAAATGAGATTTTCGCAATTTTTCCTATATTTGCATTATATAACAATGCTTCATGCCAAATTTCAAGATTCTGAGTTTACGGGAAGTACCCTGTAGGTTTTGATTCCTTTGCGAGTGTCGAGAATTTGTTGAAAATATCGACATAATCGGTTATATCTTTTGATTGGCTTGGCTTAGAAGCTTGATATTTTCACAGCCTAAAGGGACAATAGACCCGAGTATTTCATGTGAATTTCAGCTTGATACGTCCACGCGTTCTTAAGATAAAGGGTCTTGACAGACAGACAGACAGACAGACAGACAGACAGACAGACGGACAACAAAGTGATCCTATAAGGGTTCCGTTTTTTCCTTTCGAGGTACGGAACCCTAAAAATAAATTCACTAATAAACGCGAAGCAAGCTGGCAAGAAATTGTAGCCTTCCACTGAAACATTTAACTTGTGAAAAGTGGACGAAAACGAGTAGCGACCCAATTTCCTGCGTTTTCGGTTCACGCTAGTGAAATTTTCTAACGCTTTGTTTCTACCGTCTAAGAAATTCTAAGATTATAAATATGTACTAACTAAATTACTTAATGGTAATTTATCTAAACCAGATTATTATGTAAGAAAGAGTTTTCTTTTCTGAAGCTACAAAAAAGAAATAGTTTCCTTTTCTGAAGGTACAAAATACACTGAAATGTTTGGTTCAAACAGTTTAAAAATGTGTTTAAGATGCCTATTATTATTACTACCAAGTTAAAAAAAAACGCTTGCCTATTCTGTAGCACTCTCAAGAAAACATTTTCATTATGTTACTTCTAGCTATAGATGTTTGACTTTTTATCAAAGTGCTTAGATAATGAACTATGTTGACAACTCATAAAAAACCGTAAACACCCACATCTTATAAACCAACCAATTTTAAGACGAAGACGTACTGAAACTCATGAATAAACTCAACGTCATAACTTGGCACGGCGCATAATGTGGATTTACGATGCCTCCAATGTGTATTATCACATAAACCAGCCTGTTCGCACCGCCTATGGGCCTATGGTATGAGCACTTACACCAATTTGGAAGGGCAATCAAAACGGTGTCGATTCTGTCAACACGACCCGTTCATATCGATTCCAGAACTCTTTTGTTTATTTTTTTCATTCGACTGCGAAAAATGTGAAGATTTGGATTGAATATTTTTCATGTTTTTTTTTTTTGTGGATTGTGTGTTTCAGAGCTTATTAGATATGAAAGTAGTAAGTAAGTAAATTTTCGAGACAAAAATAGAATACTATAGGTACATTCGATAACATTACATAATATGATAGACGTACTTCTGAACAAAAATATAAAGAGACATACAGACAGATCTATGTATCTTTACTCAAATGCAAATGGAAACAACTATACTGCTGAAAAAAGACTTAATCGTTCGGGAGGGATTACACAAAAATCCCTGAGTGAGTTCCTTATTAGCAACATAGTAGAACAACATTCCTAGTTCATAAGTACAAAACGATTAGATCAATCGATATAAAAAGAACACTTATTCTAGTACAGTACCAATTCCGTAAAGTGACATACAAGTGTAGAATCGACACATCACTACTACAAAATCGATACAGCTCAAAGTAACAGCTATATTTTCGTGTTTCGTTGTCGATTTCCCTCGACACATTTTTGCGATCCCGCTGCATTTTGTATCGAATATGTTACGCTAGTGAATCGATTTAAAAACAAAGGCGGTATCGATACAGAATTGCTACTGACACGTTAGCGAAAGCACTCAACAACTTTTGCTTTGCCGTGATGCGTTTATCGATTAAAATTGTTAAATTACTGGCTGTTTTCTGCGGTTCTAAAGCGGAAATTCGAAAAAAAGGGATTGAGTTTGAATCCACCTACGCATATTATATTTTGCTCGTGAAAGCCAAACAGGTGAGTAGAAAGAATATAGTTTGATCACAAGTATCTAAAAACTTGCTCTACAATTTCATTGTACAAACTACCTTCCGCCAGCGGTTTCAACAGCGTCCTATGGGAACTAAGTGTTTCACGCCCGGATGAAATAAAAAGTAGCCTGACTAACAGGCTTCCTCAATGAATTATATTTCTAGCGCTAAATAAAAAGTAATCGTAACATTCGCGCGTTTGAGTAAAAAAAATAATACTTTTCTGAAAGAAAAAACTGATTCTTGTCTATTATTTTAATTAAAATCCTTCATAACTTTTATGAGTTAAAAAAATACAATTACAATAAGTGTGCGTAAGTTCTAATAAAATATTGCAACTGCACTTTAATGCACTATCTTGGGAGTCTGTTCTATATCGTAATTCGATTATCTGAACTGAACTTACAACGTGCTTCTATCTCAGATACCATTATTGTTCACGGTTCACGAGCTTTTAGACGAAGAGTTTCTATGGGTTAGTTAACCTAGCTATTATCTACAACCACTTACATATAAAGTGATTAATTCAAATTATTGAACCTTGTAACATAAAAGGTAGGTACGTAGATTTTAGTTTTGACGTGTATTTTTTTTCTTATTTGATGTTTTTACAACTCGTACTTGTAGTTTTAAATACTCCTCATCGGTTAGGACCTGTTTTTCTAGTAACTGGCCTAATAATGATATGTTTATGTTATGTGACTGACGTATTACAAAAAAGTCTTCTGTTCAAGTTCCATCAATGCGAAACGATAGCTTACCCTAACAACCAACCCCAAAAACCAACAAAAAATCAAAATATTTTTTAATCACAAACGAACCGCCATTAGCTATGAAACAAAATAAAAGCTGAAAAATAGCAGCTAAAGCAAAAAACATCGAGTAGGCCGTCCGACCCACGTTTACTTAAAACACAAGCTTTGTGTCAAGTCAAACAACAGCACTTAATTATGTTGTGGGAAACAAAAAATGTGTAAACACCGTTCCGATGAGTTCTACGATTTTTATGCCTATTTACTCTTATTATATATTTGAGGTGTCATTGACCTATGATTGGTGGTGATAGGTGTTAGCTGCTAATCCACACTTATATCAACCACCTTATTTTTAAACGTAGCCGTAGTCTTAAAATGAACTGACTTTAGATAATTCGTTGTTTAGTTTGTTTTGTTGAACGCACTAGTTTCCTGGCAACATGGTTCCAATTCGAAAAAAAAAGATGTTATAATAACACCAATTTTTGTTTTATAGTCAGTGACAAATATTTTGAGTAGGTAACGAATTAAGAGCCTACTTAAAAATATTGGGTAAATAACATAATTCAGTTCATCCTCCGAGCCTTTTCCCAATCATGTTGGGGTCGGCTACCAGTCTAGCCGGATTTAGCTGAGTACCAGTGCTTTACAAGAAGCGACTGCCTATCTGACCTCCTCAACCCAGTTACCCGGGCAACCCGATAACCAAGGGGGTTAGACTGGTGTCAGACTTATTGGCTTCTAACTACCCGTAACGACTGCCAAGGATGTTCAATGACAGCCGGGACCTACAGTTTAACGTGCCATCCGAAACACAGTCAATGGTGTCTAAGATATACTTAGAAAGTACATACAAACTTAGAAAAGTTGCATTGGTACTTGCCTGACCTGGGATCGAACCCGCGCCCTCATACTTGAGCGGTTGGTCCTTTACCCACTAGGCCACCACGACTAACATAATTCAGTTACAGGACGAAAATTGACAACAATCATTACTTGGAACTGTAATTTGAAAACATTCAACATTTTCCATATTTTTCCTATACTTACAAAAACAGTTTTTAATTACCGCTGCATGATACAATTAAGAATTAAAAATGTATTAAAATTGTAATTACAGTGATATTGTGGGGTTCACTAATTCAATGTAAATCGCTGTATAGCAATCACGCGCGATCAATGATTAAAATATTCAAGTTGAACGTCACGTTCATGAATATTCACTTGATTACCGACTGTCACGAATAATTTGCAATGTGTACCTAAACCACTTTTTAGGGGATAGGTTCTAGTATATTTTATGGGGAAAATAATTTAGGTTTAAAGTTAAAGTATTCATAATAAAAAATGCGAGGCAACTTAACCTTAGAATCCAAATTTAATTGAAATACTTTATAAGCTTTCTTTGTCTGCTAGGCTATATAATATTTAAATCATAAATCTATTTTTTCTTCATGAAATTCGGTTGATAGTGGTAGAAACAGCATGGAAAGTACTTCAGTATTTTTTTTTCTGCGAACAAACACATGCAATGGAAGACTTTGTAATACCCACTAGTAGGTACTAGAAATTCAAACTATTTCCTAAAGAAGGTTGAGACAAAGAGTTTTTGATCTTAGGAAATGCTAAAGACAATCCTAATTCGTGATATAAGTTTAGCTGTCAGAAACAAACGCCTTTGTAATTAGGCTGAGATTAAACCGAGATTATATATAGTACAGGTTTATTCATTACAGTACGACCGAGAAATTGTGTTTAGTTTTCTAATTTATTACTGAGGAGATATCGATATAAATATTGTCTAGGTTTTGTTGATCTTCCTATAATTTAATGGATGCAAGAGAATTTTAAGTACTCATCTTTAAGTTAAACGTCTAAATAAAATTGGAGCATAAAAAATCGCCATTATTGTAATCAGTTTTTTCTTTTGAACATATTTTAATAATGCTACTTCAAATTCCGAACTTTGATTTATTTAACTTCAATCACCCTTTCAATACTGAAAAACTGCCTCCTAAAATCATTCAAACAGTCAGAATTTATTCAGTTCATAAATAAAATATGTTTTTAGTTTTCAAATGTGACACTAAGCTGTAGACGCGTTCGTACCTATGACTTTGGCATAAATATTTCACTAGAAGCCGTAAGTATACCTATGTGGATCTATCGTCTGAGGAATACATTTATCTATCACGTATAAATTTACATTTTCTGAAACGTATTTTCATATTGAAGTTTTGTGTGAGTACTAGCTTTTGATCGGGGTGTCACTTGCGTTATCTACACGTAAAAACTTTGGGATATTGACCTTTTTTCAGACTAAAATAAGTCATTGTGGTAGTTTATGGACATTCAACATAAAAATATGCTAAGATAAGCCTTTTTATGAAGTGAGTATTTATCAGTCGACCCCACCCACTGCAGGTACAGAGAGTGACAGACTTCTAACTTAAATGGTTTGCTCCACCTACGTATGTTCCTTCTGACACACTGTACTGTTCATATTTATATGATGTTTTTATTTAAATATCTAGGTAGTATCAGACTACAAAATGCTTCACATATTTACTTTAAAATATTTGCACGTGTATGTACTTAAAGGTACCCAACTAAAACACGCAATAGATTATTTAAATAAATACGTAAATATGTACACGAGTATATTTTAAAGGTACGTCTACTACGTACGCACGTTACACACGCAACTGTGTAGCTTTGGCATGAATTACTATAGCATTAGTAATATTATGTTTGTGCATGCTACTCGAATTTATTTTACTTTCTTTCTGTGCACGCGTTACTAGTTAACGCATACCTTTACAACAATTTTGGTTAAAATACGATGTTACTTTCATTTGTTTTTGGAATTGTTTTCTGAGAAATTGGGTATCAAATTGAGGTACTTAACTGATTAGACTTATTTATTTATATCTCAATTTTTATAACGTTATACTCGAAGGTACATTTCAAAGTCGCAATTACATTATCAAAACAAATTACAAAAATCATAGTAGATAATCAAAATCATATAATAGAAAGTGGTGCTAGTTAGACATTTTATAACCTAAGAATGGCTGAACCGTTTAAGCTGAAAATTAGAGGGGAGATAGCTTAGACTCGTAAGAAGGACAAAGGATTTTGTCACCATCCGAGATGCGGGTGAAACCGCGGCCTAGAAGCAAGTAACTTATAAAAGAGAACATACAAAAAAGCACTGTATTCCAAAAAAAAATAAGTCACACACTTAATAATCGTCAAACACCATATATTACGAAGCTGCCAAACAAACGTGTCGCTTAACTCGCTCCAGCGATCCAATACTTTCCTAACACTGTTCCCTTTTCCATGCCAGTATTACAATATCTTTGTCCAACCTTCGCGCAGTCAGGTCGCGTCTGTTTGATGCCCAACCAAACAGGTGGTTACACCTGTCCACGACTTCCAGATATTACACATTGGAACTTTAATAAAAACGTATAGAATTCTTCTACCTGGTCTGTGAGAATTTTACGCGTGAATGCTTTGAGAGGCGGAGAATTTATGGCTCAAGTTAGGTGGGTAACAAATAAGATGTATAAACATTGGGTCGGGTAAAGTAAAACCTGATATGTATATGACACTAAAAAGCAAAGGTTTATGAAAGTGCTGTAATACTTGTGTTTTATCAGTACTTGAAGGATGATCCTCAAAATTAATAATAAATATTTTCAAAATTTTAGCGTTTAAAAAATAAAATGCTGATTACAAAGTAACTTGATTTCACTTGAATTTTATATAGCGTTTGATGTAAATATACGAAGTTATATTCTAATGTCCCAAGGGATCAATTTTCAAAGCATTTTCCTCTTTGCGTAAAACTTAATTTCGTTTTCCCATGAGCACCATATAAGTGTTTTCCCTTGGTTCAAATACGTAAAATTTAAACCAAATCCATTAGGTGTTTGAAACGTTCAAACAAACTTGTGTGGACCACTTTTCTGTCCACAGTTTCTGCCTCTCGGTGTATATGTTTACAATGTATATCTATCCATCTGTACTAATATAATAAACAGGAAACATTTTCGGTTGTTTGTATTTTGAAGGTTCTGAAACTACTGAAACGATTCGAAAAATTATTTCATTGGTGGTAGGTATAGTTATCGCCACGAATCTTGAGCTCTGACCTACATCTGCGCAGAAGTGATTTATTAGCAAAGAACCATTCCCGAGTAACGGCTATGACGCGATGCACTGCGGGCCAATCACCGCTTTAGCCCGCCCCCGCGCCTCACTTCATACCACACAAGGGACCCAATAAATTACTTCTGCGCAGGTGAAGGTCAGAGCTCAAGATTCGTGCCGATATCTATAAGCTACACTTTTTCCTAATAACAAATGCTGGTATTATCCTGGTACGGGCATCAGAACCCATGGGACGCGAAACAACGGGAAAACGGCTGGTACCTATGCTATAAAATTTTTATATATTGTCGGGTCCATTTTAATGTAATAACCAACTATTTAGTACCTGATAACTAAATTGGATCCGCATAGTTAAAACAGGCTCTCTATTCACTGATTATGAATGAATAAATTTCAGGACTAATTTAAACTAGGCATTATATAATGTTCTAAATCTCTTTGTGCTTAGTCTTTAGCAGAATTAATTTAGCTTATTTGAAGCTGGTAAACTCCGGAGCTAAGCTTAGATATACTAATCAATAGTTACGTTATCCTTGAATGATGTAGTATTATGTAAATGCAGATGCGTCCTTAGTCAAGACAGTACCGAATAATAAAGCATATCGACGCCTTTGAGGGACACTCAATCGTGATATCCCAAATCTGACGTTAACATTGAAGATGCATCAATGGTCTGTGTCACAAGAAACCTTTACCCACAAACAGTAGACCGATCAGATATATTGACCCCTGGTCACTCACTATATATTCAGAAAAGAATAAACCAGTTTTATCTAGTTATGGCCACCATAGGTCGGCCCTTTCATGAGCTATTGTGCAATGACCCTCAAACAATTTTGTTCCCATAAATATTATCTATTATATCCTTATGTGACGGATACTTTTTATGACTCAGTCGTCTTTTGCGTTTAGGAGCATTTTCTTTTTTGGGGTTGCTTATGGGAAAGGGTGACAATGGGTCTTTCTATTAGAGGATGTTTTTGGAACGATTTTTTTATTTAAAAATTAAATGGCAATAATATATTAAAAACAAGACGTTATCCATAGTAAGACTGACAGACTTTCTGGCATCTTAGTCGCAGCAGCTGCAGAAAATGTAAAGATGACAGCTTTGTCAGACTCAAAGCATATATACCTAGATTATAGCTGTTTCCTGTGAGAATTACTTACGCACCATACGTAATAATTTTCCAAATTGGCTGACTAGATCCAGAGATATCCACAACGTCAAAAACTTTACTTCTTTTGTTTAGATAAATGGTCACATCCACAAAACGGTTGTTTTGATCATTGAATCTATGCGACTGCTAAGTGGTAATCCTAATTATACTGTCACGTGAAAGAATGCGCCTACGGGATTAGTAGTATTTTGACGTTTCTCTATTGCCCACGCAGACGAAGTTGCGGGCAAGAGCTAGTTAAAAAGAAATTTAACTTGTATCAAAAATTTTTTTTTTAACTTGTAGGCTGAAATCCTTTTTTGCTAAAATATTCTTCACTAGCCAGTTTCCCTCAGTTTCACCTGCATCCTGTGAGAACGACTGCCCGCAACGGGATTAAATCTAGCCTATGTTACCCGAGAAGATTGTGGTCGAGAATCGGTTTCGTAGTATTGCAGCCTTTAGGGTACAAACAAACAAAAAAAACCTCTTTATTATATTATAGGCGAATCATTCCTATATTATCGAACTTGGTAGTCTTTCACATTTTTGTTTTTGGTGGGATTTCATTTATTTTTGTAAGGTTGTTTATTTTATTTTTTTCTTATTATTAAGTTAGTTAAGGAAATGTATCATTTATACTATCTTTCAGATTTTTGAATATGCACTATGCTTCTTACAAAGAAATGAACTAGATTAACTAAATGGACTAGATTTACCAACTGACTGACACGACATGTTATCATATATTATGTTCGTGGATCAAAGTTACACATTCGTTATTTTCGAAAGTGACTCACGCTTGGCCGTTTTCAGATTTTTACTTTACTTTGACTAAATACAAACCTTTGTAACGAATTTTAGATCGGTACGACCATTCGAAGATATCTATACTAATATTATAAAGAGGAAAACTTTGTTTGTTTGTTTGGTTGTAATGAATAGGCTCAAAAACTACTGGATCGTTTTTAAAAATTCGAAACCGCGGGAAAACGGCTTGTATTATATAAATATAGATAAATTTAGTTCGTTTTAGTTCCTTAGGGGTATAAATTTACACCGGGTATAAATTTACACCTTCATTATTTTGAAACCGACTCACACTTGGCCATTTTCAGATTTTTCCCTTTACCTTGACATAAAGACCTACCTCCATGCCAAATTTCAAGTCAATACGACCATTGGAAGTGGTCTAGGTTTTTGATGAGTGAGTCAGTTAGTCAGTCAGTCAATCAGTGAGTGTATAGTAAAAATAGCGATTTTCTGACGTCAATATCTCAAGACCTACAATAGGTATATTAATGAAATTTTGTATTTTAGATAAGTGAGGGGTCTCAACAGATACTAGAAATTTGATATGCGTAAATAAAATAGATTTTGAGTTATAGGGGGGTCGAATTTGGCCCGAAATGGTTCGTGTAATATAACTCACGGCCGGTGTGTCGCTTTTTTTGCTTGAACTTGGCGGACACACTGCCGTGTGTCTAGATATACTAAAACAAACTTACCACAGTACCACAAAATAGATAACATGGTGTTAATGTCAAATCTAATTTCCCGTAAACATACGTATACATACTGAATTTGTACCATATTCCCCCTTAATTAACCCATAACCCATACCCTACTTGAAGATAAGGAACCAATTACTCTAAATTAACAGGAAAACTAGTTAGAATATTAACTGGCTGTTAGGCTGTGTTTCCACCGTGACGTAAATGTCAAAATACTGAAGAGTTTCACTGCCTGTATTATTTCCTATGTAAAGTATCACATATAACTTAAACTTTTGTCAATATGAGGAGAGTGTGAGCTGCAATATTTTTAAATTATCAACATATATTATAATAAGCTCTTTTACGCCTGAGACACAGGTTTTTACATAGTTCAGGGAAATCTTACATCAGCCCTTTTTAGAAAATCAAAACATTGTAAAATTATGTACAAAGTGAAGTAATAAACGATTGATTGATTGACTGATATTGTGCGGATGATTTATGTGGAAACGTGTATTTTAGCTGTTGTTACCCCTAACATAAAAAAAATATGTATCACAGTGATTGTTCAACGTATTACATCGAGAATAGGGCGTGAACTTACTTTCAATTGGGGGAAAAATGTCAATGTGATAGACAAAATTTGAGCAGTGTTACAAGAAAAAAAAAAACATTTTGCGAATGACCAGTACTCAAAATGCGATTCAATTTAATAATAGCTGTTTAAACATTCGTCCCACGATACCTTTTTCATGACGCAGTGGAAACACACTCTTACATCACATTAGTAAAAGTTGAAGTACCTACTAATTAAGTTCAGTTTATTGACAGTGCTGTGTACGACAAATTAATTAAAACCTTTTTTAGTTAAAATGTGTTCAACGCTTTTTAATTAGGCAGGTTTTTATACACGAGTTTATGCTCTCGGCAAGAGGGCAATGAACTTTACTGAGACTGATGAGTGAATGCTATGGGGTCAAAAGTGGAAACATGTTTCAAGTATTGTGTTGCCGTAACTGAGTAACTAGCTGTTTATTGATTTTTCTGTTGATATAGTTGTTTGTATGTAAATGTTTTTGTATTAAAAAGGATTATTCAAGTCAGTGTATAAAATAATGGTTACATTTAGTAAGATAAGTCAGTTATAGTCTTTCCTCTATTGTATTCCATCTTTTTATTTAGTAAATATTTTATGCATCGTACAAGGTTTTTATATGCGTAAATAAATAACAGCGTCCGTCAAACAAAAGTATTGCCAACAAATAAATTGTTTCCAGGAACTTAGGAATAAATAAAAAAGTTTTGTGACTTACGGGAATTGCTGTCAGGACTATCGACCTCACTCAATTACTAGAAAAACTTTTATTTACTTCTCTTATAATATAATTCGACAGTAAACAGACTATAAGGCTTCTTCATCTTTAGATAAAAATTGAAAATATTATCTTTCTTTCATAATTTTGATAATTTGGTCTCCTTTCATATTTGTACCAAAAGGGACAAAATACTTTAACAACCAAAAATCTGGCTAATGGCATTAGATATTATGTATCGATTTTCAATAATCAGAAGGCTCGAGTGTAGTAGCAAAATGCGCTAGGCTTGCTACGAGATTGAATACGTAGCGTAGACACGTAGCATCGTACGTAGCATAGCATAGTAGGCTTATACTTTCACTGTATGTGGCTGGCTTTATGCATGCGAGATCTAGATACATCTACCTTCAAACCATGATCTCTTGACCCATCATCGTCATATATTAGGCGGAATCAAGGAAGTTAGTACCAGCAAAACAAATTAAACAAACCTTACTTACCCCTACACTCAGGGGCATTTAATGATTACTTAAGCCATTCCTTAGTGAAGGATTTCGTTGACAATCCGTCACCAAGGAGGGACTTAAGTAATCATTAAAGGTTTCGGAGTACGGGGGTTAGTTCTATTTCTCTTTTATAACTTAACAATGAATTTACAAAACGTAAGTTTGTCCAGTTTATAATTAAGATGAATTACTTCTACTACGAAGTCCAGAAATAAAACGGACTAGGGTAAAACTTATTTTGAAATTGTAAAGTTTTGAACTAATAGTTCTAGATATACTTAGTGAAGTTTAATCAAGTGCGGTTTAAATAAGTATTGGCAGTAAAAGCTTGTTAATCTTTGAGCTTTCAGTTTTCCTAAGTAGTTTTCCTGGAATATTGTCTAAGATAGAAAATCTTGTGTTTTAATCTCGTGTCTGCTGGTTTTTCGTCGAATACGTATACTTTTTTACTGAAAGCATGTTAAGCCATTGTTCTTAAAAATAGTGACAAGGAGTCTTGTTCTGCCTAGTAACTATTTATTGTGCTTATCGTATATTACTATTTAATACTCATTAAGGAGGACACATATTTTTTTATTTGTAATATGAAATAAACTAAATAATTCTTTCCACACTTGAACCTGAAATTTTGTTTCACTAACAGCTAGTTTTTTCATCAAAAGTTAAAGTCAAAGTAATGTCTAAAGTAAAAGTAACGGTCAAATTCAATTTTTCTGTTAGTTTTGCTGTCACTTTAGCCTTGAAAAAACCTTTTTGACCATTACTTTTACTTTAGACATTACTTTAACTTTAACTTTTGATGAAGAAACTGGCCGTTAGACATTTTAAATACTGCACTGAACCCGAAAAATACAATAAATTACCTACATATAGGGAAAAACTTGACAATGCATGTGAATTTACTACTAGGTATGCAATAAACGCGTGTGTTAGATTTGATACATAATAGAGCAATTTAGTGTATTATTTAATTATTGAAATCCCAAGAATAAGTGTAGAAAGCAAGGAATAAACATAAAGGTATAAAAAAATAAATAAAACATTTTCTATGATCAATATCAAATCGAAATGAAAAATCATTTATTCAAACTTGGCTGCAAAACAGCACTTTTAGAACGTCAGGATTTTACAATAGACAGCCCCCAAAACGCCCACCCTTCACCACTTCCTATGTGTTTTTGCTGGGAAGAAGAAGTGGTGGAACAAACTCCCCAGCAACACAATTCTGTCTGTATGGTTATAACCCATTAAAACATAAATCATATTATATATCATAAAGAAATAATTCCATATGGTAACCCAATGTAATACAGCATAAATATATCTTAAAGACATGTATAAAGCGATAGATCACTATACATTTTAAACATCAGCACAATAATACACAAGACAACAACTACAATAATCACATTACAGTAAGAAAATATAAATCAGGAAGAATACTTAACTTTCGTGTGTTGTCTACACCTCAACGTCCACCAGAAAAGTGCCATGACTATTTTAAAACATTATTTCGAACAGTCATACTATCCCGCCACAATTGACCAATCACAGACAAGTAAGCTTTATACACAAATAACTAAATTCCTAATTGAAATAAACTAATTTAAACACACCAAATCTTATTTAAAACTTATAACGATAATTTTAATATTTATTTTAATCATTAAACATGTAAGAATTTTGATATAAAATTTAATGAACATAAAACAATTACATAAAGGTACCCTCGTTTTCATGTGCGTTTACAGAGACAGTAAAAATATTCAATCATTTGTCATTTAAAGTTCGTTTACAGAGTTAGTTTAAATCAAGAAATATACAATAATCTAACACGTGCATTGTTTACCTTTACCAACAACTACTCACGCATAAAGCGCTACATTTTATTTTCTTCTTCCATCACATAACTATAATATACATATTAGTACAATATACATAAAAAGCGCCCTACAGCGCTTGATTATTTATTACTGCGAACATCATTCGACCGCCATTTGTTTTAATGACCTATTTTACCTAAATAACTATAACGCACGCATATTCTGCCTTACACGTAAAATGAGGAATCTATAATTTATTTTTTGGTGAGTATAACAATGTTATAATGGGCGTTGGCAGTTGTTTCTCTTTGTTTGTGAAGTTAGCTAAGACAAAGGACAGGACGTGATTGAAATGTAGATGAAGTGATAGGTGAAGTGTTTTATTGATCCTGGCCTACTAATAATTTTGGCCTAGCTGTTGCTTGCATAACAAGGGAACTATTTCCTGTATTTGGGAAAAAGGTGTTCTGAAGTATAATCTATTATTACTGCCAATTTTTGTTAATATTCTATTCAATGACTTTGTGTACAGGGACAAAATTGTACTATACACATGGACATACAAACATTAGCGTTTATATTATTAGTAGGATTATGACAGTACCTACATAAGGTCTGTATGCCTCTTGGCACTTTTATTTTTAATGGAGTACTTAAAATTGGAGAATTACCCTTAGAACGTTGACGGTCACGCTGTATTTAGTATTTTAGTACAAGTAAATCAGATGACTGTTTTCAAATCATTGACACATATTCAGATTAACTTTATCCTTCTGAACGACGGTCACCTTCAAAATGATATGTACGTACATGTCATAAAACGTATACAAAATAATCCTCAAAAACTATACCATCATAAAAGCAGACAGTTGTGTCACATTACAGTTTGAATAATTAATTAACTACGGCGTCCATTCGTAATTATGAAGCCTAATTATATAGAAATAATGCTCTAATTACTCGATAATTATATGTAATAGCGAGATATACTCGTAATCATACTCTGTACGCTTGTTGTCAATGTCAGAGATGACTTTGTATCATTATTTGATGACATCTAGTCACCCGTGGTTTCACCCGAACTAGTTTTTGCAACCGGAAAAAAAGTAGCGTCTCTTTCTCTGGGTCTAGACAATGTGACAACCTACCCAATTTCATTTAAATGGGTCCAGTAGTTTTGGCGTGAAAGCGCGGGAGACCGCCAGTTTCTTTATTGACGTTTGTAACATGTTAGTAAGGATTTAAGATTTTTATACATAAAAGAAGAAGAAGACGGAAGACGCTGGATGCAGGTATCTGTGGAGATCAAAGGGGGAGGCCTATGTTCAGCAGTGGACGTCCTATGGCTGAGATGATGATGATGATGATGATGATACATAAAAGGTAGTATAGGCATATCATGAAATTAAAGGTAACTCTTAAAAGTAGCTCCAAGGAGATAAAAACAAAAAGAAATGAATTAATCCTCAAGCTTCGATCTAGTACAAGAGAGCTAAAATAAGTAGCTAAATTGCGTATATTCTTTCAATGTGGTAATCACCTGATATACGCATTAATTAGCCAACTTAGACACACCCATTTACCGTCTCTATTTTCCTTCCAAATCCTCTCACAAACCACTCAAAGCCTCAAAGTTTAAAATCACATCTCCATCGACTACTGCTCTCCTGGTACATTCACAAAGCTTCCCAAACTCGTGCCAAATATAAAATGTGGTTTTCAGCTATTTTAATGACATGATTTTAACGCGAAATAAAACATAAAATGCACCAGCTGCAGTACTTGGCGATAGGCCATTTGTAATCCATGATTATAATATTAATGGCGTTAAACTTAATGGCTTATGTTTGGCAATAGTCCATAAGTAGATATTTTCTATTCATTTTCACGTATGGTCACGATTTCATTAATTGGGCCCAAGTTCTGTGCCTATTTTGGTACGTCTATTTTACAGAGCAAATACAAAATTGAACTCGAAAATTAATCTATAAGTATACTACATAATATAATAATAAATCATTTATTTCGGGCCTTTAAATCCATATATATATTAGATACAAACAATACAAAAAAATTACATAATCTTATCATAATAAAAAATAAATAGTATATAAATAATAAAATATAATATGTCATTAAAAAGTAGATCACCATAAAGTGCTGGCGACCGTATAATTTCCACATAACCTCGCATTTCAGTCTAGAAATAATTCTCCTTCGTTTTTAAAACTGGCCATAATCATTTTAATCTAATAAAAAACAAGGTCAATAAACTTTAAAGAATAAAAAATAATATAATGCAATTCTAAATTCAAATCGTTTCACTCCATTATCAATTACAGACTAAATAACGAACCTCTATTCTTTAATCAAGTCGCAAATGCGCGGGAAAATTGACAGTTGTGTTGGTTTGCGCCATAATTTTCTTTACATAACCTCAATATAGTGTAAATTGCAACGTGAATTACAAAGATTTTAGACGTGCCTATACTTAGGTAAGTCAATAATTTGCTTCGTATTATTTGTTTGTGGTCAAGCATTTTTTTTATTATGATCTAATTTATGAATATAACATGTTGGACACAGCGATTAAATGGTTAATGATGGATATTATCATAATAAACATGAAATTTAACTGTCGATAAACAGTATTTTTCAAACTGACATATAAAATGACAGCCAATTACAAAAACGTTTTGATAAAATAAACCAATCTGTAAACAAGTCTTTAGACGTAAATTGAATACCATCAAAATATCTTCTAAGTGAGTTTAACACTATCGTTATACACGACAGTATCTTTACAAACAATGTACCTACTCTAGTTCAAAATATCACATTTTGTATACCGACCGAGTGTTACATTGAGAGCATTAATTTGAACTTAGATTTAAGTGTATGTTATGAAACTGCTGTTTGTAACAAGGTATGAACTGGCCATATGAAAATGAGGCCAGAGTGCAGGCAATAAAATGAACTTAAAAAAAAAATTCGTTGGCATAACAAACCTCATTTTTAAGAGTAATGTTTATTTTTTAATGATTTGTTGATGAACTCGCTGCAGTCATTAAAATGATAAAAACGGTATTTAAAACACCTAATAAGTATTTAATATACCTATATACTTTTAATTTTTATATCGAACACCAATTTGTTTTTGCATAATAAATATTACACAAAAAATACTCCAAACTAAACTCCTGTGAGATTCTAAGATCTTATTATTATCACCAGATATAATATTAATAACATTGTCTCTTATCCTAAAAACACCAAAACAAAAAAAAACTTCTCAAAACAAAGACTACCATTTCTCAGTACATTGAATAAGAGGTCAGAAAGCTTCTAAGTATAAAATGCAAAACTAAAACTGCAAGTTCCTGGATTTATAAAAGTCTAAGCAAAGCAAAACAGCAGGAAAATACAAAGACCGCTCATTATTTAAATGAATCCACTATAAAATGCATGAGGAACTAATCGAATCGCAAGTGGTACTACGTGGAGAATTTTCATAGATTTCTACCTATTCAGTATTTCTTCCGTATGCTGGGTTTTATTGACAACTTTATTTTTATTTCTATAGCTTAGGAATAAGCTTGTCAATAAAATAACGTCAGTGTTGTTATATTACTGATTCTATATAAAATTGTTGGTGGACATATCGTAAAAGTGTCGAATTAATGGGTATCGAATCACATTGTAGATTGATTCAAATGAGATTGTATGTTGCAGTACATACGATAATCATAGATGAGTGTTTTTAAGGATTCTTTTTTTTTCCCTCCCATTGTCCTCTTTAGATTTTTAAACCGATTTAGACAAAAGATAAGACAGCACAAAAACATGGCCTGGAGTTAAACTATACTTAAAGTATAGGTTGTGTAAGTCCAAGAGATGTCCTCATGAAACATTAAAATTTAATTTTACTTAGGTACCTACCTACATAATGTAAGTGTGGGACGGAATCTAAAGGCAATGAACTGACTTTGCCTAGTTTAAAATAGTTCACTATTTAAAAGATCTGACATCAATATCTTTATTTAGTTCATAAAACAATGATGTCAGGCCAGCGGGTTACAAATAACACTAATTAATTAATTTTGTGTTTACTATCCAAGTTCCAGTCATCGTAGAAAACAATAGTTTCAGTTGTCCTACTTTCTGTCAAAAATAAGACTAAGAATTAAAAAAAATCCTACAGCAAAATATATATAATTTTCTTCCTATTAGCTTCCATTTAAAACTCTATAAGAGGTGTATTTTTTATTGTCTAACTATTAATCTTTCAAAATGCGTAATACAACATTATACAACCATAGTAACAACCAACATTATCAAACAATAAAATTGCTTTGTTTAAATGTAAACATCAGAATCTCGTAAGTACCAGTAGTTAATCATTACAAGGTTAGAGGTGACTATTTATCTGCGAAACTCATTGGAACTTGCCAATCCTAGCACTTAAACGAAGTACCAAATCAAAAACAATAGTATAACTTCAAATTCTCTGCCTAACTAAAAAATATTGTGTGGTAAGTGTTAATAATTATAGTAATAGTTATAAATCGGAGATTTATAACTATTCGACTTACCCGTTAAGTTTATACCGATTTTGAGTTAACAAAGCTGTTAATATAAATAACACATTATCCGATACTCAAACACACAAAAAAACACCGCCAAAAATAAGGAGAAGAAATAACTTAATTCTACTCATACATACTTGTACAAAGTACCCGACTTCACCTTCGAACCACAAATTCATTCATAGCTTTTAAACCACAAAACTTATTTAATTACTTTTCAAACGAAAAATAAAATTGGCAACACTGTCAAACCACCGAGGGTGAAATCGGGGGACAAAGTTTAAAAAAAAATGAATTTGAAAAAAGAATACTGTACCGATCGTAACTAGTAGAACACAACGCGAGAAACACCGGTATCGGGGAATGCGACCGTCACCGAGCGCGGTTTGAAACCAACTGAGCTTTGGTGTGCACGGAAGAAAGTTGACGACGGCGACGTAAGGTGAGGATGGTTAATTTATGGAAGTGGTTTGAGCGTGGTTTGGGTGCTGTCTTCAAGGCTAGTTTTATATTCGACTGGTATAATAGTGTAGCGATAAATATTTACAGAAAATTGGGGTCTCAAAAACATTTTTGTTTTTGGATTTTTTATCAAAATAAGTGAACTATACGAGTGATTTGAAATTGCAAATAAAGTGAAATAGCACAAATGACAAATATAATTAAAGCATAATCCATGTCTAAGTTTTTATATCTATTGCTTCTTATCTCAATTACCTTCTGTTATAAACTATATGAATTTATCAAAAATTACTGGCGATTTTTTTCATAAAACTACCATAAAAGTCGCTTCCAGAAAAACTTAACTTGTACATCCGTGTAAAATATCAACGGTATGAATGTATCGTATTGCGGTAACCGGGCATCTACTTGGCGTATTACCCGGGTTCTCATTACGGGCGATATCGAGTTCATTCATTATAGTAGTCCGTGTAACTTATTTACTAAACCTTTCATGTTTTATACAGTGGGCTTTTACGGTTTGTTTTCTTCGGTGGAATCTGAGATACGGTAGTTGTGTGGTCATTAATTAAGGGTCTCTTATGTGGCTTGCGAATTTGTTTATAATATTACTGACCAATTCTGTATTCAGTCTTCTTAATTGGTAAGCCTGCGAACCACTTGACTTCTGGTTTTAAACTAATATGTCTCGCCCTTATCTCTTGCTTCAAAATCCATGTCGCTTAAATGTCTCTATTTTAAGAAGAGTGAAGATGACTCCCGAATATTCTCACTGTCATAACTCCAGAACTTTTCACTCAAAACGGGTATTTTTTTTTTCGTTGACTGTTGGATTTTTTTCTCATTTGATTCTACCACTTAATCTTTCGATATACCTATGCTACACCTTATTACATTTATTTTCTAGAATTCCTTCAATATACAAACACATTAGTTATTCATGTTGTAGTTACGTAAGACTATCTGTATTTTTCAGATTTTTATCCGATTAGAGTTACGTAGTAATCTGATAGGGATCACCTACGCAGTAATCGAATGAAGATTCGATTATCTCAGAAACTTCGAGAATGTCGGAACTACGTTAGTGAATTTAGCTTAAGTCTAAGTTGAAGCTTAGGCATTTGCAATAACAGAAGGATTAATAATGTTCTACCATGGTAAGCCATGTATGCTCTGTGGTTAACCTATCTAGCCTTTACACAACCATCTGAGTTGGTATTTCCATGTAGTCTGACATTATATGGCATTTTACAGCCCATTTGCCGGTTAACATGATACCTCTTTTGTATGACTTTAAAATATAGATAAATGGTAGGTACAACGCCATAAAATCTGGTAGTAGGAAGACCTTCTACTCTCGATTTGAATTGAGAACCTCCTCCTTTTTGTGGGAATTCGGTTAACAAAATGCTGTTACTAAGCCAGGAACTCATCCTCTTCTCTATTTAAAAATACCTTTAAGCAAATATCATTCAGCTTCCAATAAAACATATTCATAGAGAAGTATTTTTCCAGCCTGTACAGAATAATTATCTTCGAAGTCAAAGTCGTAAAATATGGGAATAGTTCATTCGTTCGTTCAATACGGTAACCGCGACCAGTTCAAGTGGTACCTGAGGCTTTCATTAAGCTCGATATTCAGTTCATTCACTCGACTTATACGGTGAAACCCAATTAATGTGCAACCTTTAGAGTAGCACACTGCAAACTTTTAGTCGGCCGATAATTTGTTTGGGCTTATAAATCAGTACGAAGGTGAATGGTAGAACGCACATTTTAAAAATCAGGTATTTAGCCGGTGTCAGACTAACTGGAATCTTTGATTGGTGTCAAGATACCTTTAAAAAAATATTGTCAGCCATCAGCTCAACTGTCGGTCAACCGTCGGCCGACTATTTAGTCGGCAGTGTGTGGATACTCTTAACGTTATATGGAAGAAAAATATTGAATGTTTAACTTACGTCTCATATCCGCTGACTAAATGAGTTTGGTCAAATGCCTTTGGGTATTCATAATATTTTACTGAGTTAGTAATTTTAATTTAATTTTGTTGCTTCTTTTGCTTTTTAGGGTTAGATTCTTTTTGGTTTTTATTTTTGATATAAACAAATATGTAATGGAAATTAGTCTGTGTTTCTATTATTTTTTGATGATAGACACAATGGCCGAATTATGTTAGGAACACATTACTGCTTGTATGTCGCTTGTTATAAAACAACATAAAATCAATTGTGTCTCGCATATATTTCCGCTCCTATATGTATATGTATACGGGTAGAGCAAGGGCTACCTTTCAAACAAGGAGGTGTAAGCAATTATGATTACTATTCTTAAATCGCCTGATGATGTAAGATTATCACCGCCAATAGATAACCAATAAGTGTACGGATACAGTAGGAGTCAATAATTGTTCACAGCCATGTTCGGTCTCAACTTCCTTACTTCAAAACATACGAAAAGCTCAAAGAAGTATGATACACTTTAATCCCCAGTCTTCCCAGTCCAGCTAACTCGTTTATCTTTTATAACAGTTAACCGCTTGTTGTTACAACCACGGTTTATGAGTGGAAACTTTGAGAACCATTGTACGAAGTGACAACTAAATTATCTTTAGCCCCGACTAACAGTTATTTATTTACTTTGAGCACTACTCGTGCTTGTAATATAAATAAAGGGTGAGGACAATTTTGTTGTGTGTATGTAGAGTAAATAGGATTCGAGGTATAAGGAAGCAAAGGCTTATGTTTTGTTTTGATGACGGTGATACTTAGGCACTTTAGAGACATGAGTAACTATTACCTAAATTAAGGTATTTTTAGGGTTATGAAACAGCGAAGAAAACGGTAAAGGGAAATCCTGATTCAACTTGCTCAACCTTGAAATCGATCCAAGTCAAGGAATCGTTGTAAAATGAATGGAGGTCATTTATTTCACTAACACAAAAACCAAATATTTTTATTTATTTATTCAGTTGTGTCAAGATACCCGTGTAATATTAACTACCGTATAAATATGGAGCATACACTTATTAGCTCCCAAAACCCATACGTACAGCGTTTCCATTGAAATCGTTTAACAATTTCCTAATTGATATACAACTCTCGTGTAATATGAATCGCGAACAACAAAGCCACAATCAACCAAACGTACATTATAGGAATTTGTTTTAAAATAAAGCTGAATTCGCTTTTGTTCGGGAGCTAGTTCGTTTCCATATTTCATTGGGCCGTGAAGCTCCATATTGAATTTATGCTGGCTGAAACTAAAAGCAATTACGTGCGAACTCATTTCGTTGTAATGATTTTAATTAAAATAGACTAAATTATTGGAAATCAATGGGAGGTATTGAGTTAACGCAAAGATAAAAAGCCGCAACGGTGAGCGTTGATTGGTTAATGGTAGCCCTGCGCTCACCTCACTACGTGTGTGCGGGAAACCTGATAACTTTTGTGGGTTTGTTCTAGTATGATTGAAAACTAATTAAGTAAATAATGAACTAATATTATGTTAGGTTTGTTTTGTTTTACGGAATATTGTGGGAGTACCTAAAAATAAAATCATTCACTCTCCGTATCAGACAGCCCTGACTACTCAAAAATAAGTAAATAAATTAATGATAACGAGTTACATGGAATTTTAACCAAAAACGCTGAAATAATAACGTATTCATTTCCACCCACTACCTATTGTAAGAACCACTTCATCTTCATATAGATATAACTATGTTGGTACAATGTACGTGCGTTTATTCATTATGCATCTTCAGGCAACACAAGATTTTCAAGGAAATGCTACACAATGTAGGTGTATGACGTAGATTAATTTTCTTCGAACATGCTCCCAATTTTACATCTACTTCAAAGAAAAAAATATTTCCTAGTATAAAAACTGTTTCTCGTAGTTTTTACCGCGTCCCGGGAAACTTCTTCCCGTATCCAGATAAATAGAGCCTAAGTATTTTATCCAGGGAAAGTATATGCTATCCCAATAGTAAAATCATCATCCTCCGAGCTTTTTCCCAACTACGTTGGGGTCGGATTCCAGTCTAACCGGATTCAGCTAAGTACCAGTGCTTTGCTACTGCCTATCTGACCTCCTCAACCCAGTTACCCGGGCAACCCGGTACCCCTTGGTTAGACTGGTGTCAGACTTACTGGCTTCTGACCACCCGTAACGACTGCCAAGGATGTTCAATGACAGCAATAGTAAAATATTTTTTCAAATCTTTTCAATAGTTTCGGAGCCTTTAGGGTACTAACACACAATCTTTTTGAGCTATATAAGTTTTGTTTAGTGCCTCAAAATGGCTCTTCAAACGTCTTGAACTTCTAAGCATTGAACCTCAAAAACTCGTCATAAGTTCTTAGTTCTCCGTCCTTGTAATTTCCTTTCGTTTTCGCGTGACTTCTTCTACAAATATTGGTAACCTAATTGAGAGACTTAAAGCTGTGGCAGTTTCTTCCTGTTTATTTTCAGTCCTTTATACTTCGCAAATAATTTTGAAGGTTAATTTTCAGGTAAGTAAAAATAAACATATTGAACAAAGCCACTCGTAACTCGTCTTGAGGAACTATTTCTTCGTCAAGAAAAGAAAAATAATACTTTACTATTGATCCATCTAAACCTACGCAGTTTTATAAAAGCCTATTCAAGTATCCTTCAGTTTTATTTCTTGGAAAATTACCTAATAGGTCACGTATTTATAAGAGACGATGGTCCTCGAACTCTAATCATAGAAACGAATCAGATATGCCACATTATATCTATCGTATTGAAAACATCTCCTATTTTCACCGTCATATTTATTTCTTAGATACATGTTTCTAAAATAATTAAAGTTCATCTATTTATGAGTAACATTGTTTTATGAAAGTATTATGATCAGTATGCGGATCAATATTTCTAACACAAAAAAGGATGATACCCAGATGCCTAAAATATTCCCCTCATCTAGCCAAACTGTGGCTTACAAAAAGGTCAGCATACCCCAGTGTTTGCGATCAGTTTCTAGGCTAACCTGATCCTCACATTCATATTCACTTCCATTTGGCATATCTCCATTAATTCTACCATCCGTTACTTCATAGAGATATTGGCTCACGTATGTCACGGGCTTGACCGAGTTCCTAGCCTCCCAATTGATGGATTTAGGCACGTTTGTCTGTTGAGAGCGTCGATTTAAAACGTTTTTAGTACGCGTTGCTGGGTAAGTTACGGCTGATCGCTCGTTCAATGTACGAGCCGTATTTGGCATATATTCATCAATCAATCGTTTGCTTGTATTTGTTCGAAGAATTGGTTTCGTGTTTAGATAGATTTATGTGTGTTAGGGTGTTCTGAAATCTGAATAGAAATAATCTAGATTGTGCTTTTATGATTCGTACCTATCATGGAGAGTGATACTACTCTTCTATCTGTCATCGGTTTAACTTACATTATCTATGCAAACTATTAAGGTAGGAAATAACTTTATCATATCATCCATGTATTTACTGCTTACTCTACTTCAGCAAATCGGTTCTAAATAATTAATTCAAGATCGTCTTACTCGAAAATATCCTTATCTACTTTACTTCTTTTGGAATCTCAGAATGAATTTAGGAACAAAAGTCAAACAAGGGTGAAAGTTATAAGAGGTTTTAGAAATCGATTCGGGATTGCAATTGACCTTTTGAACCATTTGTGATGAGCGGAAGAGGGATACTATAACATGTTATTATTGGGGTAAAAATACGCTATTTATATTTATAGCAACATAGAAAAAATATGTAATAAAATGTTTGGGTATCATGATAAACTATCACGATATTGCATTGGCACTACAAGGTTGTTGTACAACCACATGACTCTTTCAAACCCAGACACAAAAGTTATTTGCCTGACCCATGCTCCCAGAAGCTAAACTTAGAATCAAAAGTCGTTGTATAATATGTAGAATCAAATCGACACAATGTTCCCCTTACAAAAACAAATGAAAAAAAACTTCATCTGGCCTGACTTATTTTGAATTTAGAACCAATTCTAACCGGTCACATCAAAATTTCGTTAACAAAATCACATGAGTAAATTATTTCTAATCCTAATCAAAACACGAAATCATTTGCCACCAAACATATGTAGATAAATACACAGTTGTATACTGAAAGGCGTTGTTCTGTTACAAACCGCCAGTCAGGACAAACATTAATCATTACTAATGATTTGTACGTCTATTTCTACGGAACTCATTGGCATAGTGGGTTGCGAGCGTGGTATAATCCGTAGCTATGAATAGAAGTAGAAATGTACTTTTTTATATCGAAGTGACATTGGAATGCAATTGGAAACTAATTTACAGAAGACATTAGTAAAACTTAATAAACACTTAAAAGTCTGAAATCGTGCATTGAGTGGTGAACAATTTCAGGCAATATTTGTAAACGGGCAAAAAGTGTTACTAAAAAGTATGTTCTACCTCGATAAGTAGGTAATTCTTTTTTACTATGGCAGTAAAAAAATCAACATCTTTCATCCATCCTTAATTTAGTATAAGTAATCAGGCAATGCAGCTGTATTTTGCTAGACCTCTGCTAGAGCTACAAACAGTACATTTTATACCACGCAAAACAATTATAATTATCCACTTACACCAACCTTATTGCTATAACAATCATAATACCAACATGTAATAGACGAAATCTCTCACCGCGACTAACAAAGGAGTTTCCCGAGCAGTTACTAACACTCAGTCAAAGTAACATTAATCATACTTAATGATTACTCGTTTGTACAACTTAGTAGTATCACTGAACTTCTAAGAAATTGGTTACGTTGGTGCTACATGACGGATTATTTTTCTAAGTTATTTTACTTGTGTTGGTTATTTATTACCGGTATATTTTTTTCTGAGCTTAGAGCTTAGTAGTTTTATTTTTGGGTCCTCAGGAGGAAATCCTCATGGACTTTCTCCGCCTGGGGAGTGGCGGTATGGTATGCTGGACTCTTACCGACTAAAACTCCCCTATGTCCTTCTTGCACGTGGGCGCGGTGCTGCGGGAATCCAAATTCTTCCTCAGCCCCACGAGCTTAGTAGATACGGTAAGATTTTTGACACTTACCTTAAATGAATTGTATCATTTCCTTCAGGTACCTAACTATAGCCAGGGCTTCAAATTGCCGATTTGTCCAATGGAGAGCGATTTGATGGCTCGTTATGGTTTGGGTAATATGGTGCAATCCACCCTTGGTAGGTAAGTACATTAATCTTTTGATGTATCTATATCATGTATAAATATCAGATGAACAACTAAAAGAAATTCTAGGAACGACTAACTTATGCGCATGCTATTGAGAAGCATTATTTTCGTTTAAAAATTTCATTTTCACGGCACGAATATTACAATTAATAATGCAAGCTTTACTCTGCAGGCTGCAGTGGCCAATTTTTCATAGTGCACCAAGATTTTGTTGCTAAAAATACGTTAAATAAAGAAAGAATGAATGATTACAATAGTATCACGGTGCTTTCCTCTACTCAATGTGTTCAGGCTGGCAATATCTTAACATTTCATATTTGATCTCTGTTGCAGAGTAGGAAAATTGTTCGTAGGTCTATTTAGTACGAATAAACGGCACAAAGTAATTATGGACAAAAAACTCTATTCTGTTTCTCAGTCTAGCATGTAGTCTTTTCTTAGAAATTGTATACATTTCCTTACATTTACTTATTTCAATCTTTGATCGAAGACTTGCTTCGACTTTCTGACTTATTTGAATTTTATTTTGGCGCTGACTTTAAAACCGGGTTCCCAAATCCGAGATTTCTCGCAATCGAAATAGTTTATTTTAGAGCTATTCTTTACTGCGTAGCTATCAATCCACGAACCTCAGATCAAATGCAAGTAAAACTTCTGTTCTTCAATTTTTCGTTTACAATGTGGCACGAAAAACGTTTAGTTTTTGAATTTCAAGAGAACTGTTCTGTATCTTGCAACAATCTCTTTGCGAGATTGGCATTCATTGTACTACTGTTATACTGCACTTGCATTCTTTATAAAATATTTCTGTAAGTCTTAAGCTGACAGAGGAAGCATCGTGTCGTTTTGTCGTAAAATCTCCTAAGAAACCTTGTCAGCTTTCTTCAGTTTTGATGGTAAAAAAATAGTTTTTGAAAGTACGTAGTTAGCAGAGTAACGCGGATCTCTCACAATATACATACACCATTGATCATCAATTCCATTGTTAGTATAAACTGATTTTTACATTTCTAAAAAACAATAGTTAAACTAAAATATGCAGCTATTTCACAAAAAAGTCTTCAACATTTCTCTACCAATAAATTCAAGCAACACTCAACAAGGAACAACAATAAAATTTTCACAACAAACCAGTCCGTACTATGAACAGGGCAGCTTTAGAGCCATCTTACTTGCTTCTCGAAATAATGAAGGCGCTCCATACAAAACGTTTTCTTATAAACACTGCGACAGACATTGTTGTGGAAAAATGCTTTTTTTCAACTACCCTCGCGTAGCCGTTGTCCTAAGATACTTATGAAATGAAAGCTTCAGGCTGAAACTAGATAGGTAGTACTCGGAAATGAGGGAGGGATTCCAGTGGTATATTATAATCGAAGACTCGAAAGATGGAAGTTGGTAGTCGTGTTTAAATAAAACTAGACAATAAAAAATGCTTGCATATGGGTTGTTTCCAGTAATTTTAAGATACTTTATTATAAAGTTTATTTGTGTGTGTATGTGTATAAATATTATACGTGACTTTTGTTGGTGCTTTGAGTGCTAGTTTATCTACCTACTACAATTTCCTAGTATTCCGAAGTGATGATGATGATGTCCTCCTAGCCGATTATCGGCTACGGCGGCAGTTCTCATGTAAGGAGATTAGCCAACTACGCAGGACATATTATAGTGCACGAGCGTTTGCGCAGACACAGGTGCACTCACTATTCCTTAACTCTCATAGCCCGATGGGACGGCAATCCGACACGACCGAAGACAGAGAGATCAGGCGCAGGACCGACATTTACGTGCTCTCCGATGCACGGGTGTATCAATCACCAGCTTCCAGGCTCCGGGCTGCTTTGTGAAAGTCTTCTAAAACCCACAAAGCGATTTCGGCCCGACTCGGGAATCAAACCCGAGACCTCGTGCTCAGCAGCCACACTTGCGACAGCTAGACCAACGAGGCAATTAAAAATTCCGAAGTAACCTGGATATGGGAGTTTCAGCTTACCAAGTCTAACCTGAAGAACCTTCTATGCGGTAAACATATGATATATTATTTTTCGTAGTTTCTATTACTACTACCTTTTAAAAGAACATCATATTTTTTTGCACTGTATGAAGGATAAATGTTAACATAAATAAGTTAATTTGTAAAAATGTGGCTGGTGTACATCATTAAATAAATAAATCATTGTCATCGTCAAAGGCTATTTTTCTAATATCTTGATGTTGGTTACTAGTCTAAATATAGAAGTTAAGAATCAGTATTTTTACAGGAAGCCACTGCCTGTCTAACACCCACACATATTCCTGTAACAGAGTAATATGAAATCTTATAGCATCTACTGGTCGTCAATACGGTAAAGTTTTAAAAGAATATCTCACCAACAAGTGCGGCCAGCATCACTATTATTATAGTCACGTATATAAGCTTGTTGTTAGTATAAATAACAAGAGAATCCTGTACTAACCCAATATTTGTCGTCTTGATTGATTGCTTGACCTTGAATAGAATACGGCAAAGCTTTTTGCCGTTGCTGCGATTTGAGACAAAAATACTTCGAGTGGAGATCGGATGACGAACCTTATTTGTTTTTTGTTTAATTCGAAAACAAATAAAATTCCGACCTTTCGTCTTGATCTATCAGAACCGGTTTAGAGTGTTTATCACGTGTTTATAAATAAACTGGCTGTTTTCCGCAGTTTCACACACGGCCCGGGAAATCCTTTTTCCGCCGCCCACCTTACCGGGTAAAGGTAGACTATGTTCTTTTCATGCTTCAGACAATCCATGTACAACATCGCAGTACGAAAACAGTTTAGTAGTTTTGTCATGAAAGCGCAACAGACAGACCGACTTACTTAAGTTTTTTGTCTGTAAAAAGAAACTGGTAAAAGCCTGTACTAAGTTCAACAGTTACTAGACTTATTCTAATTCAACTGTTAAAAAGCTTTTCATACGTTCTCAAGAAAAAATATAGTACCCAGATGCTTGTTGTAAATCTCTCCATAAGTAAAACCGCGAGACACAAATTATGGACTTATTTTTACACGCCAAGGACGTTGTTTGCTTTTCTTCTATCATTGTCAATGACAAGATCTTATTTCAAATCTCATTACCGCTCCAAGGCACAAATGATCACCAAGTTTCTACTGTTTATCTAGTCTTTATCGTCCTATGTATACAGTAATTTTTTTGTCTCTATAAAACCACATGAGAAAGTTCTAATTAATCAATGTCAGTTTTTCACTCCCAGAATAGTCGATCATTTATTAGGATCTATTGCAAGAATTAAAACTTAACTACGACAATGTTATAAACTTTATAAGTATGTTGTAAATATCCACATAAATAAAATATAGTCAAGAATTTGGAAAACAATGAAAAATGGAACACGTATCTAAATAATAAAAGTCATGAATGAACTACCAACCAAGATATTCTTGCAAACTCATGTTCGGGTGTTGCCACTAAAAAATACACAATATCCCATAGCGGAACCCTTTTACCACAAAATAATGCGGCGACGATACAAATCTTTGATCAATACCTATTATAACAATGCCATTTTCTTGAGACCTTCCCCACCTCCCCCTTGCCTTCAAATGGATGGTGGAATAGGGAGATCGCATTCTCATCGGGAGATCAACTTATAATGGCAAGGTGTAAAAGCCAGATTTCCTTTTTTCGTAGGGGGGCAGTAGATTGGGAACGAAATGTCCGGAACCAGATTTGACACTCACCCTACATCGTCACATTATACCCTTTCTATTTTTGAAGGTAAATAGTGTGAAGACGGCTTCTCAAATATTTAAACTTATATTTTTTACTTGGTAAAGAAAGGAAGAAAAATTATAATCACAGACCAGATTACCTTTTTTTTTTTTTTTAGCGACGTAAAATCATCAAATGACCCCTCCCGCTGTGGGTTAGCAGCGGTGAGGGAGTGTCAGACTCTTACTGACTAAAATCGTCGTGTTCCGTCATAGGCCTTTTATGTACCAGGGCCGCGGTATATTCACCGGACAGGCCCGCCGACATCAACGACGAGGCGGAGTGGTTCCGGGAGACCATTTCCGAGATTTGTGACGTGGCCATGCCCCGAGCCCCGCCAGGACGCGCCCGACGCCAGGTGTACTGGTGGTCTTGCGAGATCACCGCCCTTCGAGAGGCGTGCGTCGCTGCGAGGCACCTGTACACCAGACACCGCAGGCTGCGCATCCGCCCTCCGGATGCAGAAGCCAGGGAAGCAGAGCTGTACGAGGGATACAGAGCTGCGAAGACCGCCCTCCAATTGGCCATCATCCAGGCCAAGGAGGTGGCCAATGCGGAGTTGCTGGGGTCTCTGGACAGGGACCCGTGGGGGGCGCCCGTACAAAATGGTGCGGGGCAAGCTCCGCCCATGGCCCCCCCGCTGACCCAGAGCCTTCGGCCTCAGCTGGTGGAGGAGGTGGTGAGCGCTCTGTTCCCTTCGCGCGGGAACACTCTCCCCCGCCCATGTCTCTGCAACCCGCGGTGTCAAGTACGGACCACACTTCCGACGACGACGATGTCCCCGAGGTGACTGGGGTGGACCTGAGAGTGGCGGTGGCTAGGCTGAAAGCCAAAAACACCGCCCCAGGGCCTGATGGCCTGCCTGGCAAGGCCTGGGTCCTGGCCCTTGAGGCTCTCGGGCCTCGACTTAGGGGGCTTCTCAGCGCATGTTTGGACAGGGGCCAGTTCCCACTTCGCTGGAAGACAGGGAAACTGGTCCTCATACGGAAGCCGGGGCGCCCTGCGGACTCTCCGTCCGCATACCGGCCCATCGTGTTGCTCGACGAGGTGGGCAAGCTCTTTGAGCGAGTTGTCGCACACCGCCTCGTCGCGCACCTTGGGGGGATAGGGCCGGACCTTGCGGACCTTGCGGACCACCAGTTCGGTTTCCGCAAGGGGCGCTCAACGGTGGACGCCATCATGCGCGTGAGAGCTCTCACGACGGGGGATGCTGTGTCCCGGGGGGGGGTCGTCTTGGCGGTGTCTCTTGACATCGCCAACGCCTTCAACACCCTTCCCTGGAGTTGCATCAGAGAGGCACTCCGGTATCACCGGGTGCCGACCTACCTTCGTCGCGTGGTCGAGGCCTATCTGTCGGATAGGTCCATCATCTATCCTGGTCACAACGGGGAATGGAACCGGCGAGAGATGTCGTGCGGTGTTCCGCAGGGGTCGGTTCTGGGGCCGCTCTTGTGGAACATCGGCTACGACTGGGTGCTGCGCGCCGACCTCCCTAGCGGCGTCAGCGTGGTCTGCTACGCTGACGACACGCTGGTTCTGGCACAAGGGAGGTCGCACCAGGAGGCGGCCGACATAATGACGCGCGGGGTTGCGACAGTCATCGAGAGGATCCAGCTGCTGGGCCTGGAGGTGGCCTTGCACAAATCCGAGGCCATGTGCTTTCATGGGCTTCGGAACGCGCCACCTTCAGGCTCCCAAGTCACGGTGGGGGGGGGGGGTTACCATCGGCGTCGAGAGGGCGATGAAATACCTGGGACTCGTCCTCGACGGCCGGTGGAACTTCGTCGAGCATTTCCGACGTTTGGGCCCCAAACTGGAAAAGGCAGGTGCTGCATTCAAGCGGCTCCTGCCCAACCTGGGAGGCCCAAACGCCCCCTGCCGTAAACTCTACGCGGGGGTCATGCGGTCCATGGCCCTTTACGGGGCCCCGGTATGGGCACGTTCGGTACGGCCGCGGGCTGTACACTACCTGAACGTGCCCCAAAGGGTGATAGCCATTAGGCTAATCCGGGGGTACCGCACGATCTCCCGCGAAGCAGCTGGCCTACTCGCTGGACTGCCACCGTGGGATCTGGAGGCGAGGGTCTTCTTGCGCCTGTACGACTGGCGCGAGGAGGCTCAGCGCCGGGGAGAAACCCCGTTGCCGCGGCAAGTTGTCGCGCAGCGGGCGGAGCTCCGGCGCGATCTCATGGTGGCCTGGAGGGAGCGACTGTCGCAACCCAGTGCAGGGCACTGGGTTGCACTCTTTCGAACAACCCGCAGCCCCGGCAGGCCTTGGCCCTGCTGGGCCCCGCTGGGGTTGCTGACATCTCTTTGAGGAGCGCGTGGAACAACGCGCGCCGTCGACACGGGTCTGTCGTCTAGAAAGACAGAGGGACGATGAGCCACCCGAACTCACCGCCCACAGACCGACGCCTACGGTGGCCGGGAGTCATCTCGCGACACCCGGCGCCCATGGTGTCTACCTGGTCCAGCGCGGCGGCCGGGATGAGAGGTGCGAACTCTCTGGCGTTCCGCCTCCTCCTTCTCGAGCATGACCGCTTCGCAGAAGGAGGCGACGGCATCCCATTCCCTCTCGCCCCGGACCATGGCCTGAACCAGGGCCGGACGCGAGAGGTCGCCGCCGCCCAAAGCCTCGACGAGGACCCGGCGGTGCCCCTCCCATGCGGGGCACACCTGGACTGTGTGATCCACCGTGTCCTCGGGGCTGTCCGCACAATGGTGACACCCGGGCGCCTCCTCACGACCGATGCGGTGCAGGTACCTCCCGAAACAACCGTGTCCGGTGAGGACCTGCGTCATGCGGTACGTGAGGGCGCCGTGACTCCTCCCGAGCCACTCCTCAAAGAGGGGACTTACCGCCACGATGGTGGCGTGCCCTGCACTGGGTTGCGACAGTCGCTCCCTCCAGGCCACCATGAGATCGCGTCGGAGCTCCGCCCGCTGCGAGACCAGATTACCTCATATAGAAATTAATAAGTCAAATAAAAATATTTTCGATCAATATAATCAATTAATGTAAAAAACATATTTCTTCCAAAAACGACGGCTAAATATCAAAAATACTGTTAAAATATAGAAACATATTTTCGTATTCGAAACACTCGAATAAGAAAACTTAATTTAATTATTGAAATGCTAGAAATAGTATCGGGAACACAGGTGGCTAACAAAGAGAGTTTATGTAACTATTACCTAATTGGACTAAAATAATAAACTATAATATACTATACAACTTACCTCACTCAAACAGTTTTTAGGGTTCCGTACCTAAAAGGTAAAACGAGACCCTATTGTTTTCGTTCCTCTGTCCGTCCGTCCATCCATCCCTCCGTCCGTGCGTCTGTCACCAGGCTGTATCTCATGAACCGTGATAGTTAGAGAGTTGTAATTTTCACAGATGATGCATTTTTGTTGCCGCTATAACAACAAATACTGAGAACTAGAATAAAAAGAAATATTTTGGGGGGCTTCCATACAACAAACGAGGTTTTTTTGCTAATTTTTGCTCGATATCGATACGATATCGATAACCGCAACATGCTTGAAAATATTCACAGAATATGGAATGTTTTATAAATGTATTATAATTATGGAGCGTTTCATAAATAATTATAGTACGGAACATTTAGTGCGCGAGTCCGACTCGCACTTGGCCGGTTTTTGTTAGTTCTCAGATTATGTTACTTCACTAATTAATGAATTTCCTAACACAAATCCCTTTTAGTAATTTGCTAGTAATTTCTCTGAGGGCCTTTGAAAATGTTGCGAAGACATAATCCTTGATATCGTTTTATATGATGAAAGGGGCTGAGTTCAGCTACGAACAATAAATTGCTACTGAATAATATATTAAAATTGTAGGAAAATATTTTGAACTATGTATTTTGTGTTTGCTCATCAAGTTGGCTATTAAAATGCCTATGCTATAAGTAACCGGCTTATATTAGATCTATATATTTTGTTGACGGTAGTAGGTAAAGACCAGGCAGGTGAAAATTATTTTTTGGTTGGCTTGATCGTGAACGTCTCAGGAGCTACAGATCTGATTTAAAAAAATATTTCAGTGTTAGATAGTCCATTTATTGAGGATGGCTATAGACTCTTTTTTATCCGAATAAGCCAGCCATCAGACGGGACGTGGGCAAAACCGCTGGCAGAAGTTAGTAAGCTATATTACTGCAATTCATGAAAACCCGTGTAGTTGTTTTGTTGTGAAAGTAATAAACATGCATCGATCTACATATTCACGAAATAACGTGAGTGACATAATATTCTTACTAAAGAAAGTGAACACAACGCAAAGCGCACAACTAAATAAAGTTAGATGAACCACATACTTTACGAAAACTAAATAATTTGACAGAGAGCTCATCCATCTGAGTTATATGGCCGACAGTTATAATGCACAGTAATAAAGTCGACCAATACCGCAGACAGGAGCTAGTCTTTCATAAATATCAAATCGTAGAGCGACTGCATCACAATTCTTCAGGGAAATCAGATATTTGTAATACAATGTTTGTAATGTTGCTTTGTTCATTCTATTGTAATAACTATTGCTGTTATCATTCTGTGGTAAGGTACAAATGTATTGACCGTAGTGCATTAAACTATCTGGAGCCGAAATGTCTAGCTGAAAAATTCTGGCAATTAAGACGCGGCAGCCAAACAACAAATAGTGAGTGAACAAGCATTTTCGATCTGATTCGAATGCACAGGACATAATTTATTGTGAAAAATATACATAATTATGAATCCATCCGGTAAAACCTTTGGTATTTCATACTTATGGCAGAGGACCAGGCATGGCGTCTCTGGTTAATTTAATGCTCTAAGTTAGTGGTTCTTCTCCATTAGTTATTGTACTGCCCTGTTCTTGCCTAACTTATTTATCTTCAATAAATTACAATATTTTTCAGCCTATTTCATATATTATAGAAAAGAAAGGGTTAAAATAAAAACTTAACCAGTCCAATAAAATTCTGAATAAGTCCGTCTAGACGGGTGTCAGACGTGTAATTTTTATAGCACTTTATTTTTATAATAACTGTATTTACCCATTCAGCCATTACTTAGCAGTTAAAAGAAATTGTTTTTTTTTTTTACCATAATTTTCACTTCAAAAATTACATATCAGACTATATGATACAAATATTAAATTACCACAAAATTGGTACATTTGAAATACTCTACTAACAATATAAAATACGAGAGTTTGTATATATGGATGTATGTTCCTCTTTTACCCAAAAATTGTTGGATGGATTTTGATGAAACTTGGCAGTAATGTAGTTTACTTATATATCTGAATAACACACAGGCTTATTTTTATCCGTGTGAGGGGAAAAATTCCTTTGGAAAACGGCTCAAACCACAGACAGATGCTAGTTTATCATAAAAAAGGAAAAATAAGTAATTTCGATTGTAAATACATCTATCATTTGAAAGGACATTAAGTTTTTAACACTTCGGCCGTTCATTTCGTTCATCAGTCATTACTGACCTGACAATTTGTTATCAGCCATCTAAGTTTTGGCCCTTTTTGTTTGATAAACGAACCTCTGTGTTGTGACATGTCTTACTATAGCTTTGACTGTCTTATAACTTTGTGTTGATAATTATAATCGAATGAGCTGTGACACGGCATTTTAAAATTAAATTTATAATCAGAAAAGCAAACAATAAGTTATATACAACGACGATCATTCTAAAATAATCTGACAAGATTTAGATTTTTATTTATGTCATTGTGTATTACCTATAATACGATGACATAACTTTTCAGTAGGTTACCGCGAAAATTGTGTAAATATTACAAAATGTCTGCCTGAAAGGAGAAGTAGTATATTTATTTAGTTTTAAATACTTAACAAATTAGGGTTTCTCCAAATACCAAACTAATAAACATACCTACTTAAAAAAATACTGACAGCAAAGAAACCTTTTAGTACCGTAGGACGTGTAGTTAGCTAAATAAATCATGTCGTCGACGGACAATAGTTTGCCACGTTCCATTATACACACAAAGAGTTCTTGCTAACAACGTCCCCTGTTTGCTAATTAAATAGCTTTTACTTTTCGTTTGCATGCTACAGTACCACTCTTCATGTATACTGTATTTTTTGGTGATTTAAATAGGTACTTAGTTTAGCAATTTAAACAACCCGACATACTTATTTTGTTTAAATATAGATTTTAGATTTTAAATTTTTAGTTTAATAAATGTAAATTTGTACGCCTGACATGGCAAAACATATTGAAACTGTAAATAAATGTAACACCTTTATAACATATGTTTTTAACAAATAAATTTATCTTTATCTTTATCTTTAGATCTTGTAGAAGGTGCAGGCTACACGACGTGACCAGGCCACGTTTAAATCGATGAACGGCGAATAGAATAGAAAATATTTAATAATACTTTATTTTTATCTAGTTTCATCAAGAGAACTATATAGGTAGGTACTTCTTACACATGGATAAAGTAGTCAAGTATACTATGGCCATTTTCAGACTTTGGATATGTATCAATTTTTTCTCAAATCGATTCAGTAGTCTTGGCGTGAAAGCGCGACAGACAGACAGAGCTACATACTTTTACATTTGCTTTGCATATTAATAAAGATTAATGGACCGTGCACTTACATGCATAAAGACATAAGTAGCTGGCTGCATGTATTCTAAATTCAAAGTAACACTAACATCAAAACTCCCACAGAAGCCTACTCCACACCTACCAAAAAGAATCTCCCGTTGAAAAATCGACAGGTGCATGTGATAGCATTCTACCATCGCCATTCGCTTATTTATCGAGCACCCTCCGTCGAGGAAAGACAAGCATATATTGCAAAGGCCTTTTCACACCAATTATACCGCGGATTCTACCGGATTCCGTTTACAATTTACTGTGATGTAGGTCGAAGATCAGTTTTGTGACGATATAGTTATCGTTTCAGGAGCTTGGAGCATGATGCGTTTTTGTTTTTCTTATGTTTTTATAGACAGGTCACTTGGACCACTTTTATGGTGTGTGTTTTCTTCTGTTTTCTGTGGTCAGTTGCGAGTATGGAGTTTGATTTGGAAATTGTTACTTATTGAGAATTCGAGTTTCTTGAATAGTGATGCTTATAGAAAACAACTTGTTCCCCACGAGTTCACCCTCTCCTGAGAGATTCACTTTCTGCAATTGGGTAAAAATAGCCTATGTCCTTTCTCAAGTTCGAGAGTGCACCAAATCAGTCCAGTGCTTATGCTGTGAAAGCGTGACATACAGTTACATTTGCATTTAATTTTATAATATTGGTAAGCATTTTATTGTAAGTACTTTATCACACAGTTTTGAAGGATTAAATTCAAATTCATTTATTTAGTGAGACATCGGAGATCCACTTTGTTAGTAACAAAAAAGACTTAATAGTATGTAAGTGTACAAATATATCAATGGTTAATTAACTAATCATATTTCCAATATATACATATCAAATAGTTGCTTAATCTGGCTTTCTTCACGAACTGTTCTACCACTGTTGTTTTGTTTTTAGACACCAAAGTGCACAAAGGTACATACATGTAAGTATGTATGCAACTTTAAAGATACTATCATAACGTATGCTTTAATAACTTAATCGACAGCTGAACTATTCACAACACGCGAATGTAATCCCTGAGCTGCATATTTTTATTGAATTTCACAATTAATTTAATCATTCATCAATCAGCGGAATATTTAAAATGCTATGAACAATATTCGGCCAAATAAATGCATTTTATATATCTGTACCTGCATTATATGTATTTACTAATTCGCGTACCTAGATATAAAAAATAGCCTTTAACCTTCCTCAGTAACGCAACGTAACTTTTCTAAGTTTGTATGTACTTTCTAAGTATATCTTAGACAGCATTGACTGTGTTTCGGATGGCACGTTAAACTGTAGGTCCCGGCTGTCAGTGAACATCCTTGGCAGTCGTTACGGGTAGTCAGAAGCCAGAAAGTCTGACACCAGTCTAACCAAGGGGTATCGGGTTGCCCGGGATACTGGGTTGAGGAGGTCAGATAGGCAGTCGCTTCTTGTAAAGCACTGGTACTCAGCTGAATCCGGTTAGACTGGAAGCCGACCCCAACATGATTGGGAAAAGGCTCGGAGGATGAGGATGAACCTTCCTCAGTAAATCCGTTATCTAACAATGATAGATTTTCCTAAATAGATTTAGCAATTCTAGATGTTTGTGTGAAACAATTACTAAAAGGAAATAAAGATTAAGAACTTTAAAATAAAATATTTAATGATAGTAACCTGCAAACAACATAAATCTAAAATAATCTAAAATCTAATTCTGTACGGCAACAATATTAGCTTCCCCAAAATCCAAGTCTATATTTTCTATCAGTACCTACCGACCCTTATCAAAATTACCCTACATATCCAAATTGGGGAGGAAAATACAAAATTGAGATTGACGCAAGCTCTCTGAACATTCCTGCCATTTTTAATTAGTGTCGTCAATGAGGCGACGTGTGAAAACCGAATCGTGTTGCTGAAACCATTTATTTTTAGGTCAAAAATAGCTGTGAATTCCTGGCTGGTTTAAGCTAATAATATTTGAGTTCAAAAAGGAGTTTTTATTCTGTTCATGTCAAATGTCGATATTTTAGTATTCATATCAAGACCTAATAATAGCCAACCTCCACTTCGGTAGGAGACAGCAGCACAAGAAGAATTGTGACACTTATCATCATCATCTGTCTAGCCTTTTCCCAACTATGTTTGGGTAGATTTTCAGGCTTACCAGATGCACACAGAGTGCCAGTGCTTTACATGGAGTGACTGCCTATCTGTCCTTCTCGACGCAGTTACTCCTTGGTAAGACTAGTTATCATAGTTTCTGGCTTCTGACTGCCAGGTTAAGACTGCCAAATATGTTCAAATGAGTCCGGCTCCACCTATTTACCGTGCCATCCTACTAGAAAGTCATATAAGTTTAACATCCTTATTTCCAACTGACCGTTTTCCCGCGGTCCCGCGTCCCGCGGACCCGCGTCCCGTGGGAGCTACTTTCCGCACCGGGATAAAATATAGCCTATGTTACTCGCAGATAATATAGCTTTCTAATGGTGAAAGAATATTTAAAATCGGTCCAGTAGTTTTTGAGTTTATCCATTACAACCAAACAAACAAACAAAGTTTTCCTCTTTATAATATTAGTATAGATAAGCTTTAATAGTTGTGGCAGGTCTATTACAGAGATCGAATTACACTGTTAACACAGTCAACATAGTAACACCAGCGCAAAAAACCTTAATTCTCAACATTCGTTAATCAAGTATATTGTTTAAATTGTTAGTCTAAAGCTTATTTAGCGATAAATTAACAGTACAGACGTGTAGCCGTCAGTCCGTTGTCTTGTCACGGCTGAAATGCTCGAAATAGGCGGCCATTGTACACTGCATTACAAATAGATATAGCACCATTAATTACTTGGAGTGGCATGGCGTTCTTTCGTTTTGTTAGAGAATAATTTGGAAATTCTTAAGAAGTTTTCTCTGTTGGATTCGATGGAGATGTTTTTTGTAAAGTACTTTAAAAAGCAACTTCGATTCTCAAAGATAGGTATTTACAGAAAGATTCAAATCCCACCAAAAACATTAAATGTAAAAAAAAGCCAATCCTCTACGCAATTCCTCCACCGTAAAAAGTTTTGAGATCGCATAGAAGCCAAGTCCTGTTCTACTTTATTTGTAATAATAAATCAATATTTTGTGACTATATCAATAGTTTCGTTCACTTTACAATAATATTGACTTGGCCATGAGCACAATAAACTACAAATGTAATACAGCATATCTTGGAGAGGTGAAAGTCAAACATGAAGTTTAATATCACAGAATTAAATACTTTTAGTTTATTCAATTGTTACTAAATTACCGACAGTCAGTATCATCCAACATCAATGAACTGCACATGTACTATGGCGCATGTTTAGTGCATGGTGATCTCAAATTCCAACAAGTCCATAATCAGTCCAATCGTAAAATCATGTCCATATAGAATTTATCAATTCAATGGTATTTACACATTCTTACAAGGAGCGACTTTTAACTTGTGCTCATGGCCAAGACAGTATTATTGTAATGTGAACAAAACTATTGATATAGTCACAAAATATTGATTTATTATTACAAATAAAGTAGAACAGGACTTGGCTTCTATGCGATCTCAAAACTTTTTACGGTGGAGGAATTGCGTAGAGGATTGGCTTTTTTTACATTTAATGTTTTTGGTGGGATCTAATTTATTTTTTGTAGGTCTCTTTCTTCTCTAAGTATAGGTATAACAAATTAAATTAACTGACATGCAACTAACTCAATATATAACAAACTAAATATGTACACCTAAAGTAGCACGTAAACAATATTTTTTTTTTACCTAAAAAAATTCGAAATTGTCGAATTTTTTAATCGAATATCTTTTAGAATAAAAGAGATTTATTTCAGAGGTAGATGACGCTATCACATGAAATTATTTGATTTTTTTAAGTACTACTTATACTAAGCTATGTAACGAAACCATAGCGCGATTTAGACCAGGACAACGCCATCTATCGAGCGAGCATGCAGTGTTTATCGCACTGCATTAATATGAAAGGTTTTCAAGTTAATAAATAACTTACCATGGGGCTAACCGACCGTGTGTGAAAAGGTGTCCAGACATTATTTTATCATTATTCATTTCATTTAAACCTAGCTTTTTTATTCATATGTTGTATATTGAATACATAATAACAATATACCACTACGTAACAATAAAACAAATAGTAACATTTTGTACATAAATAAATAACAAAGTTATCAATGCAGTCAAAATTCATACACAATGTTCTTGAAAAACCGCAAATATAAATTTGTTTCCTATTTTTTTATTAAGTTTTAAGGTTTTTATAATTTTCCCTTTATATGTAGCTAATAACCTATCTTGGTGCCAAATTTGAAGGTTCTAAGTTTGCTAGAAGTACCTTAGACTTTTGATGATCGGTCAGTGAGTCAGTGACAAAATGGTGTAACTTTGATCGCTCATAACTCGTAAACTATTTATTCAAATGTCTTGTAATCTTGAGACTGAGCTTGTTCTAATACTTACTCTTGGTCATCGAAAACCTAAACTCCTAGCTTTGTTCACATGGAAGATACAGGGGGCTGAAATAGCCGCGAAACGCTTCGAGAAAAGATGGTACGGCCGTGCCCGCTTTGCTCGAGTCTTGGCTGGGGCACTGCCGTGCCCTCAGATAATGCTGTTCGCAAACCACTCATCTGTTCTTCCATGAAACTCTATTTTCTTTGTTGAAATTCGCATGAAAATCTGTACGGCAGTTCTTGAGTTTCTTTGCATACAAACAGATAGGCAGAGGCAGCAAAGGATTTTATTTTAAAATCGTTCTTATAGTAAAAATAAAACATCAAAGATCACCATCAGAAGATAATAATATTTTTTGCAATTCTACCACCAGCCACATAACACACAACATGGCCTAATCTACCCTTAAAAATCCAAATAATGTAACCGAAAGCAAACCAATTGAGTCCTAAAAGTAACCACAAATTGACAACACGAAACCTTTTCGGGCGAACTAAGAGCCCTAAGCGGCGTCCAATAAGGGTCAGAACCATTTTTATGTCCCTAAAATGTGAAAACATGGCGTTCCAAATACATTGAGAATATTATTTCTGGTATTTTCTATATTTACCTTGACCATACTATAAATAGTGAGTTATGAGTGTAGACAAATAGTCTACCTTGTTTATTCTTATATCTTGGTCATCGTTTTAGGGTGTACAAATTACCACTGCAAATGACTTCAAAAAATAGGGTCTTCTTTTATCTAAGTACTCTTATGGATAGCGATATACTCGAAAGTTACAGTAATTTACTAGCTCAAATATATTCCCAGTTGTACAAGTTTTTTTTTCTCAATAATTCATGCTGCTTTCAAACCCTACCCTAAATATATTCCAGTCCTATCTTATCTCCAAATCTACCATAAAACATCTAAGTTACCATGTTGGGCGTCAATTTCGGTACATAATATATCATAACTAGGGGAACACTGGGTTTTATTCCCCTAACGAGCATCACATTTCCTAATGCATCAAAGTCTAAGTAAATATTACAAAGAAGGTCCATTATTATCAGACCTCCGACAAAATCGAGAACTAAATTTAAATGTACCAAATTTGACGTTTATTTGACATATGTCAAACAAGTGGCGCCAAAATGACGTGTCAAGTTTGAATGGTCGTTTTTTATAATGAGATACAGGATTTTAAATTGAGCGATTTTATTAGTGAAAATGTATGAATTTAAAAACGATAAAATAGGTAGAATTGCTTTTAGAAAGAATCTATTAGCAGTTAGGATAGCTTGGGGAAGCTACAGTATGGTAGCTTCGGTTAGGGTGGCCATATTGAATGTATCTCATTTCCTATTCTGACTGCGTTATTTTTTTTTTAAACTTATTGATCATACTTGCAGGGTTAATGAAAGAGAAAATTGGGTGGATGATTTTCAAAAACTAACTTGAAGGTAACTTTTTCTATTTCATTTCCTTATTGGTTCCAGATAGCTGCATAATGTTGATTTTAAAAGAGTTTCGAAATTATATTAGGGGACTTCGTGATATCTCTCCCAGGTGAAAAAATTGCATTTTTATGTACAAACTAAAACTTCGTTGTTCCTGCTACTAAATAGCAATTTCACAAAAGAAACTTATTTAAATGAACATCAATTGCAACTGCATTACTGTAACTCGTCCTAGATCACAATCAGAATATTCATGTATGTACCAAAAGCTGCGCTCGCATCTAAAATGTCCCGCTTGCACCGCGAGCATGGTTACTCCTCCCCCCTCCAACCCCCACGTAGCCAAGATAAGCGTTATTTAATGAAGATTTATCTCGCTCACTGCACACTGGATTTACTTCACCAATGAATATTCTACTTCCACTGATATCTCCCTGATAAAATTGGCAGTTTCACCCGTAACAATAAAATAAAATATAGATAAATAAATGATAAGCTCTTATTTATCATCGGGGTTTCCAATGCGGTTCACATATTTCCCCTTTTTGGCTGATAAGTTAAAGGGTTTTCTGGTTGTGCATATGTAATTGGTCTTAAACGTCGGCGGTGACATGGGTCTCTGTTAAAACTGTTACAAATTATGATCGTGATTGTGTCATAAACTGCCTACTGGTTTTAAAATTGATAGATGGTTTTACTTTCCAGTATTTACTAACTAAACGCGTTTAAAACAAGCTTTGCAGCATAAAACTTCATGTTGAAATAAACGCTCAGTTTTCTTCTATTTCTTTTCTATACTTTTTTCGCGTAGTTTACAGTTTTTGCTGGGCTCACGGGCGAACTCCTGCATACCAACTTTCGTCCGTCCGTTACTAAAAAAATCCAACTGAAGAGAGTATTCGCTGCCATTCCCCAAAATCAGGTGTTTGAAAACTTTCAAGTTTCTGAGTAAAAAATGTAGTAAAACAAGCGGGTAATAAGGTTAGCTGGTTCAAACTGTGTTACTGGCATCAACGTAACGAGCCCGAGTTAGTCTGCATGCATACAATCTGACACTAGTTTAGCAGTTTGAAAAATAGTTCTTAGCTTGCTGGAATTCTGGGAGAAGTTTTATTAATAGCGTAATATGTTCTGAGGTGTGCGGGTCGTAAGTTAGGGATGTGACTTCCCAGGTTCGTATTCAAATATAATGCTGGTCCTGTGAAATAATACAAATGTGACATAATAGCAATCGCCGGTAAATGCCATTTAGCTAATCCGCTTTTTTAATCAATATTTGATACAAGCCGATCACCCCAGCTGGTCAAAAAAAAAAGTCGTGGTGGCCTAGTGGGTAAAGAACCAACCTCTCGAGTATGAGAGTGTGGGTTCGATTCCAGGTCAGGCAAGTACCAATGCATCTTTTCTAAGTTTGTATGTACTTTCTAAGTATATCTTAGACACCAATGGCTGATAAAAAGGTGAAGAAAAACATCTTGAGGAAACCTGGACTATAGGTCTGAAATCACCAACCCGCATTGAGCAAGCGTGGTGATTAATGTTCAATCCTTCTCCGTGTGAGAGGAGGCCTGTGCCCAGCAGTGGGACGATAACAAGGCTGTAACAGACAGACAGACAGATCACCCCAGTGCAAGAATATCATTCTACCAAAACATGCAGAATATTCTTCTTTTTGTGTGGAGTTTAACATAGACATTTAATGTACTTGTCATCATCCTATTTGCCAGTATTTCATTTTGATGTTATTTACGTTAGGCATTGTTATTGATTTGTACGTATTTTCCGAAATCAATTACCTACAAATTAAATGAATAGGTACCAAGATTAACCCAAGACCCTTAATTCATTGTGCACGAGACATCAGCCACTTCTCTCCTACATTCCTGTTCAAACATGTCTCCCCGACGCAACATGGAAAATCAATCAGACTCAGATGCATCTCCAATTTGCGTTACCGATAGAAAGAGGCTAACTCGGTATATAGGAGATTGACGTTAATGCTAAGTGTCCTCTGACCTATTTGAATGACGTTTATTTTAGACAGGGAATTTTATATTCCTAGCAATACCTATAAAGATTATTACGTACAAGCTCTTCACTGTGGCTTCACTTAAGTTCTAGGAAAATCAGTACTTGGGAAGGGGTCACAAATGGAGCTTACGTCTTGCCTTTCTAAGGCTTTTGACTCTATACAATCTGTGTACCAATTTTTGTTTACCTAGGCATTTTGGCATGAAAATTAATTCGCGACAGGTAGAGTTCATTTCGCGTGTAAAATATTGGTAAAGATTGCAGTTAAGGTACTTACCGAACAAAGAGAATTTAATATGATGGTCAAAAGTACACTTGAAATAGCTTTACAGACACATCACTTACCTCCCAATAGTAATTTTATACAACCCAATTGCCACAAAACGCTTTTCTATAATGCCTGCTTTGTCCCGTCTTAACGAACAGACAGACACAGAAATTAGGTTCAATTCCCGTGAACCCAGACTAGAGGTGTCAGCTAAAATAAACTGGAGCACCGCTGAGGGTGACTGTACTTGGGTGCTATCTTTAATTGAGCGAATCGATGAACAGATTTTGTCGTTATGCGGAGTCACGTTTGTGTCTGAAAATAATTGCTCTAGATATTAATCTGGTACTTAAAAATGAAGCTGGATATATCACATAGGTTCGCTTGCATAAGTGATTATTGAAGAAATAGTTGAAGTATTTATTTTCTGCTTTTTAAGTATACCAACCTCTTTATAGGTGTAGGCATTATGCCTAATGTTACGCAGTAGCTGTTGGTATTGAAGCGAAGGACAGCCTGTTTTCATAAGTAATACCTAATATTCCATACTTCATGTTGGTTTTATGACCAAAAATCTGAGGTCATCTTTTGTACTTGATACCTAATAGGGAATTGGACTGTGGACCTGCCACATACTGAAACGTCACTCAATTTTATTGCTACTCAAATACTCATACAGAAACGTCAATTTTAAGTGCTACTTAAATAATCAAACATTAAAATATCTACCTCACAAGTGTTGCGTCATCAAGACTTTAAGTAGAATTTAAAATAAAGATTATATAAGTGTATTTAGCATTTTGGTGATGAACTATCTAAATGAGTGTCACAATAAAAGACTGTCTCAAGAAGAGAGAAAACAAGTTATTTCAAACGTCTACATCCACGTGGTCATTCAAAACTTCAAACACAATATGTGATCCACTTTCCGCGAAGCTCAGACCGAAATATAGATCTGCAATCCTATTTATATTTGATACTGGCCAGATTTATCGATAGATGGACGCTACGGACAGCGAGACAGACACTCAATGCAAATTCGTACATCACGATGCTTTTAGGCATACTCAACAACACCAGTATTATTCAAAGTGTCAGATTTTGTATATTTATGGAGGAATTTTTGATTTTGCTTTTAGGTGGTTGATTCGATTGAAAAGAAGGCTGTGTTCTTCCCTACTGTATAATATCTACGTCATATGGATATACACGATTGAAAGTAAAATACGTGGACTAAAAAAGTCAATAAAGATAGGTAAACTGCTTTTTGTATATAAATTGAACGTGTTTTGAAAGCCTTTTTCATACAGAGTATCTACCTATTGACTTTTTACATGTAGTAGCATAATATTTTTATTGGAGTAACTTTTTCATTTTGTGAAAAGTGTAAAAATACTTTCCAAGAATTGTGTAACAAAATATTCTACTGTGTATTTTGAAAATCTAGTCGTTTAGCCATTTTTTGTCTATCCATTAAATCACCATTTTCAATCCCTTTTGAACAAAATAATTTTGTGAAATATAAATGTTACCACTTAATTTGTAACCGATTTACAAAACAGAAATCATACATAAAAAATATATACATAGTTAAAACAGAAAATCATATCAAACCCTTACCTTGAAGCAGGCCAAAACTTCATTATTTATTAAAATTAATACCACCATAAAAAAAAAAACAAAAGCCGTTCTCCACAAAACAAGTGATTGCTATTAGGGCGACGACACACATAATTATAATTATGTATGTAGGGCACGCGGTATCAATCTATCACATCAACAGAATACATCACACACGCTTCATAAAGACCTTCATTACTAAAACGTACTATTAAAACATTAGCCGATAAAAATGTGGATGAAGTTACTGTGGTGAAAGTGCAGAAGGTTCACAAAAATAAGTATAAAACAAAAGACAATTGCTTATGAACATCTGTCAATGGGTATTGCGTTAATGCCTGTCTTGTACGATGACAATGAGAGTGAAAAATTTAATTGATATGAATTGAGAACCTCCTTCTTTTTAGAAAGAACGTTAAAAAAACTAATAAAGAGCTGATAAACTATTTTGCTAGACATAATTTCTAAAGTCTTTGCTTACAGTTCTCAATTTGATCTTAAGACGAGTTTATTCCTTTCTATGTGTTATCGATATTTGAAACATAGTTATAATCAGATTTTTTTTTCGAACAATAAATTAGTCGTTGTCTTAATATAATTAAGATACGCCATATAACACTTGTATAATTACTGTAAAGGCTTTAAAATTGTACAGAGTGAATCTTCTGTTTTCACGTATCGCTTTTGTTGTGCCTCATGTCGCATGAAATGACTCTCGGTCCGCGCTCTTTTGATTTATTCCATACATTCGTCAGTGTTGCTAGATATATATCATAATGTATGCATATGGCTACCTACTACATTTTTTGCGAATGAAATATGCGTGAAATTTCATAGTGTTTTCGTAATAGAGGTCAAAAAGGAACGATTTGGTCTAAAAGATTTATTGAAAGTTATTATTTTTGTTTGCCAGCCAATTACTGGAGAATGCAGCGTGACAGCCGTTCAGTCCCGATTGGAATTCTTATATGGTCATAAAATATATTGTCTGGATAAATTGGGTGTGCTTTATAGTGAAATGGCAATATTTCATATTCCATTTACGCAATATCTCAAAGTTAAGGTCCTTTTGTTGTGATCATGTTGACTTTTATGAAAATAAGTTCTTCTCTAATCTGAATGAATTGGTACACGTATTTGTTTGGATTTAATACAATCTGCCACGCGACTGGACCTGAATTTCAAATAGTAGACTTCAGTGGTGTCCTTGTGCAATGCATTTTCAAAGAAGCAACAACATACAGCCAAAGAACTCGAAAAACCCTCACATTACAGAACGATATTGACCTTACCAAAATACATTCCACCTAATTAAGTAGACATTCAAAAACTTTGGCGAAACTCAAGGGCTACCGGTAGAACAATGTGACTCACGACTCCCGGGAAAGCCGGTAATGTCGTGAGAATACAACATTAAAGTAAAAACAGCCTTTTTCCAACGTTTTACACGCCAACTATATTCAATATGAAATAGCTAGGCGATTACTCATCTAGTATTTATGGAAGTGGCTGTTGAAAGTTTTTGCTTCTAGCCTTTTAACGGAACACTATCAAATTGTTAGGTTTCACGGTAGTTTGGAAGGATTATTTTATTTTAGTCAATATCAGAGTTAAGGTTAAGTGGGCTGACAATTACATAGTTTACATTGAATAAAAAAAATATTCCTTCATATACCAGCATTAAAAGGTTTCCAGAATCATTACGATTACCTTCTCCTGAATAAAAAGCTCAAAAATTGCAGCATTAAGGTCATGGCACATTATAGCGGCACCGCACTAGCACGGCTGCAGCACGGCGTCGCCTCGAATTAAGACTACGGCTAGCTGCCAGCGCGCTAACTACGCGTTGTCCGCAAGGTGCCAGCTCGCCGTCCGTGCGCCGTCCGCGCGCCGGCCGCCCGCCGGCCGCGAGGTGAAAGATTGCTGTCACCGCAAACTCAATATTATTTTAAGACAGTTATGATTGAACACGACGTAATGACGTTGTTTCGCTGCCGAATCGGATTCGGCACGTAATGAGCATGCCGTCGGCGCGCTGTAAACATGAGGTCCGCTCGCTTGCAGCACGCGGGCTGCGAGCCGAGTTGTGTGGTAGCGGCAAGCGCGCTGACTACTCGCCGTTGGCTTTTTCATATTGACATTACGAAATATATTATAATATACGATTTAATGCTCTAAATTGAATGACAACTTAAATGCTGGTGTGGAGCCGTGCTGTTGCGGTGCCGCTATACTGTGCCATGACCCTAACGCTTAGCATATGAAAATTGATCGAATTATTTATTAGTAATCCTCCTGCTCTTATTCCAATTATATTTGAGGTCAAAGCAGCATTGTCTACTTCTTCCATACTCTTTTCTATCTAATCTATATCTTCACTTCTCTGTCTATCTCTGTGTGTCATCATCTCACAAGTGACATTCTTTCCACATTGTCTATTACAGAAGTCAATATATTTATCAGTAACTTTAAGAACTAAGCTAAGCCATATCCAGTACAACTAACTCTACAATCCACATTCATACGCGAACCCCTAAATTCTTTTCACAATGAAGTCACATACAAATGCTGATTCACTAATGCAGAATCATGTTAGTAATTGGCCGCCATTTCTCTTTTAATTGCCTAAAGAACCATTATGAGGAACGGAATAGGAAATTAAGCATTAGAAGCTATGCATAGCATTTGAAAAAGTCAGTATTGCTGGTGATTAGAACGACTTGAGGTTCTTAGGTCAGTTGGTTAATTTGTACCTTTTAATTGTTAGGGGGTGTAAAGGGGTGAACGTTTTTTGTTATGATTGTATATTTCTAATGGTTGTGGTGATATAAAAACAACTGCAACCCTATAAGCTTTAATGGGGCCCCTTTGTAAGACTGCTTGTCAGATTTTCTGGATTCTGACTACCCGTAATGACTGCTAAGGATGTTCAACTGACATCTGGGATACACTGATTTAACATGCCTTCCAAAACACTGAGGAACTCGTCGTGCCAAGAGAGCCCATCAACGAACCAACCACACAAAGCGTTGCTTGACTTTCCGATCGATCAATCTGTGCTGCTGTTACTCCACGATTACAATTTAGTCTTCTTTCTCCTGCCCTGTTCCCAAATATTACTTAGGGTCGGCGCAATATGTCATTTTCTTCCATTTTCCCCTGTCACTCGTCATACTGACACTCCCTTCCTATTCATATCATCTTTCAGGCAATCCATCCATCTTTTCTTAGGTCTTCCTCTTCCTCTCCATCCATCTACATTCATACTTAGCACACACTTTGTTGCATGCGTATCATCCCTCCTCATTACATGTCCATACCACGACAATCTTCTACTTCTCATCTTTTCTGTAACTGGCGCTACTTTCAGACTTCCTCTAATGTAATCATTCCTCACTTTATCCATTCTTGTAACACCACACATCCATCTCAGCATTCTCATTTCTGTTACATGCACTCTCTTCTCGTCCCTCTTTTTCAATGCCCAACACTCCGATCCATACAGGACGACAGGTCTAATGACGGATTTGTAAATTTTGCCCTTCAGTTTGAGGGGCATCCGCGGGTCACAAATAGCGCTAGTTACCTGTCGCCACTTCATCCATCCAGTATTGATCCGATGCGTAACGTCCCTGTTCACCTCACCGTCACTTTGGACGAGTGAACCAAGGTACCGGAAGTCGGAGCAAACTGGTAGGGGCATGCCGGCTAGGGTTATGGTCATGGGTCCCGAAATACCGCCAAAATCACAATGAAGGTATTCGGTTTTACTCCTGCTCACCTTTAAACCCACTGTCTCCAGTCTCAGCCGCCATGCCTCCAATCTACTCTGGACCTCTGGCCCACTCTCCCCCACCAGAACAATGTCATCGGCGAAAAGCATACACCAGGGTGCCTCCTCCCGTATATTTGCCGTATCGTGTCTCGTTGGTCTAGTTGTCGCAAGTGTGGCTGCTGAGCACGAGGTCTCGGGTTCGATTCCCGAGTCGGGCCGAAATCGCTTTGTGGGTTTTAGAAGACTTTCACAAAGCAGCCCGAAGCCTGGAAGTTGGTGATTGATACACCCGTGCATCGGAGAGCACGTCAATGTCGGTCCTGCGCCTGATCTCTTTCCGGTCGTGTCGGATTGCTGTCCCATCGGGCTATGAGAGTGAAGGAATAGTGAGTGCACTTGTGTCTGCGCAAATGCTTGTGCACTATAATATGTCCTGCGCAGTTGGCTAATCTCCTTACATGAGAACAGCCGCCGTAGCCGATAATCGGCTAGGAGGACATCATCATATCTGCCGTAAGCGCGTCCATTACAAGCAGGAAGAGATACGGGCTGAGGGCCGACCCCTGATGTAAGCCAACACCTACACTGAAGCTGGCGGTAGTGCCCGCTGCGGACCGGACTTCTGTACGGCATCTGCCGTACATCGCTCGGATCAACTGCACATACTTCCCTGGTATACCTTTCTCCTCAAGGGCCCACCACAAAACCTCACGAGGCACCCGGTCATATGCCTTCTCGAGGTCAACGAACACCATATGCACCATACGATTACAATTTAGTGTGCTCTAAAATACTACTATTAACCGGGACTAATTAAACACCTTTAATATTAAAGATAAAGCAAAATAAATAAAAAGTCACTCACTATTAAGAACTATAGTGTTTATCTAAACATTTAACTCTAGTGCATTATTCAAAGGCACGTTAGTGGCGTGAAACACAACATTTAAAATTTGTAATGGCGCTGAACTACTAAAAGCTTGGCTTTTAAAGCCTAAAGCTCGGCTTGTAAACAACGGCTATCTAGGAATGTGTTATTGTTTATGTTTTGTGTACTAAGCTTAAAATCTTTTTTTCATGAAAATATTTTTACATGGAAAATCGTTGCGTGAAATAAAAACTTTTATTTTTATGTAGAACTAGCTTTTATCTACGGCTTTTACCTTTGTTATGAATGGACTACTTATTGCACTTGAGTCCGTACTCATTCTAATACAATTCATCATCTTCCGAGCCTTTTTCCCAATCATGTTGGGGTCGGCTTCCAGTCTAACCGGATTAAGCTGAGTACCAGTGCTTTACAAGAAGCGACTGCCTATCTGACCTCCTCAACCCAGTTACCCGGGCAACCCGATACCCCTTGGTTAGACTGGTGTCAGACTTACTGGCTTCTGACTACCCGTAACGACTGCCAAGGATGTTCAATGACAGCCGGGACCTACAGTTTAACGTGCCATCCGAAACACAGCCAATGGTATCTAAGATATACTTAGAAATTACATACAAACTTAGAAAAGTTGCATTGGTACTTGCCTGACCTGGGATCGAACCCGCGCCCTCACACTTGAGAGGTTGGTCCTTTACCCACTAGGCCACCACGACTTCATTTCATTCTAATACAATTCAAGCTATATTATTGCTGAGTTTCATTAAAACTTGTAAGTAGGTAAAGCTAGGTAGTAAGGTAAGTAACAAAAATACCCACACACATACATCCTTATAAACTTTCGTATTTATAATATACATACATAGGATTTAAGATTATCTACTTATTTACCGTTTTAAATTACAAACTTAAGTTTCCTATTCGATCCTTCATCCTTTAGAATATGAATACATACAGGATATTCACAAGATCAAATCCTTTTTGGTGAGCATTAACTATGTGAACTGAAATAAGTGTGGCCGTTTGATCTATTTCATGTAATACAGCTGTTGTTTGTTCATTTTGTCTGCGTAATACCTTCCTTCGTTTCATTCTGTCGTAAATACAAAAGAGCTTAATCATTGAGGGTTTTATCAACATACCTATTTACGTAATAAAGTATGTTTGTCATTGTAATGCGTAATGTTCGGAATTATGACGCCAGTTAACCGATTGACAGACTAATTGGTAAATTATTTGGCCTTTACCACGCGGGTTAATTTATTTATCACTTAACAATTACCATAGCATCAGGAAATCATAAGCCTCCTAAATACCGTTCCGCTCACGGTGGTCCATCCAACGCTGATTACAGTTTTCATATTAAAAGGTTTGAAACAATGTCTAGAAGTAATCATCAGGGGCATTTTCTCCAACGAAAGCTTAAATAAATAGACAATTTCAAACAAAAAAAGACGTAGAACAGAGAATTTCCACGTCTGATATCTTCCCAAAAAAATAAAAAACACCAAGATTCCCCCACCAGTATTAGAAAAACAAACAACAAAAATATAGTCAAAGAAACCGCAACGCCTAGTTTTTATATCGTGAGCAAACAAAATGGCGGCAGAACGGTTCATATTCGACACTATTTCCCTTAGGAACGTGTTAGCTCTGTAAATATTGGCTCCCTGCCATCACAAGAAATGTTTACCTGTTTTCTTGTATATTTTACGCACTTTTACCACAGTTATTCCTAGAGGTATACGGTAATATAGGCTTGCATTATTGCAGCTGAATTAAATATTAAGGGGAGTGAAGTTGGAGTCTATTTATGGAGAGCCGTTTAGTTCGTATTAGATATTGCTCATGTTAGGTCTTGTTATTTATTTATAGGAGAATACAGAATGCTGTTGTATCTTAGGTTCGATATAAAGGACTAATTATGTATTCGTTAAGCCTGCAGCTGGTTCCTTTCTTAATAAATAGTTTTCACAAAGTTAGGTACCATTGTTTGAAGTATATTTTTCTTTTTTTTTCTCAATTTATATATATATATTGTTATTCGCATTGTTTCTCGTGATTTCTATAACTCTAATGCACTAACTTGTAGAATATAATTCCTCACCACAGTCGTTTACTTGGAGTCAAGAATCACGGTTACCTACAAGGTTCTCAAATACCACAGATGGCTCGGTAAGCAGCTTTACAGTTTGTATGCAGCTTACACTTGCTGGTAAAAAATTGAACCAGTTAGAAAAATCGTATACTGAATTAATATCGTCATTAAATAATTAGAAAATGTTTTTGCTTTTATGCTATGAAAATATTCAAAAAATGTGTTCTAGGGAAATAGACTGACGATAATGATGATAAAATTATACATTAATCACAAAAAAAATACTAAGACATAATAAAACAGAAAATATTTATTTTTCATTCACTATTAATTCACATTAGAGAGCTAAGTTCAGCTCACTATATACATATTTACTCTTCAACTATATCTAAACAAGCAATTTAAGCAAAACTTTTAAAGAGACATTTAAAAATAGGCATCTCTTAATGAATCCGTAACTTAATTAAACATGGGACGTAAATACCAAATTACGCATTAAAAGGTTGGAGCTATAAGAATAATTAATTTATGAACGCAACTCCAGTTTAATGGCAATATAATCTTGTTCACATACATTAAAAGTAAATAAAAGTTTTCTAATCTTTTCGTTGAAAACTGAAGTGTGATTTTAACACATTTCACATTTAAAGTTGCGACGGTTAAAACAATCTGATATAGAACTTATATGATGTTACTACAAAAAATATAACAAGCGTTTATCACGTGTTAAGCTTTACATACATACGTGTCAAAAATCTTTTAAATGATTTTGTTCTACATGTCTAATTTCGAATTTAGTTGCCTTTTTTTTTCTTAGCCTGTATTGTCCCACTGCTGGGCAAAGGCCTTCCCATTTTGCCTCCACACCTCTCGATCTTTTGAGTCCTCCCACCAATCAGGGTTGTACGCATCCAAGTCGTCCCGCCATCTCTTCCGGAGCCTACCCCGCTAATATTTATTTTCGATATATGCACTTCCATGGTTCTCACAATCATATAATTACAGGGTCAACTTATAAGGTAAAAATACCCATTAAGACTTTAGAACATTTTAACCAACAAAAAAGTCATTTTGGTCCCACACAAATTAATTATTCTTCAGAAAGGACCGTAAAATTTAACATAATAAGATTAGCAGCGAAATCTGTACGTGTTACAATGACCTAAGAGACTTTAACGCATATATTAAGAGATTTGTTGGTAATTACATTTTGACCAGGATTAGGTTAATTGTGCCTTTATTTTTATGAGAGTTTTATGAGCTCTAATTAAAGAAATTAATTGAAGATTTTCAGTAAAAGTTTAAGGTCAAGTAATCGATATTTCATTGAAATACCGTTAACTGAAACTATAACTAAGTAAAATGTGCCATTCCTCAATGTGCTTCTGAAAATCTGCTTATTCTGTAAAATTTATATTTATAACGACCACATTTTTTTTTTAATCCCATAAATAGTTTTTTTTCAATGAGTAATTTTGGATACTCTGATTTTTGTAACACGGCCGTAGATGCATCCAACAGGCTTAACTCCAAAATCAAAGAAAAGAATCAAAGCTATTTAATTACCCGTGACATCATAAACAAAAGCACAGTGCATTAAAACCTTTAGCAAATAAATAACACATTATCGCCAACAATTACATGTTTGTTGCGTGCGAATACAAATTGCGCTATGCTATTCAAATAGGGACCTTACGCCTTATAGACCATAAAATATACGACATTTAACATTTACATACGTTTATTTTACCTGATGTCCGCGGTTTCGTCTTTACTTCAGAATCCAATATAAATACCATAACAATCGTTACTATAATAAATGTGAAAGAAACTCTGTCTGTCTATTATGATTTCACGACAAACGGCTGAACCGATTTAAATGAAGGTATGTACTTGGTTGTGGTTGGTCATGGTCATATATGTCTCTAACTGGTACCGAAATTATTTTTGAAATCGGTCAAGTAGTTACGAAAATAGGCGCGTTTAAGGAAATAAACAATGAAATCAAAATTTCAGCTCTATAATATCTATAATATAAAAATGAATCACAAAATGTGTCGGTAAGCGCATAACTCAACAACGCCTGGACCAATTTGGCTAATTCTTTTTTTGTTGTGTTTGTTATTGTCAGGAGAAGGTTCTTATGAAAAAAATAGGGTCTTTTTTAGAGAAGTCAGTTGACGGGAGCGAAGCCGCGGGCAAAAGCTAGTTGTAGATAAAAATATAGATTTACATAGTCAAGAGTTTAATTCATATTTTTTTAAAGACCTGTTAGGCTATATTTCAATTTTCATTTATTTTTCACCCATATAATTTGTAATAGTTTTTATTTCATTTTCCAAGTAAAGTAGGCTTTTATTTAAGACCTACAAATTACGTGCACTTTATAAATTTCTTTTTGAAACAGAAGATTGACGCCTACAACACGTAAATTCAAAGCAAGTAGCCGTGAGATGTTAATATGTACAGTCGTGCACAAAATACATTTTCAATTTTTTTTAGATTTTTTTAGATTTTTCGGAATCTAAAAAAAACATGACGATCACATATTATATAAGTTTTTTACATAATATCTACATTAAAATTAGTTACAAAAAATACTTAATTTAAAAAAATCCATTTATTCAAGTTTCCACAAGGAGATTTATTGTAAACAAAACATTCACAAGCCTTATATTACGGCAGACATTTGCCATAACACAGCAAAAGCTAGAACAAAGAGGCACAATTAGAAACTTCGTTTAAATATTAACAAAGGCTGTGTTCAGTAGCCGGGGGTAATTGATAATTATTGCATTGGTAAATAATGAGTTTGTAGGGGGAACGGTTTACCCTAAGAGTGGGGTTTTATTATGACGTTGTTACGGTTGGGGAACCTTATGATGTAATAATGGCGGGTGCTTGCGGCTTGGTGTTTATAGTTGGAGTTATCAGTAATGGAAGGAAAATGCAAGAAGGAAAGAAATAATATAGGAAGTAAAAAAACTTATTTTAAGGATTTTTTTTTTCGATTTTGAGTCAGTAATTTATAACTATTAGAATAAAATTAAGAAGATATTATAAGTATTTAACTTCACAAAAACTATCTTTTAGGCCAGAAGAATATTATGTAATGTTATTTTTTATATGACTAACTTACATAACACGAACAATTCAAGCACTAAACACAAAAAAAAAACTACCACACAAAACAACAATTAGGTAACCTTCACACAAACGCAAACACAAGGAAACAATAACAAACGAACATACGACAAATAATCGCATATGAATACGCCATCAGCGATTTGTCGCTGACTGTACGTCGCGCGAATTTATCACCGCACGCCTACAGTCCGCAGTAACATTTTCATTTTATGTTTTTGCCGAGTAAAATAATGCTGGTTATACGTGTTAACCTTTAATGTGCTATTGACACGAGAACTGTAAAGCTACTACTTTTTTTTGTTGGTTTATATAACCCTTTGTCTTTTATTCGATGTTTTGGATGGAGTCGTGAAGTGTATAAGAATTTTAGGCGCACGTTAATTTTATAAGGAGGTAAAAGTTTATGAGGTTGTATGAATTGGTTATTTCTGAAGCGGTACGAAGCTACATTGTCTCTACTCTGTGCATAGTTTAGAAAAGCGATAGATAATCATCTCCGAGAATAAGCTTAAATTTTATCCTCTTTAACGTAGCCTTTTCAGGACGTTAGTTTAGTGAAGAAGTCAATTCATGAAAGTTCTTTTTACCAGTTTTCCTTAAACCACTTTTTTGGTACATTTAATCAATAATTACTTTGAAAGTAAATATCATCTTAGAAATAAATATATCATGAGGCTATAGATACAAAATATGTTTATATAAGTTTACATAATAAGTACATATAAGTATACATATAAGTATACATATAAATAATAAGTACATAATAAGTTTACATATTTTTTTTATTTAAAAAATAATTAAGGTCTAATACTACTCACTCAAAGTAATTTGTTTTAAGGCCACCACATTAGTGGAAGGTAAGCTAAACTATGTTTATGAAAAAATCCTGATATGAACTCCATCTGTAACTTTAAATGATAATTAATTGTTCCACTAAAGTCATCATTTTTGACATAATGTTCAAAAAATAATTTAGATGGCACCGTTTTAAATTTGGCTGAGAACTATTAATTTTCTTTTCATCAAGGTAATAATTATAGTTGGATTTTGATGTGGCACGGCAAACTGACAAACACTATTAAAATGTCTATCGAAAAATTACACTACGTGTTAAAATATGGTGAATTACGGAAAATACACAACTCCATCTGTTAAAATAATAATCCTCTATAAAGAATGTATGGTAATATTGTCATTTACCACCTCGCTCCTTTGACAAATTTGATGTATTTTATTTACCACAGATGGAGCTACTTTAACCTTGGCTAAACAAAATTTTCATATTTTTTTTTTCTTCCGAAGTTACTTATAAAGGTGTGATTTTCTGTGTAAAGATTAATATAGGCCGATCAACTAATATAAGTACAATATTCAAATGTACAGTTTTGACAAATAGATTGCGTGTCGTAATATTTTACATCTTGAATTCACAAAATTAATCATATCTTTTGATAGAGTGAATCGATTTCGATGAAACAAAAACTAAGTAATACCCCAAGTTACGTAGAATTTTTGTATATAAGCATTGTCTGCATTTAATTCGTAGATTTTACGTGAATCGCGAACAAACAAACAGATAAACAGACAAACAGACAAAAATGATGGAAATGGGTTCTGTTAGTTATCCTTTAAAATGCTGGCTATTTTTTTTGTCAATTTCTTCAATGTACAAAAATTACTTTTCTACAGATTTATTATATGTATAGATTGATTCTATATTTTGCATTACAGTTATAGACTCAATTTTCACACTATTGATTATATGTCTATTACATACCGATTCATATCTATTATAAAAACAACAGTCATGTTCGTGTATTAAATAAAATGCAGCCTACATTTTACGGGTGCTCGTAAATATACAGAGCTGTACGTAAAATCTGTGCAGATATTATTACGAGCCCCGGTAACGCAAATGGGTCTCACTGAAATATGTTTTAAAAATACATCACTCGTGATAATCGCACATTTTAATGTAATTCTGAGGAACCTTACATTTGTAGGGTACGAAGGTAAGAGTCAATTACTCAAAAGTATACGGAAAAAAATATTTCTGTTTTTTTTCGTCGAGTTTGTCAAAGTTACCTAAAGTACCTATTTGGAAGTGAACACGTGTAGCGAATAATAGTTTTGAATATAATTCTAAATAGTACAATAATGATACGAAATTAGTTCAATAAGTAAAGTAGAAATTAGAAAATAGCCCCAAAAACCTGCCTGAATTTGACTCCGACCTTCCATAACTGAAACCATTAACATGTAGATTACGACAAAATGTTCAGTACTTATTATGAACAATATGTATTCAGCTCATTACCACATACTCAGCTTAGTAAATTTACCTGAAAATATTCTAAAAACATGCAGACGAGCTCCTTATCTATATAGGTAGGTGCTAAATGTACGAGAGGGTACGAAAGTAGGTTACTAGCGTACTCGTAGACTTGCAACTATTAGCTTGGCTCCTGTGTGCTGTATTTATTGGCTTTTATGGCTAATCGATGCTAGGGGAATAGCAGGCTCTCCCTGAAGGCATGGGAAATTTTGTAGGTAAGTGTACTCATAATGCCGTCTTAATTGAAGTGCAAAGTGGTTAGATGTGAAACCGTGCAGGTTGTGGTAATCGAGTCAAAAGCCTTTTCTTTCTATTTATATCTACATTTTTCTCACGGTGTACCTATTCCACGTTCCGGAGGAAATCCTGCCCATGCCCGGATAAGAACTAGCCTGTCATCTCACGGTAGAGTAGCTAATCAGAAGTAAAAATATTTTTTTAATCGAATCAGTGGTGGAAAATGATGATTTCGAATTGCGCATGATATGAAGATTAAGCGTTTTATTCCATCAGTAGCGCTACAAACACTTGAAAGCTCCAATCTCATACATTTGAAAAGTTTTAGTCTTATAATAAATAGTTCTGAATTATTTTAGTACCTCACAGGCATAGTGTTATAAAAGGCAAAAACCTCGTTCATCTTAACATAAGATTGAATAAGATGTGGGCCAAATTCAAGTGTCTAACACTCTCCTTAAGTGTAACCCTTAGCTGAATACAAATGTGACGTCGCGGCGTAGGGATCACAAAAAATGGGCTTAAGTCTGAGACCACGTGTAAATATAGGGCGACGTTACATTATAACCTGTAGAAATATTTTGTGGGAGTATGAAATCAAATACCACTAAGACAAGTCAGTATCCAACCATAATTTTCATTTAAGGGTTTTCGTAGCATTTACGTTTCATATTGCATAGAAATTCCTGACATTGATTTTGGATAGGCGCTGGATGCTGGCAGCCGACGTTCTTCGACGTTCGATGGCTAAAATAGTAGGCGCTTAAACAAAGGGTATATTTTGTTGTAAAAATAAATTATAAATTGCAAATCTTTATTTAACTGTGAAATTTTGATCAAAAAACATAATTCTTCTTACAGTCGAGTAAATATAACAGAAAAATCAGATATACCTAAGTATTCGCCTTAAAGAAACTGCTTTTTTACAAAAAAATATTATAACCGTACTAAAACCTAAACATTCTTATAAACAAGCTGCCTATACTTTACACAGCACGCGTCAAAAAAAGTACATCCCCGTTACAAGACATATCACGTCATTCCCGTGCATGCAAACTTCGTAACTCGTCATCACGCTCACAGGTACGAAGGTAATGAACAAAGCACCGTAATGAGATCTTTGCACGTTAAACTTTATTACGCCCCACCCCAATGGAAGTCTGCAATGAAAACTTGGCCTGTTATAAAGATGAAACATGTTTCACTTGACTTCGAAAACTGACTTCGAAATTCCGTTTCAAATACCCGTTATGTGTTTTAGCATAATTATTTCGGGGAACTCGATTTTTAGGTCACGATTATTTGCATTGTAATCTTGTTGCGAGTTTTTGGTAATCGATCGGTCTTTGTTTCAAAAGTTTAAATTAGAAGTGCTCTTAACTTAGTTCCATGGGAAAAATAAACCTTTAAGCTTTGTTTTTATTTGACGTTGATAAGTAATAGGATGCATTAGTTTTGCCTGAAAAACACGACAGACAAACAAACAATTTCACATTTATAAGTAAGAATTATCTCAAGTCAAATAAATTACCTTCTAACTTCTACATCTTAAGTAAGGCAGATTTAAATCTAGATATTACCTCACTTTCTATTAGTTATTTTCTCAAGACTTTCTTAAGTTCGGTTGCCTAACTCAAACCGCTCCGTTCAAAATCCAAGGACTTTGCGCAAAATCGATGGGATTGGCGACTTAATTTTCTTTTCCTTAGTGGCAAAAGGAAACGTTTATCTTTCGAATTCTATTTTATTAGATCACGTAGGTAGGCAAGAATAGATTGTTCTGGTTATACGAGTTATTTTAAGCACCTGATTAAGAGTGACATCGGCACTTAGGATGGAAATAGAGTCGCAATTAAGGATATTGATAGACATATGATCAATAGTATTAACTATTCTCGTGAGTGTGTTTCAGTGGGGGGTCGAGTGATAAATAACTTACGATACGCTGACGACACTACGCTTCTTGCCAAATCTAAAGAAGATCTAGAAGAACTCCTTAATCGTCTAGAAACTACTAGCCTCCGATTTGGGCTTGCGCTAAATAGAGACAAGACGAAGGTAATGATAGTGGACCGAGCTGGACAGGAAAATATAGATGTAGCAAATATAGCCAACTGCAAGGTTGTGGACCGATATATTTACCTTGGTTCCACTATCACAAATGCTGGAGGTTGCGAAGAAGAGATCAAGCGTAGATGCACCATCACTAGATCTGCAGTGGAGCGGCTTGGGAAGATTTGGAACGACAGGAGAATCACAAAGACCACAAAGGTTCGGCTGATGAAATGTCTAGTTTTTCCGATCTTTCTTTACGGAGCTGAAACTTGGTCTTTGAGAAAGCAGGACCGCCAGAAAATCGATGCCCTGGAGATGTGGTGCTGGAGACGATTATTAAAAATACCCTGGACAGCATTCCGCACCAATAACTCCATCCTCAAGGAGCTTCGCATTCGTGACAGGTTGTCGTCGATAGTACAGTTGCGAATTTTGAAGTTCTTTGGGCACATTTCTCGAAATGAGAACTCAATGGAGAGGCTTGTAGTGCAAGGCCGTATAGAAGGCAAAAGACTGAGGGGTCGATCTCCAACCCGCTGGATCGACCTCATTAAAGCTACAACAGAAGCGACTGCCGTGCAATGTGTTCGCGATGCCGAAAACCGGCAAAAATGGAGGGGCATCGTGCGACGTGCAGCGGCCCTAAAGGCTCCCGACGATAGTGCGCCGCAACCCTGCCCATCAACAGCCACGACCACTCTGTCAAGAGTGCCCGACTGAGAAGAAGATTCTCGTGAGGCTTAACAACTTAAGTGCTCACGTGTGAAACGATTTTGGTATTTGCGAACTAAAATAGCAAGATCATAGGCAGATTATTACAAGTAGACACAATGTTATATCAAAGAACAGAGTCCGGACTACTAAAAAAACGTATTGTAAAGAAACCTGTCATACTATGCCTGGCTTCAGTAACGAACCAAAAAAAATTGAAATAGGGTTGAAAAATATGACGTTACTCAACTTATTTATAAGTAGGTACCTACAAGTCGGTTTTCAGTAAATAATAAACTATTATAGAAGAGGAAAACATCTGCATTTCTCAGAAAATCTAAAACGCAAAAGGGTCTCCGACGAAGGGTCCTTAAGTGGGCGATTACCGAAAATACTAAACATTTCTTAGTAGTTCCTTTGTGAATCCAAAGAAAACATATAAAAGGCGTCCACGGCTTAATCTGAACGAATTTATTCCCAGCTCTTCGGGGATAAATCACTGTAGTTCTGGTCAAAGAAGTCTATGAGACGTAAAAGTGTGAAAGGCGAAGGGTGCCTCATTCTTTCGACAGAAAGGGCCCAGTCGGCCCCAAACCGGAAAATTAACGTAGCATTTACTTTTGTTCGTTTATCGGCACCTAGAGTTTCATTTATACGCTTCTCTTTATTATTTTATCTTGAAAAATAGAGATAAACAGCCTCACTGAATGGAGCGCCGCGCTGTTCGCAATATCTGAATGAGAATTTTGAGATTTACAATTGCGCTTTTCAAAAAGATTATTCCGAAAATGTTGGCGTTGTAACTTTTCTTGGCTTTAATTTCGGCTTTTGAAAACGTTTTGAATGAAGCTTTTAAGGCCAGATTATTAGATATCCGATGCTTTAGAACACCTAATTAGCACATTTTACGAAGATAGACCTTATCAATAGCATTTTCAATTCAGTTCAGTTCAATCTGCACTCCAATTAATGCATATTTTTCTTTTTGAAAAGAAATATCCATGAAATACTACTTCGTTCTTCTATTAAAAAAGGTGTTTAAAAGTTCAGAAAACGCTTAATACGTCTAGCCAAAGATTATGTTATTAAAAGAAAAGACATTTTAAGTGATTTATGCCCGTTTTCACCAACAACCTCTTACCGTTTCCCTATCTAAATGCTACTTTTAATAAGGACCCCTCCCAATTTGACACCTACCTAAATTCATTTTCACCACACTTATACATGGATCCCTTAAGTAAGTGACAGATTACTAGTTCTACAAACGATAATGCAAAGTCGATATTTTATCGATAAAATGATTTTTCTGTACTTCTTAAGAAATAAACGTCTATCGAGTATATATTACTAAAGCCTGTGAGTTTTTTTTCTTGTGATGTTATTTTAATTTAACTTAAACTACATTACGCTATGTTTTATGCAATAAAACAATAAAGAGGTTTTCTATAGGTGAATTTTTACCTATGTCATTCGCGCGTTTGTCAAATTGACTGATGTGTATGTGTACATAGAGTGAGGTTAATTTTGGGTTTATTATTGTTGAATAGATATGTTTATTTTGGCAGAGAAGAGAAAACGAGGATAAACCTTTCTTACAGAAGAAAAAGACAAGCTAGGGAAATTGCTGACGTCTCATAGAGACACAATATTAAACAAAAAACGGATGGGACCACGAACGAAGCCAAAAACAAAGCTTGGATCCAGTCACAAATAGTTTTAATGCGACAGGAACCCTTTACAGGTAAATGTGAATAATATCTGTGTATAATAATATAGTGTATTAAGATATTGCCGTACAACTGTGTTCCTTGTTTTACTGTCGGCTTCATTGTATTTTTGTTCTCCATGAGTTGATGTATTTAAGTATGGGGTTAAAATTATATATTTATTTAGTTTCAGGTGGTGCGAGAAATTGGAAAGACGTGTAAAAACATGCTGCGCCCAGCCCACCTCAAATTGAATTGGTGCAGGAGGATGATGATAATGTTTGGTACATCATATGAGGACTAATATTAAAATATTTGTTTACTATCTTTGTTTTATTATGTTCAATTTTAGCCTACTTCTTACCTCCAGAGGGTATCCCCTATCACCTAGGAGATAGGCTCCTCCATATTCACCATTTTCGAATCATTGGTATCTACTGCAGTTTTGGTATTTAAGGCCTATTCAAACCTGAGCGATATTCGCTGCCGCTGTGGGTAGAGGTAGATACCGCGCCGGTTTCGCTCAGGTATTTAGTATCAAGTATAGTTACCGGCACGGATATTGAGCTCTCGGCGGAAGAGTGGGGATCGCTTTGCGCACTGTACACAAGGCAATAAACCAATAAATGGCTTCTGCGCAGGTGAAGGTCAGGGCTCAATATCCGTGCCGATAACTATACCGCGGCTAGAGCGACCTGAGCGATATCCACTGCCACGCTGTGGGTAGAAGTACATACCGCGCGGCAGCAGCGGCATGCATCCCGGCCACCGCGAAACTACATCAGTGATTACCAGATTTGCATCTGTTATGGTCTGTATATTTATGGACATGCAGGACTTCCTATTTTTGAATAATTCAGCGACATCACGACCTAGCAAGTGCATTCATAGCAAGTGATAACCTATAATCTTATAAAAAAGTCATGATCATCGTACTTTTTTCTCAGACATCTGCTCTTTCACGTAAGATAGGTACGTGGTCTTCTAATGATTATTATTTTACATATCCACAACCTCCACAGCTTCTAAACTTACTAAAAGTTTACGTTTCATTTTTTTTTTGCTTTTTAAACATGGTATTTTTGGTGTTACATAACATATAAAGGTACATTTCACTATCCATCGCCAGAAACGGTTCAAAATATGTTTGTATTCTGTAATGATAATGATAGGGGTTGTTTAAGCAGGAATCAATCGGGCTCCCAAGTTTAAGTGAAATTTTTAGGTTAAAATTGACACCTAGGCTTTGGTGAAAATGAAATTCTTATTAAGTGTTCCGTAAATGCTCCCTAAATTTAGGTATTCGTTGGTGAAAACGGGCATTAATTTCTCATCGAAAATTAATAAAGTTTTTAAATTGCTTCTCACGTTCAAAAATAGAAAGCTAATCCATTATATAGCGGTTAACGGAATAATCTAGATGTGAATGTACCCTTAGAGTGCAAGTAATTAGGTTGTCACATTTTTTTTTTTTAGGTAGGTGATAATTTCGATAATTACCTTGCCTAAGTAATAAAATAAATGAAAGGTATTTTTTTCCCTTAATTTAATACAAACTTTGAACATGCTATAACAAACTTACTGATAACTTCAAAATTCATCAATAGAATAAAAAATAACTCTTTCGCTGCATCTGTTTTTATGTCTGTCTGTTTGCGATAAACTTACAAAGTACTGAACGAATTCTTATACGATCTTCACCGATAGGCGGAGAGATTTCTGAGAACAGTTTTAAAGTACATAGGTATGCACCCTGATAACCACATAATCAAAACACCAATGACCAAAGAAAAATCTACGAACATTTCCATTGCTTTACGTAACAACATGAAATAGCGTTATCGACTTGAATACGGTATTACGGTACCAGTAACCGCGCGTTGCACTAGAGTGCCTCCCTAGTTAGTGCGATACGAGCTGAACCGCGGTGAAAACTTCATTAGCGAACTGATCTTGTACTCGAACATTTATATTTTGAAGAGTATTTATAATCTAGTAAATAAGGCAAGTGATAAAGCTTAGTTATAGGTAAGAAAGATCATAAAAATATATGGGTTACGTTAAACTTATCCGGGGACTAGCCTAAGCCGTTGATAGGTGTATTCAGAAACTGAAAAATAATAAAAATGTACGAAACTCCTGTATCTGCACAGCAACAATATGAGAAATACTAAAAAGTCGAAACAACCCTTAGTTCATTTAATCTTTATGCAAGATTCAACAAGGCTTTTTTTTCGTCCAAAAAATCGAAATCTCGCTTCTTACATAATACCTTCATAACGTATATCAACCTACATATTCCACTCCGAAATCCAAATCACAAAATATCAAATTACCAATACGCAAATCCCCGAAATTCCCCGAGAATTTCATTAAAGCAATCCGAAAACATCTGATGAAACCAGTTCATAATCTCACACGCTCAAAACAAAAAAAAAGATGGCGATTTAATTTTTTTTTTAATACTACAAAGTACGTTCGCAAAGGGATCCTGTTCGAAAATCTCCTTATTCGAGTAAGAAGCTTAGAGCTTACGGGTAAGTCTTTGACAATCGAATACGACAGAGGTTCGGTCCCACCCGTTGGAGCGTCGCAGTAAATTTAAATTTCAGCCGAAAATACCCAAGTACGGAGGTGGACGAATTAAAATGATGCTATGTAAATCTGACACCTCTTGCTTCAACAATTGTTGGTGTTCTAATTGTGTGTTGATCTCATCGTGTTTTGTTTTGTGATGACGATGTTGATAATGGAAAATAAAATATATTCTTTTACTATTCTGAAAAATTATTCAGGCTTACTTATGGAGATTGCTTCTAGCATTATACGAATTTTGCTTACAATTTTATTTCATAGATTAATATAATAAAGTATAATAATTTTCTTATATTTTCTTCTCAATATTATCTTGCTTAAGTTTACTAACGTAGGCCTAGTTTGCATTTTAAATATAAGTACTCAATATTTAGCCCACCTCCTCCCAGAAACGTTTGCATTTGCCTAGAAATTGTATTTGCAGCACCCTCAAATTTAACTGGGTTATTCCGGAGTACATTTCAATGGATATTATGTTTGAATACAAAATACCTCTGAATTTCTGTAGTTATCAATAGTTTGTTACAATTTCTATGTTCTGCGGACTGTGCAAATAATAATATTTAGGCAAATAACTACTGAAAACTGAAGAAAATACTCAAAAAAATATATTTTTAGTTTGAGAAAAAAAAATTGAATACTATTTTGTGTCACTGATTTCCGTAAAGCAACGCTAGATGCTACTATAATTAAAAAGTTACAGCCTGTTGCAAATCCAAGTTTTTAATTGAATTTTATGCGGTAACTAAACTGATGTTTGAACTAGTTCAAAAAGGTATATGAGTTACCAGCTATTTTTGTAGTAACTACATAAACCTAGTTAACGGTTTTATCCTACATTCTACATATATTATAAACGTGAATGTTTGTGAGAATGTATGGATGTATGTTTGTTATTCAATCACGCAAAAACGGCTGGACCGATTTGATTGAAATTTGGTATGTAGATAGGTTATACTCTGGATTAACACATAGGCTACTTTTTATCCCGGTCAACAGGGATAAACCGTATTTTATTAATATTTTGTTAAATTAGTATAGACGGCCTCTTTTGAGTTTTGCTGTTTCTTTTTCTGAATCCTGTATTTTTTTTGTTTTTAGGGTTCCGTACCCAAAGGATAAAACGGGACTCTATTGTTTTCGCTCCTCTGTCTGTCTGTCCGTCCGTCCGTCCGTCTGTCCGTCCGTCTGTCACCAGGCTGCATCTAAGGAACCGTGATAGTTAGAGAGCTAAAATTTTCACAGATGATGTATTTTTATTGCCGCTATAACAACAAATACTGAAAACTAGAATGTAATAAATATTTTGGGGGGCTCCGATACAACAAACGTGATTTTTTTGTCAGATTTATAAATAATGGTACGGAACCCTTCGTGCGCGAGTCTGACTCGCACTTGGCCGGTTTTTTTGATTTGTACGCAGATTTCTATCCTTTTATCATGGATGCTGTCATAGATTTAGAAACCCACTACCGTTTGATAGATAGGCAATACGTGACACATAATTTTATGCGATAAGAGTTCAAAAACTGACCACTGTAGAGGCATGTAGCTGGCCCCCGAATGTGTTAAAGACAAATTTTAGTAACAAAACAAGCGATACTTTGAAAAATGTTTAACATTTTCTATGAATTGATTCCAAAACTTAAGAAACGCTATAAATACTAATACGTAACTCTAAATACTATAACTTCTACATAAAAAAGTGTGTTTCGTTTTTGGCTTCACCAGAAATCACATAATGGTCGATCTATCTACTGTTATCTATATCTATTGACAAATATGGCTGTCATACTGCGCTTTGTCTGTCAGGGCCATTGGAATTTAACGAAATTCTCCATAATCCGAATTTTGCGGATATATGTTGTCGATTCAAAATCAATATTTCTTTATGTTTTGTTATTCATACCTATAAGGTTTCGATCGAGTCTACCGTACTCCTTGACAAAATCTTACTTATTTATAAATGTCAAAGTTTGTGAGAATGTATGGATGTATGTTTGTTATTCAATCACGCAAAAACGGCTAGACAGATTTGATTCAAATTTGGTATGTAGATACCCTGGATTAAGATATAGGCTACTTTTTATCCCGGTCAACAGGGGTAAAATTATTCAGCCACGGTCAAAGCGACTCCATCTGTGGTATATAAAATACAACAAAGACAAAGCAGCCAGGTGGAAAGACATTAGCGGACCATTAATTAATTATCATATAAAGTCATAGATGGAGTTGTGCATTTTTTCATAAACAAATTGAGCTGGGGTTTTATATTAGCTTATCTTCCATTAATGTGGAGGCTTAAAAGCAACTTACGTTAAATAAGTAGTATTAAGTAGACCTTAAATATTTTTTTGTGTGGTGCAAAACATGTAACGCTTATGGATCCTAAAAGAAAGGAGAAAGATCTGTCTCTCGCAAGCACTGCTAAGCGTGAGTTTAAGTTTCTGTAGCTTTAGAGACAAGCCCAGACACAAAGTGCACATTAAAGAAATGAGAGCTTCCTCGATTGAATACCATACGCACGTAAAATGCTTTATCGCTCCTGAAAACGTATAAATTACGCGCCGCATACCAGAGACATATGTATGTACTTACTTTCAACTTCTGATCACAAATACACTGTTCTCGATTATGAATAGTCACAATCAGACCCGAGCTGAGTCTAAAAAAGCACCTTTTATATATCTACGTTTACATAATTGATATCATTCAGTTACAAAGACTTGCTATAAAACGTGTTTTCGTTAAATGTACTATAATATTTTTGAAAACATATATTCCCAACTCTGATCTCATGGAGATGGTGTCCGACTATCACCACTGTGTGGACTGTGCGAACTATCGTACCCGGCCCAGGTTTAAGCCATGGTCTGGGGCGAGAAGAAATGGGATGAAAAAGAATGAGGCGGCGGAACGATTGAAAATTCCCACTGCGGTAAGAAACCACGGGAGCCGATTCCCGGCCACCATAGGCGTGGGCGATGAGTTTTGAGTGGGTCGTCGACCATCCGGCTCGTAGGAGACCCGTGTCTAACATGCCCATGTCAGCGATGCGCGTTATTTCACGCGCCCCTTTAGGAGATTCTGCAAACCCCAGTGAGGCCCACCAGAGCCAAAGCCTAACACTCCCTCACGCTGCACCCAATGCTGCACTGCTCAATGCACAGAAGACTGCATTCTCTAATGAACAAGTCAAACTAATGGCTGAGAATAACGTAACTTTCCAGGATGCCATGCAACGTGTTGCACATACCTACCCAGGCCTTTGGGAGCTTGGAAATCCTTTTCTCCACCTTCACAAAAACACATAGGAAGTGGTGAAGGGGTTTTGGGGGTTGTCTTTTGTTTTTGCTGAATTATCAGCCTAATTTGAATAAACGTTCTTAAGTTTTTTTCACTTGAGTTTTATGGTACATGAACAATGAACAAATTAGAATAGTAATGAATTAGTTTTGGTCGCGGGGACTTGGACGTTTTCAGAACGTATTTACCAACTCTTAGTGGTCATCCTGCACACCCGCTTCTCTAACTATATTTGCAGGATCAACAAGATTGTTTTAGTTTGTTATATTAACTACGCTACTATAGCCCGCTGTCGAAGAATCTTTTTACATCAATTCTGGAGAAGCTACATAATTATTAGCGTGTACACAGCCTTATGTTTGCTGGCTGCACCAAGAAGTGACAAATTGCGAGCGCACATTTTGACAAAAAAAAAACTGCAGGCTTCAAGTACGAACACATGAATTGGATTCTCACAGATATTGGCCTGTTCGTGAACTAATTCAAACATTTCGGTGGAATCCCAACTTAACATAGTGAGTGAGTGCACAGAAAATCCTCAAGTGTTTCCCCCTGTAGTGAAACTATGCGCCTGCCTGATGACTACGTCATCATCTACCCAGCTATTCCCCAATTATGTGGTTGTTGGCTTCCAGTCAAACCGAATCTGTTTGAGTACCAATAGTATACTTGAAGTGACTACCTACATGATGTCCTCAACCCAGTGAACTGGACACCACGTTATCCATGGTAAGACTGTTTGACAGACTTTCTGGCTTCTGATAAGTTGCAGTTGCTGCAGAAAATGCACAAATGACAGCTTTATCAGACCTTTGTATCCTGTGAGAATTACTTACGCCCCATACTTACGTAATCATTTTCCAAATCGGTTGACTAGGTCCAGAGATTTCCACAACGTCACAAACTTTACTTCGTTCATTTAAATATAAAGGTCACACATGAGAGACGACGGCAGATAGAAGAGTATGGAAGGAGAAAACATATTAACGACACCAAATAGAATTGGGATAAGGGCAGGGGGATGATGATGATGATAAATGGCCACACATACATATACCGGATAAATAGTATTTTGACAATTCTACATTGCCCACGCAGACGAAGTCGCGGGCAACAGCTAGTTTAGAAATAAATATCAGGCATTTTCAAATCAGATTTTCCGATTTACATATTACGACTTTCAAAATCAACAGTCAATTTCCCTTCCATACCTAGGTTGACATCATTTTGAAAGCAACCAACTCATGAATCAAGCACCACATTTTCACAGACCTATTGTTCCTAACACATCAAAGATAATAAAAAAACAGACACGCCACGTAACATCCCGCTAATAATACCTACTTCTATTGTCTAGTTCGGAGAATCTAGTTGGTACTTCAAGCAACAAGTTAGCTTTGTACAATAACAATGGGACCACGTTCTGAATCCTAAATCCGGACAAAAGAGACTTGGGGCACGCATTTCCCGTTGGTCTGTGGAATAATGTGAGCTAATGGGCTTGTAAAACTTTGATTTTTGTGTTGGCTGTAGTGTTTATTGTCAATTGAGGGTGTGTATTTTTTTGTGACTTTGATGACGAGGAAATTGGGAGAAAAAGCTTGACAAGACAAAATTTATATTTTGAATATTCGTATATTTCAAAAATATCAAGGTACTTACTATTTTTCGCATGTAATTACTTCGAAAAAACGACCTATCCGTAAGTAGTTAAAAATGATCGTCACCCCCTTTTTAAAGCGTCTATTGATACCACGACAAAAATAATGCATATGAAGTGATTAAAATTATATGATAAGTATTTTTTTTTTTTTTTAACGACGTCAAAAATCATCAAATGACCCCTTCCGCTGTGGGTTAGCAGCGGAGAGGGAGTGTCAGACTCTTACTGACTAAAAACCGTCGTGTTCCGTCATGGGCCTTTTATGTACCAGGGCCGCGGTATCTCTTTCGAACAACCCGCAGCCCCGGCAGGCCTTGGCCCTGCTGGGCCCCGCTGATGATAAGTATTTCAAAATATGAAATACATAATGTTGCTCATTGAAAAATTAAAAACACGTCATCAACTTAATACCAAAAGCTAGAATGTATCTCTAGACTGGAAGCGGCCAGTATTATCTACCAGTACTTCTGGCAGCCCCATCTAGAAACACAGGCGCAATCCTAGAACTATTCTTGTATACCGTGTCTTGCACTTAGCCTACATGTTGCTAGCTTCTGTCGCAATTCCAAAGTCTGTAACATATGTACCTGAAATCTACTTATAGAACAAGATAATTAAAGTAAGTATACCTACTTATAATAGTAGATTTCGTATTAGGCGAAGAATATTTTACTTTTTAACGGACTTCAAATAAAAAGAAGGGAGGTTGCCAATTTGCATGTTTCATTTTTTGTGTTCAACGAATTTTTGCGACTTGTATGGCGGATGCTGATACCTAAGCATTTTCGCATTTTCGTATTAAATAAAACTACAACATTTTGGTGGGAACATAGTCGTTTCTGCTTTGTTAGTTACGAAAGTTGCTGTTAACTTTGAAATCAAATTTAAAAAATATATATGACGTCAAATAATTCAAAATCGTACCAGCTTTACCACGTCGAATGTTCTATCTACCAAGACTGTATTTCAAATAGATTTCAGTTGTTATTTACTCTGCCTATTCTTATACTTCGTACACATCGACACCCATATCAAACTAAGCCTGAACTCTGACCCTGAAACGGTTTACTAATAGAACCTGTCTCACACAGTCCTGCCATTCGCAGTATGTGATCACAAATAAATACTTCAAGACAAAAATGAAATGAATGATTATTCAAAAATAATGCCAATATTGTTTCCGAGTGGTGCGTGCGTGGGTATGTTATGTTGCTCAGTTATCATTTTAATTCGTAGTTATTTTGAAACGACTTCCCATATAGAGAGGTTTTTGTATTTTTGGATATGGATTCACAAGTTGCCTAAATGTTTTTTCTGAAGGTATGAAATTGAAGTATTGTTTGCAATACGTGATAGCTTGGCTCAGTGATTATGTTGCAAGTTAACATAGACAGCTTCATTTTATTTCTTTGAAACAAAATATTAATACAGAAAGTATTTTATTTTCGTTTTTCTTTTGTTAAAATGCTTGATTACAAAATATGCGTATGTAAGTTAATTATTTAAGACGACCTCGATGGCGCAATGGTCACCATACCGGACTGCCAAACCTGACGTCCCGGGTTCGATTCCCGGCTCGGTCGACATTTGTGTGATGAGCATGCTTGTCAGCCGTGGTCTGGGTGTTACAATATGTATTTATAAATATGTATATATGTAGTTTATCAGTTGTGTTAGCACCCATAACACAAGTTAATTAATAACTTACCATGGGGCTAACCGACCGTGTGTGAAAAGGTGTCCCGACATTATTATTTTTTTTTTTATGTTTAAATCACAAATTATTTCTGAAATTCGACTTGGTTGGTCCACCTTCATTTATGACCTTATATAAAACTGGACCTTGGCTGTTACCAAGAAGGAAAAACGTGTCCAAATAAAGCACAGTATAGTTATGTATTAAGGATACATTTCCCTGGAAACTTATCTGCTACTTAATTATCGAGCGACAGTAAATCCGTAGGCTCGGCTCAACGGATTACAAGCTTCTATGTGACATATTAGTGCCTTATATTAAATTAATGAACATTAGTATGTACGTTCTCCTGTTAATAGAACGTTCATAGAATTTTCACAGTTTCTTTTACAAGTCCATTTGCAGTCTGAATGTGGTGGCCTTCCGTTGACTGGCTGTTTTTATTACATGGTTTCGTTGGTGTAGTAGTCGCATTCAAATTGGGCGACTTCTGTACAAAAGGTTTAAGGTTCATTTCCCAGGTCGGAATTTAAATTATCTCGATTGACCAATCAATTAAGAGGACGAATTGGAATTTTTGGCGCCAAGGATCTCAATTTTTCTCAGTAAATACAAAACGGATCAAAATACAACTTGGTTACCTGAAAGTTCATGATATAAACCTTATTTTGTTAGACGTAGAAACATGATTAGGTAACTTTTATAACAGAGAAAAATATATCAAACATACCTCTTTTTAAAAAGAGATTCACATATTATGGGCAAACGGGACCGATTTAAGCCTCTTAACTTTTTTAGTAGTTGAGTATATACATACTCTTTAAAATTGTAGAAGGAATTTTTATCAAATTATCATTTCTAAATAATAAAATTACAAAACCATTTTGTCGCTTACGACTTTTAGTTATAAGCTAGCGCGCGTATTGTTATCCTCGCCCCGCTCAGACGCTCCGACCCCTTTTGGCGCCTTAGATGCGCGTGCCGGTTATGGAATTATTGTTGACCAATTCGTCGCCTTAAGTTGAAGTAAAGAAAAACATGATTTTAATAAATATTCTGTTGCTTTGATTGCAAATAAGAAAACCCTAAAGGTTCCTACCTATTTTACAGCTGTGGGTAAGTTGAGAGAACTTCCACTAAAACTAGCACATTTCCCGATTCAGTGCTCATTATTAGAAAAGTAGGCACCTTTTAGTTCTGAACGTGAAAGAGACTGGAGGATGGAAAGTTATTAGGACATCAAAGCCCTGAGAGACCTATGGCTCAACAGCTAATCTCCTATAGGAATTTAGTTCTGTGACTGTATAGGGTGCTAGATGTGGTAAAGTTTATAGTGGGGAATATAAAAAATGTAAGTTACTATCGTATAAATTATTATTGTTTTACTTCACGGTTCGATTACACCTTAAATATTTAAAATATAATTTTAAAACATTTGGCCATTTCATATTAAGAAAATATTTTTTTTTTATTAATTTATGTGAACAAAAAAACGAAATTAATAAAACTTTAAAAAAAAATAAGTTACATAATTTTGTAATGGACCCTAATGTTCATATAACTAAATCAAGTTTGCTACTACAACTATAATATTAAAGTAAGTCATAATTTATCGTCCCTGGGAACCTCAAAATAGTTGAAATAGCATTTTAAGTTTTCAGCGCATAAAGCATCAAGTAACTAAATTGATAGATTTTATTTATAAACTGCTGAACTACGAATCTGTTTCAAATTATTTATGAAGAGATTTTAACATGTATTAATTTTAATGGACTTCTAATTACATATTATATATATTTTGGAAATATAGTGAATTTTATTTAAAATTTTGTTAAGCTGGTTGTAAAAAAATTTTTGCTTGGCAGATATTAGGGATCCGTAGTAAACTAGTTAGTGTAGTAGTGAGTGCTTATAGTTTCACCATGTTTGTCTTTCTTATCTATTTTTATTTCTGTTAGTGAGGTCGGAATAAGGATGACCTATAATCGGGAAACTGCAAAATCCTACACTGAACATGGACCGACATGCTCTTGACCAGTTTTTTTTTCTTCTGGAAATGACCTATATTTTCTCTATTCCTTTTAAATGTAAAGAAAGTGCATTATAGTGCTACTTATCTAGTACTTTAACTCTTTGTCCTTTCTCCATACGTTTCACAAAGATTTTTCAATCGTCGTCGGATTTCCTCGGACTCTGAAGCATGAGGAATCTATTTTACCTTTTGCCTTGGTTCAGATGGAAATTGAGATTTCTATGAAATGAAAGAGTTGACTGAACATCTTAGTATTAGACTAATAGATTTGCTTTGTGTTTTTGCTTGAATTTTTCCTCTGTATGTTAAGATCTGTTGTGTGATAGTCGTTTGGCATGTCTTTAAGTTAGCCTTTAACAATAAATATGATAAAGGATTTACTGCTTTTAGGTAGAAGGATGTAAAATTCGAGTATCACATTTTAAAAGATTTCAGTTTTTACAGATCCGGGTTTTGGGGCTAACTCTATCATACTAACGTTCTTTTTTTGTTGATTTTTGCTTTCATGAACTTAAAACAATCCGTCTACAGTTGGTCGGTTTCAAATCCTTGTTATTCGGAACTACATTGCCGCACACAGATTTTCATACGCCTGTTCATTTAAAAGAAACATATATTTCGACGCGTATTTTCCACAGCTATCGAAAGTCGTAACAAAAAAAAATATAACAAAAACGCATTTTGAAAAACGAACTGTCCATTCCACAAACGGATCTGCCGGAGCATGTAGGTACAATACCGATGTAAAATATGTTTAAAAAAAAAACTCCGTGGCAAAGGGATGAAGCTGTATGAGTCTGGCGTAATCCCCAACTGTTACGTTCGTTAGGTTTAATGAACGAAGATTTACATAAATGTTTTTAAGCCCCGACATTCGGGCTGACCGTAAGCTTCTTATGCTAAAAAGATATACATTAACATCTTTATGATGAGTATGATGGAGAACTATTTAATAATGGATTACATGTTTCGGTGTATAGACCCACCGACTAAAAACCACCTGTTTTGACTTTCAAGCCAATTCTCGGGTCCTTCAAAGGCTTAATTAAGAATATTGGTCCAGTTAAATTACTAGAAAGCTGAAAGTTGGTCTGATCGGACACCACTTTAACGACTGTGTGAAGTCTGATCCATCGAACGTAAAAAATATATCGAACAATAAAATTGGTGCATTTTGTTATTTATTTAGGTATCGAAAAAACGGTTAGACCGCAAACGACATGTAAAAAAGGTAACTTAAAAAATAATTGGATTCCTATTTATAATAATGACCTCAAAATTTTACTATTTACATAAAATAGACCAAATATATCAATGAAAGCCTGATTCAAACTTTAACTAATCTCTAAAAATAATAAAACTATAGTCTACATTCAATTACTTTTCATTAAAAAACCTATTAGGGTAGTTAAAAGTCATCGCTTGAACACCGTAAGTAATAATTTCCGTTTTAATTAAATCCTAAAGCAAGATTGGCAGCTGGTACGTTATTTTCTCTTTTTCTTTAAGATCAACGAGATTCTAATTAACCCTGATTATAATTATAAGAGGAAATTATTAGATCATTGCAGCTTATCATCGTAATTGCTTATGAATCGTATGATGTATCATATGAAAGAAAGTTTTATTCTTTAAAGAATTTCAGTGCTTCTAAAATAAAAATAAATGAAATATTCCCCTATTTGTTCACCATTTTCATAAAACACCGGACCGATAGAGGTAAATTAGTAAAACCAATTTCACATAAAATCAAGTGCTACATAGGTTATCTAGTCATACACACGCCCACAAAATGTTTACGATGAAATTGGTCTTAAGGGTTCTGTAAAACCTTAGGTATAAATAGACCCTTCACATCAATTTAAATCATAACCCATGCCAAAGTACCTATGATGAAATAAAATAATTTTACGAGTGTAAATAACATAATTAAATATTACTTTCATCATCAGCAATGTTACCTTACTGATCAAAACACCGATGATCTTGTTTGTATAATTATATGATCACCCATCCACATCCTGACCGCAGTATTAGCCGCTTTACTTCTTAGCAGTTCCCGTAACCATTACTCACCGACAAGATCGTCACTTGTACAAAAACTTGTCAAACAATTCCTTCCGAAGTACATCACTTAAAAAGACTACAGTAGCTGAAATTAAAATGTTCAAAGCAATTTCGTACTAATGGACCACAGTGATTAATGTTACCGCCGACATTATTTTAATGAGGATAAATTGCATATTTGAGTGTCCCCACTAATAGCTTCCTTAATTCTTTCCCGCCTTTCTTAAGCTCGGATTAACTATCGGACCCGTTGTGCCAGCATATGGAAAAACGTCCTATCTACATTTTTGGTAAAGAAACGCTAACGCCGTTTTTACCCGGGATGTCAATATTGCGGACCCCGTTTGAATTTTTCGAGCAAATTCAAATGACAAGCGATAAGTACTTTAGTGTACGGAAGTAGATTAAACACCATTTTTTTCTACAAACAGTTTTTGCTATCATCGACTGACTATTTTATCGAGTTAGGAAGGATATACATAATCATTATCATTATTGTAGCTAACTCGACATATCTGTAACACATATATTTTTAAAATGATTTATTTCATTTCGCGCTTCATATCCCAACTGATTGAGCCCAACTCAAAATCATCACACTTTATACACGCCGCTTTTGTTTTCTTTTCTTTACATTGCAATAAGACTTAAAACTTCCCAACTCATTCAACAATAGATAAATATAACATTTACATATAAACATAATACATACAAACTCCGAAACTCCGAAGTTTCAGCGTAAAAAGTGACAAATTACAAGTTATTTTAAAAGAAACTTTCTAAGAATGTCGGAACTTAATCACGGGGTCGATTAAAACTTTGTGATGTTGTTCAAACACCATGGGTATACTTAAAAAGTTTTTATTACTTATTGATTAACAAGAAATTCTCGCGGTTCCGCTTAAATATTTTGGGAATTTTTGGTTGGTAACTCTTTTGTGTTACCTTTTCTCGACTAGCTTACAATTCAACTAGTTTTAGATGTACATTGCATAAAAGTCAAACGAAATAAGAGCCATAGCTAAATGGATAACCACCTTTTAAATAAAAAAACACATCCAATAGGCTCATCTGTCGTGGTGGCTTAGTGGGTAAATTACCAACTTCAAGTATGAGGGCACGGGTTCGATCCCAAGTCAGGCAAGTACCAATGCAACTTTTCTAAGTTTGTATGTACTTTCTAAGTATATCTTAGACACCATTGACTGTGTTTCGGATGGCACGTTAAACTGTAGGTTCCGGCTGTCAGTGAACATCCTTGGCAGTCGTTACGGGTAGTCAGAAGCCAGAAAGTCTGACACCAGTCTAACCAAGGTGTATCGGGTTGCCCGGGTTACTGGGTTGAGGAGGTCAGATAGGCAGTCGCTTCTTGTAAAGCACTTCTAAACACTCAGCTGAATCCGGTTAGACTGGAAGCCGACCCCAACATGATTGGGAAAAGGCTCGGAGGATGATGATCCAATAGGTTCATCTGTTAAAGAGTTAGAGCAAAGAAAGTCTACTAAGGTCAGCTTGTTATTATTATGAGTTCTTTGTCCATAAGACCCAGTAGGTAAATATAAACTTTTGCTGGCTAAGGAAATCATTGCTTCAAGTGTTTTTACTGTGGATGAATTCTTCTTCTTTGAATGACCGTTCTATATACCAATGTTTTGTATGTATATGAATGATATAATAATATGCTATCATGCCACATACTGGGTGTTTATAATATTCAGCCGCGAAATATGTATATCCAAATGTACCGTTACAAACGTAACAAGGTAGAGGTTATCCTCAAAAAACTGAGTTAACCGAAAAAAGATTTGGAACACAGTTTTAATTACATCTAGTTTCGCAGCCCAAAATCCGGCATTACTTAACGCTATTTTAGTTTAATTTATGTACAGAAAATCTGTACTAATCCCCGTGTTCGCTGGAACCGGTTCGCGGACACGAAGGATTTTAATATTGTTTTATAATTTTAATACCGGACGGACCAGATGAAAATCCCTCCGGAAATATTGAGTACGGACCAAAATATGCGCCTGAGTCTGCAATTTGCATATTTCATAGTTACGCCCGAATGCAATGCTAAGCTCTTAATCCAATTGAACAAAGTGGATTTTTCGTATTTATTTGCCGAAAGACAAGGTAAAAAACTGTAAATGAAATTATGATTGCAATTGCATGACATTTTCAATGGTGACGTTTTTTTTTTGATCTTACAGTATTGATCATAATAAACAGAAATTACGAAGTTACTTGCGATACTAGCATTATAATTAATTTCTTTTAACAATCGTAAAAAAATATATTAAAAGCTGATGCAAAATATCCCGACGTATGCATATAAGTGACAAGTTGGTCCTTCACACCCTTTCAAGTGAAAGGACCAAACACAAGCTTACACACGAGCTTATAGAATTAAAATCAATGAGTTGGAAATCGTTTTGTAATGGCGTGAATGGAATCTATTAGAACTAAAATCATGTACAAGTGCCGGTTGATTACAGCACGTTCATTCAATTATTATTAGTGGGCGACTATTATTACAGCTATTATTTTAAAAGCATCGCCCGTAACTACTAGAAACAATCGGGTATTAAATTACCTTTTTTTTCTTGCAACACGTCATTCACGTGTGGTTTTCTATGTTTTACATACGTAATGTCATGTAATGGTCTTAATGACTTGATAAGGAGTCGTAAATAAAGGTTCCAAAAGGGGTGCGAATGAAATCTGAGGGCACGGCAGTGCCCCAGCCAAGACTCGAGCAAAGCGGGCACGGCCGTACCATCTTTTCTCGAAGCGTTTCGCGGCTATTTCAGCCCCCTGTATCTTCCATGTGAACAAAGCTAGGAGTTTAGGTTTTCGATGACCAAGAGTAAGTATTAGAACAAGCTTAGTCTCAAAATTACAAGACATTTGAATAAATAGTTTACGAGATATGAGCGATCAAAGTTACACCATTTTGTCACTGACTCACTCACTGACCGATCATCAAAAGTCTAAGGTACTTCTAGCAAACTTAGAACCTTCAAATTTGGCACCAAGATAGGTTATTAGCTACATATAAAGAGAAAATTATAAAAACCTTAAAACTTAATAAAAAATAGGAAACAAATTTATATTTGCGGTTTTTCAAGAACATTGTGTATGAATTTTGACTGCATTGATAACTTTGTTTTTTATTTATGTACAAAATGTTACTAAGTATTCGTTTTATTGTTACGTAGTGGTATATTGTTATTATGTATTAAATATACAACATATGAATAAAAAAGCTAGGTTTAAATGAAATGAATAATGATAAAATCTTTCATATTAATGCAGTGCGATAAACACTGCATGCTCGCTCGATAGATGGCGTTGTCCTGGTCTAAATCGTGCTATGGTTTCGTTACATAGCTTAGTATAAGTAGTACTTAAAAAAAATCAAATAATTTTATGTGATAGCCTCTGAAATAAATCTCTTTTATTCTAAAAGATATTCGATTAAAAAATTCGACAATTACGAAATTTTTTAGGTTAAAAAAAATATTGTTTACGTGCTACTTTAGGTGTACATATTTAGTTTGTTATATATTTAGTTAGTTGCATGTAAGTTAATTTAATTTGTTAAACCTACACTTAGAGAAGAAAGAGACCTACAAAAAATAAATTAGATCCCACCAAAAACATTAAATGTAAAAAAAGCCAATCCTCTACGCAATTTCTCCACCGTAAAAAGTTTTGAGATCGCATAGAAGCCAAGTCCTGTTCTACTTTATTTGTAATAATAAATCAATATTTTGTGACTATATCAATAGTTTTGTTCTCATTACAATAATACTGTCTTGGCCATGAGCACAAGTTAAAAGTCGCTCCTTGTAATAATGTGTAAATACCAATGAATTGATAAATTCTATATGGACATGATTTTACGATTGGACTGATTATGGACTGATTGGAATTTGAGATCACCATGGACTAAACATGCGCCATAGTACATGTGTAGTTCATTGATGTTGGATGTCGGTCATTTAGTAACAATTGAATAAACTAAAAGTATTTAATTCTGTGATATTAAACTTCATGTTTGACTTTCACCTCTCCAAGATATGCTGTATTATATTTGTAGTTTATTGTGCTCATGGCCAAGTCAATATTATTGTAAAGTGAACGAAACTATTGATATAGTCACAAAATATTGATTTATTATTACAAATAAAGTAGAACAGGACTTGGCTTCTATGCGATCTCAAAACTTTTTACGGTGGAGAAATTGCGTAGAGGATTGGCTTTTTTTTACATTTTATGTTTTTGGTGGGATTATGATATTACTGACCCTAAATAAAATTGGCAACAGGACAGACAAAGAAGTTGTACGTACAACATACAAGTACATGCCTAAGTAGTTGCAAAAAAAATATTAACACTGCGATAACCATTTTTCGTTCAACCATAATACTTAGGTCTAGCATAAAATAGCGCCCAATAATAATAAAACTGAGCCCCGCAGGGCATCTGAGGCGGATGACGGGGAGTAGCGACCCCGCGGGGCTATATATCCGAGTGCTCCAGGGAGAGTATACTGTCCCCCACCTCCGGCTTGCCGGAGTGAAGCATGACGGGGGATAGGTCTCCCGCCTCTTGGCTTGCCTTCATCGGCCGGTCAGAGTGGAGTCGCTAGAGCAAGGTTAGTCCTGCTCGGAGGGTAGGTGCCTCGTGGTAAGTGGCGAGTGGGCCGGTGATGCTGGACCCACAGGGAGCGCGTGATCTGCGTTTAAAGTCCGCCGAGGTATCCTCACCCTTCTCAGCCGCTCATGTCCCTGTTGCCCTCTTGTTGCTTTTCAGTGACTGATTCCCGGGGGCCCAGTAAGTGAGTTGGCGAGTCTCCACCTGCCATTTTAACATGTATTTAATACATTGTCATCGGCAGGTGCCATAGTTCCCGTAGTTTCCCCATTCCTAGTCCATTAGCATCCCATCACAATAGCCTAAGTAGTTTTCATCCATAGTTAGCAATAGTTTAGCACAGAACCGGGGATTGTCCTTGGGTACATTTCTATAGTGTATACAGGGATAATCGTCGGTTTTGTGTCACCATTTCATTAAAGTTGTCTCAAAAGGGCTTCCGCGTGTTGGCTTCGGCCCCACGTTCGCCTCCCAAAAATCCGGGACTCTATAGTCCCGAGGTCTGGTAGAGACATACAAGATAATAATAATAATCTTTATTTGCTTTAAACATGGTATTTTTGGTGTTACATAAGATATATAAGGAACAAGCATGTTTAGCTATATAATAGCATGCAAAAATGTATAACTTAAAACTAACATCTTAATATTAAATTAACATTAACCTATTTGAGATCAAAATTTCGATCAAGAAATTCACTGACACTATAAAAGCTACATTTGACTAGCCATTCGTGTAGTTTTGCCTTCAGAGCTCTTACATGTAATAATTTCAGGTTTCTAGGAATTTTGTTATAAATACGTACACACATTGCAAGGCAGTTTTTGTTATATTTTGTCAGTCTTGGTAGGTCATCAAGAACTAGCGTGTATGGATCACGTCTGCTCCGCTGTAATACCTCATTTGCTGACTTAAATAAATTTTTGTTCTTTGCTACGAACATACAAATTTCATATATATAAAGTGATGGTAGTGGTAACAAACCAAGTTTTTTAAATACTGGTCGACATGAGTCGTCAGGTTGCATACCCCAAATCGATCTTATGCACTTTTTTTGTGCAATATATGCACGGTTCATGTCGGTACTATTACCCCACATGATAAGCCCATAACGCAGCAATGATTCAACGTAGGCACGATAAGACATTATTGCCGTTTTGATGTTTGTTACTCTTTTTACTATTTTTAGAGCATATACAAATTTATTAATTTTGGTACTGAGATTATCTACGTGCTCTTTCCAGTTTATATTTTTATCTATGATTATACCTAAGAACCGAGTATGTGTAACTTCTTTGATTGTAGGGATGTTGAGATTGATGTTATTTTTGTAATTGTTAGTTTGGTTAAATTGAATGAAGACGGATTTCTCTAAGTTTATTTTCAAGCGGTTTATATTTAGCCAAGTTAGTAATGAGTCTATTGTGTTATTAATTTCAACCTCATGACCTTTAACAGTATTACATGTTTTGTTGGACGTTACTATGATGGATATATCATCAGCAAATAATATGCACTTATGTGGGGTTATTTTAACGATATCATTTATATAAATTAAAAATAGTATGGGACCAAGGACACTTCCTTGTGGAACGCCATATTTATTTGGATTATATTTAGAATAGTATGATGCCATATCTTTATTATTATTAATTTTGTTTATAACGACGCTTTGCTGCCTATCACCTAGATACGACGATATCCACTCATGAGCAGGACCTCTAACTCCTATAGAATCTAATTTTTTTAATAGTAATTCGTGCGAGACTAGATCGAAAGCTTTTGATAAATCGAAGAAAAGACCAGTAGTGAGATAGTTGTTATTAACATTAGAGAGTATAGTTTTCATGAGTGTAAATATGGCTAAGGATGTAGACTTGTTTTTTTGAAATCCGAACTGTTCTTCAGCAATAATTTTAAATTTACTGCAATAATCAATCAACCTCTTATGCATGCATTTTTCAAACACTTTCGATAAGATGGGTATAAGTGTTATTGGGCGATAATTATTGACATCAAATTTGTCTCCTTTTTTAAATATTGGTTTTACTATGGCGAGTTTTAATCTGTCGGGGAATATACCCTCTGAGAATGACATATTGATAAGGTACGTTAAGATTTCACATAGTTCTTCACAGCAGGCTTTTATGATTTTTGTGTTAATTTCATCGTAACCCTCTGAGTGAGTATTGCTTAAGGACAGATCTAATATAGAAGTACAAAACCCGAAGTATAATTTGAAAAAACGCTGTTGTAAAATTCGCTATAGTTTAGTTTTAGTATTTTTTAACAGATAATCGCCAAAATTGTATTAAGCTTGTTTTTTAGTTCTTTTCCTCAAAATAGCTGGCCCATGTTGATACCTAAATACTTTTCACTTGCAAGCCAAAGTCAATTCTTGAATTACCTACTTCTTCAGTTATTTGTTATTAGGTTTCTGAATTAATAAATGTAGGTATATAACAATGGCATATTAATTGTACCCACTCAAATTTGAATAATTTGGCCACTTTTTGTCATAATTTCTCATGCTATATTTCAATCACTTACTTCCATCATATTCATTCAATATTTAATTGAAGGTTGTGGCTATTTGGTATTCACCCTCGCTTCAATTTGGGCATACTTTTCATATTGCATGGTCTGCCTCGGTAAGTACTTCCAAAACAAAAGAAAGACGTAACACTCAAAGTAGTTAACAATCCCACCAAAAACATAAAATGTAAAAAAAAGCCAATCCTCTACGCAATTTCTCCACCGTAAAAAGTTTTGAGATCGCATAGAAGCCAAGTCCTGTTCTACTTTATTTGTAATAATAAATCAATATTTTGTGACTATATCAATAGTTTCGTTCACTTTACAATAATATTGACTTGGCCATGAGCACAATAAACTACAAATATAATACAGCATATCTTGGAGAGGTGAAAGTCAAACATGAAGTTTAATATCACAGAATTAAATACTTTTAGTTTATTCAATTGTTACTAAATGACCGACATCCAACATCAATGAACTACACATGTACTATGGCGCATGTTTAGTCCATGGTGATCTCAAATTCCAATCAGTCCATAATCAGTCCAATCGTAAAATCATGTCCATATAGAATTTATCAATTCATTGGTATTTACACATTATTACAAGGAGCGACTTTTAACTTGTGCTCATGGCCAAGACAGTATTATTGTAATGAGAACAAAACTATTGATATAGTCACAAAATATTGATTTATTATTACAAATAAAGTAGAACAGGACTTGGCTTCTATGCGATCTCAAAACTTTTTACGGTGGAGAAATTGCGTAGAGGATTGGCTTTTTTTACATTTAATGTTTTTGGTGGGATCTAATTTATTTTTTGTAGGTCTCTTTCTTCTCTAAGTGTAGGTTTAACAAATTAAATTAACTTACATGCAACTAACTAAATATATAACAAACTAAATATGTACACCTAAAGTAGCACGTAAACAATATTTTTTTTAACCTAAAAAATTTCGTAATTGTCGAATTTTTTAATCGAATATCTTTTAGAATAAAAGAGATTTATTTCAGAGGCTATCACATAAAATTATTTGATTTTTTTTAAGTACTACTTATACTAAGCTATGTAACGAAACCATAGCACGATTTAGACCAGGACAACGCCATCTATCGAGCGAGCATGCAGTGTTTATCGCACTGCATTAATATGAAAGATTTTATCATTATTCATTTCATTTAAACCTAGCTTTTTTATTCATATGTTGTATATTTAATACATAATAACAATATACCACTACGTAACAATAAAACGAATACTTAGTAACATTTTGTACATAAATAAAAAACAAAGTTATCAATGCAGTCAAAATTCATACACAATGTTCTTGAAAAACCGCAAATATAAATTTGTTTCCTATTTTTTATTAAGTTTTAAGGTTTTTATAATTTTCTCTTTATATGTAGCTAATAACCTATCTTGGTGCCAAATTTGAAGGTTCTAAGTTTGCTAGAAGTACCTTAGACTTTTGATGATCGGTCAGTGAGTGAGTCAGTGACAAAATGGTGTAACTTTGATCGCTCATATCTCGTAAACTATTTATTCAAATGTCTTGTAATTTTGAGACTAAGCTTGTTCTAATACTTACTCTTGGTCATCGAAAACCTAAACTCCTAGCTTTGTTCACATGGAAGATACAGGGGGCTGAAATAGCCGCGAAACGCTTCGAGAAAAGATGGTACGGCCGTGCCCGCTTTGCTCGAGTCTTGGCTGGGGCACTGCCGTGCCCTCAGATTTCATTCGCACCCCTTTTGGAACCTTTATTTACGACTCCTTATCAAGTCATTAAGACCATTACATGACATTACGTATGTAAAACATAGAAAACCACACGTGAATGACGTGTTGCAAGAAAAAAAAGGTAATTTAATACCCGATTGTTTCTAGTAGTTACGGGCGATGCTTTTAAAATAATAGCTGTAATAATAGTCGCCCACTAATAATAATTGAATGAACGTGCTGTAATCAACCGGCACTTGTACATGATTTTAGTTCTAATAGATTCCATTCACGCCATTACAAAACGATTTCCAACTCATTGATTTTAATTCTATAAGCTCGTGTGTAAGCTTGTGTTTGGTCCGTAAATTGATGCGCGCCCGGCATCAGCAGAAGGATCGACGAAGAAACCTTTCATCATCGTCATCAGGATCAGACGCATCATCTTCCTCTTCGAGTTCAAGTGCCAGTTCCGCTTCACCTCGATCAAGGTCACGCGCACGCCTGTCTCCACCACCGTTACAAGAGCCGTTATGCATTGAAGGTTGGTTCCAAGTTTAAAATATTTTTCGTTGAAGAACAATACTGCGGGTAGCTTATGGGGCTATCACTTTATTGTTAAACGAAAACATTTCCTTGCCAGAGAGGCTTTGAAGGTTGGTTCCACGTTAAAAAATATTTTTTCGTTGAAGAACAATACTGCGGGTAGCTTATGGGGCTATCACTTTATTGTTATACGAAAACAATCCTATGCCATAGAGCTTAATAAATGTGATTAAGCATGTAATATCTCATTCGTTGAAGAACAATAATGCGGGTATCCTTTGGGGTTATCACTTTATTGTTAGACGAACGTTTTTTCTCTTAGTACCCACAAACTAAATTATAATAGGCATAAAATATTCGTTGAAGAATAATATTGCGGGTAACTTTTGGGGTTGCCACCTTATTATTAGACGAATATGAACATCACACCATTCGTATTAACTATGTTCATACGGATTTTTTTCCATTATAGACGTGCCAAGATATGGAATTGAAGAGGGCGTGCCTATGGCGTCAACCAGCGCCGCTACCGCCACCGTGGACGTCGAAACTCGACCAACAGTGACTGCCGCTGTGGATACACTGCCCACGACGAGTAAGGCAGGTAGTTTGCCTTCCGAGCCTAGCATTGAACAGGAATTGGACGAGGATCTCCTTAAAATATTAGGGGTTGACCCGTCTCAACAGAGATTATACGGTAAAGATATACAACCAGACCTTGCGATTCGGTTACAACACGTAGCTACATCGGGGCTCAGTAAAGAAACCCGCAAGGAACTTACCGACAGATATTTGCTTCCTGGTAATTGCACCCTCGTGGACGCTCCTGCGCTTAACCCAGAGATTAAGGCTGCCATACCCGAGGCGGTCTTCAAAAGAGACAAAGCGATTGAACTTAAACAAAAACAGTTGTCTTCAGTGGCATCCTGTCTAGGCGAAGCAATATCAACGCTCATGTCGCAACCAATAAGAGACACTGCTCTCATTCAAACCTTAATGGATGGGTCTAAATTATTGTGCGATGCTCAACATGCAGATTCCTTAACGCGTAGAAACTTTATTCTAAATAATCTAAAAAAGGAACTCAAAGATCAACTTGCAGCTACCAAGATCGACAAACTGCTGTTTAGCGAGGAGTTGTCTAATACTTTAAAAACAGCTAAGGCGATTTCTCAATCTAGTGCTGACATGAAGCCACAGACAACCAAGAACCCTGTCAAAAGGTCTCAGAAACCAGTGAAGAATTATTTAAACTGGCGAGCTCCTCCTCCAAATCAAGCCAGGCCGAGGGGGAGCCAGAGGACAAAGGAGCCTGTCAAGAATCGCCAAGAAAACTCCTCAAAGCGGTCGTCGAATCCAGCGTCAACTCGCAGTCGCCGCCGCTAGACACGGTAAAGTACGCAGGTCGGTTATTGAACTTTAGTCGACAGTGGGCACTTATAACCCAAGATCATAACATTTTGTCATGGGTTTTTGAAGGATATAAAATTCCATTTTCGCGACGTGTAACACAATCTCCTTGTACCGGAGACAAAAAATACTCACCAACCGAAAGAAGTCAATTCAAAAGTGCTATTAATGATTTACTTTCAATAGGGGCTGTATCTGTATGTGAACCCTGCGAGGGTCAATTCTTATCGTCTATATTTTTGGTACCTAAACCTAATGGCAAATCGAGATTAATTTTAAACTTAAAACTTTTAAATAAATTTATAGACACAAGCCACTTCAAACTTGAAGACCTTCGAACAGCTCTGAAACTCTTATCAAAGGATTGTTTCATGAGCACGATTGACTTAAAAGACGCATATTTTTTAATACCCGTCCACAACGAATACAAAAAATACCTTCGCTTTAAATTTTGTAACAAACTGTACCAATTTAATGTATTGCCTTTTGGACTAAATACAGCACCCTGGGTGTTTACGAAAATTATGAAACCAGTGGTTAGTTTACTGCGATCTTGCGGAAATATGTCAACAATTTATTTAGACGACATTTTATTAATTTCAAGGTCATTTGAATCATGCCTAGAGAACTTATCTGATACCACAAGTCTGCTGCAGGCTCTAGGATTTATAATTAACCTTGAGAAAAGTAAACAGGTTCCTAGTAATACTTGTACATTTTTAGGATACATTATTGATTCAAATAATTTTCACGTCACCTTACCTAAAGAAAAAATTACTAAAATTAAAACCAAGATTAGCATGTTTCGCAACATTAATCGCTGTAAAGTCAGGGACTTTGCAAGTTTAGTAGGATTACTTACCTCTGCATGCCCAGCTGTGGAATACGGCTGGCTTTATACGAAAGAACTTGAACGCTGTAAATACTTAACCCTACTTAATGACGATAACTACGACAAGTATATGAATATACCACCATCGGTATTACCAGACCTCGATTGGTGGGTTCACGCAATGCAGGCTCCTGTATGCAAGATCAAACAAAACATATACAGTTTAGAAATTTTTTGTGATGCCTCAACTATGGGATGGGGTGCTGCCTGTGGTGAGGAACGGGCAAGCGGGATGTGGACGGAGAGTGAACGCTCTTGCCATATCAATTACTTAGAAATCCTAGCTGTCTTTTTAGGTCTTAAAACTTTTGCTAAGTCTTATCACAAATGCCAAATTCTCCTAAGAATAGATAACACTACGGCTATCTCGTACATTAATCGCATGGGAGGCGTACAGTTTCCTCACTTAACGAGCGTAACACGAGAATTGTGGCAGTGGTGTGAAAAACATCATATAACTGTATTCGCGTCTTACATAAGTTCGACTGATAACGCCGTTGCAGATGCAGAATCGCGGCGTGTACACCCAGACATTGAATGGGAATTGTCTGACCAAGCATTTCAAAAGATTGTCAGACAATTTAGGGCCCCTAGCATAGATTTATTTGCCAGTAGGATCAATAAAAAATGTTTAAAATATGTATCTTGGCACAGAGACCCCGACGCATACGTTATAGATGCCTTTACAATATCGTGGTCATCCTTTTATTTCTACTGTTTTCCACCATTCGCTATGATATTAAAAGCGTTGCGGAAAATTATTGATGACAAAGGTGAGGGTATTATGGTAGTGCCTTTATGGCGGACACAACCTTGGTACCCTCTTTACATGAGCCTCTTGATATCGGACCCCTTAATTCTGCAACCATCTAATGACCTGATTATCTCTCATTCCAGCAATCGAGATGTGCACCAGAAAATTACCCTGGTTGCCGGGATATTATCAGCTCGTCATTGTTAAGAAGAAACGTTCCTCCTGCCTCGGTACCGATTATGTTAGCTTCACTTGCAGGCAGTTCTCTCAAACAATATGATGTTTGTCTTAAAAAATGGTTTTTATTCTGCAAAGTAAATAATTTTGATATTTATGAAGCTTCCGTCCCTACGGTTATAAAATTCCTTACGCAGATATACGAGTCGGGTGCAAAATATGCAACCATAAATAGTTATAGATCAGCACTGTCATTGATTCTTGGGCAGGACTTGGGTAACAATGATTGTATAAAACGTTTTTGCAAAGGTATCTTTAGACTCCGTCCACCTTTACCCAAGTATGATACAACCTGGGACGTATCTGTAGTTTTAAATTTTTTAGCTACATTGTATCCAAATGAATCGCAGAATTTAGATAAACTATCCAAAAAATTAGCTACCCTTCTGGCGCTAACAACTGCCCATAGAGTGCAAACACTTTCAAAAATAAATATTGATAATATAGAAATATTTGCCACCAAAGTCAGTATCAAAATTCCTGATCTAATTAAAACATCCCGTCCTGGCGCAGCTCAGCCCGAGCTTATATTACCATTTTTTCGCGAAAGACCAGAAATCTGCCCTGTTAGTGCCCTAGGTTGCTTTCTTGAGTTAACCAAGGACTTACGTAAAACTAAAAACCTTTTTATTAGTATTAATAAGCCTCATAAATCAGTTACCTCACAGACGTTAAGTCGGTGGATTAAGTCGATTTTAGGTACTTGTGGAATTGATGTGACTACCTTCAGTGCTCACAGTACAAGACACGCATCCACATCAAAGGCATATAAGACTGGAGTTAACCTAGATCTTATAAGAAAAACAGCAGGTTGGAGTAATTATTCAACCTTTGCTAGATTCTATAATCGAAATGTAAACGAAATTGATAAACAAGATGATTCTTTTGCCCGAGGTGTTCTGTTAAATGATTAAGCTAAAATAATTAGAATTAAGTACGAAAAATGATTATACCTTGATAATTCAATAAAAGCGATTATTTATCATTATCACCTTTTAATTCCGTTGATATTTTCCCAACTTACTCTCAACATCTACATGTGATCTAATATAGAAGTACAAAACCCGAAGTATAATTAATGATTAAACGAACTTACCTTAAGTGAAGTTCTATCATAATTATATGAGGGTTTTGTACGAATATATTAGAACCCACCCTCCCATATTTCTACCCCAGGAAAATATCAACATTGGACGAAACATACTCTCAACTAAATGAGGACAGCAAGACAGTAGAGCGGGTAAGAATGAACGAAAAAAAAAAAAAAAAAAAAAAAAAAAAAAAACAAATTGAGAGAGGGTCTCTCAAAAATTCAGTGCAAATGGCGACACCGACGTGTGTACTACATGTGATCTAATATATTCGTACAAAACCCTCATATAATTATGATAGAACTTCACTTAAGGTAAGTTCGTTTAATCATTAATTATTCAATCAAAAGCCGCTCCTATACTGGTCGAATCAACAATGATTCGTCACAGTCGCGCGCGCATCTTTCTCAGTACACATTAAACTATCGTGTCAGGCGCACCTATATTATGTTCCATTATGTTCTAGTGGTTTTATAACGAAAAGGTTTTAATTCTTTCTTTTTTTTTGTTGTATAGTGGTTTTAGTGAATGTTATAGTTTGAAAAGTGAACTATTGTTGAAGCAACATGGAATTTAAAACGGCTGGTGTATTGTTTTGTTTGGTTTTTGGTAAGAATAAAATATGTACTGGTATAAAGTATTAATATAATTTTAGGTATTAATTAGTTGTTTATTTAATTCTGTTTAATATAATTAATCAACTTATGTTAGGTATATATTTATTTCTAAGAAGCTAAGGTTACAACGGTCATCGGTTTCATATTTTCTTTGATTTCTAACAAAATTGAGCCCCAATTTTAATTAGGCGGGAATCACTATTTACGCTTTTCATAACATTTTCGTTTCCAAAGATCGTTTTTGTCCTTTTATCATATTATTACCTTAAAAGAAAATTTTTTAAAAATGATCTTACAAGCTTGGTTTTCAATAAATAATATTATAAGTGAGTAATAATTGTGCGAGGCTTCTTGTAAGTATATTCTAGGAAGGTGATATAAAAGGGAGCAATTTCTTTCTGAGTAATTTTCAGATACAAAGAGCGGGATTGTCAGTATATTTTTCCATGACCTCTTTCAGATTTCGGAAACCATAGTTTAGTTTCTGGACATGGGTCACAAAAACGATTGCATAGTTTTTGTGACTCATGTCCAGAAACTAAACTATTGGCAAACTATTGCATAGTTTTTGTGACTTATTTTAGAGTTCTTTCAGTATGCAAAAACTTTTGCGTTTAATTTGCAAAAGAAATTCAGCGTTCTATGCACAACAAAAAAATACCAACTTTAGTGAGCATACATCAGCCCATGTTTTGCGAATAACTTTAAAACTTGACACGTAAAGATTAAGCTTCGTGTCCTCGCCGTAAAAATGGAAAAGGGTTACCTGCAATGGTTCTCATAAATAACGGCTTACAAAACTGTCAGTGCTTACTATAAATCTTTTCTATATATTTTCCAGTTAGGACGCCATTGATCTTCGGCGAAAAGCGGTTGGGATATGTCGTTGCTTTGCTTTTCAATATTAGGTATCTGTCCTTCGGATTTTTGCGTAGCTTCTCTTACCCATGTTTAACAATTGTGTGTATTGGTTCGCTGAATTTTAATTCTTTGTCTATGTATGAAAATGTGTTAAAAACTATGAAATGTACCATGTAGAGAAGGTTTAATAGGTATTCAGATTCAGGTTTAAAAATTTTCAGAACGCTTTTGAAAATAATATTGTAAGCTATTGATATGTCATTCAATATTTCATTTTAAAACTGCATTCGTTGCAATTATTTTTTTCGCTTAAGTTGAAAAAATAATGGTTGTATCCGCAGTTTATTGTAGTTATACTCAGTTTAATGTCGCAATTAATAATTAATTAAACGCAATTAAATGTCCTTTATAGTAATTTACACACGGACACAAAATTATTGTCATATACACATCACATACTGGTTTATATGAATGACGAATTGGAAAACCGTGAGCTCATTGTACTCGAATCGGAATGTCCCAGACTGTTTAATTGATGAACGAATACAATGTATCTCCCCATTTCACGTGGTGTTTAACGCTATTTTTCCCCGAATTTATTTCGAAAAATATTTGGTTTACGTTTAAATTCTTGTAATTTTTGTAACAAAAGAGATTTTCTGGTTTTAACAGAAACCTTAATATTTAAAATATCGACTAGACCTTGTGTTTTAACTCAAATATATATAATTTAATTTAGGATGGATTAAAAAATGTGGTCCTTTCATCTGATTTTTTTTTTGTGCCAATTTTATGTAAAAGCTTTTCAGTGCTTCCCAGGTCGATAACCATAGATGATTCACTATTTAGTCTAAAAATATTATCATGTGATATAATGTCTTTTTAAAGCCATAAAAGGGTCTGCATTATTAATGGACAGTTGCACATTTTTTCCCAGTAGTAGACGTCGCACGCACATGTTTAATAAACTCCAATTAAAATCAATTATTTAATATCATACCAAGCAATAGAGGGGCATTAAGTTCTCTTTATGGCGAGCCCTAATAAATACCGATGGAAATATAAATAGAGAGTATTTAACTAAATAAGGACCAAGAAGTCTTTTTGTCAAAGCTTTTTTTTGGCGTTAAAGTCTGTCCTATTAAAAGGACAGTCCTTCGCTCATTAGAAGCTTCCTTTTTTCAAGTGACTAGTTCTTTTATTAAATTCTTGGTCCTTAGATCTTTTCCGATGTACTTTTGATGACTCTTGTCGTCATTAAAACACTTATGACCGAGACTAAAGCCGAGAGTGGAGTAAATAGAAAATGATATCATCAATTAGCAATTAGGTACTTTTTACACAATTACAAAGATTTCGTACCGTGAGAAAATACTAAAAAGATTTAAACAAGTTAAATTCGGGAATCGTTATCATATTTTTCAGCCAATATCTGTTGTTAAACCTAACTCATAATTTATTATGCAACTACCAAATAATTCATTAAGTTTTATGTAGGTAACAAAGATTATTATAAGAATATATTATTGCAATGAAGTTCACCTTCAAAAAACGGTAGGTAATTGCAAACTTAGTATCATCTTATACATGATTAAGGCCAACAAAATATGACCGAAAACGAAAATTTCTTCCCATCCGGATAATGTTCCGAGTCCCAAATATGGTACATTACGCACTAAGAGTACGCGACCGACCAATTGAGCGAATTAAGACATAAGATGCGATGTCTAAACGACTGGCTAGGTCCCTTTGTTTGAACGGCCGTTTCAATTATTATGTAGATCTTAACTATTCTGCTGCGCCCTAACTGTTTAAAATACAATAAGAAATAGCATTATGGGAGTATAATTGTTTCTGTGTAGGAACGATAGTTACGATAGTTAACGCCTTTTCTCTTAGATATCTAAGGAGCGAGTAGCCTCTTATTAGACTTAGTTACGCACACTTTTTTGCCATTTATAGGCAGTACGAAATAACCAGAAAAGAAACCTGTATTATCAATATTTTCTATAGTTGGCAACCTGAATTATCAATATTTTCTTTACATATACTAAAACCAATTTCCATCTTGTTATAACACGTGGTCATAAAAAAGTTCTGTCTGTTGTAGGTTTAAACTATCGTCTTGAACAAAGTTGAGGATGTAATAACCAATCACTCGTGACCAAAAGGCTGGCTATTACCTCGGACAAAGGATCAGCATGGCCATCCAACGAGGTAATGCTGCCAGCCTCTTGGATACGCTCCCAGTTGACAGCGATGGGGATGAATTTTTTGACGCCTTTTAGATATAGTGTATATATATATGTTTTTTTTAATTGTTTTACTAGGATAGTTTTTTTTTGTGTTGTAAATATCTATGTGTATAACTATGTAAATAAAGTTTATCACTAAAGCTGATACTTTTATGATAAGGTTGAGATTTAACCACTTCACTGTCCACGATGTAGACACAATAGTTGAACAATCAGTTTGTATCGCACATGACTCATGGGACAGACATATTCTACTCATTTCGACAACTCAACACTTCTAACAAAAGACAATCATAATCGTCCTTCACACATTCTATCCATCGCCTCTTCAGTCTTCCCCTATCTGTATTGCCATTATGATCGCCCAAGGAGCCAACAGCATCAGTTAATGAGAACTAACTCCCCTACGACTAACATAATTTGTTTAATTCAAAAATATACAAAACATAACAAGAAATCATTTGATTGACGACGTTCAGTAAAGAGGGTGGTAAATTGTCCTTTTTGTAGTACAATAAGAACATGCTTGTTATACGGGCTTGATCGATTATGTTCATAGTTGTATTTGACAGTGTGTTAATACTTAGTTAATAGTGCATTCCATGGTTTCACTTGCAACCTGAGCGATGAATTGAGAACCTCCTAATTTTTGGGAAGGCGGTTAAAAAGTAGATGTAGAATATGCCATTTTTTATGTCTCATACCTATTTTATGAGATAGGTACTTAAGGCACCAATTAAAACAAAATTAATGATGTTTTTATCCACGCGGACTCACTATTATGTATCACTGTATTGTGTTTGGGCTATTTACTCAAAATATGTAATTCAACATGTATGGATCATATATTTTTAAAGCTATACACAAACTCATAGTTACTATGTAGGTATGTTTCAAAAGCATCAAAATTGCGCGATAAAAATGTAATACCGACATTTTACAAGAGCCATCGACTAGGCGTCGGATTCCATGATATCACTTTATATCAGTATCACCAACGAATTTCAAAGTAACATGCAATATTAAAATGGGCCCTTTTCAAATGAAACTCTCGTGGAATTTTTAACAAAGTAAAATATTTATGTATGTGGTTTTCAACTGAATTTAGTCACAGTACCTAACGTTATTATCATGTGTTTGATCGTGCATTTAAATGGCTACCCTGCGTGACTCTACACTTTAAAATGCTGGGCCATGCATTCAACTGATTAATTGTTTAATTTGCTCGTGAATATTAAATTATTTACTATTTTACAGCCTAATACAAAAGGTTGTAAAAGGTTAACGGTTTTCATACGAAATACTCCACGTTCGAAAAGTTCGATTTTCAATTTTCTAGTTGTTTTTTTTTTGGGATTGCCATATTTTTACGAGCAGTTAGGCAAAACAAAAAAGTGTTTTGTTAGTTTCATAATTCAAAACTCTTTCATAAAAATTCTGGATTTTTTTAAGAACATGATATTCTTGTTCACAGAATTTTTAATACCTGATTTTTGAACCGATTTTGAAAATTCATTCATTTTATTTGATTCGTTGTTGAGAGTTTCATAGTCTATCTTTTAAACGGTTACCTACAGAAAATAGTTCCCATGCGTGGCTTGTACAACCACGGCTATCAACTAGTTTTCTATAACCCCAGCAAAGATTTTATCTATTTACTTTGTCTTCTTGTTTTTCCAGTGGCAGTTCGGGTATCAAGTTCTGGTCTAGAGGTGAATTTAACAAGAACATGGAAGCAAGACATAGGTTGGGAGATCAACTGCACCTGGGAGTTACCACCTCGCGACTACTTGCAGTCAGTACGACTGTACCTCAATAGACAGCAATTCATGATTTTTAGGCCTGAGGTAAGTTTACATCAATTAGTGAAAATTGTTACTAAACTTATACGCGGTGAGTAGGGCCATAGGAATGGACCAAGAGAAAGTCAAGAGTTTAGCACTTACGATCATGTTGGCTCCGAATCACCCCTCCAGTTACCCAGTAATAGTGTAATTTATAGCACCTACCTAGTATCCAAACTACACGTATTGCCGATGTCATATAGGTAAAGGCTGGTAATACTGGTATTCAACATCATTTATCCTGTAGGTACCTATACCAGTTTAGTCGACCAAATTAGGGTTCATATACCAAACAAATTCTTCGCTATAAAGTATAGCGTAAAAAGTACGTAGGATAATTCAACGTAATTGCTTCTGAGTAGATATACAGGTAGCATATTCGTATTATCTCATCCTTCCGGCCCTAAACGGATCAAAATGATTAAATTTTTGCTTACAAAAGGTCAGCCACCAAACATCCTGTTACTGAGTGCTCTAAATTTGACAGTCCTTGCCTTTGTTGGATGTTTTTCAATTACGGAGGATTAAAATGTTTTGTGGTATTCGTGGATAATCTTCGTAAGTAGAAAGTAGTAGCAGATAGGTACCTATTTATTATTTTGTAGACCAAAATAAAGTATTGGATTAATAAAAGTACCCACTTATATCTTGTTAGTAAATCATAGCGACATTGTGAACATCCCTTTGTAATTTACTGCGTAACAGAATGTACTTGCACAAAAAAAAAGGTTTATTTATTTAAACTTTGTGCTACATGAAACCTTTCCCTACCCACAAAGTTTGTTTAATCATCAATACCCCTATAGATATTTTTCCGGCAACATTGAAAACATTTTTTTCTTCAACAAAAACGCTGCTCAAAATATTTACCATAACCACTATCTTAACCAGCAACATCTAAATGGCTTCTTCTTACACAGATAGATGGCCTTGAGCGCAGTCTCATGATAAGACGCCTAGAAGACGGAGTGGTGACCAACTGCGGGATATCATCCGTGGACAGACGAAGGGGATCGTGTGTGATCACCAGCGAACTGTATCAACCTCAGAACAACAGCTTTACTTTGCAGTGTGAAGTGTCAGGAGAAAGACCTACCTTTATAATGGAGAAGAAGACCATTGTGGTTGATAATTTTGGTAAATATGAACGATGTTTTTTTGATAGGGACTGTTTTCTTTCTTTGTGTTGTATGGACCATGACCTTAATAAGGCATAGTGGTACCTGTGATCAGCTGAGCTTTCGTATCGCGGGAGAAATCCTAATGCAAAAGATAAGTTGTCATTTGTTTTCAAAACCAAGACAATTATAAGAAATATATTCATACAATAATCAGTATTTCAATTTTGATTACAGTACCACCTTCAGACGCTGTGTTGACAAGGGTACGATCATTGAATGATGTCTCAGACCGGGTGACGCTAAACTGCAGCGCCAGTGGCATACCTAGTCCGAACCTCACATGGACTATCGGTTCACAGAAGGTATGTAAACAGATTGATTTATCCTGCCTTTTAGATACCAGAGAATCCTTATTTTACTATTTACCCAATAATTTGGGACCCCTGCCCATAGCCAACACTGTGAAAATATCATCTTCATGAACCATTTTCACGGTGTGGACAAACCATAACATTAATCTAGGAAGGTTCTTAGCTATAAATACAAAGCAGTATAAAGCTAAAGGATTTGTTTGCTTTAACACGCCAATCTTGAGAGCTACCTACTGGGGCCCGATTCTCCTAAGTTAATACCTAATGTCAAAATCGAATCGCAATATGATCGCAATAGCAGTTTTAACCATATCGGGCATTCTGCTACTAATAAAAGACCAATCGTATTCGATTGACATTTGATTGGTGTCCGATTGGTCTGCTATTTTGGTGATTTTGGTATATACGGTAGTTTGCTGTACAATCATTTTGCTATCGTAAATCATTTGTAGACAAAATGATTCATTATTGAATGACAAAAAAGGATAAAAACGTTTATTTCAAAGAAAAAATAGCGGAATGCCACATACGCTTCAATCGTAATCGAGCCGGGATTGGATCTCAGTCGAATCGAGTCGAACGTGAATCGTATGTCGCTTAAGTAAAATTAGGAGAATCGGGCCCCTGGTCGATGGATTGATTCGATTGACTCGATTCGGATGTTTTATCTCGATTAGCGAAGTAGTTCTCACGAGACATGGGTAGAACCGCGAGGCACACCTAGTTTTTCTTATTTCATTAATTTAATGTTATTTTACAGATGCCCCACGAATTCAAAGGCACAGCATGGAACGTAACGTCAAAGCTATGGGACGTCTGGTCGATCGTCTCCTACACGCCTCGGTCAGACCTCACAGCTGTTTGCACGCCAGAAGCCACTTATAAAGGCGAGCCAGTCAACGGACATTCTGCTCAATATAACTCCGCTGCAATTGAAAAAGGTATAATATTCTTCTCTTTTTAAATTACATATTTTAATTACAACGTGTGGAGACCAATTTAAAAAATTAAATTTAGCAAAAATACTAGAACACGGATGAGAAGTAGGAAATACCTACTTAGACGAGATGTATCATAACCGTCGCACGAGCGCCATTTATCTCTCCAGGCTAAAGTCCATCTCAATTGAAAAGTACTGTTCTTCGCCGTATAGTCACTCTCACTCAATAGCGGTTCGCAACTAAAATCAGAGCACAGGTATTAGTCCCCAGGCCGGCGAACAATTTTTTTTTGATACATTTACATTTAAGACTTTGTGAGTGATTTCCTTACGATGAGTCCGACAAACTTTTCGAATGCGCAAATTTTGGTGCCGCTGCGTTTTTTAATGCTTGACTCCTGAAATTGTCGATATGACGTCACTATGGCTCTTCGTACATACACGTTTCATCTATTGACCACCATTCTCTAGTTGACTTTATTAAACGAATCTCAAAAGATGAAACGTGTATGTACGAAGAGCCATAGTGACGTCATATCGACAATTCCAGGAGTCAAGCATTAAAAAACGCAGCGGCACCAAAATTTGCGCATTCGAAAAGTTTGTCGGACTCATCGTAAGGAAGGCACTCACAAAGTCTTAAATGTATATGTATCAAAAAAAAATTTGTTCGCCGGCCTGGGGACTATATGCACTGTGCATGTGACGCCACAAAAATGGTTTCCGCGCAGAAACTCTCTCTATGGGGCTTATTACACTTGACTGAATTTAGTCGTCTAAATGATTCAGTCACTAAATTCAGACAAATAATATAATCTCATTTAGGAAGGTAGGTTTCATTAAATCATTTAGAAACTTAATTAGACGACTGAATCTGACTGAGACTGAATCAGTCCCGTGTAATAAGCCCTTTAGTTCCGAACTGCCATTAAGTTTGGTACGACCTTATGGGGCTATTACAACAGTTAACATTTTAATGGTTTTTCAGGAGCCCTAACAAGCATCATCACGGTATTGGCAGTGCTATATCTGTGTCGACTGAGGTGATCAAGTCTAAAGACAGGGGCGAATACTTAAATAAAACCAAATAGTGATTTGTTCAATTTTATTTCGGCTGAATATCGTTGTGAACGATTGATTATATTTTCGAAGCTGTTTTTATAATACGTTGGTTTACGCAAAAGTCATATTTTTTCGAAAATGAGTTGTTTGATACTTGTCTTATATTCTACTATTTTTGTGGTTAAGCCTTTCCAGAGAAGCGGTCTTAATAACTTCCGTTGAATAAACAGTTATTTTCTTTCGTACAATATTTTTCAAATGGCTGTATGTAAAGACTACTTTTGTTTGTGTTTACGCAAGAAACCAACATATTACAACTGCAGCTTTTTACAATTATATTTGGCTCTTTTTTGAGATTTTTATTTGTTTTACATTTTATAATGTAGGTTACCATTTATATTATTTTTCTATTATAATAATTGAAATTCATAGTATAATATAATGCACTTAAAAACCTACTTATTAAATGAGAGGAAGACCTTTGCCATTTACATTATTATATTTTAATATGACAAAGAAAAACAATGGTAAAAGTCCCCCGCAATGAATGTGCATTTCAAAATATTTTTATTAATAAAATTCGTGACTATACAATTGTAAATAAATTTTGGACGTAACGTTTTTAAATAGAAGGTAATTTTAAGAAAATAATCAAGCACCTCACAGGTACTGGAAGAATACATAAAATGTAAAAAAATATAGTGACTAGGTCAAAGGCATGAACTTGCTTGCAAAAAAAACTGCACCGCTTTTAAATTTGAATGTCGATAAATAAAATTCATATCATAGGACGCGTAAAATATTGTGTTGACAATTTTGCAAGCAAGTGGAAATACTGAAAATATATTTTAAGCGAAGATTCGACTTAGGAACATAAGTATAGTTGAGACGTTTTTGAAAGTTGGTGGAGTGTCATGCATGGTACAGATTTTAAGTGTTGTATCTTATACTTATTTTTAAGTAATGTGAAAAAGCCAGTTGTTACCCGCCCACCTATTATTATAATGTTTTTAGAATATTTTGAATTCTTAACATTCCTTTCACTATATAGGTTCTAGAATTGGTAAGTTGACAACACTATATAATCAATATCGATATTTTTACATATTTTGAAACCTGAGGTTTTTATAGATTTACAGCAACAATAACGTGTGACAAGTAAAATTGATATCGAGCTTACTCATAATGTAACTCATTTGACATTAGAAAAAATATTGTCTCTAGGTGTCAACATTCCAATTGGGTTTTTTAGTTAGGCTAAAACTTGCTGCATGGTATTTCAAACCAAAGATTTAAATGGATAAAATGTGTATCAATTGTATACGCTTAATATCAACAACTTTAACTAAACTTTTTACCTAATACATGCAGCAAGAGTTATTTTTGGGCTTGATATTATATTTGACGTTACAAATTCATGGGCCAACATTTTGTTCTTACAGTTGCGGAAATAAATACGAATTTTTGAAAAGTTTTCTACATTATTATACCTGTTATCGGTGTCCTACGAAGATATTGTCTTTTCAGCAGAGGTAGCATTTTTGGCAATGTGCAAGTTTTCTACAATATTAAGTAGTTTATTTAAATTTCTTATAGGTTGTCGATCAACAACTTGAGTTTTCACCGAATGACGAATTAATACGACAAATGGAATTATGAATGACTGAATAATCACGACCATATGTCCTAACAATGATAATTATCACAGTGCCTTCATACTTGGCCGTAGAAAGTTCACCATAGTCAAATAAACTTTTTTAAATACAAATGAATGATTTTAAAGCATTTTAATGTGGATGATAGAATATTTAAGCCTAGTTGTATTTGACAGTTCATGTGGCCCACTCAGAAAGTATGTTTTCAGATATACGCCGGTTTGGCAGACACGGTGTCTTCCGTAGCGTCCAACGTATTAACGGGAAAAATAATTACACATTAAAAAAAATACATCTAAATTGCTGAATCTAAAATTGACAATTTTAGATCTTTAAAGGGTTTTGCGTTCCTTTGGGATTCGTTTTCATTTTGACTATAGTGAATTTTCCAGACCATACCAACGCATTGGTGTCTGTCAGTCGCCCCGCCTAGCGAGGGAATACAATAGTACCTACCTACGTACGAAGTTACAATGGAGGCCAAGATAAGACACTACATACACATTTACTTTTAATTAAGTATTATTATTTGCTCAAATGATATGCGCAGAACGCTGTTTCGGTTTTTATAGTGCACAATGTAATAATTTCCATTAAAAAAGCAAGTTTGACTTTTTGAAATCAACTATTTTAGATATTTTTAGGATTTAAGAACACATATTATTTTAGGCCAACCAATATTGCAACAATTGAGCCTACAAAAACTTTCCGATTGATGAATATTTAAACATATTTATTACACTGTGCACTACATTAAAACCGATCTTGTACATTTAATTTTGGAATGTCCAAATCAGTTCAACAAGGTAAGGTTACTTACACAAATATACAGAATATACATAGAGACAGATAAATTAAAAACAACAAATTATCCTACATTAAATGCATCGTAAATCTGGCACACAATACAATATTAAATGCAAATTGAACTCTTAAGTTTAACATTGTAATCATAAATATAATTAAACTACTCTCACTTGGCCTGGAATGTTTTGTGCGGAAAGTCGAAATTTTATTACCGATCATTCATTTATTGAATTACCTACACTCTAAAATTTCCCATATAGTATATCGATTTATCGACTCGATTTACATTATAACGAAAATAACTTTTAGGGAAAAAACAGGTTCAAATAAGGGTCGTCAAAAATTTAACCATGTCAATAAAAGAAGGTTCCTACTAAGAAGAATACAAAATCCAATAATAATTCCCACTTTTTCTGACCGGTAATAATAATAATTATTTTTTTCATCGATATCGATAAATACATTGACGTAAAAGTCGTAACTAGCACATTTCAACACATCTATGAGTGATATTGACTAGAAGATACTTAACATCTAAGAATTTATTATTTGGCTAATTATAAGATTAATTCATTAAGTAACACTACTACTCAGATCACACACAACTTTCATTTGATAGAACATCTTTTTTTATTCGAGAGAATTTATTTTTATTTTATTATTGTATACCTTTTTTATGGCCGAATGTGTATTCATTCGTGTTACTAAAAGCTATAAAGTTTTAGAAATATTATTTTTCTTTTAATTGTTTATACAACAATTTGATGTTTATTGTTTTGGATTTTTATTCAGGAACGGAACCGAATTGTCGAAACGTTTTTTAACACTGGTGACGACTATAGTTCGGCCATTCAGAGAATGCGTTCCTGACACGTCGCGATTGAACTGACGACGTAACTACATTCATTGATTATTGATATAATAATGTTGTTTTAATGCTCCTCAATTGTTAAAACGGTAAACAACCAGCAAAAATATTTTTATCGTAACTGCAACGCCATTGCAAAGTTACGTCGTCAGTTCAATCGCGACGTGTCAGGAACGCATTCTCTGAATGGCCGAACTATAAAATGTCACGTTTTTTCCAAAATTCGAAAATGTTTAGGAATGTTGTAGAAAAACAATTTTATTTAAGTAATCATGGATCCAGAATCTGTCATTAATTGTATCGTTCGTTATACGGTTCGTCAGGTCAGTCCCACCCCTATCTATATTTATAGTATTTTACTTCAACCACACATTACTAAATATTTCACACATCTACTTCAATTACTGGATGGAAAACTAATAAACGAATAGAAATGCTGATATTTAAATGCAAATTTGTGCGAACACTTGGGGTTTAGGTGATATTCCCGCAATAACAACAATATTTATGGACCTTTTTAAACGAATTCCCAAGAAGGAGGATTTAATTTCGTCTGTATGTTTTGGTATAGTCATCTTTATCAATCTTGTTCCGTCCTAATACTTCGATACGGCTATCAGATTATCCAGATGCAATTGTGTTTTATAAGGAGTGTACTTCTGACTTCATCTTGACTACTTCAAGATCCACAATTAGGTTATAAGTAATTCAATACATTATCTTCATACCTGATGTTTCTCATATTGTCCACAATTGACCACATGATGATAGAACAATTATTTTACATACATTCAATACATCAATAGTGACGCTTACTTACACCCTTTTGACTTTTTAAGAACATTATAAGCGCTGTCAACACGGCTCTAGTTAAACTGGTGTATATACCATTGTGTTAGAAATACAGAACCCAGCAGATCAACCTACCCGAATCTGTCAAATACCAATCAAACATCAACCTTCCACTATTGTTATTAAGTTGAAAATCTATTGAAAAAAATTGACAGATTGAGATAGGTAGATGTGCTGTCGTTTGTACCTATTTAAGGTGCAGTTTGAAGCCACGCTCTGAGTCCCCTGGCTCGTTCGGCGACACCGCCGTCTGAGTTGTCTTGTATTACTGGTTCCGGCTAGAAGAAATAATTTCGATCATTAGGACTATTAACGCTGTGGTGGCCTAGTGGGTAAAGGACCAAGCTCACAAGTATGAGGGCGCGGGTTCGATCCCAGGTCAGGCAAATACCAATGCAACTTTTCTAAGTTTATACAAGGTGTTGATTTGCATTTGTGCCATACTTCAGGAGGAGGACATAAAATACGTAAATAATCGATTGGAATTACAGTAGACGGGCAATAGCTAATATGCACTGCTTTTTTTGTCATTGTAATGTCGTAGTATTTCAGAAGTAATCCAATTTTATGAATGTAATTTATGAATTATCGTTGCGTATGCTTTGTGTTTGCGTTTGAGTGATGGCGCAGTACGGTTTTAAGGCCAGTAACACACGCGCCAAGTTTAAATACGGCTAGATGACATTGACGGAATTCCGTACCAAAAAAATTACGTACCAATTTTTTTGTTGATTTGGGTCGAGAATCAGTAGCATAATTACGTCCTTGAATATGTTGTCCGGATGCAAATCAATAGCTTGTATATACTTTCTAAGTATATCTTAGACATCATTGACTGTGTTTCGGATGGCACGTTAAACAAACTGTAGGTCCCGGCTGTCATTGAACATCCTTGGCAGTCGTTACGGGTAGTCAGAAGCCATTAAGTCTAACACCAGTCTAACCAAGGGGTATTGGGTTACCCGGGTAACTGGGTTGAGGGGGTCAGATAGGCAGTCGCTCCTTGTAAAGCACTGGTACTCAGCTACATCCGGTTAGACTGGAAGCCGACCCCAACATGGTTGTGAAAAAGGCTCGGAGGAGGAGGACTAATAACAGTAACGATTCAGTTCTGGTGAAGTTAAATTTTATATCTCTATATACTCACAGCTGATAACGTCATGCGCGTTTGTGATGTAGTGGCAGCGTTGCAAGAACTGGTTTCTGGTGACGCTGTAAGTAAAGAAAGAAAAATATATATTTAGTATCACTGGCAATGATTGTTCTAGTTAGTATATTTGATCGAAAGCGGGGAACGAAAGCACCAAAGTTTTATGAGTAGGGAGTAATGAGTACTAGGCTGGCATAAGCTAGAGGACACGAACCCAGAATTGCTCTCTTCTTACCAGTGTGAGTCTCTCTCTGTCTCTGACGTCAGCGTGTGAGGCTAGGTGAAAGTATTAGGTTGTCATACACTAAAGGGTACAAACCCAATACTGATCTAATCTTACTAGTATGAGGTCGTCTAGCATCCAATAGAATAGAATATAATCTTTATTTGCAGGGACACGGTATTAGGTACAGGCCAATACAATGCTCGCCATATATCTCTTACGTCGACATATAACGACAGTTCTACTAGAAAAGGGAGATACGAGTACTAGGCTGGCATAAGCCAGAGGACACAAACCCAGCACTTCTCTCTTCTTACCAGTGTGAGGTCGTCTAGCGTCCAATGCCCGCCATATATCTCTGACGTCGGCGTGTAGAGCTCTGAGAGAGCGCAGTACGGCGCCGCCGGCCTCGGTGGGAGCTGCCTCGCTGCCTGATGATGCCTCGCTGGTTGTGGCCTCCTGGTATTTAAAGTTATTTTAATGTAGAAAATTGGTGGCTTGATAAATAAATAATAAATTTATCTATGAAAGAACATCCAATACACATGCTTTTGCTTGCAAGCAGTAAAGATACATATGCCATACGAAAGACAGCAAATGAATATTTTTAAAAATAAAACGACGAGAAACGTACGAACAGAAATAGTCCTAACGTGATGACGAAATAAAGCTCAAAAATGATGAAGCAGTCAGGCAAACGATATTTGAAAAATGAATGATGTTGTAGAACGAAAAATATGATGTTGAAGTAAATAAAGCTGAAAACGATAAAAAACGCCTATCAACAAAACAAGATATCAGCGAAATAAAAACTGCGCATAAATTGGACGAAACCAAACCAATAATAAGTCAAATATTGCAAGCAACGTTTCTCGTTGCGAACGAATATGCATGATAAATCCGAAGAAACCAAAATTCGAAAACGGAAGGATTCAGTACATATTTGAAAAGGGAACACGCATATTCAAACAAAAATGAACGCTACGACAAAGGTCCTATGCAAAAAAAAAATAAGATTCGAATACAAATTCAAATCAAATTCGAAAAAAGAACAAGGACTGGCAACCAAAAATGAACGGCATTCCAAAGCAAAGAAGGTCGAGTTTAGTTGTAATATCGACCTGTAAAGGAGGCGGCGCGGCCGGCAGTCGGCGCAGCGCCCGTTCGATGTGTCGCAGTCGGATCTCTTTCTCGCCCAAGAGTGCACGTGCCCGGTGGAGTGCTACTTCTAGCTCTGTTACTTCGCGTTCCTCCTGTATTTAGAGGTATTGGCAATCGACTTCACTATGATTTTACGCATTTACAGATACAAATAGTTCAATCATTTTATGAGTTGGGTTTTTTGAATTCGGTACAGATTTTATCATCAACTAGACTACAACATGCTAAAGTCTAATCTTTGATTTAATCAATACACAAAGTTATTATAGTTCGGCCATTCAGAGAATGCGTTCCTGACACGTCGCGATTGAACTGACGACGTAACTACATTCATTGATTATTGATATAATAATGTTGTTTTAATGCTCCTCAATTGTTAAAACGGTAAACAACCAGCAAAAATATTTTTATCGTAACTGCAACGCCATTGCAAAGTTACGTCGTCAGTTCAATCGCGACGTGTCAGGAACGCATTCTCTGAATGGCCGAACTATAATAAATAACATTTTTCGAAAATTTCACAATGTTTATTCTCAGACTTTGTAGTTCTCTTAACGAAATATACATTGAAAACAGAAAATAATTAAATTTACTTAATTTATTTTATTTATTTAGTTAACATATTTTTTGCCCATCTGGTAGTCAGTCAGTTGCTCTTTATCCACCACCCGGTAAGACTAGAAGCCGACCCCAACATAGTTGAGAAAAAGATACGCAGAAAATGTTACAACCACCACATTTACGAGAAAGGGATAAATAAAAAATAATGAACATAACTCCTGCGCTTGAGCGCGGCCCGCGCGCGCCGCATGCCCTCGCGCTCCACCAGCGCGCGGTGCCGCACGAACTTACCGAAGGAGCCCTATGCGGCGACAGCGAAGCCCTGGTCTCCCTGAGAGCAGCCCTCCTGCGCTTGAGCGCGGCCCGCGCGCGCCGCATGCCCTCGCGCTCCACCAGCGCGCGGTGCCGCACGAACTTACCGAAGGAGCCCTATGCGGCGACAGCGAAGCCCTGGTCTCCCTGAGAGCAGCCCTCCTGCGCTTGAGCGCGGCCCGCGCGCGCCGCATGCCCTCGCGCTCCACCAGCGCGCGGTGCCGCACGAACTTACCGAAGGAGCCCTATGCGGCGACAGCGAAGCCCTGGTCTCCCTGAGAGCAGCCCTCCTGCGCTTGAGCGCGGCCCGCGCGCGCCGCATGCCCTCGCGCTCCACCAGCGCGCGGTGCCGCACGAACTTACCGAAGGAGCCCTATGCGGCGACAGCGAAGCCCTGGTCTCCCTGAGAGCAGCCCTCCTGCGCTTGAGCGCGGCCCGCGCGCGCCGCATGCCCTCGCGCTCCACCAGCGCGCGGTGCCGCACGAACTTACCGAAGGAGCCCTATGCGGCGACAGCGAAGCCCTGGTCTCCCTGAGAGCAGCCCTCCTGCGCTTGAGCGCGGCCCGCGCGCGCCGCATGCCCTCGCGCTCCACCAGCGCGCGGTGCCGCACGAACTTACCGAAGGAGCCCTATGCGGCGACAGCGAAGCCCTGGTCTCCCTGAGAGCAGCCCTCCTGCGCTTGAGCGCGGCCCGCGCGCGCCGCATGCCCTCGCGCTCCACCAGCGCGCGGTGCCGCACGAACTTACCGAAGGAGCCCTATGCGGCGACAGCGAAGCCCTGGTCTCCCTGAGAGCAGCCCTCCTGCGCTTGAGCGCGGCCCGCGCGCGCCGCATGCCCTCGCGCTCCACCAGCGCGCGGTGCCGCACGAACTTACCGAAGGAGCCCTATGCGGCGACAGCGAAGCCCTGGTCTCCCTGAGAGCAGCCCTCCTGCGCTTGAGCGCGGCCCGCGCGCGCCGCATGCCCTCGCGCTCCACCAGCGCGCGGTGCCGCACGAACTTACCGAAGGAGCCCTATGCGGCGACAGCGAAGCCCTGGTCTCCCTGAGAGCAGCCCTCCTGCGCTTGAGCGCGGCCCGCGCGCGCCGCATGCCCTCGCGCTCCACCAGCGCGCGGTGCCGCACGAACTTACCGAAGGAGCCCTATGCGGCGACAGCGAAGCCCTGGTCTCCCTGAGAGCAGCCCTCCTGCGCTTGAGCGCGGCCCGCGCGCGCCGCATGCCCTCGCGCTCCACCAGCGCGCGGTGCCGCACGAACTTACCGAAGGAGCCCTATGCGGCGACAGCGAAGCCCTGGTCTCCCTGAGAGCAGCCCTCCTGCGCTTGAGCGCGGCCCGCGCGCGCCGCATGCCCTCGCGCTCCACCAGCGCGCGGTGCCGCACGAACTTACCGAAGGAGCCCTATGCGGCGACAGCGAAGCCCTGGTCTCCCTGAGAGCAGCCCTCCTGCGCTTGAGCGCGGCCCGCGCGCGCCGCATGCCCTCGCGCTCCACCAGCGCGCGGTGCCGCACGAACTTACCGAAGGAGCCCTATGCGGCGACAGCGAAGCCCTGGTCTCCCTGAGAGCAGCCCTCCTGCGCTTGAGCGCGGCCCGCGCGCGCCGCATGCCCTCGCGCTCCACCAGCGCGCGGTGCCGCACGAACTTACCGAAGGAGCCCTATGCGGCGACAGCGAAGCCCTGGTCTCCCTGAGAGCAGCCCTCCTGCGCTTGAGCGCGGCCCGCGCGCGCCGCATGCCCTCGCGCTCCACCAGCGCGCGGTGCCGCACGAACTTACCGCAGGAGCCCTATGCGGCGACAGCGAAGCCCTGGTCTCCCTGAGAGCAGCCCTCCTGCGCTTGAGCGCGGCCCGCGCGCGCCGCATGCCCTCGCGCTCCACCAGCGCGCGGTGCCGCACGAACTTACCGAAGGAGCCCTATGCGGCGACAGCGAAGCCCTGGTCTCCCTGAGAGCAGCCCTCCTGCGCTTGAGCGCGGCCCGCGCGCGCCGCATGCCCTCGCGCTCCACCAGCGCGCGGTGCCGCACGAACTTACCGAAGGAGCCCTATGCGGCGACAGCGAAGCCCTGGTCTCCCTGAGAGCAGCCCTCCTGCGCTTGAGCGCGGCCCGCGCGCGCCGCATGCCCTCGCGCTCCACCAGCGCGCGGTGCCGCACGAACTTACCGAAGGAGCCCTATGCGGCGACAGCGAAGCCCTGGTCTCCCTGAGAGCAGCCCTCCTGCGCTTGAGCGCGGCCCGCGCGCGCCGCATGCCCTCGCGCTCCACCAGCGCGCGGTGCCGCACGAACTTACCGAAGGAGCCCTATGCGGCGACAGCGAAGCCCTGGTCTCCCTGAGAGCAGCCCTCCTGCGCTTGAGCGCGGCCCGCGCGCGCCGCATGCCCTCGCGCTCCACCAGCGCGCGGTGCCGCACGAACTTACCGAAGGAGCCCTATGCGGCGACAGCGAAGCCCTGGTCTCCCTGAGAGCAGCCCTCCTGCGCTTGAGCGCGGCCCGCGCGCGCCGCATGCCCTCGCGCTCCACCAGCGCGCGGTGCCGCACGAACTTACCGAAGGAGCCCTATGCGGCGACAGCGAAGCCCTGGTCTCCCTGAGAGCAGCCCTCCTGCGCTTGAGCGCGGCCCGCGCGCGCCGCATGCCCTCGCGCTCCACCAGCGCGCGGTGCCGCACGAACTTACCGAAGGAGCCCTATGCGGCGACAGCGAAGCCCTGGTCTCCCTGAGAGCAGCCCTCCTGCGCTTGAGCGCGGCCCGCGCGCGCCGCATGCCCTCGCGCTCCACCAGCGCGCGGTGCCGCACGAACTTACCGAAGGAGCCCTATGCGGCGACAGCGAAGCCCTGGTCTCCCTGAGAGCAGCCCTCCTGCGCTTGAGCGCGGCCCGCGCGCGCCGCATGCCCTCGCGCTCCACCAGCGCGCGGTGCCGCACGAACTTACCGAAGGAGCCCTATGCGGCGACAGCGAAGCCCTGGTCTCCCTGAGAGCAGCCCTCCTGCGCTTGAGCGCGGCCCGCGCGCGCCGCATGCCCTCGCGCTCCACCAGCGCGCGGTGCCGCACGAACTTACCGAAGGAGCCCTATGCGGCGACAGCGAAGCCCTGGTCTCCCTGAGAGCAGCCCTCCTGCGCTTGAGCGCGGCCCGCGCGCGCCGCATGCCCTCGCGCTCCACCAGCGCGCGGTGCCGCACGAACATACCGAAGGAGCCCTATGCGGCTACAGCGAAGCCCTGGTCTCCCTGAGAGCAGCCCTCCTGCGCTTGAGCGCGGCCCGCGCGCGCCGCATGCCCTCGCGCTCCACCAGCGCGCGGTGCCGCACGAACTTACCGAAGGAGCCCTATGCGGCGACAGCGAAGCCCTGGTCTCCCTGAGAGCAGCCCTCCTGCGCTTGAGCGCGGCCCGCGCGCGCCGCATGCCCTCGCGCTCCACCAGCGCGCGGTGCCGCACGAACTTACCGAAGGAGCCCTATGCGGCGACAGCGAAGCCCTGGTCTCCCTGAGAGCAGCCCTCCTGCGCTTGAGCGCGGCCCGCGCGCGCCGCATGCCCTCGCGCTCCACCAGCGCGCGGTGCCGCACGAACTTACCGAAGGAGCCCTATGCGGCGACAGCGAAGCCCTGGTCTCCCTGAGAGCAGCCCTCCTGCGCTTGAGCGCGGCCCGCGCGCGCCGCATGCCCTCGCGCTCCACCAGCGCGCGGTGCCGCACGAACTTACCGAAGGAGCCCTATGCGGCGACAGCGAAGCCCTGGTCTCCCTGAGAGCAGCCCTCCTGCGCTTGAGCGCGGCCCGCGCGCGCCGCATGCCCTCGCGCTCCACCAGCGCGCGGTGCCGCACGAACTTACCGAAGGAGCCCTATGCGGCGACAGCGAAGCCCTGGTCTCCCTGAGAGCAGCCCTCCTGCGCTTGAGCGCGGCCCGCGCGCGCCGCATGCCCTCGCGCTCCACCAGCGCGCGGTGCCGCACGAACTTACCGAAGGAGCCCTATGCGGCGACAGCGAAGCCCTGGTCTCCCTGAGAGCAGCCCTCCTGCGCTTGAGCGCGGCCCGCGCGCGCCGCATGCCCTCGCGCTCCACCAGCGCGCGGTGCCGCACGAACTTACCGAAGGAGCCCTATGCGGCGACAGCGAAGCCCTGGTCTCCCTGAGAGCAGCCCTCCTGCGCTTGAGCGCGGCCCGCGCGCGCCGCATGCCCTCGCGCTCCACCAGCGCGCGGTGCCGCACGAACTTACCGAAGGAGCCCTATGCGGCGACAGCGAAGCCCTGGTCTCCCTGAGAGCAGCCCTCCTGCGCTTGAGCGCGGCCCGCGCGCGCCGCATGCCCTCGCGCTCCACCAGCGCGCGGTGCCGCACGAACTTACCGAAGGAGCCCTATGCGGCGACAGCGAAGCCCTGGTCTCCCTGAGAGCAGCCCTCCTGCGCTTGAGCGCGGCCCGCGCGCGCCGCATGCCCTCGCGCTCCACCAGCGCGCGGTGCCGCACGAACTTACCGAAGGAGCCCTATGCGGCGACAGCGAAGCCCTGGTCTCCCTGAGAGCAGCCCTCCTGCGCTTGAGCGCGGCCCGCGCGCGCCGCATGCCCTCGCGCTCCACCAGCGCGCGGTGCCGCACGAACTTACCGAAGGAGCCCTATGCGGCGACAGCGAAGCCCTGGTCTCCCTGAGAGCAGCCCTCCTGCGCTTGAGCGCGGCCCGCGCGCGCCGCATGCCCTCGCGCTCCACCAGCGCGCGGTGCCGCACGAACTTACCGAAGGAGCCCTATGCGGCGACAGCGAAGCCCTGGTCTCCCTGAGAGCAGCCCTCCTGCGCTTGAGCGCGGCCCGCGCGCGCCGCATGCCCTCGCGCTCCACCAGCGCGCGGTGCCGCACGAACTTACCGAAGGAGCCCTATGCGGCGACAGCGAAGCCCTGGTCTCCCTGAGAGCAGCCCTCCTGCGCTTGAGCGCGGCCCGCGCGCGCCGCATGCCCTCGCGCTCCACCAGCGCGCGGTGCCGCACGAACTTACCGAAGGAGCCCTATGCGGCGACAGCGAAGCCCTGGTCTCCCTGAGAGCAGCCCTCCTGCGCTTGAGCGCGGCCCGCGCGCGCCGCATGCCCTCGCGCTCCACCAGCGCGCGGTGCCGCACGAACTTACCGAAGGAGCCCTATGCGGCGACAGCGAAGCCCTGGTCTCCCTGAGAGCAGCCCTCCTGCGCTTGAGCGCGGCCCGCGCGCGCCGCATGCCCTCGCGCTCCACCAGCGCGCGGTGCCGCACGAACTTACCGAAGGAGCCCTATGCGGCGACAGCGAAGCCCTGGTCTCCCTGAGAGCAGCCCTCCTGCGCTTGAGCGCGGCCCGCGCGCGCCGCATGCCCTCGCGCTCCACCAGCGCGCGGTGCCGCACGAACTTACCGAAGGAGCCCTATGCGGCGACAGCGAAGCCCTGGTCTCCCTGAGAGCAGCCCTCCTGCGCTTGAGCGCGGCCCGCGCGCGCCGCATGCCCTCGCGCTCCACCAGCGCGCGGTGCCGCACGAACTTACCGAAGGAGCCCTATGCGGCGACAGCGAAGCCCTGGTCTCCCTGAGAGCAGCCCTCCTGCGCTTGAGCGCGGCCCGCGCGCGCCGCATGCCCTCGCGCTCCACCAGCGCGCGGTGCCGCACGAACTTACCGAAGGAGCCCTATGCGGCGACAGCGAAGCCCTGGTCTCCCTGAGAGCAGCCCTCCTGCGCTTGAGCGCGGCCCGCGCGCGCCGCATGCCCTCGCGCTCCACCAGCGCGCGGTGCCGCACGAACTTACCGAAGGAGCCCTATGCGGCGACAGCGAAGCCCTGGTCTCCCTGAGAGCAGCCCTCCTGCGCTTGAGCGCGGCCCGCGCGCGCCGCATGCCCTCGCGCTCCACCAGCGCGCGGTGCCGCACGAACTTACCGAAGGAGCCCTATGCGGCGACAGCGAAGCCCTGGTCTCCCTGAGAGCAGCCCTCCTGCGCTTGAGCGCGGCCCGCGCGCGCCGCATGCCCTCGCGCTCCACCAGCGCGCGGTGCCGCACGAACTTACCGAAGGAGCCCTATGCGGCGACAGCGAAGCCCTGGTCTCCCTGAGAGCAGCCCTCCTGCGCTTGAGCGCGGCCCGCGCGCGCCGCATGCCCTCGCGCTCCACCAGCGCGCGGTGCCGCACGAACTTACCGAAGGAGCCCTATGCGGCGACAGCGAAGCCCTGGTCTCCCTGAGAGCAGCCCTCCTGCGCTTGAGCGCGGCCCGCGCGCGCCGCATGCCCTCGCGCTCCACCAGCGCGCGGTGCCGCACGAACTTACCGAAGGAGCCCTATGCGGCGACAGCGAAGCCCTGGTCTCCCTGAGAGCAGCCCTCCTGCGCTTGAGCGCGGCCCGCGCGCGCCGCATGCCCTCGCGCTCCACCAGCGCGCGGTGCCGCACGAACTTACCGAAGGAGCCCTATGCGGCGACAGCGAAGCCCTGGTCTCCCTGAGAGCAGCCCTCCTGCGCTTGAGCGCGGCCCGCGCGCGCCGCATGCCCTCGCGCTCCACCAGCGCGCGGTGCCGCACGAACTTACCGAAGGAGCCCTATGCGGCGACAGCGAAGCCCTGGTCTCCCTGAGAGCAGCCCTCCTGCGCTTGAGCGCGGCCCGCGCGCGCCGCATGCACTCGCGCTCCACCAGCGCGCGGTGCCGCACGAACTTACCGAAGGAGCCCTATGCGGCGACAGCGAAGCCCTGGTCTCCCTGAGAGCAGCCCTCCTGCGCTTGAGCGCGGCCCGCGCGCGCCGCATGCCCTCGCGCTCCACCAGCGCGCGGTGCCGCACGAACTTACCGAAGGAGCCCTATGCGGCGACAGCGAAGCCCTGGTCTCCCTGAGAGCAGCCCTCCTGCGCTTGAGCGCGGCCCGCGCGCGCCGCATGCCCTCGCGCTCCACCAGCGCGCGGTGCCGCACGAACTTACCGAAGGAGCCCTATGCGGCGACAGCGAAGCCCTGGTCTCCCTGAGAGCAGCCCTCCTGCGCTTGAGCGCGGCCCGCGCGCGCCGCATGCCCTCGCGCTCCACCAGCGCGCGGTGCCGCACGAACTTACCGAAGGAGCCCTATGCGGCGACAGCGAAGCCCTGGTCTCCCTGAGAGCAGCCCTCCTGCGCTTGAGCGCGGCCCGCGCGCGCCGCATGCCCTCGCGCTCCACCAGCGCGCGGTGCCGCACGAACTTACCGAAGGAGCCCTATGCGGCGACAGCGAAGCCCTGGTCTCCCTGAGAGCAGCCCTCCTGCGCTTGAGCGCGGCCCGCGCGCGCCGCATGCCCTCGCGCTCCACCAGCGCGCGGTGCCGCACGAACTTACCGAAGGAGCCCTATGCGGCGACAGCGAAGCCCTGGTCTCCCTGAGAGCAGCCCTCCTGCGCTTGAGCGCGGCCCGCGCGCGCCGCATGCCCTCGCGCTCCACCAGCGCGCGGTGCCGCACGAACTTACCGAAGGAGCCCTATGCGGCGACAGCGAAGCCCTGGTCTCCCTGAGAGCAGCCCTCCTGCGCTTGAGCGCGGCCCGCGCGCGCCGCATGCCCTCGCGCTCCACCAGCGCGCGGTGCCGCACGAACTTACCGAAGGAGCCCTATGCGGCGACAGCGAAGCCCTGGTCTCCCTGAGAGCAGCCCTCCTGCGCTTGAGCGCGGCCCGCGCGCGCCGCATGCCCTCGCGCTCCACCAGCGCGCGGTGCCGCACGAACTTACCGAAGGAGCCCTATGCGGCGACAGCGAAGCCCTGGTCTCCCTGAGAGCAGCCCTCCTGCGCTTGAGCGCGGCCCGCGCGCGCCGCATGCCCTCGCGCTCCACCAGCGCGCGGTGCCGCACGAACTTACCGAAGGAGCCCTATGCGGCGACAGCGAAGCCCTGGTCTCCCTGAGAGCAGCCCTCCTGCGCTTGAGCGCGGCCCGCGCGCGCCGCATGCCCTCGCGCTCCACCAGCGCGCGGTGCCGCACGAACTTACCGAAGGAGCCCTATGCGGCGACAGCGAAGCCCTGGTCTCCCTGAGAGCAGCCCTCCTGCGCTTGAGCGCGGCCCGCGCGCGCCGCATGCCCTCGCGCTCCACCAGCGCGCGGTGCCGCACGAACTTACCGAAGGAGCCCTATGCGGCGACAGCGAAGCCCTGGTCTCCCTGAGAGCAGCCCTCCTGCGCTTGAGCGCGGCCCGCGCGCGCCGCATGCCCTCGCGCTCCACCAGCGCGCGGTGCCGCACGAACTTACCGAAGGAGCCCTATGCGGCGACAGCGAAGCCCTGGTCTCCCTGAGAGCAGCCCTCCTGCGCTTGAGCGCGGCCCGCGCGCGCCGCATGCCCTCGCGCTCCACCAGCGCGCGGTGCCGCACGAACTTACCGAAGGAGCCCTATGCGGCGACAGCGAAGCCCTGGTCTCCCTGAGAGCAGCCCTCCTGCGCTTGAGCGCGGCCCGCGCGCGCCGCATGCCCTCGCGCTCCACCAGCGCGCGGTGCCGCACGAACTTACCGAAGGAGCCCTATGCGGCGACAGCGAAGCCCTGGTCTCCCTGAGAGCAGCCCTCCTGCGCTTGAGCGCGGCCCGCGCGCGCCGCATGCCCTCGCGCTCCACCAGCGCGCGGTGCCGCACGAACTTACCGAAGGAGCCCTATGCGGCGACAGCGAAGCCCTGGTCTCCCTGAGAGCAGCCCTCCTGCGCTTGAGCGCGGCCCGCGCGCGCCGCATGCCCTCGCGCTCCACCAGCGCGCGGTGCCGCACGAACTTACCGAAGGAGCCCTATGCGGCGACAGCGAAGCCCTGGTCTCCCTGAGAGCAGCCCTCCTGCGCTTGAGCGCGGCCCGCGCGCGCCGCATGCCCTCGCGCTCCACCAGCGCGCGGTGCCGCACGAACTTACCGAAGGAGCCCTATGCGGCGACAGCGAAGCCCTGGTCTCCCTGAGAGCAGCCCTCCTGCGCTTGAGCGCGGCCCGCGCGCGCCGCATGCCCTCGCGCTCCACCAGCGCGCGGTGCCGCACGAACTTACCGAAGGAGCCCTATGCGGCGACAGCGAAGCCCTGGTCTCCCTGAGAGCAGCCCTCCTGCGCTTGAGCGCGGCCCGCGCGCGCCGCATGCCCTCGCGCTCCACCAGCGCGCGGTGCCGCACGAACTTACCGAAGGAGCCCTATGCGGCGACAGCGAAGCCCTGGTCTCCCTGAGAGCAGCCCTCCTGCGCTTGAGCGCGGCCCGCGCGCGCCGCATGCCCTCGCGCTCCACCAGCGCGCGGTGCCGCACGAACTTACCGAAGGAGCCCTATGCGGCGACAGCGAAGCCCTGGTCTCCCTGAGAGCAGCCCTCCTGCGCTTGAGCGCGGCCCGCGCGCGCCGCATGCCCTCGCGCTCCACCAGCGCGCGGTGCCGCACGAACTTACCGAAGGAGCCCTATGCGGCGACAGCGAAGCCCTGGTCTCCCTGAGAGCAGCCCTCCTGCGCTTGAGCGCGGCCCGCGCGCGCCGCATGCCCTCGCGCTCCACCAGCGCGCGGTGCCGCACGAACTCCAGCTCCGGAGCGTCCGCTGTCGTCACTGCACCTGGGAGAGATACATACTTTTGATACAAGATTAGGAGAAGCGCATATGCGCCTTTGGAATAGATAAATTGCCGAAATGTGTCAGTCATCATTAGATAGAGCGCAATGCCCTCTTCCCGATTCAGGTATTTGAAAGTAAAAGACGCCGTAAAAGATGCATCTACGATTTTTTAAATCACTTATTGTTTATTAAAACACGGACAACATATAAAAACAGCGGACATACATGTGAGATTACACAAAAATGAAAATTAAGTATGTCCGCATCTAAAATTAATCATTCGAAGCTAAGAATTGTACCTACTAACTTTAAATAGCAACGGGTGGAAGAGGCCTAGGAAACATGCAGAATTTAGTCACAGGCCACCATTTATACAACTTTTTTTAATACCGATATCATCCTTGACAACTCACAAAAGTCTTACCTAATTCAGCAAAGGGATATCGTAAACTGTAAGCCGGTTGGCACGCTAAATCCGGGAACTGATCTTCCAAATCATCTAACTTTCTCAACTGCTGCCGAAGTGACTCTAATGGACTCGACCAGCCTTCGCCACGTCTAGAACGCAAAAATAAAACATTTATTTACAGTTAACCCGTTGTATGTCAGAGCTCAGATATACGCGAGACACAATTGATTTTCTACTGTATTTTAATTCGCTGCTTGTGTGTCACAAGCAGTTAATGCTTACTACTTTGGAAATGTAAAAGTTACTTTGTCTGTCAAGAAATCTTACTTTGGTGAATAGTTCAGCCGGGATGTGGAGGCTGATTTTAATCTTGTAAAACATCTGCGTCGGCCGTGTCCTAAAACAATAAAATAATCCAAATAAAAAATAATATCCTATTTTTACAATCACTTATAAAAAATTACATGTTTTTAGAAAGTAATGTTTTTTTACTCCTTTGGAAAGTTATTTGAATATTTACCGTTCACGTTTTCTTTAGGTTTCTCGTCAGCTGTTGTGGCATCGGACGAGTCCTGGCAGTCAGTTGTAGCACCTACAGAAAATATAACATTAATAAGTGTCAGAAATCAACAATACAACATTAATAAATAAGAGAAACTTTGAAGTTAATCGACAACAAACAGCAGGCTCCCCTTTCGGGGTCCCTTAAATTTAGTGTGGATTTTTCCTTAAAAAGGTCCCTAACAATATAAAAATCTAATGTGTATCTAGATGTGAAACCTTTTAACTATAATAATACATTTTATTTAAATAGATTTCGAACAGTGATTACTATCACAATTAGACCACATAAATATAGGTTAGATATACACCAAAAACTCAATTCGCAACATATTCACCTAAAAATCAAACACACACAAAACCAAACCATCAAGGCAAAGCAGAGCAAAATAATAGAAAAATAAAAAAGCTAAATACGTACGTAAGTCTACATGATGTGGTCACCTGTATCTCTGTGGCGGCGCCGCGGCGGCTCGCGGAACGCCACCGCCGAGCGGCGCGGACGCGGACGTGCTGCGGAAGCTTGGGATGTGTCCGCTGATGGTACTGGCTGGATTGTGGAATGAAGGTTTTAAGTGGTTGTGAAGTTTGCAATAAATGTTACATAGTGTAACTGTAGCGTCAGTAAATATATCGGTAAGTTAAAGATTATCAGAAGATGGTGGTTGAAATAATTATTTTACAAGTGCAAATATAGTCATTTTCAGCAAGAATCAAAATAAAAGATCATTATTGTATAAGTGCAAAAATAAAATAATTTTCACCAGGGATCCATTAAAGAAAGTATATAAAGTAGAAATTATAACAATATCAAGTCTAAATAAGTGTTGTAATATTTGAATATATGCTACACCTACATCATGTTTTGAATAACTACAAAAAAATGCCTTGACTAAATACACTCATTCATTTTTCTAAGTCATCAGCCGAAACTTCGGCTTAAAGGTTAACTAACAAGGTGCAACTGAATACCAGTGTTTTACACAGAACAACTGCCTTTCTGACTTTCTCAACGAAAGCAACCCAATACAATACCCTCTGGCAAAGTTTTCAGACTTTCTTGCTTCATTTAATTTCTAAGTTAGCAATACTCACATTATCCCTCCTAATTTTCCAATCATCATTGTTATTGTCGGGTTTGTGCGTGTTAGTTTCTGAGTAAGAGGTCTCGTTATCATTGTACTTGAGGTTCGGGTTGTTGTTCATGCGACGAGGCGGCTCCGGTTCGACCACTGCGCTTACCGATGTCTCGTTTAGTTCTTTACATCTGTGGAATATAAAGGGGAAAAACATATGTCATAATATTGTTACAGGGTTACCGTACAAATTCTACAGTGAACAATACAAATTGACAAAAAATATGATTGACAAAAACTGTTGTTATAAACACACAATTCAAAAAATGTTTTTATAAAAATAATAAATAAAACAGAAAACAACGCTTTTTTTGTATTCCATAAAAAAAAAACATTATTTTTAATATATTTTAAATTGCCAAATAAAAATATCGAAGAAGAATTGACTACAGCCGACCATAATGCTATCGATTTTTTTTTTAATTATGATGAGCTATTTGTTATTCATTAATGAGATCATCAGGTTAGGATTAACTTACTGTAAATATAATTACATAGTTTACCTTTCTAGTGATTGGTTAGCTTTGTGTGAATTTGACTTCTCAGTTTCTGATCCAGTTGTCATACTCATTTCACGTCTCTTATTCCGGCGTTCAATTGACATCTGAAAACAAAATGGTTTGATGATAGCAGTATTGGTTAATTTGGTTTAGAAGTCAGTTTACGGGGTATGGGATTATACAGGACTGCGGGGTGTTCTTAAGACTCCGCGGCCCTGGTACATATAGGGCTTAAAAAGGAACATGGTAGGTTTTAGTCAGCAAGACTCTGACACTCTCACGGCCCTCCCACGGCGGTCCGGTTGGGTGCAGCGTGTGGGAGTGTCATTTGATGATTTTCCCAAAAAAAGGTTATGTGCAAGTCTTTTATGTAGATTAATGCTATAACACCTACCTTAACATCGTGCTTGAGGCGCACGTACTTCTCCTTGAGGCACTTGTACTCGCCAGCCGAGCCCGCACTTCTTCTAGATGTGAAGTGTGTTGTGTGCTAGGTGTTTGTATATTATATGAATGATATATTCTGACCTTAACATCGTGCTTGAGGCGCACGTACTTCTCCTTGAGGCACTTGTACTCGCCAGTCGAGCCCGCACTTGTTCTAAATGTCATGTGTGTTGTATGCTAGGTGTTTCTATATGAATGCTATAACCCCTACCTTAACATCGTGCTTGAGTCGCACGTACTTCTCCTTGAGGCACTTGTACTTGTCCTGCAGCGCCCGCTCGTCGCTCAGGCGGCCGCCCGCCGCCCGCGAGCTCGCCAGACGAGCCCGCACTTCTTCTAAGTGGCAGGCATGTTGTGTTCGAAGCCTCTCAATCTGTAGAATTTAAATATTATATAAATAAAAAACAACATTTTATTTCATTTTTGAAACTACATTTTATTTATTTATCCATTTAATTTAGGCATCATTTTAATAACAGGGTAGCTTGTTAGCTCGCGACCGCACTTTGAATTCACGTCTTCACGGTGCATGTAGCTGAGCAAGTTAACATGTGCAAGTAACAAGTGACAAAAGCACGCGGGTGGGTATTTTGCTTTGGTACATGCGCGAGTCGCTGGACCCGCACGTTTTTAAAATGCGTATTTGCAGTACGTAAACTAAAAGCATTTACCCCGCAATTGGATTTAGTAGAAAACAAGAAATTATATGCATATAGTTAAAAGTGGACACCGACCCCCAACAATATTCGAAAAAGGCTAAATGGACCCGATAGTAACCAACTTTTATCACTTACCTCAGCTCTATAGTCATGCCTAAGATCAGTGACTCTAGTAGTATGTTCTTCTCTCAGAGACTCTATGGTCGCTCTGTTCTCTTCTATCATACGACTGCGTTCCTTCGCCAAGTTTGCTTGTAATTGATCCCTTAGTTCTGATAATGTGCGTTCGTTTTCTGAAAAGCACAATTTATTATTTTGGGTTCACGATTTTTTTACCATTCTTATATAATGCATACAATTGTTTCTATTATTTATTCTTGTTTGTGTTTTTATGTGTACAAAAACTATTAAATAAATAAATAATTTGTTTTGTGGAAAATATTAAGGAAAGTTTTTAAAATATACCCCAAACTCACTGTCAGTCAATTTCATTAATTTTTATTGAACGTCGTATTCCCGGAAAGGGATAACTTTAAATAACATCACACTCGCTATTAATTTTTTCAATCTTTTGTATGGGTGTCGAGACTGAAATCTGAGTAAGCAAGCAACGCAAGTTCGAAAAGTATCAGCTTGACAAGCATGCAACCGGAGGTAAAATTAAGCCAGTATAATTTAAAACACAAAATTACCTATTTCCAACTGGCGTTGCTGTTCAATAAGCTTATCCCTGTATTGCTGATGTATTTTGTTCATATTGTCTAAATGTTGTCGCTCAGCCAACTCGATGTCTTGTTGATTTCGTTCGTCCAGCTCCAACGTTGCTTGTTCTAGTGTTTGTCTGTGTGTTTGTTCGGCTTGTGCTAGTGCCTAAAGTAGAATAAAAAAATATTTGGTAGAAGGTATGTAATTATTTTGTAAAAAAATCAAGTGTAGCAAAAAATCTTGAATCTATTTAAATTAATTTAGGTATTATAATTTTTAGTAGCCATAATGGAATGAATAAACTTAATATTAAATTGAAGTAATATTGAATGTAACCTTTAAAGGCTTTGACCCACTGAAGTGGACGTTAAACTATTGAAACATTGTTCTACTGTGTTATTTCACTCTGGAAAATGTTAAGCTAATAATATAATCCCAACGGAAATTTATTTTAATCAAGTGAATATTGTCGAAAACATCTTATCTTACCTCTTCCATCTCTCTCCGATGCCTTTCAGCTTGCTCATTCAACCTCATTCTCTTCTCTGCTACAAATTTCTCCTCCGTCTCCCTCAACTCCTCTAATAATTCCGCTCTCAACTTCCTCTCCCTAACCGACCACTCTACTCTAATACTCTCCAACTCCTTCTGTAAAGCTAACTCCAGTCTTCTCTTCTCATCTGCTTTGTTCCTCTCTATCATATCTCTTGTTCCCATATCGGGGATTAGAGGAGATTTTATAGGCTTCGGAAACGTTTCTTCTTGAGTCTCAAATTGATATACTACCACTACATTGTCAGAACTAGATTTCCCTTGCGATAGAATAACTCCGTCTAATCTAGGACTTGTTAGGCCTTTTCCTAGGCTCGAAGCCGAGTCCGAAGTCTTTATAGGCCCCATTACGGACTTGTTAGGCTTGAAAGTCGATAAAGGACTCCAAGGTTTAGCATAATCCAGTCGTGGAGATCTCATTTCGGAACCCAAACTGGGTGTAGGCGAAACTTTGATCTGCGGCGACTTTATAGAGACCTCGTGAGACTTCGACTTCGATTCATCATCCCGTCCAGAAGTTTTCTTTGAATCGTCAGAATCGGATGCAACTTTTGAAAAGTCTAATATAGGAACTTTGATTTGAGGTATTTGAATGTTTTCGTTTGAACGTATCTTATCTGAGCTTATTGACTTTTTATCTGAGCTCTCCTCAGATTTTGGACCATCTTTTTCTATTTCTTTTTCGTTACTATTTTTTTCTCTTTCGTTGGAATCGTCTAAGTCGTTGAGGTCTAGATTTGCAAATTCTCTGTCCGGGGAGTCTATTGAAGTTTCAGATTCAATGCTCTCCATTAAGTTAATTGATATTTTATTTTTTTGAGGTATCATTGGTGATCTGCAAAATTAAGCAAATCAACTATTGTGCAATAACAAGAATTTTTAACAGTAGAATTGATCTTGGCTGGCATATAAATTACAATTAAAGCTATTGTTAAGGCCCAGTCCTTTACACTAAATGATTATTTATTTCAGGATTTAAAAAGCCTCTTATAATAAAACTCTTTATTCGTACAAACCTTGGCCGTGTCTCTTTCTCAGAAGCCCCAGGTTCCTCCAGATTAACCGACAAAGTATCTATGTCTCCCGGTCGGACTAGATCCGATATTTTCTGAAAGTTCTTCTGAAATAGATCGGGTTTGATATAGTCGCCTGGAGGAGGTCTTAACACGCGGCGTCGAGGTGAAGTGCCACGAGCATAGCTGTCGCTGTCTGTAAGAAATTAATTACATGATGATTTATTAGCTTGGGTTAAAATAAGACAGAATTACATAAAACAATGTCTAACTATAACAATTCTACTTATAACAAAACACTCCAAAAAATATCGTCTTTCTAATCGTTCTGGAAAAACACCAGAATATACTATATACATACTTTTACTGGTAGATATTTTAATTAAATATGAATAACTCAGGTTTGTTTTTTTTACTTTTTTATTTGAAACTAAATAATAAAAATACCTTGAAAAATTGACGATGACACCGCAAACTACGTCTAGACAATTTACAGAAGTATTGAACTATACTATACCCTCAGAATCGTTTTCGTCTGAAGAAATGTTCTCCTTATTAAATATGGGTAAAGGATTAGGTCTTGGTAAGAGTGGGGTCAAAAATCTTGGGTTCTTTGGCATTCCTCTGGGTGACGTCGGCGATAACGGAACTTTAGGTGGGGACGGGAGACCAAGGGGAAATTCGGGATCTAGGAGAAACATATATTGCATTTACGTAAATACTGCAACATATCAACTCGTCTCATTCAGTATCATTTGAATAGACAAGGTCGATACGGTTACGATCCGCTTCAAATATTTCAATTAGAACAAAATAATTGAATATCGATTTTCGTTATGCAGACTTTAATGTCAAAGAGCCGTTAAATGCACAGAGCGCTTTTAGCGTGATAACGTATTATATTTCGAGTCATACACGAAAACTAAAGTAACGTCGGAATTTCGGAAACGTCACTGCGCGCACGCAGCAAAGAGGTTATCAGCACTTAAAAACTTCGTTCGTATACTGACTTTAAAGGCAACATTTCATTTTAACAGTAGGTAATCATTCTCTTTAACGGCAGTAGTATAGCACGCACTTGGGAACAACAAACGGCAAGGTCCCTATTGACATGACAATGTTTTACTGAACCTACAATACGGTAATGCTTTAACATTACATCATATTTTGCATTGAAAAGTTATAAAGTACTGCATCTTAAAGGGCTGTGATGATCTATGTACATAATATAAACATCACTTTTAACGAAAATATTATAACTACACTTAGCTTATTTACTTTCTCACAATGATAACAGACTATAAATATAAAAAAATATAAAAGTTACACTCACCAACAGAATCCCTTTCAGAACCGGACAAACTCTTTACCTCCCTCGGACTTTCATTAGGCCTCGGAGGCAAAGGGGGTCTTGCAGCCAAAGGGGTCAACACTATCTGGTTCAACGGCACAGCGGGTGACCCCACGAGGTGTGATGACACGGGTGATGACGGCACGAGAGGTGATGACGGGACGAGGGGTGATGACGGGATGATAGGGGACGGAATAGATGGGTGGGGGGTGGCTGATATGATTGAGCTTTGGCCATCGTTCTGTTCTGAGGAGCTGTTTGAGCCCGGACTGACGGTCGGTTCGGGTAAGTTCTCGAGTTTAAATCTGGAAATAAGGGGAGAACATTTTTATTATATAGTAAATTCATTTGCTTATAGTTACTTGTTTACTGATTAAATCCGTATATGACAACAAAAATAATGTACCTAAATCTGAATTCACCCAATGTTGACTTACTGTTGAAAACAACTCAAATTCGCTCAAAGACCATTGAAGAACAAATATCTTCATTTTTAGTTTTTTTTTACACTAATGAAAACTTCTTACCTAACACTTTTTCTATCTTCTTCAAAACTAGCAGGCTGCTTATGTCTTCCCATGAAGATATTGTCAACTTTCTTATGCAATGCATCAGACATTTTCTCCCGCAGTATTCCTTTAGGCGGATCACTTTTAGTGACGGAGTCTATTGGCAAAGATTTGTCGGTATCTGGACTCGGGAGATCGGATTTTGAAACTTTGAGAAACATGCTGCCTTTGCCTGAAAAAAAAAAACACGTTCTACTATCGAAATTGCTCAAGTTTGTATATTATATTTCAAAATGATTAAATAAATGTCATAAATCACCTGTCAATGGAAACCCCCTCTCAATTTTAGAAGACATCAGCAACGGGCTAAAATTCTCTTCTTCAGGGCTGTTTAACACGTGCATCTTCAAATCAATAATCTCTGATTGCTGTTTGAACAATAACTTTGGTCTTTCAGCCCCAAACGCCGGGCGACTGAGCAAGTCTCTATCCGACGTATTCCTCAAGAGACTGGGTTTGCCCGAAAGTGAACCATCTACACTACGCCTTAGAGGCGATATTCGAGTGTCACTTAGTTTCTTGTCGATTCTGCTAAGGGGAGATGGTGGGGGTCTTCCTAAAGGTGTTAGGCGCCTGGGTCCAGTAAGGGTCGGGTTTTCTCTGACGTCAGACGCATGGTTCTCACTGTCCGTGCTAAGTTCTTCATCGCTTTCGACCTTTGTTTCAACTCGCTCCAAGTTTTTTGTGTTCTCTTCTGATGTGAGGAGTTCCTGTATAGGCAGTTATAATGATTAAAAAGTTAAATTAAAACATTGTCATAGATAAAGCTGAATGAATAAGTAAACAGATAGACAAAATGCGGGTTTGTCAAAACATTTTAGGGCCGATTTGTCAATCATCAGTTAACTTCTATCCGAAGAATAAAATCGGTTTGACATAATATTTTCAATACAAATGCTGTCAACACGTAAACAATATCTTCAGATAAAAGTTACCTTGTGATTACAAAATCGGCCCTTACAAATATCTACAAATAATAGAAAAAACACTAACAAACCGAAACAAAAAAAACACAACACACAAAAACAAACTACATAACAAAACAACAGGCGCGTCCAATTAGTTCAATAAAAGGTTAATAAGGTAACAACGAGTTTATCGCCTCGTAAAGACATCATTGAGACTCGTAGGTGTGAACTGACGTCAACCTTGGACATGCAACGATAGCTATGACAATTCTTATGGTACAAATCGATAATTCTCGTATTTACGCCGTGGTATTTGTGAGGAGCATATGGTGGGGTAGAAATTAATGTCACATTAATATAATTGAATATCGACTGCACCAAGTGTATTACTTCAAGCTAGGTTTCTGATGAAATTGGGTCTTAGTCCTAATTATATATTTGCATCTTTTAATTAATTTCGTAAATAAAATGCTGAAAAGCAAACTTTTATTTACTTAACTGTGAATGTCTTTAGCGTACATGCCAAGCTTACTTGAGAACTTCTGCTAAAACTGAAACTTTGATCTAACTGTCAGATTCCTAATGAATAGCCAGATACACAGATCTAAAAGACCATACTAGTGACAATTTTTCTACTAAAAAATCAAATGATGCGTACAGGCTGGGTGAGCTTAGACAGTAGTAGCAGTTTGATACCTGCAAACCACGTACATGAACACTCTTGCTGACTGTCCTTTGAGCGCATTTTAAATGCGTGCGTTTTAAACGCGTACATAGAAACGCCTCTTCTCTGCCTAGCTTTATAAATAAATACATATTGCTATAAACAATTTACCTGTACAGAAGCGCAGGTGTCATCTTGCATGGAAGCATCGCGCGCCTTCTTCACGAGTTCCCTGTATACGTTGTCTAGCGGATGCTCCCATTGCGTACTCTTCGTCTCTTCGTTGTAGTAGTAATGTGATTGGATTTTATCGTCATAGCTGCGTGGAAAGAAGAATCAAAGTCAAAGTCAATTTTTTTTTCAAATTGACCTATAAGAGCTCTTTCGAAACGTCGACGAGTGTCATTTTAGCGCAAGCAAAGTTAGTTTCTTTCTGTAAATTAAAATTTTCAGAAAGTAAAACAGTCGGAGCATTTATCTGCATTATCGGTTTTGCTCACCTACATGGTTAATAGTATTTAACAAGTTTTGTTTGTGCATTTGAAGGGACAAATTCAGTTGGACAACAGCGATACACAAAATTGCTGTAATTATGAGATCTTTTGGAATATTCAACCACAAATATAAAACGTAATACTTAGAGCTGAGTATCTGATCAACATAATTACACAAAAGGACATAGGATAAAAAATGATTTCAGTCAACAAGAGTATGACATGGCACACTTCCAGTAAAGGTGTGAAAGAAGAATACATATAAAACAAATTAGAACTATTTAAAAACTATCCTATGTTCTTTTTCATGGTCAACTCTATCTCTGTACCAAATTTTATTAAAATCAGTTCAGTAATTCAGACGTGAAAGCGTAACAGACAGACAGAGTTACTTTCACATTTATAATATTAGTAGGGATAATATCGACTGTAAATTGTTTTGTAACTAGAGTAAAACCTCAGCCTTGGTTTTTAAAACAACCTTCATTTTGTAAAGGTTAGGTGTTTTATTAAGATTTATAAAATAAGCATTATGAAAATATCAGTGTTTGTTTCCCAGCCATTATATTTTATGTGAAGGCTACATGCCTCCGCTAGACATAATTATTGATTTGACATTACATCACCTGGTTACTGCTTCAGTTCATGATATTTTAAATTAAAGATAAGTAGTATTTTGAAATTTGAAGTACAGACTTAAAATAATATAACTCTTTCGTCAACTTATTGACTGTACAAAGTGAAAATTTTTCAATTATTTTGAGCAAAAAAAAAAAACAATAACAGCCTTACTTATAAACGTGAATTAAATATAAGTAATACTTAAGGGCTGCTTAAGAAAATTCTTACTTATAAACGTTGCTAAAGCATGTCTTAACTAACATTTAATCAATGCTTAAGACTTTAAGTAGTGATTAGTTAAAACGTTGCTTAGAAGGTGATTAGAGATTTTATAAGTAAGGGGGTAATAATATAAAAGTCCGCCTTAGAAAACAGAATCATGTTCATAGAACACAATCATTTCCATTCATATCATCATTAGACACACTTCATCTGTAATAGATGATTGCAGCAGTACACTTTTCTAGTTGTTAGGTTCTATGGCTGAGTTAACAATATATAGCAGTTTCTACCACATGTGACTTTCTCAACTAACTTTTAAATAATCTGGTTAAGATGCTAAAGGCAGTGCTAAAGAAAACTTAGTATTTGAAGTAAGAAAGATAAACATTTTTCTATGGGATTTTATCAATAAGCATTTATTAAAGTTTCTGCCAAGAATCCTGAAAGGATTACTTCATTTTACTTGGATACAGTTTCGAAAATATATTTCTGTACATCATGAAAATTAACAGGCAGAAAAAATTATGTTAAGCAATGATGTACTTACTAGGCTTTCCATGGAGGTGGTAATGCTTGCATGAGTCCATCTTTAGCCAATGGTAGGAGGTGGCTCTCACTTTCAGGATCAATGCCCAGTTGCTGAGCATAGTCGGAGATTTCTGCAAATATTTCGTTAACTTTTAATAAGGCGAAATTATAGAAATTTAGACATATTTTAGTGACACTATATTCATATGCATTTTTTTAAAGTTGATGGACATTTTTATTTTAAATTTGGAATCTTATGAATTCGAATCACAGCAGATAAATTATGAATTTTAACGTAAACTTGAAACTACACTAAGCCAATTGGAATATAAAACAAACAGCATTATAAATTCTACATCCCTAGAAGAAGGGTTCATAAGATAGCTGACAATAACATAAAAAATTCCGATGTATGTTTGTATACAAGCACGGGTTTTATAGCTACTACAAAAATATTTTTGTTGAATACATAAAAATTTTATGAACAAACCCTCGGCGGATGGTTGACTGTTTTCATCGAATATTTCACGGCAAACCACAGGCGAAGACATCGTGCCACCATATCATTATTTCATTCTATACACACACAGCTTGCCGTAATATTCCAAAAAAATAATTTCTTTTATATATCTCATTTTAAATTCGATAAAAAACTCGGCAAAAAAATCACCTTCCGCACACAGAAAATCCTGTCAAATTTTCTTTTTTTTTTCACAAACTCGATAAATACTTGCCAGTACGGAACAGGTTGATTGATATTGATTGCCATTTAAAAAATGCTAATAATTATTTCTTTGACCACTATCCGACCGAAAAGTGTATGGAAAACCTTATTGAAAATGTTTTTTTTGCCATGGCCACAGTGAAATTCGACTTTGACATGTCATGATAGTGCGTTCAAAGCTATATAATGATCCACAAATACCATAAAATAAATATTCAATCCAAATTGATATCTTTTGAAATGTAATTCTATATCAATTACTCGATTTTAATGTAAAAATTTAACATAGTATATACCTCAAACTTTCTAAAAAAATCTGAAGAAATAAATGCCTTAATTATTAAAGAAAATATCATTTGACGATTTACTGTAACAGCATTGTAGTGATATACTCTGAACGCAAGTCGCAATTTCGCAAACAACCTCACTCAATCGGTGAACACAGATTTTGTTTTATCATTCAAATTTATACTAAAAATGGCATCAGTTAAAGACGTAGCAACTTTATATCAAAACTTAAAAACTGAGTGGGCCAAGAAGCCACGCAAACTGGACAAATGCGGTGAACTATTGAACAAAATAAAGGTAAGTGATAATTCGGGACGATGACTTGACACATACCATTGTTAGGTCAAAACATTACTGCAATTTCTTCTTTTTGCAGATTGCATTGACGCAATTGACTTTCCTGCCGAGTAATAATGCTGCCGCTAATCAGAAAGAGTTGATCTTGGCGCGTGATGTGTTGGAAATAGGTGCTCAATGGGCAGTTGCAGCCAAAGATGTAAAAGCCTTTGAACGTTATATGTCTCAGTTGAAATGCTACTATTTCGATTACAAGTAAGTACCTAACGAGCAAATAATAGTTTCAAATGTATAACATTGGATAGCCAAAGTACCAATCCTAAATTTCAGTTTGAACTAGCTACATTGTATACTTTGGTTAAAACAAGGTTTGCTATCTTTCAAAGCTTTTTATCTTAAACTACAAGTTCATCTTGCTAAATTATTGTTATGCTATGATAATCTATGCCATACCTAATATGTAATAAGACAAACTGAGGATCACCACATACTTCCTTTTTTCACATAATGAGTCATCAAACAGTTAATTGTGGCTCATATCTTAAGAGCGCTATTAAACATTATAACTACCTTACAGAGACCACCTCCCAGAGTCAGCATTCATGTACCAGCTCCTTGGCCTCAACTTGCTGTTCCTGCTCTCTCAAAACCGAGTAGCTGAGTTCCACACAGAATTGGAACGCCTGTCAGTAGATGTAATCAGAGCTGACCCATACATTAGGCATCCGCTGGCTTTGGAGCAGTATTTGATGGAAGGCAGTTATAATAAGATCTTTTTGGCTAAGGTATGATCATCTGAACGTTGTACTTTTATTTTATAAATTCTTGAAATATGAATCCTTTCATGAATTATATAATTACTTACTCCTAGCATACCGTAATAATACATATGTGCAACTATGACCAAGTGAAGTGGCCTTATTATGATTATATTTGGATCTTCTCAAATTAGCAAATTAGGCTAGGAAAACAAGATATATAATTATGCTATATATGCCAAAAATTTAACTCTAAACGACTATGATTCACCTATATGTTATTTGTTATTAAAATGCAATATGTTTTCAGGATAATGTACCAGCAGAAAGCTACACCCTCTTCATGGACACTCTCCTAGACACAGTCCGAGGAGAGATCGCTGCTTGCATCGAGAAAGCTTACCTTTGCATCTCTTGCGCTGAGGCAGCTCGCCGACTGAACCTGCCTTCTCAGCAGGCTGTCCATGAATATGGGAAGAAGGTAACAGTTGAAAATTATTTTACAGTTATTTGTTTTCATCCAGAAAAATTGTAAAGCTTCAAACACTAAGTACATTATTTTATGTTTGTACTCCTGTATTTTGTGACTAACAATAACCAAACCATTTCAGTTGTAATTTGACCAATGGGCGGCATTTTCACAGCTGGTTTTGATTTGGTTATCGTTATAGTTAAATGGTGCAACTCAATCTTAGTAAATTCGACAGGTTGACTGATAAATCATTTGTCTGTATTTTCTAGCGCAACTGGGTGCTCGGTCCGGACAACTGCTACCACTTCAACGCGGCTGAGGAGACTTGCGCAGCGGCCGCCGGCACTCTGCCCTCCTCCGAACTGGCTGGCCAAATCATCGAATACGCCAGGCATCTTGAAATGATTGTGTAATTTATCTACTTAAATTTTTATGTAACCTTCGTGATTAATTAAATTTCTTTATTATAATTATTCTTTGCGTTCTATGTTTTGTTCCCCTTTATCCCTTTATCTTTTTTTTTGTTAAAGAATAAAAAAGGAATATGTAGCTACACTGACTGTGTGAATCCCATGGCTACAAAACTATTGAGCCAATTTGAAAAAAAAAAAAAAAAACTATTACGTAGTTACACAATCCTCGTAGACGAATGTAGGCTATATATATCTTGTCTGGATACGGAAGATAAATTCACCGGGATTCGGGCGAAATCGCGGTAAATATCAAGTGAATAAATTCAGAATAAAAAGTACTTTATTTATAATTTCATTAAATTCTTCTGAACAAAAGTTACATGACTGTTATGATGAGACAATAAACTTATATTTATGCAGCACATTGTACTTCATTCAGTGACTCCAAGTTGTTTGCCTTCAATAACTTGGTAAAATCCTCCAGAGCAAGCTTGAAGTTCCAATTATTACGCTCCAAACACCTGAATAAAAAGATGTTTAAGAAAGCCCTTAGATTTTAGTAAATTGTCAAGAAAGTACATAGTTTAAATATTTTGTTTATTTACCTTTCACTTATTTTTTTATCCATAGTAGTTAGTTTCATGAAAATTTTTAGAATGTGGGCTCGTAGGTCTTCATCTGTGGTAGATTCAATTTTTAGATTTAATTTATTCTGGGAAACCTGTAAAACAAAAATAAACGTAAAAATGATAATTAGTTAAAAAAGTACTGACCATCACGGCAGTTTACATTGAGTCATGTGTGAATGGGTATCCTTAAAAGCATGTGTAACTGGAAAATATTTTTTAGTATGGCAAGTATATCATCGATTCAACGACGCCGCTGTCAAACATTGCGTTTTACGAGGAACTAGTTTATAAATTCAACTTTACAGACTAAATTAATTTTAAATCTCTGTTCCGTACAAAAATGAAGAAACACCAAACAAGACAAAAGACTATAAACGACCCGATTATAGTGTCCCGTGTGAAGAATTATCTTGCCGAGAATGTGGACAAGACATTCGTCGATGTTAGCCAAATGGCGCGTTCATTGAAAGAGCGTTACCGCGAGTACAACAACAGGAGCGACAGCGCCTTCTGTCAGATGGTAGAAAGTGCATATAAAGTCGTATTACAAAGTTACGGACTTGACGGAGCTTCTACTTCCGACGGTTCAGAGGAGGAATCCGATTTAGAGTTATTAGACGAGAATAGTAGTGCGTTGAACGACCGCCTGCTCGCCATGTACAAGATGCAGGATAAAAAACGGCCGGCGACTAACAGGAGGAACACAGACAAGTCGGGCGAGCCAATAGATATACTGAGCAGCGACGAAGACGGCAGTGCGGCGCCCAAATTACCGAAAATCAATGACCAAATTACCATAACCCCCCACATACCTGTCAGAAACGCAAATAGCTCCGCGATTGAGAACACGCCCTTAAAATGTCAACAGAACCTACATACAAATGAGAAAAAGAGGAAAGCTGAGTTAAATAAAATAGTAGCACCAAAGAAAAAGGTTGATATTGGCAGTCTGAAAAATGTTAAGGTTAGTTTTGATGACATAGGAGGTTTGTCTGAAATCATTACCCAGATCTGTGATTTAATATTACATATGAAGCACCCAGAGGTTTATAAGCAGTTGGGTATAAAGGCTCCTAGAGGGGCATTGTTACATGGGCCACCAGGGACTGGAAAAACATTGTTAGCGCATGCTATTGCAGGAAAACTTCAGCTTCCTATGATTGCCATCACCGGCACAGAATTAGTTGGTGGAATGTCTGGAGAATCTGAAGAAAGAATTAGAGAGCTGTTTGAGAGGGCGGTGTCCGTAGCTCCTAGTGTGTTGTTTATTGACGAGATAGATGCAGTTTGTGGCAACCGAGTTCATGCACAAAAGGACATGGAGAAGAGGATGGTAGCCCAATTACTGGCATCCTTAGATTCGTTGACAGATACCAACGCATCTGTCCTAATACTTGCTGCCACAAATAACCCAGATGCCTTAGATCCTGCCCTAAGAAGGGCGGGACGTCTTGAACAAGAAATCACATTAGGTATACCTTCATTAAATGCTAGGAAAGAGATAATATCTATTCTTTGTAAGAATATTACTTTAGGTGAAGATGTGGATATGAATGTGTTAGCTCAAATAACTCCTGGTTTTGTGGGTGCTGATTTACAAGCACTTGTAAATAAAGCCAGCACATATGCTGTCAAGAGGATTTTTACAGAGGTGCGGTCGTTCAAAGTTAAAGTCAAAGAAGAGGAACCTGTTGAAGTGCCTCCTCCTAATGACGAAGTGTCAATAATACCAAATGGCGACAAAGAAAGTGAAGAAGTGACCTCAAATGCAGGTGACGCTCCTGCAAGTATCCCAGAACCTAGTGAAATTTCAGTGGACATCCAAGAAGCATCCATAGGAACATTGAGTGAAACAGTTGTAAATACAGAAGAAAACCATGTTGCTGAACCAATCAAGAAACCAGTAGACCCTATAGATGAGGTGTTAAGCCTTCTTGAAGATATGCCTTACACTAGTGAGCAACTCACAGGCCTTGCTATCAGGCATGAAGACTTTGTTAAAGCTCTGAAGACCACAAAACCTTGTGCTGTGAGAGAAGGTATTGTAACAGTCCCCGATGTAACATGGGATGATGTTGGATCTTTGAGCCAAGTGCGTAAAGAGTTGCAGTTAGCTGTTTTAGCTCCAGTGAAGTATCCAGAGCAGCTTACGAAGTTGGGATTATCAGCTCCAAGTGGAGTATTACTTTGTGGACCTCCTGGATGTGGTAAAACATTGCTGGCAAAGGCTGTTGCTAACGAGGCGGGAGTGAACTTCATCTCAGTGAAGGGGCCTGAATTGTTGAACATGTATGTTGGTGAGAGTGAAAGGGCTGTTCGTACTTGTTTTAGACGAGCAAGAAACTCGGCGCCCTGTGTTATATTCTTTGACGAATTCGACGCACTATGTCCGCGGCGTACTTCACAAGACAACAATGGGGCTGCGCGTGTTGTGAATCAGTTGCTCACTGAAATGGACGGCATAGAGACTCGTGAAGGCGTATTTGTTTTGGCAGCTTCTAATCGACCAGATATTATCGACCCTGCTGTGTTGAGACCGGGCCGTTTGGACCGCGTTATGTATGTCGGAATGCCGGCAAGAGACGATCGCTTCGATATACTACAGAAGCTTACCAAAGGTGGCACTCAACCGCGTCTGGGACCTGATGTAGACCTACAAGTGATCGCGGGATTATCGGACGGGTATACAGGTGCCGATCTGGCTGGCTTGGTAAGAGCTGCAGCTACAAATACACTCACAAACCACATCGCAACCGGAACTCTAGAGGGTGACATTTTTGTCACATTTGAAGACTTCAGGACTGCGCTCGCTAAGTGCAAGCCATCTGTGTCAGCAAAAGAGCAGTTACATTATGAGAAGTTGAGATTGAAGTACGCGTCGGGAGCCGATGACAGAGATATGGAAATGGAAACTGAGCCTTTGAACGAAGAGTCTATGGACACTGTGTGAGAGTCACTGAGATGATTACAGACTTGATATTCCTTTTAAATACCGCGGCCCCTATGTTTAAGTGTATTTCATACCAATAGTGCCAAGTTGTTCCTTTTAAGCAAATTGTTGTGTCTATTTTTAATGTCCATTTCATAAATGAGAGAAGCAATAAATGGAATGGGCAATAAGCTAACAATCAATGTGAAATACAAGTTTCTGTGAATAATTAGAGTCATAGGTAGATATGCTCATAAAGCCATTAAACTAAAACACCACATTTTAAATTCAAGAATATGAAAATTTATTAAATAATAAAATATTTTTAACTATCCTGTTTATTATTATCTGACTTGCTTAACCTGCTTCATTTATTCGTAAAAACTATAATTCAGCTGCCATTATAACAAGCGTGCTAACGTGGTCACGCTTCAGTGCTTCAACCGCACTTAGGTACCTCACCTACTATTACAAACATGAGATTTATATCGAAGGTTCTGGTGTCTAATTAGTATATCAACATCCGTCAATCTTTATAAAGTAATTCGCCTTAAAAACCAAATCGGAAAAGGCGTATGAAAACATTTGGCGGTATTTTTTGTTTATACTACAGCCCGCATTTGAAAATGCAAATCAATTGATCGCCGCATCGGGTGGAGCGAACATTTCAAAACAAACGCGCAATGTTTTGATAATTTCCACTAGGCTTACAATGATTACGTCACATTTAGGTTACCATTAGGTATCGGATGTGCACTTGACAACAAGGTTAATTATGCTTCAAGACCTAAGCGCAGTACCTAATAATTTAGGTATGTATAAGACTCTTATAGTAGGTAATAATTTAATGAGTAATTGTAGAGGTCAGACAGACAGTCGCAGGCAGGCCATGTCAAATCTACATGTAAAATAAAAATAATTAATTGAGAGCCTTCTATTTTGGAAGTTGGTTTTAGTACTAGATTTTCAGTGAAGCTAAGAGAGCATCACAGTAACTGCTAGGCGCCTACGCTTCTAAAATTATCGTAGCATATAGAACTAGTTAAGTTAGATAGGTATTTATGCACTAGTGAGTAGGTATTATCTACAAATAGGTACATAGTATGTAATTAATCATCGATTAGCTCTATAATAAATTGCAGCACTGTGTGACCTTCAATTAGGTCTTAGTTTTATGTGTAAGTACCTATTATACCTATGTGTTAATTAAATTGAAGTCTATGTTTAGGTTCCAAAGTTTGATATTATGTACCTACAAGCGAACGGCAAACGATGATTGGACATAATGACGATTAACATAACACCAACCATGAGATTGAAGAAGCGGTTCTTATAATGATTCTAGTGGCTGGTACTACTGGTACCTATTCTTCAAGTAATCACTTAAGGCAGTTTCCAATATATGTATATCTGTTGATTTGCTCATTAGACCAGATAGAGCTTATTTAATACTTACCTTGTTTTTCAGATAAATTAGAAGACAGTTCTTTTGATAAGAAAAATATTAGGCCTATGGTATTAACCTAGCTTTTTAGAAAATTCCTACTGAGGATTGCCTCATGAGAAAACCAACAACATTATGACATACTTATAGCATCGGAGAGAGAGGCGCAGGGACGACATTTACGTGCGGGATATGAGAGTGAAGGAATAGTGAGTGCACTTGTGTCTACGCAAATGCTTGTGCACTATAATATGTCCTGCGCAGCTGGTTGATCTCCATGTATGAGAACAGCCACCGTAGCCGAAATCGGCCGTGGATGCCATCATTAACTTTTGGTTTCACAGGTCTCGGATAGCAGGTCTTGGCAGCTAGCACTAACTAACTGGACACTGTATCGGTACTTGTGTAACTTTTGAAGAAAAACAGTAACTTACCGTGTTAACTCTGAACGCGGCTCTCGCGGCCGCCGCCGACGGTTCTTCCCAATAAATCATTTCGTTGTGTATCTTATACTCGTCGCCTTCTTCGGAATACAATACTACAGTCCTAGTGAAAGATAGTAGGTGTTCGTCCTCGGCTAATGTTTCAGCTGTAAGCTTCAGTATGCCGCTGATGCGTAATATTGTTGTGGTTTCCTGGATTAAAGTGGGTTAATATGTTTTATGTGCACCTACAGTTGCCAATTATAATAGAGGGGTAGGCTACATACTTAGTAATCACGACGTACCAACGTTTAAAGGCTCGAGCAGACCGGATGCGTATGCGTAGACGTACCTAAGCGTAGACGTGCACGTACCACTGAGTTGTAATGTATGGAAATGTATGAGACAGGTCACACCGCTTGCGTAACGTAGACGTGCGCGTCGTTACGCAAGCTCTCATACACTTCCATACATTACAACTCAGTGGTACGTGCACGTCTACGCATACACATCCGGTCTGCTCGAGCCTTAAAGCAGCAAGCTTTTTAGAACAAATCTAATGCCTTAGGTAACTATGTAGGAGCTAACTATGTAATTTTGAGGTTTAAATGATTCGAGAAGAAAACGGAGTTGTATGTTTGCTTGCTTGCATACTACGCGTATATTTCAGAAACTAATCGTTCGATTTTTTTCAGGATTAGGTATATATCGATCAAGCTTTTAAGCTACTTTAATCCTGGTAGCAGAAATAGTTCCCTTAGAAAACGGGTAAAACCGCTGATGAAAGTTCTTGTAAACCAAAGTTTTCACAAAATACTTACAGTATGATATAAAACATCAACAGTGAAGGTAAAAGGGTCATGTTCTGTCTGTGGCCATCTGTTTATAAGTTTAGTGATTGCCATGGCACCCACTACTGAGTCTGTTTCACCTTCGTCTAGAAACCGCGCGTACAGGAACAGGTTTCTGAAGCATCTGTATATTGGACCGTAGCCTGCAACAAAAAGAAAATAATTTAAAAATATATTACATTCGAGAAATAAGTACATATACTTACGTCATTTCCAAATATATTTGTGAAATTAGATTTATTCTCTATCTGTCATATGATGTGGGTATTTATATTACTGGTTTTCTTTTTTACATTTTTGGGTTTTGACAAAGTGTTGTTTTAGAACCAATTTCATATTTGTTACACTTTTTTACGAAAACCCTTATCAATGGATAACCTCTTTCAAACCCTTTCGATTTGATACCTGTGTATTCAAAAACCCATTCTTAATGGGTTACACTTTTTTGTCGTAAGACGTTTTGAATGGGTTACCCCTTCAACGACTGTAACAGAGTTACCCATTGGGACTACAAATATTGTAATTTTATATCTCGTGCCTTTACTTTAAAGTTCTAAACTACAGTACGGCCGTTGTATCTTGGCGAGTCTGAATATAGGCTCTGCGAACTTTAGCGCATCAGATTGTCGCTTGAGCTGCTGAGGAGTCCGTCTGTCACACATCACCTGGCACTCCAGATATAGAGATGCGTCCGAGATATCAGAGAAGAGGGCAGAGACGTGAAATTCTTCTGGCTGAGGGCCCACGTGGGAACTCCAGGGAATGAGAGAGCGGACCAGCTGGCCAAGGAGGCCGCTCTGACAGAAAATACAGCGGAGTACAACAAAGTTCTCGTATCGTACGTGAGAAGGAAAATACGGGGACCATCAGAAAGTGGCAAGCGCGATATGAATCCTGTAGCACAGGAGCGGTCACAAAAGTGTTCTTTCCAAATGTCCTTGCGGCAAAAAGAACACTTAAAGAAGCTGTCCTTACACCGACACACATCCAGATCCTAACCGGGCATGGAGGATTCTCAGCGTATCTCCACAGATTCCACCTCAAAAACAATCCTGTGACCCCAGCTGCGATAAAACAGTCTGGCACCTGCTTTTCGAGTCTCCAAGGTTCTGCCACGACAGAATGGAACTGGAACACACGATCGAAACCCAGTTAAGTCAGTCCACACTCCACACGATCATGGGGAAACCGGCTACTAGGAAAATATTTCTTGCTTCCGCGAGCAAAGTAGCCATAGTCGCAGCTGCGGCCAACAAAACGGACCGTACTCCGCGAAATCAGAACAGATCGCCATCTGAAACCAGCGCAGTCACTACACTCGCCACGACCACCACACCTACAACCATACACACCACCACCATACAACCACATATAACGTCAACAACAACACAACCGACAACAACACTAACAACAACCACTCAACCGATAACCACACAAACTACAACCATACACGAAACATCTACAGAACAGACACCTACAGAACTGACAACCAGACAAACGACTATCATACACTCAACACACACAGAATTAACAACCACACAAAGGACCTACTAAAACCAACTCACAACCAGCGCAAACACAGAAATCACCCACCAGTCAACAGTCAGCTCCAAGTACCATGCCCATCGCACAGCTTCTGGCATTCGGAGGAGACGGAGTGCCAGGCATAAGACTGCGTGGAGTTGCCTTGTTTATGAACAGGGAAGCGGAAAAAATAGGCATAAGCTTCTGCATAGGCTCGAGTCGAGCTGGAGATCGAATAACCATTGCACCAAGCCTCGCCGCCCTGTTCAACGATTGCACCACCAAGACAACCAAAAAAGGTAGCAAGTACCACTGCCTCAATTGGAAGTAGCCTCTCACCGATGCCGACTATTGCGATTCAAATGCAAGACGATCGCAATACTCGAGTGGAGAGAGGAGACTCCATTCATTCAGGTGTGCTCACTTCTGCAAAAGATCGCAGAGGCAGAAGAAGCGCCAGCCACGGCTCGCACCATAAGCGTCGACGCGATGGCAGTTGGATGAAAAAGGGGTGACGTCGCAGACCGCTTCGGCTGTTTAAAAGCCTCGGAACACCATGAGGTGGTAGTATACGAGGACAGAGGGGAAACCTTGAATTTCCTTAAAGTCCACGGAAACCCTACAGCCGGCGCGACGAGTCCCACGAAAAGTCCAACTGCGCGGAATCGCCTTAAAGCGATCGGTTCTTTCCTGAGCGCCATGCTCCCATCGGTCAGTCGCAAATCACCAACAGCGAAACAGGAATCAGCAGTGGAGCGGTTTTTCCGAAAAAAGCCCAAGACCCCGACCCGCCGAAGCCTAAGCCTACAATAGCGGACAAGGGGCAGGTCGCCTACCGACCCTCGCGATGAGTTTGGCACCACGGACCATGTCAAAAGCGCTTTCCTGGAGTACGTTGCAGTTGTAAGGGCCACAAAGGAGGTAAATTGCAGGGAAAATGACAGGGTCATACATGGCCGCCTACAGCGCAAAGAGCGGTTTCGTGGCCCTGGACGAAGAGGCAACGGAGCGAACCGGCAAAATAAAATTCCAGACGCCACACGATGGCCCGATAGTGGTTACCGCCAAATGTACCAAAATCATGCTGGAGGATAGTATCCTTGAAATGGCACAGACCGTTTCTGGGACCTCACCATCGATGGAAGCTTGGGCGGTACCCAATATCAGATGGGTAAATGGGGTGCCGGGGTGCGGCAAATATACATAATATATATAATATATATATATATATATACAGAACGCGGTGAACTCACATAGTTTAAGACTAGAAGTCAGTAGACATAAGTTTTTGTGAGGCCAAGACGGCGAAAATTATAATTAAGTACAAAATCTAAATAAAAGCGCGGACCCCCAAATCTGCGGTAAGGTTGTATTAATAAAAAAATAAAAAACTTTAGCGCATGTACAATCGTGAAAAAAACTGTTATTTTCATTTTTCAATTAACCCATGTATTTATACACAAAACAATCATAAACACTAAATAAAAAACTTAACAATACTAATAAAACTCAACAACAGTAACAACGAAAACTTTTGTAACCGACTGCGCTCAAGACATTATAGACGAGTAAGAAACACTAATGAAAAATTGTAAATGATTCCAAACTTTCAAGGTCAAAATCTATTCCCCGTCTCCAACGTAATTTAAAATAATTTGATTTAAAACCCTTTGAAAACCCTGAAAAACCCTTTCAAAGGGTTATCTACTTCAATTGGATATCATACATGAGCCGGTAACATCTTGTACTAGTTAACTTATTGAAAGGGTTACCCTAATGTTAGGGTTTTGAAAAGGCTACCACTACCAAGAGATAACACTTTTATTGACTGCAGCCATATAACCTGTAACACTTTCGAAAGAATTAACTTATATTCGGGGTTGTACGGTCCCTGATTATAACGTTAGAGGTTAAAAAAATTATTTTCAAAATTGAAAAAGCCATTTTGGTGACGAAAATGACGTGTTACGCTTCATATTTTCTCGAAAGGTCTGCGGGATTGTTTGAAAGAGTTACACATAAGGCCCTAGTACACATAGAGCTCTAAAAGAAACATTATTACTCTGCAAAAAATACTTCAGTGGCTTCCTTAACAATTGTGAAAAGTTTAGTTCCATAACACCCAAATAAGAAAACAAATTAATGTTAAAATACTTACGTAATTTATAACAGTAAGTGACAGTCAGAGTAGCGTCATCTTCATACATCCCTTGTATCTGAGACCTGTTTTCCGACGCCGAGTCTAACAGTGGGAAGTATGTTTCTAAAAACTTCTCAGCTATTTCTGAAGCCTCGTCCGGACAGTAGTTCTGTTTGTGTTCGGGGAGTTCACCTTTACGATGGATTTTTACGCCATCCTGTAAAAAATAGAAGTTGTATAATGTACTTGAGGAGAAATTAAATTAGATGAGTTTTTATATATGTCGGAGCGTTTATAACATTAAAATTATGAGCGGGTAACCCCGAATAGAGTATAGTTCGGCCATTCAGAGAATGCGTTCCTGACACGTCGCGATTGAACTGACGACGTAATAACATTCATTGATTATTGATATAATAATGTTGTTTTAATGCTCCTCAATTGTTAAAACGGTAAACAACCAGCAAAAATATTTTTATCGTAACTGCAACGCCATTGCAAAGTTACGTCGTCAGTTCAATCGCGACGTGTCAGGAACGCATTCTCTGAATGGCCGAACTATAGTAAGTGTCACGACGAGTAATGGCAGCGGTCATTCTGGTGACAGGTGCCAACTGAAGTGCGCACATACTAACCTATTGGCTCGAAATCTCATTCCATCTTACTGATTGTGTGCGATTGTGAATAAGATGGTGAGGAAAGCAAATAATGGAACATTGGACTATACAAGCGTGCCTTTATTTTTGAATGCCGAGTTGCGACGCAACCGATGGAAGGTGACAGCCAGAACCGCCGCGAGGCTCCTTCTGACGATCCCACATATATATTCTTCTCAATTCTCATGTTTAGGTATAATGTGTGGATTGAATCATTTTTCAATACAAATATAAGCAGAAATTATTTAATCTTTCAAAAATAGGCGTATACCTATGCGTAGGCCTGTAATTATACAGACGTTGCAATTTATATTTTTGAAAGAAATGTATACTAAATAAAATAAATGTGTATACTATTTATTACACAATTGCTTACTAAGCATGCGTTGTTTTAAACCATGTCAGACATATAATAAGGGGCTGTTCTTAGAAATTCAAGACCCAGAAAAAATGGATATATTTTCTAAGATCGTATCCAAGACTAAAAAGCAAGAATTATATTTTACTTACAATTTCCTCAACAGCTGGGAACATCAACTTGATAACTTTAATATAATGTTCCGGGTCAATGTAATCGTGGCACAGCGGGTTTCCCTCCAAGCGTATCGACTTGAGGGGCAAATTCCTGCAGCTGAGCAGAAGATTGATCTTCTCCAAGTGATTGTTGGCTAAGTTTAGATGTTTCAACCTTGGCGTCATTGAGTGGAGTTCGAAACCGGCGATAGAACTGAAAAATAAAAATAAATGATATTTTAACACGCTTATATTTATTACTCGAAGCTACACTGGTAACTATGTATGTAAGAAAAGAACAATGTCAGACGTCCATAGTAACTTAGGCTCAATAAAAATATTTCATGTACAGTGAAAATTCTTACAGTTTTTTGTGTAGTTTAATGTCAGAAGCTTTTCTATGTTTTCCACTTCTGCATTGAACTTCTCAAAACCAAATTATTCCAAATTATTAAAACGAAAAACCTGAACTCGATAAACAAAATAATTACTTATTAAAATGATATTTTTTTTGGATAAGTTCTAGATAACAATTAAATATTTTATAAGAAGTAAGTATTTTATATTTAAATTGTTGTAGTAAAGAACTTTGTGTCCGTGAGAATTTAGTTTTAAAAGTTGATTGGGTGGGCCGAAACCTGACATTGTTCTTTGGAATCTTAATTTGAACCACTTCCCGGTCTTGAATTAGGATGAAATTTTGCCCACGCTCTGAGTTCTGATGACAATACATGACTAACGTTTTTTTTTTAGTTTTTTAAATTCAGATATAAAATATACTTTAAAATTTTCCTCAAGAGTGAAAACCGTGTGATAACCCGTTCAATAGTTTTGGAGTTTATCGCGCATACATAGACAAACGCTGTAGAGGACTTTGTTTTATAACAAGCAATACATATTATTGACGGATATTATTCTGTAGTCGTAACAATCACTTATCGAAATAAAGAAAAACCATTTATTTTACACACAAATGACGCAAGAAACAAACACACCCAAATACAAACAAATAAATCTATGGACAAAACAAACAGTGAAACAAAAAGAAAAGCGCTGCAGCTGCGTCATTCATGTGTGAAAAGGGGCAGCGCTCAGCATAAATGCTGTGTCTCGCACACGCAGGCACGAGACAACAGCGCTGGTTTTCAGCGCTGACCCACCACATGACCTTGGCTCGGGACTATACAATCCTGACGCCGTTTCGGCACGAATAAAGTAAATAAATGAATATATAAATTCTATAATATGTAATAAGTATTTTACTTTAAAAGTAAAACAACAAGTATCGGATTCAGGATTATGCTATTTCGTAATTTTTATTGCAGTAATGGACTTATTTTTGCTTGTAGGGGAAAGGGGGGTAGCCCCGGCCGGTGGGTAGCCTCGGCCATAGTAAATATTAGTATTTCGCGCGGCGTGATTTTGAAGTTCGTGTGATCTCCATGTGCGTTTAAGAGTAATTCGTCAAATGCAAACAGTTGAAGTCGATTGACCGCTGCGTTCGGGCGTGATAGAGTGAATTTCTTTTTCGTCGTCGACGGCCGCGTGACTTCAATTGTTTCGAAAACCGTGTCAGAAATCAATATGTTTCGAAAACCGTTATTCATTGGATAAAGGTAAGTAATTATTTATTTGATTTTGTTTACATAATGGAATACTATTCTATTTTGCACTTTGAAGTTTATTTCAACGTATAATTAGCTGCTTTTTTTTAATTTTTTTTTTTCGAAGAAAGTCATGTCGGGTAACCCCGGCCATTAGTTTTGGGGGTATCCCCGGCCATATGTTAGTCTATATAGAGGTTAATATTTTAAGTCTTAATTAAAAAAAAAAAAAAATTCAGTGTCACAATGCCGAAATTTAAAACTAGAACTACGAATCGCGGAGACTGGAGTGAAGAAAACATGAAAAAAAGCCATTCAAGCGGTGCTTGAGAAAAAATGTTCTGAGAGAGCTGCCGCAGATCAGTATGACGTTCCACGAACTTCTCTGCAGGATCGGGTCAGGATTGGATTTAGATTGGGCTCACGAGGCATGTGTAGATATAAATCCATCGGATTTGTACTATAACTACGATGTGTGTGTCGCCAAAAATCGATTTGGCCACTAATTACGTAGGTGGCCGGAGCTACCCGCCACTTTTAAAAGATATCAAAATTTGACCACTATTTGAAGTGGGTTTAAAACTAATAAATATTGTGTTGATTATTTTTTCGTAGTTTTCGTTGTATTTCCCTTGATAATTTAATCACAATAACAAAAAAACAAAATTGGCCGGGGCTATCCCCCTTTCCTCTAAGGATTTCCGTACACATGTAATACATTATGTAGGTATATTCCTCTTTTTATCATTTAAATTTCAATCTTATTCAATAAGGAATAGAGTGTAAATTCATTATTGTCATGTAAAAACTTACGTTAATCTGTTTTCAGATAGATCCAGTTCAACAAGGTTTTCCCATTCGATAACGCTCTGTAGTTGAACGAACGCCGTCTGATTGCTCATACAGTTCAACGGGAAATATATGAAGTGGCTTATATCTGGAATTTAAATAATTTGTATAATTACAAAAAACCGGCAAAAGAAGGGTCTAGGTAACGGTATGTTTTACTTGCCTTGCAGGATTATGTGCCTGGGCCCATAACCTGAAGGGATAAAACAGTGAAACATAATATAAATAATACGGAATTTATTATCTGACTTTCGCATTTCTTACATTATTAACAAAAGACACATTTCTTCTATCTAGCTAGACCATAGCGGTCATAGACCTAGTTCCGTACTATTATTTTTAAAACGTTCCATAATTATAATACATTCCATATTCTGTGAATATTTCAAGCATCTACCTGTTGCGTACACTCTGTTTTGGACAAGAGAGTACATAAGAGGAGCACATAAAGCAGCACATAAGAGAGTACATAAGAGGAGTACATAAAGCAGCACATAAGAGAGTACATAAGAGGAGTACATAAGGCAGCACATAAGAGAGTACATAAGAGGAGTACATAAGAGAGTACATAAGAGGAGTACATAAAGCAGCACATAAGAGAGTACATAAGAGGAGTACATAAGGCAGCACATAAGAGAGTACATAAGAGGAGTACATAAGAGGAGTACATAAGGTAGCACATAAGAGGAGTACATAAGAGGAGTACATAAGAGGAGTACATAAAGCAGTACATAAGAGGAGTACATAAGAGGAGTACATAAGGCAGCACATAAGAGAGTACATAAGAGGAGTACATAAGGTAGCACATAAGAGGAGTACATAAGGCAGCACATAAGAGAGTATATAAGAGGAGTACATAAGGTAGCACATAAGAGAGTACATAAGAGGAGTACATAAGGCAGCACATAAGAGAGTACATAAGAGGAGTACATAAGAGGAGTACATAAGGCAGCACATAAGAGAGTACATAAGAGGAGTACATAAGAGAGTACATAAGAGGAGTACATAAGGCAGCACATAAGAAAGTACATAAGAGGAGTACATAAGAGGAGTACATAAGACAGCACATAAGAGAGTACATAAGAGGAGTACATAAGGGGAGCACATAAGAGGAGCACATAAGAGAGTACATAAGAGGAGTACATAAGAGAGTACATAAGAGGAGTACATAAGGGGAGAACATAAGAGGAGTACATAAGACTACCAAATATTTTTGAGAAATAATTAAATAATACTCACCATTTTGCAAAGTAAACGCGCTCAAATTGAGCTTCTTATCCGAATAACCCATGGCCACTCGCTTTCTGAGTACGATTCTCGGTATAAAATCTATTTGATTGAGGGTCAAATTCGGCAGTGACACAGTTATGGTCAATTCGACCCCGTCCTTGTGGATATAGAGGCCATTTTTGTGTAACACTATGAGCGCCGAACGGGAGCGTAGGGTTAAGAATTTGCATTGGTGCTCTTCGAACTGAAAAATAAATATGATTATTTTTATCTCGATCTGAAAATTTTTTGTACATTTTAGTGACTCTACTCGTTACGCTGGTTACCGATTAAGTGTCAGTTACTTAACTGATAGTTAATGCTATCAGCCAGATAAAGATTGCTTATAATTTCTGCCAGATATTCCTACCTTGTGGAACCAAAACTGTATAGATTATCTGTCAGATAAGTTCCTGATAGGCTATTGGAGACATTATTTGTAATTGGTGAAACTAGCCATATAGATTTTTTCATCAAATTCAAGGGATAATCGATGGTGGATTTAAATAAAATAAGAAAACTCGGTGTTCAGATAACACAAATTCTTTACAAGCTAACTCAAATGTTTTCTAATACATATAATATGTCATATTAATATAATATGTAAAAAGTAATTCAATATATCTCACCTCTATAAAACAAGGTATGAGACTATATCCTTTTACACTATCAAGTATAGCGTCCAAAACTCGTTCCTTCGTCCACGTTGAAGGGTAACCTTTCACCTGAAAAATTCCCATTAAATGTTGAGTTATAAATACCCCCGCACTCAAGAGACATTTAATGATTACTTAAATCACTCCTTAGCGACAGATTCCCAGAGAAATTCTGCACTAAGGAACAGCTTAAGTGACCATTAAATTTCTCTGAGTGTGTCAATTAGAATATGTAGGTATTATTTGTTGTGCAATCTGTACTATAGGTATAATGTTTCCTTACAAAAATGATTCCTGTTTTTTTATTCTTCACCAAACTTTTGAACCAATTTGAAAAAACATTTTCACAGAAGCCTGTAAGGAAGGTACACTATACTCCAGTAACATAGGCTGTGTTTTGTCCAGGTACCTAAGAGAAGAAGTTTTCCCGGAAACAGCTAGTAAAATTATAATAATTGAAACTTACACTTATTTGAATGAAAAAGTTATTTTTGTCATATGCTTCTTCCATTTGCTCTTGTTCTAAAATCATGGCGGACTGAAACAAAAGAGTTGCATGAATAATTTATGTGTTATAAAAAAATCCATTGTATTAAGATGCACCAGTTAGGCAGTTGCTCCATGTCCATGTCCTCGAAGCCAATTAAGAATCGGTCTCAGGCTAAATGGATATAGGGACAGTTTTACTAAACGAGTTTCCTCTTGCCTGGATAACTGAATTGATGGCGATGGAAAGTTCGGTCCATATAAAGCATGGCGCTTTCGAACATTGCGCGAGGGCACTTGGGCTCTGTAAGTAAGAATAAAGAGATCGTGGCTTACAGATTCCACAATTCCAATGGTTAAGAACCCTTGAAGAATTTTTTCCATGGATGGATACCATTTTGGCAGAACTGGAAAGGTGAGGCAAGTAATAAAACACTTACCCTAGAACTCCTAGCAGTAGCACTCTTCCTTATCCCAACGTTTTTCCTCCAAGGCCAGTTGGGTAGATACTGCACTACCGTCGCGTCCGTACTATTGATGATGTCCTGACGTAAATGTACTGGAGTGTAGCGGTCTGGGTCATTGTCCGTCTCGTCTACTACTTCCCTGTAAAAAAGAGTTAAGGATTTTATCATAATGTGTTTGTATAAAGGGGTAGGTAACTGGGTTGAGGAGGTCAGATAGGCAGTGGCTCCTTGTAAAACTCTGGTACTCAGCTGAAACCGCTTAGACTGGTAGCCGATCTCAACATACTTAGTAGGGAAAAAGCTCGGAAGATGATAATGTTTGTATGAGAAATGAAGAAAGGTAGTTTTGATAGCCTAGTGGTTTAAACATGCATTAAAATGTCACAGTAAAAAGGGGCGTCCACAAATTACGTCAGATGTTTTTTTTTTAATTTTCTGTGTCTCCCTACTCCCTCCACACCCTGGTGAGATGTCGTTAGATTTTATTCAACCCACTGCCCTCTGCTCCCTTAAACATCTTACGTATTTTATCCCTCGTACGCCCTCAACACAGTCTAAAAACTCACATACCGTACAGGTTGTTCCTTGTTCAAAGTCAAGTTGATAGTAAGCTTAGGTTTCTTAGGCTGTGCCACCGGGCCCAGTCTGTGGAAGGCACTCAAACGTTTCTGACTGCCTTGACCCTGGTCGGGAGATTCCAGGTCTTCGGGCTCTGAAATTGTATGACAGTTTTATGTATTCAAAATGATTAATATAGGAACCGAATTTATTTATTTTGTAACATTGAATCGGACACAGGGTCCAAGGTGCCAGTGTTTAGGGCCTCAGAGACAGAAAGACTAGACCTAAAGAGTACTGCCTTCTGAATCAGTCCCTTGATCCAGCCACCTATAGAGAGCCTCATGAGGTGTAATAATACTTATTATACTCAAATGCCAGTAAAAGCTACACACAAATGATGATAGTTATGTAAGTTTAATCGTTTGCTTGAACGCACTGCTCAGGAACAGATTTGAAAATTAAAACTGAATAGAAAAAACAGAGGGTACTTCTTTCAAAGTTAAGATAGTTAAGATAACAAGTGTAAATTAAACATACTATTAAACTATTAATCCGGGTGTACGGAGGCGTATCCTCGAGGGATGCTGCTGAAATCGCTGGCTGTAAGCTAGTACTATAAGATGCACTTACCAGGATTAGCATTCATTTCCGCATAAATATCGGACGGCGAATAAGGCTGTGGGACATCAGTTTGGTTCTCAGTTTGGACAAATATCGGCGAAGGGTCCGTATTCATTGGTTCAATAACATTCACTTCTGGCTCCTGTTGGGCCAACGTTGGTTGGCCAGCGTTCATAGTTTGGTAGTAATTTTGCGTTGGCCATATTGGTGAATCGGCGGTTACTGCGAAAGACAAGTTTTGTCAATTTTTTTTTCACTTATCCTAAAACTACTTTCTTACTTTATACCTAACCTGTTTGACCTATTAAATGGTACCATGACTTATTATTCTTTATCCAGGTGATGGAAGTTGCACTCTCTGGGCAATGGAAGGGTTCACACGTGGGGGGAGGCTAGTTGTCTATTTTAGTAGTATGTTAGACATTTTCACAAGGCGAACAAGTCATTATGAGATGAAAAAGGTATTGTATTTAATATACTTGCCTTGGTTGTTTTCTGCTTTCATTAGGAAACTTTTCGGTATCCCTGGAAACAAAACTAAAGTTAGAAAAACAAATAAAACTAACAAACAATCTATACTAATATTATAAAGAGGAAAACTTTGTTTGTTTGTTTGGTTGTAATGGATAAACTCAAAAACTACTGGGCCGATTTTAAATATTCTTTCACCATTAGAAAGCTATATAATCTGCGAGTAACATAGGCTATATTTTATCCCGGTGCGGGCAGTAGCTCCCACGGGACGCGGGTGAAACCGCGGGAAAACGGCTAGTATTGAATAATAAATTATCTAATCGAACATACCTTTCGGGTAGTTATTGTATTTATAAGCTGAAACGGAAAAAAAATAATATTTTAATATTTATATTCGAAGTAGCTTCTATGGAGATTACGTTACGTACGTTCTTCTACATGAGAATCACTAAGTACTTGGAAACGTGCAGCTAACTTGATGTTTCGAAAGAGATTTTATATGCTTATTTGAAATAATAAAAAAAAAACGAGCTTGAATTTGAGTGCGTTCAAGCAGATGCCAGAAAGTATGACAACCAGTCTTACCAAGAGGCGTCGGGTTGACGGGGTAACTGGATTGAGGAGATCAGATAGGCAGTCGCTCTTTAAAAATCACTGTTATTCAGCTGCATCCGGTTAGGCTGGAAGCCGACCCCAACATAGTTAGCAAAAGCGCGGGACATTATGATGAAAGAGCTTTTATAGGCATATTTTAAAATGTAAGAAAAACTAATTTGAGTGCAAATGTTCACCATAAATATCTGGCATAATAGGTCTGGCAGGCTTGGGTGTTGGTTGAGTCTGTGTGACTGTCATGTTGAAGAAACTGCCGGCATTACTCCGCGCTGCCTGTGCTTGCGGCGTACCCAATACTGGTAACGCTGTGGATAATACAATATTCATTGTAATTAATAATATCTTGCTAATATAATAGTTTGAACATCTCTGGCAGTCATTACGAGTAGTTAGAAGCCAGTGAGTCTGACAACCTGTCCTACGTAGGGGTATTGGGTTGCCAGGGTAACTAGGTTGAGAAAGTCAGATAAGCAGTCGCTCCTTGTAAAACACTGGTACTCAGCTGCATTCCGTTAGATGTTGATCTTCTAAATAAAGACACTTTAAAATAACACAAAAACCATTGCATCATAGAAAACAGGCTATAGAATGATGCTGGGTGACACTTAACGGAAATTTATAAAATACTGATGAAAAAATCATATTGAATCAGCCGTTTGGCTCACCTATTTGAAAAAATCCTAATATCTAGTACAAGAAAAAATACTCACTAGTCGGAACTGGTCCTAGAATGGATGTAGCTTGAGCTCCTGTACTTGGTGATGGGGTCCCAACCGATCCGGGTATATTATTACCCGGAATACCCGGATTAGTTGGGCTAGGAACCATTACTTGTGGCACGTTACTAGCTCCTGAAGTTCCTAGTTGAAAAATATTATTCAATTTAGGATGGAGGAAAATTATGTATCCTCTATTTTTCAGTTTTTTATTATGCCGATACGATGCTTTTTGGCAAGTTTAGTAATCTTCGAGTTTTAATTCATTTGCGACATGCATTTTTGCCATGGTCATAATCTTATGTCTACACAGTCCCACCGTGTACGCAAAGGTTTTAGGTTTGAATTTTAAATCAATGTCTCCACAGGTTCCCGAAATAAAACGTTGTCATAACAGACAGAAAAACTGCATGCTACAAAAAGTGTGCTAATTATGAATTTGGAAGGATGGAGAGGCAGAGGTAGACCGAGGAAAAGATGGATTGATTGCCTGAAAGAGGACATGAAGCAGAAGGGAGTGGATGTAAGTATGACGTTTGACAGAGAAGAATGGAACAAAAAAACATGTTGCGCCGACCCCAAATGACTTCGGAACAGGGCAGGAAAATGAAGATTATACGTAAAATAAAAGTGATCTTATGGGTTCCGTTTTTATTTTGAAGTAGGTACGGAACCCTAAAAAAGTATTTCGACTTATTTATTCCAACTTACCAGGTACATTTCCTGCATTATTAGGATTACTACTATTTTTGATCCAGTTCATCCGCTGTCTCACCATCTCTTGTTGAAGAATTTTCTTTGTTTTTAGGGTAATTTTTTTGGGCAGGTTCGTAGAATCCACTTTTGGTATTGCTGTGTCAATAAAAATATGGTTATTTCAAAATTTATTATACCAGTTACCTACATAGTTTTAACTACAAAATACTTAAAGGAATTGATGCGCAAGTAAAATTGGTGCTGTATTTGATTTTTAGGCTGGTAGTAAAAATTAAAAATAAATTCCAAAAAAATGCGAATATAAAGTTGTTTCTTTATGATTTAACTTTGAACTTTGTAATGGAGAAAGATAGTAGGTACCCTGAAGACAGTTATATAGTTATACGCTACTTTTTTGCGAGAGCAAATAGTTCCCAAAGGTATTTACAAGAATTAAATAAATACAACTTACTAAATCCCTTCATAAGGGCTGCATCGGTAGTAACTGGAGTTGCCTGAGTAGCTTCAGTAGCTTGAGTTGGTGCGGGTGACTCTTTACTCTCCACTTCTTGCTTATTACCACCAGTAGGACCTGCAGTTACTGTAGAAGTAAAACAAGACCTTATATCAATAGAGATAGAGCATAATTTTAAATGGAATAGCAAATAATGAAATTCTGAGGTAATTTGCAGACCTTAGGTAATAATGCAACCACTAATTTGTTAAGATAAACTTGATATACCCAGATTTAATGATTGGTTGTATGGATAAGACTTAAAAAAGGAGGTTCTCACGCTTGGCTAAACCGATTTGATGTAGTTTTCAGAATAGTTTTTGTCAGACTTAAGACAAGGTATAAGTATTCTATAAAATTACAGTACTTATACAAAGCAGTCGTGGTGGCCTAGTGGGCAAAGAACCAACCTCTCGAGTATGAGGGCGCGGGTTCGATTCCAGATCAGGCAAGTACCAATGCAACTTTTCTAAGTTTGTATGTACTTTCTAAGTATATCTTAGACACCAATGACTGTGTTTCGGATGGCACGTTAAACTGTGGGTCCCGGCTGTCATTGAACATCCTTGGCAGTCGTTACGGGTAGTCAGAAGCCAGTAAGTCTGACACCAGTCTAACCAAGGGGTATCGGGTTGCCCGGCTAACTGGGTTGAGGAGGTCAGATAGGCAGTCACTTCTTGTAAAGCATTGGTACTCAGCTGAATCCGGTTAGAGTGGAAGCCGACCCCAACATAGTTTGGGAAAAGGCTCGGGGGATGATGACTTATACAATTGAAGTTCTAGTTTTTGTAAAAAGTTTACTGTTGAATGAGTAACAATGGCATTTCAATCAATAGTTCAAAAGCTCTCAAGATTTACCAGGTTACTCAAAATATGTCTTACCTGGCTTGTTTGCTGCCTGAGCTGGCTTGTTTGCAGTCGCAACTGACTTAATTACCCAAACTTTATTTGGTATATCATATACATACATTTTTCCTTTCTTTTTGCCCTTATTTTTTTTCTTCTTTGGCTTTTGACCAGCCCTTAAAATCAAATAAAGTTCAAGTTAATTTTATAACTTCAGGTTTTAAGGATTTTATAAATAAATATTTTTATAATTATCAGAATCCATTTTTTTTTTTCTATACCAATATAAGAAAGAGTAAACTTTTTTTTTTTACATTCTAGAGGTTCCGAAACTACTGCACCAATTTGAAAATTCTTTCAGTGTTGGAAAGCTACATTATTCCCAAGTAGGGCTGCCATCTCGAATTTCGCCAAACCCGGACAAACATTTAAAAAACCCGGACATTTGGCGTAAATCGCATTTTTCCCCCGAACCTAATTTGTAATCCCTTTACTATTAACATATACTTAAATTCAATGAGGTGCTTCCTTACATGAAAGTGTCCGGGTTTTCCCCGGACACTTCTTGAAACCCCGCCCGGACGGCCCCCGGACGGCCCCCGGACGGCCTCCAAACGAGGACAAATCCGGGGAAACCCGGACGGATGGCAGCCCTATTCCCAAGTAACATGGGCTACTATATAGGCTAATTCCACACGAAACCGTTTTAAAAAAGATATCATCACAATACTGACTCAGTCGCACCATTAGAGCCAGACAGCTAGATGAACATCAACATTCACACATCACAACACCTACCTTCACAACACAAATACACACACTCATTCACACAACAAATAATAATAGTGCATTGCCTGTTATCCGCCACTCTTTCGACAAATTATCATTATTGTTATATTAGTGTACTTCATAATTGGCGTAATGTTTTGTATGATGATTTAATGTAATGTACTGTAAGCTGTGAAGTTACCTATCATAAATAAATACATTTTATCTAGTTATGGGTAGAATTTCCGGGGGGCTGTGGAACCATGGAAACAGTTAGTATGATGGTAACTCACATTTGTCCTGGTTTCGGACCACCTTGATTTGCTGGTTTCGTGGGACCAACATCTGGAATTTTTATATCTTCAGAGAAATCCATGGCAACTTTTCCAGGTAATTTTTCTCCCGAAGAAACTTTATTTTCAGCAGTTATTGTCTTTGTTTCTGTTGGTTTCGTTTTAACACTTGGTATATGTGGTATGGACTTGGATTTACCATCAACAAGGTCTATAAGAGTCGGAGGAGGTGGTAATAGAACCGGTGGTTCTTCAACCGTAGGTACCTCTAATAACTCTCTAACTGGCTGCAAAACTTGAGATGGTATAAAGTTTTTCTGCACCCAGAAATTGTTTTTCTTGAGCTTCTTTTTTTGTATTGGATTCCCTGATAGGACGGTCACATTACTGAAAAAAAATTGGTTATTATTTCAACAGTATAATAATATAAAATAAAAGCTTAGGTACTTATTTTAGCACATACTTAACTTACTCATCCACCATGTTATATTTTCTTAACATACCCAGATTCACAGATTATGACGGGTTGAAATAGAGATGTTAAAAGCAGTTGATGGAATTTTTTTTAATAATACTTATCGTGCTATTCTAAGTATTGTTAGTTGTTTGTAACTATACACATAGGTGTCTGTGCTTTTAGAAAGTAGCGGGATTAGATACAATAGGTTGCATGTACAATAATATTGATGTTACTTGAGCCTGTAGGTATTATGTCCACTTCTGGACACACCCTTACCTCAAATATCCCCATGAAGACCGGTTCTACGCAGACAGCATCTAGCTAGTTCAGGTAAATTCTTTTTAATAATTATTTTTGAGTTTTTACATACACATACACAGTGGCTAAACTTTTTCTAACATTAAATAACTTATTTGGTAAATATTAACATTTTTGAATAAATTATTGTTTAATAAACTGATGGTACACATGGTAACTGGTAACTGATGGTATAAAGTACTGCCCATACAGTGGTAAAATATAGCCTATGTTACTAGAAAAGAGTGTAGCATTCCAATAGTGAAAGAATTTGTCAAATCGGTTCAGTCGTTTCGTTTTTGAAATCCTAAATGTTTCCTCTTATTTATACTGCGTATAGGTTTAATTAGTCGGATCTCAAATATAAACCAAAACCTGATATTATCTTCTGCTTCTTTATGTATCTACTCACTATTTGTAATTATTGATTGCTAATTTCAGCAAACTTATTTTGGTTAATTCCACAATATTTAATTGGACCTTTTGTAAAATATTTGTAGAAAACCCTACAGCAAACAGTTTTTAAATTGTAGGTAAGTGTATTATGTTTATAAATTAGTGTAAAAACTTAG